>NC_079291.1:4406250-5705000 GCF_023638135.1 Falco biarmicus | reverse complement strand
CTTCTCTGAGGAGCTTTCAACCAGATAGTCTGGGAGATGGCAAGGTGAGGAATTGAGTAAATGAGTGTACCTCATACATGCCCTGACTCACGCAAACTGCTCGCCCATGAGCTGCAAAGGTAACATGTTATGCCATGCTTAACAGTCCCCAACATTTCCCTGTTCTTCTCCAGCATTTGGTGAAATGTCCCCCTTCTTACCTCTACAGCTGCTTCTCTTTTCACCCGGGGGCATAAGAAAGTTGTGTTTTCATCCGGGAATTTATTGTGCTTGTGTAACTGCATCTTATCTGGCTCAACAGGTGCCTTTCTACTAAATGATACATGGTTTCTCTGGAAAACGTCCTCTCTTGAGGACAGATGTGAGACAGGTGGTATGGTTTATCCACTGTTGGCAGCTTCTGGGAGTGAACTGCTCTATTCCTGCAAAAGTATAGTGGTGATTCTACTTGATGCTTTTTCCATTGTGCCTTCACCCCAGCACGTTCTGCTCTCCTATTTCTGGTTAAGCTGTGTGCAAAAGCAGTAGGCTTTGCTGCAAGGCTTATCACAGTATTGAAAATAATAAAATTATCCATATGGTAACTAGTTAATTAAATGTATACGTGTAATTCTGAGCTTTTGCTCTTTCTAAGAGGTTACGATGGCTCAAACAAGTGTAAGACTTTCAGATACTCATTTGGTGATCATTGGGTGAGTCATCTGTACCAAATTTTGAATTTCATGTGTCTTCACCTGGCCACCAAGAAAGCAGCACATAGATTGCTTGCTGATTTCTCTGGTTCCACCAAGGAGATGGGGTGGTGGGAGCCTGTCATCTCTGTGGCTCTGCTTGTGTATTAGTCCAAAAGTGTGATTGCTCTTTTTATGCAAACTTACTGTGAATTAGCGATGTCAGGCATGTTACAGATGTGACGACGTGGGCTTTCATTGTAAAATGGGTCTCTGGTTGTCCTTTAGTAGTGCTGCATGGCTGTGGCTAGATGTAATCTTTTTCAGAGGCGGTAGCAAGGGCAGATCCAAAAAGATATTTGAATGATTATCTCTTTGCGCTTCTGTTAAAATCAATGGGAATTTAAAAGCTTAGGATTTAAATACTTACAATTTGGAACTATCCCAAGATCCTTGACATCAAAAAGGCGATGGCCTCGTTTTATGCAGATGTCCTAGCACTCAAAGGGTGCATAAATTATTGCACCACTTATGAATTTCTCTTTAATGTATTCCTTTCTTATATCTGGGCCACTGTTAATAGAGTAAAAGGATTAAAAAGCGTAAAAATAACTTGTATGTAAGTTTCTTTGAGTTGAATTTATATCAGTCAGCCTGTCAGCACTAACATATGGGAAACATAGTTTCGCTACCATGCATAGCAGGGGCTAAAAGTGCTGTTCAGACCATGTGCTCAACTCCTACAGAAGAGGGACTTTATATCACTCCTGCAGCCCACTCACAAATTTAAGGGGTGACATCCATGGATTCTGAATATATGGTAACCCAAATATTGATCGCGTTACAGAAAATGTAAAATGGAGGGGGCAAAAGGGAGATAAAGATCTTCTAGATCAGTAAGGAATTCAGTAAACTTTAAATATTCCATTATTTAGAAGCTTATTGTATCGCCGTTCCTATATTGAAATGGTAGTTGTAGATAACAGGGAATTTTCATGTAGCTTTTCCATATCTTGGGCTAACTTGCAGTAGCATATAACATCTCCTTGTATCAATTACTGTAAACTAGTAAAGATCCCTACTGTTTCTGTTTTGTTTTGCTTCCTAAAGCCCCCTGCTGCTGTTGATTACACCTAGATGTGCTACTGATTGGAACTGTTAAAAGGCAAAGATAGTGTGGATGGTTTCTGAATCATTTAATTGTAGAACTAATAAGGTGTTTTCACTGGGACCTAATAAAACAGATCGTACGAATAAGTGTCTATAGTGTCCGTGAAATTTCTGATTGCTTTTTCATAATTTGTGTAGATATTAATGTGAGACTTCTAAGCCTGGTGGGCATGTGACATAGAAGTTCCTTTTTTGAATAATATTACCGAATGTGGTTTTAAGAAAGAAGTGGGAGTGTAAGCTATCCAAGAACATCATACAGTAGAGATTTTGCTTTTTGTGAGTTTTTTCATTTTTAGTTGTATGTAAATGTTCTGTAGGCATGTTGATTTGAGTAGATAATTACATGAACAAGACGCATTCAGTCATGTTTATGCTGCTTTTTTAATAGCTGTATAATACACACTGCAGTTGGTACATGTGAACCTTGGAAAATTCCTTCCGTAATACAGTAACACTTGCCAAATAATGTCCAAAATTGACCTAGAGCTATGTTGGCTTATCAAGAAAGCCTATTCTCCTTCAGTGGTCTGTCAGTGTCCATTCAGCCTCTCAGCTCCAGCAAGGTAGAAAAGTAATACATGAATAAATACAAGGAAATCCTAAAATGAATAAGAATCCTAAAATAGATCATTATTTATGAAAGTTAAAATTTGAATTGGTGGCTTTACTATAATTCCTGTTACATGATATTTAATTTCTACTGTGAGTAATTTTCAACAATATAGTTGAGATTAATATTTGGGGAGGACAGGGAGAGAAAGAAGAGAGGGAGGGAATCTAAAGCTACGTTAATGCCCTGTAAATCTGTAGCAAAACTGACGATCCGATTCCAAGCATCCAGGAAATGATGCTGCGGAGCAGCTCTGGTGTATCTAGGAGGGCGTTACGCACCGTGGAGAAGTCCACCCGTTGTGACTTGAGATCAAGTCACTATTTTTTCCCATGGCTTCACCAGATTTTCTCCCCTTCCTACTTAGATATAATCCCTCTATGTGCTTTGGATAAAGTAGCAGTAGGGACCAGCTGAATCTGCAGTTTCAAAGTTGTTGTGCTCTTGTCCATCTGATCAGCTAGCCTTTTCTTTGCCCGGTCATACATTTCTTATCAATAAGATCTTTGTCAATGTTACTTACGTTTTAAAGTAGAGTTTGCATTTTACCGTTTTCTTACTTTTGCCTCTGACAGTGAGAACAAATACTGTTTTCAGACTTACTGCTCTTTGGCAGTTTGAGTCATTTTACTTTCCCCCTTTTTTCAGTGTTAGCTGGATGTTACAGGGTTTGAATTCAGGGAAATTAAATTATTGTTCATAAGAAGTGGTTTCTGATAATCATTTTCTTCATTTGTGAAAGACTTTATGTTCTGAGAGATACGATCTTGCAACCTCTTCTCTTCTTGTTGTCCCTTATATTAAAATTATCTTGTGGTAAAAGGAGTAGCATCATTTATCCTGCAAAGGTAATATATATATTACATTAACACAACCCCATACCCACATAAAGGCACATTTCTGACTACTCAAATGCTGGGAGAAAGCAAATGTTTGAAAAGTCATACCTTGTTATTCTGATTACATAGTGAGATGCTGGGCAAAACCAGTATCATGTAGAATGAAGTGCTTTTGAACAAATTTATACATACCTCTTACATGCTGTAGGTTCAGAATTGATGCTGGAAGGGGCACAACTAATCTCAATACTGAATGATGAGGATTGTTCATTTCTGTACCATACACTCTTCATGGAATGTAAAGGGTTTATTAAAGTGTTAAACATTAGTTATTGAATACATGTTCTCTACAAATTTTGGCTTTAAAAATCACAAGGCAGCACGATGCAATCTTCAAGAATAAAGGAGCCAATCATCCACTTTGCACTTTAGTAGACTCTTAGTTCCCTTGACCAATTATCCAAGTGATTATTTGATTAAAAAAGAATAAAATAAAATTACACTGTTGTAGCTAAAAAGCTTAGTATAGAAGAGAAAAAAAAATCTACTTATCTCAAGCAGATAGCTTTCCTTCTGTTTTTCTCTACTTTCTACAAAGACAAATGCGTTAGTGTAATGCTCATTTAACGTACTAACAGCTCCCAGGATCTGTTTCTTTTCTTTGGTCTGGGTTGTCTTAATTTTCTTCAGCTTATTTTTGCAGATTGTTTTTTTGCCAGACTAACAGGGGCTGAGACTTTTGAACCATATATTGTAGATAATAGGGTAAATGGATTCATTTTTTAAACAGAGAAAAGATTTGAAAAATTGATTTCTGTAGAGTTTTCATTGACAGGGAAGATTGTGTCAGTCATTCTGTTTACAATTGGAAGAGTATTTTTGTGAACTACTTTTAGTTAAAATTGTACCTGCTGGTCCCTTAAAGACCAGCGCTTGCTCTTATAGATGATTCCTGTGACAAGATTCTGTAACTGGAATTTAGTTTCACTGAGTCAGTGAGAATGTAATTTATCTCTGAACACATACCTACTGTATTGATAATGTGCGGTAGATTATTAGTAGAATTATTTTGAACTGAACCTGTGAAAAAGAACAGGCATGGCTCTTTGTATGGCTGCTTTTTTTTGCTCTTCTCTACTTCCTCCATAAAGTATAAAAAATCCAAACCAAAACAACAAAAAAAGAACCCCTTGACCAACCTAAAGAACAACACAACCCCCCACAAAAAAAAAAAAAAAAAAAAAAAAAAAA
Source organism: Falco biarmicus (assembly GCF_023638135.1). Classification (NCBI taxonomy): domain Eukaryota; kingdom Metazoa; phylum Chordata; class Aves; order Falconiformes; family Falconidae; genus Falco; species Falco biarmicus. Next base: position 5,700,456 of record NC_079291.1, on the reverse strand, counting down.
AAGGAAAAAGGAAACAAAAAAATCCCAGCATATTGTAATTATTTCATTTAAGATGTTGGAATTTTTCTCTTTCCTGGTGCTTTGTTGTAGTACATGAAAGTCTTACAAGGGAGGTATAACTGTGCACTAAAATCAAATAGAAGTGCTAACTGGAAGCTCTCATTGCGCCATTCAGAAAGCTTGTGCTTAAGCTTTCCAAATGCAGGGAAAAAAACAGCAGACCCATTGTGCTTCTGCAAAGTATTGTAGTATTCTTTACCTTAATCCCTGGCAGCATCACCTCCATTTCTTTGGCTTGTCATCAACATCTCTATCAGGGTAAAACTCCAATGCATGTAGCAAGAAACGAAGCGTGTAGGGGAAAAACATAAAGGCTCTTGACTGAAATGGTTCTTTAACTTATTAACAGACAAGTGTGCATGTCAGAAAAACACACTTGTTTGCTGTGAGTATATGCAATAGCTGATGGGTAAAGAAACAGAAACCTTAATTGCTGCTTGTGTTTAGGTCACCGTTCATTCATTCATTTATTGCTGGAGCTATGAACTATTCATATGTTGCCACAGTATGTTACTTACACACGACTGATGGTGAAGGAAGTGAAAGCTAAGATGCTTCGCAGACATCGACATCAGTGGGATTAGCATGCCTGCTTCATTAATATATATATATGCATACATTAATGTTGAAGTATTGAAACGGTTTCAAATGAGATTAAAAACTATCTCTTAAGGTCTGCTACAGTCCTTAGAAACATTTAAATTTTTGGCATCAGCCTTACTGGTTTCTTAACCATTTTCCTTTTACTTTGCCAGTGGGGATACAAGTGCAGACAGAGTGCTCATCGCTCGCCTGCTGCCTGGTTTTCTGTTGTTTTTCCTTAGCTAGGTCTGCTCTCTGTACTTGCTAGCCATCATTAAGCATATATGAATCTCTGTGGAGTGGCAGGCATGGATTCTGTGAGTGACATTTCTGGCAGCGTTTTCCTCGTGTATGGCACCGGGCCTGATTTTCTGAAATTTTAAATATCTATGATCCCCATTTGCTTCCGCTGAAGCTGTAGGTACTCTGTCCTTTTGGAAAGCATGCTGCTCTGTGCTAGATCTCAGGCAGTTAAGAGATGAGAAAGTCCTGGAAACTTCTTTCACACTCATGTGACAGCCGGTTCTGTGTAGCAGCAAGAATATCGCCTGTGTGAAGGCACTGCCTCTCCTGCTGTATTAGTTACAGATCCAATAATCAGCCCCTCTGAAACTAGGTTTGGAGATCAGAAGTGAATTGTTCAGAAATGTTTATTGGAGCTCTTTAGAATATATTTGCAATGTATAAAACACTTTGATATATAGAAGCTCGCATTCTAATAAGATTACATTAAGTATCCTAATAAGATCAAGGCTTGAAATTATGTTTTTCCGGATTTGAGCGATATAAATTAATTTTAGTTTAAACCAGTGTCAGTGTTCTTAGATGTTTGTTACAAATACTCCATTTGCAGTTTATGTGGGCCTGCATTTAAATAAAAAAAAATTAATTCTCCCATTAACACAAGAAGCATTTCCTCTTCTCTCCTTCTAGTGTGCTGCAGCTACAGATTATCAAGGCAATGCTGTAATTATTAAACTCAACCAGTAAATTATAAAGAGAACAACAGCAGCTGATCACTGAACTCTGCTGGCACTGGTCTTTCACTTCTTATTTAAGTCTAGCCTACTATATAAAATGAATTCATTATTGTCAATTTAGATCCCTTGTGGAGGCTAATCCACATCACAAAGCCATTCTACACAAAAGTGAATTCTCTTCAGGAAAACCATACAAGTATGTGCAAACTAAAGTGCACGGCAAACTTCCAGTACAGACTAAATTAATCGTTGCTTGTAACAACAGACTGACCAGGGCGAAATATTGCATTAGTTAAAAACAAACCCCACAGGGATAATTCTGCTGTGATTTCTGTTGGCTTATCCATTTTACTTTTTATTTTTTTGCTAATTCTGATTTTTCTATAACCTATTGCACAAAAGTGTGGATCTCAAGAACTAACGTGATCTTTAGTTCTTGTGATTTTCAGTGCTAAAATTTGATGCATAAAGTCAGGGGAGAAGCCTGGCTAGTTTCAGCATCATGGTATTCCTCTTCTCCTTTAGCAGTCTAGTTGGAGATCTCTTTTGGACTCAGATAAATTGTCTTCCAGGTGGGCCACACTGGGTAAAGATATTAGCTGGTTTACATCCAAGTACCTGTACATATGTAAGTAGATTATATGGTTATAATCACCCTTCCAGGTATGCCACCTGCTATATCAGACTGATACCTAAGATGATACTCAGGAATAGTGCATATTCCATGCGGCTGTGACCAAGAGAGTTTTGGGGTATTTCTTAAAGTATAATATACTTTATATATATATATATATATATATATATATATATATATATATATATATATATATATATAAAAATATAAAAATATAATAATTATAGTACACTAGCATTTCTATCAGTGCTCCTGTCAGATTTAATTATTTAAGTATAAAATATTGTATTAAATTTCTTGGTTAGATGTTTAATGTTGTACTACTTAAAATACAGTTTGGAAAATTAGGAGTAACAGGAGAGTGTAATTGGCACCGATGAGTGGCTGGCATCAGGCATGAGCTCCCCATCAAGCAGCAGTCTTCACATCAGCCCTCACAACCTATGACCTGGCTGGCTCTGGTTATTCCATTCTTTGTCTAAAAGAGAAGTATTTGGGGGAAGGTAAAACTTTAGAATTGAGTGGCTATTTTTATTTCTTGCTACCATGTAATTTCCAGAAAGGTAAATGTATCTCCTATTAGAAAAAAATCACCTTACTGAATCTGGTAACATTTCAAGTACAGAATACAGAAAGTGTAACAGGAGACCTGTTTGCTTTATGCTTAAATGCCAGAGTTTTATCTGCAGTATAAAGCAGGGAAAAGTTGATTCGTTGCACTTACCAATGACTGCATAATATTTCCCATCCCACTGTCCTGTCCAAATACAGCTGAGTACGTTTTTGTGGTTGTCTCAGCATCAGAAAAAAAAAACCACCACTGTGTTTCACTCTCCATTTGGCATGAAACAGTAGATACAGTGTAAAGTTAATTATGTGCTTGAATTTCTCCATAGTGTCAGGCATGGATCTTGTCAAATTCTTCACTACTTTGTTTTCTTAAAGACTTTATCCTGAGCTATGCAGCAAGAATAGCAATGACCTCCAAACTCAATTTTCCAATATTCATTTTACACTGTAACCTAGAAAATCTGCTTAAATTTCTTGATTCCACCTGACTCATGATGAAGTAAACAATTTGTTCTAATTTTTTTGTGAATTTGTAATTTGTTTCTCTTAAAAATTGTTTCTCTTACAGTGTGCAAGAAATAGTTTAATTCATGCTTTTCATTGTAAGAGGCTAAGACTGTTAGCAGTTGTGTCTCTATAAACATATATAGAATTTCAGGACGAGTTTAAATATTTATGAAAATTTAAAAGGTAACTTAAAAATAATATGTTTGTCTTAGAAACTTGTGGCCAGAACTTATCTGCACACAAATTACTTTTGGGAAAAGAGAGCAGCATACTTACAGTCAGTTTTAATATTTTTAATGGTTTTCACTTTTTACTTTGCAGATTATATAAAGCCTTCAAATATTAATATATATTCAAGATTAGGGATTTATAGGCTTCTTTCGTTTACCGTACATTGCTTGTCCGTGAAATTTTCATGGTCTTCTGATTCTTCTGAACCATAGCTACTGTGCATGCAGATAGACGGCTGCTGCTAACTTTTCATTGCATCAATAAGTGAAACTTTTGCCCCGAAGATAGCAAAAGCCATTCATTTCTTTAAAAACAGCCTACAACTGGAAGGCATATATGCTACAGGAAAAAAGCACTTTTTTTCTAACGGTTTCAGTTTCATGGTTATTGATGTTCTAATATTGGAAGCATGCTAACTTTAAATATTTGTCCTTGTCACATGTGTGGGTTTTTTTCTGAGGTCTTTAGCTTCTTTTTGAAACAAGCTCAATATTCTGTACGGATAGTATATCTGGCTATAGATAATGTACCTGAAAAATTCATAGTGGTGGAATTATTTCACCATTACATAATTTGGGAGGGGTTGTTTTTACAGAATCTCTCTGGTTTATTTATGTCATTTAACTCTTGGTCTAGTATTTATGTAAAGAAACAATTCAGATTTATTCATTCCTCTTCTTTTCAGAAGTGCGTTGAACATGACTGAGCTGTGCTCCCCTATCCTGTAATGAGGCTTTTGTGTGATTTTTGCACTGACACTTTTGGGAAAGACTTACTCGTTATAATGCCCTTCTTATCTTCCAGGGGGATTACAAATGGAGACCTTTTGTATCAAAAAGCCATCAACAGAAATGATGGATATTCTTGAAACTAATGTTACCTTATTTTCTGTATTTGGACTATTTCTTCAGTGCTTGTAAATCAAGGCTAGTTATTCTAATATGATGATTCTTCCTTTAAACATAGACAGATCTTTTTCTCAAAGTAGATACTTAATAGCTATCCGACAAGTAAAAAAAAAAATCAAAATCAAGGGTTTCAAGGAATAGCTTTAGCAATTGCAGGAGAAGTGTATAAATTACCATCTCTTTTGGGTTTTTTTTCCCCCCTCTCAGTACAACTCTTACTATAATTAGCCAGCATTTAACAGCAAATGTTTGCTTTGGTTAAATTATTCAGAACATTTATTTTACTTGTCAAAGGTTAGATCAGGTTGTTGTTTGAACTGGTAATTAAATGCAGCCTAATACACTGTCATATTTATATGCACTATCAGCCCTGTTTCCTCCTTATTCTGTATAATTTTATAATGTTCCGCGTTGACATTTAGACTTCCAACTCAAATCCTGTTTTCTTGTAAAGAAAGTGAAGATTTTACTTGTGCGTTTCATTGTACGTGTGTAAGCTTAAGAAAATAAGGATTAAGGTTGTTTGGAATATCACAGCTATGGGACTTCGTTGTCATAAAATTAGTGAAGGCCCTTTGTATATTTTTATTTGCATATTTCAGAAAGTCTTTGCACAGCATCTGGTATGTATTAATTATTTTTCAGAGATGAAGGTGAGGTGGACAAGAGCAGACATCTCCTTTACTAATTGAATAACTACAAGTCACAGTAACATGCAGTATATTTAAATTGCATTCCCAACTCTTTACCAGAAATATGCATAATACAGAATGGTTCCTAAAATAATTACATAGATGAGCAGACAAAATTAAGAAGTCTCAAAGTCTGAACTTCTCATGTATCCAGAGAAGTGTCCTGTTCACATGTACATTAAAGCACGGAGGCTGGCTATTCAGCCTGATAAAATCAAGGGGTGTTTTAGGTAAGCCAGAATATCATCATCTGTAGTCTCTTATGACAAGTTCAGAAACTATTTTTCACACACTTAGATTACACAGTTGTTTAATTGAATTGTTACATATATAATGCGTGCATTCCTTTCCAATTTCAGCTATGTATGTTTATTTTCTCAAATTTGAAGAAAGAATAAATCATAGGGCTTATAAAAAAAGTTTATGCTCATAGGGCCTAATAGCGTCCAACTTATATAAAGTTGCTGTCCAGCTAAAAAAGCACTAAGCGCAAAAATGGATCATCAACATTTCAGCAATCTTTTTTTTTCTACCTTGTTTAGATAAGTATTCCTGTCTTTTTCAGTGCATTTTTGTTGCAGCTTTTTCTTTGTTCAACTAATGTAACGATATGTATACATTCCAACCTACCTTATTTCTCAGCATTTCTAAAACAGTTTTGAAAAATCCTACCTATTGTACTTAATGTGTTGAAAGTGCAGTTTTGAAAGTCTCATGGTTCTGTCAAATCAGAGCTATGCTGATTCATAGCCTGGTTAAGAAACAGTTCAGACTTGATGGTAGTGAAATCCTTATTTATCCACTGTCACGGTGATCCCCACAGACTGTATTATGTAGTTGCAAAAGCTGAGACAGGAATAAGGGCAAAGCATATAAGCACTACCCTGAAAAGCCCAAATCCACACCTTAGTTCCTGCACATCTGATCTCAGAGTAGCAGAATTAGTAGGTGGGGTTTTTTTTTTGGGGGGGGGTGTTTTTTTCACCTTTTTCTCCCCATAACCACATTATATAATAAAACTGGCATAGACCACCATAGGCCATGAGGTAGAAAGATATAGTAAAAATAGAAGTGAAGTGTATTCTTGATTATAATTATAGTATTCCTAGCGTGACACTAAAGAAACTTGATGTATAGTGTTCTATTTGTTATTTTGCAACTTGTTAAATTTTTATACTTCATGGCTGTAGGAGGCAGCTAAAAACAAAGAGAATATACTGTACTTTTACAGAAAATATTTTGACCTCTAGGTAAAGTACATTTATTTGTGTATACATCATCTGAACTGGGAGCTGTTTTGACTGGTGTAGTAGATTGCATATACATACATGCATACAGAGGACCTAGGTTAGGGTAAAGTTCTGGGCTCTTTCACGATGGACTATCTAAATATAAATTAAAATGACTAAATTGATTTAAAGTTATACAGAAGTGCCATACAGGTGTAAGTCTTGGGATGGATATGACTATGTGTGCCTTTAATTTGGAAAACTGGTCTTATGTTAAATAATTGCTGTATTAAAGTTCAAGAAGCATTCACACATTGGTTTGCACCAAAACTACTACTGATGGAAATGAAAACCAGTGCAGTTGTTTCAGATGGTATCTTTAAGACCATTGAATTGTGAATCAGAAGAAGAGTTCTGAGAACATGGCACATACCCGTGAAAGTGGCCATTTGTAGGAAATAAGTTTAAAGGTTTGACATGCAATGATAGGGTATGGATAAGGTCTAAAGCATTTTGTTCCTGAACTGAGCAACTGAACTGAGGTTGGTGGTCAAATCATGAAAGGTTCGATCATGAAAGAAACAATCCAACAAAACCAAAAAATTTGTTCTTTCCTGCACATCTCTCATGATCAGTCCTCCTGGCTTTGAGAAAAAGAATGCAAACAGTGTTAGTTAAAATATTCTATAGTTTTCCATGTTACCTTTTTAAAGCCAGACTGTGTGTCTTTGGAAGGTGTGACCACTTCCTGCATCTGCTGTTTCTGACATCAGTGCAGTAAAGGAGCTCCACTAAACACTGAGGCAATCTTGAATTTAAAGGAGGTGAGGAAGTTGGGGTTTTTTTTCTAGCAGGGTAACTTCATGTAGATACACTAGATGACATTTTTTAGAAATAAACATGTAAAAAATACCACGTTCGGTTATTTGAATGGATGAGGGGAGTCTTGTGTGGGGTTCCTTGGGAGAAAGCAAGCTGACTTCGAGTAGCATAGTAAAGGAGCGATTTTCTGTCTTTCTAAATCATTTCATTTCAATCTTTTATATTTTGGCTTTCATTTCTGATAAGATGCTGTCAAAACCTCTAAACAAAAAATGATGAACAGTGTTAAAGTTATCTGGGTTTGTTGTATTCAGTGCTTTACTTATAAATGTAGCTGCTAAAACAGAACAGGATTTCCCTTTTTCTTCCACAGTGAAGAACAAGAACTTCCCAGGCATGGGAGTTTGGGTGAGTAGGCAGAGGATCTGGTGCCTGCCTGAGAAATCCTTAAGCTTCAAGCCTTCCTGGCAACAGGTGGAATTACAATATGTGTTTGACAGGGAATAGTCATCTCAGCTAGGCAATCTCTGTCTGTCATCTCTACTTTGAAGAAAGATCTGTCCCCTCAGTCAACTTTTCCCTTCTTTTCCGTCAGGAAGCTAAAAACACCTGCTACTGCCATCTTATCTTCCTTTAGAAGAAAAGAAAGCTTAATAATACACGACAGACCAAAATTTCAAAAGTAACCACTAATTTTAGGTACCCCAAGGTGCACAGCCTCACTATTATGTAAGAAAGGAAAGCGAGAACAAATCACACGATATGCTTGGTTTCTTTCTATTTAATTCTGAATCCAGTTCAAAATTGTCATTTCATTCTTCTCAATGTGCGGTGGTCCGCAGCCTGACCGCTACTAGGTTGCTTCTGTACTCAGCTATTGCCATCAATGCAATATTGATGCAGAGGAAAAAGAACAGTTTTCTAGGCTTTTGCATGTGATCAGTTTAAGAATGACATCACAGAGTCTGCAGCAGGAAAAAAAAATCTGAAAACTACAATTACAAGTGCACGTGGTGATAGGACAAGGGGGAGTGGTTTTAAGCTGAAAGAGGGTAGATTTAGATTAGCTATTAGGAAGGAATTCTTTACTGTGAGGGTGGCTAGATGCTGGAACAAGTTGCCCAGAGAAGCTGTGGATGCCCCATCCCTGGCAGTGCTCAAGGCCAGGCTGGATGGGGCTTTGAGCAGCCTGGTCTGGTGGAAGGTGTCCTGCCCATGGCAGGGGGGCTGGAAACAATCCTTAAGGTCCCTTCCAACCCAAACCATTCTGTGATTCTATGATACAGTTTTACACAAATTGGTATGTCATGTGTTTGGAGAGAAAGAAAATAACAAAATTGTTCAGAAGGGCAGAAGAGGGGAAAAAAAAAAAAAAAAGAAAAGAGTTGGAAACAAGTATGTGAAAACAGCTGTTTTGTCCAGGAGGATTCAGAGTGTTAATGCTATCATTTCTTAAAAAATCATACTGGTCCATCTAACACAGACAAGAAAACTGTCTGCAAAAGCTTTCTAAAAACAACAGGGAAAATTTAATCAAGGAAGTTTCTAACCATATCCTGTTTCCATCTGTTATATTTTTTTAATAAAATAGGCTTAAAAGCTTAGCCTCAAAGGTGTTGCAAGCTTTCTGTAAAGTATAATGACAGCTGTAGTTCCAGTACAGTTCTTCAAATCTGTTCACTGTTTTGTGGGAATTCCAATTCCTTTTTGTTGGTTGCATGCAACAAAACTTGGTATTTGGACATAGTGGTCAGTGAATTGGAGAGAGCACTCAGGTAAGCCGAACGCATTTAGGAGCCGTCAGTCTATTGTAATACCTAAAAAAAATGAAAAAGTTTTAGAGAATCTGCCTGCTGTTCCGCTCCCATTCCCCAGCGCAGAACAGCATGTACAATTCTCAGGGCAACTGATTCCTCAGCCCGCAACTTCTGGTCTTATCTGAGATCTTGCCCTGCTACTTAGGTGTTGTCTAAGAACGTCATGCAAAACCAGGCTTTTGCTTCTTGCTGTGCAGTGTGTGCTGACTCACTTCTAAAGCAAAATAAACCCAGGAATTAGTGTAAAGAAAATAAAACTTTTTGGTGACAGATGTTTCTGGTAAGACAAATTTCCTGTCAAACCAAAAAGTCCTTTCAACTCATAAATTGCAACTCACTTTTATTAATATTTCCCCCTTTAAACAGTGTATTTTATCCTTATTTCTGAATTAATTTGTTATGGTTTCTTAGTGTTACTGTAAATTTTACAGTACACTTCTAAAGTTCTGCAGAATTAAATATTATTTGGTTTATTAGGCAGATTTTTGTTCCTCTATAACCTTGCAAAGTACTGCTTTCCTATTTGCTGGTTAAGACCTGCATCTGTTTCAGGTTTTCCAATATAGCCACTGTGCATTTGATGTACCATGCCGCTTGTACTGGTGACTTTTATGCCTGTGTTTTACATGCTCTGGCAAGGAGCAGATACTGCCCAGAAAATATTTTAGGAGGAATAAATGCCTCTGAGTAACAGTGCATGATAGAAATCATTATGCTACAGTGGCCGTGCCTGCCTAGCTTCTCTCCGTGTCTGAAGACTTCGCCAGACCACTTGTTCCTGTGGCACTTTGATGTGCATATATAGGAAAGCACAGAACATTTCATCCAGCTGCTCAAAAATCTGAATGGAAAATATGAGAGCGGGGATGGGAAAATAAGTTGTAACAGATAGCACTGTATTAAGAGATGAAGTTATTAAAGAAGGAAGAGTATTGCACTGTAATTTTCTCCCATTGATAATATTACTAACCTGGGGAGAATTAGTGCTAAGAGTACTTGAACACCAGAAATGGAAGAGATGCAGCAGGATGTGCTGAGCAGCAGATTTCACTGTCTGAAAAAGGAAGAACCTGCCTTGTCATCTTTTTAGTAGCATGGAATACTGTGGTATGTTCCAACTAAAAAAAAATAAATAAATAAAATAAAAACCCAGAGTAAAATGTTGCTTATAGCAGTAGCGGTATCTTGGTGTGAAGTGCTTTCATGCAGTCAACTGCCCACTAAGGTTAGCAGGTTTTATCTATACCTTGTGTTTCCAAGTCTTAAGGGTTTCCTTTGCTTGAGGTATTTTGTTTTGGTTTATTTCATTTTGTTTAGGTATTGCTGTTTGAAACTCACCACATCCTGGGTATGAATATGTATTCTACAGAAATACGGAGCCCCTAGAGAGGCTCCTAAGCACCCTGCTTTTGTGGCAAGGCTGAAGAGCAGCAATGTGAGCAGGCAGTACATGACATAAATACTGTGTCTTAGAGTATTTCTTGTGACTGAGCGTTTGGGTGTGAGAAGGAGCATTCATGGGAAGCTTCAGCATATTTTTTACCAGGGGTGGCCCTACTCTGAAGCTTTTTCCCCCCCAAGTATGGCCTTTAGACATACTCAAGCAAGCCACCCTTCCCATTGGCAAAAGTAATGGGAAATCCTTGCAATTTGCATTTATCGCACTGCAACTGAATTAGATTTCAGATAGCACCTTGTCTTTGCTTTTGTCTTGCACCCGGTTTTCCTCTGCAGCTGTACCCATGTGCATTCACTCACCGGGATTGGATCACACAGGTGAACCTGACTTATAGTTCTTCACGTTATGCAGAAACTTCATTGTAAGACACACAACAAATTCTGTCTTCCTCGGCTCCTTTGGAAGTTGCTATGAAATTGTCCTTTTTCCTTAGCAAATGGGGCTTCCACCAGCTTTCTTTGTACCTCAAGATGAGTCTATGCTGCTTTAGCAACTGCATATCTAGAAGAGAAAACTAGAAGAGAAGTATTTGATGCAAATGCCTCTGTGCATGCACGAACATGCTGGTGTTTCTATGAAAATTCCGTCAACCCCTGTAGGTAAGTGTTTTCTAAAAATAGTAAAAGAATAAAGGCAGAATCCTAGATTAATTGCTTACTACTTTAAAGCTGTGATATCCTCGAAACTTATTTCATTAAATACACTTTTAGTGTCTAAGCTAGTTACTATCATTTTGGGTAAGGCTGCAGGCTAAGCTGCCATTTTTTCCAGTTCACTGTTTTGATGATTTCTTTCAGTCTTGACATTCTCTGGCCCTTTGAGTTACATATGTATTACTAAAACATAAAGTGTGTAGCATAGCATGGTGCCTGTGTGTTCCTGAAAGTAAAACTCTTAAATAGTTAAAAACAATAATTTCCGTACCATAAACAGCAGCAAACTACTTTAATCTCTTATTTGGAAGGACAGAGCTTTAATGTAAATTGTATTGACCTGGTTTGTAACCAGGTAGATAAAATATATTCTAAAATAAAATAAACAAGGGATTTCTTTCATTTAATGGATTCCCAGGTGTTTGAATCTTTTTAATATGAATAGGGTTTTCACCACCTCTAGATTACTGTAAGAAAGGGGAATAACTTTGTATTTGACTAATGCAAAGTTTTGAAATCTTACTGCATTTTTCCCTCTCCTTCTCTATCATCTTTCTCTCAGTAAAGTAAAACATTAAGTTACTTTCAGTCTTATGTCAGTCTTATAGTTCCTAAGCAATTAATAGGTCTTGTTGCTCTTCTCTGGACTGTAGCAGCTGGTTCTAATTTCTACATTATCTGCCTAAAGCTGGATACACTCATTCAGCTCAGGCTTTAGCAGCATTAGGTGATGGCAGATTTACTTATCTAATTTTTTTCAACTTGTTTTGGCTCTGAGGAACCTTTCTCTATGTGAGTCTTCAATTGAAAGGAAGCGCCGTAAAAATACAGCAGCGTAATATTTTCACATCTGCTGCTAAACAGCTAGATCCGGGGGGTGGGAAGAGTGTTCAGGGCAGGGGCTACATTTAGCTGTCGAGTTTGGATATTTTTTGGTTTTGTTGGTATTTCTTGTGTGAAATCAATGATAGATCAAAGTTGTGTTCTCTTAACAGCCTCATTGTGGAGCTGTCACACAAGCCTGCATTAAAAACAGGTATAGTTTTGTGTTGAGGGTGTGGAGTTTGGTTTTTTTAGGAAATGCAAACTGTAAAATTGAGACTGAATTTGGCTGTTGTGTCTTTTTGTTTTTTCCTGAGATGAGACCATACTGAACGCAAAACTGTAGTATTGGGGAATTTAGGATGGTTGTTGCTGTTCATAGTTTTGTTGTCACCATTTTCAATGAAGAAAAGAGATAAATAGTTTCACCATAGATGTCAAGTGTCACTATTCATGGCATTAGACCTTGGGAAACAGGGTTGGTGGGGGCTGTCGGTATTGACTATAGTGGTCAGCATTATATAAGGATTTTGATCCTCCCTGCTTTACTCAAGTTTTTCTTCCTTGGTCAAACTAGCTTTTCTTACAGAATCATGTAACCTCAAGAGATCTGTAAGCTAGCAACGCGTGAACTTGTTCCCTGCTTGTGACAGAGATGTGGAAGATTTCCTATCTTCCAAATTAACAGAATAAAAAGTGTTTACTATGATAAAGTTTTGTGCGTTTGGTTTGGTTTTCCTTTTTTAACTTCTGGCATAAAAAAGTTTTTAACTATCATGTGAATTACCAAGAGAATACGTTGTCATGGTCCCAGACTATTTGTGTTTAGAAAAAACATGGCATTTTAATTCACTACTGAATTTATACTTTGCATGTTAAAGTACTGGTAAGACATGAAAGTTGTAGGGTTAAAACTGTAGACAGTGCTTTAAAGCTCTGGTGATAATTGTTCTTAGGTATGTATTCCTTTACTGTGGCTCTTGAGACAACTACTTAATAGACAACATTTGAATAATACAAATGTGCAGTTGGTAAAAATGGATTAGGGTTTCAGGGTGGTACCAATGGGTGATATTTAATATTGAATGACATGTATTAAGACAAATGCTTTTATATATAATTTATTTGGCATTGTAAATGCATTTATCTTGTGAGATACAGACCCCCTGTTGCCACATGAAGTATTCTGGAAAGGTTTGGAGTAAATAAATAATAAAAGCACTTTGATATACAATCTAACAATATTAAATATTAAGACTTTCACATGATTGATTTTAATACTTAATTAACTTATTTAAAGTCCAATGTAACTCTGTTTTTTTTATTAAAGATCAGACAGGCAGAAGCTAAAATGCAGGAAATGTTATTAAATAGGACAAAATTAATTGCATTTCATGATCATCAGACTCGCTGGCTGTTAACCTGTCCCTCAGTGGCATGATCCTGTTTGTTTTGTTCTGGACCCCAGCTGATATTAACGTTAATCTGCTCTACCACGTCAGTCTATTTTTATGTTTGCATCATTCTATTTTAATGATACATAATCTGATACATTTTCTAGAAGAACGTAGACTTGCTTTATGCTATCCATGCTTTGTCAAATTGTGCGCTTTTCCTCTGAGTTAGTAAGTGTTCCTTCTAAGGCATCTTTCTTCAGTGGATGGTGGGCCACCTGTGGAAGTGGCTGAGTAGGAACCCTAGCTCGTTTTAAACCGGTGTGTAGGAGGTGGGGGTTGAGTTTGGTGGGGTTTTGTTGCAGTTTATTTTTTGACGCACTTGATCTAGTATCTTCTGTATTTAAATGGCGCTGGTGATAACTGGGCTCCAGTGATGGAGGGCAGAAGAGCTCAGTGCTATGAGACAGGTGGTCCATGTGGCCTGGGTGGAAATCGCTCCCAGAGCAAAGAATAAAGCAGTGGATATTACAGGTTGGAACAAAATTTGTAAAAATGCCTATTAATGAGTGTCTTAGTGAAAGGTATCCAGCTTGAAACATACCAAACGGTCCTTGTTTTCCACAGTTTGTGCTCAGGACTGTCTCCTGCCCAGCCCTCTATTCAGAGAAAGCATGACTTAATTTTTTCCTTTCCTAGTTTAGCAGGAATACTTTAAGGCCCAGGAGATGTGGCCAGTGAAAGAAAACTCAGGGTCTAGAACTGTTTCTAGATTACTTGCAAGTCATCTGTACTTCATTCCTTTAAATAAACACAATGCACGTTTATTCTCCTAATACTTAATTCCTTATCTACTTGAAAATAGTTTCATATTCTGGAGAATCCTCACTTTTGTGTGCTAACATGCTTGATTACTTCATAAGCTGCAAATGAGGGGCAGAGTTATGAACCCTCATAACATGATGCTGTCAAACTTAACAAAACGTGCATAAGACCATTACCATATCAGACATTTGCTTTTAGTCAGTTCGTTTTAATCAATTTGACTTCACAGGGCAGCTAATTTATCACTTAGCTGAACAAGTATTTCCTCTACTTGTCATCAATTTAAGTAATTAAAATGGTAAACTTTGCTATATGGTGTGAAATAAAGGCCCAAAGATAATTTGGAGAAGGTGGTTGATAAAGTCTAATAGAATGAATACAAAGTATTATTTACATTCTTTGATATGCTTCAGTAGTTTTCAGAAATGTCATATTCCTGTAGCTTTGCTGGTCCTGATATGAACTGTATTTTATTTGTGGCATATCCAAGATTAAACAGTGTTGTTCAGCTTCTTCCTCGAAGTTAGTGGGTTCTCTTTTTCCTTTCTTCAAGCATAAAATGTTTTGCTTTTTTGCTTGATCGATTGTGGATGAGGGCATGTCAGAGAGCAGCAGTGGGGCAAGTCCTGCCATTTGTGCCGTTGTTCTGCCCTGCTCCTAAGCACCTCCGCAAGCCTGCGGTCCCTCTCGTTCACTGCCAGGGGATGGGAAGGGAGGGGAAATGGATCTTGGAAAAGCTCAGAATTGCCTAATTATTTTTCATCTACTCAGTTACACCTTCAAAATATCCTTTGTGAGATTGGTTATATTTTCTAATTTTGCCCAAACTATATGAATACTCTTCGCATTTTAAACATTGATTTTTCTGTTTTGGTGTGTTCCGTAGTTTGAAGAAATTATTTTTGGAAGTTTATATAAACACTGATGATTAGGGGAAACAATTTAGATGAACTGTTTTGGGATTTTTTTAATTGAAATAATTCAGTAACTATTTTTGAAACAATGCTTGTTATCCATAAACTGCTCCTTTGAATACTGAATATCTATATTCAGTATCTGTTGCAAATGCAGAGGTAGATGAGTGTCTTATGACTTGAAATAAGGTACAGTATTCATGTTCAACTGTGCTATGTTTTGCTTATGAAATACTGATTTCAAATTTACCGCAACTTTTGAGATTAGGGCAGTCTTGCCACTTGCTCTTGTGGCAGTGAATAGTCTCACTGCTAAAAGAACTCTGTAAAGTTTGTTTTTATTTTGAATTTCTCATTTTCTAACTGAACAGTTACTATAAACAGTTTCTTATGTGAACATTTATTATAATCCTATTGCAGATGACTGCTGTTTTGTACATTTCTGGTTATAGCTGTATACCTTTATGTCTGGGTAATACCTGGGTTTGTTGTGTTTTGCCCAACTCCAGTCCAGACCTGACTGGTGCTTCGCTGGTAGTTCAGCTAATGATAGAAGTATCTCTCACTTAAATTTTTATTTGTCTTGTATTTCTAGCTGGATAGGTATGACATATTAATGGAAGATAAAGTATGACTGAGTTGAGGCTGTTGCCACTGACAGTCTGCTGAAGAAGTGGTTTTCATTTTTAATGTTTTAAATGGAATTTTTTTAAGCATTCCAAACTCACAGGTTTCTATACAGGAGGAATGGCAATGCTGATGAAGTCATGACTGTGTGAGAACGACTCATTTATGGCAAGAGGTGGTAGAAATAATATGTCAGAGCAGCTAATACAGAAGGCAAAAAAACTTGTAAAGTCTCAGGTGCACGGACCTCCTCATGTCTAAAAAAGAAGCGGCAGACTTCAAAGCTAAGTACTTGCTGAGAACAAGAAAAGTCCTCTGAATTAGAATGGGTATGTTAAATCAGACTGTCTAATGCAACAAGTACTTGATCCCTGCTGTGCGGAAAGAGGTTGTTGGTAATACAGATGTTAGTAAACAGGAGCTGAATTTTTCCTAATGGAAACAGGTTAGTATTTTATTCCCAATGGAATATGGAGGAGGTCATGGGGAGAGAGGATGATGTGGCTGTAAGCAAGTATCTCCACAGAGTCCCTTTAATATCCAGTGGGGTTCTATGTTGGAGTCCGTAAACCCACCTTAAGGGATTTTTGGTCTCCCTTGAGAAACTGGGCTGACGGGTCACAGATGTACTGACAAGCTGACTTTACTGAAGACAGGCTGGATCCCCCCGGTGGGGGTGGTTTGGTGTGGAGCAGACTTGGGATGCTGCCCTCAGCGGTGCGTGAGGGCTCCCCTGCTCATCTACTTGTGGAGAACAGCCAGACAAGGAGTGCATGCATCTGGCTCTTCCTTAGGCTAATGGGTGGATTAGTGTCTGTTTTCATTCCCCTAACTAGATAAATGTTTCATACGCAGCCTTAATTATTTTTTCATGTGTATTAAAGAATAGTTGAACTCCCAGTGCTGGGAAAGGTGCCTGGTCTTTGGGCTTTTTAGCCCTCCATCTTTGGAGGGAAAAAAAAAAAAAAGCTATAGATAAAAGGGTCACTTCTAGCTTTGACCGAGATGTTAGGGTTTAACTGGATACACAGTATTGAGTCTTGTAATCTAATAATTGGATTTTGGATTTTTATAACATTTGTATTATTTCACATTGAGAATTTTAAAATGGCTTCTTATTTAATATGAACAATATGTTATAGGTCGTTACAAATCAACCACAAACCTGTAAAGAATGGATCTGTCTCAGAGTACGATTCCAAGTGTAATCATAATTGTTTAATAATTCTCTTTGCTCTTTGGTAGAAGAGCTGAAAAGAACTTAAGTATAAACTTGTAAAGAAAATTGCTTGGACTAAGGAGTGACAAGACTAATAGGTAGTGATTTTTTTTTAACACTAATCAAATGTATCCGTAAACAAACACAAGGAACTGATTAAATCACTGTGTGAATATCAGAAGTAAATCTATTCAGCTGTTTAAAACTGCTCTAAATGTCTGTAAAGTAAATTGTGGCTCTTATATGTTGTAAAGGCATGGCATTTGAGGAATATTTAGAAAAAAAAAGAGAAGGTGGATACAGAACAGAAGAATACAGAAGAACTAACTTACTAGAACTAATTTCATACTGTGTTATGGATGTAAGACAGTGTATGTCTGAAGCATATTGTGTCTTAACTAAGTGGTAGCCGCTAAAACTGCAAAGGCTGGTAAGGTCATTTGGTGCTTTATTCTCAGTTTGAAAGGCACTCAGCATTGTGCCTTGGTCAGATCGTGTAGTAGTATCTGAAGGACCATAAAAATAGAAAGTTAGACTCTGGCAGCACAGTTTGAAATAAGCCGGTAAATTTTTGAAGACAAATGAACAGATCAGTAGAAAGGTAGTTACAGTGACACAGCAAAAGGGAACAAGAGCAGCAACTAAAATTCCAGCAGGAAAAAATTATAAACATCTCTTTCTGCAAAGTTGGATGGGGTTTTTTTGTCTGTTTAGTCAGGTTTTTTAAAGTCCGTTCTTCCAAGTTGTTCATTTAAGGTATTAAATTTAGATATTTAATTAAGATATCAGGTAGTCATAAACGTGTCTATATTATGTAGCCATAAGACTGCAGGTAAATTTTGATATGTTATTTAAGTGGCTAGCAAGTTTTCTCCAAGTTATCATTCATGCATCTTTCATGATTACGGTTTATAAATTGCATAGGAAACATATGATGTATACTTGCATTCATCATAAGTTGTGTTGAGCTAGTACAAAGAGTTGTTCAAGGCAATTCTGTGCTTTAGTGGTGTGTTTTATCATATGTTTGTAATAATTTGACATAAAAGTGTACCACTGCAAAAGCAGGCAGTCCTGCTTCCCCTCAGCTCCTGGCTCCTTGTTCCCGACAGCTTCAGGTATTCTCTTGTAGGTAAATAGTGAGAGACGGTGTGATCATCTCAGCACCACACTTAACACAGGTGCTGGGGCAAAGAAAGGACAAAATACTCCCCAGCTGAGAGAGTATCCTTTCAGAAGCAGCCTGGGTGCATCGGTTTGAAGGAAATGCTGAACAGTGACCCAACTGGCTTTGTTTCTTATTCAGTGTATTTATTTTTTCACCTAACTTAGTAGGAAAATGAAGCAGATGAATAGTGTATAAAACCAGAAAGGTCTTAAGAATCCCAGTCCCCTTTCATTTGTTGACACTAAACAGAAGGTATAAAGAATCCGTGGTCAATGCCATGCCTTGTAAGAACCAAAGGAAAAGCCTAATTGAAGTGATTACCAAATCAATAATATACCAATCCTGAAAGTATAGGTGCATACCTTTCTTAAAATACAATTTTCTTGGAGTTAGAAATTTATGGTGCTTGTAAACTAAGCAGTTACAGTAAGTGATATTTAAAACTCAGCTGGCAATTGGAGGTAGCTACTTAGTGTTGCTTGGGCGAATCAAACCTATTTGGCTGGTGTAGTTCTTTTGTGCTGCTAGTTAATAAATTGCTGTATAGCGACCAAAATGCCGTCTTGACAAATGTACTCTTGTGCTGTTAATGCACTGGAAAGGTCGTTTTTCCTTCTTACTGCTCTGGCCATAACACCATCTGCTTTTCACCCTTTCGTTGGCATCCTCTTATTTGTTGCAGCCAATAGTTCTCGTTCAGTGACACGATAGCGATGTGAATGCCATTGAGTAGCCTGTGACAAAGAACCCATCTCACCTGCTTCCTGGGTTTTCAGTTTTGGGCCTTCTCCCCTTTTGCCTGTTATTGTTGGAAGGTCATCTTTGTAAACAGTCACTAGCTAGCTGATTATCTTTAGTCAAATGCCTCCTTAACACTGTATGTGTACAAAACTAATATTCATCTTGGTAAAACCAAAATTGGCCATAATAACAGTCAGTGTTATGTCATCCTCTCTTTCTGCATGTGTTTACGTCCCTCTCTCTCTTATACTTGCCCTGTGATTTCTGAAAAACTTGTTAAAAGGAAGTTTTTCTAGGTGAGAGGTCCTGAGTCCAGAAGAGTGATAAAGGTGGGTCTCAGCTCAGCTTTGCTCTGTCATCTTTATCATCCCCAAGGACTAGCATCGGTTCTCCCTGGAATCAGACTAAAAGTTGAGTTGGGGAAGCTGGAAAAAGGAAGGGAGGAGGCTCTTCCCTCACTTTAGTCAGTCAAAACCACACTTGCACTTTCACTTGCAGTTGGAGGTGCTATAACACTTCTTTTGGACTGCAAATATTAAAATGTGAATGGAAACACTATTTTTCTGCTATTAGACAATTAATGGTGATGTTATGAACAATGAGGAGAGGTTTTTAGCATTTGTGCTCTTGACTTGTGTGAATGAAAAACAGCTAAAGAAGCACTGTTTGTTTCTCTTTTTTTTTTTTTCTTTTTTTTTTTCTCCCTCCAGATCAGTACCCTTCAGTTGGAATTTACTACGTTTGCATTGCCAGTATGTATCACTCTGTGTCTGAAACCAGTCACCCTTTGCAAACAGAGGAACAAGAAATAGGCATTGATCCCTTGCAGAGTTATTTGAACAAGCCAGGGGAAGGTGAGTTCTGCATTTCTGTACATTTTTGACTTTATACCTTAAAAACCTTATATAACTGTGTCATGATAACTGCACCTGTCAAAATTTGTTTAATTCTCTCAATGAAGTTGAACAGAGTAACTTAAAGAACGTTTCACAGAGTATGTGTAGAACACACTGACACTAATGAAAACCATGAAAAGTCAACTTTCAATTACAGACAGAAACATTAGCCAAATGTTTAATGCGCTGTCATCCTTTTTTAATCATAAACCAAACACTGACTTCAGCGTAAGAATATCGAAATGCAGCATGGCTTTATGTTACATTCTCAAGCATGGGCTCTTAACACTGCTTTGGTTTTAGGGATTTTTTCCCGGTTTTTTTTCTTCTTTTTTTTTTTCTTTTTTTTTTTTTTTTAATTCTGCCATAAAGTTCATTATATTATCTTGGATGAGATTCTGCAAGTAAAAGGGATGATTTTCCTTTTGATGTTGTTTGACTCAGCACCTATATTCTTATTTGAAACAAAAATGGAAGTTGAGATAGAATTAACATGTTTTAAAGGTAGAAATTACTATGTAACCTAAAGTAAATTAATTAAATGCAGTATTTGGAAGACTCTAATGAACAGTGAGAACAAACTGCTTGCATAATGCAATGCATGTCTGTGTTGCTTGTCTTTTCTACTTATTTGCTGGTAGTGACAGTATAGTTGGTTCAAAGAAAGTGATAAGCTTAACGAGAAAGCTCGTCCTTGTCATGAAAACATTCCTCAAGTACTCTGTTATACACAGTGGCACCTTAACTACCTGTAATTTTCCAGTCATTGAACACATGTACTGGGAGGGCAAAATAAAAAATTTATTTTAAATTACAGAGTTGAAAAAATTTGTCACATTTCTGAAGTCCCTCACCCAGATCAACTACTCTGTGTGGCTGTACCTGTCTGTCTTTACTAGTGCTTATTTAAAAGAGCTATGTCAAGTTTTGGTTAGGTTTATTACTTCAATTTATAAGAAGCTGATGTTTTGCTTTAAAATAGATTAGTAAAACACTGTCCGTTCAAGCCAGTTTTTTTCTTTGTTTCTTCATTGGTTTATAAAGCTTTTTCAATGTTAGAAAATGAGAATGAACATCTAGGGGGATGTATTTTAACACCTCCTGATTAAATGAAATACCTTTTCTAGGTCAATGTTCCTCCTTTATTATATCTGACATCTTAAAGATATGGATCAATTTTAGTTTGATAAACTAGTTTGTACATATTTTTAGAGACTTGAAAATAATTTTTTGCAATAACCTAAAATAATACCCATTTTCCAGAGGAAATATAGCTTGCTTTTAGTCTACCCCAATCAGGAAAAAGATAAGCATTTTCTTCTGATATTTTTTCCTTAAAAAAAAAAAAAAAATAAAATACTCGTAATTCTCTCAACGCTGTTTCAAGAAAAGCTAAGATTTTTACCCTGTTAAAAAACCGCTGTAAATTAATTTTACCCTTTATTGTGCCCAGAAGCAATTAGTTACCTTGCCTGAAAAGGTTTCTCATTTTTATCCCAACCTTAACATTTCTATGACATACAAAGTTATTAGTATTGAATTGATGTTTAAAAGTGCCATTAATTCATTTACCCCAAATGTTCATTAACAATGTAAATGTATGCTGATGTTCTATGAGACAAGGAAGTGACTAATGACTCTTCGCACTAACAACACTTAAAATGAATAGAAACTTTAGATAGCTAATCTTGAAGTAATCAAGACCCTCATTCAGCTTGGCATCTCTGTATGCTCTAAAACAGCTGTCAACTGTTAAAAATATATACACAACACATACATACGCACATGCGAAGATAAAGATATGTAAATACATGGTTCCCCAAGTCATAAAGGTTACCAACTATGGTACATTTTTTATGTTCTATCTATGTAAATATTTTATATAAAGCATCCATTTCATCTTCATAGGGTTTTTTTACTGTGAAACACATGCTGCATTTTAATTTGAAACTTTATATATCCAAAATAAGTCTTGGAAGTTTTAATATTTCATTTTAAATAAAGCATATACTTAGATGGTGTTAGGTCTTTGGGCATCCAAGTATACAGTTATTCCTGTCCATGCAGTCCGTCCTTCATTGTCTTCACAAAAGTATTTCGAGACAAGGTTTTTCAAGTTGGCCTCAACTTTCAGGCATGGTACAATCAACTTGGTGAAAATCTGTATTTAAAAGTCTTCTGTATCATGCTTCGTAGAAATATGGAGGAGAGGTAGTCCATCAGTCGGAGGTGTTCTGTGTAATATTACGGAATATGAGGATATCTGAATAATTTTTTGAAGCGGTGCTGAATGCCTAAGGTATTACTTTGGAGACGAAGTGATGGAAGTCTTAAGTGAGATAAGGTTATAAAAATAAAGCACGCTTTGATAAGGATGCTGAAAATAAATAATTAATCGTAGAGCTAGTCAGAGTTGTTTGTCTATGTGAAGTATTGTATTTTTAGTATGTGGTGCTGATACCAAAACTTGATGGAGAACCAGGAGATGTCCTGTCCAGCTGCAGTTTTGAAATTCTCTCACAAGGCATTTTCATGAAATAAAAGAAATCTCAGAACTAGATAGATTGCTGTCAAGTGTAGCTGGTTGGAAAACTGCAGGCATAGACTATTTCTTGTTCATTTGCTGTCAGCTTGGAAGGATATATTGGGTGGGATTCCAGGAATCTGTTGATTGAGCCTAGTAGTACTCAGGACTTTTATTAAAATCTCAGTGAAGCTATAGAGAGAAAACAGTTTTTTGGGGACAGGGCTGCCCCGACAATGGAGGGGCAGACACATAATTCACAGTATTCTTGAGATTTTGGAGAAGTGGCCTGGGAAGAACAAGACATAGTTCACTAGGAGCAGCTGTGAGGGTTAATATTGCAAATGCTCGGCAGGAGACAAGTGCCTGGTTGAACAAATAGTAGAGCATTACAGATGAGGTAAGTGTCATTTGGAGAAAGATCTGGGTGTTCATAGCACTCCAAATTTTGTGTATCTGACGAACTTTGAATCTTGAGTTATGATGAGTCATGAGAATGTGCTTGTTTGCAAGTTTAAAAAAATCGGGATAGGCTGTTAACTAATTGACAGTCAAGATCTTTTTTCTAGCCCTTTAAAATATTCCAAATAAACGGGTAAGATAGTATTTCAGTCTTTTTCTGATGACTGGTTTGGCTGATGTTATTTTCCTGCTGTATGATTTTTTTCAAGATCGAGAATTGTGCATTGCATATATGCACTCATATATGCTTTTTAAAATAGCATTTTTAATAGTTGGTAAGAAATTTGTAGCAGGGGTTCTCACTTTTGCAGTCTGATACTTCAGGTGGAAAATTTTAGTTCTTTATAAGAATTTTTAATCTTTTATTATCTCTTCTGGATCTGCTTGTGTTTTACATGCATGTACGTATATGTGCAGTGTTACATTTCCTTTTGACTATAGTAAGTCAATGGTATCTTGCTACATTTTCTGTTCTAAGAATCTTCATTATATAGTTCATTTTATTTTAAGGATATTTTTAAATGATTCCCTCTGAAATACAGATCTTTATCAGAGAAACTGATGAATTTTTTCTTGTCTTCAGCAGAGACTTTATAAACCCTGTATATATGAAAAGAAATTTCAGAAACATTGTTCTACCTTCTCCCTGTCTATCGCAGCTGACAAACTATTTTGTTCACTTCCAACTGCCTGAGGTTTATATTACATTGAAATGGGATAACTAGGTTAACTGTTTCTGAGCTGCCGTAGATTTTTGCTCTAACTTGCAGTGTTCACAACATGGTGAAACAAGTTTTGAAGAGCACATTAGGTAGTATTCCCATTTCATTGATGTAATGAGAAAGTTGATTCTCTAAAGACAGACTGGAACAATGCATTTAATACTCTTCATTTAATTTGCTCAATATCACAATTAATACAATTAAGGTCACTTGAAATGAAACTATTAACGAATTGGGTAATTTACTTTAACAATGTCAGTGTGTTCTCACGATTACATTTGCTTTAATTAGTGTACAAGCTATTATTTAATAGTATACTTCACATAGAAAAATGTAATGTGTTCTTTGTTCTTAATAGAAGGAAAGGGGAAACCTTTAATGGGTCTGAGTTTTAGATTTGGAGTTTGGGGGGTTATATTTCACATCTAAAGGCTATAGGTGGTGGTGAGGACGGAGAAGGCTGATGTAGCTGGAAGGACAAAGATAACTGCTGGAGTGTGTGACTGAAATTAATCCAGCTGAGACAGATCAGTTGCCCACCTCATACTTACTTACCGTTGCATCCCTCCTAATTCTCAAGGCAGCCATGAAAAAACATGAGAGGCGGTAACAGGGCATTCATATTTCCATTTTGCCCATTCTGTGTGTTTCCATTGCTTGTCTTTGGAGAATTTTGCTGTTCTGGTGTTAACCTCATAACCCTGATCGGTAGAAAGTATCACCATGTAGAACTATAATTAATATGGAGTATGAGATACCTGGTTTATATCAGTGTTATACAGAAAACATGCAGAAGACAGAGGGGAATGAATTAATGAAGTAAATGCCACCTTCTCTGGACCTAACAGGACCTATGTGCTATCAGATAATTTCCCCAAATCTTAAGTGTAATTCACATGGGACTGCGTTGGTCTTGGGTGCATCCTTTCGCATTCGTTTCAGGGTTAAGTGAATTTTTGATGTCAGAAAATTGTATTACCTCCTAATCAGTCAGTACTGTTCAGTGTTACGAGTCGGGGGGTTTTGCCCTTACAACCCCGTTCAGCCAGGGAGACAAGGCTAATGCAGATTGCCCTGTATGGTGTGTAGCTGTCACTGTTTTTACAGAGATCGTTTCCATGATTACATTTAAAAGAAACAACCACAGAGGTCCAGACCTTTCTGTGTGAGAAGTACATTCCTAGGTAAAAGCAAATGAGGATGCAAATAGAGTGAATACTTGAAGTCTTACTACTTCTTATCAAATGTTTTTTGATAGTGTATTGTATGATGTCATGTATGTCATGTAATATGTGCTCTTTCATCTTCTCTCCAGGGAGGGACATGTAAATGAAGTAAAGCATTGTGTTTTTAAGAGTCCTTTTAAATATGCACACTACTTCGTGTTTTCATTAAAAAGGCAAGACTGGAACAGAGAACCTCTTGGCGTTATATTGGAACAGAAGATGCTGAGGGTTCTGATTGTTTTTGATGCCTTTGGGATTTCAGGCTACGGTTTGCACCAGGGCCTGAGAACGCCGTGTGTCTGTCCTGCATTGGTTTTTTTATATAAATATATATATATATATAAAATTTTAAAATAATTATTTTTATATATTTATGTATATTTTATATATATATAAAAAAAGTTTTACCCTTTAGGCAGAAAGTGTTGGTGTGCCCCACCAGCACAGTGGTTGCTAGTGGTCCTTACTCAAAACCCTTGTGCTTTTCCTCCTGGGCTTGGCTTTTCCATGGAAGGCACAGGTATGCTAGAGGAGAAAGAGCTGTCTTCAGTCTGGCTTGCTTCGTATTGGATGAAAAAAGCAAGAATGTTTTTTACATCTTCAAACACCATATGCTGACATAACAAGCATTTTAATATTCATTTATTAATGATAACTACTGTTCAGCTGGCTTTTAATTGAGCAGCAACAGGATTGTAGTGACAAAGGCTATCGGAGCAGCACGGTATGTCTTGAGCTAACTCAGCCCGTCACTAGCTCCTTCCTTACAACTCTTCATTTTCTCTTCTCTTTTCTGTGTTAGAAATACATTGTTATTAAGAGATCAGTTAACAGAGAAGCTATGCATGTTTAAAAGTACATTTATTTAATGTAGTTGAAAAATAGTTGAAAAATAAAATAAATTTATTAAAAGTTAGTTGAAAATCGCTAGCACACAGTATACTTTTTCCTTTAAAAACTGTATTTGTGCGGGTGTTGAAATGCTTTTAGAAATTTGTGGGTTTGCGCCCTTTGGTTTCAGTGCCTTGTTACAGATTTGTAGTTAGAAACTGCAGGAAGATTCTAAATTACTTCAGCTGTGGGAGAAAATGTGAGTAGCTGATACAGTCCTGGGGGTTACCAGCTTCCAGAGTTGGAGTTTCCTCTTTAGAATTGGTAACTCCAGGATTTTTGGTGGCCTCACAAGTTGCATGTTACGTTCATTCCAGTTTGGAGGTTATACTGTGGCATGGGTAACGAGCACGAGCAGTGTAGGGAAATTGCCCTCAGTGGCTGGTAATTTTGGGCAGCAATGCCTGTCGATCTAAAAGAAACTTAAATCGTTAATTTTGAAAATTCTACTCTAGATGGGTGTATGGAGGTAAGTTCCTTCTCTCTAATGACATTGGTACGCTACCTTGCTTCAGTCACCTCAGCTGGGAGATTCCAGTTGTTTCCAGATACAGCCCTGCCCAAATACTGGCATAAATCCCTTGTCAGCCTCGTGTCGTTCTTCTAGTAACTCCTTGTGACCCCACGTCGGGAAAAGCTGATTTCAGCATTTCTTTTTCTTTTCCTAGCTTTTCCCAAATGCAGGTTAAAGCTCAACTAGCTGGCTCCCATCTCGCTCCCTAGCATGCCTGTAATATAATACATGTGGTATAAAAGGAAATGATACAAGTTGAATGAAAAAGAATGATTTTTTTACTAAATTTTACATGCTTAAAAGAGCTTAAAGTACCAAGCAGAAATTTCCATTTTAACTATAGTAACCTACTGAACAGCAAAATTAAAACAGAATAATCTTTTTTAATACGACCTCTGTAAATGTAATTAAGAGTATGTTAAAACTAGCTTATTATTAGAAGTTTTACGGAAGCCAACGATAAGAATGGAAGCATTCGTTGAATATTTTACTCAGACTTGATACAAAAATATAATATGAAGGTTACTACCCGTAAACACCTCACATATTAAGTGTTTCCAAGCAATGATCAAATTATGTTAAATGGCTATATCTCCTACATATCGAAAAGGCAGATTCTCTTAATTTAAAAAAACTGAACAGTACAATTTGATCGTACTTGTATAGGTATAATAAAAGACTAGTTAATCAGAATTCTAGCTGAGGCCAGCATGTTTGGTAAAGCAGTCTGTGAATTGCATGCCGCTAGCTGATGTGACAGACTTCTGTATCCGAGATTAAATGTAAGTTGAAACATTTTGAAAGAGTTTAACTGCCACAGGTTTGATTGTATTAGAAACTGATTGCTCTGTATAACAGAAATATGTCAGCACAGATGGGATCTTTCCTGGTTTTCATATATGTGGACATGTAGAGGGAACTGGAATTCCTTATTTCAGAAAGGGAGGGGTTCAACCTACTTACATGCCTCATGATACTGCAAAGCTTCAGTTTTAGTCTTCTGATCAACTAATGAGCCTTAGTCTTTAGCCTCCTTGGGTACCCCTGTCGTTGTCCTCTTTGGGTATGCAAAACTAAGAGGTATGGGCGGGGAGAGAAGTAAAGTTCCGTCATACTTACTTTAAGTGGTAAGAAATTATCTGGTAAGATGCATATTATTTATTGACAATCTGGCCTTTTAACAAAGAAAAATAGGCCCATGCTTAGGTTGCCACCGCTACAAGCGAAACAGCTGATACTTTAATGAACAACATACTGAGGGCCATCCAGGACATAAGGCAAATTAAGCAGGTTACAAACTGCATGTCTTCTGTTTAGGTATAGGAGATCTCCCCAGCTCTGACAATTAGCTCCACTGATCAGGCAAGCAGACAGACACAAACAGAAGGAGGCCATTTGTATCAATTTGAGGAACAGGACCAGTAATGAAGTAAAATATCCATACCAGGTAGTTTCACCTCCACTTTGGAACAGATATTTCTAACTGCTGGTTTCAGCTTCACAGTAGCAAATAAATAAATAATTACGTGATCCTTACCAAAAGATGATTTTTCTGTTGTTTACAAATCGAGAGCAAAGCAATAATAATACTTCTAACCTAGAGGGTTTTTTTTTTAAAAAAAGGAGAAAACATTTTCTGGACATACAAACAAATATGAATCTTGGTAACCTGACAGCTTTGTTTAAACGTTGAATTTGAGTTTCCTTTCATGAAAATCTTTTCAAAGTATAGCAATTCAGCTGTGAAAACCTGAATACATTAATGATGACAAAGAACCTCTGGAATGAGCCAACATTTGTTTTTGTTCTTTTACAACGTTTCCTGATGAATTGCACATACAAAAGTGTTGCAGGTTATTTTAATTTTCTTTACTTACTTTGATAATAAATGTCTCCACTGTTTACCTTTTTGGTTAAGGTACCTTATTATTACTAATCAGCTTTAATTATTTATAGCAAAATGAAAGATAATTTATAGCAAACTGAAAGATATTTCTTTGATGTTGAAAAAGTCAGGGACCTGATCCTATTAGAATGAATGGCTAGGTTCCAATTAACTGTAAAGGTACTAAGCCTGAGTGCCCTTATTGTCTAAGGGGGGCAGAATTTTAGCCCAAGGTACTGGACTGGAGTTCCTCAGTTTTGGGAGTGTTCAGGTTTCAAATGTTTGGTTTGTCATGCGTTTGGTGTCGAGATTTGGCCACGCAGAGGCAGAGTGCATATAACCGACTTTTAAGAGTCCTGGTCTTCATTTTACTCCTAAGATTCACAATAATTGAAAGAAAAGCTAAATATACAGGGTAGGGGGAGAATGCCTTTATCTCTTAAACAAAATTGAGTGCTAAAATGGGGGGAGTGGGAGAAACGTGCGTAGCCTTTCTGTTTTCATTGGTCTTTCTTCACAGTCAACAAAATAGCAAACTAACCCAAGTCTAAACAAAACTGGATAAGAAACGTCATGTTTCGTATGCATGTATGTGAGCTTGTGTTTAAATCTTGTTTGGTGTAAGTGAACTATTGCTAAGTTTTGTTTCAAAATATTTTAAGCTTGTGATTTATATGGTTGTACGTATACCTATACGCTCTATGACAAGATTGAACACCTCTGTCAGATCTAGAATATCTTTCAGTTATTCTTAAGCATCCCTGTTCAGCTTTTTCATCATGTCAGGCATTTATATCACTGCATCGGTAATCATGTGATTATGATGTTTCAGCTGCAGTACAAATGACACAAAAAGGGTATAGCAAATTAGATTTATTTTCGCTATTTGTGACAATCACGCAAGCCTGTGATAGTGTATGCTCCATGGCTTGATCTGTTTCAAAAGGGAAGCAGGACTTGGGATGTTTGTTTTGCATCTCTGTGCTTACCTCGTCCTTCTAGAAGGTATCATACACCAAAGAAGCTATGGAATTAATTCTCATAACTGCCATAGGAAGAACAAGTAGACTATGTTCTCGTACAAAAAAGAAATTTGAAGCAGGTGAAATGATATGCCTATTTCGTACAAGAAGTCTGTAGCAGGGCCAAGAACTGGACCCAGATCGTTCAAGGTCCAGGACACTGCCTCGGTGACATCCTTCAGCACTTGCTTTCTTTCAGCCAATTTTTGTGAGACAGGTAGATAAATCATTTAAAAAAAAAAAAGTAACTTTGGTACACGTCAGAACGCACACTCAATCTTTTCATGTTTTGTATACAAATTTAAAACAAATAAGCTCTTGTCAGCTTAGAAATTGCAACTAAAAGTATTTTTGGTAACTAAAAATATTGTAGAAGATGCAGATCACTGTCATCTTTTCAGTATTTTGAGTAAACAAATAAAGTATTTTGGATCTGTTAAATTGTTCCCTAAACTTTGGCAAACAGTGGCATAGTACAGACATATATGGGCGTTACTATTAAAACATGATTTGGCCACACGTTTAAAAATGCTACTCCAGCTTAATGAAATCATTGTCAAAGTTGATCTGTTCATGCTTGTTTATTTCACTATTTTGTATGTCAGCATTGCCAGCTCCTGTTTTAGAAGAGGGAAAATACCAAAACTTCTTAAGAGATTTTTTTGTTGTTGTTGTTTAAGTAAGCGCTACCTGCTGCTTTTACTGTTTCATTGTGTTATTTGGTACAGGGTGCATTACCTGGCTTGACGTGTTTCTCGATGTACCTTGCAAAGCAGTGAATATAGTTGTACCTTCGTGTTTACCATACAGCTACCGTTGATGTAAACAGAACACCCCTCTCTCAGATATTTCATGTGTATGAAAGTATGTGGGAAGGTTAAAAATCAAGTTTAATGTAAGTAAACTGTAATGGCCACTTAAAAAAAAAGGAAAAAGAAAAAAACAAACAAAAACCCCACAAACAAACCAAAAACCTGCTCTAATTTTTCTTCTGTTAAATATCTTAATTCTGTACGAAGAGCTGGCAGTTAAATGTTTCTGCTTGGTTACTAGAGTGGTAAACAATAAGACATAAACTCCAGGATAGGAAGACCACACTCAAATTTTTGAACAAATTCCGTTGAGTTTAGTACAACTGGGACCATGTAACCAAAATATTAGCAAGTGGCCTCTATGCTAACTTTCTCCACTAAAATTTTGATATCCCATTACAAATTATTATTCTTGATCTTCCTAGAAGTTAAAAAGCACAAACTTCATCCCGATAAAGTTTTATGGTGGTGATAATTCTTTTCTTCTGAGAAATTGGATTTCTACTGGAAACAATGATTTAAACTTAGGAAAAATGAACTGTATAGTGTTTCAATACAAAGTGCAATCGAAGGGATCGAATTCTCATGTAATACATGTGAAAATATATTTTAAATAACATGAAAATGTGTGAGTTTCATTATAATAGGGTACATTTTCTGTATGTTAGTCATATTTGTAGATACTATTGTTGGTTTTGTTTGCTTTCATTTGAAATATTTAAAGGGTGGAGCAATGGAACATAAATCTGTCCATTAGTGGGCATTTCTGCTTTGCACTCAGAAGAATTCTCATCAAATTTGATTTGCTGACTAGTGGCCAGAACAGATGTTATCTTAATGGAAGAGAGAAGCATCTAGAGCCACAGGGCCACCTGCAAACTTCTGTGACCCAATATTGGTTCATTGTTTATCGAAGTACGAAAGAAAATACTCCTTTGCAGAAGTATACAAAGCTCCATTCTGAATTATTACAGCTAGGTGGCCATAACATTATTGACTACACTAAGACTGAGATTTTATTGCAAGAAAAAATGTAGCATTAATTGTTGCTATTCTCAAAAAAAACCAAAAACCTTTGCAGATGAGATTCTTTTGCTTATTTGAATTTGAAAGAAAGAAGGGGATGTAAATCAGAGCTTTTACTGTGGAAGACTCTCTTGTTTGGGGTTCTTGTGACTATAACCAGAGACAGCTTATGTTTTAAAAGTTCTGGAATTAAAATTGACACTTTTCTGCAGGATTAATTTTAATGTATTTTATAATTTCATGTTTATGATGAACACATGACAGTTCTAGTTGTGTCATTTGCATGAACTAAAGTTACACCCTTGTAACTGTGCCATTAGAATAACTAATTGCTCAAGTGAAGATTTTTGAGTTTTGTGGGTTTTTTTCAAGAAGTTGGTTTGTAACATACTTCTGTCAGAAGCAAATTTATGATTTGGAAAAATACCATATAAACCCTGTATTAAATTCTCCTTGGCACTTTTAAAAATGAGCATATAAAGCCTGTTTCAAATGGTCTTTGGCTCTTTCTCATACGTTTAATTTTTGCATGAAAAAAACTTTGGGTTTTGGGTGTTGTTTTTTTTAAAGCAGCTATAAATGAAAAACACAGATTTAATTCTGGACATGAAAAAGCTGCAGATTTTTCGTCTTGGAATTAATATATTTATGATACTACAAGTCCTCTAGATATTACAAATTTAGCAAGATACTTGCAGATTTTCTGCGATTTCAAAGACACTTACTCATATCTGTCACTTTCAATTTGAGAATCCTATGGAAAAATGAGCCTGCATTTGGTATCTGGCATTTGCATTTCTTGGCTGAAGACAGTTCTGTTTTTCTGCATATTATTGTGCTCCTTGATAAAGCTGTAGCTCAGAGACGTCATTTCTAAACTTTTGAATGTACCTGAATTTGGGGTTTTTCTTTATTAATACGTAAATATTGAGTTAAACATTGTATTAACTGTGACAATCTCTTAACTCAGATACAGAAGTCAAACGCTTGTGATTTTTGTGAAGTTGAAATCAATTGTTCAATTGGTAGTTACTTTTGGTATAGATATAACAAATGATAGTATTAGCATTAAAACAATGCTGAATCTTAAATTAGAAAATGTGACATCTGACAGTCATGTAGTAAATTACGTGTACAGTGGTAATTTTCTGCTAACCTAGTGTAAGGACTAACTTACACTGTAGATCCTACAATGTGGGTACTAACTCTGATACCAAGTCTTTGCTGCAAGGGAATAAAAATAAGCAGTTATTTTATGATTCCTTCATGCTGCAATTGCATTAGGAAAAAAGGCATGATTATTGAGAAATGTTATTAATCAGATTTTTCAAGGTAATTTAAACCTTTAAATTTTACTTGAGGCACTGCAAGACTGATACGGGTCTTGGTGAAAGGAGCAGGATTTGTACAAGCACCATGTTCAGGCACCTGCTAGTGCCCCTTCTGGCTTGCCACCCAGGTAGCCATTGATGGCTAACCCAGGTTACCACAATGAACTTTGGACACCTGGTAATTATTCCCCTGTTTAGGTGTTTACTCTGATCGTCAAGGGATTTTTCTGTTTATAAATTGACGCCGTTTTGCATCAAAGATGATGAGTCAGTTTTAGGACTTATGACTTACTTTAGTAGTTCTCATTTACCAGTTGCTCTGAAGTCTGCATCTGGTTTCAGTTTTGATGAAGTGGAGGCAAAGCACAGTTTGAGAGCTTTGGGTTGGGTCTGGTTTTTTCCTTTTACAAACCGTATGTCAGTGCTCCAAGCGCCTGTCTCGTGGCTGCTTAAAACAAAAACACCTATAAAAGGTCCCACACTGAGGAATATGTACTGATTTCAGGCAAAAATTCTTTTCATTTGGTGTTTATGAATTGCACTTTTAAAACTTTGCCTGGGGGTAGGGAGGAGTGTTTCAGAAATAAGATGTTTAAGCAAAATGACTACAAAAGCATGTAATCTTAGATTTTAGTGTATTTCTTCTTCTGAATAAGTTATGCTCTAATAAAAATTAAAGACCAAGTTGCATTTCGAAGATCAGGTCATCATAATTCATTGACATTAGGCCACATAACTGAATAATGTCTTACTTCAGTGAAATACATCAAATGAGATCAACAATTATGACTCATAAACATGCCTCGCAGGCATAAAACAGCAGGGAATTAGCATGTGAGGCTGATAAATATGCATGTAAATAAGCTCCCAAAGGAATAACATGGGTTTGATTGATAGGTTTAGAATTGGAACATATGTAAACCCCTTTATTCCTCATTCTGGTGTAGCTAAGTAAAGATGCGTTTTACTTGTTAAAAGTTTCAATAACTTTGTAAATCTTAATGCCACATCTGCTTTTGTGTGTGCAGGCACGTGTGGGTGTCACTTGAGAGATTGATTGAATTGTCTACGGGGTAGATGCCCTCACACTAAGATTGTAGCGTTTGCCTATGTATATTGGAGCAGTTGTGTATGTGCATGTATACGTATTTGGGCATGTTAGGCAGTATTGAGCAAAAGATTATTTGGGGGTCTGTTGTACTTAGAATTTACAGATTTTAAAGTTTACTTAGTAAGTAGGAAACCGAATCGTGAGTTTTGGTCTATGCACCGGTATATTTATTTTTGCAAATACATTCTGCATTGAAGGTAATTACTATTTATATTACAGAAAGTCCCACAAGTGCTACTATGTTTAAGAGCCTGGCAGTGATTCGTTATAAACTTCCATTTTTGTTGGCATCTTACAGCTTGAGCTCTTATCTGCAACTTCAAAGTACCTGTCACAGCAGTATCTCTATGTTGATCAGCAGAAGCGCTTATGCTGTGCAGAGATTTACATCTGTATTGTTAGAAAAGTATATAACATCCTTTGTGTTTATAAAACATTAATACTTTGCTTTGCTAAATACAGACCAATTGGTTGCCATTGTCATGTGGCCTGGTGTACATCTGCTTTATTACCATTCCCTGCTATTAGGCAATAAAAACTTTTCCAACTGATGCACACTTACTGACGTTGCATCAGACTGTAATTATGCTGAAGTGATCTTAGACCAGTGGCAGGCAAGATGCAAAACCATTTTCAGCCGTGCGAAGTGTGTATTGACTGTAGTTTTAGTTATGTGTGGTTTATAGCAAAAAAAAAAAGTTGTTCGAAGAAATTGGAGATGGGGCTGGTTATCAGAGATCAGTTGTTCACATGTGAAAACCTCAATTCTGTAATAACAGCCTTTCACTTAGAGATACCTTTCTGTGGAAATAAAGCTTGAGCAAAATTACTTCCATCTGTTTAGATTTATAGGGTGGCAGAGAATAAATTTCCAGTGAAGATCAGTAAATTCAGGAGCTATTGCTTAGTTCTGAAAGCCAGCCCTTTTTGCTGCTTAAAAATAAATAAACTAACACGTAGCACTTAGAGACATCAGCATCAAATCTCACTCGGGTTCTCATGAAGCAATTTATAGCTACCTTGTGTAATTTGTATAGAAATGTTAAGTTGATCCCTGCTCCAATAGCATCAACTGCTTAACCCAAAACGTAACAGCCTGTGACACCAAGAAAAAGCAAGCCCTGTGTACAGACTGGGGGGGGGGTGGGGGGGTGGGATTTCGTGTAACGGAGCTGAGCAAGCAGATTGCTCTCAGGAACTCTGATGGGCCATGTTTCTAGCTGCATAGCACTGTCCTTTTTGACAGAGGGTGCCTAGATATCTCTTGAGCCAACAGAAATAGAAAATAAACCGCTTTCCCCTCTCTCCTAACAACGTGCCCTTTTTACAGTCAGGGCCTTGACAGGCTGTCACTCGGTTTCCACTCCCCGCCAGGAATGTCCTTGAATGGCCCAAGAGAAGCCAGAAAATTGTTGCTAAGTATTTTTTCATTCACCTCTAGAATTTTCCACATTTTCTCCAACATGTGTGAAGCCACTGGGAAATATGGTTAAATGAGTTAAGCAGACATCACCCATCTGTGCATCTCAGGGAAAATAAAAACAGTGCTCTCCCTCTGAAAGCTTTCTTGGTACATAACCAAAATCAGAACAACCACCACACTCGAAAGCTAAACCTAGGGAAGGCTCCTGCAGGAGATAAGGGAGCAGCACTTTGAAGAAACTGCTTCTTCTGGCTTACCCTGGTGCTGCTGGTGCGTGGCCTTGGCAGAACCAAGGTGGTCCTAGCACCTCTGCTCCTCCAAAATGCCTAAAGGCCACCGGACACGGGAGAAAACACGGCTGCACAGCTTATCTGCTTCAGACAGTATCAAAAGCCTGGCATTGAGCCTCAGCTCTGAATTCTAGTCCCCTCACCAACCAAATGATCACTTTGCAGCCTCTTCCTTGTTTGTGTAAATGTTTGGTAATTCTAGATAGAAGGCATCGCAAGAACCCTACTTTTGCTCAAGTTTTGATTCACCCTTTCATATTGTTTACGCCACTCTTTCTACTGCTCCAAGGATTTGTAATTTGTATCTCTCAAACAGTTCCCACTTGGATTTCTCATGCACTGAAAACTCAGATGCCTGACATTACTGTGTAAAGTTAAGTGCTTGGGGTTAATGAATGGCATTAAATTTTATGAGGTCATGTCCAGTAGATGTTAAAAGAAGCTTAAGGGAACTTTATCACTGATAGAAATTAACAGTTGGCATGATAGAATGCCTGAGGGAGTTCAGTTCTAAGCAAAAATAAAATTGCTGGTATAAAAACTAAAATATAGAGTCATTGTGATTAATGTAAACATTTTTGTTAGGTAATTGGTTACGTGTTGCAGTAAAAGAAATGAGACCTCACAGTTTGAAAGGAAAGAATATTATTGTATTTAGAAAGCAATTAATGTTTCTAGTCAAATAAAAAAAATCTACATCACGTACAATATTTATATTCTTTCGGTAAACATATAACCTTTGGGGCTATATTTATCAAATAGTCAAGTCTCCACTTATTTACATTAGTTTTTTTCTTTGGGCAAAATGTGTTTTCCCTAGTGGAGTATGTTATTTTGTTTCATTAAACCTTTATTTCTACTCACACGCATTGCTTATATTACAGACCAAATGAGTAAATTCTCTGTACTTAAGTCATCTAAGGTTTGTGTTTTGGGGTGACTGATGGATGGCATGAAAATTCTGTTTCAAAAAGAAAATGGCTACATTAACTTATGGATAGATCTGTTTTGCATAATTATGTGGGGAACTATTCAGTAATTACACTACTATTCACATACTGTAATTTTCGTCATCCTTATTCACTGTCATTCCAATGAGAGGAAATGGAAAACTTGTTCAGACGTACATATTCTTTCTCGCTCTGTCTTACGACCTGCAGTCACAGCATATAGTACTTTTTCGAGTAATGCCTGTGTTCAAGTAAGACAGCTATTTTCTTGAATTTCCCTCCCACGGTGTGCCTGTAAATTCTGCACCCGTACTTCAAAGTCTTTAATGCCACGCTATGGATATGCCTAAATAGCCTTGTGCCAGCCCGTTTCTTTCACATCACTTGAGGTCTGTACCGTCTGGGTGCCGTGTTGGAGGCAACAGTGTCAAGCCTGCTGGAAATGCAGATCTCTAGTATGGAAGAGGTAAAGCCTCTGGATCAGAGGTTTTTTCTCCTCTCCAGCTGGACAGAGCGGTACCATACGGCTGAGGAAATCATGGCCACGTCCTGAATTTGGAAGGTGAAATCTGAAGAAAAAGTGAAAATATTTTAGAATTTGTAGTCCCCCAGGACTGTTCTCTTGCTCTCCAGACAATTACGTTTCTGTTTTAATAGGAATTACCTATGTGAAATACCTTTTCACATTTTCCTCAGGTGGTGCTTGGTCAAAAATCTGGAGTAAAAAAGCTGATGCTCTCTGGGTGCAAAATGAAAATGTCACGCAGCATCAGACTGTTTTCCTTTTGGCTAAAAGGTACTGCACATTTTCTGTCTTAGAGAACTGGAGTAACTGTCTAGAAAAATTGACTGCTCCTTAACATTTTTCCTATTATTGTGTAAACTAAATCATCAACCTTTTGGAAAACTTCAGTGTAATTGTTGTGCGCAAGAAAATTCTAGCTGTACTTGTCTAATTTACATTTTTGTCGTCTCTTATTTCTTATGTCTCCAAGTGCTTCATACTTGCATCCCTAGTTCCGCTCTGAAGTGCCACCAGGGATTGACACTCCTCATCCTCCTCGCAGGAGGGCAAGGGTGGAGAACAGAGATCTGTCCTGTGATGGATGACATACTTCCTTGCAGAAATGTTTGGTGAGGAGTTTCTTCCTCGGTGTCTACAACAGAGGGACCATTGTTCGCCACACTACCTTGCACTGTAATGAATGGAAGCGTTTTGTCATTCTGGCTGTCAATTTGATGTATTTTTATATTCAGATGTAGCTGTGGACTTTCATCTCTTGGACATCCAGAGTTTACTGCTAATGCATATATACCTTTGCTCTTCATATTTTTCTAGATCTGTCATTCACAACATGCATCTTCTTTTGCACCAGCAAAGTACACAGTTGTGCTCTCCAAATTAACTGAAGGTTGATTTAAAAGAATTTTGATTAAAATCTAACATTTTCATTATGCTTTGGTACATTTTGATTTGGCAGCTTAAAAGCTCTAGCTCAGTACTTCTTTTATACTCTTTGGTGACATGTTTTTTCATTGGAGAAATTTATGGAAAATGTAGGGTACTGCTCCATTTCATGTTCTCTGAGGTATGGGTCTACTGGATACAAAATGTGTTCTGAGAATTAGCAGCCTTAATTAGACAGCCTCAGATTTGGAGTCTAGGGCTTCCTGGCTTCATCTTATAAAACCAAGCTAGGCAGCTTTAAGCTCAGGTGTCCCTTTCTGGTGCAGGATCCTTCTGTGTAATGTAGATCAGGATAAGGGCTGTTCCACCAGCAGCAGCAACGTCCCTTTCAGGGTTGAGTATTTGAGTCTGTGTGGCAGTGTGGGTCGTCTTCAGGTTGTTCAGGTTTTTCTCAAACCATCTCGCTCAAGTTTGCCAGGTAGTGGTGCTATCATATGGTGAAGGCATCCTATGATTTAAAAAAAAAACAAAAACAAAAACAAACAAACAAACAAACAAAAAAAACGCCACCCAAAACCCAAAAAACCCACAACAGCGTACCTGTGAATTATCTTAACTCTTAGACTCTGCTACTGGTGGAACATCTTTAAGTTTTACCCAGGTAACTAAACTTTACCCAGAGACTAATTTGCTTTTTCAAAATTATTTACAGAATGAATTTGTTAAGGAGTGAAAAAATGTGCTTTCTACTGTGTTAGGAATGATGGCTAAAGGAAGTAAAAATTACATGCGCTTCTAGTATGTTGTGTTCATACTTTAATCAACCATTGGTTATCTCTACTTTTTTTTGTTAGTCAGCCATTGGTTATCTCTACTTGTGTGTGTGTGTGTGTTTGTGTAATGCTGCTAAAGTGTGTCATGTAGTTACATTATTAAAAACATGGGTTTTCATTAGATACAAGCAGGATCCCTTTTCTAACTAATTTAACCGATTATCCTGCAGTTTACATTGATCGAAATCCAAAGCAGCCTGTCAAACCTACAGATCTGACTGCTTCCACCGGTGCTAAAAGGAGCTGTGGTAGGGGAGGAGGAGGCTGCAGATGGAAGGAGCCAGAGGGCTGAGCTTCCTGGGGTGACAGGGATGCTGAGGGTGCCCAAGTGCCTCTCCCTGCCCCTGGCTGCATGTGGGACTTCCTTCACCTCTTACTGTGTGCTTTTCAAATGGTAGCCTTTGAGGAAAGTTCAGGCATTGCCTAGTCTTGCATCTCTGTGACAACTTCCAAAGTTCAGGCTTCTCCTCTGCTTCCTCTGGGAGCCAAACCCCACAGTTCAGCTGCTGCCTCTCGGGGTAGTGCCAGCCCCTGCATGGGGTGCCAAGTAGCTCCACTGCCTTTTGGTTTCTTGTGTGCCTGAATTCCCGTGTTGCCATTCGCAGCAGTGGTGCTGCTGCTTTTATTCTTCCTGGTTGCCTCCTAGCTGTAAATACTGTCTGTTATCCCGTTCCAGGTAAGTGAGTAGCTGTTACCCCATGTGTCACCAGAGTAACCATGAGAATGCTCTGACTTTGGGCTGTACCTCTTTACGTGTGTGTGCTGGGCAAACCAAAGTGGTATGATTTTCAGTTTTCCAAAACACATTTATGCTCAAGAAAGAAAGTCCAAGAAAGTACATTCTGCTTTCAGAAGCCTTTGACGTCCATTAACAGTGCTGGAAGTCGTCAGCCTGCTGGAGTAGCTTCCTATGATAAGAAACAGCAAAGAAACAAAGAATTGCTCCTGCTCTTGTTAACCTCTGGTCCTGGTTATCATGAGGACACCTCCCCAGCTTTAGCAGGTGAGGCTGCCTATCACTACCACCTGCCTTCCTGGCCAAGCTGGCCTTTCTCCTGGTAAACCTGTTATTCTCAGCTGAAGAGCAGCTAGCTCCTTTTTCAAAGGGCAATTCTATTTCCATAAAAGATCACGTAATCCTTTCTGGTTTGTCCTGTACTATCCTTTAATCTTGGCAGAACAACAGAATGTTAGAAAACGGCTCAATCTTTATCAACTACATTTTTTTTTCCACAACTCAATGGAATATGCATTACTGCTTTTGAATGTGAAAATCAAACTATATATACATATGATTTATTATCCCAAACAGAAGGATTGCATCTTTCTATAAGATAGAAATGTGGTTAAAAATAGGATGTAATTGAAGTAAATTAAAGGACAATAGTAGCCTTCAAACACATAAAGAGATGGTATGGTTTTCATATTGTCAGTGTAAATAGTCTCTGGAGACCACCTTTTTACAGTGATTGTGCACGTCTAAGATTAAGCAAAGCTGCATGACCAGTGCTATCTCAGGAGGATGCTGAGTCATTAACTCATGTTTATTGCCTCTTGCCATCTTTAGATTATTGCAATTTATAGCTCAAAGGCCTTTTAGGCTGTTTATAAGTTAAAATTAGCCAAATTCTTCTGGATGCAAGTGATAAGTCACTCGGCATTTGTATATCATGGGACACAAGTTCCTAGCGATGAAGCCAGGTGGCTTCTAAGATTTTTTTTTCTTTCTATGCAAACTCTTAATTGTGCTATTTGTCCCTAGTTATACTGGATTACTCTATCCTCTGTTTTGCTGATTTTGCTAATGTGCTATTTTGTGAAGTGTGTATACTCTTAAAGAATTTACTGAAGTTCGAGATGATATTATTTACTAGGTATACAGCTTCCACTTCAATCAGACTACACTAAAATGTTTGTATCTTTTTCTGGAGTCTTCTGAGTCACATTTGGTGATGACCTAGGAACTTCAGTTGCGCATGGTAAATGATAAGTTTAAATTAAGCCAGCCAGGTTAAGTATAAGACATTAAGATACAGGGTGTAGTATTGAGCATATGAACAGAAGCTGACATAATTTACTACGGACCAAAGACAGGTGCACTAGGAGAACAATAACTGGGGAAAAAAAAGCTCGAAGAATCAAATTTTACCTTAACCTGTGGATTTTTTTCTTTTACTCGTCTTATTGCTGCTGGTAGCAAATTCAATCCAGGCATTACTGGACTAAATGCTTATCAACTTCTGTGGAAGTCACATTTGCTTATATAAGCTAGTATTGTGTGGTTCCCACTCAATGGGAAGCGAAATTATTTTTCCATGTATGTGCGTTTTCTGAAGCGTTTAAATCACCGTTAGCATCACAGTTAAACTTGGCCTTTCCATCATGTTCAAAGAGATTTTTTTTAAAACACCTGTGGATATAAATTATTTAAGATTTCAATACCTTGCAATCACCTGAGAATTCTTCTGAAGCACTCGTAAGAATTAGTTTAATGGCATTAAGAGTAAAATTCCTTATTCTATGTATTTTACTGGTTTTAGAGTACAGTGTATAGCTCAGCCTATTGGTAAACACAGAGGCTTTATCGGGGAGAGAAATATTATAAATAAATCCTTTGAATGTACTTATTGTTGAATTTATTTTAAATTGAGCTAAAGGGTCTACATTTCTTAAATGCTAATGCCACATTCTGATTTCAAAATCAGTCATCTAGACTTTTGTGTGTCTTTTCCCATCCACACTTTTCACACATACATTTTACATGTGGAAAAGTGGTATGTTAATTTACAGGCTAACCTAATGACAGAGTTGGTGTTTAGATCTGTGAACACTCAGAAGCAGTTTCACTTAAAATGGAAACCCTGTTATTTTTATGTGTCTTGATTTAAACTGAAGTGCATAGACAAAATTATTTGAAACAGAGATTTTGCATGGAGAATACGCAGAGTTTACTCATATAGGCGGATACACATATGCAACTGTGATTTTATATGCAAAGATCATAGAAGCTGCCACTTGATCGTCGTAAATCAGCAATCCAAAAGACACTGGAATTGACTGGGTTTGAGCAACATGCAAGGCAAGGTACTGTCATTATCTCCAGAAGTTTTTCTTCATAACTGCAAACCAGTGTGTTTGCCTATTACATTGTTCAGCAGCTTTCTGCGGGGCTAAAACAGCCTTTGATTTTGCACCTTGGTGTCAGCATTCCTGACCTGCTTTCAAATGTGAGCAGCTTTCACTGTCAGAAGACGAGTGTATGTGTGGGTACCGTATTGTGTTTTCCAGTTTTGTTCCTTCCTTAACACAAATACGCTTAAAGGGGAAAAAACACTGTTAATGCCTGATAGATTTTTCTGGTGTCGATATTGGAGGATAAACAAACGGAATATTTCAGCCTGTGTAAGAGTTTTGCACTTTGAATGGCGAAGTCTCACAGTTAATTATCTGCATAAATCACTCATTATCATAGTGTGTATTTTTTATGTCATTCATGGCAAAAGACTGTTTTAGGGCACAGTTGTTGAAACCAAAATGCAACCCAAAAATCTGTACCAAGCAACGCAAGCATTCAAAGCATGCATCTAATGCTAAATGAACTTTGAAGCAAGGGATAGAGTCAGATTTACACTTAAAAGATTGCTTACCAAAAAGTTGCATCGTATTTATTTCAGAAAACTGAAACAACTTCCTCGGAGTGAAATGTTCTTCAACTTTCCAGCCTAATAATTATTTAATAAATATCAGAAGTGCTGCGCACTTAATTCTTTAGCTGAAGGCATTATTTTCAGGTTCCGTACACCGCTTCCAGCTTGCTCCATTTAATCATTTTAAAAGCTTATTTGGTGTAAATTGAATTTAACACTGTGGTTGCAAGGGTGTTACGCAAAAAGTCCGAAAGATTGTGTGTGGCAAAGGGGCTGCGGGTGCCAGCGATGGAGCTGCGGAAGGGGAGCAGCGCCTGCATCATCCGAAACTCTGCAGCGCCCTCTCTTGACACGACGCAGCAATGCCGTGAGCTTCCCTCCCGCACTCCTCGGGAAGCCAGCAAAATACAGCGACATCCATCTCTCTGCTCCGTTTTACTTTTTAAACATCTAGTTTATGTAGTAAAACCTCAATTTGCCGTATGTTTTGGGATTAGTTCTCCTTATATTTTTATTTTTTTTTTCTCCTTCTACTGCCATTTTGGTCTATCAGCAGACCCAAGTCAGAATGCTTCAGTCGTCTTAGTCGTTCTGCATTTTATTTTATTTTTTTCTTTGCTGCAGACATCCTGAAGACTTTCCAAACTGCATATTTGATACTGTAGAATTACAAATTGTCTGCTGTTTTGTAAACCTTTCAATTGTCAAACTGTTCTCTTTCCAAATAATAGAGGAGCCTGGAATCGCCCATGCTAAAATTAAGAATTTATAACTGTATGGAACAGATGTTTTCATAAACATTTGCTATAATTAATTTCAACTAGGGGATTGAAGGAACAAAGCAGTTTTTCCCTCTTCAAAACTTTATTGCCTTTTCCCCATACAGCGAACTCAGAAATCTTTGCTTTAATATTGTTAATGAAACAAATTTACTATTCTGTTTGGTTTTCGTTGCGAAAAAAGAAAGCTTAATTTGAACAAGATACCAACCTTTGGAACAATGGACAAATATGCTGAATTTCAGACACCATCTATAAAGGATTAAAATACAGAGCATGAGTCTTTAGGTGCTTTTTCTGAGACCATGACTCTGTGGTGTCACTGACTTGACAGAGATTCCCGTGTATCAGAAAAAATTTCATCCAGATCAGTTTGATGAATATCTATCTGTGAAGTAAATAGTACAAAGGAATTTTATGTTTGAAGAGTTGTGAACCTCGGTGTTACAAAAAGCAAAGGAGTCTTGTGGAATTATATATAGTTTTAATGCATAGTAAAATGCTTATTGTATGTTGATTACCCCTTTATACTCACAATAAAGGTCTGCAATCTGTTAAGCAATTTTTTTTTTGTATGCATTATATGAGGAGCACATTTTGACTAAAATCATTCTTCCATATTTGTATTGTCACTATTTTTGGAGGGATATTGTTTGGAATGTGTGTAGTTTAGAACCAGAATTTTGGTGTTATCGTGAAGAAGAAAAAATAGCCATGCATTATTGTCCTGTTTTTACTAGTTCCTCTATATTGTATAAATATAATTTGAGAAAAGAAATGTTTGAAGTTTTAAAAAAAGAACAGCTTAATTGTTTTACACCTGAAAGAACCAGTGCAGCTGCAAGGATTTTTTTGAGCAAACTAGAATTCCTGACTGATCTGTCATCTATAAAGTGTGCAAAGAAAAATAGGTAGCTGTCATTAAAATTACATTTCAGCTTTCAATAACCATTTAATGAGTAGCATAATTATATAAGTATGGTACCTCAAGTACTTCACTCAATAATTAAAAATAATCTCATCTTTAAAGTGAAAGCGCTGTAATTATTATTTGACTTAACCAGGACCACTGTTATGATCTCCAGTGGCACCTCAGATTGTTCAAAGTGGTTTTGAAAGTATAAATTAAAATTGGATAAATCATTAAATTATTAAGCTTTAAATATGTTGAAAATGAACATAAGCACGGAATTGGAAGTCATGTTATAAGAATTGACAACCTTAGACTGCAAGCATATATTTGTGTTAAAATTATCCTTGTCTCTAATCGTAAAACGCTGCATTAATGATCGAGTGCTTTATATCCACCTGAACTTAAAATTTTCACAGCTGTTAAATAAATTTTGTTTTTTAACAACATTTTAACCTTTGAGTAGAATACAAAGAATATATTAAGCAGACTGCAAACTCGTCAGCGGAGAGATCTATCTCCATTTTGACACTTGTTAGCAGGGGGATGCGCAGTTTGATTTCCTAAGTGGGATCACTTTTACCATGAATTCCTAAACTGCCAGCCATAAAACCTTGCAGAGCTGACAAGGATGGGTATGTCGGTTAGCACTATGTAGTAATACACGTGTGCCCACACACAGACGTGCATATGCGTGTATACGTACA
Organism: Falco biarmicus; assembly: GCF_023638135.1. Taxonomy (NCBI): domain Eukaryota; kingdom Metazoa; phylum Chordata; class Aves; order Falconiformes; family Falconidae; genus Falco; species Falco biarmicus. The sequence goes on along the minus strand of NC_079291.1, from coordinate 5,656,233 downwards.
GACAGAAATACATATATATGTAAAGGCATTTCTTCAGTGTCAAAATCATTCTCAAAAGAAAAAAAAAAAAAAAAAAGAAGTTATTTTTAAAAGTAGGAGTATATCCATAGAGTAAGGGAATGTCACTCAAGCTTCCTGTCTTCATAGACTTGCAGCTGGTGATGACAGTATCCCACCCCTTCTCTGTAAGAAGTCCTGTGCTGAATTTTTGCATCTTGCAGAAAACAGCTGTTCTCAAGAGAAGTGATGAAGGACATCAGTGAGAAGTATCTGATCCCTACATCCTTCTTCACGTGCTTTTTCATTCTTGTTGAGCGCATGCTTAAGCTCAGAATGCTCCTTGTGCTTGGTGCATACCCAGAGCATCTTCCCACCGTTGAACTGGGGCTCGGAAATCTGGTTTATTCTTATTGCTTGATGTGGAAACTGTGTACTGCACCTTGAAAAAACTCTTCTTTAAGGAAATATTATACTATCAGTATATTAGGCTCTTCAAAAATAAAAGTACAAAAATACTGTGCATACTTAAATTCAACTTCCTTTTGTTACAATTTCTACACATGGTTTTCAGATAATCTTCAGAAAGTGTGCTCGGCATCCTTCTTATTCAGGGCTCCTCTATTTTATACTATCTCTGTAATCTCAAACATGTTTTTAGAAGAAAACAGTTACTGCAAGTGACAAGCCTGTGTGTTCTGGTTGAAGGCAGTACCCTAGTAAATGTGCAATTTACAAATTCTTCTCCATGCATCTCTGAAATCTAAAGAAGCCAGCATATGAAATGGTCTTTTTTGGCTGGTTAGTAAAAGCGTCAATTTCAGGTTATGCAAATTCTCTTGAAATAGCCTCCAACTATGTCCAGTAGTACCAGGTCCCTGCTACCCAAGCCCCGCTTCCCTTTAGCCCCTGGTCTCCAGGCACAAGAACAGCCTTTACCAAATAAAATAGGGGAATAGAACTGAATTCTTTCAGGAGAAAGTGTTCCTTCTCAGGAGAGGGAGTTTCTCCCGTTAAAACAGCAGCAAGAAAGATATCCAGATGATTTTCAGTCCCTTCAGAAAGATACCACCTTATTTTGTTGTATTAAAACCAGTGACTGCTCTAGTACTGAAAGCTGGGCACCTTAGTCGTACGTACCGGTTGTTTTCCTTCTCCTTCCTCTGAAAGTGTGATAAGATTTATTTTACCTTTTTTCCCCCGCCCTAGCTTTTGCACTTGGAAGTTTGGAAACTTTTTCCGGAGGTGTGGGGCAGTGTTTTAGAGCATCCTCTGTTTCTTCAACAGAACCAGTCTTACCATTTTTGAGTCTCAGAAAAGTTCTGAAGATTAGGATAATACTGAATCAATTAGGATTTGTAAAGGAGACCACAAATTCTGTTACCAGCATCACAAATCTTGTATTCATAACTGTTCAGTATACATCTTAATTTTACTGGAGGATTGGGTCATTATCACTGAAGAAGATAAAAGTAATCTATCTGTTCTACTGGGCGTTCACTGTACCTATCAACAGGAGGAATAACTGGAACTTGCCTGAGGAAAGATGATCCAGGGCATGGATTCCCACAGCTTACTGTCTTTAGTTAGTAAAGCACCTGTCCCATTTGTTCTCAAGTATTGCTGACTGTGAAAACTTACCAGTAGAAAGCCTTTTGAATAAAAGTAGGTAAAATTTAGGGAATCTTTTTTTAAGTCAGTCAATACTTTGCACTTTGCTTTATTATTTTTATCACTTCCAATGAAAGACTTCTAAATCATCTTTCAAGGTGTCATAACAGACCTATCTATGTCTTACAGGGAATGGAGCAAGAAAACAACAACAGAAGTGCCTGCTCCACTAAATCCTGGTTTTGAGAGCTGAATGCACCCTAGTCCTATCTAATTTTGCTAGCTGTTGCTAATAATGTGATGGAGCTGCATCACTGAGCAGCTCTAAAAAAAAAAAAACAAAAAAAAAAAAACAAAAACCCAACCCAATGATAACTTGAATATGGGTTTTATTAACAATGGGTATACAATTAAGAATCCTAAAGTATTGTGGCAGTCACTTAAATAAAGGAAATTACTGTCTTCCAAGAGAGTGCTTTAGAATAAAGCAAGCTACACTTGGAGTAGTTTGTGAAGACGGCTCAGTGGATGTGGTAGACCCAGGATCCCCCCAAATGTTCATTGTGGGATTCTGATGAAAGAACAACTTTTATCACCGAGATTCTTGTTTTCATTGCAGAGTCCTGTTGACTCTTCAAGCAGGACAAATGGTTTAGTTGAAAGATGATAAAGGCTTTGCGTTTTCTGAGATATTCTTAAACCTCATTCTTCAGAAAGGAAGATCATGTTGCCATTCTTAAAAAGAGTCCCAAAAGATACTTTTCAGCATGTGAACTTAGCGTTGTGGATGAGTTTTCTTTTTCAGTCTGGCTGGTGTGATAGGTGAATGCTTAGGAGTTGTCTAAGTATAAATAAAGTGCGGTAGTGCATTCAGGACCCACTTTGATGTGCCGTGTCCCTGTAAACAATCGCCCAGTATCCCTGCACGTAGCCTTGGAGCTTTAGAAGAGACCCAACATGGTTTAGTCATTTCTCTGAATGCTTGGGATGAGATGGGGAGATGGGTAATATCACTGAAAATTGTCCCGGTATGGGAGACTATTTTCCAAGATACAAGAAAAAAAGGAATAATAGCCATCGCTATTAATAACCATCTGGTTATTAATAATGGGAGGTCTTTATTGGTTATTAATAATGGGCGGGTCGTCTCCCGGATGAAATATCTGGTGTTGTTAACGTAGTTAAAGTTAGTAAGCAGAAAACCAGATTCATTAAGTAGAATTCCCTTTTTCAAAATAAATTGAGAGAGGTAATTAGTGAAATTGACTGGACTGAGAGATCTTTGACTAAAATGTATTAGAGGTTTGATATTTATTTTAGTCAAAGGTGCAAAAGTTAATAAAAAAATGCATTCCAGGTTATATGAGAAAAAACACTTGGAAGGAAAGTTCTATGCCAAAGTGAATTATTAACTTTTTTAAGGAATGTCTGGACTAAGCAAAGATCCTGAAAGAAAGAGGAAAACCACTTGAGCTGCAAAGAAGGCTGCCTGCTGGATATCAGGAAGCGTGGGGTTATAGTGACAATTAGAAAAAGTTAAGTTGAATTAGAAGAAGGGAATTTAAATTAACAAGAAAATATTACTTGACTTTGTAAAGAAGCTTTCTGCAGAGCAAAACTAGAACCATTGTGTGGTGCAAACAGACAAATGATATTAAATGTGATCCAGATATGGTCTAAACCGGAATAGTTTTGATTTTCAGTAAAAACAAAACCTGAAAACAAATAAATAAAACAGAAGGGAATTTTGATTAGATATAAATTAACACATCCAATAAAGAGTAAAGCCACCTGACTTGCAGAGGGAGTGTCTTTCAATAATACTGATAAATAGCCCTGCACGGAACAATTTTTTAGTCTTTTAGTTCATGGCTGATAGCATGTATTTGGAGAGGAAAAATGGAGTGCCTGTGCTTAGATTAAAGAGATAAAAATGTGAGAGCAAGGCAGCTATATAGGCTGACTGTTCTCTGTGCAGGGGGTTAGAAAAGTTTATAAGGAAGAAAAGAAAAGCAAATGGCATAACTTTTAGTGCAGGGTTTTTGTTGAACAGGAGATTGTGCCCAGCTAGCCTTTCAAAATATACATTAAGAAAATACGTTAAGTCTATCTGGACCTCAGTAAACAAAAAAGTCTGATGTAGTGCCACGGGAGATGTTGCGAAATAGAAAGGATGGGGATTGGTGAAATATAGTAATTATAAGATGAATAGATAAATGCAGGTTATAATGAAAGAAATATTTTTAGTGGAGCTTGTGGTAGAACTGAGCTTAATATTTTCATTTGTTGTCTTGCCGCAAAGTGAGAGACTGCACTGAGAGACTTTTACAAAGGGAAGGTAATAGAAGGTGGTATACAGTGCAAGCACAACTAGTTTTCAGGTAGGACTGGTCCTTTCTGAGGAAAAGAGGACTAGAAACAGCATGAAATAGTGTGAAATACAGTGTTGTAGTAGCAAGAATTTTTACTGTAAACTGCAAACTTCTCTTTGTAAATAAAAACTAAGAGGAAACGTAGGAGTGTTGGTTAAAGATGGCTGTGAAACTGCAAGATGGTGTGTCGTGACTCTAGTGTATCGAGCAAGGTTTTTTTGATAGGGAAGAAAACCGCTGCCCAAAAAATCCAACTGATTAAACTTCTAGTATGCTGTCTACAGCTCCTGTCCCTTCTTTCCCCTGTGTAAGAAGGACGGATTTAAACAAAACAGGGAGTAAGGAGCCTCCAGTTAGGGAAAAAGACTGAAAGAACTTGATTTTAGGAAGAAGAACAGAGGACGCAAAGGTGCACAACACTATTGGTAAATGGATTAAGGTAATACACAGGAACATAGAATTATCAAGCTGAATGACAGGTTGGGCAAGAATAAATAGTATAAACCAGGACATGAATAAATTTGCTTGGAAAAACAGATGATTCTGGCTTTTAACAGTCCTTCAATAGAAGTAGTTATTACAGAGAGGAAGATTTTCTTGTAATCCTTGGTTTCTATGAACATCACAGCTGTATGTATAAACAGCCCACAGGATGTAAAACAAGATGTTTAGCAGACATGTTACTTAGGTGGGCTCAGAGAAGTTTTGAACTTGTGCTATGACAAAGAAAAACACCTGGTATCACACATTCGGTTCAAAATTTTTCACAAAATAGATGAACTTTTACATTCTTTGACTTAAAGTTAGTAAAATCAAACTAATTGTTTATATGGTATACTTCAGTAACCTTATACTAATAAAATTATATTTAACAAGTTGAGAAGGCCCTCAGTCAAAACTTCCAGTGAAATTAAATCTCAGATTTTCTGAACATTTTTACTCCAGATTGAACACGGAGGCTAGTTCTCTCTCTTGCCAGCTGTAAAAATTTGAAGAGGTAAAGTTGAGACTTGTGTGTGTTAAGTTTTGTTGTAAACTAAAGTTGCCATAAATGGTAAAATCAATTGCAATTCTCATCAAAATTGTGTCATTTGTTATCAGGGTTTGTCTTATAACAAAGGTGGTTTGTTTTGTTTTTGTATTAGGAGGAGCAAATGAAAATGGAAGCACACACCACACCTCAGATTCTGACGGAACATTTATTTCTTACAGGTTGGTAATTTTTTAGAGTTATTTTCTAATTTTAAAAAGTTTAAATATAATAAGCAGCATAATCTATTTAAAGCAAAAGAACAGGTCCACCTATTTTAAGAGTATTGTGCAATCTAAATTGCAGTCGTCAGTAGACTTAAAGACATGAACGATTTAATTGAGGAATGATCTGAAAAGTTGTTTTCTGGATTATTATTTTTTTGAGAAAGTTGTTCAAAATGTTCAACTAACAAAAGCACAGGATGTTTGTAATTCTAAATATTTTTAAGGTCATTTTGTTGTTATTTTTCTCCAAATAATGTGATAAAGTACAAATTTTCTCCTAAAGTCATAGCAGCTAATCAAAATACTGTTGAAATATGTAACTCACCAGGGATCAACCTTTCTGATCTTCTCCAAAGTAACTGGATCTATGGACCGCATGGAACTTTATTTGCTTGTTATTTCAGGTCAAAACCCAAAGCCAGTTGTTAAATTTGAGGCTTTCTGACGGGAAGACAGTATTTCAGTTCTGTTGGTAGTAAACACCAGTAAAAGAAACATGACGCTGAGTAACTTTTTGCAGTGCTGTCACTGAGCAGCTTGAGTCTTGCTTGGGTACGTACGGGAGGCTGTTGTACTTGAAAGCACAGAAAGGTAATCAGCAGGCGTGTAGTTGCATCTTTCAGCCAGGAAAATTCTGCCTCTGCTACAAATGCTAAATCTTTGTCTTTGTGACTGGTAAATGAATAGTAAGATTTGTGCTAACCAGCATGACTGCATCTGATCTCGATCCTTTAGTACGGTAAAAGAAAACAAGCTTACCACTTGAGTATTTTAGATTCATTTAGTGAACCGTGATGGATGGCATCTTTTTCATTTTTCGTTTGTAGTCTACTGGAGGCTGTACTTCAAAGAGGTGTAGGCAGGCAGGCAGGAGGAACCTGCCTGTGCGCCTCGTCTGGGTTGCAGCCGGCTGGGTGGGAATTATCGCTGTGCTGGGCATGGGCATCCTTCAGGGTGGGGTGGTGGGGAGGGACACAACGCCTGGAGAACCTGTTGCAGGCTGGAGACCGAGAGATTGCTGAGGAGGGCAGGGAGCAAACAGCCCGCGCGTGGGGATGTTGAAGAGAAAGACTTTTCGTAAGGACCTGGAGGGAACAGCGAAGAGTTTGTGGCGATTCAAACACCCAGAGGAAGCTTCTGGACTGAGAGCAAGGTTGGAAAAAAGGGTGTGCTTGCAGGGACTCTGTGGGACGGGGGAGGTTTGATTTGCAAATCCTTCCAGTTTTCTATATGTCTGCTCTGCTGAAACCTACTTTGTGGTGATATAAAACGCTTCGAGGGTAGTTAGCGTGGTCACTTTGAGAAAAATATGTTAGCAGATCTGTTTCAGGATTCTGCCGGACTCGATTTCTTGTCAGATTTGTGATCTCTAACGCATGCAGCATACTATCTAAGTTAAAAGAAGGGCTCAAAAATAGCATCCAGAATAATCTTTGTGGTTTTTAGGTGAGAAGCATATGTACATACAAAGACCATGAAGCACTTGCTGAAACATAGGCAAGATAGAATTTAGCCAGGTCAGCAAAAGAAAGGAGTTGAGCGCTCTCTCTGCCATTAATTCTGGGACACTTACTCCTGAAAGTCATTACCTCGGGAGCCGCAGCTGTTGTACCAGCCAAGGTGTAGCGCTTGAAGAGGAAGCCAGCTTCAGCTAGGCTCTGATTCCACGAGGGTGTAAGCTGTGGGACTGGGGTCTGACCCTTTCCTCCTACCCCTCCTCCACTCATGCCATAGCACTCCTCACTCGGTGCGCCAGCCCAGGGAGCTAACCCAGCCCAATCTACTCATTCTTTGTAGCGGAGAGCCTTCTGGTGACTGCTCACCGTGTCCACTGGCCAAAGGTTCACATGGGTGTCGATGCCAGTGGAAGGAAAGTAGCCAGCATGGACAGCATGTCCATGGCAGTGGGAGCACAGAGCATGGTACCATTTACTTAAATCAGTTTAAACTGTAGCGAGTCCTCAGCCGCCTTCAATGCTTCACAAAAAAAAGTAGAGGTTGAAGCTGGTCTTTGCATCTCCATGTTCCTTAGTCCAAAGTGAGTATCATCAGCGTGACGTTGGCTGCGATTTCCACTGAATAGTAACCATACCCTGTCAGAAACGTTTACAGCCCAACTTACAAAACTGACATTAATTAATATTTTAAAACCAGACCCATATATCACTGCCAGGGTATTATTTTTATAAGTAGAGGCAAGATGGTAAAGCCAAGATAGTACAGTGTATATACATGTATGGGGGGTCGGGTGGGGAGGGGGATTGTATATATACACACACACACACATGTATATATAAGAAACCTCTGACTTTTAAGAACTGGCAAGCACTGTTATTAAGTAGTATTACAGTGTTTAAGGTGTGAAATGAATATTTTCTGCTCAGTGGCAAGTAACTCCCATCACATAATGAGACTGCCTGTAAATTTGCTGGTTGAGTTGAATATTGTGTTGATAGTTGTAGTTCTGGGCTGCACGTTAAGTAAAAATAAGCAGCTAATACCTTATGAAAGGTGAAAAATTAATCTCAAACTACCTTGAAATGTAACAATGGTAATTGGTTGTTACTTCTTTAAGGACTTCTTAGAGATTTGGACTTATTTTAGGATACTGTCAGTGAATATTGTTTCAGTAGGTTAGTAATTTGGTAAAACTGATGGTAGTCTTGCTTGCCCAATGTGTTTCAGCCTATTGTATTTCAAAAAGCCTGGCTAGTGAATTCTTGCCCTAAAAAGAGGCAGAGGCATCTTTGGATCGTGGTAGATGTCGTGCTTGCAGAAAGCTAATACATGGAAAATTCTACTGAAAATTTTTACTGAAACAAAAGCTGCTTTATGTTTTATCAGCTGCAGTCTCTTTACAATTTATTTAGGAGAAGAGGCAACTCCAAATGTTTAAAAATATTTGAATGTGACTGTGTTTTGCTATTAAAGTGCTCTTAAGAGCGTATCATTTTTGGTTTTGTCACAGTAAAAAAACCACGGGGTAGAGGTATTTGATTTGAACACTTTCTATTTTAAAGGACAATTTGACACTATCCAGTACAAGACTTTGAGTGCGTGTGTATGTATTAATAAAGAATGTCAGATCATTGTCCTTTGATATATTTATGATGCTCCATAACTATTTGTATGGTTTTATTTTTAATATGAAGGTGTCACCTTAGAGTTTGTGGCTCTTGTGTTGATCATGGCACGTATTTAATGCTGCTTATGTTCAGACAGTGAGCATTTCCCTTTAGGCCATAAAGTTTGTAAGTAATGTAAGTGAGAAGCACATGTGACTGGCACATATATCTAAATATTCTGTGAGTTTGTGAATGTGTCCTGTCAGGCCTCAGAGAATTTTCTAGCTGGTCTTCAGGCTCTGATGGAAGTATTCTTTGTGTACTTCAGAAGAAGCTTTACTAATAAGAAATTATGAAAATTATTTCCTAGAACCATGTCCTCAAAATTAGAAGTTCACTGTTATAAAAATTGGAACAAGGATTTAGACATGTAGTAACTTTCATCTTTAAAACATAAGAAACTTGAGGAAAATATTTGAGCTCCATTCTACTGCATTATTTTACTGCTATGATTAAAGCCTTTTCTGGATGTGCAAATAGGCCAGACTTCACCAAAACAAAAAGAAAAATAGGCGTGGGTCTCTAGTTTCAGTATCTGCAATGCAGTGCCACTGGAAAGTAGAAATACTGTCTTTCTACAGCCTTCCCAAGGGCAGCTGACCTTCTCCTCGCCAAAGAGGTGAACCCCTTGCCAGCACATATGACTACAGACTATTACATTAATCTGTTTAGCCTCAGTACCAGCTGCTTGCATGTTTTTAATTATCTTATTAGATGGTATAACAGTGACCTATGAAATAAAATGAAGGTGAGTATTTTTTAACTTTATTTTACAGGCTATTTTTCTAAATATATTTTAATGACCTAATTATGACTTTTAGGGAGAGCCATTGATGCAGACATTCAATTTGGCTGATAGAATCTAACATCTCAAGGACACTTATTTTCTTCCAAGGTGGATTCATACATTAATACTGCTTCTAATAAATATATAGCCTAAAAAAAGCTCACTTTTCATACTTGTGTTGTTAACTTACTTTATGACTCAGAGGCCCATGACTACAGTGCTGGATAATTTCTTAATATGTCTCTGCACTTGTGAGTTTAATTCCTACCCCCTGTACCAAAATAAAGTTCTTTCCTGTGTGGCTTAAACTCCATGACAAGTGACGATTGCTCAGAGTTGTGGGTTATGTAGGCAATGTATATTCCTCCTTCTGCTGATATTTCAAATAGGCAGAAGATCTTGTATAAAGAAAGACTTTTGTATTCCGTTTTCTTCCCCTGACTTCTTACAGATTCCGCTTACCAGATGTTTTCTTTCTTACTGCAGAAAGGCAATGTGGTCCTGCTGGCTGAGGCACGTTTCTTGTGTGCCAGCCAACAACCGCAGGACTGACACTCAGCATACAGAAGAAAGACGGCAAGGGGTGCAAGCTGTTCCTCCCTGTTCCTAACCCCTTCCAAAAGTGGCTAGTGAAACTAGTTTGGCTCCGCTTTGACCTGTGACTTTCCTTGGCAGCTGAGCCACAAATGGCTACGTAGCTTCTGTCCTTATATGTTAAACACAGTGCAAAGGTGTAGGCGACTTGTATACCTCCACCTGGTGGAAAACTCTTTGTCTCAATCCATTCGGAAGCAGCCCTTTTCCATCTACACAAGCCTGTTTAGTTTTGTTAGGAAACACCTAACACTGGTGGTGTTTCTTTATTGTTCTCCTTTCAAGCCACCCCTGTGCAGTTATAACCTGTTTTTCCTAACTTTGTCCGTCTGCACATAATCAAGAGCTGTGAAGAACAAGCTTGTTTCTGCTGGGTTTTGCAAATATTTTGAGATACAAAATTTGGGGAATAGAAGGCAAAGCAGTGGAATAACACTGCATCTCCGTTCTGTCAGGAGAATACTCGGTGTTTGCATCCTTCCTGTCTTTCCACAAGGAGGTAGTAAAACTGGCGTCTGTGGGGTTTTTGTCTTCCCTACAACCATTTGCTACACGCCATTCTGGTTGATGCCATTTGTGTGCAAAGAGGACTTTTCAGTACAAGTTCATTTTGTCTGAGAGCCTGTAAAATCTTGCCTTGAATTTGAAAAATCGCATTCTGAATATGCTAATAGTCTTTCTCTGGATGTGGTAGTCTGTGCCAGTACGCTTGTTTTGTCCATTTTTGTGAAGACAGTAGCGATTCCATCTTGCAAATCTGGTATTTCCAGCAAGAGAAAGTGATGCTTTGCACTGATTACAGGTTTCCTCCAACAGCTTTTTTTCTCCAAATCCGAGAAGATCACTGTCATACCTACTGAATGCTTAGAAGATTTCTGGTTTTCTCTGAATGATTTCAACATTCCTTTCTTTTCCTGTTCAAGGATCCCTGTATAACTTCCAGCTCTGTCTTGTCAGACATCTTTCATTGACTTCTTTCTTCCACAGCTGATCCACTCTGCGTTCCTTGCGTGGTGTCCTAAGGAGTTTGCAAAGGATGTCGTAAGACACGGAAGAATAAGTTGTCATTAAGGAACTGAAACCCTGTATGCAGTGTACTTTTTCTAAGATCCAAACATTTCAACAGATATAATTGGCGCTTTTTTTTTAAACTTTGGCCTGTGAAAAATATATTAATTTCTAAAGAGGTAGAAATGGTAATACGGACTTGTTTTTTGTCTGTATGCAGTGTGATCCCTTGGAAAATACGGGAAGGCAAATTTAATAAATTTACGTAAAGTCTGAGGTGCTTTCAGAGAGAATCAGAAAGGAAGGATTGAGTACCAACATCTTTTAATGGCAAAATGCTTTTTAGCAGATTGGTAGAAAAAGGGAAATACTTAATCCATGAAGAGAGGCCATGGAAGGGAAAATGGTGATTCCTTTCTAACATCCATGGAAAGAAAGTGAAAAATTTGGTTTATTCTTATTCTGTTGTACATGAAAATTCACCTGCACACCACTGATACCATATTCAGCTGATGCCATATTTTCCCTTACTAATGTTTAAAGTGTTTTTCATTATGGATTTCCTTTACTCTTCCACTTTCAGTAATCTTTGAACTATCATGGCAGTTGGGAGAGGTGACTGAGGGCTGCAGAGAAGCAAATGTTACTCTTGTCAATGATAGGGCAGAGTGTACCCTCAGCAAGTTTGCATGTGGCACAAAACTGAGAGGTGGATTATACACCAGCTGGTTGTGCTGCCATCCAGAGAGACCTTGACAGGCTGGAGAAATGGGCTGACAGGAACTTCATGAGGTTCAACAAGGAGAACTGTGAAGTCCTGTACCTGGGGAGGAAGAACCCCAGGCACCAACATAAGCTGGAGGCTGGAAAATAGCTTGGCAGAAAAGGACCTGGGGGTCCTGGTGGACATCAAGTTCAACATGAGCCAGCGATGCACCCTTGCAGCAAAGAAGGGTAGTGGTATCCTGGGATGCGTTAAGAGGAGGTCAGGGCAGGTGATCCTTCCTCTCCACTTCATGTCTGGAGTACTGTGTCCAGTTCTGGGCTTCCCAGTACAAGAGGCATGGGCGTAATGGAGAGCATACAGCAAAGGGCCGTTGAGATGGTGAAGTGATTGGAGCATCTGTCCTATGAGGAACAGCTTGAGAGAGATGAGACTGTTCAGCCTGGAGAGGAGAAGGCTGGGGGGGGGGGGTGGTGGTGCAGGTGGGGGGGGGGGCTGTGGATCTTAGCAAAGTCTGTAAGTATCTGAACAGAGGATATTAAGGGGACGGAGCCAGGCTCTTTTCAGTGGTGCCCAGTGGCAAGACGAGAGGTAGTGGTCAGAAATGCAAGATATGAGGTTCTGTCTCAACATCAGGAAGCACTTTTTTACTGTGAGGGTGATGGAGCACTGGCACAGGTTGCCCGAGGAGATTGCAGCATCCCCCTCCTTGGAGGTATTTAAAAGCCATCTGGATATGCTTGAGCCAGGGATGGACTAGATGATCTCCAGAAGTCCATTCCAACCTCAATCATTCTGTGATTCTGTAATCCCTATTATTCAAAATCCTAAAAATGGAATTAGCTTGTTCTAAATCAGAAGGGGGAGACACCTGTGGCAAGAACAGAAGAAAGGAGGTCTGTATTACTGAAAAACTTTAATTTCTAAGCAAAAATTCAGTGCTAAGCAAAATAGCATGGGCAGGATGCCATGTGAAGTCAGAAATAAGAGGTTGGAAGAATTTCAGAGGTATTTTTGTCTTTTTTTTTTTTTAATGAAGATTTTCCTTTTTTGTAAGCATTATTAGTCCCTTGGTAAACTTGATAGAAAGGAACCCAATGGAATTGCTCTTGTGATTTTCATTTTGGCCCCAAAACCTTTCACAATTCTTCCTTCTAACACAAAATGTATTTGAAATATTTATTAGAAGTTCTGAAGGTCAGTGGATCTAAATATACAGTGAACTTAATAATTGTCATTCATTTAAAACTCAGAACTTGCATCGTCTTTGCAAGAATATGACTAATGCCAAGAGGTGAATGGCATTGTATTTTTTCTTGCTGCTAAAGTACACTTTTTAAGATCTTAATCTTGCTGGCATTAACGTGTAGTCTCTGAGATGTGCAGTGACATAAAAGCAGCAACGTCTGCCACAGAACTTGGAGTGAGTGGTTGGCTGAGTTTAGCAGCAAGAGAACATGGAAAGGATCAGTTCTTTGCTGAGCGGGACCTTAAATGGAAGACTTGTGTCCTACACCTTTGTAACAGAACTACTGAAAGTTAAACCAGGTATCGTGATTTTCCTACACTGCTCAAAATACATCTGCTGAGCGATTTAATTTTGGTTTTAAAAAAAACCCACAGAAACACCGTGACCAAGAACTGTATGTAAAACTTGCATGCCAGACCACAGATTTGAGGAATTACAGATTTTAATCCAAAGAAGCTAGAAGACAAAAGATTTCTCAAAATAATGTACAATTGAAATAAACCTAAAGAGCAAAGACTTACTTTTAGTGAGACTACATAGTTTTTAATGATGGTAATAAAACCTCGTCAGTTCAAAAGATTAAAGTTAGATCAGGAAATCACTTACTTTCTCATGTCATTGTATACAAAATGGGCAGATTTACAAAGTTAAGATGGAATTAACAATATTAACTAGAACTTTGCATTTGTCATCTTGCACATCATAAAGTCATCTGAGTTTTGAAATGGGGTGCATATTTTAAATATTATTGTGACTATGCCAGTTCTAGACCTTCTCTAGCTAGTCAGGCGTGAGTAAGCAGAAACGTTTTGGCATTTGGGGGCATATTCCTGCAAAAAGTATGTCTCCTTTATACAACCATTTTTGAGTCTGATGATTTGTAGAGCAGTAGCTTTTACCTTCTGTTATGTGCTACAGGAAGCTCTTAACTTTTCATCTCAAATGCACGTCTGTCCATGTAACAAGGCTGTGAGCATGTGGATACACAAAATTCACTGGGCTCACTGTGGGTATGAATTAGCAGAAGGGTAAAGTAGCAGAAGGGAACTAATCAGGAGAACTAGAAAGTAAATATTCTACATGTACATGCAAAAGATTTCAAAGGTGTTGGAGGGATTTAAACAAGAAAGCCTTGACTCTGCACCTGGCAAATCAGTTACAAAAAATAAAAATAATTGAATGTAACGTCTAGATTTTGTTTCACCATTCTGTGAATGTGTGCATAAAGTAATGAGTAGAGGAGAATGGGCTGCTGAAATTTAGACTTTGAAATGGCAGTAAGAAGAACTCTTCTACAAAAGCTAAACAGTTACAGGGATGGAAGCGAAGTGCTCTCCCAGGGCCAAAACTGGCTCTTTGGCCGAGAACCACCAAAGTGAAGTGGACAGTTTGGAGTGTGGAGAAGGGTACCTCGCGTTCCGTGTCAGAGCCGGTGCAGTTAGGAGAGGGGCTGGAAAAGCGTCCCACTGCCACTGCAGCCATATTTCAGCTCCCCAGACCGTACTGTATACACACCGGTAGCGTAAAGAGCATCGTTAGCTAATAACCTTAAGTTTTTGCTAGAACGTTTACCTTAAGAAAGTCATTTTGCCTTTCTTTATGCACACCTTTTTGACTGTATGTCAGCCAAAATTAGATGAAACCTGAACTGTTTAGCAAAATCCGCCCTTTGAATATTGAGCCTCCCGGCAGTGGAGCCATGCATATTCGAACTTACATGGCTGTTAACTCTGCCTCATATCCCGAGGCAGGACTTTGGGAAACAGAGGAAAAGACATCTATTTTCCAACCAGACTGGTAAGACTTCACATTAAGGCTGTCAAATGGATTTTCAGGAAAAATCTGTGTGTCAGCAATGATTTTGGTTTAGAAACTTACTGCTTTTTACTTGATACTACCTTTCATCCCCCACCCTCCACCCCTGTTTTTATAGAATTAACTCTGGTTTTATTACATTCCTGGCTGTTGCCTCACTTTTCTCTCGACTGTTGATTTTATGGCATAATAAATAATACAAAGTATGGAAGTTTCTTGGATTTATGCAGTATTTTTGAAAAAAACTGTTGCCTCTATTTAAATATAGATACAGCATTCACTTATTGATGTTCCTGTCAATAAAGTCCCCATATTGCTAAAAATATGACACAATAATTAGAGAATTTGTTTTCTTTCTGATGGCCAGTAGCCTGTTGCTTCATTGAGTGCCTCTGGGGAGCTGAGTTTGGGTCTTCACATTTCAAAAAGCACATTCTGAAGATGAACAAAAAACCTGTATAAAACAGTGATACTGGCTTTTTTGAAAGCACTCGCACCATTTTGTTTTAGAATGATTTTGCCAATACGAGCCGCACTGCTCAAGAGCTTTCTTTGGATCTCTGTGAGGCTATCCATTTTATCCTTCAATATTGATCTAGAGGGTGGAATAAGATTGAGATGTAGGTTGAAATCTTAAATATGTATGCAAATGTTCACACCTTTCAGTAGCATTGCAGTATTCTTCCATGAACTGAGAAATATGCTTTCTTATCTGAATTTTGTTGTAAATATTAAATTGGTCTTGTTTCATCAGGGACACAAAAAAAGAGGGATTTCAAAACTTGGCATAGAGTATTTTAAAAATGCATGAGGCAAAATAATGATACACACTGTCTAATGACCTGATAGATGCTGATTTCTTTGAAGTAGTTATGGACAGTAACATTTACCTGGTAGGTCTGAGCCCCTGCAGTCTCAGAACTGAATCTCTACCCTTTTTCGGTAACATAGATTGTAATTTGATGTGGCTATTCACATTTTTACATTTCTGTGGGTTTTAGTGTCTTCCACACAGTTTGGTGTTGCCTGAACATCATAGTACAAAAGTGCTTCTTATCCTAGCTTTAAACATCGGAAGGATCTGTATTTGTATGCATCAGCGGCTTTATTCTGTAAATGGGTAATTGCAGAAGTTAACTAGCAGTGATTACAGTCTATGCTATGCCATTCTTCCTCAATTGTATTTCTTCCTCTTCTGAGCAGAGTATTTATTTTGTAAGGAGCTTAGGTGGGCTACCATTGCATTCCTCTGCCTATCTATGCTCGATGCATTGGTTTAGCCATTATGCTGTAAATCAAAATGTAGCAGCAGAGCCAGAAATTTAGCCGCTACTGGCCATTAGTGGAAAAAAGTTTTTGTTACCTCTCTCCAATGCTACCACAGCTTAGTGTTGCCTCAGTAAAATTCTGCGAACTACTATCTGAATTCCAGAATTATTTTCCAGGTGTCTTGTTACATTATTGGTGTCACATTCATTCTTAAAGAGTTTACAGTTGCTTGCTCCTCTGTAGCTGGGCAATAGTGGGATTCCAGTGTCTTTTACTAAGGTGCTAGACCTTAGGGGTTTAAATACCTTCTCAAAAGGTATTTAAGTGCATGTAAAATTTTGCTTTACACTTTCTGATGTGAAGTCCTGCTCATTATGTTCCCTTCATTACAGTGTGTCAACAGAGAGAGGCATTTCTCTTCCAAATCTTTGGACTCCTATCTCTGAAAATCTAATGTTTGTAATAGTCTTAACAAGCATCAGATCCATAAAATATGTGCTGTTGGAAAGAGAAAAATAAATATGCTTATATGTGGTTTGCTAGGAGATCAACCTCATTTCTTATAAGCAAGAAAGCGTGCATCATCCCTTCCATTGATTTGCTTACTTTTTCATTCATACATATTGAGCATTTTTCCCACTTCAAAGTAATGCAACTGTCCCTAACTCATACCAATAAATATTTTACATTGGACAGTTACTACATGGATAAAGCATGTGAAATAAAGTTTTTTAAAGAGACGTTAATCCAATGGCTTTTTCCTTTGCAGGTCTTATACCTGCAAAGACTTTACAATATGTACAATAGTATATTAGACAGGCTATTTAAATAATATGAAATGAAAAACGTGTACAAAATAACCAGAAAACATTAACATTGGCATTTGCCTTTGTTTTGATTGTACAACCTAAAGGTAGTATGAACACATGAGTATGCATCTAATTTTCTAGTTTGATTAAAAACAATTGCATGTGCTTAATTCATAGTTTAAGTGGTTCCAATTGGCTCTTGAAGTCTTTCACTTCAGTGAAGCAAATGGGATGTGGTAGACTTGAGTTCCAATCTTCATTGCTCATTTCACTTTGACCGATGAGTTTTCTGCAAGCTTGGGTTAACAAGGCTCATAGATGTTAGTTTACAGAGTAGGGCTATATCATTTTTAAAATGATCCTTTTAGAATTGATAGCTTGTTGATATTACACAGTGTTACCATTATTGAAACAGTCTCTAGAATTGTAAGGCTTAACTTATTAGCCTTCATTCAAAATATTTGAGAAATGAATTAGTGAATGCTGTTCAGAAAGGATTTTAGATACCATTCATTTCTACTAAAACTCAAACAGATTCCAGCTTCCAAGTCTTTTTTTTTCTTTTTTCAGCTGCTTATAAGTTTTCTTTTTAGTGATCCCAGCAGCCAAGGGGGTATGCAGAGAAGATATGATCTTGCCAAATTTCTTTTGGCTGTTTTAAATGTAATTTTGTTCAAAATGTGTTTGGAATTGCATTACAAATTAAAAAAAAAAAAAAAAAAAAAAAAAAGAAAAAGCATAGTATCAGCACTAATACAATTTAAGAAGAGTTGAAATTACTTTCTTACTGTGTAGCAATCACTCCCAGCAGTTGGTGAAAAAAATAACCTGAAGAGCTTCTTTCCTCTCTGTTCCTTCTATTCACAGTTACACTGGTTGCAACCTTTTGCTAACTCAGCTGACACACCGGTGTTTTCAAAGACATTGTGGGAATGTCATCCGCTAGCAGAACAATGTGAATAGCTTCAGAGGCTGACCTGTTGTGTGCGCAGGGGAATGTGTCACTCTTGAAGCATCGCTACCTTAGGGAGACAGCTTGGCAGTAGTTATAATGGCCAATGATGCTACAAAATTTACAATGGCAAATGAAGAATATTATACATGATAGAAACAGGAGGGTTATTTAGATAGGCATAATATACTGGAGTTACTGAAGTACAAATGACTGTGAAAGAAAGGCCCAGATTTTTCTCAAGCTGTGTCTGCTATATACCATACGTTGTATTTAAAGGAGACAGAATCGTGGTAAACAATCGTAGGCAGCTTGCTGCAGAAGGTGAGGGTGTACCAGTGATGGGGAGCTGGTGAAATGACGAGATAGGCTTTCTGACTTGGAGAACGGGGGATATGGCAGGAGGGAAGGAAGCTGCCCCACATCACTGGGGTTGCTTGCAGCTATTTTGGTCACCTGGGAACACTGGCAGAAGGTAAAAGCAGCCCTAAGCCCTGCAAGCTCCCACTGCTTTAGTCATCTTGGCTCTTACGTGGAGTACCTTCACTTTTCAAAGTAATAATAATCAAGACCCAGAAGTGATTTTTTTTTTTTTTTTAATAGAAAGCAATCCTAGCTGAAAAGTGATGCATTCACAAACACAACACTTCTTGCCTCGGCATGGATTGTGGGCTCACTCACATCTCAAAGGAACAGGACCATAATTTCCCAGCTTGCCAAGTCCATTCCCCAACTATTCGCAGCTTCTGCAACTGAACAGGTTTTATCTAAAACAAGGTTTAAAAACCTCACCCTCCCAACTCAGCTTAAAAGGCTGAAAACTACCTAACTTTAGCTTGCATATCTTTAGGGCAGTTTGCAAAACCAGAGTTTGTTGGTATTTAGTATAACCCACTCTGTGACCCTCCTTAGCGAAGGAAATCTGGTGAGATCTTACCCTGGAGTCATAATAGTAGTTTCCCTCTTTCTGGTTTCATTTGGTCTCCCAGGGAGAAGTAATAGTCTCCCATGTGACAGTGGGAGAAGGAGATGTTCACCTTAAGGACATGGATTGAAAATAATTCTGAAACACATTTCCTTGCACATAACCCCTCTCTTTACGCTGAAATTACCCTTTGGATTTTAGAGTGGTTGCAGAAAGACTGCGAGCAAGTCGTAGGCTATCAAGACCATCAAATGGCTTATATTGTGCTTGCGATTCATTTCAGTAGAAGGCACAGAAAATATAGGTTTAATTCTTTTATTCAAACTCAGTAGATGGTTTGGGACAATTAATTTCCAATTGTTTCCCAGTAGAGCAGATTTACTTGTATATTAATGAGGCACAGGTGTTAGGCCCCTGGTGCCTGCATGCCTGGGAGGCATATTTAGGTTGTTTATCTAGTCAGCCATAGGTACTGCAAGGTACTCAAGCTTGCCTTTAACAGTTTATACAGTGAGGCTTTTTAATTTTTTGATGTTTTTTTAAATTTGCTAGCACCTGTTAAAATTTTAAAACTGATCATGTAGAAAGAAGTAGGAGTGATTTCAATAGTAAATAGCACTAAATGTTAAAGAAAGTCATATTCTATGATGCTTAACTGCCCAGCTTGACATTAAGAAGAAAAGAAGGTTCATTTAAGCAAATACGTCATGTGAGGAGCTAATACAGTCAACAGTATACTTTTCTGTTGCATATTTTTGGAATAGGTACTTCTTTGTCTACAGCTGAAACATGAATGTGCTTATATTAATATTCATTTTTCTTGTTTATTCACTGAACTGCAGTACCAACATTTTAGAGGAAATGGAATAGCCTCCATAGACATTATGAATTTCAGTAGCTGGCATAATTATAGCGATCTACATATTCATTAAATCCACAGAAGAAATGTGTCCAAAAAGACAGCCATGCATTTAGAAGTGGTACACAACTAAATATATACATTAAAAAAAAGTTCCTTTCCTCTGCATATCCAGAATTGTGTAGTGTCATATAGTCCTTAAATCAGCTAAGGCTTTTTTTTGTTTAAATGTTCATTCCTTTTGCTTTTGCATGCAGTAAAGAATGGGAAGAACTATTTGTAAACAACAATTACTTGGCAACTATACGGCTGAAGGGGATTAATGGGCAGCTGAGAAGCAGCAGGTTCCGTAGTGTTTGCTGGAAGGTAAGAAGAGAAAATATTTATTTACAGTTTGTGGTTGCAATATATCAACACATTACCTGATGCGCTGGAAGATTATTGATGCAAAGAATCATGAATTTTCCGAGAGACTTCATCCCAATGTTTTCCTACTCATTTTTATAATTCATAGGACATTTGCTAATCATATTGAGTTGCCTTAAAGCTGAATTGCAGGTGATAGCAAAAGATTTCCTAGGAAAGAATATCTTTGTGCTGGGTGGTGTGTTTAGAATTGAGTGCCACACAGCCATCTCTCCTCTCACTCTGTGCAGTGAAGTCATGCACTGGAAATAAAAAGGAAGTTTGTCTCACAATTTATGTTTTCCGGAACTTGGGACTGCTCTAAAATCAGTCTGATGCTTCTGCTAGCATCTTTTCCCAGTGAAATAAGAAACTGGAGACCAATCCCTCTTGTAATGACTGGATAGAGAGGGAAGCCAGGTCTTCCAATCTCAAAACACAACAGATCCTCGGAGGTCTCTTACTGTATTTTTTAAAGTTGCAGGGGAAGGAAAAGAGAAAGCAAGCAAAGTAAATACTGAGATGCTATATAGAGTCCAAAAGAATTTTGTTGCACTGGTATCAGGTCTTCTGTTCTGCGCTAATATGACAGCAGAGAAGATTTTCCCTCGTAGAGTTGCTGTAGGTCAGCCAGATAGTTTAAATTACCTCACTTGGAATTTCGCAAGCTTCGCTTTGGCATATAAAAGACCAGACCTATAAAACCAAAATGAAAATACTCCTTCTATATGGATGAAAGAAATCTGAAAATTGAAATTTGTAATTTGAAATCTATGTAGTATTAAACAAACGTAAGGCTAATGAAAATACTGCCTTCGGGAAGCCAGCTGAATATATGCCACGTTGTTTTACCAGTCTGCTGCTTCTTGAGCCTCTGAATTAGGAGGCCATAACTCAAAACCCCAAACTAACAAAAATATTAAGTCCCTGACTGTTCACTAATCAAATAAAGGAATGGTTTCATTTTAGCAATAAGGTTGGGTTTATTTGCATGTCCTGATATGGGTTAGGACTCAGTTTTACACTGCCTGTTTTAAAAATCTTATCTATGTGATTTTTTGGAAACGCGTATTTTTAGTAATTCGGGGATGTGGGTTTTTTTGTTATTATTTACTGTTTCTTAACACTTGATAATGTGTAAATAAAAACATGTTAAAAGCAAGAAAATACTCTGGGTTTTTTCCTTATGTGCAATTAAGTAGTATTTTCCAATAGATGTTTCTTTCTAACCCTTTTTAAACAGAAATGTGACAGAACTGAGATGTAGGCATTCGCAAAGACTTTTTTATAGAATCATCTCTTTCAACTGTCTTGCAGAATTTTAGAACATGTTTCTTTTCTATAAAGTAACATTTTCCCTTTCTGTATTTCTCTAGGTAGAGTATATCTCTGAATGCTTAGTTTCTGCTTTGCATTCATGTTTAGTTTTAAGCACGTAGCATTAGGTCATCAGTGTTATGTAAATAGCTTCAAGTTTTGTATCTTTATTTTCATCTCTGCATTTCGTTTCTGCCTTGGAAGTCTCAGTCTACTTTACTGAAGTTGTGACAGTTTACAAAGCTTGAGTTTGTGGCCTCAGTTGTTTTCAATGCTTTATTTTGTACTGCAGAACTACTGTTGTTTCTAGCTTCTTATTTATAGACTGGAAAGTACTAAAGCCAAGAGTATTTTATAGGAGGTCTTTGCTTTCTTCTTATGTATAGAATGCTTGCTCCTCCTTTCTGAGACTGTTTAGGCTTTTTGGTAGGATTTATATGAAAAGCTATGTTAAATTGATGAAACTTAATGGATTTATTCTGTTTTGTTGATAGTTATTTCTGGAGGTTCTACCCCAAGACAGAAGTCAATGGATTAAAACCACTTCAGACTTAAGAACTTCTTACAATAAGATCAAAGAAATTGTAAGTTGGTACCAAATTGGTTCTTTACTCCCATGCTTTGACATAGATATTAATACTTACAGTATAACAGAAGAGGATTTGATTATTTTTTTTTAATGTTTTTACCCAGCACATTACAAACCCTCGGAAAGCAGGACAGCAAGATCTGATAATCAACAACCCACTGTCTCAGGATGAGGGGGTAAGTTGACCCTTGGTTCTGTCAGCGTGTGCTGCTAAAATGATCATCATCATCATACTGACACAACTGAGTTCTTGCTGAAGAAGGCAGAACGACGGGTGCTAAACTCTCCCTCCTAAATTTCCAAATTGACTTGTGTTAACAATTGGTTCACAGGCTCTGCTGAACAACCAGAGATGCTCATTTCCAAGTTAATAGTCTGATTTTTCAGTGCTTATCACAGCGAAGGCTGTGATGAACAAAAATCAGTGCTGGACTGGGAGTCCCATTTCACAGCGTATCCCTTCTTTAACTGATAAACTTTTTTGTCACTGTGTGTTTTCATTTTCTATGTAAAATGGGTCTAGTTGAAGGAATGTTTAAACAGTCAATATGAAGGGAATGCTGTTAACAGCAAATACTGAAGAACCCTCCTCTGGAAGACTGTTCAGCCTTGGAAGTTTTTCTCCAGCAAAAATAGAATTGTTCTAAGTTGTATACATGCTGAGTTAACGCGTAAAGTACCAGGCTGCAAGACAGGCATTTCTTCCAGGGTTTTTAATTATTTTTCTTGGTGGTTAAGAGAAACAAAAGTTTATTTTCTAATCAGAAAGCAGCCAGCTGCAAAATGAAAAATCCAGATTTTAAAGAAATAATATGCGGTAAAAGTATTTGGTCTGACTGTCATTCAGTGCAGAGCATCCAGCTCTCGTTCAAATTAATAGGACCTCCTAGTAGCTTGCTAGTTTCCAAGTCAAGATACTTTCAGGAGGGCTTACATGTAGATATGGGAGCTTAATTTTAGGCAACTTTTATTATTTTTTTTACACCAGTTTTCTACTGCATTTTGTATACCTGAAAAGCTCTTAATTATTTTATGGCACATATCTTTAAGCTTTTCTGTGAATTATTTTACCATTTTTGAAAATGCTTTTTTATCAAATTTTCAAAATAATACCATGAAAATAATCTGTTTGGCTGCATTTAAGAGATAGACACACCTGGAAAGACTGTCACAGGTATCTTTGGTGATACGACTTGTAGTTCCATTTTGTTCACATATGGAAGCTCATAGGTACTCTGCTTCATCTTTAATGTAGGAGGAGAGAGAAATTTGCTGGTTGAAACACAGAAATATTGGCTATAGTCACACTGGTGATGCTCTGCAGCCGGTACGATGGTGCAGGCCATCAAACCACTCCAGCATCTAGCCGGACAGAAAGCTGTCAGATGTGAAAGGTTTAAAGCGTTTCTGCTGTAGTTTGTGTTTATACACAGGGGCACAACATTCATTCTGCCGATGATGTCCTTAGGAGACAGGAGACAAAGGTTAACAAGTCCAAGTAGGTAGCAGGGGATTAATCTGTAAAACAAAAGCCACAGGCCAAACCCAGCCTTGGAGCACAGAGCAAAGGCCTTTGAGCCTTTGCAGTGACTTAATGTTTTACCCTTTAGGTGTCCTGGGTTTTGCTTCCTTTTTGCAATGCAGATTCTGTTTCCTTCCTCCTTTGCTCTGATGGACCTTGGTGGGAGCAGGAGCAGGGGCAAGGGAATTTCAAAACGTGATCTAGCTGCAAGAAATTGCTGCGAGTTAAAAAGATACTGGGTTTACGTAACACATTTTCAAGGATATAAAAACTTTTGAAGTTTGGGTGTTGTTTTTTTTTTTTATAGTTGGTAAACACAAATATAGGCGCTAATTAATATTTTCTCTTTTGTTACTTTACCTTCCTTTGGCTAGATAGCATTAATTTACTTTCTCTTTTCTTTCTGTGGGGCATGAGTCACCAGGACAATGCACTGTTTACAGGGGAGCAAGGAATTCTGCAAGGATTGTGGCCACTCTTTTTGTACAGCATTTCCTTCACTGGTGCTGCTGCTATCTGAGAACTAGCCTGTGTGAAAAGACAGCTATAGATTTTGTTCTTCCTGTATTTTGGTCAATATGGCCAAGCTACCGTCCCTTTACAACGGAGAACAGGCTTTACAACAATTTTTCTGGAGTGTACAAACAAGATTTGCTGAGACTTCTTTTGGGTTAGCTTTTGCAAAATATTGGTAAACAATGCACGGAAACCAAAGAAAAAAAATTGCGATAGTCAAAAGCACAGATACAGAAGAAGCTAAACCTGCTTCAGACTGTTGGTTTTTTTGTTTGTTTTTTTTTTTTATGTTGACAGTGAGCTTTTAAATACCCTGGTTTTCCCTATCAGAACTTTTTTAGAATGGCCATTCTTGATCTGCACTGTGTATATGTACCATTAGAATTAGGGCATTTTCATAATAGGTATTTGACCATCATATATTGCTTATTTGATTTTGCCTCCACTAAGACAAACTAGGTTACTTCCAAACAGTTTCTTAGTGTGAAAATTGTAGCAGCTTCCAATTAAAGTCCATATATTCATACCAGCAATGTAGTGCAATATGGTGATATAGACCTTTTTCTGTGAATGAAACACTGAATTTTTTTCAGCTGAGCTGCCGATTCTGGTGAGTCTGAATTTACTCGCCTTTCTAAATATTATTCATAGACCACTTACAAGTAACTCACAGACCTGCAGCCATCCAGTGAGCAAATGGAATGAGCCTAGAGCAAGGATCCAGGAACTTGAATGTTTTTGTCTCTGATCTAAACTGACTTTCTCCAATATGTTGGGTTGGTCACCAACATTCTTTTTCACCCTTAAAGTATTGATATACATACTTACATGAATTTTGAGGATTAATTAGTTAATATTTGTACAGTACTTTGCTGATGTAGTATATAAGCCTTAAGTATTCATACAATTATTTTTCCTTATTTCAGAGTCTTTGGAATAAATTTTTCCAGGATAAAGAGCTTCGAGCCATGATTGAACAAGATGTGACAAGAACGTATGTAGATCTTTAAAGAAATTTCTATATATAAATTTGGATTCTGTGTTTTTATGTGGTATACATTATATTGTGTTTTCTTGATTTGGTTAGTGTAAATGTCAGGATTGTTGAACATGAATGTATAGAAACATACATTAAATGTATAAAAATACAGCTTGCTTTGTGTGAAATGTGAGAAAATTGAGTTAAGCATTAAACCCCGGAGATTTATTGGTATCATCGAAGAAAAGCTCTTCTAAATTAGGATATTAGGAAATGTACTACTGTGTGAAATTTAAAGTAGAGTTTTCCATATGAAGCAAAGAGAAGGCAGGAGAAACTGAAAGGTCTTTTAACTAAATTATAGTCACAATAAAAGATTGAACAGATGACTTTATTTAATTCTTAACACTTATTCAATCAATAATGAAAAAGAAGTTTGTAATTAGTAAGGGTGATGTCACTCATCTAGAGAACGTAAGCATTTCTATTTGTATTTATCGCTTTTCTAGTGGTGTTTGTCACATACGCCTTTTAAAATTTGTCCTAATATTACTGTGATTATGTTTTCATCTTCTTGGCCCTTAGGTCCTTCCTGTTTAGGAACTTGTTTGAGTTAAAACATTCAGTTTCTGAAAACATTTATTTTCAGAGTGGAAGTATTGACTGATGTGTAAATCTAATAAAATTCAATTACTCATTTGCTACCATGTGAAATTTTACTGTATTGCAAATATTTTTCCTTATAATTTGAAATAAGCGGTGATAGTAATAGATTTTACAAATCCCAGGATCACATATTTTCATTTACAGAAACCAAGTCATGCAGAAGAAATCATTGCTGTCTGGTTTTGGAATATTTTATATGTCCGTCCCTAGACCCGTTCTTGAATGCATTTTGCCATGAGATGTATAATTAAAATCTGAGTATGCTTTCATGTGCATTCTCACAACAGATGGTATTTTTTGTTTGTTAAAGGAAACAGTTCAGGATGTTCTAAGATTAAAATATATACGTATCTAAACTGTAGCTGGAGAATAAAAAGTTGTATGGAGGTTATGCCGGATGTAAGACTGTTATTTAAAAAAAAAACTATATACATATATATACACACACACACAAAGTCCAGGCTCTCACTCTGGCAAGTGGCAGAGTGAGTAATATTCACTACTATCAGTAATAGTGACTAAAAAAAATTCCATTTATGTATTTATACAAAATAACATCTACTTGAAACAATAGCAGCAGACATTATGTGTCGTCAATATCACAATGTCAAACGACGAAGGAGCAAAATTTATCAAAGTAACATGAATTTATTCGATAAACTTCATGCATTTATATATACATTTGTTCACCTAATCATAAAATGTAGTGTGCATTTTATGTATACTTATGTATCTTTTTGTAAACTGTCATTGGTGTGAGAAGCACTAAGTCCTACGTTCCTTGGCTTTGCAGTGTTAAGTACCCTCTGTTGTGCTTTTCATTTCCATTTTTCAAATAAATTCCTGGAGTTACAATTCAAAAAATTGTCATTACCTTACGATGCTATTTATTAAACATTAAAATAATTGGGTATTATATTCAGTTACTATAATCCTTACCTTCTAGCTTCTGCTTCTTATTTAACAAATATTTTTACATTCTTCGTCATCCAGTTCAGTACTCCATCATCCAACAGCATCAAGTAAATAGTGCTGCAGACAGTGATGCTAACTGCACACAGAGTGGCAAACCAGAGTCCCATCTATCAAAGCAGCAAAAATTTTTCTCTATAATATTTTTATTAGAATTCTTTTAAGTGTAGTAATAATAGATGGGAAAAGTGGGTAGAAATACGCCTTTAAGATCGGTATTGGTTTAAATGTTCTAAATTTTACAATTCCGTTACCTAAAGGAATCAGTGCTAAAGCTTGTGTGCGTGTCTTCACATGCATTTTGTGAATCCTTATCACACCTAATAATTAGATTTGTAAAACGTAGATGCTTATAGTTGTCTTAATCATTCTTTAGAGTCTATGTACCTGAAGAATTCTAGGACACAAATCCTCTCTGGCTAAAGTAAATGTCTAGTATAGGTCTGATGAATCACACTGTAGAGAAGTGCGGTTTGTTTCAGTACTTACAGAAGACCTCTAGCTCACCTGGCTAACCCAGCTGTGGTCACCTAAAGTCAGGGAACAGTAATCCAAGCCATAATCTCTAAACACCGTTTTTTGCCTGTTTGCATAATAAGAATTTCCAATACTTACAAGGGAAGTAGGGAATGATTTTGTTAAGTTAGTCTTAACTCATTAGTGATCAACATTTCTAATTAATCCCCCGACTTATTTTCCATGGTAGTTGAGAGGTTCAGAATGGATTTTCCTTCAGTTGTCTAGAAATGTGTGCTTTTGAGCTGGAACACCATCTCTTTCTCTCTCAAGTGAGAAGCTTCTAAAAATGAGGATAGGGAATGAGGGCAAGGGAGGTTTGCTATAACGCAAGTAAAAGCCTTACTTCATGTGTAGATAGCAGTAGCAACCAAGTTATAACTATAGTGCTGCATTCCATTATTCTACTAAGACAGGAAGGCGTGTATGAGCCAGCACCGTAGTAACTCATAACAGACTTAAGAATGCAATGATTAATTACT
Organism: Falco biarmicus; assembly: GCF_023638135.1. Classification (NCBI taxonomy): domain Eukaryota; kingdom Metazoa; phylum Chordata; class Aves; order Falconiformes; family Falconidae; genus Falco; species Falco biarmicus. The sequence goes on along the minus strand of NC_079291.1, from coordinate 5,628,916 downwards.
ATCATTCAAAAGATGTGTCAAGGAACAATGCTGATTTATTTTGTGATGATTAAGAAGGTAAGTGATGAAGAAGAAATGTAAAAAGTATTCTGCAGAAGTGGAAATCAGCAGGTTGGTAGATGCAAGAGCAACTAGCTACCAGTCAAATCAAAATAGCAGTCTGCTCGCTGGCATCACTTGATATGTCTGGGACTGTAAATGGCTAGAATTGATTACCCTCTTTCTCTCTCCAGTACTTTTAAGAAAACAAAATGCTTAGGGGGCACTCCCAGTAGACTAATCAAGCAGATTTTTTTTTTGTATATACCCGACTACCTGGTTTCTGCTTCAGAAATAACAATCACAGTTTAGGACAATGAAAGGTGTGTGAAGATGAATAGCGGTGGGCACTGCTCTTTCAAACTCTCCAGCTCCCAAATAACAAAAAACCACCACACCCATAAAGAAGGTAGTGGAGAAGCCATTAAGCAGCTACATCCTTCCTAAGCATATGGAAGAGATGTGAAGAAACACCCGCCCACTAAGTATGAACGCAGGAGACAAAATCTAGTTTCTGTGTAAGAGGAGGGACTGCTGGAAGGGAGAGCTAGCTTTATACACCAATTTACTCCTTTTCAAGAATAAAAGTGAGCAACGAGGGGGAGCGGTTATTATTATAATTCTTTACCAAACCTTTGCAGTTGCAAGAGCATCTTCCAGGTTTTTTTCTGGTTTAGTAGCTTCCCCCTTCCAGCTGAGTACCAGGGCTGGGGAATGTCAGGGCGTGGGATCTGTTCCTGAAAGAAACGACAGTCACTCTGCAGCTGTGGTTAAGAGCCTCATTTCTATCTGCCACCAAATTTCTTTGATAAAGGATTTCTGCATCCTTTTATTTGGTTGCCAGCCTAAGTTTCATCAGTGTCAAAGTCTGGCTGCCCTTGGACGTGCTAAAGGAATGTTTTAAAAAATGAATGGTGACTAACTCACGCTGGCCTTCCATTTCAGAAAGCAGGGACTTGGATTCATCATTGTTCAATTGCAGCAGCTGTGGTGAAGCAGTCTAGCAAAGTTCCCATGCCCTTATGCAGTATTGCTCAGAAATGTAATTAAACTTTTTTTAGTTTAGAAAAAAAAGAAAGAAAAAAAAAGAAAAAAAAAATTCATGAACTCTAGTGTTCATGAAAAGTATTCTTACTTTTCCTGATTTGAGGATACTGTATTTCTAAAACAGTGCTTTAATCATAAAATTACATTCTCCGTAAAAATCCATCCTGAACTGATAGTTCCCTCGTGATCTCTTGTATTTACATTTACTATAATTAATACTTCAGCCAGCTTATTCCTGAGTTTGTTATTATCCTTTCTGTCACAATCTCTGGTATTACTATATCCTCACAGATATCTCTGTGTATTTTTGAGTTTTCTTTGTTAGTCTTCTCTTCCTAGACTCCATAGGGCAGGCCTGAATAACAGTCCTTCAAAAATAATCTCTTCAAACCCCTAAATTATGTCGATTGCCATCTGCTGTAATGCACTTTTGGTCTCAGCTGTGTCCTTCCTTTACAGTAATATAATTAGTACAAGTGCATACAACTTTCCAAATGGTGGTCTACCATTACCCCCACCAGGTGCCAGGAGAGCGGTACACTCCTTATCCCAGTGCCTTTCCCAGGACTTCAGCCTGCTTTCAGCCTGAAACCTGCTGCGTTCCAGCCACGGTGTGTGCTCTGCCTTGGCTCTCGGTTCAGGTCCTTCATCCAAGGATGTCAAAGCATCTTTTCTAGCCTTTAATTAGTTATGTCTCTCTGCTTACTTGTCATCACCTCTGTGAGATGACCACACTAATTTTTAACCCTAATTGGTTTATTTAAAATAATTTATTATAATTCCCTATATTGTTTCCCTATGACAGGCTTAATATAACTAGTCTAGAGTTTAGCATTGTAGCTCAGACCTGGGAAGCAGGAAAAACAAAATTTGCTTGAAGAAAGCTTATCTGAAATCTATGTTATTTCATTTTAAAACTGACAATACTGTAGCCTTTATTTCAGCAATTTAGCCTGAAGCACACTGTTTTAAGTATTCTTCTGGTTTTCTTTGTCAAACTTTTCCTTGCTTTTTAGTATTCTACCTTTCCAGATTTTTTGTATTTGTTATTGCTCCCTATAGCTGAATGTGGTTTGGGGTGGTTGCTTTTGAAACATTTTTTGCCATCTAGTAATTTTTCTGTAAGCCTGAAAATACTTTTTTTTTTAATTTATTCATTAAAGTACATCCTACATAGCCACTTTAGTTTCTACCTCCAACAGTCAAGGAGCGGGAGGCACAGGTGAGAGTTGCTTCAGAATAGTTACAGAATATAAATATTTACATTTTCCTGGATTATCAGCAGATAACAGGATTTTCCCAGAAGCTTTTTTTCCCTTATTTTCACACTAGGTCCACTTCATTCTATTTTGCTGGAAGGATATTTGCCATGTCAGAGTATCAAATGATTCCATAATTGTAAAGTTTATTTGAGACAGCTACTGAAGTCGGTGAAATACCTGATTATATTGTACCACAAAAGATGCTAGTAAGGTATTTTGGAGCTTAGGATACTGGTTCTCCTGTCAGTTATGAGACATGTTAATAATCTTGTAATTAAAATGCTAGTAATTTTTCAAATGTTCATGAAATATTGAACCCTTGTGTATATGCTTCTTCTGACATACTCGTCTTTCTTCCATTTTATTCCTGTTTTAAACTGGAATTTTACAAATTTCCTTAACATATTGTAGCTCTTGTACCTTCCTTTGCCCAACTTTTATCTTGAGAAAAATGAAGAGCAGAGCTAAGCACTATTTGTGAAACCACAGGGCATACTGATGATCCAGTTTCCATTGCCAACCTAACACAGATATAAAAAATGGGAGGACATCATAACAAGTGCGTCTTTTACCTATGGAAATTTAATCTTCGGTACTTATTTTTCCAGAACCTGAACCAAATTAATCAGTATATAATTGTTTTCAACAGTTGTATTTTCAGCTGGCTTGGTTTTATGAGGGGAGAAGTGTCTGCTTGGGTTTTTTGGTCACACTCCTTTTCTAAGTGTTCCTAGAAGTTTTAGATTCATTGGTGAAGGACTGACAATTGGTGGAGCACAGCCTTGGACTTCAGTTTCTCTTGGTATGCTGTGTGACCTGGGACCAGAACAGGTCTTCTGGGGTGCTAGGTTTGGCAGTAAGGGTCTGTGTGCAGGAAGGACAGGGTAGATCTTTGCTTCAGTTATTGCCTCTCGTTCAGTCTCCTTTCATTCTGCTTCAAGTCAAATTGTTAGGAACCAAGGAACCTGAGGCTTTAGGCAGGCATACACTCATATGGTACATAGTTTTACTTTGATTTGGTTCTCCAAGTCATTCATTTTCAGTGGATTGGCTGTTTGTAAGAAGTTGACAGTTAAAATAGTCTGCCATTGTATTTCATCCTTGCATATCTCTCATTTTCATTATATTAAAGGGGATTACTTATTTAAATATAGCCAGTGCTACCATTGTATCTGTGTAGTGGACTGGTATATATTGAAGAGAGAACTTTGGTTGCAAAACAAGTCTTTAGAAGTATTCTTAATCTAGGATACCGAGAATTTAGAGTGGTGGGAATACAGATGAGGGAGGTGCTGTTTCACCTAAACCCATTTCTAGAAGACCAACAACTGAGATTCTATGTGCTCTATTGTTTACTTTCGCTGTATTTCTTCATTTTCAGCTTTCCTGAAATGCAGTATTTCCAGCAAGAGAATGTGAGGAAGATTCTTACAGATGTTCTGTTCTGCTACGCCAGAGAAAATGAGCAGTTGCTTTATAAACAGGTAATGAAAATACTGTACAGGTGGCATTCATTGACTCAACGTGTTCTGTACAGTTTGACAATAATGTAGTTCTGTTGTATCTGAACTTGTATCATAATGCTAAAGTAATCAAAGAGCTGCTTGTCAGCTGGATAGTAAGAAAAGTAAACTCATTGAATAACATATGCTTTTTCCTCATAACACAGTCCCTCAAATTGTTTTCTGTAATGTTGCTAAGTTGTCTAACTTCAAATTTCTTTATAAACATCTTTTTTTTCAGTGTTGGCTAAGAAAGAAAAAAAAAAAAGGCTTTCTCTGCTTAGATAAAGGAAGGAAGCATGCAGCAGGATTAAAAATGGTACTAAATAAAGAAAAAACATAAACAATGGCCTTAGAAATCTAGGCAAAGTTTACTATTTTAAATAATATTTTAAGTTCTTCCTCAAAGTGCTAAAGCTATGCAGTACGTTAGTGAGGAGATCCTTTATCTAACCCTGTAGCATCCCAAGACAGTGCAGCTGACAGATGCCTTTGACTGAAGGATAAGGGTGCTACAAATACCACTTTTACAGTGCTACCTGAAGGAGAGCCTGCTCAAACCACTTTTGAGAAAATGGTAAAGAAAGCCTTAAAGCTATCCTGACTATGCAGCTATATGGGATGAAGGCTGAATTAATTTAACATTTGTTGTGAAGGTTTTGAAGTGAGTATATGCTTGATACTGAATTAATACAACAAGACTAATATGCAGAGCATATTAGTATGTATAGTATAGATGTAAGTATATTTGTACTTGTTTCTTCAGGCTGTTAACTCTAGGGTGAGTAGGGACTGACAAACTCAGGGATACCCTATACGCACGGACAAAGCATAAACTGTATTTTTCATGACAAGAATATTTTTCATGACAAAAATACAGAGGTTCAGTAAACGGGAAGTTTTTTATAAGGCATGGTTTGTGCCCACCCAGTCCTCAAGCCGGGAAACCAGTGGTGTTTCATGAAAAAACTGACACATGCAAGTTGAAGGAACAGTTACTTCTGAAGAACTGTCTTACAGATTATATCAAAATCAAATATATCATTATTGAGCCTATGAAATCTCTATCAGCTGGTTGTTTCTCATGTTTGACAGACTGTGAGCAAGGAATAGGCTTGCATGAGAACAAGAAAGAAATTGAGATTTGTGAGCTGTATTTTGAAGGGCACTGCTAAAGAAAACACTTTTATTCAGCCTCCCCTTTCTAGTGAGTATAGACCAGAGTACTGATGATGGGGAAATGGAAGAACACATTCCAGCTAATTTAGTCTATCATTTATTGAACAAGAAGTATTATTTTACTCTTTGATATGACTTAAAAGGACTTAATTACCCTCTGCTCATATTTAAAATCCTCTTGATTTCTTACCAAGAAATAATACCTTTCTACATAAGGATGGAATATTTAGCCAGATCAAATACATATATATATATAAAAAAAAAAAAAAAAAAAAAAAAAAAAAGCCCTGCGTTTCATCACAAGCTGTTAAAGCTATTATTTTCTACTAGGTGACACCCCGTTTAACATAGACCATATTGTTAATAGTTATGGGATTTTATTGAATTAATGAGACTGTTATCATGTAGTAGAATGTCTTGCTGAGTTAATTGAAACTGCAGAGATTATATAAATGGTATTAATGAACTTTGACTGCCTGATGCCTCAGCTTTAATAAAGACTGCTTGGTGGGCTAAATGAACATAGGCAGATAAAAGAACAGGTTCAATTTTGCGAGCCTACAGGCTGTTGACAAAGAAAACTTCTTTACCTCTGTTCTCAACTGGTGTGCAGCGGTAGCGCAGTAATTCCAGGAAGGGGTTGCCACAGGACTAAGGGGAGAGGCAAAGTGAAGAAAACAAAATAAATTTGGATCATGAAAAACTGTTGATTTAATCTCTCTCAAATGTGTTCAGTATATCACCCAAGTCTTGTGGTGGTGTGCCAAGTCCACGAAATAGCAAATGATAGTGGTTTTCCTCTCTTGTGGGCATGTGTCACTTAAGAGCTTTTTTTTTTCCTTACCTCATTTTAAAAAGGTAGTTTTATTTGGTTTTGTTTTTTATTAAATTAATATTCCCGTTAACTTATTAGTAACAATCCTGCTTTTTTGTCCCATGTCCGTCTCTTTTTAGATAACATTTCTTTCATGTCCATCAGTATCCTTCTCTGAATTAGCTAATAAGAAATAAGAGTTTGTGGTGGCAACAGGATATGATTTTTTCTGTCTTTTAGCAAATACCTACGTTGCAGTCAATCTTCCTGTCCTACTGTTTTTATTGGTTCTGGTTTTACCATTGACTGAAGCCCCACTTCCCATAATAATTTCCATTACTTCAAAGTCTAGCATATATTCTTGAAAATTATGAAGGTTACCATTAAGTCCTCAATAACAGATCACCTCCAAGCTACTCTCTTCACAGTGACCTCAATAAAAAGCGCAAATTGAACAGTTTGTCATCCATCATGGGACTGGTCCTGTTGTCCTATATGAGAATTCTTCTTTCTCATTTGTATGGCCTCATACAAGAGCTACATTTGCTATTAGAATTTTAACACTTGGCCAATAAATGAAAACTTATACTTTTGTTTGTCAGCATCTGTACAGGACCTAATGTTTCTCTTTCAAAATACTTGGGAAAAGTTATAGTTCCTTGACAATTTGCATACTTATAAATGTAAATAAAATGTATCCGAAGCTTACAACATTTTATTGAAACTATTGCATAGCATCAGCATATAGTCTTATGAGAAGCAATCAATAATGTTTGTTTAATATGCATATATGCATGAAAGTTGTCTTTGTAGTAGGGTTTGTGGGTTTTTTGACCAGCATGAAGTAACATTTCATGGGATGAGGAAAAGGATATTTCTGTCCCTAGTCAAATGGAGTAGAATGTTGTGAAGCTGTATTACAGATTTTAAAGACAGAAACCTCACTGGGATCTTTGAATTTTTAAATAGCAGCTGTAAATATAAAATCTAAAGAGAATAGTATATTGTACTTGAGAATATGTAAAAATTACTCTTAGCGTTCTTCTGTAAGACTGGTGCCAAAATTCTGGTCCTAGTTATACTGAAAAGAAATAGTGACAATTAAGCTAAATCGCTAGGCTAACTATTGCTTGCTCATGATTTGATTGCCCTTAGAGAAGTCAATATGATTTTGAAACGCATTGATTCACTTTTGATTGTAGAAATGCTGTATTTCTGGTTTTCTTTCTAAACCATAGACTGTATTATGAAATCGATATTTTGTTGTAGCTGGGAAGTGTCATAAAATTATCTGAGCTCTGTCAACTTATTTATTAACACTAAAGAGTTTTAGTAAACTGCAGCATTGAAAAAATATGTGTGTGCATATTACACTGGTAGCTTTTCTTGCCAAGCTAAAAATCTCTAAATGTTTGAAGTACTCTTGTAACTGAAAGATCAGAGGTATTTTTTCGAAATCCTGATATTTCATCATCTGTTTTGTTTTTGTTGTATGTGGACAGCCACATTATGATTCTACTTTATTATAAAGTTGATATATTATGTTGGGAAAATGTATGATGTGCTTTTATCTTCTATAACTAATTCTTATTTTATGTCCTCTTTATTTTTCTTCAGCTTATATGTTTACAGCTTAGGTGGTAGTTTTATTAGATAGTCAAGTTTTTGGCATTTCTATTTATCGTATTTCATGTTAATATATCAGGACAAATAAAAGATTAGACATGGAGCTATTAATTAACCGGGGGCTGTGAGTATGTATGAAAGTACAACCCAGGTTATCTACAGTTTATTTAAATATTTTGCCATTTAAACTATAATTATTAGATTATTATCTAATCCTGGACCTATCTCCCCATCTCTACTATTGCTTCCCCTCTTGGTATGACCATAAGACTTTCAGAAATCTAAGGCTGTTAATTTGTAGTCTTAATCATATTATTGGGTTTGGGAATTTTACATCAGCTCCTGAAATCAAGTGGCTATATGGGCTTTAATCTTTTTTTTTTTTTTTTCCTAACTGAATTTCTGTTTATCCTTCATCTTCTGAAGTAGTCCCTAAAGGTTCAGAAACAGGAAGAGAAAGAAAACATCCAGACTTCAGGAGTTTTGCTGTCTTGAGCTTTGTCCAGTCAACTCACTGCTATTGCAGCAACTCTACACTTAACGCTGTAACAGTCATCTCAGTCCTGAGGAAAGTAAAATTAAATTTCCTAGGATTTCAGTTGATAGCACACAGAGAAATTTCCAGACCTCTTTTTGTTTTTTCTTCAGTGCTGCTAGGTATTGGAATTTCGTCTTATGAACAGATAAGATTCACTAACATGCCTCCAAGCGCACTCAAAATAGACCATGATCTAGAGAGGGCTTCTACATCTACATCCATGCTTAGTTTAGACAACTTAAGGAAAATCCCCATTATTTCCAATAAAAGTTAAAGCTTTTTAGTAGTTAATGGATCTGCTAGGTACATATGAAGCAGATAAGCTAACTCACTGATACTGAATACTCCTCAAATGCTACATAGAATATCAACTGATATACCAGCAAGGCAGCAGCGTGACTGCACAAGCGTGTAACTCTTCCATTGCTCACATCTGTCCGTCACGTAAAGGGCTGGAAAAGCAAGTGGAGAGGCTTCCTAGCTTGGGACTGCAGGCACAGAAGTAGAACAGCTCCTGTCTAAGGACTTGTTATTGGACTTCCAACGGCAACCTGAAATGCCTGTGAGCTTGGTGGGCCATCCCTGGGGCTCTTTCTGCCAACGGGGTAGACAAGATGGTCTTCCTGGCACCCCAGTCTGCCCAGAGCACTCACCTGGAGCTGGCACTGAGGCTCCGCTTGGTGAAGTAGTTGCACCTTTAAAGTGGAGCCCTGCTGGCAGCATGCTCTTTCACCTATAGCCAGAGCAAGACCCAGCAAGGATAGCCGGGGCACCTGGCACCAAACCCTGGCTGCGGTGGGTGTTTGTGGGCCGAGATCGACTTCCCTCCCCTTGAAGTGATCCCTGTGTCTAGAGGCAGCCAGACAGGTCTCAACCCTTCATCCCACATCCCTTCCATCACCAAAGGGCTCCCTCATTTGTTTTGTATGCCTGACCCCTACCCCAGCCTATAGCTTGCACAGTTCCTGCCTGCTTTGCTGGTCCACCACTGGCAGCCCAACCCGCCATAACCAAATTCCCCAGTTATGATAACCACAAATCCTCCTTTTCCCTGATCTAATCTGAGGGAAGGGGCTGAACATCTGCTGAAGATGAGGCTTCATTCTGCAGGCTGTAGTTTTACCTGCCAGCATGTCACTGCTTGCCAACTGCATCGCTTGTTTCTGAAGCAGTTGCTTCTGTTCCTGGTAACAAATTGACAAGCCTCAGGTGAACCACAACAAATAAAGACCTCTTTTTTGTTCCTGGTGAGCTCTGGATGAAAGCATCAATGTCTGGCCTAGGTGGCTGAGCCATGCTTTTAACGCTGGCCCAAGTTCTTGACTATCCACCATTTTTTTCTGTCCCAATTCCTGCATGTTTCTGTGGTTTTTCTGTAACTTAATATAGATTGCATATGTAAGTAATAGTCTGTAGTAGAACAGAACCAGGTCTTCTATGCATTGCATTATGAGTTTATTTGTAATATTGACATAACAATTTTTAAAAAAGGGGGAAAAAAAACTCGTTTTATTTCTCACGTCTGTAGGAATGAAAGTTTCATTTTCTGATTTCCCAAATAGCTGTCTTTGTCTCCTCTGAAGGTTACTGTTACACTTCTATCTATGGTTTTGGAACGTTATCAAATAAGAAATTATTTTAAATTTTGTAATTTTTCCCTATTGCAGATCTTTGTACTGTGGATCATGATTGTCATTATCATAAACAAAATTCATATTTATGAACATAGATTTTGGAGTAAACTGCCAGGTGCAGGGTTGCCTACCATTGCCAGTTTGTTGTCTGTTGTGTTAGAAAAAGGGAGAATAACTTGCTTCTGTATATTACAGAAAAAAACACTTGGATTTAATCAGAATTTAAGATAAAAAACATCGATGATAAAACTGTTCTGTTAAGAATGTAAATGTTCATGGTTTTAGTTACTCTGCACCTAATATTGCTGGCTGCCTGATGCCATGCATTAGGAAGTAGTATGTGACTGGAAAATCTTACTATATTTTTGCTTCCTTTATGTTTAGGGTATGCATGAACTTTTAGCTCCGATTATCTTTATCCTGCATTGTGACCACCAGGCTTTTTCACATGCCAGTGAAGCTGCACAACCAAGGCAAGCATCGTGTTTTATTTGTATAGTATTGAAATTCACTTTAATTTGGCTGGACTAGAACTTAGAGATATGTGTTCCTTAATTCTTTCTTTATAATTGATAAACCGATACAGAAATAGTTGCATCCTCGTGCTTTGATGGGAATGTCCTTATTTCATCTTCTCTGTTATAGCTTCTGAAAGGAGGATTAAAAGTGTAGACATCGACCCCTTCAGAGGTATTAGCTGGCAAAAAAAGGGGAGACAAGAAACCTAAGGACAATCTTAATCAAAAAGCTTACATACCTACCTACCATTTCACCTCATTGTTATTGCCAGAAATGGTTTAGGTTTTGGCATTGCAGAGAGGAGGCAGATTAGAGAGCTACAGTCACAGAACAGACATGTTACCAACTCTTTTTCCTTGTGTCTTAAAAGAGAAAAAAATCAATGTAGACAAATTGTTGTGATTGATATTTCTATCATCACCAGCAGTGTTGTAGCTGCAATCTCTGACTATCCTTTGAGTTGGTAGTAACATTAACGTTCGCTATTGATTCGCCATTTCACTCAAACTGTGTGTGTGTATAATCATACACATATGTATAAAATATTACATCACACATGATTGTGTCAACCAAATTCAGATGCTTCTTTTCTTGCTGTATATGTAAAGCTTTTATTCTTTTTTAAAGAAACTAGTTGCCTTCTTGTATCACCTGTGATATTTGGGTAATTTCTTTTCATTTGTCTTTATGTATTCTCTTTTGGAGTCCGGCAGTGAATAAAAGCCAATTTAATTACATGCACTGTGTAATAAAACCTCTGTTAACACCCTTCAATGTGATTGTCCAAAGGCAGTTAAGAACAAGGACGGAGATTATTTACAAGTGTGTGTTCTTATTCAATGTCTGTCCTTAGATATCCTGAAATTACCTAGAAGATGCTCTTCAGTGCTCGGTAACTTAAAATAACGACGTGTTATGCACAGCATTCTGTTCCATCCCCACTCAAAAAGTAGAGCTAAGCAGCAAAGTAGATGGAAAAGAGGTGCTGTCACTGATTAATTGCTGTTTAAGTACAATAAAAATACAGGCTATTAAAACAAAATAAATTAATGTTTTGATACCGCATGTTTGACCAGTAACCATTTTTTTTTGTTGTTTGGGACAAACAGTGATAGATTGTGCAGCAATCAATTATTCTAGATCAAGCATATTCAAATAATACATTGTGACATTCAGTAATTTGTTATTTGGAATAATTAGATGGTTACTTCATTGTAGTGCAGACAAGGCAGCTAATTTGTTTTTGATCTTTATAAAAAGGAAAGACTTCATTTGTTCAATGGAGTTGCTCTTTTTAATTAAAAAGGCTAGTTTTCTCATTTGCACTTTATATGAAAGTTGGCTTATAAATACATAATAGTACATGCAGAAAGCTGACCAAAAATAAACATTCACATTTGGATTGTTCACTGTTGCCTTTTTCAGTGAGGAAATGAAAGTTCTTTTGAATCCTGAATATCTGGAACATGATGCCTAGTAAGTTTTAACAACTTCCTTTACATTTTATTTGCTCTTATTTGTAATACATTATTTAACACCAAGTTTCTGGGGTTTTCCTTTTCAGTGCAATGTTCACACATCTTATGAAAACAGCAGAACATTGGTTTTCAACTTTTGAACATGACAGTCAGAAGGTAAATACTGTTCTAAGATGCATTTGTTGTATTTCTAAGCAAATTATTTTTCATATGATTGAGGTAATTTGAGGCTAATAAGGCATGTTCTCTTAAACAACTTGGTTAAAGCAGGCTCGACCAAGTTTATATTCTTTAGAGGTTCTTCAGAATTCGGTCATAAGCACCCACGGAAAGTCTTCCAGTTGAGAGTTCCTATGTGTTGCAAGATCACTTGGTAATCAGAAGCCAAATGTGCAAACATAGATTCTCCTATGTGTGAGTGATGCTCTTGAGCTGCAGTCAGAAGAATGCCCGTCATAGGCACATCTACATGCCCCAAACCTGTGTAAATGTGATGTTAAATAAATGCATATAGGCAGTGTTTAACATATTGAGGCTTCAATTGGTTTCAGCTGCTTACAATATAAACAATTTGCTGTGAAACCAAAACTTTAACCAGACTGTTCATCAAAGGTCAGGGTGCATCTTTCCCTGACTTCATCGCTCCATTTTCTTACTTTTTTTCTTCTTGAATTCAGGGTATTCAAACAGAGGGAATGGCTGTGCCCTCACATTGCCTGTGTAGTTATGCAGACACCGCTGTATTTAGTATGTTCCTTCTTTTCATAGAAAAGCTTTTTCTGTGCTCTGAGTTTAGTTCTACAGAACTGTTCTTTGCAGGGACCTTCTAGGCGCCATCTAGTCCTCGCCTGTAACCATTTCTCGTGCATCGCGTGAGAGACAATTCCCTCAGTCCATTGCTCAGTGTTTACTTTGAGCACTTTTTTCCTGTCTCTTTCCCTGTTTAAATTTCTCTCTTTTTTAAAATTCCGAAGAATGATTTGTGTGATGGAGTTTATGTAGAAGGCTCTAGTAAAACACAGCCATATGACAGGTATTGCCAAGACTTTCAATGTATTGTATCCTAAAAGAGTTGTCCTCCAAACTTAGTTCCAGTTTGATTCATTTCAGCATTTTTCACATAGCCCATGGGGTGAGTGTCTAGAGTTACAAAAAAAGTACTAAGAATTTGGTTGGGTTTGGATGTCCACATGTGTGCAAACTGTACTTAGGGAATACTAGGCTGAACAGTGGTGCTGCCTATCTGTTGAAGAAAAAGGTGTTCACTCAAGACTCGCATAAAAGCTTCTATTTTCTTTAAATGTTTAAATGTATCCGTGTATATATTTTATTAGACAATGGAGCACGGGCATCTTGGCCTAAGATATCTACAATTATAAATTACTGTTTGGATTTGAGTTTTTACATAATTCTCAGTAACTAAAGATAAAGCATGAGATACAAATTTTATGAAGTTACTACACAGTCACTTTTATTCCAACAACAAAGCTGTGAGGCATGTTTCTCTTGAGTGTAGCTTTTCAGAATTCAGTGTATTCAAATGTATTTGTTCCAATTTCTGTGACAGAGGTGATAAAGTCTGAGGCTGAGTTTTATTCTGGGAAATAACTAGGTCTGCTTACAGATTTGCAGTGCTTGGGTAGAAGGTGAAAGTTTACATTGCCCTTTCTAGTCCTTTCACGGCATAAAAAATTAACAATGCAAAGCGCATGGATTAATATCTAGTTGTTTGTTCTTGTTCTTTGCAAACATGTATAATCTTTAATAATCTTTTCTTGTACGTATGCCTTTTACAATCATGACTTTGAGGGTTAGCTACATAATAAAGTCTGAATCTTCACAAAGGAAGCAATGAAAGCATGTGCTCCGAGAGACATGTTACATTTTATAGCCTCTAACAGTTGGTTCCATTACTCCCAATTGCCATTAGAGGAGCTTCTCCAGCTACTGCATTCCCTAGCGGTTAATGAGAGAAATCTGTCCGTGCTTTATACGTGTGCTATGTCCTAGCCTCTCTTTACTGCTGTAGCATTTGTTTCCTAAATGCATGAATATATAAATGCTATTAGTATCGACTGCCAGCCGTTCCGGTTTGTGTTGTGGTAGGTGATGTTTTGTGGCAGGATTTGGTGACTTTGTTCCTAATACTTGATCTAAATTTTTCAGCCATATTTCACTGGTGTCCACGTTTAAACTGTTCTTAGAAGTTAATCTGATGCTGTCCTATAAACAGCATAGCACATCTCTGAGCCGTCCCTCTTCTTGTCTATTCGTCGTGAACCTCATCCCTTTGGGACTGATCATTTGTATTTTGTGTTAGCAGTAGACAACTAAACCCATGCACTCAAATTATTTCCAAGACGTAGAAGCCCACAAAAAGAAAACGGATGTTTTGTCTCGTGGTGACTTAATAGATAGTGAGTATGGGCAGGGGCACAGTACCATGTTGTCCACTTGGCTTCTGTGCTTTAGGCACAGACACTCAGAGACACTGTGTCACTTCTAGTTAAACATTTTGGCAGCTGATTGTATTAGTTTATTTTAACATCTTTCTGTTTGGGTTGTTTCTTTCACACCAGCGGGTGTGATTTTTTGGAACAATTTCAACTGACTAAATGTATTGTCATTTTCTCAACCAAACTGTGTGAGAGGAGACAAGAGACGTATCATATGCACTCTGGTCATCCACTGTCCCTCTTGGAGGAGTGCACCAATTCAGGAGGCATGGACAGTCACGGCATTGATTATTGATTGCAACTCCTGTCCCCACAGATGCTGTCATGCTTTGAAGATTTCTGTTAATGACGTTTCTGAGATGCTGATGAACTGCATTTTGATGGATACCTTTTACTTACCTCATGCTTTTTTAAATGGCAAGCCAGCACATATTATTTGATGCACTTAGCCATGTTGATGGGCAGCCTGACAGGCAGCAGTGTGTCAGTGCTGCATTATGCCAAGGTGCACAAATGCGGCAAGTGACAAATAACTGGTTTTGGCACTTCTCCGTAAGAGGAAGGTTGCACTAGTTCTGACATTCAGAATATTGTGACACTTGAACCAGTGTCCAACAGTCTGTCTTCTAGTTTTGTAAAGATGGCTTTAAACCCACAGACAACTAATGATGTAAAGGTTAATCTGAGTAACTAGCTCGTCTTCTCGTATTACAAGTTCAAATAAGTAGAAAGATTCTAATGTTGAGATTTCTGTACAAGAATCTATGCCTACAGTCAAGAAAAGCTTAAAAATACAGATCTTTTGAGTCATCAGAGTTATGAGTGCATGCAGTGGTCAAGCTGAAATTAAACTTTACTTGAGTAAATCAGAATAAAGTTCATACCCCAGATGTGTGTCAACTGATGGAACATGCAGTCTAGGAATATGTAGTATTACAAACTTTTGATTAGAAATTGGTATGTTTACGCAAAAAAATACTCTAGACTGACATTTAACATGAAGGCAATGTTATCAGATCTTACTTTTAGAGTGTTTTTCTGTATAGATAGAAGAGATTAGTGGATACCCTTTTCCAGTATTTTGCATTCTAGCACATGACCAGGAAAATAATGAAATGGGTCTGAAATAACAGCAATAGGAAATAGCCATACAATGCAGAAACAAATATCAGGGTAAAAAGAAGGCTTCCTGATTTGGTAATAAAGAAGTTACTAGAATAATCAAAAAGGGAGGTAGGAGAAATATCCTTTCCCAATGTACCTGCAGCTATGAAGAACTTTAGTATTTAATTAAGTAGCAACATTTCTTATTGGTCCCTAAGATGCTAGATGTTTTATTTTAAATTTCTGTTTGGTAGAACAGAAAAGATGTTGAATGGAAGGATGCCATTTCAGTGAGCTTTATTTGATAGTCTAAGGGAGCTTTTGTCAAGCAGTTTGCTAGGGCTTCTTAAATGAATGTGTCTTGGTACCACAACAGCATTGCAAGACCACTGCACTGTAACAGATCAGTCCCTTTGCTGCAATTGCCATAGCTAAGCAACAATTAAGCAGATTTGAAGATACAATTTATAATCAATCAGATCCTTAAATAGAAACATTTTACCTGAATTCACTGCTCAGCATCATACCATATTTTCTGCAGTACAGAAATGGAATCGTTAAGAAAAAATATTTCAAGCAAAGGAGATCGACATAAAAAACGAGCTTTTTGGTAGAAATTATTAAATGTTCAATGCCCACTTGAATGTTAAACCATGTTGTAAATGATTGTGAAATATGGGTACTTCGCTTCCATCCTCTTAAAATGTTGACAGAGAGAGAATGGGATTGAAGAGGGACTATAAACATAGGGAACAACCTTGGGCATAGTTTGTACAACCAAACTTTGTTATTGAATTTTAAAAATAATGTGCTTTTCACTGTATTGAACCAAGTGAATTTGTCTTTCTACAGTTTAAGCTGTAATGAAGTCTTCTGAAATTATTAACTCTTTGACCTCGATAATGCTTCTCTATCAATATACTGAGCAAAAGGGTTAGAAAAACAGTAACTATTTTTTAAAGTGAAGCTTTCATTCAGGTCAGAGCACCATGATGACAGATTGCAACAAAGTCATTGCAAAATCTTCTCTACTTACTGTTCCAATTTTCCCTCTTTTATAACTTTAACATTGTTTCTGACAGCTTAATTCTCCATTTCCCTTTCCCCAATCTTTCTCTTGATAGGTTTGACTTGTTCTGTTTTATTTC
The DNA here is from genome assembly GCF_023638135.1 of Falco biarmicus. Classification (NCBI taxonomy): domain Eukaryota; kingdom Metazoa; phylum Chordata; class Aves; order Falconiformes; family Falconidae; genus Falco; species Falco biarmicus. The sequence goes on along the minus strand of NC_079291.1, from coordinate 5,612,570 downwards.
TCATCTTCCTTTTTACATGTTTCCTATGCAGTGCGGTTTATTACTTGCTGCATTTCTTTCTAGCATTCTGTCTCTTTTTCAATAATACTTCACTCTTTTGCAAGAGTAAATTGAAAGCAGTATCAGGTTCAAGGATGCTAATACTCCAGTAGTTTTCTTCCTCTGTTTTCACATGGTGTGTGTCACATTCTAGATCATGACATAGTTTGCACAACCTCCAAGTCCAACCAACTACCTTCTAACTGTCAGGTTCATCTCACTGTTCTTTTTCTTTTCTCTTTTATAAGTCTTCTGATGCTTTATCATATCAAAGTTGTGTAGATTTGGAGGTACAGCCACCAGATTTTCTGAGCAAGGGAAGCCTGTTTAGGAAGGATTGTTTGAAAGTAAGTTATTTCCTATTTGGTAGGCAATTTATTGTCCTCTGAGGGCATATATTCTCTACTAAGTTACCATTTATCTGCTTTGCTGTGGACTGACTCAGACTGATGATATTAAAGCTAAAATAAAGCTGTCAACACTTTGTCAGAGCATGAAAAGTAAAGCACGCACATAAAAATTGACATGCAGAACAAGGGGATGAACCTTGGCATGCCTGGGAAGGGGATTCCCGCAGTACCTTCAACAGAAGTGGATAATTGAGACAGTGGATAATTTTATTTTGCTGGAAAAGAAGCGAGTTATTAATTTTTTATATGTTTATTTGGAAGCCAACGATTACAACGAAACAAATCTCTTGTAGACGGTCCTGTTTCTGCATGAAAGCAAGGTTTCATGGAATATTCTTTTTTCCCCCCATTTTCTGTGTCTGCAGGAGAAGGATGTGATGATTACACCTATGCCATTTGCAAGGCCACAGGACTTAGGCCCATCTATTGCTATTGTAGCGAAGGTAAACCAAATTCAGGATCATCTGCTGAAGAAACATGATATTGAGCTGTACATGCATCTGAACCGACTGGAAATCGCTCCACAGATTTATGGACTGTAAGTGTTTGCAAAGCATTATTTAATTCAATTCCTTCTATTTTATTTCGTTGTGTTAGGATATTTTTTCCTTTAAATTTAGGATTAGAGGAATTGGGCTAAAAAGGAGTACTTCTTATATCTCTTAGATTTTATTCAGTTGGCAGCATTACAGTAAATGACACCCCAGTGTTGTCTTTGTGACAGTGGCATTCCCAGTGCAGATAAAGTCTGTTCAGCTACGGATTAAAGAACTTGATGAAGACCCTCAGTGCAGTGATGAAGGACATACTGAATCAAAGACATATTCTACCTGTTGTTTTTCTGTAAGAAGAAATGCGGTAATAGGACACAAAGAAGTAGGCAAGGAGAAAATCATTAGCATTGTATGGTTTATTTACTTAATTTTAGTATCAGTTCAGTATCAGTGAACTTTCCTCTACTGTAATAATGGGGTTTTGGAGACTAGTAATACAGGTGTGATGGGGCATGTTAAAAGTTGAGGCATGGAGATAACAATGTCTGTGTCTGGAGTCAGCCCAGGTAGTCCTTTTTACATTAAGCTGGCCCAGATCCCTTCAGCTGGTGGTGTATTATGCATCCCCATTCTGGGGGGTGGGGGGCAGCTTATTGGGCCAGGTGTAACTTTGGATGTGGTCGTGTCCATGTGTCTGCACAGCATTGCAGTCCCGCCTGGTTGTGGCTACTATAGTCAGTCTGGGTCAGCACAGAGCAGGCAGCTTGCATGAGCCATGAGTAACTGTGGATTGACTGTGGGTTTGAGGCAGAATTTTGCCTTCAATGTCTGGAATTCTAGACATTTCATTCATTTTGATCACTCCTTAAAGAGCTGGCAAGACATATGTGCAGTTGCAGTGACAGAAAAATGACACTTTAATTGTGGGGGTTTTTTTTCAGTGCTTTAAAGCAAGGTTGGCTTTGCCTTAAATGAAAAAAAGAAAGTTTCATTTATAGGTGTGAATTTCCAAAATGTAATTGTGAATTACTTTTAACAACTCAATAGAAAATGTTGAAAGGGAGGGAAAAGGTGACTGTATAAATGTCAAGCCATAACTGCAATACTTAACAACATAAAAGTCTAATTTGATGTTGTAGTAAAATGGAAAAATGCTGCAACATAGTATAAAGCCTCAAGAGAAGAGTTGAACCTAAGACTAAGTAGTAGTCCCAAACTTACAAATAACATATATTAGGAAGATAAATGTAATTCTACAAAACTTATTTAAATAGTTTTGATAGGAATGGGTTATGGGGAGAGTAAGAATAAGCCAAGTAAAGTCAAGGTATTAAAAGTATGAAGAGGACAGATTGTCCTCTTACAGTATTTTTTGCATAGTGCAGAGTTGTGTATTTTCTTAATATCTTCACGAGTCTGGAGGAGAAAGCAAGCATCCCTAATATACTTCAGGGGTAGTAATGAATAAACAGGCAGTATAAATATCAAGGAAAACAGAAAGACGGTGTTTCTTTTTTATGAAGGCTTATGAAAACACACAGAAAATAAAGTAAGATAGACCTCAGAAATTTACTAACAGATATTTGGGGGCAAAAATAATTTGTACTGTAGATATTCACTTCAGTATAAGATTCTGCCTTGCAGTAAGAGAAATAATTGAAATAAAAAATTATACTTCAGCTCAAAACATAACATTATAATAACAGAAGAACAGTGCAGTCTGGTGTGGCATAAATAGAACTGAATCTGAATAAAGGAATTTACAGTTAAGAGAATGAATTATGAGAGAAAGCTTCAGGCTGACTATCAGGAAAACCTTACTAACAGGGAGCTGTTAGACTGTAAAATAATATATCAAAATTAACAAAGGAAAAAACATCAGAATACTTTAAAGACAGGCTTTGAAAAGCTCTCAGAAATGGGTAGTCTCATAGAGAATGAGTCTGCATTGGCAGAAGAGGAAAGTAGGTTGCCTGTGAGGTCATATCCTTCTCTGATTTCTGATTAAATATAAAGGACAGGAGAAAAAGAAAGGGAAAGGAACATAACTGTTGTATTATTCCCACCTTTAATGATGTCTGAATGCTTCAGAATAGTAATTTCCAGTACTGAGCCAGCTGACAGTCTCAGATGCTGGATCTTTTCCTGTATTTAACATTTCTTGAACTAGAAACAGCATTTCTTAAACATAATAGGTTATTAATAATTGCTAAACCTAACCCAAGTGCAGAATTCATGTGAGCTTTTTGTTGAAGTTTATTGTTTTGTTGAAGTTTGTTGGATTTGCCAACAATAAATATTCATCTGTCAGCCTTGATATCACTCAAAAAAATATACAAATGGTAGAAGGAAGACTGGGAACTTCCTTCAAACGATATTATGGCGTTCCTAGTGAAAAGTATCAACCCAAAAGGCTTGCATTTAGTGGCAATCTTCCCTAGCTTGAACAAGTTATACAGTTTACTTACTTAAAAATATAGTATTTTATACTTTGCATCCTTCTACAATATTCTGGGGCAAGGTAGAAACAATTCTTTCTTACTCTTTGTTTTTTTATACAGTTGATTTCAACCTTTGATATTTACAAATAGTCCTTTTGTTTCTTGAACACTAGGGAGACTTGTTCTGCTGGGCCAGATACCCTAGTCTGTTGTACATTTCCATGTTCAGAAACTGTCCTTTAAAATAAAATGTGGTTACACGCTTCTTGAAATTATGCTTACCTGCTTACAAAACCACGTTTAACAGGCATTGCAGTATGTTTGGTACAAGTCATTAATTTTGGTTGCTATCCAGTAGTGCAAAGGTTGTATGCTGGTTTTTTGGAAAAGTGTTTATCCTATCAGTGTGAAAAATCTTTATTTTTTTCTTCATCAGATCGTCCCCTGCAAACTGTGGTGTCATTTGCCTCAGCCTAGTATGCCAGGCTGCACGCTGGGAGGTGCTGCCAGTTTAGAAAACATCTTTTCTCTGGCTAGTTTATGTTTTGTGAAGTTCTAGCTTAAGGGAGTGGATTTCTTTAACTTCTGGAGGGCATCAGTAAACAGACTTCACAATACCTGGCTATCTCATTTCAGGGATGATCAGAAAGAGAACCACATTAGGTATAGCAAGGTATGCTAGGGTCCTGGCTATGCCATACTTCTGTGCTCTGGTCATTCAAGGTGGTGACATATACGGTAAGTAGCAGCCTTAGCATAGGAATTTCTGTAGCTGGAAATTGTTGTGAGACCACGGAGTCATTCACTTGCAGTCAGCTGCTGCGTATCCCTGTGATAATTATTCAGCTGCTATTAATATCAGCTGAAATGGAAGCAGCAACACAGAGATAAAGGCTTTGTGCCTTATCATTCTTCAGTCTTCTTGATTTGCCATGTCTCTAGCTTGTTTTTAGACCCTGAGATAATGTTTTGCAGAATCACATTGTTTCATATTCCTGTGTAGCACTGTGTATTCCGTACAGCCTAACCAAACTATAATAATTACCTAATCGTATCTAATTTTGTACTTTATAAAGTAAAGCACAGGGATGGTTTGAAAATAAAATGGAATTGATTACATCAACAGTTCAGTGACATGCTTCCTGATAATAAACTTTTCTTTAAATAAAAACAAAAAAATGCTAAGACTGGGCAAAAAGATTGAATACTCTGAAGGGGTTACAGATTGAATATTCAGTTTAATTGTAAGATTATATGAGTTAACAATGATTAATGTCCCAGATTAAATGATAGTCTAGTGTTAATTTCTTTGAACCTTATATCTAATTCATGTTAAAGTACAAAATAATTATTGCAAAACAATTCTGCATATTCTGCAGCGGCCAATGTTTGCAGTGGTAAATTAAGCAGCTTGTGCCCTCAGCTTGAGAAGGGACAAGGTTTGAGGGAAGTCTTCATATACCTCTATTTCAAGACATTTTCTTCCATTTATAGTAATTTATAGTAGAGGACTTCTTCTACAATTCATTGAAAAGATGAATCAATTGGAAAAGTATCACAGAGTATCATTATTACTACTTTATTTTACCTCCCAAGGGTTTCAGAGTGAATTATATTGCATCAAATGAAATTCTCATAGAACTGCATGCAATAGGTACAGCCAGATTATGTAAATATATATGATACGGTTGTATAGAAATAATACACCCAAAGGTAATGACAAGGCATGAGTGTAAAAAGCTTTATTTAAGAACAAAAATTAACTGTTGGCATAAACTCACTGGCTTCTGCATCATAACACTGATGACAGTATTATATTGGTTAAGCAAACTCTTTCTAAGCACATATCCAACAGACAATAAAACCCATGCAGAAGTGAGCGTAAATATTTCATGATAGCTTAATCTCCGTACAAAAAAGGCCTTCTTAGAACATTCAGTGTCGATGACTTTGCCTCCCGCTGCCACTCTGCTTTATGATGATCAATCAGATAGACATACTGCCTACTGCGGTTCAAGATGCAGTTTCAGCCCTTTAGGCTGATACCACAATTATACTTCAGGAAGAAGCCTCTCTCTTGAAGCAAAGGGGAGAAAAAGAAAGGAAAAAAAAATGAGAAGGATGCAAACTAAGTTACAGGGTAACTAGGCACGAGTATAGATTGGAAGATAGCATTGGAAAGGTTATGTTACAGCAAAGTCAACAGCAGATGTGCTGCTCCACTATTACTATTCTTAGTTGCTTTGCTATGAGCACTGCTATGGGGCATCCACCTGTTTTAGTTTCTCTCCCATGCCATTATGGTACCAGGCAGTATTCTTTTCCATAACCATCTTGGTCTCTGGAGGGAGAATTTAAAGGATTTTACCTATGCAGTAAAGGAACATAAATCATATTCATTGTATCCAGGAGAAAAAGAAGAAAAAAAAAAGAAAAAATAGAAAGAAAAAAAAATCCCACTAGTCATCAGAATAAGAAATCTTCATGATCTCCAGAAAAAAGTAGATCAAAAGATCTACTTCTTGCTAAGGAGAACTTTACAGATGGTCCAGGATGTCTGGGTTTATTTTGGATTCTCACACTTCACCCAAAAAAAAGAGAGAGATAATATATGTCATGGTCCAAACCAATTACAGTACCTCTGTAGTTTTTAATCCAGTGTCATCAATTAATTGGACAGCAATTACAATGAAAGCAACTTTGAGCTATTGTGTATGTAACAGGGGAACCACCAAAGTCTGGCCCTGCTATTAAAATAAATGAGTATCTAGCAGTGGCTAAGACTAAGCAAATACAAAGTCTTTCTGAACAAAGTGGTAATTCTCATTTGAATGTCCAGCACCAAATTAATCCTGAACTTAGTAACTGGTATTGCTGTTGATTTCCAGTAATGATTTTCTGTTTGACTTAAACAAAGCATTACATATAAAGCAGATTTTAATGGAATATAAATCCCAACTTGTCTGTCAGTAGAGGGCTTCTTAAGGATTTAATGCCAGATGAACAGGCCTTTCTAAGAAAGGTTATCATCCACTGTTGGTTCCACAAATTAAGAAGGGATACAGCCTAGTGGATTTTTAGATAAAGCTTTTGGGGTCTGACTCTGATATCTGAAGACTTCACTTCAAATTCTGTCTTGCACAGTGAAAAAAAAAAGTATTGTAAGAAGAAACTTGTACGTTCAAAGTTAGGTGGCAGAAGAAAACACATCTGAAGCTAATTTAGAAAGCTACAACACATTTTGATAGAGGGATTGTCTCACCTACTGTTGACATACCCATTGTACTGTGATGGTTTGCTAACTCAAAAGATTTGCTCTGTGCTGATAAATGTGGACAATTCTTGAAGCATCAGAGTAGGTATCTTACTGTCAGGCAGCAAGCAAATCCTACTTAGCTTTAGAAGCTGCTTTTCTTGTGTTTTGAAGTGAGACTACTCATCCTTTTGTGTTCTTAAATGATAGATATCTCTTGCTCATTGCTGAGCTTCTCCAAAAAGCTTTCTGGTTTGTTGACTGCAAAAATATGTATCTCATGTTGTGCCGCTTATCTTGTGTGCTAGGTTGAAAACTATAGTATGATGAACTTTGGATTTTATCTTCTTCCTAAATGTCACAAGTAGTATTTTAGTCTTACCTTAGACTTAAGATTTTAACATATACATAATGTAAAAGCCCACTCTATAAACAGAATGAAGGATTGGTTGAGGTGTCAAAAGTGTTCATCAGAGTTTTACTCTCCTGCCGCATAATTATGTGCTGAGATGATAATGAGTAGTACTGGATGGCTGTGAGGATGGAATGCAGATTTATCATTATGTTGCTTCTTGATGCAGGTGATGTGCTTCCCATATGAAGTACAAGGAATTATCTTTGGGAAAGAAACAAGCAAGAAAGCTTCCATTTTGACTTTTGTCACATACTCTTAAAAAAAAAAAAAAAACACCACCACATCTGGCGGCATTAAACATAAGCGGGCTTAGAGACCAGTGGATTTGAATAGAATAAATATCTTCGGAAACCTGTGATGAATTTAGTAGGAATATATACAGGTGTTTGGAAGGCTGTCTGTCTTTTTTTTTTTCCCCTTTTACTTTTGTAGTCAACAGCTATTGACTCTAAAAGCTGAACAACGATGGAGTTCTACTCTAGTACAGAATTTAAGGTGCCGTATATCAAGTATTTGCTTCTCCTTCTTTATACTTAAATCACATCAGCTGTTCAGGTTAACCAGTACTATTTAATTTAGTGCATCATTTTGTTTCTTTCAGTGATACAGAGCTTAGTCCAGAAAAGTCATGGAGATCAGTACAGAAAAGTCAGTAAGCAGGTCACGGAACTGGTGCAGAAGGCAATTACCTCAGCATATGCCGAAAAAGTGAAACTGCTAAGATGCCTGTGTTAACGTAAATAGTAGGAGGCAAAATAAAGCAACCAAAACATTTCCTATAGAATCCAGGCCTGTGGATAATTCATGTATTCATTAACCAGTGCTTCATCCTCACTACTTATTCTTACCTGGTCTATCTGAATTAAGTTAGTGTGGGTATGCAGACATATGTTACTGGCACATCTATTCTCCTGTGAAGACAATACCTTTACAAATCATAATAAAGTAATGAAGAGAAACATGTGCACCATCCAGCAGGAAAAGATCATCCTGTCATCAGTCCTTAAGATAAAAGCCAATACCCAAACATAGTCTGAAGACTAATACAGACAGCAGGTCACCCTGAGCATCTTCTGGGTTTTCTGCATCATCTCAATGCACATAAAACGGAACCGCACAAAGGGGAGCCTCTGTTCTAGAGAGACCTCAGCAAGCAACGGCCAGAGAAAGTGAACAGTCGACTTCTCGTTTCCACTTCAGGTACCCAGCACAGTTCTTGGGTAGCCATTTTTACCTCTGTGCACAGTCATCTCTCCCCCTTCAGTCCAACCAAATGTTACAGACTGAGGGGAAGGATTTGTGGGGGTGAGGGAAAGGTATGGAATTCTGCAACCTATACAACCGATGTAATTAAGACTATATGTTCTGAGTCTTCTCTGAACAGTTTTTTTATTGACAGTTCTTGAGTTGGGTAAATACAGGCAGGCATTAGAAGTGTGTGCAACAGGAAAAGGTCCTGCCCTGAAAAGAATGCAACTGATTGTCCTAACTTTTAAAATAGCTGGATAGTAGTTCTCCATGACCTTGTGAACTTCTTTACAACATATTGCTTGAGTTGTAGAAGCTTCAGCAATTAAAAAAAGATCTTGTTCCAAATAGGTGCATGCCTCAAGTATCTTTCCTGTTTCTGATGTGGCTTTGAGCAAGAATTTTTAAAAGTATCCTATGAAATATTAAAGCAAGCCAGCCATATCCGCAGAATAAAATCCATTAACGCAGGTCACAGGGATAGGTTGCTCAAGAGTAGTGCTGTTAATTAGTGTGCACAATTTTGTGTAACTTCTGCATATTGTATGAATTCACAGTATTTTAGTCCAGTTAAAGAAAGAAACATGATGCTTGAGAAACACTTCTAAAAACAGAAATATTTTACCAAACTAATACTGTAAAAATAGTGAAAATATTTCATCACCCCTCATACTGAATGTAATAGCACAAGAGCCTAAAGGGTTAAGTTATATAACTTAACGTGAAGGCCCCACACGTTTTGGCAAGAAGAGAAAATCTGTGCACAGCACTGCAAAACAGAATTGCCTAGTGAAAAAGAACAAAAGCAGACAAGAGTAGGAGCTGGTTTCAAATACGTGTTTTGAAATCGATGAATGAGTCTCACTTGAGTTTTCACAGAAAGCCAAGGGTACTGCTCTCCTATTTTCTTCATCTGAAAACACTCTTAACGTACCGTTTGTAGCTTGATATCGACTGCCATTGATGACTTCATTGAATTTCCAGATAGCAGTGTTTATAAGTAAAGAAGGTAGTGGATGCACCTAGACCTTCTTATTCAGTATGGAATGTATTGACAACAGGACAATAATTATTCCCAAATTTCAGAAAAGTAAAACAGCATCAACCAATAGACCATAAGCTTGGGAAGTCCATGAGAAAGCATCTCTTTTCATAGACCTTTACGTTGTCATCTGTATTTTTTAATGATCTGCTTTCCTTTACTTCTTATCACCTGATTTGAAATTAGGGCTACGTTAGCAGCCTTCCTCTGATTGCCTTTCTATATTTTTTTTTGTCCTTGAAGTCTGAATAAGTGTCCAATACAGTGATCTTTGAATGCCACAGAAGCAAGATATTTTATTTTGCTCCTGGTATTGAGAAAGGAGAGAGAGAAAAGAAATATTGTATTTTCTGTCCTTTAAGTTCGTAATATAATATAATGTAATCAAATATAATATAATGAAACTCCCCCTGCTTCTGATTGCTCTTACTCCTACCAATAATGCTACCAGGTTTTTATTAGCAGAGGTGGAGAAGTTTGTAAAAAATATTTTGATCCTTTGGGTAAATCTATACACTTACCCACATGTGCAATGCAGCAGTAGACCTGTGTAGTATGTTGTTAAATATTGTTACAGTGCTTAAATCAAAATTCCAGGTAAATTCTAAACACAGTCCTTAGCTGTTTACAACTTAAATCAATAAATGTTGTGTGAGCTGTTGGGAGTTTAGGCTTGGGCCTTGTGGTTTATTCCACTTCTAACAAGTACACATGGGAATGACATGCAAAATCAGCAATATCAGGGTTTGAGTTCTTTTTAATAATGCACTTATAGAAGTATGTGGAACATCTTGAATCAAATAATTCTCCTCATCGTCTTATTTATCTATGAGAGAAATCACTAAAGAATCATCAAGCAGTAGAAGAAAAGAAATAATTCCCACAGAAGGAAATTTTGCAATATGCCAGTGTGCTTAATATCTGGAAACGTTAATGATGACACATTTATATTTGTATAGATTGAATGGTAGGAAAGAAAATGGCATCTTTGACCTTAGTGATTCATATATTAGTATAAATGGTTCAACATGTTACTTATATTGAAAAATTGTTTATAAGAATTGAAATAGATTTAATTCCTTTTATCTTTTTTCTTATTTCAGTAACTGTAATCAGAAAAGCCTTTTTAATGGTGTAATCACATACCCAATCAAAGCACTTAGTTATACATCCTGCTTTACTATATATCTGAGCTCTGGGACCCTCTCACCGAAATGCATCCCCTGATTTATCTTCCGTCTAAACTATTTCTTACATTATGACTCTGTGCTGCAGCCTTTGATATTCCCTGTGACATCATGAGACAGCTGTGTTACATTGTGTTTAAGCAGTACTAAACCTTTAAACTTTAAACGAATATTTTTCTTCTTGGAGGTATAAATAGAATATGTAATAAGCATCTGTGGGATATGCAATTAATGTCACTTGTGAGGAAAGACCTTCATGATGCACTTGGGTTTTGGCACTCCTAAATTATGAGTTTTTTACTACACTCATGGGATAAATTCCATATCCCCCAGATGCTTATTATATATCTTCCATCTCCCTTAATTCCTATTAGCTGGATTAGTAGTTGTTGTGATGTTGAGGTTTATGGTAATTTAACTGGGGTGGATCTCAGTGATCAATAAATAAACTTCAAAAGTTTAGTAATTTTTATTTTCTAGCAATCCCAGTGTGTATAGCTGTAACAATTTACATTAAATGCTAGTTGGATACACCAGAAACTTTGGTCAACTGCGCACACTGGTGTATCCATTACCTAAATTTCAAAAAGCAAGCAAATGGATAAAAGCAAAAGAATTAGCTGAATTACGAGGTTTTAGGGTGACCAAGACGGGGGTATTTCTTTTAGCAGCCACAAATTAAAAAAAAAAAAAATAATTCGTGTAGAGAATAAATACTTTGTGGTTAAATGACGATATTATTAATGTTCTAGTCACAGTCATTATCTGGAGAGTTTGTCAAACTGTTACAGTATGGCCTAGATTAGTTGTCAGCTCAGGAGCAAATAAGATTTTTAAAAGACTCAATAAAGTCCAGTGATTAATTGTTATATATTCTGATTCATGCCTATCCCATTTTATCTAATTTAATAAAAGTCTAAAATGATGATTAATCCTTTCACACCAGCAGTTGCTGGTACATCCATTACATGTCCAATCTGAATTCCTCTGCCAAGGAGTTAACTACTATTTTGAACTTGGTGTGAAAAATATCATTATAAATTTCATTAACCTGATCATCAAATTTAAAAAAGTCAACTCGTAAAATCCATTACTACATATCATGCATCGAAGATTAAAAACTGGTCCTCGGTGGGCAGGAGTAGCCAGGATTTAATTCCCACAGCATATGTTTAAAGTGCTCATATGACATTATTGTATCTGTAATTATCAGAATTTTATGTTTATTAACCCAAGTGAATTAAGAATCTTGTTTTGCGTAAAATTTAGCATGCATGTTAAATTGACCATTAATTCAGAGCGTATCAATGTATATGTATTTACTCCAAACGCAAAGATATTTGTTTAGCAGATTGTACAAATTTTAGCATGTAGAGAATTGCCTTCCTTTAATTTTTCGTTCCTGGGTAAAACGATCTAACTTCTGCAGTACTTTGAGCTGGCCACCTTTGTGTGAATCCCAGGGGTGGCATCGATTTAAATCTTGCTTCAAGTAGGCCTTTCGGGGGAAACTTGGGAGCGTACTGCGTGTTTGCCCTGTGTCTGGGCTACAGCCGGGCCTTCAGCTGCAGCAGGATGTTTTTCCAGCCGTAGCCCTGCGGCCTTCGTAGCCCGATCCAGGAGAGACCCCGCATCGCACGTGCCCCAGCGCGACGACGGGCACGAAGCCCGCCGGCGGTGCGGGGATCGCCAGCGGCGTGTGGGCTGCTCTGATGGGGGGGGAAGTCAGGAAAGAAACGGTCCCCGGGGAGCGCGGGGAGGGCGCCGCCCGTTCCCGCCTCCGTGTCGGGGGTTTGAACCGCGGTCCCGGTGGCTCTCGAGCCGCGGCCTGAAACCCGGGCTGGCCCCGCCCCCCCCCCCCCCGCGTGCGGCCCCGCCCCCCGCGTGGCGTGCCAGCGGTTTCCCCGGAAACGGCGGGGCCGGCGCGTTGGCGGGAGCCGGGCCGAGGGGCAGCGGCGGCGGCCGGCCGGGCCTGAGGGGAGCGCGGCCCTAGAACGGCGCCTGTACCCAGGGAAACGCGGGAGGCGCTTGGGGCCGGGAGCCTGTGGCGCCGGCAGGGGGAACGCGGGGCAAAACGCGGCCCCTTGGTTGACTTCAGGCAGAGGGACAGAAGTCAACCTGGCTTGAGAAAATAGGAACAGAGCAGGGGGTGGGGGGGGTGGGGGGTTACCAAACCAGATTCACCATATTTTAATTGTTTTATTATTATTACTGGAAAAAATACAAAAATACACCTCCCTCCTGAAAGCGCTTTTTGACGGCAAGATTCACTTGGGCTCCAGACGTAAAATGGAGACATAACAGGTGCCGGATGGCAGTGCTCCTGTGAGCAGCCGACTGTGGCTTCTGCCGTCTGCACTTGGCAGGGCGCAGCTGAGGCGTTTCAGCCTGGCACGCTATGGCTGCGAACTGCCAGCCGCCGGTGGCTTCGCCTTGCCCGTGCCTCCCTGCCCTGCCCGGCCCTGATGGGTTCGGTTTGCCCGTTTTCCTCAAGAGATTCTGCAGAAAGAAAATGGTGAAGTTAGGAAGGGTGGGAAGGCCCGTCTCTGTGCGCAGCATTCCTGCCTTGTGCAGTCAGCCAGCAGCGTTTCTACAGCTAGCGGTGGCAGTGCAGACGTGTTTCAGAACAGCCAGGGGATTCAGCAGAGATGTGTGTCGCATATTCAGATTATGAGGTGTTGGATTTGGAAACACGCATTTGTACCATAGGACAGCTTACGTTCTCCTGGTATGAAGAAAGGGGGAAAGTGCCTCAGTAATTTTATCCTTGGATGGACCAAAACTTGTTTCTAAGACTCACTTTTAAATCAAAACAGTACATCCATTGTAAAATCTTTGCCTTTCACAACTTGTTGATTAAATTACCTTTGAACTATTTTTTGAAGCATCTTTAAATTATCATTTGATCTATTAAATGCCCAGCTTAGAGCAGCTTTTTTTTTCTATCAGATGGTTTAAATGATCTGTCTGCAGTACTTCACATAAAGTCCACCAACCCCAGTAAAAAATTTTCCATAGAGGTTGCGGGTAAATGCGTATGATGTAGCAGCATCTCCCAAAACTTCAACTCAATACTTTATGGGCTGGAATAATAACCAGCCATATTTCATACAGTCCTATAAAATTCTGTAACTTGTCTCAGTTTTTGAGCATTACAGAGATGATTTTCTAAGTTCTGTGGAGGAGTTGATATTAATTATCTATTCTGGAAAAAGGTGATTAATGCTGTTTCCATAAGAGAGCTTAAAGAGGTTAAAGTTAAGGTTACTGATAAAGACCTTTTGTTTATTTTTCTCTCTTTTTACATTTCAGCAGTTCCTATTCCACCTAAAAATCTCATATATCATTAGGTGGCGTTTGGCGTGTGTGTGCATTTCTGAAAAATTAGAGTATTTTTTCTTGAGTTGCTTCCAGTAAATGGCATTCGGGCACTGGTAACTTTGGCTTGCCTGCTGAATCACCTCACAAGAGAAGTCATCTGTAATAAAATGTTTAACCGAAATATCTGAATCTTCCAAGTGCCCAGTAATTTATTTTTTCTTAGATCTCAAAAACTGCTAACATTGACATGATTTTCATCATTAACACAGTAAGTTTGGGAGCAAACCAAAATACCATCAGATAACAAGACGAAGTGATAAATATGTGGTTAGTAAGGGGGAAAACAGTTTGAGAGGTTGTTAAAGGACATACTGTGTGAAGGTGTGGGGCAGGAAGGAGAGGAGGATGTGGGAGACAGGAGATGGAGAGACCAGACGTGAGATCTCAGAGCTTGAATTGCTGAACCTGGAGAATATAAGGTGCGTTTGCGGTGTAGTTCAGGCATTAAATAGTGCATAAGGGTTTATCTCATATGGCCAGTTGCAGTGCTCGCCTGGTAGTCAAAAGATGAAATACATACCCAATGTGTAAACCTAAACGTATGTAAAATAGGTAAAGACAGTGTAGCCTTAAACATAGAGTTTCTCATTCTTTGTGCATGTGTAGGTGTGGATAAAGTCTTACATATGCAGAAACTGTTAAAACCCAAATTGTTTAGCTAACTCCTAAGTAACAGACTGGCAAAAAAAAAAAATAATCTGGTTTAACTGATTTCGGTATGAGTAAGGGGGGAAAGAAGGTTCTTTTTTTTCCTGTTTCCTCTAGTTATAAAAATTACAGTGATTACACATCATAAAGCCTATCTGTAATAAAACGCATCAGCTGGCCAAGGTTTTCATCGCTCACTCAATAATCCATTAATACAGCAACGCTGCCCAGGCATCTTTATAATACCAACTCGGAGGTAATTTTAATCAGCTAGACCAGCTGGTATTTAACAGCAGCTGCTGGAGATGCCACAAATATACTCAATAGCTGACATCTTTATTTGCAGTTTTTCAAGGGGAGAAGAGATCCTCCTGTGGTTACTTATATTAAGCTTTTTATATATATATATATATATATGTATGTATAAGTATTGGTACCGGAGGGTAATACCTGAATGAAAGAGGGAACAGAGTTATTACAAAAAATAAAAAATATGTTCTTGGAATCAGAGGGCTTTTTCATGAAGTCCTCTTCATAAATGAGCAAAAAAAAATAAAGCGTATATGCTGGCTTTGTTGGAGTTTAGAACCTTTTCCTGGTACATTTACACTAATCTCAGACATGGCTTGCAGCATAAAATGTACTCTGCAGTGCTGCATCACCCTGTCTTACTGAAGCTTTCCTGAGTCTCCTATAAATATGTGATAAATAGTGCTCTTGGTAGAAAAAGTGATGTTTGCTCATATGTGTTCAGTTTTAACTGACATGTACTTCTTTTGTCCTCAGTTTTGGCTTAGAGCGTCTGTATGCAGGAGTGCATATGTATTTATCTATGCTTAAAGACACGGGTGTTTGTGTATAAATAATACACAATATGTTTATTTGTACTTCTCATCTCTTATAAGGCTAGAGATGAATTCAGCAACTGAATAAAGTGCCGCTTTCTGCAGCAGTAAATGTGGAATACTATTTCGCATTGGGTTTGGGGAGGGGGGGGGTGGGAACAACAAGCAGAGGCAACACGAAGTTAACAGTCACAAACACATTATAAATAAAAATTTAATTACACTTGGGGGAGCTTGGCTTACAAAGCTCACAAATCCATAATGGAGCTTGCTGGTAATAAAGGCCTGATCTGTTTGTTAAACTCCAATATTCCTGTCCTTCTGTATCTCTTCTTTTATATAAAACTTCAGTTTCTGCATTGATTGCCAATGGTAAAGTCAGGTACCAAAACCCATATTTCTTTATTAAGGAAATAGTTATGACTCTTATGTAGGGCAGGGGAGGTGCCCTGAGAAGTATAAGTATATGTATTTTTATTGACTATTTATAATATGTCATCATGGATGAGATCTGTGAATTTGACTTGCTGGAGATAGGTGTTTGTTAATGTACGAACAAATTCTGCGGTACCAGCTTCTTTGTAACAAAGATTTCAAAAAATACTAGTAATCGTTTAAAATTATTATGAACATGGAAGAAAATACAGTATTATTAAACTTGAAAAAGGTGTAGGTGTTCCTAGACAGTAACAGTGAAAAGTAGTACATAGTTTTAATTTTTCTTCTTTCTTTTAAATTCAAAACCTGGTAGTTGAAAGAAGGTGATGGTGTAAAAGAAGAAATCTGAATACATAGATATAAATCCTTAGACAAATTTGGGGCTATAGTAGTCATTTGTAGGTACTCAGGTACTCATTTGTTAGTCCCAGTGAGTTACCTCTGTGTAGTCAAATACGGATCTGTCTGAAGTTGTGATTGACTACTTCAAATTAAAATCCAGTGACAGAATGGATTACTGAGGTTGCGATTTGACTAAAAAAATACTTAGCAAGCATGTTTTCTCTTATTTGTAGTGAAAACAGTCTGTCGAAGTTTGTTTAGTGTGTTTGACAACAGACAGTTTGATATATTGCTGGGCACAGCAGTAGGTTGGACTTGAGTGGTATTAGCTTTCACTGTTTTGATTAATGGTAATTGTTTCAATGAAAAGGCATGTTTTACGTACAACTCATAGTTCTGGAAAACAGAAGTCAACTTGCAAGATCTGTAATTACTGTTCTGAGTTAGCATATAAAAAAGCTTGGAGAACATGCAGGCAAATCACAGTAGGTTGTTGGGGGGTTTTGTATGTTTATTTTGTATGGGTTTTCATTTTGCATTTTGTAGCTTTTATACACTGCTTCTTGTCTGAGGAAATAAATCTTAGGTTTTATCTCTTGAATGCTGCAGTGTGCTTTAAGATAGATTTCTGAATTTCACATTGTAGTTTCCATCTTGGAATGGTTAAATTGTTTTGATGTTTTCGGTCATCAATAATAACAGCAAAAGGTCAACCTGGAAGCTCCCCTGTTTCCTCACATCCCACACACAGTCCTGAAGGGAAGGAAAAGATACCTGTTCATCTTTGAAGTATGTTTTCTCTGGTTAGAAAAACGCTGCCTTCTCCCACTCTGAAAATGAATCTTCCAGTTTTTCTAAGATACCTCTTTTAAAAAAAAAATATTTTATTTTCAGTATATCATCAGGAAAAGGGAAATAGCTGATTATTTTTGTATTTAGGTAAATAAAAGATTGCAATGACGTGTTTAGATGTAAGCCGATACCAGCATAGTAAAGGATGTCAACTATTATTACTAATACCATCTTTCATTTATATAGTGCTTTCATCCTAAAAGATTCTGGTTTCTGGAAAATGTAGATTTAAGCCAAAACACAATTAAAAATATATCTCCTTGTCCCTGCGTGTTAGCTTCGAAGTATTGTTTGTCAGTTTAGCAGACAGTACCGAAATATCTTTCTTCTGCTTTGCAGTTGCAAAAATGTACCATGAAATGAATATGCTGAAAGTACTGTTAAACCATCTCTAGAAGAAGAGAAAATTGGTTTTATAGGTTCTTCATTTTATGACATGCTTTCTTCTCAGATTTTAATATTTTGCAACACGTTCTGAAAGAAGAAATGAATAGATAGTGGTTTTCTATATCTGAAACATGTAGGGGCATCACAACCTACCTGAATTGTTCCCTAGACAGTATTAAAAAGAAAGCAGTAATATCTGAATTGTAGAGGGAGGCAACTAGATTTCTAAGTGTGGTGCCAATGTTTGTAGTCAACAATGAGACATAAAAAAAATTGTAGCCCATGTTGATAACAGCAGGGTTTGAGGTTTGTATTATTAGAGCTTGCCTAAAAGTATTAACACACAACTCATGTATAGCCTTTATATAAGCTACGTACTATTATATATTTTGGGGGAAAATAAAAATCTGTAAAGCATGAAATTGTGGTGTTACAAAACAATTATTTCTAAAAGTGAATTATCTCATCTCATCGTAGTAGTAGCTTGGATCGCTATGTTAGATGTCAGGCGGTTTATTTCTGAGCAAAATACAAATTAATAAGTGTACATTTTAATACTTACCTAAACCAGTGACAAGAAAATAAATACTACTTTTTATTTACCTTGCAGTTAACAACCATGTGTCATTGTGGCATCTTTTATGGAAAGGAACTTTATTTAAGTAGCATAAACTTGTTGGATGGGCTTCAATTAAATGATGATTTGTTAATGCAAATGTGTAGCGAATGACTGGTAGTACATCTGTCTCTTCATCCATAGGCCATTACTGTGCAGCATTAGCACATGATTGTAAAAAACTGGAAATCATTATATGCAGGTAGTACATATTCAATCAATTCTGACCTTATGTCTCCGACGAAATAAAAAAAAAAAAAGGATGCAATGTAAATGATATTTAATCTGAACAAAAAAAAAAAAACCGAGTGAGAATCTTTGAATATCTGCAATTCAAGCTGTTAGATGATGTGAGGTGACTGCTGTTTGGGATTGATTGTTATTGGTGGCCCCAGTGGGGAACAGCCAGCACATTAATCCTCTCTTACTCCTCCCTCATGCTCCTCCAATCCAAATAGTATTTTTGTTTATATTAGGAAATAAATACTGTTCTGTTTATCTTAAAATTCCTTGGGTTTTTTTACACCTCTCTTTTGGAGATTGAAAGGGAAAAGCTCTGTATTGATGACCAGTGTTACCCAGTTAAGCAGGCAGTGACAATTAATACAACAAAAAATCGTACAATTAGCTTCAGCTCCATAAGTGTCTAATGAGCCATTTGTCAGTCTTTTGGTGAAATAAACTACTCTATCTTAATTCTCCACTCTTGCAGCAAATAAATAGAAGTTATGAAACACCCGGGCACCAATAAAATATAATTTATTTTGCAGGGCATGGCAGAACTCCTTACATATCTAAAATGAGCATGTTATTTACAAACGACTTGTGATACTAATATAAAAAAGGATTTCAATGTTAACTGCTTTCGTTCTGCAGTAGATATGTTTTCTTCCTGATTTGTTTAATCATTTAAATGTATAATTACTCCTAAAGGCATGTGAGTTAAAATGACTTCTCTTGACATGTCTAACTTGTAAAGCCGCAACGGATCTCAGAGAGGACCCTGAGACGCGCCAGGGATCGGCACTCTGCAGCCAAAACCACCACCAGCGTCAGCAAGGACAGCGTGTGCGTTTCCACTTGGGAACGCATCCTTGCTGCTGTTCCCTCCCTGACCCGTCTGGCCTCGTCAGTGGTACAACCGCCTTGACGCAGAAACCATTACAGTGGCCACTGCTGCTCAGGTGCCACGGTTGGTGTTGGCGGAGGTGGTGCTGGCTGCTCAGGTGCCACGGTTGGTGTTGGCGGAGGTGGTGCTGGCTGCTCAGGTGCCACGGTTGGTGTTGGCGGAGGTGGTGCTGGCTGCTCAGGTGCCACGGTTGGTGTTGGCGGAGGTGGTGCTGGCTGCTCAGGTGCCACGGTTGGTGTTGGCGGAGGTGGTGCTGGCTGCTCAGGTGCCACGGTTGGTGTTGGCGGAGGTGGTGCTGGCTGCTCAGGTGCCACGGTTGGTGTTGGCGGAGGTGGTGCTGGCTGCTCAGGTGCCACGGTTGGTGTTGGCAGAG
The DNA here is from genome assembly GCF_023638135.1 of Falco biarmicus. Taxonomy (NCBI): domain Eukaryota; kingdom Metazoa; phylum Chordata; class Aves; order Falconiformes; family Falconidae; genus Falco; species Falco biarmicus. The sequence continues at coordinate 5,593,030 of NC_079291.1, read as the reverse complement.
ATGGTCCTGACAGAAGCTGCTCACCCGGACACTTGTGACCACTCTGTGGTAGCCCTCAGAGCTCATAGTGCCCCACGTCTCCCAGACCTCACCAGGGGTGGGCAAGGCAAGCAGTGGGACGCGTGGTCTGAGGGACCTAAGGCTGTCTGCAGAGCATTTTATTGTGCAGAGCAGGGCTATTCTACTTTCATTTCTCTTTCTAGGAGACTTTTTATAATGTAAACTAGTGAAAGTATTTCAGACCACCTGAGTTCTTCCTCACCTTTTTAACAAAAGTTTGAAATTGTCTCTGGTTCAGTTTTGTGATGTCTTCCTGGCTGTCTTCCCAGGCTGGTTTTAAAGCCACCGGTAACTTGGTATTTTTAAAAAAAGACAAAGAGGAGGACAGGACAGAGATGTGGTATGTGGACAGAGCTGGGTTACTAGACCTCAGAGAGGAAAAGAAAAGACTATTCCAAATGGCAGAAGCCACAGAAAAGACAACTCTTACTAAAGAGGCGATGGTAGAGGGATGTGTTAGCTGCTGGTAGGTGGGTACGTGAGGAGAAAGTGAGGACGGGGTTCTTGGTGTGAATGGAGAGGGGGCTACTTTCATTGAACTAGGTCTGAAGAAAGCCTGAGATATTTTTGGGGGCAGGTTGAAATACATTCTTAGGTAAGTCCCCAACAGGTTCCATTGCTTCCAGGTGGAGAGGTGTTGCAAGCAGGGGAAAGCAACAATGTTTGGGCATCCAGAAAACTGGTTTGGGAAACCCATACAGTGGGTTTCAAAGCTAGATACCGCATTTCATTACAGTGGTCATTTCAAGATGGTAGTTCTTTATACTTGAACACTTTCACAAAGACAACAAGCCAGGTTCAGGCAAATGCTGAATGAAAAAAAAAGTCATGATTAAAGTAAAGTATTCCCATAAAATTGTGGACACTTTCAATGCAGACACTAAATTGGTAACAGACAGCCCTCTATATAAAACTGAGACAAACCATTCAAGAATTTGCTCTAAGTGGGAAATCAGCATTCTTGGGGGATCAGATGAAATAACTGGAGAGGTTATTGTGCAAGAGTGGGAGAAAGGTGTCCTTGGGGAAAAGAAAATGTTTAAGTTGTAGTTCATAGAGGAGATTTAGTAGATCTTCTATATCCCTACCCAGTTTTCAGCTAATGTGAGAAGTTTATTCTCATGATACTCTCAGATGAAAAGGTGAAACCCTAACTTGTTGCATTTTACTGGTTTAAATCATACTATCTTGAAATCCTTTGGTGCAGTTACTTGTAGTTTCCTCATAGAAAAGCCCGTATTCTGAAAAAAATATTTCAATTCTAGAGCTTGTGTTAGTGATTCTTCTGAGTGGTCAACGGCCTAATCATCCATCAGTCTGTGATCTAAAGCGTTTGCTTGGCAACCAGGCTTTAGGAGGACTGCATTATGTGTTTGCACACACGGAAAGTGGATTCAAGTTCCTTTTTTCTTTACTTTTCAGTTGTTTTTTGGGGTAGTGTTTTCAGAGCATGGACCTTCAATCTTGGAAGAGTGTATCTCCTCCTAAGAAACACAACTATATTAAGGAGAATATACTTACTGTACCGAGCTTTCCCTTAAAATTGTTTTGCTACAGAATTTTATCCTTTGCCTAGTTCCCTCAGTATCTACTTCACTGTTGTAACATTTGCAAATGGCACCTGAAAAGATTTTTCATATATGTTATAATATTTACTGTAGTAAATAATGTAAGTGAGGTCAAAATTCAACTTCTGTTACAAACAGCTGTTTTCACTGATCCTTCAGTCCAGGTCATCTCCTTTGGGCTCTTTTGTTCGTAGCCCAAATTGTTCTTTACCCAAACTTGAAAGGAGAGCTGAAACTGGCGTTAGATGAACAGCAGAGAACTGCAGACTCAACTGAATGATGTACATATATTTAAATTCTAGAAGTATTTCATTTTGGTGTTTGTGTAAAACTCAAATGCTACCAACTCTCAGTCTTTGAATAGACTTCAGTAAGGACTAGACACATTATTCTTCTGAGGACTTAGGAATTACAGCTTATTGACATTTTTTAAAAAAACTAAGTCTGGAGTATTCTGCAAAATTCTTACAGAGGCTTAAAACCTCATAGTTTTCCCTCTAAATACGGTTTTATGTTACATGTTGTCATGAGGTGGAAACATTAGCGATGTCAGTCCACCCAGCCAGATGAGGCACAACTGGTAAAATACAGGTTGATAGAGGGGAAGAAAAGGGGACTGTGTTTTTTACTTCCCAAAAAAGTTCAGTAACAGGTTGAAAGTGAGTCACAACATCTAGGAGCCACCAAATTGATGAGCTGTGTAAAAGACAAATACTATCAAGCTACCTGTTTTTCTAGAAGAGATGGGAAAGTGTTGATGCCATTGTACAGGTAGCAGTAAGACCTCATCTGAAATGCCATACACATTTCTGTTTAACTGCATTCAGAAGAGATTAATCCAAATGGCTAACGTATAGCTGCTAGCCTCTAGCTTGCCCATTCTTCTGATCATCATCACTTTTCAAGAGGAGCTTAAGAGATTTTAACGGACATAAACAAGTCAAACAGAAGGTGAGAGGATACAATTGGTCTCTAGAAATGTGTCAGGGAATAAATATTGAGTAAGAAAGTGAGTGAGCTGAAGCTGGACAATTGTTGTCGAAAGGAAAATTATGCAAAACGGGCTCAAATTTATATATGGAATATCCAAATGTTGTAGGGGGCTGTAATTCTTGCTATTTGTAGGAGTGAGGTTCTGGAGCCGTACGATGACAAGAGTAAGAAGAACAATACACATCAGGACAAGATGAATCTTAATAAAAAGCAAATACATTAACTCACACTCTCAGGAAGTGAACTAAAGGAGACGGGGCTGTCTTTCAGTCCTTAAAGAATCCTCTGTCAATCTTTTCATCAGTCTCCTGACCACGGGATGTCCAGTGTTAATCCAGGTGTAGCACTTTCCATGGGCAGTCTTCTCAAAGGATCTTAATGTGTACGCCTGTAAATGGTAGCATTGGCTTAATGATGAGTCATTCTTAAACATGCAAACCAGTCTTCATCAGTTACTTGTAAAATTTTCTCTTAGTCTTAAAGGTGTTATTGCTGGGCATTTCCCCAGGAAAGCTCCTTCAGCTGCATATGATTTCTTTGGGGAAAACTGCAGGTTTTCCACTCTAAATGATTAGATTACATTTATTATTTACACTTAATTCAGAAATAGGCATTGTGTGAAGTGCTCATTTTTGAGAATCCCCACAGTATTTGGGAGATTTTTGTGGTTTTCTTTCCATAAGCAATAAAATTATAATGGGGTTACAGGATCACACTGAAACTGTGCTAAGGCATCTGCTAAAACTTTCTAGCAGAGCCTAATAAAGCCCTGCCCCATTTGTGACATACCAAATCACATTCTCCTTGCCTGGTCTGACAACCACAGCTCTTAAACAGCTGCTGGGGTAATTTGCATAAAGGAGATTGTAAATGTCTCATCAGAACGCACGCAGCGCAATCCACCCCAAAACCACTGCCTGAACACCAGGAAAAGAAGATTGTAGTCATAAAAATTGTGGCTCTCATGATTTTAGATTATGGTCTCCACAGTCTTACAGCTTTTGCAAATACCAAGCTTTTGTTTAAAAAAAAAAAAAAAAAAAAAAAGAAATTTTCATTTACCGATACAGAACAATACAAACAGATGCAGTGTTGCTCTCTTGACTCAGTCTAGCAGAAAATTGACTTCAGTAGCTAAGGTACGTCCTGACCCCTCCTCAGTTCTTCACCCCAATAAGTGAATTGATCCAATTGAAACTATTTAGAATAACATTAGTAAAGCCAAATAATTTTATGGTTTTGAAAGGAAAACAAAGAAAATGCAAAATTAAGTTAATTCAATACAGAAGATTCAATAAAGACTAAAAAATGCAGAAGTTAATACAATATGTTAATTGCATGCATCTGCTATGTTTTATGATGCATATTTTAATAGGAATTAGTGTTAAAATTATGCATATTTTGATAAAAATCAGAACTAAAGGAGATGTACATGCAGAACTATGATTTTACCATGTGACAGGAGTAAGGTATATGCATTTCCTGAGTTTTAACTGTGTAACTTCAGATTTCTGCTTTGAAGCATCGTTCATCTTTGCCTTGAATGAATTATACTGGAGCAGTTCAGCATGGTAAAGAAACTCAGGTGTTGCAACAATGCAACACAAAAGTCATTCAGCTCCACAAAGTTAGTGTCTACATTGGTTAAAGCCACTGCTAGCTTGCTGATTCCGTACTGTGCCCAGTTTGTTGTGCTGATAGAGGTTCATGTCCTTGGTTAAAACACCTCCTCTGGCCTAAGTTCCTGGAAACATATGTCATGCTTGCAGCTACACCAGTCTCAGTTGTATCATCATCAATAAATACAAAATTGCTGATAGTAATGGAACATATTGTTGTCATCTTCCTTTCACTTCAGTTTTTTATCATCCAGGTTGCGTAAGTTTATTAGCACCCAAGTCACCTATATCCTGGCCATTAAGAGTTTACTTACTATCTCAGTAAATCTGCATTTCATATAATTAATAATTTTGCACATATCTGTAAAATGGCTCAACTGACAGCAATTGGTTCAATGCCTTTGAGTTTTAATACTCAACATTAAATTGAAGGGAGTTTGTAGTCAAAAGATTATACAAGTGGCGTAACCTCAAAAAACTCAAAACCTAAGTGTTTTACCTTCTGTTTTACCTTCTGTAAATTTCAACTGGTTCAGAAAAAGGTTGTCAAAACACCTGGGAGGTTTGGTTTGTCCCCTTGTGTAGCAGGATGTCTGAGTTTAAGGCAGTGATGGTAAATCAGTAGTTTCAGTGCAAGTTCAGCATCAGTAGGCCCGTGCCTCACTGAGACAATAAAAGGGTATTGTTAAAATAAAATTTATTGTTAGACGTTAAAAAGATTTACCATCAGTACTTCAGGAAGTTTACTTAGACACTAGGGAAAAAACGCTTCTTTACTACAGGTATCTTCATCTCTTGGCTAGTATTGCTGACCAAATACAAGAAATATGTACCCGAAAGTATATGCTTCATTTACTCGTATCAGTAATGAAACAGTTCATAGTGACGTGGTTGGCTAATAATGTAGCAAGACAAGGTGTGTTAAGTAGTAATAAAATCTTTCATTAAATCCACCATTATGGTTGAAAAAGTACACAGGCTTTCATGCACACAAGCTTTTCTTCAAATCCAAAGTAGACCTATCAGACTGAAAACCTAAGTGAGTTAAGGTTATTGCTCTGAGTTTAATTAGTAAGTTATCAGCCAGTGAATCTGAAAAGTATCTGATATCTGTGGGGTAGAGGATCGTTAGCAGAGGAGTCAAGTGGTAAGGTGGTTTTTGACTAGGGGTAGGAGGGAAGTACTTTACAGATTTTGAAATATAAGGTTGAGAGAAAGCAGTGTGCCATAAAACTGGTCTCTTTTACATGTGGGTTGTTTTTTTTTTTCCAAATTTATTACTTCCAAACTTGCTAATGTCTCTAAAATAACATCTCTACATTTGACCAGTCAGCCTTCAAAGAGCCTGCTTGCCAGTAGAACTGCGTCTTATACAATGCACCATCCTTGCCTCAAGTACGCAGCTTCTTTCTTGATGTGTGTACGTAAAATTTGTATTTCTTAAGGACACATTCAGAATCAGAAATGGTGACCTTTTGTTGTGTTCTGATGCTGATAGATTAGCTGATAAATATTACCCTCACTCACCTTAGGCAGTGCTAAGAATATCCTTTATATGCGTGAATCTTAGCCTCTGTATTTGATGTGTGAAAAAACCATCATTTTATACGTTGTGGTATTCCTGAAAAGATAATTCATAATTGTTTTATAGTAATGTTAAAGATGGATTTTTAATTTAAGGGTTTCTTTGATAAAGATTTTAATACATAGTACTCGGTGAAAGTGATTATGCTTATCTTCCATAAAGAGAGGAGGGTGATACGGACAGTAATTCGCCTGTGGCTGTTTCTTCCTATTCCTAAACTCTTGCCTCATCCTGTGGGTTACATTTGGTTTCCAAAGATGGATGTGCTTTCATTTCTTTTATTCTCCATGCTATAGTTCTTACTGTGCTCAGCAAGTGCTTTCCTAAAGTTGATGCTGGATTAAAAACGTCCTATTTGTTACTAATGATTGGACAGAAGCAAAATGAACTCCCAGGAGTCCACAAATTCTCACAAAGCCAAGGCGAAGACTGAGATGATGTGCTTTTTCTGAAGGTAATTTTCAGCAGACAGTTGAATAGGAAATTTGAATGTGATTGATAATTTTTGTGGTACAAGTTGTTTTTCTCAAGTATAAGTGAGGTCTTAGGGTATAAATCTCTTTGAACCTTGGAGTATAAACCTCAGAATTGGAACTTCTAACAGAAGAAAAAGAAGAAAGGAAAAAAAAAAAAAGATAATGCTGCAAGGGTAGCCCACGTTTTCGAATTCTCTCATCCAAATCAGAGTTGTTGCTGAGTCAGCCTGTTTTGGACATCAAAAGCTTGCTAAACTTTCTGTGAACAGGTCCTTTGGAGACCATGTATGTTCTGTGTGAAAGTAAAATCCATAAATGATTGGTATCCTGAACAGTGGCCTTTTAAAAGCAGGCGTGCGATCACTTATCTAAGATTGTGGAATACTATCCAAAGCACTAAGAGAGTTTATAATAATTGTTGTCAAGTGTTTTCACACCATGGTTTAACTGACAGAGATAGATGCCACCTCCTCAAATTACGCATTCTACCTGTCACAGCCAACTAAATATTCAATAGCATAATTTCCTTCACATAAAATACCACCTACATCCCAAACAACCATGAGCAAGAATTGAGTTGAGAAGATGTGCCTTAAGGCATTGTTGAGGTTATCATGAATCAGTGCGATCTGTTCCCACAATCTGAGGGGACTGTTTCGGTCCATCTGGCAGGTGGTCTCCAGAGCTAGGTGTTGTGCTGCCTGGGATGATCTGTTGGCTTAACAGACAAATGCATTTGGCTGTGCTAGACCAGATGCAACACCAGGCATGTGTCTGGCTTCTTACCTGACAGGTGCATTGTGGCTTCATTATGCTGGAACATGGAAGAGTGTGGTCAAATAGAATAGGCTTTAGACATGAATAGCCTCCAGCCCTTCCTTTTCATACCTCCTGTAGGGATCATTTATCCTGTATCTGATCACATCCCTCCCCGTACCTCTACTTTCCTAAAAGCTAGGGAGCAGCCTGCAGAAGAGCCTACCTGCATTCATGGAAATGCCTCCAATGAAACAGGCGTTCACCTCTATCGCATCTGACGGACACTTTCCCCGTCTGCATTTGCCAGTTGTAGGAAATACCAGAGGGTTAGTGTGTCAGGTCCTTGTTCAAGCTGCCTAAAAACAATCCTGAAATGTCCCTTGTGCGCCTCTCACATTAGCAGCGGAAAGAGGGTGGTTCACAAAAAGGTACATCACTTTAGAAGTAAGTTGAAATACAGTTTTAAGGAAACAAATCAGAGTATAAAGACGACAATAGGCTTTAAATTATTGTCATTTTGAGAGATCTGTTATTTCAAACGGATAAGTGTGCAACAGGTTTTCTGCCAGGGAGCCAGAGAGAGATTTCTACTGTCCCTTTTCTACCTTGAAATTTCTGAGAAGCATACAGAAAATTGGAACTTGAATTCTTTGCTGGAGGAATACTTCTAGTGCTTTTCTGATTCTTGAAACGGAGCACCTCTTTGAGGTAGCCACACTGTAAAACCTGGCATATTTGTCATTGTGGCTGGTTTTGGTCCATGTATAACAATAAATTAATCTGAAATAGTGAATTAGCAGACAAAAATAGGGTCTAGATGTTCCAGCCAAGTTTGCAGTGCCAAAGATAATCAGAAATCAACATACACATAGTAGAAAGTTCCTGTAAATACTTAAGCCTGTATAAATAAGGTAGAAATGGAAAAGAAACAGCCTGCATTGTTTCTATACAACATGGCTGGAGCTGGGACACAATATTTGTTTGAAGCATGGCTTGCTGTAAGACTTTGTATTTTGGCCAAGGAGGAGCGATTATGGTCTTATCTGATCTGTCCGGATTTCAGGCATGGTACGATTTGACCACCGATGTGGATAGCACAGTGTTTAACTCCACTTCCGTCCTCCTCGTTTCCTCTAAATATTATCAGTACTAGCTGAAAATATAGCATATATTCATCTATAGTATGTCCAAAACGTGCAGTTGGATAACAAGTAGAAAACATATGTCATCCTAACCGTCAGACCAGATCGTCTGCAGTCTCGTTATTCATTTCATTGTAATCACAACTGTATTCTTGCAATGGCCTGCGAAGGTGAAAGCAGATCTCCAGCATGGCAAAGAACAGAACGCAGCCCGGGCAAACGGTGGTTCTGCTCCCTCCGCAGGGTTGTGGCTCCAGCTGCAGGGTCTTCTCTCCATCTCAGAAGCCATGTGGTGGCCACGGGGAGAGTCCTGCAGGGACCCTTTTGGAGACAACAGTCAGTTAAACTTTGAGCAAGGCCATGTGCTGCTGCTTTCACCTCCTACAAGCACCCTCTGTGGTTAAGGAGAAAGCTGAAGCCCTTACACAGGCTTAGGGCTGAGCCCACTGCCCACACGCACACAAATTACCCCTTAGGTTGTTCACCTTGTTCTCCACAGCTCCTATGGAAAAAAAAATCCTCACTGATACTTCCTTTCCTAAATCTTCTGTTCCCTCTTGTCTATCCTTCCTCTTCATTCCTGCCTAGTATTTATTTCGCTCCTTGTTTACCTCTTTGAATTATTTACCTCCTTTACACCCGATCCCCCTCCACATATGAGTGTCTGTGTGCACAGATGGGATTTCTAGGACAGTCAGTATCTAATTTTCCACAAACACTTTATTTAAAAACAAACTTGATCATCTCAATCAAAAGGGCATAAATGGAAAAAAAGGCTTTACTGGGTTTTTTTTTTCAGCCTTAGAGCTAGCTCTCCATTAAAAGTTGGTATGTCTGATGAGAAGCACATCCCGTCCCTCTCTTTTGCTAATAACTTTATTTTGCTGATATATCCCTGTTAGTAGTGAGCTGTGTGAAGTGTTCTCTTGTTTTCTTACATGGACATTTGTCAGCAAGTTTTATGCCCAGGTGTCTTGTCAACTAAAATTCTTGTAATTAAATAGCGAGTTAAATTTAGTTAAAAATATTACACCTGCTCAGAGTCCTCGGTCTATTTTTATTTCTTTACAATTACTTTTATGGTTTTAAACGATGTATCTGTCTCCTCACAGTGTGTGAAAGATCTATACAGATGGAAGATAGTAACTATAAGAGGAAAGCTACCATATAGGTAGAGAGGTATATGTATTCAAAAAATAGCAATTCTTACTGTTCTTTTTAACAGGAGCTGGTGAATTTCTACAGTACTGTGGGTTTTCTTGAAGGTTTGTGCTTCTTAGAAACTTCTTATGTAGTGTCATTTTACATATTAACATTGCCATTTCCATAAACATGGGTTATTGCTTCCTCCTCTCATGTCTAAAATAGGTCAGCACGCTTTCATCAGTTGTATGTATGGCATCCCTGTGCAGCAAGATGCTGATTCTTTAATGCTTCCTACTCCTTTTAATAACGACTAACTTGTTGATTCTTAACTGTGGGCAACTGGTCAAGTTGGGAATTATCCTTAATTGCAAACATTTTGATTTTGAGTGACATGCAGATGTAAACACATTTCTACTAGCTGATTTGCAAGTTAGAGAACTGGTAAGACTAGTGCTCTGCTTTCGGGGCCGGGGGGGGGGAGGCAGCCTTACGTTATTAATGAGCTTTTTAAAGCTTTTACTTGTGTCTTAGAGGTGAACTTTCAGAGATGAGCAGTTATTTTGACCACAAAATGAAAAGAAAGGACAAGTATGTTTTTTAACATATACTTTGTGTCTGAAAAGGAAGGCTCATAAAAATGGATAGCTTTTGTAGCTGTCAGTTTGGCTGACCAGCCTGACAGTACTGCTGCCCCGTAGTCCCTCAGCTTGGAGATCTACATTTCAAGCACACGGTAATATGTAACTCATAGGTGTGTAAAATCATAATAGAGCATTTCATCATGTCTAAATAAGGGTAGCTACATGCTGTCTCAATGGTTAACGGTTGAAAACAATGAATACAAGACATTTGACACTAATTTTACTGGTCAAATCCCCCCCCCCGAAAGAAGTCTGTCTTGGTAAGCTGTTCATGAGGTGCCTTTTGCAGAGAGCCCGGCTTGATGGGTCGTTGTGTAAGCTACTTGACATTTGTCCCCAGTCAGGCCGGATGCCACATGAAAAATTTACTCAGGCACGGGGCTCCCAGGAATAAACATTTCTCTGGTGTTGCTCACCAGGGACTCGGCAAGGTGAGCGGAACTCCAACTTGTCACGGATGCTCTGTTCTGACAAACATAAGTAGATGCTAATGGCTAAATCGTGACAGAATAAAGTCCCACAACCATATGGCTAATTGCCACAACAATATCTTCAGTGTTATTAATCAAGTTTTCATAGTGTGCCATGATAATTGGAATAATTAGAAACAGCATAGGCATTGCTTGCCTCTGCCACACATACTGCAGACAGGGACCTGGAACAACCGCAATTGCACTTTCTGTGCCGCATTGTTTAGTGCTTTCCTTTCCAGCAAATACTGTGGTTAATTAATGAATTAGCTGTTTGCCACCAGAGTATTTTATTGCTAGCAGGGCTTCTGCAGGGGCACATAGGTAGCTAAATGAGACCACTAAGCCCTTGTGCATCTCTGAAAAGATGCAGCGTTCCTATAAGCCTGCTGCTACACACCGCAAAACTTCATAGGTACTTCGTTTCACAAAAGTTGAAGTTCCTATTCTTGTAACTAATATGTAAAACAACTCGGTTTAGGTATATACAGAAAGGCTAAAACAAAGTCTGCATTTTTTTGCTTAACAGATTAAATGAAAGCAAGACACTGGATAACAATGGTGCAATTGACTTCCCAGGCAAAATTAATTAACTCTTTATTTGCCTTACCTGGCTCAATAATGGAATTGGGCTGCAAACTGACATTCTGTCTTTGAACTAAGATTATAAATGAAGTGGTGATTCTAAGACTTTTACACTAAGAGCTAAATCATCATTTTGTGTGCTACCTATTGGAACAGCCTCACTTTATTCTTATGTTTAGGAGCACAACAGAAGGGAGGAAACGCTTGTGTTTCCTCAGTACATGCATCAACATGTAGTTGACTGGTCACTAAAACTGGCAGATTGATGATGATGACTCCCTTCACTGGATATATGAAGGCATTTAGCCAGACTAATAGATTGAAATGGACTGCTGCATGTATGGCCTCTGAACAGCTTCTTAATTTAGTTTTAGAGCATACAATAGACGTAATATTGAATTCAGTGATGATATAAATCTTCTCTCCTCATTTTAAAAAATAAATAAATTTATCCTCTGGAGTGGAGAGCCACAAAGAGATTTTGAAATGTTATATACTTAATTATAAAGAGGCTTGCAGAAATAAGCCCCCAGTTCAGGCAGTAGATAGGAATTCTGTCCATTTTAGGTTTATTTATTGCTGTTTAATTTTGACTCTCAAGGGGAAAGTGTCTAGTGGGTTTTTGCATCTGTTTCGGTGTCCAGCTACAGCTACACATTTTTCTTACCAGTTCATTGGCAAATAATTTATTTATCCGTGGTGGTCTGGTTTTACCTGAGCTCGTGTGCTGCATAATCAGCAGGCCTTTTCCAAATACTAGGATAAGACTTCTGCAAAAGGTATGTGTATAGTAAGATTTTGTTGATGTTAAATGAAGTCTTCATTACTGGTGCCTGTTTTATTCTGAGCTCAGCTGCCAAATAGCTTAATAAGCTTTTGTTCTCTTCATATCAAAGTATCACAATTTCAATTTCTTATGCTTTAAGCCCAACTGAAAGATTATCACTTTGTAAAGGCCATGCCCTTTTACTTCAGATACATTTGACATATATTTATGCAGTTTTATGAGATAAAGGAGTGTCATGGTTTAACCCCAGCTGGCAACTAAGTGCCACGCTCACTCCTCCTCCCCACCAGCGGGACAGGAGAATCAGTCAGGAAAAATGTAAAACTCATGGGTTGAGACAAGAACAATATAATAATTGAAATAAAAGAAAATATGATGAGAACAATAATAATAATAATAATGAAAAGGAGAGAGAAAGAGAGAAGAATAAAACCCAAAGGGAAAGAAAAAAAAATGAAACCAAGCGAAGCACAGTGCAATTGCTCACCACCCACTGATGGATGCCCAGCCCGTCCCAGAGCAGCGATCGGCAGGCCCTGGCCAGTTTCCCCCAGTTTATATACTGAGCATGACGTTCTGTGGTATGGAATAGCTCGTTGGCTAGTTGGGGTCAGCTGTCCTGGCTCTGTCTGGTCACTCCCGGCTTCTTGTGCACCTGCTCACTGGCAAACTTGGGAAACTGGAAAAGTCCTGGATTTAGAGTAAGCACGACTTAGCCACAACTAAAACATCACTGTGTTATCAACATTATTCTCATACTAAATCCAAAACACAGCGCTGCACCAGCTACTAGGAAGAAACTTAACTCTATCCCTGCTGAAACCAGCTTTAATTAGCTTAAAGTTACCCTTTTACTTTATAATGCCTATTTTGGGGTGTATTGCCATCCTGAATTTTACTATGAAAACCTAAAACTGTCTTCATTATCAAACGAATTCTCTGTAACACCCAAAACCGGCTGTGGTGGAGAAATGGGATTAGAAAGGAGAAAAAGACTAACGTGGTTTGGTAAAGTAGCGGTAGAGTCAGAACAGGCATGGTGCCTTGTTGGTTTGAATACAGCGTGTTTTCCAGTAGCGGCTCCATTGCTGGACATAGGCAGCTAGTTTCTGAAGAATTAAAAAAAAAAAAAAGTTAAATCTCCTGAATTTTTTATATGGTTTATTTAACATTACCAGAAAAAAAATTCATTTATTTGAACATTTTGATACAGACTAACAGAGAGATGGTTCAGTTGTCAATTTCAAATTTTTATGGACAGAAAAGGCATTTTATTAATTGTTGTAGAGAAGTCTTCAAGATAGAATATAAACTTCATAATATTTTATCAGTACTTATTTGTTTACTTTAGAGCTATTAACAAAATTGTATCTCTTCCTTTTGTTTTAAAATACATGTCTTTTTGAATGAGTCTTGCCCAAGTGGATTCTACAAAGAAATGTAGTAACTCTATAGAAGATTTAACAATATGGAACAGTAAAATATTATAGATTCCTCTTTTACAGAGAGATTGTACAAAAGAATTGCTGTATCTTTTAAACCTACTGGATGCATCTTGAATCAATGGATAAAGCTATTAGCAAATTTATTTTATCATCTTAAGAACTGCACTTTAATTGCAACACTGAGAGTTGTTTTTCTGATATAATTTCTCCACTTTAAAACCAAATCTGATCATTGCTGTTTAAAGATGGAAAAGATCGGGGGGTGGAGTTCGTAATTGCTAATGGCTGATATCAGTAGGAACTTTGCTAATTTAGAAGTGCCTCTTTTGTTTCAATAGGTTTGTTGCAGCAAACAGTGTTTAAAATCACTCACTTGTAATTATTTTTGTTAAAAAAAGAAAATGTTTTTGCTACTCTGCAGTGATTTTCAAAACAAAATGCACATGCATCATCAGTATTTAGGACTGTAGGTTTTAATTGCATAGAAGCAAAGAGCATTAAACATTCAGTAGACACACCTTCAAGTTCTTACATTTTTCTCTTGCTAGTGCAGGTATTGGTCATGAAATTAGGATTTTAGATAGTATCAGAGATGAAGTCCCATACTCCTTGCATTTAAGGGGTGTTTATCATTGACTTCAAAGGTTTTTTTCCAGTAGAATGTGGTAACCCCCTCTGCTCCTTCTGGTTTATCACCATCATTTTGTTGCACTGAAGCTTGCTTTTTAGATCTGAGTATTGCCTGTGCTGTTTAAATTTAGTTCTTTTGCAGAAACACAGCAGTACTCTTCAGTCTTTTTCCTTTGAATAAAAAGCACAGTTTAGTCCAGATAATTTCTAAATGAGTCATGGTATAACAGCTAGACCCTTCATGTTGTTACCTCTGTATTTTGGCCAAGATTTAAAAACTGGGTGCCTCAGCTTTGATTTGTGGTATTTGTTATCAACTTGAAGCACCTTGACTAGAATCTTGACAAATGTCTAGAACTTCTGTCCTTTACAAAAATCAGCAATGGCTGAAACCATGTTAGTTATTTCATTATGATGATTCTTCCTGTAGGTCACTGCTGGTGTACAACAGTTTCATCTGTCCTTCACAGTAATGAGTGGTTAGTAAATTGTTATAGTCCAGTAGGTGGATGTTGTATTTACTATAAACACAGGCTAGCAGTCTCAGTACGGTGCGTGTAATAGCTGTTAATTACTAAGCCATGTGTATGTGAAATACTAAAATTGAAGTCGTTTAGCTTTTCATGTTTAGGAGGAATGAAAAAAAAAATGAGCAATGAACTTTTCTCCCTCTTCAGAGAGTTTCTTTAAATTAAATGCTACATTCAGGGCAAGTCTCTGATCATGCAAGAGTTACTTACATCCACAATACAAATTTCCACCTAAATGTCCAGTTTCTCCCATCTTTCCTGCTGAAAAAATTGGAAACTTGTTTATGTTTTCTTTTTCTGAACCCATTCAGTTCCTAACTCTGTTTTTGAAGTTTTTAGTGTTATGGAAAAGCCATTTGCAGACTTGTCTCTAGTACTAGTCAAGTCCGTTTTCAAATCAATTAAACAGATTAATGAAAAAGGTTTTTTTTACTCTTTCCTATTCTGCAAGTTTACAGTCTTGTAGTAGCTAAAAACCAAAATAGCTTCTGAAAATGTTAGAGGGATGAAGTTGAAAGGGGAAGTGTCTGTAATCTAACCAAGCCGGTACAAGCTAAAACTGATGGAGATCAGTACTGGTTATGAAAAGTCATTGTGTCTTACAATGTGTTAGTCCATAATTACCATTACAAATAAATTTAGATTCCAGCTTTTCCAGAAATGGGCTATTGCAAATGTGATGTAAGAACCATTGGCAAAGCCTGCAAGTAAAACTACTACTTTAAAAAAAAACATTTTAATATGCAGAGAAACTAGAATTCTCTCAGAGAAAAAAGTCAAAAGCAAGTTGACCCATTAGGTAAAGAAAAGGAGAATCAATTACATCCATGTTAGTAGCTTGTTTAAGCCAGTCATATTATTGGAGTTTTAGATTAAGAAGATCAATCAAATAAATTGCAAAATCAGAACAATAACCCAATATTATACAGGTTTATAAGTTTAATTGGTCTGAATTCTTGCTTTTATAGGACTTTATCCAATAATCTCTGAATGAGATCCAATCTTACATGATATTGCTCCAGAATTTTGTAATAACATCTGATGGGAATTTAAAAATTCAAGTATGGAAAACCACCACATCTTTAGGCAAGTTTCTGTAATGCTCTGCCTGTCATTGCAGGGTCTTTATTTTTGTTTATGAGATTGTTGTGGGTGGGCAGAGCAGCTTGTGGTGATCTTTCGGTGTGTATTTTACATGCCTTTTTGCGGATACGAATTCATCTGCCTTCCCCTTTGTGAAGCCACGCTGATCACTCCCGATGATTTTCTTGTCCTTCAGGTGCCTGGAAATGTTTTCCAGGATTAGCTGCTCCGTCATCTTCCCAGGGATCAAGGTGAGGCTGACTGGCCTGTAGTTCCCTGGGTCCTTCTTAACCTTGATGATAGAAGTGACATTTGCTTTCCTTCAATCTTCAGACATTGTCCCCGCCACCATGATTGATCAAAGATTATTGAGAGTGGCCTCGCAATGACATCTGCCAGCTGCCTCAGCGTTCGGGGGTGCATTGCACTCAGGGCCCGTGGACTTGCGTATGTCCACTTTGCTTAAGGATTCCCTGACCTGATCCTCTTCCACCAAGGGTACATCTTCCTTCCTGCAGCCTTTTCCTCTGTCTCTGGGACTTGGGATTCCTGAAAGCCAGGCTTGCTAGTCAAGACTGAGGCACAGACAGCATTCAGTACTTCAGCCTTTTCTATGTCCTGTGTAACCAGGTACGCTGGTTATAGAGTGTAGTAGAAACGTTGAGCAGAGTTTTAAAATCAGGGATAGGTTTTAGTGAGTATGGTTGCCAGTAATACACTGTGTCAAAGTTTTTTTTTCTAAAGTTCCTTATCATTGGGATGTACACTGAAGCAGGGTGAACTGGCAGGAGAAATGTACATGGCTGCATGAAGAAGCAAAATACATCACTCTTGTCACCAGTAAGCAGCTTCCCGTAAACTCACATGAAACAACTTCCAAAACAAATTCAGAAGAGCGTGAAAGTACAATCAGCAACGCTTAAACCAGCACGATAAGCTAGAACTACATTGGGGACCAAAAACTTAGCAAGAAGGTGAAGGAAAATTACCTTTCCCTCTTGCAGGGGCATCACCACTGGTGAACATGCCTAAGGTACTGGTGGTACCTGGGCTGCTGGTGCCACCAGGAAGATGGTTGCAGGTGGGGAGCACCAGCAGGTGACAGTGGCAGCCTCGGAAAATCTGAAGCCAAGAACAGCACCAATGCTAAAACAGGTGCCTAAAGTTAGTTAAGAACTGGGACAGGAACCTACCCAAAGCAGGCTAACAGGTTCAGGAGTTTTATTGTAGAAAATTTCTAAAAATACGAAACACTACTGCTACAAAGATGCAATAACACCTTTTTCATTCAGCACATTCCTGCTAGTGAGTCTATTACAATGGGTCTCACTTAAGACAGCAGTAAATGCTTTTGCAATGAGGGGTAAATTACAGTAAGGAGGGGGAGGTAATTATTAGGAATTCCTTTTTTAGAAGGAAAAACCTTCTTTAATAAGGAAATGCATAGTCTTCCAAAAACAGACAGACTTTTTCTCAAATGCAAACTGGAGTAATCTTTGCCAGTAATCTTAAAGAAACCAAATGGGAAAGGAAATAATCCACATAACCATTAAATGTTTATGTCATTTATTTGTAAAAATATAATTATAAGTATTCATTTTGAAGAGGGGTGCTAGTCTGTGTTAGATAAGGTAATTACTATTAAAATATCAGGATATTTAGAGCAGTAGGAAGTTTCAATAGGACAAATCAAAACCTTTTTCTATGTAAACTATGAACAGTATTATTGTTCATCACTTAGCCTAAATTTGAATGGGTCTATATTAATAAATGAGTGTTTATTATCATTATTATTTACTTTTAAATACTTATTTTCTGACAGGAAAACCTATGGTAGAGTTTGAAACCCATACAATCCATAACGTAAATGTGTGGTTTCATTTTTATTTGTTTTCGATCACAGTAATTTTTATCTTTGCATAAGTCCCCAGTGTTTAAGCTGTGGAACAAAAAGCCTGTAGATCTTACCATAGTTTTTAAAATTGAGAGGGCTTTAATATAACTATGTAAAACTTGAAAATGAATGGATGTGACCATAAACCAAACAGAATTTGAACCAGAAAAAAAAAACAAACCCAAAAACAATAACTTACCTTGTGTCCACCCAGCAGCAGAACCATGATGCGTGGATGTGCTGCAGTGATCCACCAAAGCTTCATGTAGCCAGTACAGGAGAAACTGGGTGAAATGAAAAACCTGCATGGGAGTGCAGGACAAGGTAGTCCCACCTAGATCCTGATTACACCAAAGCATGTGTGTCATTCTCTGGCAGAATAGGACTCCACATACAAACCTGAAATTACTTAGATAAGGCAGGCGTATGTGCACACATAATAAGAATCGTTTTTTATATACTTTCTATTATCTCTGAGGAGAAGCTGAATGATTTGTTAGATGCTGGCACACACTTTTTCCCTCTTTATCACACGCACTTTTGTACAATCAGCATACACTACTGGACAAGATGTGGTAGGAATCTATATTTAAATGTTTTGCAACTTAAGTAAAACCTGATCATCTTGTCAGCCTTCTGAAATGACAAAGGCCACATAATTTTATCTAATAAATCCAGAATTAACATTTGAATTTATGGTTGAAGTAAACACATCTTCTAGCAAGATGTCTGTTTTCATTCCCTTCACAAGTTAAGTAGATTAAGGCAAAAAAATGGAACATATGCTGTAACAATGTCTCACTGTACATCCTTTATGGGTGGTGTGCATCTGCGGGTATGGTTTGTATAAAATGCTCAACGTTTACATTGAACACATCAGAGGTTTCTGTAAATCTCTGAAAGTCTGGTGATCTTCCCACATGACTTCAAAACACCACCAGTTGTTTGGCTTTATTGGGCTTCCATGTGCTTCTTTCTGTTCTGACAAAATCCTGGATCTTAATAATTTATTTTATTATCTTTTGTAATAAAGTTTTGTGTATTTTAGACATGTCATTTTTTTAATTGTTACACTTAACTGTTTGAACTTTCTTCTCATCTGTGATCATTAAGTTTCTCATGCAGCCTGAGCAGTTACCTCCCTTCCTAAAAGACTCTTGTAGAAGAGTAGCTGAAAGAAAAAGTTGTGATTATACTTCGGGTATGTTTCTTTCACTGTCTTGTATCATTTGAAGGTTTTATTAATCTCTTCAGGGCATTCCATACAAAATCTCTGAACTGTATAAAGCCACAGGAGTCTTGGTAAAAACAAGATTTATGAAGAAAGGAGGCAGAACACTAAAGAACTGGACTGTGTAACAGGTCTGAGCTGAAGTGTTGCTAAAGCTTGTCTTGGTTGGTCTCCTTCATGTCATTCAAAGAAAATAAATGACCTTCCTCATCCTCTGCTTGAGCTTGCCTGTCTCCCTTCTGACTGCCTGTGGCGACTAGCAGGTCCGGGACGGTTCCTGCTATCAGATGTCTTCTTTTGAGATACTTTTGCTGTGTATTTACAGCTGTCTTTGCTTTTTCTTCTCCTTCGTGGGAGTGTTGACGAGCGCTGCTGCGGAAGCGTGGCTCCTGTGTTGGTCCTGCGGCCACTTCTGCAGCAGGGCAGCCGCGAAGCCACCCAGCCTTCTTCAGCCGCAGCCCACCCGGGGGCCATAGGGTAGCAACACACACCTCTGATATCGTAGCGTGGGCATCAGGTCTGCCCAGAGCAGCGCTTGCTGGCTGGCATGGAACGATGTAATTCTTTATCGTCCCTACAGCTTTAAGTTCTTTTGAAAGCATTCTACAAATGTTGCTCCTCATCCTTTTTCCATATCTCGTTTTTGAACAAGCAGATCACAGCTCAAGTCTGTCTACCCTTTCTCCTAAATTATTGACCGTGACTTTACATAGTAAATTGCACTGGCTACAAATGTTTGCTTGAACATAATTCATGACAGAGTTTAAAGAGACAGAGCTTACATATCATTTTCTCAGTCAGTAAACAACTGATGTTAATTCTGGCATTTCTCAGCTTCCGAGTGCTTAGTTTTGATAAGATGGCGTTCTTTTCAATACAGTCCATTTAATTTTCTTATTTAAAAAAAAAACACAGCGAAACTTGCGCTGAAAATGAAATGACGTCCTGCAAAATGCTGCTGACCCTTCCTTTCTCCAGAAAACTCCCACTACTGAGTATTGCAAGCATGGGCAACTAGATGAACAGCGTCCTCCGCCATCCCGTTTGCTGAGCGGCGCTAGCCATCACGGGAGGGTGACGGGTACCCTTGCCATCTCCCGTGCAGGTAGGAGAGTGCAGCTGGGGTGAAGGACAGGATGGAAGATGCACCCTTGGGCTGGTGGCAAGAGTTAGGATGAAGCAGAACATACTCTGTGGAGCTTTCTTTAGGTCAACCAAGGAATTATCAAATTTGGGCTTGGGTTTTGTTTTTTTTTTTTTTAATATACACAGCAAAAAGGAAAAATACCAGAGACCTTTTTGGTTTTATTCTAGACCTTCGTAATGAAGTGCTTGAGGAAAAAAGTTAAGCATGAGAAGAATTTTTTTAACCTTGTTCTAATGAATAGTATCAATTAATAAAAAAAAAATCAAGCCTTGAGCAGATGCTTGGAGTGGAAATTATACTGAAGATTGAGTTTAGTAAGAGTATAAATGGCTGAAAACAGGCTGTTACAGCAGAATTTTTAGGCAACTTGTTGACAAGTTGTAGGTCCTAGATTTAGTCATTTACAAGTAGCTTCAGAGTCATGTTTTCCCTTCCCGAGTGTTGTGTTTTTTCTTACTCTTTCTGATTTCATTTTGTTGTTTTGTCCTCATAAACACGCCTCAACTGTTTGTATCACCTCATCTGTAACAATTTCTTAGGCTTATTTAATTTTTTAAAAGAATTCTCTGCCTTCCAAGAAGACAGAGAAGATAAGCAGCTAAATATTTGTAACACATAAGTTAATTTTATTGATGCTTGGAAATTGTCCTGTAAATCTCAGTCAAAATGGTTGTGGTTTAGCTAGAACTGGTAAGGCTGGATCATTGCCTTATTTAATGGCTTTACTAGAGCACAGTTTTATCCTGCTTTCCCTATATCGTAAGGTCATTAATGAATCATTATCTATTGCTAGTAATTACTGATCTCTTGAGAATATTGCTTTAATTATATAGGAATCATAAGTGGAAGATACAGTTACATATTCTACAGTGTAGGTAGTAGTACCTTGGCGTATTGTGGCTTTAAAGAATCTGGTAGGGGGGTTTTTGTAGATTTTAATTGCTAAGTGTGCCTGGTAAAATATGAATTACTGTATTACTGCATGTGATAAAAGGTATACTATTGTGAGCCTCACAGTCTGCAGGTGTAACAGATGTAAGGCAAGATTAACAGGACAGAACAATAATTAAACCAGAGACAGCCATCTCAAAAAAAAAAAAAAACAAAAAACACCACACCACCAAAAACCAGTTTATCACATCCAATGCAATTATTAAGTGTGTCTTACATTCTCTGCAAATATTTGTAAAAGCTGTAAAAACATGTTAGTTTGAAAGACAGCTTTTCAGTGTGGACACTTACTTTAAGGAATTAAGATCCCTTTTTATGAATATAAAAGCTGAGTGAAGTCCTGCCATATGGCAGTATGGTTCATAGGCAATAGGGTCCTTGGTTTATAGATGTGATGAGCTAAATGCCGCCAAAGAAAATAAGAGAGCATTTAGTATATATGCATTTAAAACAGTATGAACAGCTTACTCCCTTTAAGACTGGAAGGTTCAAATAATTAACGGTAATATTATGGTTGCAAAAGGAAGTCCAGTTGTTCTTCAGCAGTCTGCATCTGTGAAACGTGATACCTCTGGGGACGGAGATTTAATTTTCCCAGGAGAAAATATAAAAGCAGGAGAAAAAAAGGAATGACTTCTGCTTGAGCAGAATAAACCTGCATCTACAAACGATTAACACTGCATAATGAAGTAGTAAAGAAGCAAAAGAGATTTCTAATAAAAGACTAATAACAAATCCCATTACACCATGGTGTATTTTTTCCCTTGAAGTGTATTAGACTTTCAGCAAGGCTTCTGAATGAGATTTGGGTAGTTGCAAGCAAAGTCAGCTCAGATGCTTCAAGCTTAGCTGAAATTTCTCACCTAACAGTTTGTGTAACCGGTAAGTTGCAGTTTTACAGGTGGGAGGGGTTGTTAATGCAAGTAATAGGCTTCCCACAGAGTCTGGGTGATGGCTGTGTCACCATAGGATAATAGTCTCCTGTAGGCTAGGCACTATAGGGTTATGTGCCTCTATATGGTACAATTCCTGAGATGGAACAGACAGGGTATTTATTGAATAAATGCAGTAGCTAAGCCCTGCTTTTGTGTTAACAGTTCTGATTTCTCTTTCTGAGGCCTGAAAATGGCCTCCCAGGAAAGGGGTTTGCTCAAAGGGCGACACACACGGAGTTTGTGGGTTTTCATAGTTAACATTGCGAATTTTAGAATTACTACACTAACTTAAAAAGTTACAAGACCTTAGACCGTAGATGCTTAATAGAAGGACGAGATGATGCTGTCTTTTGAAATCACGTATTTTCACTTTTAAAAGGGAACATGACTTGCAAGGGGAGAAATTCTATGTAGTGATCTCTAAATCTGTACATGGATTTTTTTATATAGATTTTTTTGCGGTTTATACATATGGTTCCAGTGGCGGGGGGGGGGGTGGGGAGGGTGGTAGTGAAGTTTAGTGAACAGGATCTTGAGTCACAAAACAGCCCTTTGAATTTCTTTTATAAGACTAGAGTCTTTTTGTACAGCTTGTTGCTATCTTAAAAGCATGTGCTCGACTGACGTGGTGGATTTCATTTGTCTAGAAATGAACTTTTATTACTGGAATCAGAAAAAAAAAAAAAAAAAAACCAGATGCCTTTAACCAACAATGAGTTCTGGGACAACAGTGGTTAAACATGAATTCTTACAAGTGAAACTAATCTTGATGAAATTTGTAGTTGCCTTTTTAGAAATTTTTGTGAGTTTTAAAGAATGACTTAATTTGCTTAGCAGAAATTTGCAATCAATCTTTTCTTGCCACTGAATAAACAGATTCCACATGTGTAGTAATTTGCATATCCCAGCTAAAAATGTAATTCATTATTTTTAAGTCCATTTCGTAATAACTATTTCAGGATTAATGTTACTAACTATTCTTTAGCTCTTTCAAATATGACCTTAGATAATCCTACCTAAAAAGTACAAAGCTGGTGGGTCTGCTCTGAAATGGGAAAGGGCAGTGCCTTTCCTGAGGTCAGCAAGTAAGTTAGTGTAAAAGCCAGAGCTGGAAACAAGAAATCTTGAGGAATAATTTTCTTCTACTGCGTCTCAAGTTTCCAGCCTCCAGCAAATACTGCATTTACTAAGACAGATTTTTACGTTTTGCTAGGTATGAAAACAGCACAGATATGAATAGGAATTAACGATATGGTCTACATGCAGAGTATCACTAAAACTGGTAAAGATTTAAATTAGGTTTGATCCAAATAGCATCAGCGTATTTTACATGGAGCTGCAAACACTGTCATCAATAACAGGGAGAAAGCCTCTTCAAAGTAAGTGTGACCCGGACCGTTTTAGCTGCTGTTTGGCATCTATCTCTCAATTGGCATTTACTTGACTGGCTTTTTCGGGGCTTCTCATAAACTTCACCCTCCTGTTTTTGCTGTTCCGGGCTATTCTTGCATAACATTTTATCCCTTTCATCTTAGATCACTATTACATTAAATGCTCAAAAATATGGTATATAGGATTGATATGTTTTGCCCTTTGAGGTTCACCCCCTTAATGATCTTAGTCAGTGAAGACTCTACAGTCTGTAAGGCATCACTTCTGTAATTTAGATGCAGTAACATTTCCACAAATACAATTAATTCAGTGGTTACCACAGATCTTCACGCTTGGCAAAATTTTTTGGTAAAATGTTGTGGATTGTAGTTGATCCTGGGTTGTGTATCCTGGCTTTACCATACTTGGCAAAGTAAAAAAATACAGACATCGTTTCCTTTTTTTTTTTTCAGGCGGTGGGTAAGGCTCCTCTTTGGACGTGAATTCCCACTTCAGGACCTTCTGGTTGTCTGGGATGCTCTATTTGCTGACAGTATCACCCTGAATTTAGTTGACTACATTTTTGTAGCCATGTTGTTATATATTAGAGATGCCTGTAAGTATCAACTATCTTACGATCTTATTGCAAACGTATTTTTCAACGAAAAAGAGGACTTGAGAAATGCAAAATTCCACTGTGACTTTATTAACAAACTGAAAATTGTTCCAAATGCTAGGAGAAGGAGCCGTTTATTATCAGATACGGTCTGCTGTATTCATGAAGCAAATTGTATCTTGGAGTTAAATGCAGGTTTGTTTTCTGAGTAGTTCTGTGGGTTTAGATGGAGTTGCAGATTTTCTGTGCAGCAAGTGGTACAGGTATGTATAGAGCTCCACCTTCTGACCAAGCTGGTGAGTTGAGTGAAGCCTCCCCTTAACACTGCAAATATTTTTATCCTGTTCTACTGTGAGAAATGGGAAAATGCACAAGCCAATGACTTGTAATTTTTTAATAGATATCTTGAAGGAAATGCAAATGCAGAGATAAGTAACTATTACAAAATACGTTTATTCTATGCCAGAGTGGCAGCTTTAAAAATTATCATTTCATTTCATTTTACTATGCCTGAAATATGTGCGAAGGTGAATTCTTATGGGTTAGCGGTGACCAATAAATACATTAAGCTGGGACAGACAAGAAATCACAAAAATGTTGTTAGCTTATATAATTGTGAATGGGAGGAGGACGATATGTAATGCTTAATTGAGCCATTTATTTCTGTCCCATCATGTTTTGCAAAAAAATCTGTATATATATTTGCCACAACAAAGTGTGCGTTTTGTGGCAAGATGCATGTCTGTCGTTAAATATGTGAATTCTACAGCATGCTGTTCAGAGTTAAGTATATACAATCTGTAAGCTTTAGGTTATAACAAGGTCACATATTTGACACAATTTTGTATTCTAGGACACATGAAGTTTTCAACATCTGTGGTTCCTATTTTGGGACCCAATCTTGAAAATATAACACGCATGTATTTTACACGTACTGTCGTTCCACTGCCTGTCTTCATATGTTTTTTTAATTACTTTTCAATAAACATGGAGCATATAGAGCTACCTTACATTACTCTCAAAGAAGTAGACGTTTAATTCAGTTTAGACGTTTCAAAATCAATGCTGCTGTTTCATGGTGATCTGATTCCAGGTCGTTACATTCTGCAATCTAAATCTGGCTTGTTTATGTGCAGTAAACTGAAATAATCTTAATTTTTTTAATATAGATATGTAGTGCAGATGGATCAAAAAATGTCTCTTAACATCAGTCCTTTACTTTGTGTCATCACTTCCCTTAAAAAAAAGCAACTTTAGAACTGTGATTGTAAGCACCTCTTTTCTTGGGGAGGGAAGGTTATTCTCTGTTCATTTTCTTTTGCTTCGTGGTGCTTATGTACAAGTATCAGTATGAAGTAACTAAAAATGTGAGCAAAAAGTGTGTTCTAGGCATCCGTATGAACTCAGTCTCCCTCTTTTGTCTGAAATCCCCAGGCTTTGTAAATAGAGCAGTAAATAGCTTTGAAGGGGAGTACCTTTGCCCAAATGAGATGCAGAGTCATCCCATCAGGACAGCTAATACTTCATACATATACTGCTTCTGTAATAAGTAACTTTATGTTCTAAAGCTGGACCTAGTTAGTTACTTTAAGTGTGGTAGGATGGTGAAACAAAATACCTAGTCATAAACACTGTATAGCTGAATATATTTTCAAAGTCAGGCTCAAACAGCAGTGATTTCCACAGTTATTTGATAAATGAAAGCTTTTCTTATATATCTGTAATAGAAAAGTTTTCTATTTTTCCTGATTTTTTTATTGCTGGTAATACTTGAGCTTTGAATGGAGTTCAAAGTTCTGTTGTAATATTTTTAAAAACATTTTCAAATAAAAGAAGCTTCAAAAAGCTTCTCTTGGTGAAAGGAAATGTTAGCTCAAAACATCCGATGATGTTAATCATCTATAAATAAATGGTCTGGAAATTTTCAGTTTTAAAACTTAGAAACAATAGGAATAATAATAGAGCTTCTAAGATATTATGTCATTAAAATGTCAAATATAAGTAATGATAATAATACAGTACTAAAAGATTTGAAAGTTTAAAAATGGTGCGGGTTCTTTTATACCAACACATTTGGGGATGGGAGAGAAGTTGCTGGTTCAGGAATTGATGGATTATTTTCTCTGGTTTGTTATGATGTTCTCAAGGGCGTGATTTCAAGAAAGTATTATTTCTGCTGTATTTTTCATTTTATTTGTATTTTAGTTTTGAAATTCTCTGTTACTCAAACTGTATTATTCAAGGAGAAGGGAGCATTTAGATTATTAGGTTATTCTTCATAGTTTTTAGAGATTACAGATACATAATCATGTACACAGACATTCTGTAAGCTGCTCTTTCAGTTTTACATCTGTATCCAAGAGAGATATATCCATGGAGTGATAAACCTCACAAGCCAAGTGTAGGGTTGTGTACCAAAGTATCTGTGAGTTTTAATGAATTATTTTCTGGGTTTCTCTGGAAAAAATCACGCAAAACTTTTATTCTTTTATTCTGTCAAATCAGAAGCATGAATATGTTACTTCTTTTTCACCAGTCTGGATGTATATGTGTTTTTTGATGAAATCAAAACAGAGTGGAGGGTGTGATGCAAAAATATGTATGTTTTATGTACTTCCCTTCCCTTCAAGAAGGACAAAAATGAACAAACCTGGAAGACATGTCTATATTTTGCGTCGTAAACTGATGTCATTATTACACCAGGAGCTAATTTTGACTAATCAGTGTTAGAGTAAGTATATTTTTATCATGTTTCCACTTGAAGACTAGCAATGGCCATTGTTAGGGTGTATTTTTTCTTACCTAAAAGCACTCAGAATATTTTGAGGGAAATAAATGAGCCGCAGCCCCTTCTTAGAGGAGCTGATTTGTTATTTCTCTTATAGTGCAAGGTGTTTGTATTATCTGTGGTTAACTCTGTTCGGGGCCCACTCAAGAGAACACAGCCATGCTTAAAGCAGCAGGGGGGAGCAGTCCCACCCTTCCTGGGTTAGGAAGTCAGCTGGATACAGGGCTGGTGGCATCAAACATTAAACTCTTAAGAAATGACATGTGGCAGAAAATTAGGACTTTGTTGAAGACGAGTAGTTTACTATTGCTGCTTGCATTCAGGAATGGTTATTGGACCAGCAGAGAAAAATCAGTCTCATCTAAAGCAGAAGGGAGAAAGCAATTTGATGTTCCTCTGGGCACTGCATAACAAATATTAATGAAAAGACAGTAAGATTGCTTTCTCTATGTAGAGGAGTTTCTCTATTCCTTTCCCTAGAAATGCCAGTAGCATTCTTTTTTTTTCAGGAAGTGAGAAGTTGTTCACAATAGAAGTTGTGTTCACATGTGGCTCTTGCCAAGCCAGTTATGAAGGAAAAGCACCAGTACAGAAGTACCAAGCTTATTACAAGGCAGCTGGCCACAGTGTGAGATATTTCAACGCTGAACTTCAGCACCATCCAGCTGCTGCTGAGACTGCATAATTTTGTATTGCACAGAATCTCCTTCCAGAAATTTTATCCTATAGTGGATTCTTAGAAATCCTTTCAAATCTGAGATGCATATTCGGAGAGGGGGGTTTGTTTTGGCTTACTGCTATTGTCTTTATCATTTTTAAGAAAAATGCCACTCTGATGGATAACAGTAAACATTTTTCCTGAGGAGACAAGAATCATGGAATGGTTTGGGTTGGAAGGGACCTGAAAGATCATCTAGTCCCAGCCCCCCTGCCAGGGGCAGGACACCTTCCACCAGACCAGGCTGCTCAAAGCCCCATCTAACCTGGCCTTGAACACTTCCAGCCATGGGGCATCCACAACTTCTCTGGGCAAGCTGTTCCAGTGCCTCACCACTCTCATCTTAAAGAATTTCTTCCTCACATCCAATCTAAATCTGCCCTCTTCCAGTGTAAAACCATTACGCCTTGTCCTGTCACTACAGGCCATTGTAAAAAGTCTCTCTCTGTCTTTCTTATAGCTCCGTTAATACGTTGAAAGGCTGCCAGAAGGTCTCCTTGGAACCTTCTCTTCTCTGGGTTCAACAGCCCCAACTCTTTCAGCCTTTCCTCACAGGAGGGGTGCTCCATCCCACTGCTCATTTTCGTGACCCTCCTCTGGACCAGCTCCAACAGGTCCATGTCTTTCCTGTGCTGAGGGCTCCAGAGCTGGACGCTGAACTCCAGGTGGGATCTCACCAGGGCAGAGCAGAGGGGCAAGAACCAGCTCCCTCAGCCTGCTGGCCACGCTTCTTTGGACGCAGCCCAGGGCACGGTTTGCTCCTTGGGCTCGAGCACACGTGTCGGGCTGTGGGCAGCATACAGATCACGATAAAACAAAAAGCACCATGAGGTGTTTCAGCAGAGTAATCCCTTTAACCCAAGGCTCCCCAGCACACAGAGCACTGGCAACAATGTCCTCTTCTGTAAAGGTTTCTACACGAATGGGGGACAGCTGAATATGTGGGGAAAAGCCTAAATATAAAATAAATACAAAAGTTAGCAGGCCGCCTTCATTAAATTGTTGGAGTTTTTTTAACTTTATATGAATGGTAAGGTTTCGTTTTAAAATTTAATTAAAAAAAAAAATTAGGGATCAGAGGGGACACAGGTCATTGCCTGACAGTTTGATTTTTTTTTCGTTTATTCAATTGCTTCACTATTATACATATCAAAAAAATTACTAATTGGAGTAAATGCCTTGTGGTTGAAGATACAATTTTTTTGTCATGGTTCAAGTCTTCACCATTAAAATAAATCAGCTTTTTTAATATTTAGTTTTCTCTATGTCTGTGAGACAGCAAAGAACTCTTCCAGGAAAAATAAAGAAAGGATAATTTTAATCCATTTTACATTGCAGAACAGAACACGTACTAATCTGTTGAAAAAAGAAATGCATTGGTCTTCCTGCCTACCATTTATAAAAGTATTTAGAATTTACTATCAATTTTCAGTATTTTTATTTGCTTTGGTAAAAAGGCATCATGATCATAACTGCAGTACAGTATCTTAAATTTGATTTACATATGAGTTTGATTGGGTATGTACAATGTGGTGTTCGTATTATACTCCTCTGAAAGAACTCTGACGGAGACCATTGTATTGTGTTCGTTATGCCAGCTTTGTGGCTTCCAGAAGAAAAAACAGGTACCTGAAAAAGAACAAGAAAAACAAAAGGATAGGAAAAAGAACAGGCAGAACAGATAAAGAATGAGTAGGATAAGTGAGTGCTTTACAAATGAAAGCAGATGTATGAAATTACAAGCTGTCGGATCAGCAACAGAAATGAAGATGATAAAGTGGTTCCCTACACAGATTATAATTATTCATTTTGCCCAGTCCTGCATCTTTTCCCCATAATCCTCTTGTTGAGGGAGGAAAGGTACAGGAGGATATGAGGTTTATTCACATGAAAGAAAAAAAAGTGAAACATTTAAATCTTTCCATCCACAAAACAGTCCTTTATTTTGCCTTTTATTGATTCAAAGTAATTTTGTATTTGCAATTATCCTTTCTGGAGTAGAGGTCTGATTAAAAAGAGCTATTTATTACTACAGCTAAAGTTCTCAGAATAGCAAAGTTTGTTAAAAATTTATTTACAATTACTATTGTTGGAGGCTGTCTTTATGTTGCAGAGTGCAAGCATCATTAACAGGCATTGCTTTGACAGCTGTGGCAGATGGATTGCCTGGATTTAGATGGTGCAAAAGAAAAGAAGTAGTTTACATAGACCTGCCTGAAAAGATGTCTTTAATAATTGCACTCATAATTAGATTGATTTGGGAAAAAACCACCCAAAACAGAAGACAACAATAGCGAGCGAATAACCATAGAGTGTACTTACATAGATGCAGATAAAATCAAGCAGAATTATAACAAAATTATAAACTTGAGCAAAGCATGCTGAAAATTTCCTGAGTAAGTAAAAAATTCTGGTAAAGTTAATGGTATATTATATTTTTAAGTCCTTATGAAAGTAAAATATATCCTTCTCCCTTTTCCTGAGCATTTCGTGAATAGTTTCTGATTTACAAGAAAACAAAGAGTTGTTGACACCTTTCTATGCATGTGTGTGTATATATATATATACATGTGTGTGGGCATGTTTGTGTATATGTACATAAGAGCAACATAAAAGATATTTCAGCAAAGAATTGTCGTAGTGGAGGATAGTTATCATAAAAGCAGTACCGAAGGTAAGATTTATCTCACAAATTATCATGCTTAAATTTAGGTGTCTGCAGATGAGCGTCTGAAAAGTCATTGTCCATTTTGGAGTGTAGGACTAGTTCTTCAGGCTTCACCAACTGTATTGCCCTGACCTCCACACACTCAGGCAGGCTTCAGGTGCACAGCTACAGAGATCTAAATTTAGACATCTAAATCTGGAGCTAACATAAATGTCTATGACATAAAGTCACTGGTGGATTTAGCATTGTCCTTCATGATACTGGACCAAGCATCGTCGTGAAGCTTGCTTATTGCAATATCTTCTTTTACTCTGAGCACTGCTTGAGTTCTGAGAGACCTGATGTGGGCAAAGAGAGCTTACTCTGAACTGTCATGAATCTCCTGGAAAAGGTACTGTTTGGGAATATCAAAGTAAGATAGTAATATTTCACGTTTCTTCACATTCTCTTTTTTTTTTCTTTTTTTATTTTTTTTCATTTTCATTGTAGTGATTTCAAGTAATTATCAGACCTGTTTGGGACTTCTGATGCATTATCCACCTATTGGAGATGTTCACTCTCTTATCCACAGAGCACTTTTTCTCCGAGATCCAAAGGTGAGATGCTCGCTTTGTAAATACAGGGAACAAATCTCTGTAATAAAGTGTTCTAAATACTATTCAGCTAGTGACAACCTACATATTGGGAACTAAACTGTAATTTCAGTTTTCTTCTAACCTGACAAGAACACTGAAGGAAATAGTTGGTAACCAAGAGTAGAAACAAGTTCTTTTATTCTTCAAAGGATGCTATCCTACTACTTTGCTTTTTATCCAGGAGCTCTGATAACTTCAGGTGTTTATGCTCTTGGGAATACCTGCCCTTGGTGTTCTGCACAGATGTCTTTCATAATAAAGTCTTCTTTTTAGGAAAATGGTAATATTTGATGTAATAACCTGGTAAACTGTATAGAAACTGGCACGCAATTTCATCTGTAAGACCTTTTGGTGGGGTGTCTGCGGATTAATCCCTGTTAATCCCTAAAGCACTACCCCTACCCAATATAGTTCTGTGATGGTTTTCAATTAAAAACAAGTCTGCAGTTACAACCTGAAGAGATTCACACAAATAGTGTATAAATTCATCAATGTTATGTTAGGTATTACTAGCATACAGTTTCCGATATACCGATTTATACTTAAAAAAAAAAAAAAATGGAAACCTCTTGCTGTTTGAGAATGGCACGTGTGTGTCTATAATATACAGCAGGTATCCACAGTACAGTGGGTAAAATATTTGAGATGAAGCTGTACACGGTAATCTTTGCAGTACTCAGATCTTTGGCAGATAGCCACATTTGTGCTGCTGGTTTTGAACTGTCTTCGTGGATGTCCTGTTACTAGGCTGCCAGTGTAAAGTCCACTTTCCGTCATCTTGATGCGCATCACCTGTGAAAGTGAGAAATTCATCCCTTCTGCACTCTGGCTGCCTTCTGCAAAATTTCATTCAGTACCGATGTTTACACTTTTATGGATTAAGAAAAAAATTGTCTGTTTCTGTATCTTCAGCACAGGTTTTGTGCTGAAATCTGCATCCTTATACAGCTGCTTTCTGCATTCCTCTTGGGCACAAAGATTTCTTCCATGATGAGAAGTAAAGTATATCATCTTTTCAGTGTCTAAGAAAGTATCTAACGTTACATCTCAGGAATCTTTCTTAAGATTTTGGCAGCAGTCTGTGAAATCAGACTGCCCAGCATTTATGTACTCTCTCAGCAAAACAAGACAGACGTATTTTTTAGAGGGAAGATACAGAGAGAGGAAAATTGTGCTAAGATATCAAACTAAATCCAGTGTGTAATCAGTCATTTATTAAAGGTATATGTTACAAGATAGAATAATTACTGATTATTCAGCTGTCCTCTAAGGCATCCTAGGCAGTATACAAGATATCCTACCAGCTGAAGGGGGCAAAAATAAACCACCGACTTCCCGTAAAAGAATCTGAATCGCTATTCTGCTCCTTACGCTCGTCTCCAACAGAATGAAGCTGTCAGGCTCGTAAGGCCCAGTGTCCTGTTAATTAGCATTCTCAGCTGTGCTTTGAATGCCTTGCTGAAAAATACTGGGTGTAGTTTCTACCTGTATTTCAGGTGGTTCTCCTTTCACTCAGGTGAATAAGTACTGAAAGCTCTTTCATGCAAAGATTGCTAGATGTTTTGTCAGTTTATATATGATTAATTACAATTGTTCCTCATTTCTGAGCTGTACTTATCTGCTTGGGAAATACCGTGAAGGTTAGGAAGCTGGGGTTTCCGGAGAATGAAGACTCCAGCCACCTCTCGTTTTACATTGGGTCTTTGGGTTGAGGCTGTATAAACAGATCTGGACTTCTTCCAGTGAGGAAATTAAACTTTTCTAAAGGATGGCTCTAAAAGAAAAAAGTTGCTCCTGGTCTGAGAAAGAAATATATTTTCAGTGCTATGACTTGAGTACCTGTTTCTTACCTTTCCCTAGTTATGATCTTAAGTTTCACTTATGTCTTTAAGCATATGTTGGTTCAATCCCATGTATGTCTGAGATGAAAGTCTTGTTATTCTGTAAGACTTACAGATGAAAATTTTCCAAGTCTGTCAAAATTTTTCATTACACAGAATGAAGGGGAAGACTCAACAAGACTCAACTAATCATGGGTACCGTAGGAGTCTAAAGTCGGTACACAGATTATATACCAATATAAGTGGGAAAACTGTGATACCCTTTTTTTTGCTGTCTGCATAAAGATAATTCAGTTTGCCTTTATTCCCTGAGCAGATAAAAAGAGATTGGAAGAAAAGACGAGACTTTAGTCAGTAGTGTAAATTGTAAGTGATGATTAGCAAATTCAGTGCTTAATGATTTTTCTTCCTCCTTTGATGTTTTCCTGTGCTTTTCTCCATCACCAGCTTCTAGTTTCTAATGGGAAATTACATTTGGTTCAGTGCAATTTAGATCTCCTGAGCCAGGGCTGAGTTATTTTGTGTGGTACTTCTTCCAAGATTTCATTTGGCTTTTAATATGTGATGTCAGGGAACTCTTCTGTGGGAGACTGTTACATGGTCCAGTGGCTTATTTCATTATTTGTTGAACATAGCAAGAATGTTTAGTGTCGTTCCAAATATCTGAGAGGCTTGCTCTCTGCCCCTTGGAGCTTTAAACCTCAGCTGGACAAGACATGCAGTTTACAAGTCATAAACAGGGACAGACAGGAATCTGCCTCTTGGGGTTTGTTAATATATATTGTCTTTGGGATTATTTTTGCAGCTAGGTAAATGCCAAATAATCTCACTGAGGGGAAGTTGTGGGGTGTGTGGACTCAGGGAGGTTGGTGGTATGTACAAAAAACAGAAAGGTTCTTAAGGAACAATCCTGTCATAAATGGTGAAGTAGTTGAGATGGACCTGATACAGCCTTTCCATCCATAACTTCCAATTCTGGAGATTTCCACGGGTTTCGTGGGTTTCCATGTCTAATAACATCCATTATTTCTTCAGTTTCCTTGGTCTGACATAACGGATCCCTCCTCCTTGCTTATTTGTCTTGTAGACTATCAAGAAAGCTAAACTTTGGCTTGATGAACCTGTCACATTTTGTTTGCTTCTTTTCACTATGGTCATCACCAGGAGAGCAACCTAAACATCAAAAGAAAGCTATACTTAAAAGATGGGTGGCATTTTTTTCTTACAGATGGACAAATACAGTCTCCTGACCTTTTCTGGAATTAAAGGTTAGCATAAGCCTTAGCATTATCCCGTAATGACAATATGAAAAGTAATTAGTGCTTGCCGTTAATCTAATACGTGCAGCAGCCATTCTTTTCACTTTGTGAACCCCAGTTGGCAGTTGGGATGAGAGGGCATTTTAGATACTGCATCCCTGACATATTCCAGTGCCATGGAAGAGAAATACACATCTCCGTAACCGCTGAAAACAAGTTAATGCACCTGTCTCTGAAGGGGGGCCTGAGAGATACTCATTGTACAGGCAGGAGTATGGATCAATGCAGAATAATTGAATTCCAGCCTTTTCTGCATTTGGCTAGCTCCAGTTCTTAGGAAAATGTAGAATGAAAAGCTAAAATCAGCGTTGTTGTCTTTGCATAGGGTGATAAAGTTAACCTGCTTAGCAGAGTATTTGTTTCACATTTCTAATCTTTGAACAGATAATTACCTCAATTATTTATATGAAAGTAACTTCTATGCACGTGTAGTCCTTCTGAATATAAAAGCAGAGCTTCTTATGGAAGAATGGGCTATTAAAAGTATGTATATGTGAAATGAGAAAATAAAGGAAGGCTTTTTTTTGTGTATATCCAAAAGCATTTACTGAAGGTGTGTCTCTGTGTATTTAATATCCCACGAGTGGCCAATTTTCTTTATTTTTTCCTTATCAAAACTGTTGAGCACTGTTAATTTTCAAAGCAAAGGCTGCAAAATTAAGAAGTAGAGATACAGAGATAGGGCAGTGGAAAAATATAAAGTGATTAAAAAACATAGTTCTAACTAGAGTTGTTCAAATAAAAAAAAATTAAAAAACCCAATTAGAAACAAAAGTCATAGAAAATGTGAACATATTGTGTTCCTTAAATAACCAGATGTTCTTTCCTTCCTGAAGGCAGCCAGGGCTAGGAATAAAGGTTTAAAACTATTGTTTTAAGTTAACTGTGAATTTTGCAAATCTGTTTTCACCCTTTAGCAAATAAAATTCTAATACAGCAACATAAGCAAAGTAATTTTCATCTTCGGGTGTTCTTATTTGTATGTTGTTCTGTGTTAAGTGTTAACCTTATCACTGTGACTTATTAGAAAAGTAAAGCACTACATAGAATATTACGGTTTTACATTGCGTACTAAGAACCTGACAACCATCCTTTGTCTGAAAGCTTACTGTATTTATTGTTAATATTTTTGTAAAATAAGGTTGTGTTCAGATATTTTAACATGGTGAGTTACTCTATTCATTGAGCAAGCTAGTTAGGAGCTTAATTCAGTGGAGACACCTTTTATCACAAGCCAACGATTCAAAAAAGGAAAAAAAAAGTGGTTGTGCTTGGTTGATGGGAATTAATTTATTAGTTATGCTAATAATATTCTAGTAACTGCCACTGGTATTTTGTCAACATTGTATTTTAAGCGATTTGCTGACATTGAAAGTGGTCGTATAATAATACTAAATTCTAACTAAATCCACGCTGAAGCATACATGACATTTCAAAGAAGTCGTATGAGTTTGTCACGACTGAAATTGCAGGTACTGCCAGAAAACTTAAGCAATAATGTATGGTCATCATCACTTATATAACGGTTAGTCAAAGAAATCTGCATTTTAGCTTTTAACACTTTTCACAACCCAAGCAATGAGTGACAAGAGGAAAACACGGTACTGAAATTTTGATCTGAATTCTTTGTACATTTATTTTCAGCTGAATTTTCTTCTTAAGTAGCTGCCACCATCTCAGAGTTTCCTCCAAGCTAGTTTCATGTGCCTGAAAGGCTGTTGAGTTTTACTTTCTTCTTCTTCAGATAAATTCTTTTCCCTACACTCATTAACTGAGGTGCTGCTGCAGAGCTGCAACTGTCCTTTGAAAGCTGCCGTTATGTCAGTATTGTTTGTTTTGCTGCTTGTGGCAGGAGAAAAGCAGGTTTGGGGTTGTTTTGTTTGTTTGTTAGCATTGTGTGTGCAATCTGGCATTAATTACCTCTCTTTAATGACCAGATTGCAGCCAATCAGAAGTTGGGAGCTGGCAGTGTTTGGGCATTAGCAGCTCATTAATTTTTACCTACACACAGAGGTACTGCTGGGGTGCAGAGTCCATTTTGTTAGAGGGGTACCAGTAAGGGAGGGGGGGCTCTGCACAAATGTTTGCTTTTTGGCTTTTTGCTTTTTATTTCTTCCGATCGTGAAGAATGGGACTGATAATTCGGATTTGGAGTAACACGTTAGAGGTTTTAGGTGTATGAAAAGTAAATACCAAGAGGAAGTGTGATTATGGATCTTCCAATCCAGTAGGAGCTGGCGGTATGAGCGAGGTCGCCTACATTTGAAGGAGAGTTGCCTTGACAGGGTATGACTGATAAAGGAAACAAGGATTTCCAGAAAAACTAAGTGCATGTCTCTTCATTCGGGAGGAAAGGAATTAGGACAAATGTACTTTCAGTGATTCATAGAGAACTTCTGTTTGCCTTCATTTCTGAAAGTTTAATATCTTGGGTGTTTAATACAGTGTAGATGAATTTTTATGAACAAAAATATGTTGTCAGGATCTTCAAATTGACCTCTGATTTTATAACCACGTTCAACTCCCTATAGCGAACCCAAGCATTTTGATGGTCCAGCTTCCCCATTTGCAAATACAATAAGGTTAGATGTAATGTAAACACCTCACTTGGAATGAATCAGTGGTTTTTCTGTAGCTGCATGCTAAGCTTCTTAATGTGGGCCTATACAACTAAGAATTGCATATATTTTGCATGTAAAAGCCATGACATTAGTTTGTTCTTTATGTTCGTGTTCTTAAAATCAGAACATTTTGCTTTCCAAGCAGATAGGCCATGCTTTATTTTAAGAATTATTGTTTTAAATATGCAGTTATTGTGTTTCATTAATAGAATAAGGTATGACAAGCAGCTATGAGTTTAATGATAAATTACTTGGAATAACCATGTTGCCATAGTACCACATAAAAATAGTAAGTGTACCATGATTTAAAAATCCTCTTCTTTTCTGTACATTTGTTTCAAAACCCTCATTCCCAGTCCACCTGCATTTTAAAATATAAAAAGGCTGTGTGGTCAGTACTCATAATACAATAACCTTCTCATCTCTCTCACCATTCATTGCAATCTCTCCGATACACTAACCATTCACTGACCCACCTTAAAATAGTCATCTTCTTCAAAGCATCCTGTACATCACGTGTAATATTTTCAGGAAAAAAAATCTTGGAAAGTGGTTGATCAGTCATCTAGTCAAGAATTTTCAAATGAGAAATCTCTCGAAGTCTCAAAAAAAAAAAAAAAAAAAAAAAAAATCCCAAAGTCAAAAAAAGGAGAGCTGATCTTTCCGCTTGCCAGCAATGATGCAGTTTCCAGTGTTGCTCTTGTGTTGTATACGCAAGCCAGTTATTTGCTTAAGAACCCACAGATATCGTGTCAGTCTAAGTTAGAGCAGTAATTACACTTAAATGAATAGGAAAATGGTGGGAAATAATACAGAATAAAGCAAAGCTTCCGGAACAGCGACACCTCTCACAGTTAAGACAAAGCTGTGCTGCCGGTAAGGTGCTGCAGAAACAAAGGATTTGTCCCAGTTCTGCGCACAGCTGAGGAAGATGGTGCTGCAGTCCGGTCCTGGCAGCGAGAGCAGAACCCAGCAAGGAGGGCAAGTTGACTTTGCCGTTTGTATGTGACCCAGCAGGAGAGCTGCTGGCCTTGAGGGCGGCCAGGGGTTGGTGATGTGGCTGGTTATGTCTGGGCAGGTGGAGACGTGCAGAGTCTTTCAGAGGAGATGGCTCAAGGCAGGTTAGAACCATTGTTTCTACTTACAACCAACATTAAAACAAATATATAATAGGGTCGTATAGAACAGCAAGTATCGCACATTATTTGATAAACAGTCAAGGCAACTACTTGCTGATCAGTCGTTGGGCTCATTGCAAAAGCAAGAGGGGAAAAAAAGTGCATTTTTTAATCTTCTCAGAAGATTTCATAATTACGCTTTTTATTGAGGTGTCTTCCCCATTGATCAGAAGGCATGAGGTATGGCAACATCATGTTGGGGCCAGAGGGGCGATAAGGGAACATTTGGAAATACAGAAGGAATTGATCTGGGCTGATCAGCACTCCCGATAGTATTGACAGGAATCCGTAAGCTCTGTCGTGGTACAGGCAAGTGCTTTAGGGAGGCAAGGTGGCAGAGAAAGTTCCCTATGGAAGCCAAAACTTTAAACTGTTCTTTGAGGAAGGTGATATCCTTAGTAGCAAAGTGAAAGCAATTCCGATTGTACTTGATACTAAAGCAAGAAGCTGAAGCACTTTAAGCTCTTAATTACTTTAGCTACCAATAAAACTTATTGCTTGTGAATTTCTTGGGGCTGTTTCTTTCAAATGATTGGTTTACTTCTGTTTAAAAAGTCGTCTAAAGCTACTGACCCTCTCCTAAAGAGTAATGATGTTATCTATAAAATTATACTAATAAAATGTATTTAACAGTGCTAGACCGAGGTAATAATGGTTCTTCTTATGTGCAACCTGACAATTCAATTAATCACTTCTAGTCTGCAAGGTAGTTTATCAAAAGGAAGCACTTAAAGCACTTTGATGCTACCTCACCAAAAGTTCTTCATATCATAATTTATTTATTTGACTAAAATTTGCAAAACACAAACTGTGAGTTAAACAAAAATAGATTCATAACTTTTCAATAATGTATGAAAGATTAGCTACAGAATCATATCCAATCTACTATGATGGAATTTAAGTTCAGTCTCTTCTGATATAAATGTAGATATACTGCTGGTATATTGACATATTTTATAGTAAATATTAATGTATTAATTGTTGTATACACAGCTATTTGAGTACATTTGTATTGGGGAACACTTCTCTGAAAGAGGAAAGTATGTTCAAGATGAAAATGGGAGTAGTACATTTTATCCTTTGCTGTAACGTTTTATGGAAAATTAGGTTTGGAGGCATGATGTCTTTGTCCTTTGTCTTTTTAAGGAGCAGTAGTGATCCAGATGGCTCTGCAGTAGCCTCATTATTCGAATCCCAAAATGATAGGAGTTGCTTGTCCTGCAGCACCAGGACCTTTGCTTCTCTCTGCATTTTAGAGGACAGTGGCTTGGACGTCGTATCCCGTTTGCTGTGGTGTGTGCATGGCTCCTTGAAAGAGCCTTTTTCACGCCCCTAGGGACCTTTTTCAAGTGTTTTACGTACCACATCACACAGGAAACATAAATTAATCTGTTTCTTCTTCCACGCAGCAGAAATAACCAAATAGCACCTTAAAATGTTCTTGGTTTTTCCCTGATATGTGAGGTTTGTGTACAAGCATGTATCTGGAAAAGATATAATGCTGTCAGTGTGGTTATAAGGGTTTTATCAGTGTAAGCTTCGGATAACTGCATTACTCACAAAGCCATCCGTGAGTTATGCAGGTTGTCCAAAACGAGTGCCAATAAAACCATAATGTGGTAGCTTTTCTGTACATAAAGATGTCATATTTTAAATCTCATAATTTGGAGCATTCCAAGGGTTTAAAGCGAGGCTTGCTGTGTGTTCCCTTCAAAAGCCTGGATCTTTCCTCCACAATGTTGTAAAACTCCTGTTCCTAACCGTGCGGGGCTGCAAGATGCCAGAGCATCAATCTGTCACAGGGTAGGGCTGAACACTGTCAGATTTATGCCTCACTATTTAGTTAATTTACTTCTTAAAACCAAGGGTTCAGCTGAAAAATAGGTGACTAAATTAAGAGGCAGATTTAAAAGGTACTTAAGTGATTCTGTTGATTCAAGATGGGGATTTTACGCAGGTTATGAACTTAAACATTGGCAAGTCAGAGTCCTTTTGACTGGAATATTGATAAAAGCTGATTTGGTAGGGTTTGATCTACCTGTTAAAATGCAATATGCTGTAAAACTATAAATGAAAAAAAAAAAAAAAAAAAAAAAAAAAAAAAAAGCTTTCCAGTCAGTTAGGACAAGAAGCCAAAATATACAACTAGAAATTTCTTTCAGTCAACTCACTGAAAGGTTTTTAAATCTCACTTGTCATTTTTTTTCAGTTCTTCATCTCTTGTCATAGAATGCCCATGTGAGGGAAAGCATGTGTGTACGAAGTTAAAAACAGACCATAATGCACGGTATTTAAAATATCTTCCTGGTATCTGAAATTTCTAGTTGCCAGGGGAATGGAGGGTTGTAGTGTAACAAAACTGGAGATAATTTATTTCAGCTTCATGAGAGTTCATGGGTTTCTTCCTGCCTTGACCCAATTAAGCGAATTTTTTTTCCTTTTCAGTTCTTTCTGGGAGTTTTTGTTGTTTCAGGAAAAAAAAACCCTCCTTAATTTTCTTTAGAAATGACTAAATATGATAATTCTTCATGCTTTTATTGCATTGTAAATAATGAGTTCTGCAATTGAGACCCATAGCATCTTTCTGAAAAAGGTAAACAGGAAGCATTATTCCCAGTTTGAGGATTATGGTGTTCCTTTGCCAACACCAGTATTAGTGCAGGGATCTCCTGACTCCTATGATTAAAGGAAGTTGTTTATTAGTTCTGTGTAGGATACTCAGCATGTTGTGCTACTCTCACACATGGGGTTGATCTGTGTTTTGGATAATATTTTGCTGTTGGCCTTGAACCACATTAGAATTGGCAGTAGCACACCATGTCCTCTCATGTTTCACTATTTTGGTGGGGTTTTTTTAGTATTTAACACAGTGGTTTGTAGGTGGATGGAATACCTTTTGTGCTCTGGCAAGTTGCTTGTTCTGCAGAATGTGTAACTAGGGAGGAAGGAAATCAGAAAGTAAAGGGAAAGTTTTCTGGGGGAACGGCATTTGCTTTGGGTGCCCTAGAGTTTGGGGTGGGTTGATTGGTTAGTATGCAAAATATTGTGGTGTGTTTATGTAATGCTATGCCACTGCTTATACTGTATAAGTCTAGTCATAGAGTGGAGACAGCTGCTTGGATACCTGACAAAAGAATAAAAAGAAGAAAGGTGAAATTCTCCATGAAGCTAGGCTGTTAGGTCATCATTAGTACTTAATTATTAGAGCCAAATAGAAAAACTGCTGCCAAATTGAACAAATTATATTCCTTAGTTACATCTCAGCTGCTATATTTCAGCTCTGTTCCCAGTCCAAATTTTTGCCATGTTTGTATCATCAAAGAAAGAAGCATAGATAATCTAGAAGGAGAAGGTGAACCTCTGCTGACCTCCCAGTCATCACTAAATGTAGGGTCATATGCTCCTCCAGCTGTCATTAGAGACAAATGAAAGGGGGGAAAAAAATAGAATCTTAGTACGAAAATGTCTTAGGCTGTGTGAGGATTATGAAAAAAAATATTGCCCTGTCAGCTAAAGAGGGGAGGAAAGAGCAAACTGTGTCCTTAAAAATATTTGT
Organism: Falco biarmicus; assembly: GCF_023638135.1. Classification (NCBI taxonomy): domain Eukaryota; kingdom Metazoa; phylum Chordata; class Aves; order Falconiformes; family Falconidae; genus Falco; species Falco biarmicus. The sequence continues at coordinate 5,552,042 of NC_079291.1, read as the reverse complement.
TTAAACACAAAGAACAGCACTGCATCATTATCCTTGTCTTTTTTTATGTATATTTAGTTCAGTCTGTTCTTTAGTTTAGGCCTAAAATATTATGAGTTTAGAAAAAAGATGTATGTTTCACAGCATTTGTTTAATATATTGGAAAAAAAACCCTAGTTTTAAAAAAATCCCGTTTGGCGCTAGTGAGATGATTGTTTTGTTAAGCCTGTTGCTGCGGGTATTTATAATTCACCACTGCTGCTTTGTTTGTTTTTTCCGTTGCATTTAGGTTATCTCGTTTCAGATACGATCTATTAAGTGGAGTATTTTTCAGTAGCTGAGGTTTTCCCACCTGTCTACCCTAAAACACCTGCAACATATGTTTGTGTAACCCTGCAATGCTTTGTGGTTTGGGCCTTGAGAAATTCCCCCAGAGCATTTTGCTTATAAACAGCTGAGCAATTCATTTCTCTAATGACGAGTGCTTTTCCCTTGGCATTGAGGCAATAGCACGTTTGCTGAAATAAGGCTCACTTTTTGTTCAGACCTATTGAAAATCTTTTTTTCATTTTTGTCTCTTATTCTGAACCTTCAGATTTTGAGCAGGGGGTTTTTCGTTGGGGTTTTGGGTGGGTTTTTTTGTATGGCGTGTGTGGCTGTTAATAATACTAAAGAGGGAGGAAAGGAAATACTTCAACAAGGAAGAAAAAAGAATGTTGTACGGACTCCTCTGCTTGCACCTGTGTGTAAACTTTTACAAATAATACGTATTCAGATGGGGAAGCGTTACATTGCAGCGGAGGCCTGGTTTTCCTGGTACGTTGAAGAACAGCCTGCCGGTGACTTCTGTCACACACAGGCGGGCCCTGCTGTATCATATTTACTCCGTGGGTAATGTGATGTGGTATGTCTCCAGAGGCCAGGGAGGAAAAAAAAGGGTTATACGAGGGAATTTGAGCATATGGAAGGAGCACAATCCTTAGCTGGTGGGAATTGCTTTTCGGCAGTTTATCCATTTATGCACATGTAGGAAATCTCTGCTGCTTTCAGTGGGATTCTGACCATGGCCTCGGCCCCCCACCTAGGAAAAAAGCAGGCGTGGGTGTAACTTTACTCAGCCCTTTGTCCCTGGAGGAGAATAAAGCCAAACACAAAGTCCCCAAGAAGCTCCTGCCAGCTGTGGGAACTGGAGCGAGTCAGTCTGCTGGTGGCTGGGAAGAGAAGCAGGAGGACAGGGATTAGGACTTCAGCAGGCAAAGGAGGGGGGGGCATCTTTAGGGGCAGGAGTACCTCAGAGGCAGCTGAAACGTTTTGAGGCATCCCCTCCCTTTGGGCTGTGGCTAATACTTCTGGAAGAGGCAAAGTCCAAAATCACCTCTATTTCTATGTGTGCTTCTGTATCTGAATTTCGTACGCTGTCCTTTTAAAAGTAGAAAGTAGGGATTTTCTACCAGTTGAAACTAAGCTCGCTGTAGCTAGCAATGAAGATTAGAAGAATTATAAAACAGCAGACTGCTCCTACAAAATGGGTGAGGGGAAGAGGGATTTCTAGTGTTGGCACAGGCAGCTTTTATCTGATTTCTGCACTCTCTTTCCTTAGAAGGGGAAAAACATAAATATGTTAATCTGTATAATGCCCGTACGCAATTTCTTGGGCTGATTTCACTGTCATTTTAACATTATCCTTTTAAGAAAAGATTTTTATCTGAGGTACTAGTCAAAATACTGACATAAATTCAAGAAGAAAAGGAAAAACTGTACTTGCTTAAGTAATTAAAAATACAAATAGAATCATTCTAAATTGCACCGGGTAGGAAAAAAATGTGGTTACTGTAAATTTTTTAAATGACGGAGCTATGTTTTCCTGTAAATAAATTTGTTTAGTCTTCAGCCCTAATAAATGGAATGTAATATAGGGGACAGCTCAAATTGGATGCTTTAGAGAGGGGAATTAGTTCAAAATTCATAAAGAAGAGACATTGTAATTGTGTAGGTTTTCCTTTCTGCTTATGTTTAACTTACTGAAATGGTTAAAAAGAACATAAAATTTAAAGGACAATCACAATGACATGAAGACCATCATCTTCATAAAACCATATTTTTTGCTGTCTGAATTTCAGTTTTCAGAAGTATTTACAATTTCAGTGGTGATACTTTACAGAAACTTGTCGGCTAACATATATGTCAGGCTTGTTGGGGTTTTTTTTTAATAATGAAATTTTCAAAAAGGATCTCTCTGTAGTGTTGCAAAAGGAGTTGCAGCAGTAACCCTTGATATTTACTGTCTTGCATTTCTAATATTTTTTCAACAGCCTTTTTTTCTGAGGGCTTTTTTTTTTTTGACTACATGTAATAGTACTTTAAACTGCTTCTTCCTTTGATACTTTTAAACCTCGTAGGAATTTAAATAGACCCTTGTGAAAGTAATTCTTGAGCCTTATTCATATGTTCAAGTTAGATCATTATTCCTATTAATGGCTTTAAGTGCTTAGATAGTAGATCAGCCTTTTGTGTCTTGAATTGCTTGTCATTTCTGCATAAATATGTTTCAAGATACTGTTCCACATGATCTTTTCCTCTTTTTTTTTATTTTTATTCAGATGCAATGTGTAATAATTTTATTTATGGGGTGGTGGAAAAGAAATGTCAATGTTTTTGCTAAGTTTGAATATATACTGTGTTATTTGAAACCAATTGCAGAACTGGCTAGCATCTGGTAACATGAATTTTTCAAAGGCCTGTCTTAGGACTTAGAAGTGCTTGTTATTTTAACCATCTCTTGCTTTTCCATCTTGTTGAAATGGTCAGCAAAATCAAAATACCTGAAGAAAAAAGTTACTAAATTCATGGGAGAAAAGTTACACTGTTTGATTACTTGTGTAGTAGTCGCAGAACCATCAGTTATCCTCATCACGTCAGTTTAGATTTGATTATCATAGAAATGCATTGAATTACCAAACTAGAGCAATAGTAACTAAAGCTGATTCATTGTTATTGCTGTCAATTGATGAGGACTGACTTACAAGCCATATGAATGAGTAGAGTTATGCAAATATTGATTTTTAACAGGAGGAGAAAAACGTAGAACGGCCATTACAATGTGGGTGGTGGGATAGATGAGGATTTTTTTAACAGTTGTCTAATAGCTTTTAGTTGTTTCATTTCTTAATGAACATTACAAACAGGACATATTTTTAAAATGTTTAACGTGTTTCCAAAGAAAGAAAATGAGACATTTCATACAAGATTAAGTCTGACTGCGTGAAATGATTTGGAAATTCCCAGCCTTGAATGTGACCCTGGAAATCACCCTGGCCTTTGATATCTACCACCTCTTTCAATCTTCTTCTCTCTTTTTGTGCGCATGTAATATTCTGGTCTTTAAAATGCAACTCCTATATCCTCTTCCAAAAATAAGGTTTCCAAGGAGTGAGGGTTATCTGCAGTTATGTGGAAGATGAGAGGATAAGACTATGGATGCTCCAGTCCATAGTGAAATCTGGAGGGCAAAAATACAACATGTGAAACTGAAACAGCTGCAGACTGACTCTGTCAAAAATACGATGTACTCTTACCTGTGAACAACTATTTCAGAAATGTCATTGTATGGTTCATTAGAACTGGCTTTACTACCAGCAGGACTGAAGAAGGCAAATCAGAATATAAAGCAACGGCCTGTGAATGAATAAACCTCTAAAGCAAATACTTGGAAAGTATTTAGATCTATATTGTATTGTATAAATATATGTATGTTTATACAATATATCTGATCGTTATGGGAAAATTTACCATTTTGTTTTCTTTTACACTAGAAATTATTTACTTTAAGCCATTTCTCTTCTACTTTATATATGTGTGTATATATATATATATATATATATATATATATATATAAAGGGCCCCTCTGTATCTATCTGTTATTTTGGCTTCTTCTATATGCAGATTTTTTTACTTAAAAGTAATGTCCTTGATGCATTCGTTTGATCAAGCTATATTTATATAATATTTATTCATATATATATATATATATATATACATAATTTTTTTATATATTATATAAGTTTGAAGCTTATACTGTGGTCTACCCCTACACGCAAGGCAGCATGCTGAAGAGGAATAGTTTCATTGTGGCAGAGGTGGAGATTAACAAGTGGCTTCTGGCTTCGATATTAATTATATACATTTTGTTAGAGGGGAACAGTTCTTTTATTCGTGGCCTCTTGTTTTGAGTAGGGTGAAAATTGGAGATAAAAAAGGCTCCGCGTGCCATCTAGTGGCACGTTCAGGTTGTCTCGCTGAATTAATTTGCTTAACCGAGATGCTGCTAGTAGTATTTTCTGCTTACTATTACCATTTTCTTTAAAACCATGTCATTTTAGCTTGGAGGTGCTTAAAATTCTATATCTGAGCTAAAGGAAGAAATCAGATTGGTATCAGAACCTGTCCAAATTGATGGAATTAGAAATGTTACCACTGCAGCCAGCAGCCTCAGCACTGTGTGGAAGAGTGCAAATTTCTGTGAGCATGGAGGGGACTTACTGGCAACACTTGGTATTATTTTAAGTATTTTAAGAGTTCATTGTTATGTAACTGGTGTTACTGCCTTGAGAAACCAAGATCCTGAGGGAAAAAATTATTCTTGAAATTTCTAATCTTCATTGATGAGCATACTTTTTTCTCTGCTTTAAAAATCTCTCAGAAAATTCCAATAAGGTATTATTTTTTAAAAATATGTATTTTAAATTTTTTTGTTTATTTATTTATTTTTTTAGAAAAATCCAAGACCGGTAACTCATCAATTCCAACAAAATTTAGACTATTACAAAGCACGTGGAGCTGACTTGATGAACAAAACCCGGTAAGCTATTTCTGAGTATGTGTTCACTGAACTAAGACCTTACATAAACAAAATGTTTCACAAGTCGCTTTTATTCCAAACAGATATTACATAAGCAGTGTTAGAAGCACATGTGTTTATTTCATGACATTTGTTTTGAGTCTTTACCTTGCCTATTATTACATGAAAAATGAAAGCTGTACAGATTGTGTTGATGTCAGCTCGCTGGCATTTTTTTAAGGTTAAGGACATTCATACGCAGTGACATATAAACTAAAAGCAGGGACTAAAATGTTGCCAGTGTGAGTTCTGTAGCTGAACTGCTTCCGAAAACGCATCTAACTGCAGCCTGGAGTATTCACAATCCAGAAGCTGTGTAAATTAAATTGAATTACGGTAAATCCAGTTTGAAATAATTTTGCTAAACCGTTTTACAGCCTTTCTCCCTTGTTTTAGAAGTGATTTTTATCACTACTGCTTAAATTCCGTGTCAAGTCCTTTTTAGCTGGTGGTCACAAGTGTAGAGGTGCCCATGCCCCGACAGGGTGGCCACAGCGTGGGTGCCGGTTGCTGGTGGGTGGTGGTCGCGGTGGCTGCGGAGCAAGCCAGCACAGGGCACGGGGCATTGCGTCGGTTTATACTGTCACTGTTACACTTTCTTAGATTGCACATGGTCGCAGCCATATACCGTGTCTGCTGATTCATAGGAATTTGCTGGGTTTTAGACCTTTGCACCGTCTGTCAAATTCTGTTTCAATCAGTTTCATTAAAAGCTAGCTGAAATTAAAATGGAGTGGATTAAAAAGCTCTTAAAAATGGAGGAAGGAGCAGAAATCAAAGCTAGGCAGAGTGAATGCAAAAGCTTTTTCTTTTTTTTTCCCCTAAACCAGGCTCTAAAGTTGGGAATGTCAAAAATTTCTCTATTCTGTTGCATTTTCTTAATATTTTTACTTATTTATTCATTAAAATAATGGTTCGAGAATTGCATAAACTGGAAAAATAAGTTATTTGAGAATTTCAAAAGAAGCATTTCAAGGATTTTGAAAAAAAAAAAAACAAACATAAAGCACAAACAAGAATGACACCTCTTGGAAACCTGAATTTTAAGGAAACAAATGCCCATTAAGTCTATGTAGAACTATAAATTAATTGCACACATATATACAGGATGCACACCAAAGGAGAGGGGAAATTGTTTAAAATAGTTCAGAAAGGGGAATAACTGGGATAAATTTATCTCAACACAGGAACATGTAAAGTAGGTCAAATGTGGTAAATCTGGTTAAGATTGGGCCAAAGAGAGAACTGGAAGATGTAACATTAAGAAATGTTTCTGCAATGAGCAAAGAAACGAATTACATCAGCTACCAAGTCTTTTTCATTTTTAATTCCACAGGCTCAATGGTATATTTAAAATATCTTGGCAAATCTCTAATAGATATTGCTTATATCTATTATAACATATTAAAACATATAAAACTTTTTAATCCATCATATTCGTATATTTGCCTCTCATCTCTCATAATGGCTACTTACTGAAGAGAGAAATGCTTTTGAATAAGACTTGCTTAAAACAAAACATTTTCATCTTAGCAGAAAACAGTAGAGATTGAATCATCTTCCTACTGCTAGTTTAAAAATACACCATTCACAGTCAAGGTCAATGATGCTTATTGTGATGAAACAAAATTGTTTGCTTCATAGATGGAATTCACGTTTCCTTGATACTCATATTTTTAAACTGATGCCTTTTAAATGCATCTGCTGATAATTCTACAACATAATCAATCAGCATTTTTCTTATAATTGTTGTGCATGTCTGGTACATTTAGATGGCTAAAATGTAGACATTGATCCATGTTTAATGGCTGTAATCATCCTTTGCATTAATATATCAGGCATTTAAATGGTAAGAAATAGATACATTGTTCTTATTTTCCTGAACTTCAGCTCAGTTTGTGTACTTTCTCCAGAGATCTAACACCTCACTATCATTCAGTTTCTGAAGCTGTGATTCTGTGAAGTTGCACAGTAAATTTTACTACAGAGTACTGTTTTCAAGACCACCTCTTGACAAGAATTTAGATAGGATCATTGTTTATTTTTCATGTACGTGTATGTGTTTGTGTTCTGAGCTGATCATTAGCGGTGTCAGTTCATAGGAAAGCCAAAGCACACATAGGTATGAGAAGCTGCAATAACTATCCTTTCTAGTTCTCAAAGAATTTTTAAACATTATTGCACATTATTGTTGAAAGCATTTTTTAAAATTATATCTTGGACATAAGAGCTTAAAGATTTTTCTAGCTTATTGTTCCTGTAAAGTGAAGTTTCTCTAAGAAGTCTCTTTCCAGCCATCTGAAAAACACAAACTCACTTCTGTCAGAGTAGCCAAATTAAGCAGTCTAGAAGGAAAACCAATACTTTTTATTAAGCAAAATATAGCAGGAAAAAAAAAATGAAACAAGAAAGAAAGAAGTTGGTAGACAAAAACACACAAGCCTCTGTATAAGCTTTGTCCCCTGCATCTGTTGCTATGATTCCAACGATGCTCTTAGCTCAAAGTGTCCAGTGACTTTGTTGCTTGGGTGGCTTGTCAGAGAAAATATTTTCTTCCAGTAAATACCATTTTTTGTGCAAAGTCAGGATTATTTTTACTGATTTTTCAAGGCTCTATCTAGGTTGTCTCTAGAAACAGCACAAACCTAGGGTTCAATGTGCAAGCCATTATCTTCTTTCTAAGGTGATGTTTCAGGTGAGTGAGTGATAAATACCACCCCAATCTTGATGATTAGGTTCAGTAGACTGAGGTGAAAAAATATGCCAAATATACTAAAGTTCAGATTCTGAACCTCAACCAAGCTCTTACTGGTATGACCTCCAAAATCAGTGGTGGAATTAGATTCACTGCAAACTGTTGAAAACTGATAGATACTTGCTAAGCCAGCACTTGGCATTTCTTCTTCCACCTTTAAAGCTACAGTCTTCATTTTCTTTCTGGAATGGAGAAGACATTAAACAAAAGGCCCTGTGCTGACTTTTCTGATGCCACATATATGTGATGGAATAGAAAAAAAATCCCTTTCTCTTCCTTAAGTGTCTCTGCAGTACCTTGGGGAGGTGATTAAGAACTGAGTCTGCTAGGTGGTAGCAGAGTAAAATTTAATAGTAATAAACATTTTACCATGTCCTCTTTAAAATCATTGGGACCCATTTAGGTTTTTTCAACTGTTTGGGACTCCTGCAAGAGCATTTTATAGTTGTGAAGATGCTTTCTTTGTAGTTACTTTGTCAGTCATTCCCAGGTGGCTGCAGAAAGATTTTTATAGTATCGGCAGATTCAATAAAATGGGGAGACACAAGAAACACCCTGTCATCGTTACTCAGCGATCATTCTTTTCCAGCTTCCATAAACTGGGAAGTAGCACTTTGTCCCAGTCTCTGTGCTGCTGTTCCTCCTAAAAAATGCTACGTGCTGTCTTTCTTCATCTCCAGTACACAGCAGAAGGGCCTCGTACAGCTTGGGGCTGTATCTCGTGAGCGTGCAGGCTCTCACATACTTTCTTCTGCTGCCTCTCATTTTAACCATATCTATTCTAAGTCTAAACAACTCAGCTGTTGTTTTTTTTCTGGATATGTTCTATATGTGTGCACGCATTTATATTGTGTAGTCTAAAAAAAAAACATATCTGGAGACAAATAGGGAAATGATATGAAAAGCAAAATTAAAATTACTTTTCCAGGTGCCTGAGCAAGTTACAAGTCACCCATATTAATTCATTGGTAGTTTATTTTTAGTTTAACTTCCCCCAAACATTACAGAACTATTTTTTCCCCCCCGAGTACAATGATCGTATTGTTTTTAATTTCTTGTGTTTCTTCAAAATTTTTAAAGGCAGCTTTTATATCACTGAAGTACAGATCACTAAAATACAACCTTAGGAGTGGAAAGATCTCTGTGATTCCTGTGTATTTCTGTGAAAGATATTTCAAGCATTAATTATATAAAACAGGAAAATACAGAATGATCGAATAGGAATGTCCTTGCTGATCCCTGGGTTATGTGAACAATCCTACTGGGAATTAGAAGCTTCTTTGCCTCTTTATTTTAGACAGATTAAATGGTTTGACAATTTCCTTGTTCTTAATGTTGCGTATAACTGAAGTGAATTAAATAGCCACTGTCATTAAAAATAAAAAGCAACAATGCTAAGGACCATGATCTAGTGTATGTTTTATCCTGAAGCCATTCTTTAGCCAAAATCAGTTTAGAAATCAGCGTTCCTGTTAAAAAGTGCTTGGCTTGAAATGGCTGGGCTGGGCAGAAGATGAAGAGCAATAGACATCTAGCTCTGCCAGCCTAGAAGTACAACCTAGTGTTAGTTCCGCTTCTTGAAAGAAATGTTTGAGTTTGAGTTTTTGTAAACATTTAAGAGAATTTAACCTAGCAGGAGTGAATATTAAAGCAGTCTTTGAATAAGAAGTGCAAAAAGTCAGTCTTAAAAAGTTTTTGATGCTTTTGAGCCTGGATTGTTTTTTTGTCGCTCTCATGTTTTTTTCATTTAAAAAAGCAAATTAAGAAAATTGGTGAGAATTTACTGTGGGGTGAGTCTGCATTTTTCAGGAAGAAAGGGCCAAAACAATCTGTCCACTGATAGTTGGGGAAAACTTGGACCACATGCAGTCCTTCTGGTTCATGTATGTATTCCAGTGCAACTGTAATAAAACACCCTCTTCGTAATGTTCAAATCTTGAATTTCTTCCCCTGTTTCTGGAGAACAATGCATGCATTGCTGTGCCTGTCCAAACCATTGGCAAGGATGTGATGATTTCTCCTCTTCTATTTTTTAGCGCCAGCGCTAAGGCTGCCCCACTGAACATCAACAAAGTCTCCAACAGCTTACTGAATTTTGGCCGAAAGCTCATTGCTCCGGCTATGGCTTCAGGCGGGGCTGGGGGTGCTCCTGCCAGTGGGAGCAGCTTTCCTCCCCCTGCAATGCCCATCAGAAGCGCAGTGGAAGCCCCCCTCTACCACCACCACCAGCAGCACCAGCACCATCAGGCACAGCAGCAGAGGATGATGAAGTCCGAAAGCATGCCAGTTCAGCTGGGCAAAGGTAGGGGTGAAACATCTAGCAGTGGTGCAGCAGAGGGAATTTTGGTCATATATCTTAAGGGCTGAAGAAAGTCCTTTTATTGACTTTGCATCAATAGGTACATATTTGGAGGAAAGAGAAAAAAAAGCATTTTGTTAAGGAGGACATCTGTGCTAAGTACAACATGTTTGCGATGTAATACAAAATTAGATGTTATCTCAAGAGTGTACAAATGCTATAGGAAGTTTTGAACCTTTTAAAAAATATGAACAAGAAGTTACATCAGACATACCAACAAACTACATCATTGCCAGAAACATTAGCCAATTAATTTTTCAGTCTTTTAAATGCAGATTTTTTTTAACAGTAAGACTAATTTCTTACAGGGTTTTTTAGATTATTGTCACAAATCCCATGCATATCAATATTTGCTAAGTGCAAGTGAAGGAAGTTAGATCAATTACGGAGTAATTCTTAACAATTGAAATCTTACTCCCTTTAGAATGTGTGGAGCTCATTTGAGAAGTTGTCTGAACAATAACATGTTTGCCTTTTAATAATTTTTTATGGCCCTCTGCACTTTCCATGTTTAGAAAATACTACTTCTTTTTCTTGAGTCTTTCTTTTCATATTTCTTGAGGACAGTTTATTCAAACAACAAAGTCACAAGGTCAGCTTCAGTAGTTATTTCCTATGCTCTGCCATGCTCAAGGTGCATTACTGCTTTTCATCTTCAGTCGGCCTATGGCAGTGTGTTATTTGCAAGGAGTTATGTAGAGTGATCCAGTGTCTGCCGCTTCTAGCAACTCATCCTAAGCAATGGTTGTAAGTTTGAGGTCTGGTGCTGGCTGACCCTGAACCATTACATAGGCTTGCATCATGTTCTTCACCAGATTTGAAAGTGTAAGATAAGGAAAATAACACTTTTTGGTTATTTCTGAAGTTGGTGTCCTTTCGCTTTCCTGTGGCACCCATATGGTCCAAAATTAGTCCTTTCATGATGTGTCGCATCCCCAGCAGACACTGAGGGAGTAGAATTGCAAGGTACAACCATTCTCTTGGAGCAGAGAGATACAGTCACTTCTGTAAGAGCCACTGCAGCTGCTTGGCAAAATCCAGATACACAGCTTCTCTCAGAATTGTAGAATAGTCTCAGAAATTGTTCCAGAAAGAGTTTTACAGTGCAGACATGAAACTGAAACACAGTGAATCGTTGATGCAAATCCTGATCACAACAATGGAAGTGAAATTAGGTGTGGAATTAAATTATTTCCACAGTTTTGGAGAGAGACTCTTTTGTTTGGGTTTTTTTGTGATTTTCCATAGCTCCCTTACCACATTATTCTTTTCTTACCTTTGGCGTTGAAAAGTAGTCCTCAGGTGGTTATTTTCTTTCCCTGCTTAGTATAAAAAAAATGTACAATTGGAAGCAACTTCTGTAGGTGGAATCGATTGTACCTTAATCTTGACCATCTTGGTCAAGGATGACTCTGTTTACACTTGTAAGTAACATGTTGCATCATCCAGAAATGTACCCGACACTTTCCATACAAGAATCAGAATAAAAAACTGTAGTTATGTTTGGTCATTGGCATGTACAAGCCATGCACATATCTCTGTATCAACAGGAATATGGAGATTTGATAAAGTCATCAAGCAATTACACAAATTTATGATGTAGGGCATAAAGCATTGTCATGGCAAGAGGAAATAAAGCATACTGCAGTGCTTCAGTACCTGCAGCTTCCTCTCACCCTCTTCTGTCTACCCATATTTGGCACAAAACTTGCGGAAGTATTTAAAAGGCCACAAAATGTAAATATGCATTTTTAATCAGTTGAGGTGACAGTGAGTTTTCTTTTATGTATTAGTGCCATACTTGTTCCAGACCTGGACAGTTAGCAGTGTGTTGTCTGTAGTTGGATGGAACTTTTAAATGACAGCAGCTAACTACATTTGCAAGTGCCATAATTTTTTATAAAGAGAAATCTGAAACAGCAAATCTTAGAGCTGCCCAGTGAATTCTCTGAAGTTGAAATGTAGGAATAGCTTAAAAAAAAACCAAACCCTATTTGCAACGACACTGTGGCAGAGACAGGCTAAGAAGACCCTTTTGAAAGACGATGCAGATACATTTGTAAACAACTCAGCACCATCTCCATCATGCCTTAGAAGTGGGAATAAGTCTTTTTCAGTTCTGTGCAGAACAGTATCGCCATGGCAAGAAAGTGCTGTACAGTGTCTCCTGTGAAGGAGGGCACTTCCCACAGCTCTGGAAAGTTGTGGATACTTCTAGCCCAGGCATTAAGACTTAGGATTTAGAATATACCCATATCCTGGGAAGCTCTCATTCCACTTCTGTTTGTGCTGAACTTTTTACCTGCCTTTTTACCTTCTGCACTACCGTTTTTCAAACCCTGGATTCTGCTCTAGTTTTTGAGTACCTAAAAGCTGTTCAGCATGGTTTGTAACTACAGACCTCCCAAGTTACTGACTAGCTGTCACTAGCTGTCTTACATTCCTGTTCTTAACTGTGTTTTCAGCTCTCCTCAGCCTCCTGGAGCTTGGTTATTTAGCTGAGGTAGGCGGAGGCGCGGATTTAGGATTTAAGTCGATAGACATTTGCACTTCCAGTTGATCTAACACCCACAGATGCTCAATTGGACAGTATAAGAGACCGAAGTGCTATAAATCTGACAGGCTTCAAGTCATAAAAGAAGTCAACCGTTTTTCTTATATTATATTAGCCCTTTCCAGTTTTGAATGTTCAAGTGGTGCCGATAATTTCAGTTAATGTGTATAGGGCAGTAAGTTTGAAGAGATTAAATTAACTGCCTGATCAACTTTTTTATGAAGTGTGAAAAAGACCTTGGTAACAAAACATCTTGCAGGAGCGGCAAAATATTCCTGTCCCAGCTTTAACGGCTCCGTGCAGACAGTTGCCGCTCGACGCAGCCGCTGCGACAGGTGTCGTTCCTGCTGCCGCCTCTAGGGGGAGCTTGTGCCGTACTCTGTACTCGAGGCCAGGGCGGGTCGGTTTGCATAATCGGTAGCAATGATTTTCCACTGCGAAGTTTTGGTACTTCCTTAATTTCTTCAAGAAAAAACGCATATAATTTAAACAATATAAACGAAAAAAACAGTGGACTATTATTAAAAAAAAAAAAAAAACAAACCAAAAAAAAACCCCAAAACTTAATTGTAAGCATGTAATTCCAGATCTGTTTTCAACATTACAAATCACACTTGAATAAAGTATGCAGACACCTAATCAGAAATTCATTTCTTCCTGATAATACATGAATCCCATTGAGCCTGTCCTCAGCGCAGCAGAAGGTTGGGTATCATTCCTGATGATGCAAAGTAGCCTGCTCATAGAAAAGGGATTAAAATATTCTCTTGATCCCACACAATGAAGGAATTCATTGGTACAAAGGCTGAATTCAAATCTTGAGTTCACTGGATTGTCAGTTGAGTTCATTGTCTTGAAAGACAAAAGTTTTGATAATGAAAAAATATGGGGGGAAAAGCAGAATTGTTGTCGTTTGTGTTCCACTGGATTCTTGAGCATTCAGAAACTGGATACTCTTTGATTACCAAAAAAAAAAGTATTTCTCTTTCACTTCTTCTTTGATAGTGCCAGATACAGTTTGCTTTTATCACAAGGACACGTTAGAGGACCAGTTTGAAGATGAAGTTCTGCCAAAACTGCGATCAGCTATTTGAAGAGTTTCCAGATTACTGTTTGTATTTATGAGTTGATACTTCTGCGGTATTTGTTGTAACACGAACAGAATTTCTACAGTCACCAAATATGCCCTAAAGAAATGATCCCCATGTTTAGAATTATTTATGAACTGTGTCTAGAAAATGAGTATGCTTTTTCAGAAGGAAAAAGAAGTTGTCCTTACTGATAGCAGAGCTGAATAAAAATTAAAGGAATAAAACACTGAGTAATAAATGCTTTTTATTTTCCTGTTTAAAAAACATGCAAATGTGCATATTCTAAGGCAATTACAAAATGTTACTGACAGTAAGAATATGATGCTCCCAAACTAGCAGAATGACAGTGTAAAGTACCAGAAACAAAACGGTTTCGATTGTTTGTTTTAGTGTAGATTTTGATATAAATCTGTCTCTTAAAAAGACTGCTTTTTGGAAGTGTCTGCAGCACATAATGCACTGGTAATTAAAACTTCCCATTTCTTTTCGCCTGCTCTTACACCACTCTCTTACTCTGTCGTTTGTGTTTGAAGCAGGGTCTTCCAGCTAAAACCCCCAAAGTTGCAGCTCTTGACTTCAGCGATTTGCATTTGTCGGGGAACCTTCTAACGCTGTTGTTTGTCCACCAGGCGAGGCAGGCGCAGGCAGTGATGCGGGGCTGCCGCCCCCCGCGCAGCATCCCGCTGCCCTCCCAGGTACGGCTGCTGCAGAGCCCGTTCTGTGCCTGCAGCCCTGCCCTCGGCTGCACACGCGGGTTTGCCCACGCGTGGCATCTCTACTCTGCCGGAGGCCATCCGCAGAGCGGCACTGTTGTGCAGAGAGAAAAAAAGCCGCTTCGCTTCATCGCTCCCTGACTGTGCTGTGTGTGGCCCCCCACTTCCATTCCATGTACTCCAGCATCCCTCTGCGTTAAACACGTCTGTTCGCCTTGTGCTTTGTTGCCCATTTCACACTTTGCCATCATCAGCGTCTCTGTTAGTTGCGTTACCTCCCTGTTGTTATATTTAAGGCAGGTATTTGGGGTTGAAGTTCTGCTTTAATGCACTAGACTAAAGAGGAGCTTACCTGCCTTGGCCTGAAATAATAAGCATATGGATTGGTGTGATGAGATGGGTTGAGCAAATTTTAAAAGTGCTGGAAGCCTTTGTTCCAATTTCAACATAGGAGAAAAAGGGAAACTGATTTACCTGAAAAGTTTTTATAAAGTCATATCATTCTTTCTGCAGATTTTAATCCTCTGCATCCTGACTATGGCAAATACAGAGTAATAGATGAGCAGATCTGAATGGTTTTGAATTATATATCGTGCCTTTCTTCTGTTCTTCTTGGTATCTTTGTCCTTGCTCTCCTTATAACTGTGAAAGCTATTCTCTTCCTTTGTAGGGACCAACAGAATGAGCCATCGGTTTTGTATGCCTTTTTTTGTGTCTTTGATTTTTCATATATTTCGGTAGAGACATCCAAACTTCATGGTTATCGCCCCTATAACTTAACTCAGACTTAGTGAGACCCGAAGCTTGCTTTTGTTTCATTGTTAAGTCTTCCCCACTCCTCTCATCATCACCTTTTACTTTATTAGAAGTCCTTATTATAAATCACATTGCAAACTTCCCTTCTTCTTTTCAAGACATGGCATCTCTCCACCCTCTGCCCTGCCAGCAATGCCAACAGTTCGGTCCCGTTTTCCCACTACCACATCCATGTATTTTCCAAACGGGTTTGTGTCAGAGCATTTGTAACCATGGGGTCAGCCCCAATATCGTTAGCAGCAGGCAAGTGGTGAGCCAGTTAGAAGCCAGCACACGGATGTAGCACTGCTCCTTTTTTCCTCAGAAGTGGATGTATTTTTAGTGCATGAAATGTTGTGCATCGTTGCTGTGAACTATTTATGCATTTTGGTGTGTGTATATATACATTTTTTGAGACATCCTACGCAGTGACGTGTTCTGACTACTGCTTATGTCAGGGATCCTTAGCTATTTGTTCAGTGAGCCTCATAAGCATTTATTTGATTCCCACGCTTGGGGTTTGTTCAGCCTGTTTCATATGGGCTTTAGGACCGTCTAGTATGCGCTTAGATGGTCAGAGATTAAATTTTTCTAATAGTCTTTTAAGGAGGCATAATGTATTTATCTGAGATTGATAGAATGAACAGAGGAAAATGATTTAATTCAGTGATGTTCTCAGGTTGCAGATTAAGCTCCTAAAGAAGAAGGAAATTAGTTTGGTTAGTTATTAACTGTAGTTTATTGCATCATTTTTAGACATTTTGATGCTACATGGAGGGTAAGAGTTCTGTTCTTGGTTTGGTTTTTTTTTCTTTTTTTTCTTTTTTTTTTTTCCTGAGGAATAATCCCAAATTAGAAACTCTCTCAGATTATTTCTTGTTAACATGTTGAGTGAGGAGAACGTACCACACTGCTTATTAGGAAAGATGTGGAATCAGTAAGACATACAACAGAGAAAATACAAGGAGCATTTTGTGTAATCCTCCCGAGATCCTGAAATCACTGCATTGGTGCTACAGTGTTATTTCCAAAGTTACATGAGGCTTGTTAATGCCTGAGAAATCAGTGCACACAAAGCATATCTGAAAGATTTCAAAAGCATCAGGGTGCCTTCAGTTAAATGTTGTTGCAGCAGCTCTGCAATGTTGGGAACATGATAGGTGGCTTTTTTGTTACATTAGGGAAAACATGTATAATTGGTGTGACTTGTCTTTCAGCTTTCTTAATTGCAGTTGAAGAAGCGATGACTCCTCTGGAAATTGGAAAAGCCTATTACAATCCAAGAACTCAGCCTTAAGACTTGAAGCATACTGTAATTATTCATAAGCACTATTCTCTCTCTCTTGCTTAATTCTTAATGACATCCCCAAATAATCCATGTCACAGCACTGTTCACAGTGTTGGAGTCAGAATAAAAATTAGTGTTTCCTGATGATAGTTTTCTCAGTTTTGCTTATTCATGCAGAAGGAGCAGGTATATCCTAAGCTTCCTTCCTACGTGGGTATAAAACATGCAGAAATATTATTTTTATCACTTCTGGTTTACCGCATATCTATCTTAGATACAGTACATCTTGTATTGCTTTTATTTTTCATCTTTATTATATTTTATAGTTCATGAGAACCAGCTTAGTCAAAGCTTTTGGTGTTATTTGAGCAAATTCCCTTTTAGGATGGTTGCATTGTTCTGTACACAAAATCTCAGCTATATATATTTCCTCTCTTGTTTAGTTATGCAAGTAGCTGCATATTGCATTCCTCTAAAATGTGATCCATCTTCTGAAGCATAGCTGTTTAGTAAGCAAAGCAGTGTCCCTAAGGATAGCTCTCTGTCTTTTCAACATCCTATTATATTTTGGAGTTTTTTCATTAGAGCTGAAAGAATACAGAAAAAAAACCCCATTTTTCCATCATTTTAGCAAGCTGTACTATTTCATGTGCATGGGTTCCTCAAATACGTGTAAACCATCCCTCTCTGTAACTTATCTATGAAATTTTACCACATAATCTGCTTATTTGCAGGTGAAGTGGGTTAAGTGCAGGCCGTGCAGGGGAAGAGTATGTGAAAAACATATATTGCTTATTGTTTAACTTTTTTGTTGTGGTTTTTTTTTATCTTAATCCTATATGGAAAATACCTTCTTATTACTAGGATAGGAAAGAGAGCCCATTTAGTCTGATTTATGCATAATAAAATATTTTATCATTGTACTGTACTCTGTCCCCCTAATAGATTTCTTTGATTAGCAATTATATTGGCTACTCTGGCTTAGCTGTGTGAATTTCTTTTATAAATGCTTTATTTGCTAAAATATGTAATTCCATCTGTCGCAAAACTATTTTTAAGTTTTGCCTACTGTAAAACCACACTTCCATTGTAAATTGCCACTAGGAAATGCATAAAAAGTCTCCTTCTTACATAAAAGCGACTGTAAGGATAATGGTGTTGCCAAGTGACATGATTTTACCCTAAAATTAGAAACCTTCTAAAAACTTCTGTGTGACTGAATTATTGCTGCTGTTTGGCATGCAGTGTTTTCTCCTTTTCTATTCTAAAGAGAATTATTTACAGAATTGGAGATCCATTTTTACCTGATTAATGCATATCCCAAGGCAAAAGTTAAGTGAGATCTACAGCCTCTGTCTGCTGCGCTTTGAGGAAGCTGTTCAAGCCAAGTGGTAGGTGGTGACTAGAGGAGGGCTGAGAAGAAGCAGAGAAATGCACTTGAATGAAGTCGGTGAGAAAGAAAGAATATATAAAGAAAAAAGTTGCAATAGGGAAGTTGCGGAAGCAGAAGAGGCAATTTGGAAGGGTCTGATGGAGAGGAGGAGGCAGACAGAGGAAGGTCCACAGGAGTATGAGAAGCAGGACATGAAATGCAGGAAGGTCATGGAAGAGATGAGTGAAATAAGGCCGCAGAGAATGAAGGAGAAAGTTAGAAGCAGTTTATATGCCATTTTTCTTCCAGAAAATATTGAGAATATTAATCCCAGATCCTTTCTTGGGTTTTGTCCTTTCTGGTCTGTTTTGTCACATGTGATGTTTTAGTGTTGGCTAGCTCAGTCTCTTTGCATTGAACAGTTTTCTTGCTAAGAGAACGTTTTAAATAGATCTGTGTGTGAATTGCTGGTTTAATGTGACTGCGGCTGTGCGGTATATGCTGCATAGGTCAAACACTGTGGAGAACTTGGCTTGGGCTTTGTCTCCACCTGGCAGGTGGCCAAGCACGGCACCACTGACTTCCACACCACTTGGAGGACAGTTAGAATTAGATTTAAATGACTGTATCAAGTTAAGATGTTTCTGTATGAGTAGACTTTTTTAGTTGTTTCTTTTTGTTTAAAACGTTTGATCTCAAAAGAGTTTGTCTCCTTTTGTATCTAAATCTGAATTTCTTTCTGTGTTTTCTGCAGTCTTTTCTGCCTCTATTTTCTTTCATTTGATTGTCTTTTAGTTATCCTTCTCTAGAAACCTGTATCATGAGGGAAGACTGCCGTGCATAATGAAGACTAACCCATTCTGAAAAAGGAGTTAGTTTTGTATTTTCAGAATTGGTAGTAAATCCACAATGACAAAATACTAAATTTTGTAAGCTCTGTGTAACAGTGTGCAGCATATCTGGGAGTAAAACTGGCACAGAGAATGGGAGCAGCTCAGAGCAAAGAAGTATGAACCACTGGCATCAAATTTAATCACAACCTTGCAAAGGAGATGAAGCTGCACCTGTGACATCTAATTCAGTTTCAGAGGATCATTCCTGATGCTGTAGATGGTAGCCTGGAAAGGACACCAAAAACAGGAAAGGAAGAAGGGAAAACATAAGCAGACTCATCAGAATAGCCAACAGAACAAGAAAGGGGAAGAATTCTAGAGCTTTAGGGTTTTGCGCTATTGATTTTTTTTTAGAATGGAAAACTCTAGAGTTTCATTGGGTCATCCTGGATTGACTTCCTCATACACATAATAGGAAGTTCTTTTAAAACTAGCATCTTGCCTAATGTAGCATTTTCTTACTGAAAGTTAATGAAAACTGATGTATTAATTGGGGGGTTATTTTCTAGAGTTAATGGAAATAAAAATTTAAGTTAAATATTTCAAAACACTTTGTGGGCTTCAACTGGAAGAAACGGTCCTTATGACAGCCCACCTGACTGCATACAGTGCCCTGGGGAAACAGCCCAGGCATCTACCCAGGTGTCTTTGCTACGACAGTGGACAATGTTAGATTCTTTTGAAAAGCTGCGTGAAATGACAATAAGTAACTGCTAAGTAGACTTCATTGAAATGTCTGTTAGGTGGTGATGGCCTTAAAATTTGAAGCATGAGAACTTACATTCTTTCCCAAGCTTAACGTCTTCCTGTTGTAAGCCTAGCTATTGCCATCTACGTGTTCAAAGTCCAACCCATCGTTGGAATCCGATGTGCTGCTTCTTAGCTATCTTTGCCGAGTTTGGTAGTTTATTTTTGAGAGAAAAAGGGTTTCCTTTGCAGTGTTGATAACATCAGGGTTCTTTTTTACTATGAGATGGTATTTTTGCTCATTATGCTGCACAGGGAAGAGAATGCCCTTAGTCTGGGGATGTAATAGGGCGTATATACTGAGATGGTATTTTTGTATATATATAAATATATATAAAAATACACACACACTTATATATATATACACACACTGTTCAGCATATATATACACAGTAGATAGTGTGTGTTTGTGTACATATATATACACATTAAAATTTTGTATTTTTCACTCATACAAATGTTAAATTCTGTGTCAGAATAGTCCTTCAGTCTCATAGTCCATGCTGCCACACTTCAACATTTCATTCTGTGTTGAGCGATCTGTGAATCTCAGTGAATGTAAATTAAGACAGGAAAGTATTTACAGCAGAAAGAAACTGCCCATTGATTAATTCTTTTGTTACTTTATCCTTGCTTTACAGGCCAAAGTTCAAAAAACATCAGTTCATCCCCAAGCATAGAGAGCTTGTCTGGAGGACGTGAATTTACAGGATCCCCACCTTTGTCGGCATCAAAAAAGGATTCGTTTTTCAGTACGATCTCCCGCTCCCGTTCCCAAAGCAAAACTATGAGCAGAAAAGAATCGGTGGGTTCTTTAACTTTTTAAGCTATTTTTATGTCACACTACATTACTTGTTAGAGGCAATCATTTCTCCTACTCATTAAGCACTTGCACTTGGAAATGTTTCCCTAAGCACACATTAATTGCAGAAGCAGAAATAAGCTATTTCAACTGTTTCTGTTGAGTAGCATCTCCATTAAGGCTTCTGTCCCATAATCCTACCTGAAATGAAACTGTGAAAGTGCCTGTTGCCTTTGAGAGCAGGAAGTCCTGTGAGTTTATTTGCTTTGTTAGACTTTCAGTGTAGTCCTGAAGTTAATAAACAGTTCAGTGGGAAGCACGAATGCTCAGCAGATCCAAACATGTCCATCTGTTGTCCCTGAAATTCCTTAATACATCAGAGGTCTCCCGGTGTCTGTAGCATCTGTAGTCTGCAGTCACAATTCTATTTCTTGCACAGCTCTGACCTTCCATTTGGCCACAAGAATCTATTATTTAAGCAGATTGTTCTCATCCAAGAAAATCGGCTCTTATCGTGGGTGTGTTCCGAAGAAATTCTCATCCCATCAAAGATATTTTAGGAGCACTGCTTTGATAAACCTCATACGCCATGGATTAGGAGGATTCTTTTCTATTTTATTTATTTTATTATTATTTATTCACGTTTCCCACTGTCTGTCTGCTGATTAGAAGCCAGTTATGTAGCAGGTGGAAGAAGTTGTATTTTTTGTAAGGTGAAGGCAAAGTGGTTTTCTCCATTCCATTTTCACAAATGTATGCTCATTTGAGAATGCATGCATTCTTCAGTTGTTCAGACCTAATATTGTACAGAAATGTAATATTAACACCTCAGCATTTTTGTCTTTAGACAGCAGAATCTTTATTAATAATCACATCATAATTTCAATTTGATATTTAAAATGTTCTAATGAAATGTATAACTTTGCACAACTTTGTTCAGTTTTTGTTCACTGAAAGAGAGGGTTTAATTCTGGTTCCACATGCTTTCATGTTTTCTAAAAAAAGCTGTTTTGTGGTTAGTCAACAAGAAGCTATAATTTTGGTTTGTGTCCATTTGAGACATATCGAATTAAATGTAAAGTTAAAACAACAACTTAATCTCTCTCTGCTTGTCCTCATGAGGTGAAGAAAAAAAAAAACTACCAATATTAAACTTTTCTTTTTATGTAGTTTAACGAGATCTAAATCCAGCTTTCATTTGCAACTTTTGTCCAGGCCACAACTTGGGGGGGGTTGCACCAGTGGAGTTTAAGAATAATTCCCTCTTAGTTCTCTAATAGGAGACACAGAAGAATGTGCCATTATAATATTCACACTGAGTTAGAATCAACTAATGATTAACGTGTTTTTCAGGTAAATAATTGTCCAAATTCATGATATTTTGTTAATGTTTTTTTCAAGGACTTTGGACAAAGAAGTATTCATTGGAACAGACTTGTAGTCCGTATGATAATTTTCAGTAGATTGGTAATCGTGATAAACTCAGCAGTGCATAAATTTTCAAAATAATTCTTTCAACTGTGATATATATTTTATATTGTAGCATTTTGTGATTAAACAGCTAGAAAAGAATTTAGGTTACAAAAATATATTTCCTATGTTCAATTTTTGACTGACTTTTAGTATAGGAAAAAGGAATTTGTAGTAGCTCCAAGAGGAAAAGGTTTATTTAAACCTGTTCTCTGTTGCTCAAGATGATGATTGGGTTTTGTTTTCCTGTAAATTTCAAGATACCTTGTTTCCACATAGAGGAGACAACTCCAAAGAGTTCACCCCAAGGTCCTAAAATAGTTGCATCGGATTTCTCCAGTCTTACAGTTGCTTCATTTACAGCTGTTTTCTGGAGGCAAAAAAAGGCTTGAAAACGTAATGGATTCACATTTTTGTTTTATTTATAAAACTGAACTGGGTTACATTTTTACTCTAATAATTATACAGACTATGATTTTAAGTATTGAGAACATTACCTTTGTTGGAACATGGTCATACATCAGTCACTTTATAAAAAGATGTTTTTTAAAATCAGTCATTCTTGGTGTAACGAATGAAACCAAATCTATTTCCCGTTCATCTTTGTACTCTAATTAATGCCCTTCCAAAGCAAAGCAGAGATGGAATACATACATAATTCCTTCAACATGGAATTAAAAAAAAGTGATTTTCACAGACCAGAGTCCATTACCGTAATGTTGGGATAAACAAGAATGTCATCATCACAGTTTGCACCTGGGGTACTGTGTCCAGTTCTGGACTCCACGGTACAAGACAGAAGTGGACATGTTGGAGAGAGTCCAGAAAAGTCCACTAAGATGGTGAAGGAACTGGACCATCTGTCTCATGAGGAAAGGCTGAGAGAGCTGGGACTGTTCAGCCTGGAGAAGAGAAGGCTCGGGGGGATTTTGCCAATGTGTATAAGTACCTGAAGGGAAGGTGCAAAGAGGACCCAGCCAGGCTCTTTTCAGCAGTGCCCAGTGACAGGACCAGAGGCAGTGGACACAAACAGAAATCTAGGATGCTCGGTCTGAAAATGAGGAAACATTTTTTCAGTGTGAGAGTGACTGAGCATGGGAAGATGTTGCTCAGAGAGGCTATGGAGTCTCCACCCTTGGAGATATCCAAAAGTTATCTGGACATGATCCTGAGCAGTCTGCTTTAGGTGGCCCTGCTTGAGCAGGGGGAGTTGGACAAGGTGAGCTTCAGAGGTCCCTTCCAACTTCAACCATTTGTGGATTCTGTGCCAGGATAAGCTGGAACGTGTCTTGTCCAAATTTTTCTTTCGTAAAGCCAGTCCAGCAAGTTAGATATTCTCTGGGAGAGTTGTGATCAAAATTGATACTTAATTTGATTCATTGCCTCCAGGAATAGGATGTGTCCCTTTCTCATATTAAGGACTTCTTAAGATAGTAACATTTACATTGTATTTAGTCTTCTAGATCTTTTTTTTTTTCCTCTCAAATGCAAAGATCAATGGAATGACTTTTTTACTGCTGTTGTCAGAAACAGATGTCCCCTGTTTTATTTAGTTAAGGAAGTGAATCTACAGCCTCAGGGCTGAATGCGCAATATCACGTTTTGGCAACCCATGGCAGCCTGATGTTTTTCACGTTACTATTGAGTGGCACTCAGCTGTATGTTAACGTGAGGCCCACCACATGAGTTTGAAAGTCTCTTTTGTGCTCAGCAGTGAGAAGGTTCCTTACCCCTTTATATAGTTCACAGCTTTCTGACAGGAATAACTTAGATTGCAGTTTCTGGAACCATCTTCCTATAAACAAGAACAGGAACTTTTAATCTATAATGCACTCCAGTGCCTGTTGTCTTCTGCCTGGGTCAGTCTTGCTGGAATAAAGTCCTAGAAAACTTCCTGTCACAGCCTGCCTACTGCCTTCTCCTTTTCCGTAGAGTTGGGAAATTGGGTGCATTTGTGGTCTGTTTATTTCTAATTATGTTTCATTTACATCTCCAGCAACCATTACGGACAGTCTACCCCTCTTTTTGGCAAATAGCAAAGCTGCTTAGACGTTGATTCTGGCACATATGGTTGGCTGGTCTCAGTTTCTGGCAGAATATTCTGTAAATTGCTTTCAGCCTTAGAGATCTGCCAGAGAGGGAACTTTGAGTTGAACAATATAAACATTTTTAAAACTTTCATTAAAAAAAAAACCCACAGAATTATAGGTTTGATGGAGAAGAAAGTTTTGATTTGGAGAAACTGTACCTTTTATTAAGTAAATTTCTACATAAAAAGTTTCCAGTTAAGAAAAATAGAATTATCCATTTGGAAAACATGTTGGTTAAAAAAATCCCAAGAAGGAAACATTGCTAAGTAAAATCTGGAGCAGTTTATTTTCTTTACTAAAATAATTTACAAACATGGGCAATCAGAATCCTCATTTCTTAGGAAAAAAATCCTGAACAAAAGTGTCATGCATCATGCTGGTTTTGATTGCACAGACTTTTTAATTAAATCAAATCTGACAACATATGCTATTGTCCCCACAAGCAGGTATAAACAACTGTTACTGTCTGTGATTTACATAGCTAGTCTGACTGATTTGAAGTTAGTTATGAGTACCCCTACAGGTTACAAAATTAATGTATGCTATCATTTTCAATTAAATAGGCATCTGCTCTACTGATTTAGGAACCTGATTTTAAGTATATGAAGTTGACAGTTTTACTTAAGTAGAATTAGTATACAAAAATCAGAGAGATAATAAAATAAATATTAGACAACTACACTTAAAAGAATCATGCAGGCAAAAATTCCTCTGAAGAAGAGCATGTTTTTTGTGCATGGTACACATCTTGGAGACTTTTATTATTCCCATATATTTTTTCCCTGACTATTATTTTTAAAATCTCTTTAGAAGGTTTTAAGCAAAATACTTGTCAGTCCATACTTACCAATGCCAAATGTTTATTTGGAAATACAGATACTATGATGAAATTTTTCCGTTAAGCATCATAAAATGTGCCCAGAACTAGTTAGCAGCTGTGTAAAACAGCCAATTCCTTGCTCAGTATGTTGGATTTGTTAGACCTAAAGTTAAAGACATGATGATTTATTCTCAATGCCATTAATTAAAAAGAACTTCAGTGCCTTAACATTTAAGTACATCAGTAGGGAAAGGACGACTGGGGAAATGTGGGCCCGCTGCTGGGTGAGGTGGGTGCCCTGGTGACAGAGGACACGGGGAAGGCAGGGTTACTGAATGCCGCCTTTGCTTCAGCCTTTGCTGCCAGGGCCGGCCCTCGGGTATCGCAGACACGGGAGGCAAGAGAGGAGGTCTGGAGAAAGGAAAACTTCCCCTGGTTGCGGGGGATCACATTAGATGTCACTCAAGCCAACCTGACACCCACAAATCCGTGGGACCCAGGGGGATGCACCCCTGAGCGCTGCAGGAGCTGGCAGATGTTGTTGCCAAGCCACTCTCCATCCCCTTTGAAAGGTCGTGGAGGACAGGAGAGGTGCCGGAGGACGGGAGGAAAGCCCGTGTCACTCCAGCCTTCCCAAAGGGCGAGAAGGAGGACCCAGGGAACTACAGGCCGGTCAGCCTCACCTCCATCCCTGGAAAGGGGATGGAGCAGCTCATCCTGGAGGTCATCTCAAAGCATGTGCAGGAAAAGAAGGTTATCGGGAGTAGTCAACATGGATCCACCCAGGGGAAATGATGCCTTCTGATAGCCTTCTGCGATGGAATGACTGGCTGGTAGATGAGGGGAGAGCGGTGGGTGGTGCCTACGCTGACCTGAGCCAGGCTTTTGGCAGTGCCCCCCCCCAGAGCCCCCAGGCAAGCTCAGGAGCTGGCTGGGTGAGCGGGCAGTGATGGGCTGAGCGCGGGCTGAGGGCAGAGCTCAGGGGCTGCGACCAGCGGCGCAGAGCCCAGCCGGGGGCCTGTAGCCAGCGCTGTGCCCCAGGTCAGCGCTGGGTCCCGTCCTGTTCAGCTGGGTCATCGGTGACCTGAGGGGACGGAGCGCAGCCTCGGCAGGTCTCCCGATGGCACAAACTGGGAGGAACCGCCGGGACACCAGCAGGCCGTGCTGCCCTCAGCGAGGCCTGGGCAGGCTGGAGAGCCGGGGGGAGGGGACCTCATGGGGTCCCACAGGGGCCAGCGCGGGGTCCTGCCCTGGGGAGGGACAGCCCCTGCACCGGCACAGGCTGGGGGTGGGCTGCTGGGGGGCAGCTCTGCGGGGAAGGGCCGGGCGGTGCTGGGGGACAGCCGGTTGCCCGCGGGCCAGCGGTGGCCCTGTGGCCGAGAAGGCGGGTGGGAGCCTGGGGCGCGTTAGGGGCAGCGTGGCCAGCGGGTGCAGGGAGCTGATCCTGCCCCTCTGCTCGGGCTGGTGAGGCCCATCGGGAGTGCTGGGCCCAGCGCTGGGCTCCCCAGTCACGGGAGACGGGGAGCTGCTGGGGAGGGCCCAGCGGGGGCTGCGGAGCTGGTGAGGGGCCTGGAGCACCTCCCTGGTGAGGAGAGGCTGGCAGAGCTGGGGCTGTGTAGCTGGAGAAGGCCGAGGGGGGTCTCACCCGTGCGTACCAACACCTTAAGGGTGGGTGGCAGGAGGACGGGGCCGGGCTCCTTCCAGTGGTGCCCAGCGACAGGACCAGGGGCAACGGGCACAAACTGCAACACGGGAAGTTCCAGCTGAATATGAGGAAAAAGCTCTTTACTTGGAGGGTGGCGGAGCCCTGGCACAGGCTGCCCAGGGAGGCTGTGGAGTCTCCTTCTCTGGAGACATTCAAACCCACCCGGGCGCGATGCTGTGCAGCCTGCTCTGGGTGAGCCTGCTTCAGCAGGGGCTTGGGCTAGGTGATCTCCAGAGGTGCCTTCCAGCCCCGACCAACCTGTGATTCTGTGAACTTCAGTTAATACTGGAGGACATTTGTCTTCCTTATTCTGATGTGGTAGGCCAATTCAGACACCTGAAAATGCAGTTTATTTAATACTTCAGTGCTTATCTCATTTGAGGGATAGATGAAAAGAATATTAAATATGAGGTGCTGCCAGGTCATGTGAACAGAGTTCGCAGAAAAACCTCTGAGGTATTTTGGAAGTGCGATTCTTTTCTCCGTTGCCTTCCTCAGGCTCCCACAACATGCTCTAACTCAAATGAAAGAGCTGAAAACAGTACAAGGAAAAAAAGCTGCCTTTTAGGTTTTTATTAGAAATACTTGCAAGTTTCGTATAATTCAGTAAAACAACAGCTGTATGCATGAGTGGCAGCTTTGAATCCTAATGCTCCTTATCTTTTTTGGAGTGATTCATTTCAGGGAAAAGAAACTACTGTGATAAAAACAGGAAGTTAATTGCTTAGAAAAAAAAGATGAATAAAAACCCAAGTGGCTCTGCAGTGCTTTTCTGTCATATTATGAGCAATAAACATGTATACAGAACAGATCTGTGGGGCCATTTGGAAGATTTTTAAAATGTCAGGGTAAATTGTTGTCTTTCTTGGTAATATGTGCAGCTGAATTATGCGTACCAGCAACTTCTGCACAGAAGCAAATTAGAATTTTATCATTTGAAAGAAGGCAGGAGGAACTTTTAAAATTATTGGCTAGTCCTTCAAAAATGTCAGGGAAAATCTAAGAAATACCAAAATAATGAATAAATGGGGCTATCAGCAATGTTTACAAAAGGATCAAAGTGACTTAGGAGCCAAGAAGTGTGATCCTTCACTCCACAGCAATCATATTAGCAGCAGCAGGTACAGGACTTGCTCTGTGCATCCTTTTTCCATACATTAATCATGAAGTTAATGTTTCATCAGGAAAATATATCTGAGGATCTATGTGGGTGGTTTGCTTTGCCCTTTATTCCTTTTCAGTGGAAATCTCATCCCTTCATCCTGCTCTTAAGATAACACCACAAAATTACTGTCCATTTCTGTGAAGAGCTGAAAGACTTGCATTGAACTCTCAGCAAAAACATGGATGCAGATGAGAAACATCTCTAAATCAGGCTATTGTTTTAGTTGGAGGGTTTTTGAGCGGAAAGGGTTTCTGTGTTTGGGAGATTTTTTTCCCACCGAAATAAATTGTAGGTATGTGTTTAATAGCTTGATTCTTATTTTTGTCTGTGTTTGGTTAGATCAAATCATTCCCTATAAAAACAGTAAAACTTGTACTTCTATTCTTTTAACAATGTAATATAAATGGTGTATATTTACAGTCCCTTCATAATTACTATACTTAAGTTTTACCCTCCTTAAACTCCAAACAATGTAATCAGAGATTCTAAAACCCGTAAATAAAAGATCCTGCTCTGGTCTGCATCCTCAGTCATGTTAAGAATCATTTCAAAGGTCAAATACATCCAGCCAGAATAGAGAAGGATTTAGTGAACCTATTTTGCAACTGATGTTTAAAAAAAAATTAAGTGTTTTACAAAGGGTGTACTTTGAGAGTCCTTCATAAAGGACTATGTGTATGTTGAACTGTGTGTATATTAAAATGCTTATTCAGGCAGCAAAATTAAGAAGCATAATTACTCTAAGTACATCACACCAAATCAACCATTTCAATACCATTCAACTAAATACTTTAGTAATATAATACTGAAGCATGGAGTATGAACTAGATTCATTGCAGAATATCTATATATTAATCATTCCATAGCCATATGCATTCAAGAATACTTAACACATTGTTTCAGAGAGCTCAAAAATCATAAAGTGGTTGGGTTTTTTCCTCTGCTCCTGCTCATATTTCTGCTGCATTTGCCACAATGGGCTTATGCAGTCTTAAACGCCAGCAATGTGTGTACCAGATGGGCAAAAAGCCTGTCAGATGCGATACTGGAGGAAACGGGATTCTCGTTCACCGATGTGTTTATTTATAGCTACTTCTAAAATACTTACAGTCATGCCATCTAAATTAATATCTCAGTTTCATTATTTATGAAGAAATAATCTGACATGATTAAGTCAACAATGTCAACAGCAGCACTGAGAGAAACCCTTTATCAGCATTTCTGTTCAAAGGGATAATTTCTGTTACCCTACAGTTCTGTTCTTATCTATTCCCTTAGCAAGTGAAAAACTCAGTTACTCAGTGCCTACCCATCAGTTACATACAATTTTTGGCATTCTATAGATCTTCCAGCTTTTTATGGGTTTTGGTTTTAATCTGTCTCTCAGCAGTCCCATAGTGCAGTGCCAACAGGTGGACTTGTGCAGGCAGCAGGTAGATGAGTGTCACGTCTCGTGTCCGCTTGCAAAAGAGGTTTCTTTCCATCCCTACTTTCTTTGTCTCTAGGCAAAAGCTTTCTCCATTATTCATGTTTATCCTTCTCCATCTTCCTGCTAAGGAGAAACTATCTGAGCATAGAAGTGGAGTATTTTTAAGAGGAAAATACACCCAAGTTAGATGAAAACAAGTCCTGCTCATGCTCCAGTAGCACAGCTGATGGTTTCTAGCTCTGCAACAGTGAGGCTGGTGTACCTGGAAGCTGTTCTACTAACAGGTTCAACAGCGAGAGCTGCTTTGGAAAATGTCCAAGCCTGTGGTCCTTTGCCACTAACATTTCCAGGCAAGGTGGGACGTGGCAAACTAAGCGGACTCCAGCAGCATAACACTGGCAAATTGACTTTGAACTATTTAAGACTGAAATTCAACAGCAGGACCTGGTGTTTAGAAGCTGTGAGCCAGAGTTTCAGCTATTTTCAGGATTTTAATTGAAATTAGATGGATCAATCAGGGGGCTAGGGAGATCGTCTGAGGCTCCAACTTTCACCTTCTTCCAAATGTCACTATATCTAAATATTGTTAGCTTTGTTTTAAAGGACAATAAATTAAATAAATAGATAATTACCTATCAACACCATGAAACAGATACTTTGCCTCAAACTCACTAATCTTCTCAGTAGAGATTGTAAATAAATATAAATTATAAATAGATATTTTTTACCTTGCTGTCGTCGTCAAACTAGGGGACAAGGAAGAGGAACAGAAGGATATTCTAGTTTGGAAGAAGAGGAGAAATAGCTGACCACAAATTCTTATTTCTTATATTTCAGAAAAGCTACAGATACATACTTGTATTAAAATGCACGTGTGTATATATATCACCCATTCTCAAATTTAAAAAGAGTAAGAAAACCAAAATTTTTCTTGCATTTAGAAAGTGTGGGTCTCCTTGAACAATGCTAACTCTAGAGTGTTAGAAATTTGAATGTTGGAAGAGAGAGTTCCTCGGTCATTGATTATGCTGAATCAGAGTTGTAACCCTTTCAGTTTTGTTGGGATTTGTTTGCTGGTTTATGGGGGAAGGGGAGGTTTAAGTACAGAAAGGCTGAAATTTTTATTTATTTATTTAATCCTTTACCAATAATCTGTTGGTACTGTTTACATGTGCATAGCTTGGGAAAGCATTGTGCGATGCCATCCCATTCTGTGCTGTTAACTGAAAGCACACAGAGCAAGTCAGGATTGTACTAATGCCCAAAAAGATGTGCCTTTGCAGGTGAATATATTTCAGATTTGTACATTTGTATCTGTATTATAAAACTTCTTTCTTGGTTTTGATACCTGTTTTCAGTCAGAGCCCTCTGAACCTTTTTTTTTTTTTTTTTTTTTTTTTAAGTGTTGGTACATAACCCGATTTGGTTTGGCTCCTTGGAGTCACAATGGATATTTTGTTGACCTTTCTCTCATCCTTCGTTTTATTTCCTTAGTTTTTCTCAGTCCCATTTCCCCACCCCTTTCAAAGGGTTGTCACGGCCATATGTTCACTAAAGATTGCACAGTGGCAGTTTTGTTTCAGGTTTGTAAAATGGGTAATTATTATTCTGAATTTACTTCTTTGAGCAGAAGAGGATGCATTGTGTCCTGAAATGCTTTAATTTTGATAGCCCTGCAGTCTGAACCTAAACTTCTAGGATTACTTTTTACCTAATGCATTTGTGCTTGCTCTGATGTCCCCTGGTGTATTTTGAGACATACAGTACTACCAGAGAGCAAATGTTATGTGGCGGAGAGCAACAGGTCAAAGTATGATAAGGCAGAGGAGAAAAATAAAAGTATGCTTCCATAGGTTTTGTGTTCCCCTTATCCTTCTTTAAGGTGGGTAACTACACCACCATTTCCTTTATTAATCTGAGAGAACCTGTTTCTGCTTTAATGGTTCTGACCTAGGAGAGCACTGAAATAAGTATGTAACTCTCGGCAAGTATAAAGTCCTATTTGCTACTCTGAGCAACTATGCCTACTAGGACTACACAGTGAAATAAAGAGAGTTTAAAAAAAAAAAAGGGAAAGAAAGATGTTTCTACTTAAGCTACCTCATATCAACCTGGGATTGTAGAAGCAGCCTGAGTTAAAATGGTGTAAAACAAACACATGAGCAGGATTTAAAATGATGTAAAATAGAAACATGCCTCAAGTTCACTGTGCATGCAGTCTAAAGGAACAAAATACGTTTGTAGGATTTGTATGAAAAGGCTATGCTTAAATGTTTAACATTGATGAAAATATATTCAAAATAATTTAAAAACCAGTAGCTGTGGAGATGTGAAGAACACGAAACATGAGTCAGGTGAAGTATGGGTATACCTCAGCTAGCACAGGGACACAGAAATATTGGCTGGTGAGGGTTCAGCACAGAAAATCAGTACATAACCTCTACTGCTGCAGGAACACCTGAAGGCAGTATCTGAATTTCCTTGTGTCCTCCCATGGTAATATATTAATATGTGAAATAATTCTAATTTGTGCAAACATTTCACAGGTAGCAAAATTCTCAAAGTAAAAGTGACAATATATATTCCGTCCCTGACTAATATGCTTGCTGAACTTGCATCTAATTGTTTCATAGCCTCTTCCACGTAGAAGAAACTATCTCTAAACGTCTGCAAAGCAAATGCTGTATGAAAACTCTCCTAAAAATTCCACCTTTCCATTGACAACAGTTTGGTTGCTAAAATGCTGAAGCCATGTCTGTGAGACTGACTAATACAGCTATATTGTTTCCATGTCCTCCCCATATGTGTGTCTGCAGCCATCTGTTGTCTCTTGGCTTACACTGTTAAGTCCTTTAGAGAAGTGTGGTTTTTCTTTATGTTTGTACAGCACCCAGCAGAGCGAGGCCTTGGTCCTGACGAGGGCCCATGAGTGATACAATTAAATAATAGAGAAGTTAAATTAGTAAATTAAATAAATTCAAATTTTGTTTTAAATCCTACTGTATGTAATTCATTGTTCCAAAACTGTGGTTTCTGGTTTAGATGTCAGCATATGCTGTAGACTGCTCTGTGGCTGGCATAGATCATAAAAAAAACATGGGAGTGTCAACCAATGTTAAGCTGTCAGGGGGGCAAGATTAAAAGGTTAAATTTTGTATTTAATTGTTAGATTCAAAAATGAAAACTAAATACATTCTCACAAAATGGAAATGATAACCACTGCTTTTTACTTGAGCAATTTGCATAAAATGAAATGAGAAAGCAATTTATGCCATGCATCTGAATCTTGTCTGATCTGTAAGATGCTACTACTGTCCAGAAGGTATATTCTGTATATTTTATAAATAAGCTCTTACATACTGGTTAAGACTCTTAGCAAGTCCCTGGCTTCATGATTTCCTTGTACCTATCTCATTTTTCCCATTACTTTCCTTTAAATGTTCCGATCTCATCAGAATTATTTTCTAATTTGCCCTGCCCATTTTCGAAGAGCTTGGGATGTTTCCTTAGTGATCTTACTATGAATACTGAAAGAACTGAAAATGTGACTGGGCAAATTAATATAGGAAAAGTAGCTATTAACTAAAAAAAAAAGACCAAAAAAACCTGCCTCTAGTTCAGGAAATCTCTGCTCTACAAATCTGCGTAGTCTCAGAGAGCATTCTGGGCAGTACCGTTACATGTTATATCATTAAATACTTTTTTCATTACACTTTACCCAGCCCATCATTAAGTGGCATCAGACAAGATACCAGGAAGACCAGGCTGTTATTCCGGTACAGTTCTGTCACTTTTTGTGTAACATTTTAAATTGTAGCATTATTGCTTAAATACCTTAAATACCTTTAAATACTCTTCTCTTTGAAGATAGTTTCTTTTCCACTGCACTTACACTTGGTAGTTGATTCATATTCAGGATTCAGCTTTAAGATGAATGGAGCTTTGCCATTCTGAGTGTTCATTAATGAAATGCTTGGACATATATTGTCATAAGCCTTTCCAACAGATTTACTCCTCCTTGAGTTTCTATGTGAGCAAAACAGACAGAAATACAATTTTTATTTCATTTCCTGAATAGTAATACTGAAAACTACATGGTATTATGGAAGACATTACTTACAGTCCTGATTTTGTGAGTTCATATTCCCTGTTTTCCATACTTCTGTATTAAGCTACATGTCATGTATTTGGGAGAAAAATTGTTTAAACTGATTAAAAAAACAAGGTTGAGAAAGAGTGGCTTCTTCCAAAACTCTGTTTCTTCAGACCTTGGCTTGTGTAGGATGCTAAATTCCAGTGCCCTTACCCATGTCCGCAAACCTTACTGCAGCTTGTAAAGCAATGAGCTGTAAAAGGATAGGATTACAATGTCAAAACTGTAAAACTTTCTGTAATCTGTTCTTGACGGTGCTAACCACTTTCAGTTAGTCACAGCTGTTTTCCTGAAACAGTAAAATTTGATAAAAAATGGGGTATGGTAGAGGCATTGCTGATCTCATTATGAGCTCAGGAGAGAAGGAAGGATATAAGACATTTATTTCCATAGCTGTCTTTGTAAAGGTGAGAAGAGAGATGAAAGGAAAGGTAATAAAAAGGGAAGAATGAACTTTTGGACAAACGGAAAGCACCAGAATTATACAGATTGGGTAAAAATACAGCAAAGAAATGGCAAATAATTAATCATAAAGGAATTAATTTTCATGGCAAAAGAAAAAAGGAAATTTAAATATGTAAGCAAAGTTCTAGATGTGGGTAAGAAGAAAGACAAATATGAGAGACATAAATGTAAGTAGAGGTTTCTGCAGATTCAGTCTTGCCACAACAAGGAAAACACTTGGAGATGTGTAAACGGAGGCACTCAAGTAGAGCCTTGCTTTGACTAGAGACATAAACACTAGCCTGCTTTGTTTTGTTAGTGAAATGTGAATCAATGTGGCATCACAAATAATCTACTTCCTTTTCATTCTGGTATTCAATTCAAGATGTTACTGATTATCTGTAAGGCTCTACTTCATCTGGAATATTGAAGGTGTGGAAAAGTGTTTTGAGGACCCTGGGACTAAATTTTCAGAAAGTATTATTGAATTGTTTTTCTGCAAGACTGCATCATTAAATTTGCAGATGTTGGTCTCCCATGTCTGATGCAGTGATTCCATTGTTTGATTTGCTGCTTGGTTTGGTTTTCTTTTGCATAATGCAACTCCCAATATTAGAAAATATTGAGCTTATATGCTTTATAGAACATGTTCTTCGGTAAGTTGATGTTGATTTTTTTATTTTGGTTAGTTATTTAAATGATTGATTTTTATTTTGCGGTCAGCTGGTTAACCTTTGAAATCTGGCTGAATGAGTCTAAATCACTGTTCACGTGTTTCTGGTACTGTGCACGTCAGATCAGCTGAAAGGTCAGTTTCTCAAGGAAGCAAGCATAGACCATACTGTTTTTCTCTTGACTTACATTTGGCCGTTTGTTTTTTTTTTTTTAATAGAGGATTTATAAGTCTCTGTTCATGCATAAAAGAGAGCAAATCAGCACTGCTGTTTGTACGCAAAATAAAAATGGTATCCAGGGTACTCACTTTCTCAGTGCAGTGAAACACAAAAGTTGGCACTTAAGAAAAGCGCAGTGATTATTGTCTGGACAGAAATTGAGAGCATCTGCACAATGCTGGCTGTAAATCAGTTGTTTCATCTATTACTGCTAAAGAATTTTAGAATACTGAAAAAAAAGGTCCTTTTTTTTCTGAGGGGCTTTGTGATTTTGTTGCTTACCTTTACAAAACATTAAAAAATTCATAATTTGCGGAACAATTTTAGAAAGTTAATGTGAAAAGACTGGTCTTAGAAACGGTGATTAGAAGAGACCTCTGCTCAAGCTGCTACTTGGAGCAGGACAATCACTAACATTGGATCAGGTCAGTGACTTCGAATAGAAACTCTGCCACTTCTATGAGCAACCTCTTCAAATGCTGCACTGCTCTTCTGACGAAGAACATTTTCCTAATGACCAATTTGAACCTTCCAAGGAATGATTTTGGGCCATGGTCCTTTCTGTATCATCTGCCACTGCTGGGAAGAGTTTTGTTACATCATCTTTGTAGTTCCATGTACTTGCAGGCTCCTGGCAGACGCCCCTTAGGCTCCTCTTTACTAAAATAAACAAACCCAGCTCTCTCAGGCTGTCCTCTAGATTTGTAATCATAATAGTAACCTGCACTGGACCCTTCCCAGTTTCTCAGCATCCTTCTTGACCAAAACATTATTCAAGGTGAGAGCTCACAAGCACTAAGTAAAGGCAGGTGATGACTTTCCTGGATCTGCTGACCACATTCCTCCTAATGTAGCCCAGTGCACTGTTTACATTATTTGTGATAAGAGAACTTTGTTATAAACAACTCAGCAGCCACTGTAGCCTCCGGATCCTTTTCAGCAAGCCTGAAACATAGCAAGTTCCTTCCCTGTCTGCACTGGTGCATTGGGGGGTTTCTGCTTGTGTGCCGAATTTTGCACTTACTGAAGTTTCTAAAACAGAAACCTTAAAAAGGTTTCTTTTGCCTAGGCTTCCAGTGTCTCATGATGTTTCTGAATTGAAGTTCTACCAATCAGCACAGCAGCCTGATTTGCATCATTTGAAATTCTGTCTCCTCATATGGGCTGTTGATGAAGATACTGAACATTATCTTCATTAGCAGTCCATTGCTTACTGTACTCATTTCCAGCCAGCAACTGGACATCAAGCCATTGACTCTACTCTTTGAGCTTGGGGGTCTGACCAGTTTTAAGCCCACCTACAATCCTTCATTCAGCCCACACTTTGTCATGTTATAAATGATGATACTGTTGGAAATAAGTGACAAAAGCCTAACTAAAGTAAAAATACATTGCATTCACTCCTCTTCCTTCATCTGCATGGCCAGTCATTCCATCATAGCAGGCAATTAGATTGGTCAAGCATTATTTGCTCTTGGTAAATCCTTGTTGACTTTTCTCAGTTCTTGTCTTGTCCTTTACGTGTTGGAAATTGATTCCAAGAGGATGTGCCTCATGATTTTTCCAAGGACTAAAGTGAAGCCAACCGTTGTATAGTTTCTTAGATCATCCTCACTTTTCTTTAATATGGAGGTAGAATTAACCTTTCTCCAGTCATCATGGATGTCCTGTAGTGTCAGTGTTTTGTCACGAATGATAGCCAGTGGGGTTGCAATCACATAGTCAGCCTTTTCAGTGCCTGTGGTTGTATCCCATGTGGCCCCATGTATTTGAACGCATACTGCTTCTTCAGGTATTCACCAACCTATTACCCACCCCACTCTTAGCCACCTCTTTCCTTCCCAAACTGTACATCCAGAGGTCTTGGAGCAGAATTGGCCTAAAAAGCGAGAGGCAAAAAAGGTATTGAGTGTTGCAGCCTTTTCATCTGTCGTTATCTCCCCTAGTAAGCAACAGACCTACATTTTCTTTGAACCTCTTTTTGCTGCTCTTGTACTTGTAAAATTCCTTCTTGTTACCCTTTAATAAGTCCCCCATTAATTTTAGCTCCAGCTGGGTTTTGTCCTTCCTAGTTCTGTTCCTGTTCTCAAACAGTGATTGTGTGCTTGTCTTTTGTTTCCTGTCATTGCCTATATGTGCTCTCCATTTCCACCATTTCCATCTCCATATGTGCTTTTCCCATTTTAGTACATTAAGAAGCTCCTTACTCAGCCAAGCGGACCTCCTGCATACCTTGTCCCTATGCTTTCTCATGTTTTTCTGGGTTAGGTCCCTGTTCTATGACAGACAAAGTCCTCCCCACTAGATTAGCCGGTCTGTTCACAAAGATGTTCTTCCCTCTCTTTGCTAGGTAGATCTGTTCTCTTAAGTTGTCTCCTCATCAAATTGGGTGCCAGAAGCAAAACAGTTGAAGCCCAGCTAGTGCCACCAAATATGTAGCCATATGTGGTCTACTGGATCCATCTGCTGCTATCCAGGCTTCTCCCTTTTGCCATAGGATTAAAGAGAAACGCCACTGGCATTCCTGTCCCCTTCACCCTTGCCCAGGAGCCCTACAGTTACTTTTGAACTGAAATGGTTTCACATCACTACGCCATTAGTGTATACATGAATAAGCAGAAGAAAAGTGAGAACACTGGGTGACCCCAAACAGTCTGTCAGCAACACCACAAACTGAGGTTCCATGCAAGCAAGAAACCTCCACAGTTAATGAATCTCCCTGGAAGAGAGTCACCAGTCCCTCACTGTCACACATCACTTTCTTCGGTAGTGCTCTGATATGGTGTCCAACCTGGATTCTTCTTCTGAGGGAGCTTGTTCTTCCCCTCTGCTGCCTGGACTCTGCACCACTGGGCAGCCCTTCTGCCAGAAGTCACAAGCTTTCAGTTTCCACCTTCTTAGGAATGCGTGTCTTCCCACTGCACGTGCCTCACTTGCACCTTCCCTGTCTGTCGCGTAAGCTTTTACACCTTGAAAGGTCCTATCAAGCACCTGTTTGTCACCCCAGTGCAATAAAACACACTTGCCTCTTCTTGCAGCTCCCCTCCTGCAGCTGCAGCAACTACAGCAGAGCAAACATGCCTCCGGGAGGTCACCCTCAGGGGTCCACCTGCACAGAGGTTGCCACAGCACTGCTGGTGACAGCAGGGACGGGGGTGATGTCTTGTAGCAAGTCACCACCATTTGGGTGTTGTCTTCTTATGCAACAGCACGTCTGGGTCTCTCATGTGTCAAGTGCCAAGTTAACCATCTTGCTTCTTTGCACATCCCGCTGGCAGCACTCCTCGGTGCCCTTCCTGAGAGTGCCAGATAAGTCAGGAACTCCACGTGTGTTCACGTGTGAGAACACAGGTTCACAAGGTTTCCCACTTGGCAAGAAACCTCTTGCACTGTCTGTGAGTTCCCATCCTTCGTGAGTGCTGGGTCTGCTGAATGTTTCTGCTCCCCACACGGCATCCTAATGAGTCGAAAGAATGGTGGACGTAGTTTACTCAGCACTGGTCTCGCTTGCCAAATGAGGAGGGACTGAGCTTAGTTTCAGAATCTCCTCAAGTGTGTAGAACTGTCCAAAAGCATTTTAAGATAAATTTACTGCAGTTCTCATCCATGAAGAAGAAAAAATAGTTTGGGAAATACGGAAATATTTATTACCAAAGTTAGATTTTCTTATTCACTTGTAGGAGATAAACTGGGTTTCAATTTTGTATAATGATTTTAGAATTTGATTACGTTATTTTATAGTAAAATACTCAAATGTTGTCACCTTTCCCTATCTTACAGCTGCACTTGCGTGCAATGGCAATTCAAAATTTATGGTAGATTATTTCTTGCAGTCATTAGCTGTATGTATTAGGAAGAGTCCTTCTGCAGGAACATTGCTTCAATAAAAACATCAGTGCAGATACACTTGTATAGGCCGTGACAGAACTGCAGAATTTGAATGAGATTACTCTTTCAGCAGCTATAAATTGGCCATATAAAATCAATCCCCTCGAGGCTTAAGTGGTCAAAGTGTAAGGCTGAGTAAAATAAGGTGTAAGTATATTAATATAAGAAATGGCAAAAAAAATGTTTAGTGTCTGTAGATTCTAAGTGTGAGGAAAAAGTGTAGGGAAAAAGTGATGCTGCTAGATCTTGAAAAATGCTACTGTTGAATTTCTTTTTATTTATCAATTTCTTTTCCATATATGCTGTATTACTGCAAAGTTTCCTTTTCTTGGCTCCGACTCAGATTCTGATGGAGATTAAGATTACTTGTATCTTTACATCAAGATTTAGTCATTCACTATATTGTTGCTGATCAGTTTCGGATTTTTTTCATTTGAAATGTAATTCACACTCTAATGTTCAACAATCTCCATCAAACAAGATATGATAGAACTGCAAAACTCCTAAGAGAAAGAGGATATTAAAAAGTTACTTTGCCTTCATTTGGATATCTTGAATTCAGTTGCATACTTAAACAAAAAACTGCCTAATACTGTTTGAGACTAAGCTTTAAAGGAATTTTTCCAAAGGAGCGGTGAACTTTCCCTGCAGTATGGCCTTCAAAGTCCAGACTGGATACATTTGTAAACTGGCAAACAAAGGAGATGAAAGAGGAATCCTTACCTGAAGCAGTTCCCATTGCTTAGGCAGAGCATGACGGCTAGATCATAACGCTTCTCCAGGGCCTTAAAATCAAGAATCTTCTTTGAAAAAAAATCATATTGTAAATTACAGTTGATGCATTTTTTTAAACATAACTTGATAAATTTAGTGTAACTGCTTTATACTATGTGAGTTGAAGATAGGCTTTGCTTAAGTGTTACATAAGACATTGGGTGGAAGTCCAGTTGGCTGAGCATAGAAGTGGAGATTTTTTGTAGATAGAGCATGATGTGTTGCAAAAATAAATATGCCAAAATATATAGCAGTAATACATCCTTGAGGTATGGTATTAAGTCTCATGAAATACTTGACTTGAAATTTAAAAAAAAAAAAAAGAATTTTTCTGAGGTTTCAAAGGGATTGCTGTGGAAATTACTCTTCCAGAAATGATAATTTTTTTTTTTCATTTGCTGAGTTTTTTCAGCTATCGCTGTGGTATTGTGTTTGCACAAGCAAAACCAAGCATCTGCTCTGTAAAAGAAATATGGATTGTTAACTTTTCTTGGGTCAGGGTAGACAGATTTTTATTTGACTCTAGAAGAAAAAAGAGTCGTATTAATAAACACTGAAACATTAAAACCAAACCCTATTTCCATGAAATGGCAAAATAATTTAAAATTATTTTTTATTATATTATAATAATTTTATTATAATATAATAATTATAATAATTACAGTTGGAAGGTGATTGTCTTTTATTTCCAAAAATTTCTCAAGAACAAAGGAATAGGAAAAATTAGAAGATGTCTAAGCATTTCAAAGGTTAGCTTGCCACTTTTACTGTGTATTGTAGAAAGTTGGAGCTCTTTAATGCTAATAATCTCTTAATTGTAGGAGGAGGAACTGGAGGCCCAAATTTCATTTCTACAAGGACAACTAAATGACCTGGAAGCCATGTGCAAATATTGTGCAAAGATGATGAATACACATCTTGGTAAGTGCAGTACCCCGTATTAAGCTACAAATCTTTGCCAAGGCTCTTTTCGTGTTTGTATTAGAACTAAAATAACGTTTATGTAGTATAGTGCATATTATTTTATAAGCCATGAAGAAGACTGAATTGATGCATCCAGTTGTTCTATCAGATGCTTCCACTTTGAAACTTGGGAGTATGGTAGCCACTTGATTATGCTAAAAAAAAAGTAGAGGCATTTTGGCACAGATGCTCTTTCTCTGTTCCTAAGATGTCTTGTATTGTAAGAGACACGCTGGACCTCACAGCATATGACCTTTACACTTCTTAAGGCCGTTTGCAGTTCAACAGTCCCAGAATGATACCTGATGCGTGCAGTGATAGTTGTATAAAATTCATATGCTTTCATTAATTGTAGCGTCTTTACAATCTGTGATCACCTTCAGGATGTAAAAACATGTTACAGTAGGCTGGATGGTTTGGAATATTTGCCCAGACCAGGAGAAATACAGTAAGATAGAAGTCAATACATTGGGAACAGAATCAGCATAGACTCCAGTCTAAAATTCAACTTACATATTGCCAAGACAAATCAGAGAAAGTAAATAAAAAGCTTCAGTCAATTCAGGTGTAAATATGCTTAGCTATGCTTTGACAAAAGCAGCATTTTTAAACTGTGTTGAACTGAACTCTAAAAGTTAGTATATTTAGTTATGTGAAAAAGCGCTGTTAAGAAATCAGGGCACAGCTGCAATAATTTTAAGTTTTATTTATAGCCTGCAACATCTAAGCAAAATAAATTAAACTTGAATATTTCAGTGGGTAGAATTAAGTATATGGATACCTAAGTTTACCAGGTCAAAAAGATCAGATGTGAAAGCCATATTATACTTGTATTTTCATTTTCTTTTATGCGAGTGTTTTAGTAGCCACTGATACGAACCTAGGAAAAACTGTAAATACTGTGTTATTTGAAAGTTTGGAATTGCAGCCTTCAAAAGCCAAGCATAGACCTCTAACCCCAACAGATTTAGTCTGATATATTGCTTCTGTGAGGGTATGTGAGCAATGATGAGACTAGAAGCAAGCAAAGGATATAAATTATAAGCTGCTGAAATGATGGGGAAAAGATTACTGTGTCAAGAAGAAAAGCTGAAGTTTCTTTCTGTTAGGAAAGAAGACAAGGAGTGCTTAGCGGGGGTAGCAGTTCAAGCACAAGCATGAGCATCTCACCAGCTATGGCTCTGGACTAGAGATCAGAATAAACCCAGACAAAGATACGTGAAGTAGTCTGCCTTTTAACACTGGGTCCATGAAATAAAAGCAAAAGATTTGTAATAACATCCCTTTTTTTTTTTTTTTTTGTTACCCTCCCAGGACAGGGAAAGCCATCCCCTTATACAGCTTTGCCTGTGGGGCTTCACTGGGTACATCGTGGCACCCCTGCAGTGCTCTCAGAGCCTTCCAGTCTAGTTTCTTCTAAGCCCTACTCCTCACGATATTCCTACATGTCTTGTCAACAACATGGGCTATTAACTTGGTAAATTTGGGTTACACCAATGCATTTAAATCCTACAGAAATTAACAGTTATGCATGACAAACAGAGCACAAGACAGACTGAGATACCACCAACCTTCACAGCTTCTGCGCTTGTAGCAAACTGATGAGGTAGGGTATCCCCAAATCAGCCAGCAGATGATCCAAAGCAGGAAAAAAACCACCAGGATTCCTGCTGGTCTGATCTGTGCAAAGTCCCTTCTAACCTGAAATCTGTCCATCACCTTCATCCTGGTGATCTGAGCAGCACAAGCCAGCAGGCTGTCCCAGAAAACAGATTCTCTATAGCATCACAGAACACCCTCTGAGCGTGATCTCCAGTGTCCACCCACTGCCTGGGGCTGCGGGGAATGGCAGCAAAATAAAACTCAGAGCATATCTGGTCATTTCTGGGTTAAGGGGCAAGTTAGCAGAGGCTGCTACTGCACCTGGTCTGATTCTCCCCCAGGTTCTCTTACCCGTGAAAATTGCTTCATTTCAGAGACCACAGAGCAGATGATATCGCTCCTCTTGTAACCTGTCAGGACATTAACTTCAAGGATATTACTTTATCCTGTGAGGCTGAATTTTTCTGACTTCATCACCCAGCTTTTGGCTCTTGTAGCATTCTTCATACCAAGGTTGAAAATCCTCATTTAACTTACCTATACACAGTGTAATCTCTCAACACTGCTAGGCGGTACACTTTAAAATTCATTTTATATGGGTTGCTGTTTAGACCCAAGCATTTTTGTGGTCTTCCTTTGAATTCTTCAGGGTTTTCATATGCCTTTTGAAGTGGGTTAGTCAGATCAGGATATGCTGTAGCAGCACTGGACACAGCAAAGTCGTTATATAGCAAAGGGAAGGTCATCTCTCTACTTTTATGTGGAGTTCCTCTTTTTAAACATTTTTAACGCAGCATCACATTAGTGTTCCTTGATACAGTGATAGGTTAAAGTGACAATCCACTATGACTTTTAAAATTTGATGAATCACAGCTTTCTAAACAGAGGATTTTATGCTGTAGGTAAAATCAGGAAATGTTTGTTTCCATATTTATGTTACTTGCATTTGATTATATTAAAATTCACTTCTTGTCATTTGGCTTTTTAGCTGAATAATTTAGGTAACTCTGCAATGTACTGCCTTCTCCTACCACTCTTACTGCAGACTTA
Organism: Falco biarmicus; assembly: GCF_023638135.1. Classification (NCBI taxonomy): domain Eukaryota; kingdom Metazoa; phylum Chordata; class Aves; order Falconiformes; family Falconidae; genus Falco; species Falco biarmicus. Next base: position 5,509,351 of record NC_079291.1, on the reverse strand, counting down.
GCCATCATACATTAAATAGTTGTCTAAATTATTGATAAAAACATATGGATATATAAAATTCAAGGAGCCTTCCAGAACTAATTCCTTTAACAGAGTTAGGCAACATTTTAAAGAATTATCAGTAAGTCAGTTTTTTAGTCTAAGGCCTGCCTTTTGAATTTTATGAAGTTTAAGGTTCTTATTTTTAAAAAACCCACAGTTTTTTAGACTGACATTTTAAACAGCTTTTTTTAGACTATTACTCAACCAAGAGTCTTTTTCCTGTATGGAGTGCATTATATTTGCAGGTCATTTTTTAACAAAACAATATTAATTCGAGCTTATAAAAATGCATATCCAGTGAGCATTACCACAGAATTATTTAATTGGCACTGTAAATCAGAATGTCAAACCATTATGGAATGTTCTTTCTGCGGTTTCCAGTGAGATAATTCAGAATTTTTTGGCTGTCTTCTCTCAGGTTCTTTCCCTTACGAGGGAGATCCTGATGACGGTCAGGTGCAGTTACTTCCTGACAGAGATGACATGTGTTGTAGCTGAGAAATTGTCAAAGTGACCACAAAGTCATGTATTCTGTTTTGTATCCCTCGTAATTTATAATCTGTTTATATCAAATTCAACTATTATCAAGTATGGTTTTATATGATGTCTTTTAAGAAAATAGTTTTGTTAATTTAAAACATTATTTGGGCCCGATAATGATATTACATTTCTTTACCAACAGCATTGTATTTCTGTAGGTTTCAGTAGATATCTGCTAAGACTGCATTTCCTTTGCATAGAGCATGAGGAAAGACCAGAGGGAAAGAGCGGCAGTTTTTATTCTGTTCATATATTCCAAGATGCTTTCATTAAATGTTTATCTCCTTCCATAAATAAACTACACAGTGTACCACATGGCAACAACATAATTAACTGCTTGTAATATCAGGGGATGTTACCATGGGAATGAATGATGGTTCTGAAATATTACTACTTAGCACTATGTGTAGAAATTAGAAACGGGTTTTTTGATTATTAAAATGGAGGAAAGTCATTCTCTGATCTTTGTCTCCTTCTTAGGGCTGTGCATTAGAAAGAGATTTACTTTTCTTTCCCCTCTCCCTTAACCACTGAAGAACTGCTAAGGTGGAATGCCTTTTAGTGCCTCCAAGGACAAATGCTGAAATTTTTATATGTAAAATGGCCAGACAGGAAAGCAGATTTTAATTCTGTTCCCAGTCTTTTTCACAAGCTTGTCATAGCTTAAAAATAAAATAAAATGGTCCTGTGTTCAGTTTTTCCAGTTAAGTCTGTTCTGCAGCATTGTTTGCAATATAAATGCGGAGCATTACTCAGCTGATAGTGAATAAGTGTAGTTGCCATAGCTGTTTCTGCTCCAGAATCACCACAGATACATTTTCTTCGTTTTACTTTTTCACATACACTAATCTCTTTCAGGAAGTAATGTTGTCCTGGTGCGTTCCGTAATATGGTAATGTTCTCCAGCATTTTTCTTTCTGTGAGGTGCTTTTCTGTTAGTGCGTATAAACACCTCAAGGCTCAATGATGCAAAAAGCCGTAATATACCACTGAAGTATTACAATGTTATAACCTGTCATAATGTTATTTACTTTCTGAAGAATTTTGTTATTTACTTTTTGAAGAATTTTGATTTTTTCCTCCTTTCTTTCACTATGTGGAAAGAAAAGCATCAAGCTAGCAAGTGCATTCAGAAGATTTTCCCTGGTAAATATGACCTCTGTCTGATGTCTTAGAACAGATCATGAATAATTTGTCTAAGAAATATGCACCCAAGCATCACTCAGAGGGCCCCACAGCATCTGCTGGAAGGTTCCTCGCTTGTCCTTCACATTTGACATGGAACTGAGTTTGAGGTGTTAGTTCAACATGAAATCAGATTCTGGAGGGTCTGAAAGAGCAAAGTTTCATTCTGTCCCAGACTCAAGCCAACATGATGCTGTCAAACAGCAGTTCAAGCAACACCAGTTAATGACACTGCCATCTGACACCGTCTGCTGTTCTAGTATCTTTAGGGTTTGGACGATGTAGGCACTGGCCCAGGACTAAAGCACAGCCTCCTAATAAAAAGTAAATTAAAACCCTGGAGAAGTATCAGTCCTCCATAGGCAAGTAATAGTATAAGAGATTGTGAAGGATGTTTATGAGCTTGCCAATTCTGTTCCAGAGGGAAAAGTGCTGAATTTTAAAATGTCATCTGTTTATAATAGGCAGGAACAAATCCATCACTGTTCTCCAAGACAGAAGAACCTACCATTTGTTTCCAACAGAGACATAGTTTCAGACCTCCAAGTGTGTGAAAGTTTACCAAATAATTACACATGTAGTACAGGAAGTCCTTTTCATGAGAGGCAATTTAAAGGAACATTGGTTCAGTATTAACTTGGATGTGGAGATCTTTATATAGAAACTATTCTTTTTTGATGGGCAATTTACCAGGTTATGAAAGTAGAGAAACTAAGGTCATTCCACACTTGCTTTTGCTTAAGGGCAGCACTATGTAAATGCAGAAGGTTGCTTTCCCAGCTAGCTGAGGTTCAGAAGCAATTTAGTTACTTTCTCACATCACAGAGCCTCAGCTAATAAGCCCTGTGGACTCATAACCAGCTCTGTAAAGAGTTAGCTCACAGGCTTCTGCACAACACCCTAGAAATATGTCCAAAGGTACCCAATTATATAGAAGAAACATAAGTCTGCCTAGTTTTATTAACTTCATCGTCATACTGATACTGCTAAAATTGAGCCAGCTGCTAGAGAGACAATCAGGTGGGTCTCAGAAATACGTTGCTCAATATCCAGGTTTTTAAATCACTTCTTGTCTTGGAGGCAATGTCACAAAAACCTCTCAGCTCTGCCCTACATCTAGTAAGTTTATGCTTAAGCATGCTGGTTCCACTAAGCCAAAGCAAATAAATCCTCTGAGCTACCCATACAGGGCTGGTCACGTTGTCCTTACGGTGCGTTTTCTGCTGTGACATCTGTTATCTGTAATATGTTGCTATGTCCTTCACCAATATTCCAGTACCTCTCTGCCCCTTCAGTGTGTATTATGGAAGGGATGTGGAAAGGTGAAGTTTTCATCCCCCATGCTTCTAAACACCACCAGCATTCTGCCACTGGAATGACGTGTCGGCTCTTGGCTTTCATAGGTAACCTGTAAATAACTGTACATAAATAACAAAAAATGAAAGCCACTCTTTTGAGAGCTCTTTGGATGGGATCACAGGACATGTCCCTGCCACAGCCATCGGGCAATGCTGGCAGTTGTAAGATTCACTTATACTTAACGCTGCCTGACATCTCCCAGATAAATATTATTTGGAAGACTTATTAACCACAGTTCAGAGCCACCTTTTCACTGTGGTTATTGCAGACACCATGAGCAAGGAGGGAAAAATATAAAAACAGAGGAATAAAGACTTACAGGATGTAGTTGCTAGTATAATTTTAGTTGCTGGGTGAAATAGCACCTTTAAAGGCTTAATTAGACTGACTTCATCCATCCCTCTTTTAACGGTTGATGCAGTTGTTACAAGGGTGCATTTCATTATAATGATCATTTGCAGTGGGGGAGGGAGAGGATAGAGTTGACTTAGTGACTTAATTGCTCATTATTTAGGGGCTGATATATTTTCCAGTATAGATCTGGATGCAGTGCTTGTTAAATGTATGCAAGATAGTACTGAGTTCTTGTTGTATGTATCATGTGATGAGATGAAAGGTTACAACACTTTTGTAAGGATAGAATGAAATGGACACTCTTCTGCTGCCATGGGTTGAAATGAAATCCTTTAGCATTTGTTGAGGAAGTAACTGCATTAAATGAGTTCTTTTATGCTTGGGACACAAATAAAATAATCTATAGTTTATAAACCCAGTGTGATTAGAAATGCTGTAAGTTAAAAGAGCCACATCAAACACAGCCCCATGAGTCTTAAGGGGATTTCTCCTTTGGTTAAGAATAACGATGTAAAACAGCATATAGAAACAGCTTATAAATAAAGAATATTAACAAATTTATTAAACCGAATACAGGAATGGTTACTGGGAAACAAGTATTGGTTGTATAGCAAGACTTTCAGACTCTCACTTCTGGTCTCACTTCATATATATTTGCAGGAAGAATAAAAGTGTAATTCGTCATGCCTCATGAATTTTAACCATCTTTTTGTCCCTTGAGGTTAACTCTTAAGGTCACAAAAACACACCGTTCAACTGATACAGAGCTACTTTCTTTCTACAACAGTTGTGCCAATCCTGAAAGTACAGCTGTGGTAGGCACCTACAGATACTTCCATCCCAGTAGTCTGGATGAAAAAGGAGAAAATTAGAATAATGAAGCTTATGCACCCCATCATTACCTAATTAAAAGCTTTCCCTGCAACTTTGAGCGAATTCCTGTCAGAATGTTTACTTCCATTGGCCTCTTGCTTCCTCCTATTTGTGTGGGGAACATCTCCCTGCCACTGATAGCCACTGACAATCCGCCCTTTCCTTCCCAGCATCTCCTAGACATTTGTTTCCCTTCTGATGTCAACTTTAGAGGAGTAAAACCTTGGCAGAAGCTAAATTCTGGCATGACTGAATTGTTAATTTCCCCATTATTTCCATAAATACATGGACATAAGGTATATGTTAAGTATAATTTGCCTATCATATGTAAATTAGAGTTCATAGTTAAGAGTTGGTCATGTCTTTGAGCAAGGGATAGGCAAAATGTCTTCATGACCCTGCCAGACTCATTTTCTGTATGTCTGCAATTCTGTGCATTGCTATGAGTTGATGGTTGGTGACCTTTTACCATGTATTTCTGTGATGTCACAAGCAGTACCGCACATTAAATGTGGATAAAGTATTGGTGCTCCACATGACACATGAATCAGAAGAATATACTGTATAAATATATAATTTATATTAAAAAACTATTTTAAAGAATGCAATACTTCACAAAGAATTTAATACTTCAGATTTTTAAGATCCTTAAATTCTTTAACAAATGTTGCTAAGTGATGCTTTTAATATAATGCATAATTGTTACAATAAGTTGACATTCACAATAAGATAGATAAATGAAAGTTAGGCAACAGTGGTGTTGCCTTCGTCAACACGTAGATCACAAACTATTGTTTTAGAAGGAATTTTAACTCCTCTCATTTGTATTTTTAATGCTGGAAAGAAAATGCTGTATTTGGAAGCATCCTGAGCTGCATTATTAAACAGCGATATCACTATGTTGCAGTGTCGTCTTTCTAGAAAGGCCCCAAACCACTGTTAAGTTCTAGATTTTCTGTCCAGTGTTAAGGAAGGGGCATGTTTTCCTGCTCAATCAGATCCAGGTCAGCTTGGAAAGAAGTACTTGTTGTGAAAAGGGAGAGAAATTGATTATCAGAAGCTAAATTCCCAATCCATCCTTCCAGCCCTCAAATGTTAGTGAAAAAGCAGCCTTGCTTTCGCTAGTATACTGTGCAGAAAATGTTGTAAGCATTTTCTGTAAACTCTGCTTTCATCAAAACGATCATACAAAAGGACTGGAATATAAGTCCCGAGAGTTGACTGTGCCTTGACATCAATGGGAACCTTGGGATTTTTTTTCTTTCCATTTTTTGGAAAAACAGGGAGATGAAGTAATACACTCAGTTCTTCCCTTACTGCTGCCCGCCTTGAATGAGAAGGTACTTTGGCAGAGTTTGAGTTGTCTTCTCAGCAGTGGAAAGCAAGGATGAAAAAAGTCAATTTAACATGATTCTGGCACCGTTGATGGTTCGCAAGTCATTGATCAGGAACTGGTAGTAGAAAGGCAGTGTTCATAATAAAGCTTGCAGCTATTTTGAGTTAGCTCCTCTCAGCAGGAGTCATCTTCCTGGAAAGGCCCCACAGGGACCAGCTTAAAAACAGAAATCATTAGGAGAGGGATGCACTGCAAAAAGGCAGCTGCACAGGAGAAAACAAAGAACCTAAGGGAACAAGGACGTTAAAGTTATTCCCAAGTTAAGTTTTCTCCACCTCCATCTAATTTTGTGTCAGTATAAAATGAGGTCCATGTTGTGCCTTCATCCTGCAGGGCTGTAGCTCTACCTATCTCCGACTTCTCTGGTGGAAGGGAAGGGATGCAGGTGTGTCTTCCAGATGAATGGGCATGAAGGGATGCCTGAGAGGTCCTTGTCCACAGCAGGCTGGCTTTCCCACTCATTTAACCAGCTCTGGGTGGGTTTCTTGCAAAATCGGTATTGACTGCATGCAAATTTTTCAGTGAAGGTTAGTTTACTTAATAAGCCTCTGAAATAATTAGGCCAGGGCAAACAGCTTTTCCACATTCGGAGGGGAAAGTTTTCAACAGCCCCTTTCCCTGTCAAGGGAACTCAGCAGTGACTACGCACACCATCATGCAATGTGTAGCAGTTCAGTCATCAAAGAGCGTAAGCCTTCTCTAATTTTCCTACTAGGAGCTGCTGTAGGTTATTTTCCTCTTTCATCTCTGTACAGGGGATGATTGCATGTCTTCAGTTTAAATTTTAGAAATTAAGTTAGGGAGAGGAAATAGAAATCCTGATTTTTTTTTAAAAACTACTTCTACAGTGAGTTTGCATGTGATCTCATCTACAATTTGTAATAACTGTAAGGGCAAGAAATGAAAAATACATTTCATCTTAATTTTTAGCTGCTTTGACTGTTGCTAGCCAAATCACTACTTGATGCATTGTTTTTCTATTATTTTGTAGAAAAGAAGAACAAGAACACAGTCATTTGTATGTTACTGCTCTGTAGTTATAGTTAGCTTTAAAATATATCAAGGCAGCTGATCATAGTCTCGCTGTGGAAGTAGTTACTTATTTATTGATCTAGTATCTGTCAAACTTAAATGAATGTCCTCATTTGACAAGAAGTACCCAAGATTAATTCTAAACAATTACATAAAAGGCATCCCTTGGGTTGTGAGTCTTGTTGGAGAGCAGCTACAATAGTGGGAAACATTGCTGACTTATGAAGGGAACAACTGGTTGTACAGCTGCAGTATTTCTGAGACTTAGTCAAGAGTACAGTCAGGGTATGACAGTTCATTTTGTGAAACTTGGAGGTTTGTAAGTACTACGTTGAAACAAATCTAGAATCACGTAATAGCTGTCTGGGATCTCCTACATCTCACAACAGTGTGCTGACCATCAGGTGACAGTTTGCAAAATTCACCTTTTGTTTTCTTCTGGTAAGAGCTTCATTGAAGCAGAAATATTTTCTTTTTCTGCAAAAGGCATTCGGCATCCGCTGAACAAAATCTTAATGAAAGAAAAAACCAAAAAAAGATAGCCAGAAATATTTGACCTTAGCCTAAGTCTTCTAAGTACTGTAGGATTTTGTTAACCTTTGAATGACAACAGCTATCCCAATAAGGTATTTATAGCATAGAATCAAACTGGACTCAGTTTTGAATAATCTAGAAATCATATAATCAGTTTGTTTGATTCATTTTATCGGTTTATTCATTTATCCTGCCATGTTTTACACATAGGAAGGTGTTTTGAGTTCCTAATTGACATCTACAGGTGTTTTTTAAAAGTTAGTTGTTATTTTATGGAAAAAAAAATAAAGCTTTGAGGTGCTGATACAGGGCATCAGATAAGGAAATAATCAATATATGGCAAATTCATTTATATGCATAAAGCACTTCTCAATATACAGTAACATCTCCTATGAAGGAAGAATAATTAAATGATACATCTCAGCTTAATGTAACAGTCCTTCAGCTGAACAATATTGTATCAAATGTGCTTCCTAGCACTTTTAACGGAGGTGGTGTTTTTAAAGGTATTTATAGTTACAAGGGCATCTTGTAAGATACAGAAGGGTAAAATAAAAAGCTTCAGTTTGCACTTGAGAGCTTTAGTTTCCCAGTTCATCTCAGCAACTGACTGCCCTGTGAGGTCCCCCCAGAAGTGGGAAGAGGCTTGGCTGGAAGTCCCTCAGGTGGGGGCTGCTGAGCCCTGGCACAGCTGTTGACAGCAGTGCAGCTGCGGAGGGACGCCCCAAGTTGTTTGCCATCCCCCCTTGTCTTCCCACCTCTGCTTCCAGTTCACGTGGGTTGCAAAGGGTGGTCCCAGCAGCAGGATGTGATCAGGGAGGCACTCGTGCAAAATCGCATTGCCCGTATGCCTGTTTTCTAAGGAATTTTTGTTTAATTCATCTCTACTCATTAGGCAGGGAAAAAGAACGAGCACTTAACAAATTTGGGTTCCATACATATAATTTATTTGGTAGATAATAAACTTTGTATTCAAAAGGGATGAGGGTAGTAGATTAGAAGCCATGTGCAGTTTAAGGGCATGTTTAAGAAGAAGAATTATCCATTGCCAATTCTACAGGGAAACCTTAATTCTCTTTCATTGTACTAGAGAAAGACATCCCAATGTATGCCTTATGTCCCACTGTTCCTTCCTGGGGGGGGAGAGTGGCTCATTACAGTGATTTGCATCTTGGGGCATTTTTCTAGGTTAAGTGGAGCCCAAATTTTGAGCCCACAATTGTGTCTGAGAGCAAACTCCAAGTGTAAATTTTTCCAAAAACACATTTTAGTGTTCTTAACTGATTAAAAATAATAGACCCTGTATAGCCAAGACACGTCGTGCTGTACTTTAAAAATACTGCAAATTGAAGGAAAAATGTGAGAAATTCAACAGCTCAGTATTAGGAAATTTTGCTGTATTTCCAACCTTTTCTCTCTAAATCTTTTTTCCTCTGAAACAAGTATCAAAATCCAGCATTAATATTGCTAAAGTAAATATGTGACGTGAACATTTTTAACTAACTTTTACTGCTAGCTAACTATCATAGTTCCGTTCTAAGTTCTTAGAAATTTCTCAGTGTACTGGTTCTTCAAACATAGTTACAGTTTTTTGGCTTACAGGGTTTTGTAGCAATGATAGTTTCTTGTCCGTTTTTTTAAAATACTATCTTATAAAACATCTCTAAAGAACAGAAATAATAGTAGATTCCACACATCACATGGAATGCCTTTCAGCTTTTGTTCTCTTGCTCTTATTTTCCTGATATCTTAGATTTCTCTCATTTAGTCTTCACATTGGAGGGGTTTTTTGAATTATTTTCTTGGTCCATCTGCAGAGTCGGTATGCATACCTTAATGTATGGTTTTAATGTCTGTGGGGATCAAATTATAAAAATGCTTTTCTTTCTAATGCTGAGAAATGGAAAAGACAGTTGAATTCAGTTATTCAGACTGTGATTAAGCATTGCTTTCCCACCTATGAAGACCCTGGACTTCTGCTGTTTCAAGTTCTGAACCTGTTAGAAGTAGGAAACAATGCATTGTTAAACAGTAGAAATTAGGATCTAAAGTATTATTTTATAAGTAAATCTTCATATCTTTTATTTACCAAATTGAGAGACTAGACAATTTAGAATGTAAAGTGTAAAAAAGCAAATAAAATGCCAAATTAATTATGCTTTCTCTTAATTCGTGGTGCTACATATTTGCAGAAAGACCTAGTTTAATATTATTTCTAGCCTTCAGAATGCAGCGTCTTTCTGATGTAAAATTTATACTAGGTGTTGTTCAGTTGTACTACATTTGACTTCATTGCTGCAAGACACTGCTGCTGTAATACGGTAAATAATGAGTGCTAAATAATGTAAACATGGATCTCCTGGTTCAGATAGGCTGCTCATGCAAAGCTGAGTTATCTTACCCCCACTTGCTCAACCTTGGTCACACCACCTTTCATGGACTCTTGTCATCCATTGCCTTTCGTGGCTGTAGCCTCTTTTATTCCTTCTACTTTTCAAATTGTTTCTTTAGCGGTTCATTTAGTGCTTAGGCTTGGATCCTTTCTCCTCTTTGCCCTTTCCATTCTTCATTTATACCCATTACTGATTTCTGGCCCCACTCCATTTCAAACTTCTGTGTTTACATGTGGGTTTTAAATCCACCTCTCTGCTTTTAATCTTCCTTCTTGTTCAGTGTTCCACACCTCATTCTTCTGCTATTTATTCTGTAAACACAAAACCTACACCGTACTGCTCAGTACTTTTGCTTGAATCATGTGTCAAAGTTGGCAGCGTCACTGTATTTGTCCTTGTCAGCATCATCTGTGACAACAGCTTTGGCTTTTCACTGGTTCAGGCCCTGAACATGTAGAATGTTTTTAAAAACAAATGCAATGCAGCTGTGGATGAATGGGACAAAGCTCTAATTCTGAAGCGACTGGGATACAGATATTCATGAGCAGCAGAGTTGTTCCAAGTGAGTGTCGCTAAGGGGGTTGGGCTCGGTTCTGTGTATGTAAGACAGGAGTGGCACGAAAGAGTACGCTGTCATTTTCAGTTGGCGGATACCATCTCATTCTGTAAATATGTCACGAGGATTTAAAGAGGGGGAAGGCAGGAGCCAGGAGGCTGGAGAAGGACCTGACATAGTTTTTTTAAGAGTCCACAGAGCTATTAGGGCTATAGTTCTCTGGGCTGGTTTGGGCTGCAGCATTGCTTGGGATTTCCCTGACGCAGGGAAGACCACCACAGCTCCAGCTCTGATGTGTTAGCCAGCCTCCAGCCCTGACTCCTGCAAACACCATACACCAGAGTATCGAAATGCGTCCTTGGAGGCCAGCACTAGAGGTATAGAAGGCAGGAGTCTTCTGAACTGATGCTACTGCACTGCTCTTTCTGTCAAGTATGTTTTGCTCGGCCCTGGGTCTTTTACCTAAAAGAAGGTATTGGAAAGGGAATAAAACTTTCTGTCTTTTTAGAAAGAGGAGCGTTCTAGCATGTGCAGTGGCCACAGGATCAAGATGAAGATTGCTGTGCTTCAACCCTAACCCTTTCTGTGAGCTGCTGCAGATTTCTGTGAATGTTCTTGAGTGCTTTCCAAGGCATTTGCAGATTCAAAGTAGTACGTAACTCCATTAGACACGGAGGCTGATGTTTTCTTCTAGGGGTGGCCAGCAGCAGCCTGAGTCCATTGGTACACTGGGGCAGGAGAAGTCCCACAGCAGCACAGCGTTGCTGGAGGCCTCCTGGCAGCAGGGCCAGGCTTGGGCTGGCCTCACCTCCACAGCTAATAAAGTTGTCAGCCTCTAGGTCTCTGTGCGAAATTGTGTTTGCAGGTCACAGGATTTTGTTTTGAGAGCGTAAGTCAGCAGTAAATTGGCAGCACGTTAGAGATTATTCAGGGAATTTTCTCTCTACCTTTTTTTAATTTTGATGTTGCAGGAAATATTCAGGAAGTCATATTACAAGAACACCTGGAGAAAGAAGATGAAATTCTAGTTTCCTTGGCTGGTTTGAAGCAGGTATAACTATTGCTTAGCTTAACCTTGCACTCTTCAGTGCCATTAATCCTTTCTTTTTTTTTTTTTTCTCCTTCTTTATTCTTTTTGTATACTGCTCTTTTGTCATACAGCTATTTTACTAATACTAATGCATAAAGCATTGTGGTGTGCTTTCATTTAAGGAGGTAAAGCTCAACTATAAAGAGTTCGAATTACTTGCACAGTATTTGCTTCCTGAAAAGATCTGGAGGCCTTGAACCAGAACTGAGACACTGAGTTCTGGACTCAAGTCACACTCGTTTTTCGTAATGCAAACTGTACATGCTAGGCAATAATCGTGCCTATGTCCCCATTATTTAAATGTGATGACACTTGAATGTCATTGAATTAAAAGAAAAAAAAAAAATGAAAATGCTGCCGAGCATCTGTTGCTCTGGTGATACTTCCCCCTACTCCCTCAAAATATATTTTATGAGAAACAATCCCCCTACTCCCTCAAAATATATTTTATGAGAAACAATGTGGCATATGTTAAACCTATAACAAGGTAGGGAATAATCTTAACAGTTTCATTGTCTTTAGATTTCTTGGATAGTTGTTTTCCAGACTCTGATACAACCACATTTCACTGAAATTTATATTTTTGACCAATATAGATATGAATATTGACTTGCTTCCTATCTCTTCAAAGCAAATGCTTTGGGGAAATGGTGCATGAAAGCATGCTGCACAGAACTTCGGAGAATTCCTCCAGATTTCCAACTTACATTCTTCCCCCTCCCATTCAACAACAGATCAAGGATATCCTGAAAGGTTCGTTGCGTTTCAACCAGAGCCAGCTGGAAGCTGAAGAAAATGAGCAAATCACTATAGCTGATGATCATTACTGTTCCAACAGTCAGAACAAGGGGACAGGTGATGTCCTAAAGGGACCTGTTATGACAAAGCAACAGTTCATCTCAGGACAACAGGTAAGATAAAAACATCTCAGACAGGGCATTGATGGAATTAGTCTTACATTTTTTGGACACTTCCTTTAGCACGTCCAGACATTACATGGGAAGACACCATCATTCCTGGTAGGTATGGAGACATGGTTAAAAGTGTCTCTCTAGCTACTGTCCTACTCCAATTAATTATATTTATTGTAGCCTTACGCTCCACACACAGATACTTAAGTCCAAGTGTTACGCAGTGTTTGGGGGAGTTCTTTCAGATTGTCGAATCACAGAATCACAGATTAATTCCCTACAAAAAAGATGTAAAAACTGGAGGTGAATGTTCCCTTTTCAAATGTTCCCATATGATTATTCTCATTGTCCTTGTCCTCCAGAATCCCATTATGTAATAGCTGGTGAACTGCATTGCAGTGTATTCATGGCCAGTGCCAGAAAGGAAACAGTGAGGAGGCTGCTTTTACCTTCTACTTCATTGTATTGACTTTCTCCTTGAATCAGTAAACAGTGTTTTCACATACAAAGCATACAGTCAGCGGGCACGTTCGTACAGAGAGAGAAAGATTTTTTTCCGTTCATGTTAAAATGTCCTTCTCTGTCTAAGTCTTAGTCTGACTCAAATGTGGTCTTAAGTACTTTTGTATATGCACATTTCTATGCTGGAGTTCTGGTTAGTCTGCCACCCCGCTACTGATACTTAGTAAATCAGTAGTAGCGCTATCACCTTAGAGTCTAACTGACTCTACAGTCAGCTTACTTTTGACAATTTTACTTAGGAATTACAGGAAATACTTAACTCATTTTCAAATAATGACACAGGATTGTTTTGATTTGTTACACACAGTCCCCCCGAGTTAGAACACTCTGTGTTAAAAATCATATTTTAATTGTATTTCAGAAGCAAATGGAGTGTTTATATAATGACCTCCTGTTTTTACCCTTTATCTTCTAGCATTTTATACAAAATACCTTTTGTTTTCTTGCCAAAATGGAAAATAGTACTTTTTTGATTACTTTTACTTGGATTTATTCTGGAAACTGGAAGGTAGAAAGCCATATAAAATGACAACATCCTATAAGAGTGTGTGCAGACTTGTGCTGGAGAAGCCCTTATTTGGATGCTGGTCAAAATCACATGTCACTGTGCAGATTTGCTGGGGCTTTGCGCTTTGAGTATTGAGGGTGGAGCAGTCAGGGTAAGCCTGGTCTGCATGGGTTTCTTTCCAATGGAGACTTTTGGGTGATATGTAATGAGGTCTGCTCTTAGCCCAGTGTGTAGTCAGGGTATTCATGTAAATCCAGCTCCAGGAACTGAGAGATGTCTATGGGTCCCACAATTTCCGAGGCTGCTAGTAAGCCCACTACAACCAACACGAGTAGAGGTTGTACAAGCTGAGCTCCTGCAGAGCATCAATGAGGCTTCGGCACTGCATGGTTTATGGAGGTGCAGTACATTCATACGGATTAGCCTCCTCTCCTCTTATCTTCTGGAAGTTCCAATTATGATAATGAGAAACAGCCCCTTTGACAGAAGAAAGAGAAAAGATTAGGATTAGAAATGGCAGTCCAGGAGGACTGTTAGTATCCCAACGGTCTGTGCTGTTTCCAAGCCCATTGTCTTTAACCGCCATGTCTAAACTCAAAAAGAGGAGAGCCTCGGACCCCTTTTAATAAAACATGGGAAAATAACCTGCTGAATTTAGTGGGCTGTGACATTCAGCTGTTAATTGATGGGGTCAGTTGTTGGCCCAAAACAGGCCATGGCCCAGGCATTTAGTTCTGCTGAAGAAAATGGGCTGCACTGATGCCCTGGGTCAAGCCGGGAGTACTTACTGAGAAATTAAAACCCAACCACTTCTAGACCATTTAATGCATTTCTTGCTAAGTAAATTTTACTGTATTTACATTTTCTGTGGCTTTGGTAATGCATGTAATTCTGTTTGTTGTGACTTACAGAGATTTTTCTCTGGTAGAATTATGGGGATTTTTTCTAGGACAGCTGGAAAAGTTACAAGTATAGCTATTGTGTAATTGAGATTAGAATCTGGTCTTTTGTGCTTGGTTGTTATATAAGTATTAATCATTTATCATCTTTACTTTTTAAAAAAGTGTTCTTCCTCTTTTTTTTTTGCCTCAAAATCCCTTTCTGGAAAGTGAGGATAAGGATACAGTCCTTCTTTGGAAAAGAAAGCTGCAAAATTAAAAATGCAGAAAAAAAATAAGATACAGGCTGAAAGAAATAGAGCATTTTTTGGAATCTTTGGCTTTGGTAGCAGCATGCAGTTGACAAACAGAAGGCTTCTGTTGCTAAATAATGAATGATAATTAACACATTATCTTGCCTTTATGTCTGTTCAAAGAAGGAGGCAAAATGAGCTGCTGTTCTTCTAAGCTTTCTTGAATTATATCCTTGCAGTCAGTTTTAACTCATTCACAGTATGAAGGCAATTGAAATAAGCCTGGTCCTAGTAGCTGATATTCATCAGGAAAAAATGTTTGGAGAAGCCATATGGCAATAGGCGTAAGGTTGTTAACTTTCAAAGCTACTGGAAGTGTAATTCTGTCATTTTTCATTTATTCAGTAGTGGCAGCAGATGGGAGAAAACATGGTTCACGTCAGCATGAGTTTCCTGAAACAGAAACAGGCAGAAGAAGAAGGGAGGAGGTATTTTACCTCTGGAAATATCAGTACCAAAATACCAATGTATGCCAGGGATAGGCAAACATTTACAGAAGGCCATTTTACATTGTTTTTTAGTCAAGATCTATGTTTTGCTGCTTCTCAGATACTTCAGTGAACTGTAGGTCTCTTTACCTGAACCAAAAAGTGGGTAGAATGAAAAGTAGTGTTGCAAAGCACAACACTAATGACAAGAAACTGGGATGAGCAGTTTTCTTTCCTTTCTTTTTATAAAAGCAGGATGCTTTTTTAAAAGCACAAGAGCACATTTCTGGGAGCAGAATTTAGGAAATTGCAACAGCAGTGCAAACTGTTTATGATGCCCTTGCTGGGGCTCACTGCCAAAAGGAAGACACCCCATTAGCATCCTTAGGGTCGCCAGCGAGGAAAATACTGGTCTTGCTGGGCAAGTGTGTCACTAGGCAACATCTGTGTCACACTACGCAAGGTGGAGGCATCTTGGGTATGAGGGCTGTGAGGACTGAAATAGCATAATCTTGATAGCTTGGAATAATAAAGTGTATAATTTTGCAAAATGAGACTGTACGGCATTGCCTGAGAGCTTTTAAATATAAGTGTGGAAAGAAGCCAGGTGAATTATGCAGCACTGGTTGTTTAAAGGAATGTAAATTTCTGTTGTACGGGGCGGGGATGGGGTGGGAACAAACTGCTGAAATTGTGAACATGGCATTTAGAGCTCACACAAAAGCTTCATCTGGTCCTGACTTGTGGCTGCACTGGGTGCCTATAAAACCAGGCAACTACCAACATGTGAACTTCGTGAGGTTCAACAAGGCCAAGTGCAAGGTCTCACATCTGGGTTGGGGCAACCCCTGATATCAATACAGACTCGGGGATGAAGGGATTGAGAGCAGCCCTTCCGAGAAGGTCTTGGGGGTACCGGTGGATGAAAAGTTGGGCATGCGCCAGCAATGTGTGCTCGCAGCCCAGGAAGCCAACTGTGCCCTGGGCTGTATCAGAAGAAGCATGTCCAGCAGGTCCAGGGAGCTGGTTCTACCCCTCTGCTCTGGTGAGATCCCACCTGGAGTTCAGCGTCCAGCTCTGGAGCCCTCAGCTCAGAAAAGACATGGACCTGTTGGAGCTGGTCCAGAGGAGGGTCACGAAAATGAGCAGAGGGATGGAGCACCTCTCCCATGAGGAAAGGCTGAGAGAGATGGGCCTGGGGAAGAGAAGGCTCCACGGAGACCTTATTGCAGCCTTTGAATACTTAAAGGGGGCTTATAAGAAAGGTGAAGACAAACTTTTTAGTAGGGCCTGTTGTGATAGGGTAATGGTTTTAAACTAAAAGAGCGTAGATTTATAGAAATATATAGATACAAGGAAGACATTTTTTACAATGAGGGTGGTGAAACACTGTAACAGGTTGCCCAGAGAGGTGGTAGGTGCCCATCCCTCGAAACATTCAAGGTCAGGTTGGATGGGGCTCTAGCTGAAAATGGCCCTGCTCATTGCAGGGGGGTTGGACTAGATGACCTTTAAAGGTCCCTTCCAACCCAAACCATTCTATAATTCTATGATTCTATGTTGATGGAACAGAGCCATGGTCGTGTGCTGCCCGTGTCCTCAGCCCCCTGGAGATGGCAGGCAGTTGACTGACAGCTCATGAAGACAGCATTTCAAACAGACCAGATGAAAGTAAAAGGCTAATTAATAAGTAATTGTGTCTCAGCTCAGAAGTACTTAAATAGTGAAGTATCTCTCCTAGTAGGACAGATCTGTTTGTATTTAACTTTATGGAAACAGCTTGAAGTTGTTGACATTTGAACTACCCTGGTTCTGCCCAGATCAGGAAGTTTGAGGTCAATTTTGATAGCGCTCAGCACAGGATAGTTGTTGATATTTCTAAAAGCAATCTGCTTGGTTGGGTATTAATTTTATTAAGTCATCTGAGGAAAATTAATTAGTATCAAAAACTGATAGATGTAA
Organism: Falco biarmicus; assembly: GCF_023638135.1. NCBI lineage: Eukaryota > Metazoa > Chordata > Aves > Falconiformes > Falconidae > Falco > Falco biarmicus. Next base: position 5,492,474 of record NC_079291.1, on the reverse strand, counting down.
ATCTCAGTCAGTTTGACAGCTGTCTTACAATGGAACTTTTAACATTGTCACCAATACTCTGGACTTAAGATATTTCCATTTGAATGATAAATAATTAAATTTATTTATTTATAAATAATAATTTTAAAATATTTTTATACTTAGATAATAATGTAATATTATTGTAACTAGATACTATGTAGATAACATGCAAAAAAATTAATATAAAACTAGTATGTTTTAAAAAATTGCTGCAAATGGAGATATTTGCGTCCTTGTTCACATAAATTTTGGAAGGGAATGGGTCACAATTCTATATTTGAACATATTTTCACATTCAGCTGATATTTATCTTGTTTGTGAGTTCTAAAAATTTGTAACAACTATATAAATAACAACCAAAGATTTCCGACTCCAACATTTCATATTACAGTCATTCTTAATCACTGGTGGCTTTTGTTTCCTGAGCTACGCTACAGTTCTCTTTCAAGAGTGTTCTGATCTATAATCAGTAATCAGAGCAATGGAAAGCTGTTATCAGCTGTAATAATATATTTGGCAAACCAAGTTTTGCTGGAGGCCATGGGTAACGTAACTCCCAAGTTGTAGCTTGATACTGGTGATGAGCTCCATACTCCAATTTTATATACTGTGCTGAGTCTTAACTTCATTCTCATTCTTTTTTTCTCCAATACCTATAATCTCTCTTTTACCCCAAAGTGAATTGGCACTTTTTTGTTCAGTGAGTCACAGCTGAAGAGCTTGCAGTTGACACACGTGCTGACTTACACATTTCCCCAGCAGCCCGTCTACTACTTCTCCTTTTTCTCAGTCTCACATTAGTCTAATCAAATCTATTGGTTTCCATATCACACCCCTTCAGGATGCTTGTCCCCACAGGCTGCTTGGCAGGCTGCATTGTTACTGTAAAAAAATGTATGTGAGAGCAACTAAGAAAGCAGTCATATTCTTGTTGGAGGAACATAGCTCTAGATAGCAGTTGAATGCATCTGTTGCAGAAGAAAACGGTGTCCATTTGGGTTGCAACCAAGCTAATAGGCTGCCAGTTGTCAACAAGTGAGAAATCCCACTCTGCTGTATCTGGCAGTCTTCCCTTCTGATTACACATAGCTCTGACTGTTGAAAAGCTGGGTTTCTCCTGAATATGGCTAGTTGGAAAATAAGATTACAAGTTCATAGAGAGTTTTCTGGTACACTGATGTGTAGTCTTGATCCACTACCTGAGTGCTCAGGGATACATATTTCCCAAGGTCTAACGAGGCAGAAGAGGGATTTCTGGACCCTCATTTTCTGGTAGAGTTAGGAAATCCTCTATGACACTAAGCCTGGAAGCCCTGATATGTTGAACCTGAACTGGTGCACGCTAAACCAGGACTATGTATGGCTTAGATTCCACAGGTCAGGGTTTTATTAGGAAATTTTATACCAAACCGTTCTCCTGACAGGCTGCAAAATGCAAATCAGGGCTGCACTGATGCCCTGGGTCAAGCCGGGAGTACTTACTGAGAAATTAAAACCCAACCACTTCTAGACCATTTAATGGGTTTCTTGCTAAATGCAAAATGTATCCTGTACATGCAAAGCTGCAAAAACCTCCTCAATTGACTTCATTAATTACTACGGAAAACTGACAGCAGTGAGAATATAACTACTGAAAATCTTCGCGACTGTAATATGTGTTAGATGCCTAGCTGCTGTGATCTACATGGATCCACTATGTTGATGATGAAACATGTAACACTGCTATACCCAATAACCTATTTTTAGTGTTAGCTTTTGTGCTTTCTTAAATAACAAATAAATTATTTCATCCCAAGTTAATACCCCCTTTATCTTTTTACTGTTTGATTCGGGCATTGCTACTTTTATCCCATTCTCATATCACTGACATGCTTCATAAACCTCACCAAGTGGTACTAACTTTAAGTTCTTTCTGTGCCATTGTCTCACAGACTACGACTGGTTCAAGCACCAGTGAGAGCAAGAGTGCTGATGACTATATTGTGGTTTCCAAAGAAGACGAAGGAAATAGGAGTGCTGTCCCGGAGCCAGCGCAGTCCCTTCAGTCACACAAGGAGGCAGCGGTGAAGCCAGAAGCTCCGTCTCGTTCTTCTTTGGTATTCTCTGACCCACTAATGGGCTCCATTTCAGCCTCCTCCAGCAACCTCAGCTCCAGCCCTGATGACGACAGCAGTAATAACAGCAAGGATTCTGACTTTGCTATTGTCAGCCCACTGGACATATGAAGAAACAGGTGGGGAGAGTTTGGGAGGTCTGTCATTACAGTTCAGCTCAAATTCCTATGATTCCATGGGCCAGATAGTTCTTTGGATTAGAAGGACAGAAAATAGATAAAGGTAATCCATTTCAGCTGCCAAAAGTCTAAATTAAAAAAAACAAACAAACAAACAAACAAAAAAACAACAAACACAAACCAATACCCACACATAAGCCACTTGTTGAAAAAATTAGATACTTTTTCAGAACTGCCTTAAATAAAGACCCAGTAAAACCAAGTTCTAATATACAGTTATTCTTACTTATACAGTTATCTTGCTTAGGAGCTTTGTTACTATAGAACTGTTGCTTTCCCAAAACATAGAATAGTATGTGCTAGGTACCATAATGGATTAGGAAACGTGTAGATGCTTGGCATCAGACCTGAAGCAGTAAAGACAAGCTAGATGTAATATCGTCCTTTTACAGAATATGCTTGACTGGGTTTTCTGAGTAGGAAAGGGTCCTTCAGAGACCATGAATAGAGAAGTAGGGGGTGTATACCAGAAACATTAAAAGCATCGTCCTGGCAGTAAGCTTGTTGTCAGCTGAGGAATACTAGTTTCTTCATTTGCATCCAGCAGTAGCCTGAGGTGTCTTCAAGGCAGAGCTTTGTGTGATTGTTCCTCCGCGCTGTCTTACAGGAGAATGTGTGACAAATTCCTTGAGAACAGGGACCTGTACAACAGAGCCTTATTTCCCTTTGCCTGCTTTTTTTCCCCTTGAGGTTCCCAGTTCATCTCTTTCCCTCTTTATATCTGTCTATTTTTACTCCCCCTGGCATGATTTTTTTTTTTTTTTTTTTTACTGAGACTACCATGGTTGAAGCAGTAGGTGCAAGGGAAATTTCAGTATTTCATAGTGTCGACCTGAGCCAGTTGAACTAAAACTAGCTTGAGTATGATAACTTACCAGAGAAGGGTGCAAAGTGAAATGAAATGTTCGTAATTAAAAGCACTTTATGCCTCATTACTATTATCTTCTATAGACTCTGTTTAGATATATTGCTATACAATTTCCACATTTCTAGTCAAGAAAAAAATAATGTGCAGCAGCATTAAGCAACAGATAGTTTCTAATTAACTCTAGAACTTGTTCTTCTATGGAAAAGTGTGTTTCTTTTCCATCGAGTACGTAGTACATCTAATAACAGTCTTTTCAAGTAGATAAGGGGCAGGGGAGTGTCCTGTCTGACCCCTTTAAACTGTCTTGGAATTCACAAAAAGAAACCGGTGGTGAGCGGATGCCTCCTCTTGCAGGACATACACAGAGCTGGATTGAAGGAATGCTAGAAAGTCACTCTGTAACAGCAGCAAAAAAAATCGCATTATTTACTTTCAAGATACGTATACATTATACCATGCAACAACTTGGTAATTGTATGGCAAAGCTTGTGTTTGTATGGAGTTCAGAAACGGTAGTTATTTTGCTGCTTAGTCTGTAATTGTAAATGGAGTTAAGTACTGTATTCCAAAGATGAGGTGACATGTAGTTTGCTGGTCTTAGATTTTACAAGGTCTATGACAGTGACTGAATTGGAGAAATAATTGCCATGTAATTACATGGTAACTGTCATATCCTTACATGTTCAAAAGCTGCTGTGTAGTTCTGAGATTATTTGTGCCTTGTAAAATGATAAAATACTAGAATGTTATGAGTAGGCATAGCATCATACCTCTCTGCAACCGAATGATACGAACAGTCAGGTGCTGTTTAGATGAAAGATCTTAAGTGCATAACATTTTGTAAAGGTGTTTATTTGGGTTTAATTTTCAGCTGCATAGAAAATCACTTTGAAATTCGGCATGCATGCCTGTCTTCAGGTTTATTTTATTTCCCTGAGTTTGCATAAATGCCAGGGGATTAGGTGGCTGTTGATTTATTTAGGTCTTTCAAGCTTTTCTAGCCTTAACCCATTCCGCAAGGCTTGTGCCACACCACCAGCAAAGGGGAATCTGTTCAAGAAGTACCTATGGAAAGAGGAGAGAAATATGCTGGGGACAGAGAGAAAAGTTTTATATTCTGTGACCCATAAACCTTCAAAGATTCCATTACTTTGGCAGGGGAAAGTGTTTTTACTTCTTTTTTATTTTTTTAAGCATCAACCTTTTGATTTCTGTTCTGGTGGTTTGTTTCAGGGATCACGTTGCTATTTTCTTGAACAGTCTCATTGCCAATGGAAGAGCGTGATTTGTACAGTTCTTTTATTTTTGTAAGTTAGTTGTATCTTTAATATTGCGTATTTTAAAACAGCGCTATAACTATATAAAGATTTGGGGAGTTTCTAACAAGTTTTCACTGATCAGTGAATACCGATGAGCTGAATGCCTGTCATGCCGTGGGATATGATAAAAATCTTCAGAAGCAGAGAGATGATTGCACAAGTAAGATCAGAGTGAATTCCAGTAAATGAATCTGCTTTGGTTATACCATGTCCTTCCACATCTTAAATACGTTGTCTCTGATACTTGATCATAGTGCGGAGATAGATAGAGTTTTGTATATTCATTAAGTTAGAAACCTGTAAGTTAGACAAAATGTCAATTCCTCACCCTGTCTTGCGTTATGTTAATATACTGAGAAAGAAAGCGTCATTTATAATACAAGATTATTCTTTTCCTCCAGAGATGTCCTGCTCATGATGTTCATGGATAACAATAATCAGATAGAAAAATCGTATGCATTGCAAATTACTGACGAAAACTAATATGGATTTAAGATATGTATCTGAGACTGTTGTACTGGCTCTCGCATCTGTAATTTATGACTGTTTAAAGTCTCTTGCATGTCATGTCAGTGGTATGTACTGCAGAAAGGCAGTATCCTATTTTGACTGGGTATTCATTTAGTCGTGGAACTTTGTATCTTTACTCTGGAAGAACATCTAGCCCGCTTTATTAAAGAAAGAATTAACAAATTTCCTGGGCTGTGCTTGTGCTGTTTTCTTAAAAAGGAAGGAAAGCTTTTTGACTAGAATACTGGAAGTATGATTTCTGAGAAGAAGAGTGATTAAAAACTTTAAAACTATCTCATTATCTATGTAAGCACAAAGATTATTAATATTTTAATCAGAATTTATACATATGATGCAGGGAATAAAACTGCTTGTTATTTATCTCGCCCAAACAACATAGAACATTTCCTATTTTACCATATTTATTGTATCTGAAAATAACAAACCGGAATTTCACATGGTATAACTTTTCTGAATTGCATGAAACATGGTATGGTTACATCACTGTGTGTCAGTCACAGTGCCAGTAGCTGTACAATACTTTTCTGAATCTCAGTACTTTATTTCACATTCTTAAGTGTTTCCAGTGATTCTCCAGTATGTTCTTCTCATTAGATGGCACCGAGGCAGCTATTTAAAAGATTAGATTTCAGATTTAAGGTGTACTTGTGCCTGGCAGTTACAATGTCATCTGTTCAAATAAGGACACAGCAATCCTAACGTGAACAGATTTCCAAGTTCTGGGTGTCAGCCCTTAAATAGTACTTCTGATTTGGTGCTGCATGTGTTGGTCTTGAGTGGATGTCTGTAATGGCTTATTAGACTTGAAAGGTGCCGTTTCATAAAATAAACTTAATTTGGCTATGGAATAGAATTACACTGTCTCATAATCTGTGCTGTTCTTTTAAGAATGACTATACACAGTCTCTGCATTAGTGTTTCCTGTGTCACCAAATCTGCTAGACTTCCACTTCAGTAGCTAGCTAAATTTAGAGATGAAAGAGAATGAAAGAAGGTCATCAGAGAAACAACAACTTGAAACGTGCGCATAGGCAACTTGTTTGCCTGCTGCTCCCAATATATTTAACCGCTGAAATGGTGAGGGAGGTTTCAGATCCGTGGGAGGATCCTGCAGGAGGCAAAGTGCATAACCCTAGGAACAGAGGGCTGCAGCATGAGACTCGTAAAACTACTGATTCTTTCGGGCAGGAACCATCTTCTTTGAGTTTGTGCAGAGTTGCTACCATAGTTCACCACAGTCACAGACACTTTCAAAGTTAGGATAATAATAATAATAATAATATACTCAATATTTCACCAGGTTTTGCTCTCTCAGTGAGGTAGATGCAATCCAATAGTAATAACTCACCTGATGGCAGTAGTATTATATCAAGAATTCGGTCACACGCTGCTGAAGTAGGTGCAACTGAAGGCAGTAGCTTAAAAAAAAAAAAACCAAAAAAAACCAAAAACAAACCCATACCAGAAACAAAACAAAAAAAAAAAAAAACCAAACCAGGACAACAATATTGCCAAATAGAAAAAGCTGTATTTCTCTCCAGACATATGTGAAATATACAAAATATTTTCTAGAATGTGTTTTGGGTAGTATTTTTGTACCTTGCTTGACTATACCAGGTAGGTTTGTTCAAACCTACCTTTGTTTTTAACTTGCAAAAGCCTAGCTGGTGCTGCGGTGCAGGAAGCAGTGGAGTATATCAGCTGCAGAGAGAAGGCACTGCAGTTCCATTTTCTAGGGATGGTAAGAATTTGATCCTTCAAATCCCACTGATTTAACACTTTCACTGTCTTCCGTGGTGACATGAAAAACCCTGTAAGCATTTCCAGAGACCTGATGGGAACCCTGCTGCTGAAGTTGTCGCGTGCAGTCACAGAGCTTTGAGCTGAGATTTGCCTTTCATTGTGAGTTTCAGAGACTGTGGCAGGCAAGGTTTGTCTGAATTTTTAACTAGTACAAAGAAGCATTCAAAGATGCTAGAAATTATCATGCCAGTATTTGAGACCTTTTGGAATATGAATGGCTACATAGATTTGAGATGGAAGAATAGTTGTCACAATATCTTGATTTCCTACCTGTGCATTAATTGAATCCAGGGGATGGGGAATGTAGTAGCATTTTCAGATTAGTATTAAATTCCCCTTTAAAATAAGAGAAAATATCAGGAAAACAAGTATTGAAAGGCAGATTATCAGAGGTGTCATACAGCTTGCTGGATAATATATACTTCTGTGCCATACTCAGGAGCGTGCATCACTTTTATCCATAAACAGAGGGGCTTGCAAGAGCTTGGAACACGTGGCAGAAAGTATACGTGAATGTGAGCCTGTTCTTAAAAACATTTTTAAAACTTCAAGGATTAAAATACATTAAAATGTTTAAAAAATTAAATACACACAAAGCTTATTTAGGCTTGCAAAGATTATCAGGCCTCAATAAAGTTTCACCTAGTTTAGAAAAGTGTTAAATGTTCTTATTAAAGTCTGGTTACTTACTTTATTGCTTGTTCCATGATGCAGATTTCCATTTACCGCTGACACCCACTCCACTGGCAACCCGGGGGTTGAACGGTGTGAGGGCAGGTTTCGGTGTGATCGCACTGAATGTTCCTTTCTCCAGTTACTGCCTTCCTTACTAATTACTGCCTCGCAATCCCTACCTGTGCTTTATCCATGTGTGTCTTTTCTTGTTGATCTTTGGTTGCAAGTTCTGCAAGTCTTTTGGCATCACATGTGCATTGCACATGCTGCAATGAAACTCCAGCCTCTCGGTGATACCGCAGCATGACTTATAAAAGCACCTAAAGGTAGGACTTTGGGACCACAGTGAGCTACTTCTATTTCAGAATTGTGCTTCAGACCAGTAACTTTCAAAATCTGGAGAAAATTAATTCCAGTGCATAAGCAATGAATTGCACGTGTTTACTAAGTTGTGAAGAAGTTGTGATGGGGGAACTCCCCAGCAGACCCTCTCTCCAAACATCTTTTGTTCTCATTTTCCATAGTCAAGCCCATCTGGCAGTTTTGTAATACCGGACGTAACCCATAAAAACTTCAGCTGTTTAATCTTCTGGAATAAATGAATTCTCAACTGTGATCAAAGTTAGCTGTGCATCATCTGAGGACTCCAATACCCTACGCCTGCAGCCTGGCCACCAGCCCAACCAGTGTGCTCCCTGTTCTCATGTAAAATCTGAAATCTTATGAAAATCTCACAATACTTATACAGCAGGTGGTATCCATATTCAGTCCTCATAACTTCCCTGTGGTAAGTTTTATTGTAAGTTTTATTGCTTAATATTTCTCTATCCACACTTTCTTTGTAATTCTTAAAATCAGGAAAAAATGGAAGAAAGAGACTGGCTTGGCTCAAAAATGGTTTGCTTTTTCTTTCCTCTCACCTCCCTCTTTTGCTAAAGTATCTTTGCTGGGGATTTTTGGTTGTAAAACAGCCTATGTGTATTTAAATAGGTTATGAGGTAGAGGTTTTGTCTTAAAAATGCTGAAGCAAAACATTGATTTCTCCAAAATTTTTCCCATACTAACTGGAGCTTGAGTTAAGCATTGACATTACAAAACTATAAATGGGAATAGCATGTATTTTCAATCTCTAAAAAACAGCACATTTTGGTAAACATACACTTGACCACAACTGGGCAAATAATACACTTACTGAGCTATGCCGTTTTCTATTTAAAAAATATATTAAACATTCACTGTTCCCCCTGGTGAGACCGCAGAGAGGGAAAACATCCTCAGGGCCAGGAGACCGACATAGCGTGGTACCACAACTTGTCCTGTTCCTCTGGAGGAGCCACATTCAGGGCAGGGTGCTCCTGGGCATGGGGGAGGTGGCCCAAGACGGCGCTTGGAGGAACCAAGAGAGACGCGTAGCCACGGCGTGCGCCCAGTTGTGTAGGGCACGGGAGGGCTCGCCCTTGTGCAAGGGCCACAGGCTGCAGCTGGAAAGGTGCAGGATCAGAAGATGAAAACTAGTGCTTGCTGCCTTCCATGGATCTTTAAGCTTCAGTGTAAATAAAAATAGGAAAGCAATTGCCGAGCACCATTAACCATGCTGGTGTTGCAGTCGCCACAATGTGCTTTCCTCAGTGTTTTCTTTCTGTGGGATGCATATTTTACATTGCAGAGTGGCTTATAAAGAAGCAAGAAAAATCTTTTTCACATTTTGGCATGTTTGCTGCATGTGAATATTACTGTTTTTTAAGAAATGCTGTTACTGGTGTAAGTCCACAGAGAGACTGTGACAACATCTCTTTTCCCCATGTATCAGGCACTTTGAAGTAGACAAAAGAAAAGAGAGAGAAACAGCAACTGTAAAATTCTTGTAATCTAAGTGTTTTTACATGATGAGATTACTGTGTTTGGTAGATTGCACTCAGTAGAAAACCAATGTCTATTAAGACATGCTGAAGAGAGTCAAAGCGTCTACAATTCTTCAGCTACTTGAAGACATGACTGTGTGTTTGCCAGTGCTTATTAAGTAAGGTACACCTGGCCTTACCGGAGAAAATTATATAATGAATATGGCTTCTGCAGAATTTTTTTTAAAGAAAGAAAAGCAGTATGTGCTTTTGCTGATAAAAATTCCTATTGTTTTATAAAATCTTTGGTTTTTCTCTAAATACCTTCTTGCAGTGCTTCTCTAAGGTATGGCAAGAGTTTATTCTCCCTCATCATCATCCCCTGCCTTCCTGTCCGCACCCTGGCATGTGCACAGCCTGCAGAACCATCTCAACCCCCACCACCACCTTCCTCGGGTCAGGATTTATAAGAGGTCCCGTTGCAAATCATTTTGGGAAAACCGCGACGAAGGCTGTGAGGCTGTGAGGGTACAGCACGCATTGCAGCCCAACCCAAATTAGCAAGTCACACCTTGCCAGAAAGCATTATTCACCAATTCTCTGACCTTGCAAAACCACCAGCATACCAAAAGTCATGTGCTGTTGAGCAGTCTGGCTTTTTGTGGAGGGTAAGCATTCACAGGAGGCAATCCATGCGATCGAGCCATGTACCATTTGATATTCATCGGAGGCAATCTGTATGATAGAGCCATTTGAGGATAACTGTCTCCTTTGACATCAAAATCAGAAAACACAAGTCTAATTTCTAAAAAGTTTCTAAAATGCACAGCAAAGACCTCGTAAGCACAGAGAAACATCCCCAAAGCCTCTCATTTTGTCATCAGTGCACACTGCGGATGCTGAAATGATCAAGATACATTCAGGCACTGTGGGCCGGTGATAAAAATACAAACTCCAATTTCTCCTGCAAAATGCTGATGAGACCAAATAGCAACATCAGGTAGGAAGCAGGTGAGTTCAACAAGCTGTGGAATACCACCCGCTTACTTCACAAAGAAACTTTAATAATTTGCAAATGTATTGTTTTGATATTCTTTAAGAGAAAGTCACCTTCTGGTTCAAAATTATTTTGTTTTGAAATTTTGCATAATCCTTTACAGAAAGTAAAAAAACAGACTGAAATATGTACAAAACATTTCAAATTCATCACGATATTTCAGTCCATGACATTTTAAAATTAATTTCTCAAATCACCGAGTTTTGGATGGAGAGAAGCTGATCTTTAGCAAGAAATAAAATGTACAGCAGGAGGGTACATCTGTGCTGTGCCCATTGGGATGCTCCTTGGGAGCACAGCCAGGCAAGTTCAAAATTGAGAGATACTTAAAATTGAGAGGGGGCCTTTGTAGTTTATGTGCTCAGTGCCAAGACTGGCATTTTTATGGTGCTGGCTGCTGGATGTAGAAGGTTTCTGCTCTGAAAAGCTTCACTCCTCTAGGAGAACCAGGGAGCAGCATGGGCAGGGACGGCTCGTACACGGAGGCAAACGGAGGTGTCTGTCTGTTGGTTGTCTTTGTACGTGCTCGGCCACCTGCCTGTACGGCAGAGGATGCTGCACTAAGGTTTTTGGCGGTGTGCTGGGCACTCTCTGCCCTGACCTTATCGCACACATGGAGCCACCGTGGGGAGAGGTAACCCCCCATTTCAGAGCCTGCGGCGCAGACCTACCTCCTCAATGCAGACCCAGCCTGCCTGGATCCGATCTCTTCTGGGTGCAAATCAGCACATTTCTACTAACCCCCGCAGCCACAGCAGCTTGTTCAGATCAAGGTATGTCTCTTCTGCATCCAGCAGCTGCTGGCCTAGATAACCACGTGCATCAACGGTGCATCATCGGGCTGGGGGTGGCAGTGCAAGCCAGCAAGTCAAGGTAATGCAGATGCTCTCCCGAAACAAATCCCCACAGCAGCCAGAGAGGGAAATTTGTCTATTTATTTTTGATAAGAGGATCTGTTAAAATTTGAGAGTTTTAGAAAGACTGACAGAGGCTTAAACTTATTAAGAGCATTTTGCCTATCAGCACCGGTGACTTAGGTAACCTGGGTGTCTCCTGTCCCCTCCTGCTTGATCAAAACAGCTCTGTGCTAGCACCTGTTCATCTCTGCTGATGGCGAGTGCATCTTTCTGATTTAGGACACTTGTAAGAAAAGATGGGTCCTTGTACTATCCAGGGCTGCTAGAAATGCTCCCTCCAGACACAGCCCCTAAGCACTCTTTGGTCTTCACAGGTACCTGGCAATGGCTGCACTTTTTTGCCTTGTGGGTCCAGATGGCTGTGCATAAAACGTGTGTGTTAAACCGGTTTTTACGCCTCTGCTGTGCTTTTACCACAGATCCTCCCCGTCGGCTGCTGCCACAGCTGCTAACAGCGCTCAATCAGGCAGCAAAACCCAGCAAGGGCAGCAGCAGCGGCCGCTTCTTGGAAGACATCGCCTTGGTTCAGGGAAAGTTAGAAGAGGAATCACAAGCCACCAAGTGCCCCCGTGCCAAGGCAGGGACAGGACACTTGCCAGCAACCCAATACCATGACCTTGGATGCGGCCTCACCAAGGTCACTAGCTGTGTGTGGCTGCCATGCACCCGGCCCTTGGGGGCTTCGCAGCCGCCGCATGGATTTTGGGGGATCCACGGTGCTTGGCACCCAGCCCACAGCGCGCTCCCTGCCCTCTGCCACGCTCTGCTCCCCCGCCTCTCGGCGTGATCGAGCACCATTTCGAGGCTGCTGTGGTGGTAGTGACGGGTTTGCCAAGCCTTTCAGTGTGAGGGGGCACCAAGCCTCACACAGGCCGAGTGGTTTTAATTCTCGTGCTTCCGCGTGTCCTCCAGTTAGGCTACATCAAGGGGGAAAGGTTTCCGTTTGGGTTGTAATCGGCATCTTGCTGAAAATCATCAGAGCTCTTCTTGGGAATTGAACTCAGCAAGAGCTTTATGCTTTTTGGTGGGTATTTGGTGTTCTTCACTCTTTCAAAGCCAGGAGAGTGCTGGGGGGTGGGGGGGTAGTGGTGTTTCTTTCTTTTAGATGTGCAGAGACATGCCCCCCCTCCTGGTGATGGGCACACTGCCTCCCAAGTGCTGTTCTCTGCCATGGGTGGTGGTCGCAGGTCTCCGACCGAGCCGTGCTGCAGTGGGGACAAGTGGCACCACCAGTGACGGTGGGCGAGTTCTGCGTCTGAGCAGGCAGAGCAGCAGCCCTCTCCCGTTCCACCCACACCCCGAAACCCAGCCCTTGCCCCAGGCCATGTCAGCGGTGAGCTGGGGAGTACAGCCTCCAGATCCCTCCCTGAACCAGGTCTTTCGACAAAACAGAGCGTGAAGAACCCCGTTACCAACGGTCCTCTGCAGCGCGATGCGTGGGCCAGGCGCTGCCCTGCAGCCTGCGAATGCCCGAGAGCAGAATGAATCTGTGCTGACCTGAATCAGCCTTAAAAATAGATCTCAAGAAACCAGACTGAGGAGAGGGGAAAGGCTAAATAAGCTCATAGCCACTGCTGACTTTTGCATTTGAATAGACTCTTTTAAACAGTAAACAAGAAGCTAACATCTGATTAGACTGTTGTTATGGAGTCCAGGTTTTAGCACCATAATTACTGTTGCATTCAGTTTTCCTGAATTTCCTTATTTTGCATCTCATATCGCTTAATGAAAGCAGCTAAGAGATTTTGCTGAAAATGCATGTGTAATATTGATTAGGAGGATAATTTTAGGAATGTTTGGCAACTGGTACACATTTTGTGTTTCATAAAAAATACTTTTTTTTTTCTAAAAATGTTATATAGTGCCTTGTGATATTGTGGCCTGCCTTCTCAGCTGAAGATCCAAGATGGGGCTTTCAAAGTAAAGGAGTGGGAGGGAAAAAGAAACCGTACCATGATAATGAGGGGTGGGTATGAGAGCGATGTGAAGACTGTTGACTCTAGCTGCCTCAAAACAGATTCACGGAAAGCTCAAAGAATATATTTAAATACACATGAATAACAAATGCATTAGTCACATTAAGGTTTAATGAAGTGTTTATGAAATAGCAGCTCAGTAGCACTGTCCCTTCAGGAGTAATTCACTAAGATGGATCTGATGGCACATTCTGGTTTGTCTTGGTCCAGTGTATAAGCCACTTAAGAAGGGAGACAAGGACAAGGATACCCAGCAGTGCTTCAGGATTAACGATCAATTGGAGAAAGAAAGTTAGAAATTGTCCTGGAACATCTGTGCTTTGCCAGATGCTACTTTACCTGCAGTAAATTCATAGAGGCCATTAAAATCAAGAGTAGAGCCTCCACCAAGCTCAGACTTTCATACAGCTCTTGGTAGGAACAGTGCAAGAAATGAGGGCTGAAAGAGGGATTTGTTTCATAACCAACGGAAGGAGACCGCCAAACATTTATCATTTAATCACCTGTATGCAAGGCAAAGCACCGCCTTTTCGGCCCCACTTTGGACACTTGCCCACACTGTTGGTCTTCCTTAGATGACCTGTGACTAAAGAGTCTGAGATTCTCCCAGAACAAATGCTGCAACCTCTGCTGTAGTCTCTGCAGTCACTGTGGAAAAGGGGACGTGCTGTGCTCCCGTCTCAGCTGCATCAAGGTCCAGCAGCTACCCAAGTGTCATACAGAGAATCAAGGAGTCCAATACTTCTGCTTTGCGGTAGGAGAAGACCAATGTGATAACTCATCGGCAAGCTAGAAGTCTTGATGCACGTCCAGTGGGCAGAGCTGCACTGAGCAAGAGCAGGAGCTGGTTGCTCTTGGGTTTGGTTGTGACCCCATGTAATCTGTAAAGAGGTAGGATGGTCTAGTGGGTGGGATGCTGACATGGAACCAGACGGAGTGGACATTTGACTGGATTAGGTCCCAAGTACAATCAAAGTGGATATTCGGATTCAATAGCTGAAGTGCTTTGCTGCTTCTGAAAATACTGCCGGCAGCTTTGAAAGTCTTGTCTTACCTGTACCGTATGGCATTTTCCAGGCTCTTGAGAGTAGAATTAAAGCTCTTCCCTAATATTGCGCAATGAAGGCATGAAAAATGGTGTCTTCTGCTACTGAGGTAGCCGGGAGACCCTGCTTTACTTCAGATTGATAGTTGAAGAGGGTTTATTGATTATAGCATTTCTGAGGACTATAAACTTAGAAATGAAAGAAAATGAGTTGGCTGCAGAGGTAAGTTTAAAGATACTATAGATGTATCAATAGTGTTACATACTTTTTTGTATAAAGTCTACAAAAAAAAAAAAAAAGCTGCAATGGCTTGTATGCTGAGAGCATACCTGCTACTCTTTGCTTTGATTTTCTACAGAATTCAGGATTAAGGCCATGTTTGAAGAATAGCCTGGATCAAATAGGTACAGGCAACAAAAGTAATTGGATGAGACAATGTTTGCTACATTTAGATAAAGTTGCTGCCCCAGCAAATCATTCTGTGACTGCAATAACTCTGGGCATGGAAATATTGACTGATAGCTGCATGATGACTTCTGAATTATCACTTGCCTCCATGTACTAACGCAGAGAATATAGACAGTGCCTATACTTTGCCAATGACTGGAAAAATAATTCATGCTCTAGCTTACCTTTGTGGTTTTTAACAGTAAAGGCTGGGCTAGCTTTATGCTCTCATTTCTAGCACAGACAAAAAAGGGTGTTGGATACATCAGCCTCTGCACTGTTACGTGCCAATTTAGCCAATATCATGTAGTGCAATCTCTCTGCAGCATGAGAAAATGAAAGAATTTCGAGCAGGTCCTTTTCGTCAGAGTCCTTCACAAAGTACAGCTCCAGATCTTTGCAATTCAACTTATTCTGCAAGAAAGAAGAAGTAATTCTGTGTGTATGTGTGGTTTGTTATATTTTGGGGTGTTTATTATTTTTACATAAAAGTGCTGAACTTTATTTGAGTTTATTAATTCACTTACTTTGCGGGAGCGGAAGTTTCCTGCAGGAAAAAATGACTTGTAGAAGTCTGTGCGGAACAAATATGGTATGATTTGGTGTTTGAATACAGAAACCACGATTTTTCCTTTTAGAAAGCTTGAGAAAGATTACTAATGAACCCTTATATATGGGATTACTTTAAATAGTCTTCCTCAGGCTGAAAAGCTCTAACATTAACAGAGGACCTAGTATTTTTGGGGAGCATAAGCAAGCCATTATGCAAGGATGAAGGGGTTTTGGACAAGGATAACATGCCTGAGATCAAAAACCAACATACTCCCAATTGGTCTGAAACATTTTGGCAGTTGCTATATTTTAACTTGTCCCCTTTGTATGTAATGAAAACCTTCACTAAAACAACAAATAACTAGCTTGCAATGTTTATCTGGCCTTAAATGAGATATTAGCATCGTGGTATTTGACAGTCGTCATAATCACAGAAAAGACGGTTCCTTTGGCTATTAACTACCTTCAAAAAGCAAACCCCTCAGTGCGCTTTTGGTACAGTAAGGTTTTAGGATGCAGAGAACTTACTGCCAGATGGTTGACGTTGCCAAACTGGTCTTTCACAATGAAGTTCACCTGCCAACTGCTGTGTTAAAAACAGCTGCCCATTCCTGCATGTCTGAGCATCTTAGGTAGCGACATCCCTGATGGACCTCCCAATCTCCATCTTACCTGTCTTCTTACGGTAGAAGTCAGAACCTGGTACAGGGCAGAGATATTACTTTGTTGGGACTGATTTTCACTTCTTTTGGGGGTGAGGAGGAATGGGAGGACTCCCTTTGTGGTGGAGAAGGATCTTACCAGCATTGCTAGAGTTGTTCTTAGATAAGGCAGCTGTGTACAAGAGCATCACTGGAAAGCGTTCCCTAAAGATCAAAGCTGGATCTTATCTTACTTCTGGAAATCTGTTTTAGAGCTCTATTTTAGAACTATGAACTATAAAAATGAAATTACGATAACATGCTGTTTTACCCAGTTCTTCTCTGCTACTTATTTATTGTTACTGTGTTTCTTACAAAACACCCGATTTCATTACCAAGGGTAAGAAGCCCTTGCCTTTCAGATGGTATGATAAATAACATAGATCAGCGTACTTTTAGTGGAGGAAAAAAAAATCATCTGCAGACAGTGTCCTTGGTGACAGACCAGAAAGTATGTCCGTCAGGAAGTGGGGAGATGCCGTTCTTGCACGTTATCTTTCTGTATTTCCTGTAGGGCTCAGCATGTTGGTTGGAGTAAACAAGGGTACACCCATAATGCTGCTGCAGGTTATTAGGAGCTGAAATAACAGGTAGTTCACATTATTTGTGTACAAAGTTTCAGTTCCTGAATAGTGTACCAAATCTGGAAACCAGGCTTATACACCTCTGCAGTACTTGGGAACAGCGCGTGTTTCTCTAGGAGAGATTTCTTAGGCAAATACAGATCTTTATGCTTTGATTATAAATCCTGTACATAGGATAATTTATGTTGACCAGGATTCTCAAATAAAACCAGTGAAAATGCTAATAATGCTTGTTCCTTTTCATGAGAAAGCTTCTAAGAGCATATAAATATTTTGTTAGAAGCTCCATTTCAGCTAACAGACCTCCAGAAATTAGGGCACTGAGCTGTAAACTTCACAGACTGTTTTTTCCTTAATACCATCTGGGGAAAATAATAGAATCTAGGCTTTACTGTCTTTCCACAGATCATACGCAAGATAATGGTGCAAGCAAAAAGGCTATCGCTTGCTTTGTTGTGTTGAGCCTGTCACCATTCATGCGAAGCCTAAGCCTTGTATGAATCTCTGAACTGTGATGGCTTTATTTTCAAAGCAGCAGTCTTGATTTAAAAGCCATACGTGACACGAGGTTCTGGCTGCCTCAGGCTGCTGAGGTCTATGGATCATCTCACAGTGGCCACATCTCACCCAGCTCCTCACTAAAAGATGCTGCCGCATTCCCCCACCGCCCTGGCAGGAGGAAGACGAACAAGTAGATTTGACTCTGGGCTTCCTTCTTCCCAAATGTCGCAGCCATGTCAATACCACTGAATTTGTTTAGATCCTGTGTAAATCTTGTGCATTATGTTGACAAATAAGGGTCTTTCCTCTCGACTCTCCTCAAACGACGAGTGCACACAAGCCAAGGAACTGTGCGTTTCGCAGCCGCTGGGATACCGGCGCTGCGGCAGCGTTACTGGAACAGGAGACCGATGGAGGCTCTTTCTGCAAGAAAGGATTCAGATGTTGCACAGAGGAAACAGCAAACTCATCAGTATTGTTACCTAATTCCCCACCCCTCTGAAAAGAAAATAAACTTCTGGGGCTTTGCAAAAATGCAGCGATGGGATAGTTCACAATTTCCATCTTGGCCTGTATTTTCAGAAAAAGACGTCCAGGCGGTTACTGCTAAAGGACTTGAGTTTTCTTTTTTACATTTAATGTAACAGGAATAATATTAATGGCTTTGCATTTTTGTTTGCTCATTAAGCAGTCAGCAGGAGCTCACTTAATGGAGCACAAACTCACAGTTATTGCATTACCACTTAATTATTTGGCACTGACATCACTGCATCTTCACAGCAGGCACCCTCACAACTCAGAAAGGGGTGCGTTTCGCTTCAGCTTTGTACGTCTTTACGAAATCAGGGTAACAGGAGTGGCTGGGGGCAGCACCAGGCTGGACTGATGCTGCCGTGCTGCCTATGGCCTGTTATGCAAACCAGGCCCCCCGCACACAGCGTGAGCCGCGGGGAGGCACTGGAAAAGGAATCCATGGAAAGGAGCTGACAGTAAAAATATCACCTTGCTGTGCAACTCCACTCACCGGGGTGTTTTTAGGTTGTTTAATAGATAGAAAGGAAGGGAGAGATGGGTGGTTTTGCAGTGGTGAAAATGGTGTTCAGGTAAATTTCCTGAAACCTCAATTCTTTTGTTGATCCACATTTAAACACCATGAGGCTGCTGGTTTTCCGTGAGTTGGTTTCGAGTCTAGGCTCCTATGCAGTCCTTGAGGGGGTAGCTGTTTTCAGAGTCTTTCCCAAACAAAACCCTGTCTAACGGCCAGGTCACACAAGCCAGATTATCCCACCTCTCTGCAAAGTGGTGGTGCAGGGTGATGCTGTTTTCCAGCAACATCTTTGAGGTGGTGGAGTTTTAACGGCTCTTCTTTCAAACAAAAAATGGTACGGCAAAGGCCAGGTGCTGTGCAATGTTAAGATCTTAACAGAGTCGCATTGAACAAGTGCACTGCCAAAGCCAGTCATGGTTTGGGTGGCACGGTCAGGGTCCGCCTGAGTTGGGGTGTCAGTCCGTGGTGGGCAGCCTTGCAAGGCCACACGCCAGCTCACTCCATAAAATGTGGAAAAACAGCAAGGAAAAGAGGCAGGAATATTCTGCTCGGATGGGTTTTTTTGATGTTTCGTGCAGAAGAACGTGTTCTCTTTGTGCTTTCTCATGAGAAAACAAAAATCTCTTTGGGCAGAATTGTCTTTTATGGAAGTGGCTGGCATATTTACTCTGCAGCACATGCCTGCAGATAAGTGATTGCTTGTCATTTAATGGGACAACTTTCACGCATTTTATATTCAGTGTTAATAACATACTGACATGGGAATTTGTACTCACCGCAGTGAGGACAGAGACCTGTGAAGCTTGTGGCAATGACTTTACAGACCATGATTGCTGGGTTGCCACGTCACTCTGAGATTTAGAGGTGATTTTAAAGAGTGATGTGCAAAGACAGAAATGGTTTTGTGTAGAGGAATGCAGGCAGTGGGTCGATTAGCATTGATAACATGCAGCTGTGGCCTTGCCTCAGAGGCAGTGGGTTGATTGACGTGGATGATGTGCAGGTGTAGCTCGTTCTGCTGAGTGGTTAAATAGCCCTGAGGGTGGTGGAAAAGGGGGTTGGGTGGAGAAGGAGGAGGAGTGTGGTCTGACCTCTGGAGGGTGGAGATACAGCACAGACAGTAGAATCTGACTGACGGTAAAGCCTTGTTGCAGCAGTTTTATTCCACTGACGTTCTCAAGGTGCCTATCTTTGTGTTGAGTCTAAGGGTCTGGGAACTTGCAGTCACAGAGGGATCTGTTCGCCCCATTCCCTTCTTATTTACCTTTGTGTCCATCATTTTCTTATTGCAGTTGGCAAGGCAACGCAGAGGTCATTACAGTTGCTGCAATTCAAAAAACCTTGGTTTGTTTAGCAGAAATTACTCTGTTTCTATTGCCAGAAAATTGTCTGAGAAAAGAAAGCTAGGATGGGGGGGGTGGGAATGCAAGTCTCATGCGTTACTAGTAGTTTGAGAAAATGGCTCTGATGACTTGTGGAATATTGAATATCACAGAAGACTTATCCCATATCTGTAGGTATGGTTTGAACTTGACCTACCCAAGAGGTTACTGCCTAGTATGATCTCACCAACTGAGATTTTTTTGGATCTTTCGGGTGTTCTGAGTAGACTTTAGAAAATCTTTTGTTATGACAGAGCAGGAACGCGCTGGAGGTACATCTGATCTCTGATATATTACTGTAGAGTCTGCATATTACTTCTATGGACTCTGTACATGGAATGTACCAGAAAGATGCCAAAGCATACCAGAGATGCATTGCTGGGATTTAAACCTTTTTTTTTTCTCTCTCTCTTTTTTTTTTTGCAGCTGCTGCTGTTCAGAAGCTTGTGTGTTACCAGTGGGTGGGAAAAACAACTATATGTCTTTAATAATGAAAGTGACACCAGGAGTGGTATTTTTCTGACTTTCCAGTTTCCCACAATGAGCAGAATCTCCCTGTGATTTACAGTTTACATTTTGTAATGTCACTCTGCCTCCCACCTAAAAACTGAACTTTTTATGCTCCCTTAGTTTGTTCTGCCCTTGCTTTCAGTCAGAATTGTGACTTGTGGCCTTTCAGGGCTGTGACCAGCGTTTCCTGACTGTGCATCAGCCCAAGCTGGTTTATGCATTATTTGACAGCATTGAGATGAAACAATTAATGGTAAGTTGATTGCAAAAGTAATTCTTGCAAACTCTACCTTGCAAGTAGTTTACCTTGGGAATTCATCTGCTCCTTTAACTCGATCCAGAGAAAGCCTTGCCTTCACTGCTTACACCTGTGCAGAGATGGCTAATTGAGCTCTTGTCATCGTCTTTACAAATGAGACTTCTGCATTCTGGAGCTATAGTCTCAAGAGCACTATTAATCATCTGAAACTGTCCCTTTTACCGCAGGCCCAGGGTAATGTAGATTGATAAAGAAAGTGGAGGGAGGTGTGGGGTGTGAAAACAATACATCTGACAGATGTGCCTGCAGCCACTGGATGAAAGTGGAAGGAAAACTTGCTTTCCCTGGATTAATATTTAGTGCTACTAAATGCTTAAATAAAATTAATGTAGCTACCTAAAATGTTCAAATATTAACACTTTCCCTCATATAAATGCTGTTGCCTCTAAAATACTCCAGTGGATTGAAGCAGGGACCTCCAGGAAGGTGGCCCTCCCCGCTTACAGCATGAGGAGGTACAGCCCCATTCTGATCTGCTTACAGCTCCTCCATGCTTTGTCCCTCTAATTTATTCCTGAGAGGCTGAGGCTAACAAGAGAGTGATAATTATGTGCTGACTGCCTTTATTAACCTTCAGTGACCTACCCCTGTTGCTGTGCTGACAGGAGCCCCCCTCCCCACATTACAGGAAAGTGACAGAGGTGCTGCTGGTGCCCCAGTGGGTGTCTGCAGGCTCACACGTGAGTGCAGCCATCTGTGCTCCCTGTTGATCTAACACGTGTAAAATAGAAAATTAACATAGCGAAGGCAGCCGGGGGCAGGTTAATGTGAAGCTGGAGACAGGCTTTTTCTTCCTCTGGTCTTTTATTCTGCTGTTGTTTCACCATGATCCTTTAAAAGGTTTTTATCTGCCGCATGGTGATGCTTTGGGACTTGCTGCTGGTCTTGCAGAAAGCTCTGACGTGCTTCTTCAGGGTATTTAGTTTTGGTGCAGGAATCT
This sequence comes from Falco biarmicus, assembly GCF_023638135.1. Lineage (NCBI taxonomy): Eukaryota > Metazoa > Chordata > Aves > Falconiformes > Falconidae > Falco > Falco biarmicus. The sequence continues at coordinate 5,471,143 of NC_079291.1, read as the reverse complement.
CATGTATGGCAAGTTACAGAGCTGTTACTAGCAGGAGGCAGCGCACTGTGGTTCACACCCTCTGCACATCAAGAGCATCCGGGCTGAATCCTACAGGAAATTTAGGAGCTGTTTTCCAAACAGACATGGCTGGAATGGAGAAGCAAGGACCTGCTGGCACAGCTGGTGCTTCCCTCTCCAGCAGACTGGACAGGCAAATGTAAACCTCTTCTTTCCTCTCTCTCCACCAAAGGATGCCCTTCTCAATCCACTGGCAAAGGGGTAGTACTGATTTTTTTGCCCTGAGAAGGAAGACTACAGTTCAGATGACCCACTAGGCAGAGCAGGTAGGTACTGCAGTCTGGTCCCAGCCCTTTGTGGCATCTGTGGGGAAAGCAAGGACATTGTTTCCCTCTCCTTCATTCACCTCCAACAATTGCTGTCATAAGCAGATAGACTGCTACTATTATTTTTTTTTTTCCTTTTGGTCTCTGCACAGAAGTCTTTCCAAATGAAACTGAGCAGAATTATTCGTGATAAGCTCCTGGTTGCTTTAGCTTTCATTTCCCTTTTGCCCTGCCTGAATTGATTGTCCGTAAAAGATAATTTTGTTTCTTCAGCTTCCACTGAAGCTGTGAGGTGTGGGTGCATGTGGACAACACAACACAGTATAGAGACCTTCCAGCCTTGCACTGAACCGGTGAAGTCTGTGGCTAGAAGCAGTGGGCTGGTGACACTGAACTAGCACCAGGGCTAAGTTCACCTCTCTCACAAGAATATCTGTGAGACTGCAAGCCGAGCAACAGCAAGCAGTCATGCTCACACTCCCACAGCAACGCAGATGTGTAGTAACATGATAATTTAAACTGTGTCCTTGCGGTCTTTTGAAAATGTTACACCGTGCGCCAATCCATTTTTTCATAAGCCATGTTTTGTCCTTCTACTCTGACAACTAATATTGTTAAGGCTAAATTATCCAGATGTCTTGATCACCCTTGCATAGCATAAATGACTGCAGGTTTAAAAGTTATTAGACATATGAGCATGGCTAATATTGGATCTTCTTCAGATTGCCTGGGAATGTCCTTAGTTTCATCCTTCTGTGCTAGCCCTTTGCCACAATCCCATATAACTTCCAGTCTTGCTCTCGGAAGAATCTGAATCGTATCTGTGCAAAGGACTACCCTCAGTGGAAAGCTGTAACACTACTGAACGCTTTCATGGTCTGACTGCAAGCTGTCCCCATGCTGAATTCCCCTTCAGGGGGAATTCATGAGACTTCAGGGGTTTAAAACAAAAACCAAGCTGGATCCACACATACACCACCTGCCACAGGTGCAGATGTTAGTTAGGAGTTAGTAGTGGTTTGTGTAAGGGTTTATCCAGCTTGCTTGTCTGTCTGGATTTGTTTTCAGGTTTTTATGGATTCTTTTGATTCTCAGACTCTCTTTCTAATCTTTCCAAAGTGTAGTTTGTAAAGTTTAGCAACTGTGCCTGCAACCTAAAGGAAAGCAGACTTGAAACAATTGACAAGTGCTCCTCTGCTGGCTGGGATTGCATGCTATACATGCATAATGTGCTGCCTCTGTTGAACAGTATAGAAAAGTACTTGCGTTGTACTCATGAATTATCTTTGGATACATGAAATGGTTTAATTTAAGTCTTATTCTTACATGGCTGGCTCGATTAACCCTAATTCACCGGTCTTGTCCACACCAGCATGTCTTTCTTTGCTCCAAAGCAGCTCCTGAATAAGAGTCTGAGCAAACTCAAATTATCTCAGAAAGGATACTAAGTTACTTTTGTATACTGGCACAGAAAAATAACAGTTTTATCTTCAAGGGGGACCTCACTTCTAGGAGAGTTAGTGTATGAGTGCATGATAATTAATTCTGAGGTTTTGTTTCTCCCTTTCATTCTGACATTTAAATTTTTCTTTTCACAAATGCAGGGATGCACACAGTCAACTTGGCCGTCTCTTCATGGCCTAGACTACTTCTGAAACAGAAAAAAAAAGGTTAGAATGCATAGAAATGCTGTCTGAAGCTGCTTTCATAACATAATGTCTCCCAACCCACCTCAAAACCCCAAATTACTAATTTTCTCAGCCATGAAGCACAGAGAAAAGAAGAAAGATCAAGGTCTTTTAGGCAGGGAACTTGAAGCAAACAGGGACTAAAAAGGGAATTAATAATTGCGTTAACTCTTATTGGTAAAAGCCCTCTGAGTGACCTCCACAAAGCTTTGCTGAGGCATGCTTTTATACTCTTCCATAAGATTACAGCTAACTTCCATAGCTTTAAATCTCCTCTTTCATAGACACCGTATGCTATTACTCTGGATATGTACAAAAGAGAGCTGATTAGATGAGCCACCTTGGAGACATGACTTTACTGAGTCATTCAGTTTGGGAGATACATAAAATTGTTGTTGGGTTTCTGGGCATTTCTCCTGAAAGGGTGAATGAACCGATTACGCTGAAACTGTCATTGGCTCTTTATTGCCCACAGAACCAGCCAACGCCTCTAGTGAGAAGGCAGAGAAGAAATGCTGCGGGCAGTGATTTTAACACTACTTTACCAAAGACGTGCTGCAGGATTTGTCTGGCATTGAACCACTGGCTTGTGTAAACACCAGATGTAAGTGAAATGCAGTGTCTTAACTAAAATGCTGTTATTTCGGCCAGTGAAAGTGATACCTTATTAAAGATAATGCTACTTTTACCTATATTTGGACTATGTACCTGCAGCAGCATCCGTGTCTCCCCTGGCTGTGCCCGGGGCTGCTCTCGTATCTAGATGCTGCTGGTCCAGCGCCGTGAAAGCCTGCTGCTGAGGCTCCATGCATGCCTTCCTCTTGGGGTGGGCTTAGAGGCAATGTTCCTTGATGTCTGCAGAGATCAGGTCTTGCTGTTTGATGCCCTGAAGAAGGGCTGGGCACCAGCAGCCTCCCTCTTCTCGCCCTAGTGCCTGTGCATCTGTCCTTGGGGGCATACTGGGTGAAAGCTGTCCAGGGAGAGACGTGCACCGAGCCTGATCCTGGCCAGAAGAAAGATGTGGCCGTGGCCTGCTGGGATGAACGTGGAGGAAGAGGGGCATCCTGCAAGCATTTAAACTGCAGCTACACCGCCCATGGAGTTGGTGTCTGACGTTCTGTCCTCCAATGGCTGACAAGAAAATTTGCAAACCGATGCAGGGAAAGAGCAGAAAGCTGTTGTCACAGGACTCTTGTGTTCCCAAGCCAGTCTCCTCCCCACCATTGCTGTCCCCAGTCTCAGGGAAGGCCACACATTACATGCCCACGTAAGTCCATGCAGGAGAGCTTTTGCTGTGTGGCCAAAGGAGCTAGAGGTAAGTGTCCCTCCTGAAGGTGTTGTCTGGGGCACCTTCCCACTGCCCCCCCACAAGCATGCATCTAATGGAGAAACATGCGTGCAGACAGTCGTTCAAGATGTTGAACCCTGAAACAGCAAAGCTTTTAGGTGTTGGGTGACAAATGTGGAGTCAACAGGGCTTTGTAGGTGTTTACAGTAAACATAGTCCTGTGTGTATATATATATACACACACACATGGAGTATACACCCCATGTAAGTTTTCATAGTTTCATAGCAAGCACGTGCCTGAGCCTAGAACTGGACCTGCTCTTGCAAGACCTTGCCTCAGATTTTGTTCCTGGAAGGGCACCAAAACATTTTATTTCAGTCTCAGCTCTTGGAAGAACTGTATTATAAAAACACCCCTTATGGGTCTGCAGAAGAGGATGGTGAAAGCCATACGCAAAAGGGCAACCGGTGATACTGCAGTTCTGCTGTGATGAGGAGATCCAAGACCGTCAAGAAAGGTTGCCGGTGTATCTGCATGGGGTAGCCAACTGGCCAACAGCAGAATAAACCACTAGAGTCAAAGTCTGCACTAGGAGTAATTATTTTACAAACAGACAAAGATATAAATACATCACACGTATTCAAATACAAAGGCTGGTGCTGCGAGGGTTAGGTGGTGCAGAGACTGAACTGGCAGGTAATTAATGATACACAATAGTCTTACAGATTTAGCCACAGACTAAGAGACTTCTGAAAATGAGCTAGTTCTGCATTTTCCGTACTGCCTAGCCAGGGTGGAGCACCTTGTTCCTTCCAGCCTGGCTGCTTTTTCTGCTCTGCAGTTATCACAGCCAGTGATGCAGTGAAGTGCTGCTTGGTCTCCCCCCTGCAGCAGCCAGATGTGGCTCCTCATCTGGCAGGGGAGGAGGAAGAGCAGCGCTTCATGCTCAGCGTGGCGCCTGCTTCATCCACAAAGCGGTGCAGCAATTGCAGACAAGGTCTAAGGTTTTCCAATGCTGTTTTGCTATGACAAAAATAATTCAATTAGCTGACCAAAAAAATGTGAATTAGAGGTTTGCAGCACTAAAATGTGTTCCTTCTCGGTTAACGCACATAGTTACAGAAAGTCATTAACCATGCCGCAGAACAGCCATAAGTATCTTGATGCTGTATTAATCCAGTGACAAAATGTGAGGTACCTGTTTAAGTTCCCAGCTTTACCTAAACCATCTGGGATCTGCACAAGCCATCTGATAACAGGTTTGCACCACTGGTCTGTTAAATGAACTTCATTAACCTCCCACTCCGTAACAGTGAGTAGCTTTATGCGGCTTCCTCTTTCTATCACGCAGTTCATGGAATTACCAAATATTCAAGAAACTCAGCGTTCTCCGAGGCTGGAAATGGCTGCAGAGTGTAGTTTTGATCACAGTGATCCTGAGCCTGAACTGTTTAAATTAATCCCCTGTTCCTTCTGGCCTCTTTAAGAGGGGAAGGTTTGCAACTTTCTTTTTTTATTACCGTGGCACCACATAGTGAGGAATGAACTAACTTTTCCATTACAAGGCACTTTTTCATTTCTCAGCATGCTGAAGCCTGGCACACAATGCTAGCCCAAGATGCAGGAAGTTTTTTTAGCAGCTTAAAGCAAATTAAGCTTTCTTTGAGTTTTGGGAGCAAACAGGGTTGGTTGTTTCTGAGGGGAAAAACTGGGTGGTTTTAGCTGGAGCCTGGCAAAATAGTGTATATATAGAACCAGGAAAACCAGGTTGTTTTGCTGGCTCTAAATATACTCTTTTGCCTTACTCTAAGATTTTATTTTTAAAAACAGACAAGATTCCAGCAATCTCTTGGTTCTTGCTTTGACGAAGTTCCCTCTTTCATTCACATACTGTATTTGCCTTTTTTTGTTTTCCTTATTTTGCTTTGCCAGTTCAGCGCTGGATACAGCCGTGCTGTGTGCTAGATGTACCAGCGCAGGGAAGGATCGCTCCGTTCCCGCTGCCAGCAGCCTCCTCGGGTCACCCTTAGCACAACACCCTTTGCAGGGTGTGATCGCAAACAACATACATCGAATCCCTGCATGGTTTCAAGGCAATATAGAGAAGGCTCACACTAGTCTTGCAGTAACTTTACCAAAACGTATTCCTGTCCTGTAAAACAGTGTCAACCTAATGAGGATGCAGGGCAATTATTTCCAAGCTCACTTTCCTTCTTAGATTCCCCCAGAGATGCAGATCTCAGTCCCCACGGAGGGAGTGGGCTTTTCTCTCCTCTGCCGCTTCCACTAAGAAAATACTAATAACACCACTGGTAATATCATATGCTTTATGGTCAGTTGTCTCTGTTATATTTGTTAACTATTCCGAGATGCGTGGATAAGTCCAAAATACCCTCCAGCCATAAGCTGTGCTTGAGGAAAATTGATTGAGTGAACTGAAGTCATTAGAGCAAGTAAACAGCACTAAGCAAGATACATGAACGTATAAACCTACCCTGCTTCTTTTTCCATTAGAAGATCACAACGTAACATAGATCTATGATTCCTACTTTGACTTAGAATGGTTGCTGACTGTGTATCAAATGTTATTTTCACACAAAAATTACACATTACACAGAACCAGGGTATTTAAATCAATGTACATCTAGTTCCCCTTTAATCACATACCAGCTCAGCAGAGGCATGGGGTTTTTTTGCTTTTATAACCCCAATACTATAGCAGAATTGTCCATTGTGTGCTGTCATGTATGTGCTGCCTCCTCCTAAAGGCAAAATTGTCTGTGTGCCTATCTGTGCAGTGAGCGTAATGAATGTCGTACTAATTTAGCTCCACCCTCAAAAACTAAACTAAGACAAAATCCAAATGGAAAACTATTAAAAATAAACATCCCTTCTCTCTCAAACCAGAACATGGAAAGAAGTCACCCTTCTGTGAGGTTAACCCTTTGTGTTCCTTCGAGCCTGTAGACCTCAAAGCAATCTGCCAGGGGGAAGTTTTCGTCAATATGTGCTTCATCCACATTTCACAGTGGGAGGAAGCTGATACAGCCCATCTGTTTCATTTTTGAGGTATAGAGCTTAGGAAGCTGATTTGTCATGCGTAATTTGACGTGCTGAATGACAATGTCAGGAAGAGAGCTCAGGTCTTGTGTGTGCACTGCTCTGTTTTCACTGGCTAAGATCAAAGCAGCCCCTTTCCTTTGCTGCATCTGTTACAGAGAAGTAGCTACATAAATAGCCTTGCAGTGGCACTTGGGCTCTGACTAGCACATTATACAATCCCTCAAAAGAAAGTAATGCTGACTGTAGTTACAGTTATACTTAGTATAAATGTCCCATAGGAGAAATAATGTCCAGTGCACAATTTGCAGTCCCATTTTTCGGTCCCCAAAGACTTTAGGCTTCAATGCAATTCTTTTGACTAACAATACCACATTTGCTACATGAAAAGCCTCCTGTGACATCACTTCTGAGTCCTCTCAACAGTTCCCGTGCCACTAAAACCATGCTGAACACAAAACAGCAACAGAAGAGTAAGTCAGGCTGGGGGGGGGGGGGGGGATGTCCCCTAATTTTACTGAGCAGACTTTGCTTTTGCTGCAAACAGAAAGCTCTCAGTTGTGGCCATAGCACAGAAGTTGCATTGCGCAACCACCTCTCTCGATGGCACAATCAGCTTTGCTGGGACGCTTTCTCTATGAGTGTCCTGCTGTGTGCATCTATAGGAGAACTGAGACTGAATACTGCAAAGATGGTGGAAGTAAAGACTTGAATAAAACCTTCAAAACCCCTCTAAAGCTGGTTTCTAGTTTTAATAAAAACTGTAATTTTCTTCCTTCATTGCACAAAGTTAACTTTCTAGCTCTAAGAGCCAAGGACTGAAACCCAACGAAGTAAAAAGTGCTGTAACTGTAGAACACAGGGAACGGAATACATTTTGTGTCCATGGCAGTGGCAAAGTCCTATATAAGAAATGACTAAGAAACCACGGTATTTTTTTGTGGCTACGTATTACTTATTGTAGTGTTAAAGACTTCAGCCAGAACAACAAAAGCCCTGTCTTTTGAGTCAAGGTGCTAGGAATCAGTTCAATGGATCCAGGCAGGAGGATTCAAATGGAAAAATCTCTGAATTCATACCAAAAATTCTCTAAATTAATTTTGTTGAAGTATTCCCTGCACAATGGGATCCCTGACTGGTTTAGTACTGACTTGGACTTTTATTTAACATTATCAGTACTGGAAGCCTGTGCTCGGAGACCTTTTGTAGAGAAAGGTGCACTACATGTCATATTGCTGAAGTTTTTAACGAACAGTATTAAGTGGAGCTAGACTAACTGCCACAAACAAACTGAGGATGATCCACAAACTTCATACCAAAGCTGAAAATGCACCAAACCCAAAAGCTGTGGAGGTATTTCAGGCTTGCTTCTTGTTGAAGCCTGGCGTTTCTTGTTAGGTGTTACCTCATGCACGTTTTGTTTCCCATGTGCTTCCCCAAACTGGCCAGATCCTTGTGCAAGAGCTGGCACCTGCCCAGCAAGGAGAACGGGCTCTGCGGCACCCACCAGCCTGTGCACTGCCATGGGTAAAGGGTCGAGGCTGCGGAATAAAAGGCGGGGAGAAAGTAGGCGTCTGGGCTGCAAACAAGGAGATATTTCACACAAACCCAGGAGCGAAGGAAGAGGAGCTCCTTACCTGCCAGGTCAGGCTGTGCAGGAAGGGAGGGGACAGAGGTGTCCCTGTGGCCGCGTCCTCGGGATGCCGTGAGCCAGCAGCGGGAAGGAGCTGAGCCAGGGGAAAGAGCTGAGCCCAGCCCCAGCCAGCTGCTGCACCCCTTTGTTCGGAGAAGGTAACCAGGCCAATCTGAAGCAAAATGAAGTCCTAGAAAATCTCCCACTGCCTGCTGCAGAAGCATCCCTTCACAGAGGCCCCCAGAGCCATCAGGAGGACCCAGGTGGGTCGGGCCGCTCCATGGGCAGAGCTATGCCCTGACCGCATGCAGTCACCACTGAGCTGGCCCTGAGCTTGCTTACACCAGGGACACGTGCCTGGTCTCACCACCAAGGAGTGAGGGGCTCCTTCCAGCAGGGACACAGGCACCTGCCATCCTCCAGGGCTTCAGAGCCCCCTGAGCGTTCTGCAGGCAAAAGAATGGCATTTGGGCATGGGGTTAAAAAAGCCAAACACATCCCTCCAGGTCCTGCTTATTAAAGCCTTCAGGCTGGCAAGAGTCATCAGGATGAGCTTTCCACCAGAGTCATCATGATGAGCTTTCCCCACCTCTTCCTCCCATTACATTTATCTTCTTGTCAGGTTGTCTTGTATCCGAACAGTAGCGGATATGCCAGCAGAAGCTCATTTCCCCAACCTGCCCAGGAACCACTCCAAGTCACTGCATTATTTTGCCAAGGTTTCTCCAGACCCCACCTGACACCTCCAAACCCCCTATTTCTCAACCTGCGCCACAGCTAGACGGTAGCTGCTATTCTTAAACGCAAAAGCTTGTCAAAGCTGAGCACAGCAGGTATTAATAACCAGCTGCTGCTTTTCTTCTCAAGCAAAGCAATGAGAAGCTGCTGAAGATCTGTTTACACGATTCTTAAAAAGCAACGTTCTTCATTCTCCCCAGAAGCATTATTGATTTAACTGAAGAACTCTCCTGGGGGAGGGAGTTTATTGTGGAAAGGTTACAGCCTGTTAAGAAAAAAATTACCTCCATCAATTGTCAGCTCTTTAACCTAATGATGACAATCTTGAATAGCTTGCTCTACTCTGCAAAATTACATACAGCACTTAATTAGATTAATTACCAAAATAAAGTCATCATAAAGAGTCTGGCTCTATATTTCAGTGCCAGGAAGGTGAAAATAAAAAAGAAAGAAAGAACAAAAGAATGAAAGAACGAAAGAACGAAAGAAAGAACGAAAGAACGAAAGAAAGAACGAAAGAAAGACAGAAGGACAGAAAGACAGACAGAAAGAAAGAAAGACAGAAAGAAAGAAAGAAAGAAAGAAAGAAAGAAAGACAGAAAGACAGAAAGAAAGAAAGAAAGAAAGAAAGAAAGAAAGAAAGAAAGAAAGAACAAAACAGTGCAAATTAGTCTGAATGAGATCTGTCACTCAATAAATAACCAGTAACTGTTGTGTTTTGATTGCTGAAATTTGCTTTCCTGTCTTCCAAAATCTGAAAAATGAACTGAAAAACATGGATCTTTGCAATGAATATGACTTAGGATTGCTTGTTGCAGTCCTTCAAAAGTGAAGTGTTTCAGTACAATGAACCTATCCTTAAATTAAGTAGAGAGATGCTGTAAAGGCAGGTAGCCAAGGCAAAGAATCGGGTTTTTCAGTGTCCTAGTGCTGTGCAAGCACAAGCTTTACTAATTTCTTGAGAGCAAACCATACTTATTTTGTTTTAAAAGTGCATAAACTGATGGTCTTTGCCAAGCCTGAGACTCGTGAGACTCAAAGAACGATGTTTTGTGGGTTTGCAGTAGACACCAAAGTGAGTCAATGTTATGCTTTGTATTTCCTGCTGGGGAGCATCGACATTCACATGATGTTCGGCAACAAAACCCGAGCCCTGGTCTGGGCTGTTTACTGAGCATAAATCCCTATTTCACATTGAAGATGACATCTGTTGTTACGGTGGCTATCGCATGTTTCAGAGTTGTACAACATTACTTCAACCCAACATTTATAGCTAACATAGTAGTACCCTTAAGGAAAAGGCTGGATTTGGATCCCCCTTTTCATATAGGAATATTAGAAGAATTGTTCAGAAACTTTATGAACCTTTGATTACTTTGCTCCTAATTAAGCATGGTAACCTGGGAAAGTTCCCAGGATAGAAAAGCCAGAAGACTATAATAGTATTCTAAAGGACAGAGAGTGCAGTCCTGGAAAGGAAGGCGTCATACATTATTTACAGTGGTCGAAACTGGGGAGGAGGGGAGAAATCAGAGAGTTTCAATAAAAAATATTTTACTAATCAAAATTTCAGGTAAGTTTGATGAGATTGTAACTTGATAATTTTGTACTGATATTCCACGTCATGCCTGATACCTTCAATTTAAAATAATTAAACCTGCCTATAATTAGTTTAATTATATTAACATGTAATTAACTTTGAATGGGAAGACACCATCCTGAAGAAGTGTCTCTAGTGGAGTCCCATGTAGTGTCTGACAGTTGTTTTCAATTTCTTTATCCTGATCTGAAAAAAAAATATAATTAAGGATACAATTTACAGAGGAAACATATTACTGAAATATAAATAAAATGAAGTCGTTTGTACAGATGGATTTGCATCAGTCGACTACATGGCAGCACTAGACACATTTAGGAAAGAAGAAACTTGTGACTAGCAACAAGAGCCCATGTGATGTATCACTAGCAGGGACCGTGTCTCTGTCATTCCTGCAATGCTGTATGTGTTTTCATAGCGTCAACACCAGAATTTATACTGAGAGATCAAAAAGGATTAACAAGGAAGGCAAAAGAACAACTTGAGGTCTTGACAATGCGCTTCAGTGAGATACTTCAATCTGATGCATAATATAATTTCTGTTTCAGCATGATTAGACTACAAGAAATGTATCCGATTATAGTGGGATCTGTTAGCTGGTGAATGAATGAAAGCTCAAGGCAGACAAAACTCCAACTAGGAAAGAAGTGCAAGCTTTACCACAAGAAAAAAATAGCCTTTGAAAAACACAACCTACGAAAATGGCTTCATTTTTAGTTTTAGTTTTCATCATTTTAGCCCTTAGGAAGGAAGGGATGTGGATTTAAAGACCTGCTGCAGGTGAACGATCTAAGCAGGAGACACTAGGTGAACTGGTGTTGATAACTGGTGTTAGGCAGACTAAACTATCTGAAGTGTTTCCACCTAAAACTGAATACCTCTTTTCCTCATGTGTTGAAAGGGTATTTGCCAGAAGTTTTCAGTAAAGTGGATCTGAGACCAACTTAAGCCTGCACAGTGGCATCCCTCATGCCGAGGAGACAGAGCTGTGATATTCCCTTTCGTTTTCTGCAGAGGTGCAGAAGGAACAGTGGCTGGTAAGACCGTAAATTTAGCTGCACAGCAACTTTCAGGAAAGGCGGTGAGAGTGTTATAAATAGGGGCAGGCAAACCAACAGATAAAGTTAGAAACAACCTCAGCCTGGAGAAATTGGAACATAAATAGCTGTCAGTGACTAAAGTCAGGATATTTTACATGAGTAAAGTACCCCAGGGAAGACATCTGATGGTTATTTGCATCACGACTGACATTTTCAAAGATGGAGTCCCAGAAGCCTAGCCCAACAAACCTTGATTTTTAGTGGTGCAGCTCTATTTTGGTCTACCTATGGCCATTCCTATAGCCATTCCCAGCAGCAGTGGTGACATCCATCTAACCCAGCTTCTGCTCACCTGGAGTCAAGTCCCCTCCAAGCAGTGCATGAGATCTGTCCGTGAAGGGTGGCAGTAGTTCAGTTTTGTTGAAGTATCCTCAGAAAGAAAATCCATAGCTCTGCCACAGGGTAGCCAGAAATAGCTTGTGGTGTACCCCAAGTAACATGTTACACATAAACCATACAGAGCCTTCCTGCCAGATCCCGGGACACCAGCACACCTATACTCAGACCCACAGTCTTATGACACTTAGTCAGACGCTCAGCTGGGCTCAAGAATGCTTCAAGACCTACAAAAATATATTTCTCTCTCAAAATACCCCAGGCCAGGCCAGCCTCAGCTTGGTCTCCAAACAACCCTGAGGTCTTATTTCTCTTCTGGATTACAGGGCACCAAACCGCTCTTCCTCTACTTGCAGTTTGCTTCCTCAGGGAAGCAATTTGGAGGCTGAGCTCAGCTGGCCTAAAGGTGCGCACACCTACTGACTGGCAGAAGGACAGAGAAGCCCTCTACATAAATTGGATTTGTCTCCCTTAAAACTTGGCAAGCACAAACTTTATACTACTTGGGAAAAGGTGAAACTGTATTTCTTAGAAGGGTCTTGGCCACTTTTTGCAAGACAAAGCCATTTGATTTCAGAGAGTTGTCCTATCTCGGTAAAAGAACGAGCAGTAAAGCCACCTCTGGTGTGAGCGTTTGATACAGGTTTGATACAGGTCTCTGGAGACAGGCGGCTCTCTGCAATGATCTGACTTAGATGCTGAAACCAGAATGAGCCCATACTGGATTTCACCTCAAAATGCCTCTGAGGCACCTGATACATGCAAGATCCATGCACAACGTCTGACCGTATCTGTATGATGCTGTTAATGCCCTTGCAGAGATTTATAACTTAGAAGCTCCTCTTGTTAGGGCAGCCCTCTCAATCTAATACCCCAGCAAGACTCAATGTTCTCTTCCTTCAGCGGTGCTGTGCGTCAGCATCCATCCCCCCCGGCAGAGCAAGCCCAAGGCAAGCACACAAGCAATAAAGGCCACCGTTGCTGCTGCTCTTTTTGGCTTATTGTACTTTCTGTTACCAGCTCCTCAGTTGCCCGAATCCTCTGTCGGTGTGGTCAGCCTGCAGTAGAGGATGAATACAGTCGTGGCTGGTCACAGACTTACTCAAGAGCGTAAAAAGCTCGGTGGAAGACAGTTAGGGTACATGTATGCGTCAGCTGCTGACAACATTAAGCCAAAACCTGTGCATCTGTGGGAAGTGCATCCACACCTAATGTGAAGCACATGAGAGAACAGCAACTTGCGAGGTGCCTGATCCCCTCACCGCGGGACCGAAAGGGAAGGGCCTGACCGCATCCCTGCCCTGCTCTCCACTTGCTCGCTCCATGCTTGTGCTGCACGCAGGGGCAGCTGCTGCGCCGGGGCTGGGTTTGGGCTGCCTGCCTGCCTGCCCGCTTGCTGTGACATTAGGATCTGAAGCACTGCAGGGGAAACGGTTAATGACATACAGCGCGTTTCTCAAGTCATTTAAACGATTTTCACTTGTGTCAGGTATCATTTTACAAACCTCTCGTGTTGTGTCTGAAACCGGTTGACAGTTTGAAGCTTTTGAGAACAGTTTCACAATGGATCATCCAGTATGTGGTAATATGCCTTTACGATACCAGACCAGCGTTTCATACTTCTTCCCTTTAGACCTCCCAGCTGAATTTGCATTTAACTTTGTTTTCAGCGCAAGCATCCTTCCAACTCCAGATTGCCTCAGCATGCTACAAACCACTGAAAAAGTCTGAGCTTTCAGCTTGTGTTGGCAGTTCAGCTGGCTACAACCATTTCCTTGAGAAATAGCTGGCAATCCAGCCTATTTTGCAGTCTTCCCTGCTTCTTCTGCAATGTTAGAGCTCTTTCAGTCTTAGAAGAGCTGTGTGCATGAGGAGAAGAACAAAGTCCCACTGCTGAGACATTTAAATGCCATAAAATGTCACAACATCAGATAAGCTTCAAGATCTTAAAAAAGAATTAAAAGTGCAGAGAGTTTATTGGATGCTGACATGCAGTTAATAGCACTTTTGCATGCAATGACTTCACACTGTTTCTGTGCAGTTTTAAATGTCATGTAAGTGTATAAATTCCATTCAAACATAACCTTTATTATGAGACCATCAATAACAGAAAAATCTAATTAAAGGATAAAAGGCTTGGTGTAAACATAACTTTTTTTCATATCATTGGTAATGAATTAATAGAATTCTATAAAGGATATTATTTCAAAGGAGGACTGACAGGCAGAGAAAAGCCTGTCTTCCACCACGGGGTTTATTGGAAGTTCCTCCTCTCTCTCCAGCAACACATCCTCTCCCTTTGTAATCCTGAGTGAATTATTATTCCATGTGGCTGCATCAAAATACATGAAAACAGCAGCTGGACCTTTGAAATCCCCCCATTTTGTTCAGCTCGAATCATCTACGCTGGGACACTTGCCACCTTGCCACAGTCTATTACACCCAAGCCCATGGCTGATGAATTACAGCTCTGTCAATCGTCCTGTCTAGCAAATTGCCACCGTATGAGAAGGAACCCAATATCATTATCAGCATTACAGAATACCATGGACAAAGTAATAGCAGGCTACATTTCTCTCGTCCTATGCCTACCCCTGAAAACGAGGCCATGGTGTCCTTCAATCCATAATGAGAATTGCTATTGAGAGGACTGTCAATCTACGTAACAGCAGAAATGAGGCTTGACAGGTCAGAAAATGGAGGGTAAGTACAGTAGTGGAACAAATTACTGCTAAAGGATTCATTTTTTTTTCTCCATACTCAGTCTGAAACAACCAGAAATAACCCAGGGCAAAGCTGTTGTCCGATTTTGATAATATATGCTTATCTGTACATAGCTGCTGATTTTGGCTAGGAAGACTTAGAATGTGATGAAGTTCCATTTAGGGTCCGTCTTTCGCTAAACCAGTTAAGTCCAAGGTATGAACACACCGCATCACGCTGCAGATGAACGATCAGGGTAGCTCTCATCCCTTCCTGTTTCTTTTATTATATCCCTATAGAATCACTGTATCAGTGTAAGAGGCGGCTGTTTTCTCTTGTTCTTTGCATCTCCAAATATCACCTGCTTTTCTTCTACACTGATTTGACAGAAATGATTGCTCTTCCTTCCAGACTAATTGAAGATATTACAAGTCATTTGCTACATACTGTAGACTGAGTCCTCACTCAGGAGTGCGAACAAAGGCTCAGAAGGATAACTGAACAGCACCAGTTTTTCAAGCGCTTTTCTCTGTGACTCTTTGCTCCCTAATACCGCAGGGTTCCCTCACTCCTGTTTCAGAAGCGCTTTCGCTGTCAGCCCCCAGCCCCATCCTTCCTCAGATCTTTCGGAACAGCCCTTCCTACAGCTGCTAACACCGCAGCTGCTGGGTCCTGCAGTTCAGCAGCAGCTTACCAGGGCTGTAGTCTCCATCTGGGTGACTCTTTCACCCTGCCTCAGAACTGCTCTGCGGGGCAGCGCGAGCCCTGCTGCAGCCCTGCCAGGTCAGCGGCAGTCGCGGAGGAGAGGACAGTGACCGTGATGGAAGTGGCTGGTTTGGAAGCTGTCAGCACTGGGAAAAAGGAGTGTGACAAAACCATGTTTCTGGGCTCCCTGAGTTAGAGCATCGCAAGGAACGTTATGATTGCTGCCTTCTCAGTATGCTAGGGGTAAGGACCTTTGCATTACAGGTAGCCAGTGGCAAACAGCAGAAATATCACAGGCCTAAGCAAGAAACAGGGATTCAAAGATATTTTTTTTCTGAGCATCATCACATGAGCTGACAAATACAATGAGGACTTTGAAATCAGGCCTGGATGCCCCCAGCTGGGTGCCTAACATCGCTGTTGACCCCTGCCTTTGGATTGGCTCTCCAGCTTTACGGAGCGGCCATCAGCAGCCCTGCTAAGCTAACGTGTCTCTTCTTGTCAGGTATTTCATGGATACTTTGCTACACCACTGGGACACTCATTTAGATATACCACTTGGTTTCTGCATTCCAGTTGATTGCCAGGGCTTGTGGGACTCGGTGCAATCACATGGTTCTGAATAGTGTCAGTAATGCTGGCGGGGAGGCTTGTTTTTAACATTTCTGTGGTACGATAATGCCAATTGTGAGTCATGTGCCCTAAACATATAACAGAAATGTTTTTACGTTTCTCAAACATTACTCAAAACACAGGAATTATCGTGTGGCTTTAAATGCATGATCTACCGTGGCAGCCAGCATTGGCCATTGACCTGTCCCAGTTGTTTCAGCAAATAGCTCAAAGTTCTCTCAGTCATCATGAGATTATGATTAGGCCCTGATGTATGACATTTAATTGTCCCTCGTTTAGCGCTACACGCTGTCACTCCACGATTCTGTATAAATTGCAACATATCCTTCTTGAGCTCACTAAGTTGGCTGTGACTACCAGCTGCTACAAAGAGAAAGCATTTGCCTTTATGGATTTCTGCATTTTGCAGCCTTTTTGTTTGTTTTTCTTTTGTTAAAGGACTTCACCATTTACCTGCCTTATCTGTGTTTGAAAGTTCAGTGGAACCTAGAAACAGCAATAATTGAGTATCAAATATAGCCATTCTTACAGTGTTACACACACTATTACTTGCAGTGCAGATCCTAATTCTAATCTGGCTTTTTTAGCGAAAAGTCTATGAACAGAATCTTAAGTGTGAGGGTCTGATTTTCAGAGTGATTCAGCACTTGCATCAACGTCATTTGCATGTTATATATTTAGGTGATTTGCAAGAACTGCAGTTCCAGTGTTGATCATTACAGCCTTATTTATTAACTGCCTTTCTAGTCACTAACTGTATGAGAAAGTAAGTACACGAAAAATACAGAACTGCTTGGAAACTGGACTGAGGATGTCTTTTTCTACGTGGATTATGAAAACAGTGGAGGTGATTGCTCTCGGATTATATATAGTGCTCCGACCTGTTCTGTGCATCTCCACCAGTATAGGTGCACATTACCTTTTCAAGGTCCTACTCCTAGCATCATACTACTTTAGGTAATGTGGCTAGGGTAGGCAAAGCATGTTACTGTGCTTCTGACTAGCTTGAAACACACTGTTCACATCTGATCGTTGTTCCTGCAATTTTCTTCTGGGCTTTGAACTGTGGCAGAGATTTTATGTGGGTAGAAAATGCCATTTTTCTTTTGCCAGAATTCTTCTGGGAAGATGCTGTCAGAGTGCTCCATCACATGTGACGGATCCTCGCTTACAGAGAATTATCTCTAATACAAAATTGAGTTTTTATCTTGAACTGTCGTGTCTGAGAAGTCTCGCCTGTGACACAGCGGAGGGGAAGGAGCTGGATTTAGCAGCTGATTCCTCCTCCAGGACTGAACATATCCTACCTCCCATGTCCAGTTCTGCCCTTAATCTTGCAACTGCCGCCATCTCCCCTTCCTGAGCTAACAGGTCTCCTCAGTTAATACTATCTCCAGGGCAGCCTCCCCCAGCATTAAGCAACGCGCACATTATACTGACCAGACTTTCAGTCCAAATCTATGTGCTGACATCACCAGTGCTCTTCATGTACTCGGGCTCTTACTATTTGTGAGCTATTAGCTGTTAAAATCACATTGGGAAGCGTTGGAAAAACACTCAGCAAATCAATACAACTCTTATCAAGTGAATAAACTTTGAATAGTGGTTGTGAACCAAGCCTCAGAATAAAAAAATGGGAGTAAAGTGTATGGTTCTGTAAAATCGTGTGCCAATAAATGGAAGCACAAAATACTGCACCTTAGAGAAGGATGTTCAGGAAATGTTGTTTCCAGTCCCGCTTGCCGACTGTTCCCTGTCACAGGTGTGAGGCTCTCTGAAATGCAGGGATAGTCATTATTCCCCTGGGAAGCTCCTGACCCACCTCTGCAATTACAGATTCCTGGTCTGAGGTGATCCTTATTTCTCCATCCAAAGAAATTCTCTTTTTTCCCAGCAATCCTGGCAGAACTAGCAGCACCAGTACATTATAAAAAAGATATTTGAAGATTTTGGTACATATTCAGACTGGAAAAAATTAATAATTATTTGGCTAAGGACGCATCAAAATCACAGCAGGTATCATCAGATCTGGAATTCAGGACAGAGACTGAGATCTACAGCTGAATCCTAAGGCTTTTTCATAAGATTTCTGGAAAGGGGTTTTTTGATCCGTAAAATAACATCCGAGATAAAAAGAAGTGCTCACACTGTGAGTCACAGCATAAAGCCCATATTATAAGAGTGTAACAAAATCTTCTTTACTCTCTTTCTAGACAGTAAAAATATTGAACTCCCCAGGACTTGGGACCCCACAGAAGACAAGCTTAGTTTGTAATCAGCTGACAGGATTTGTATTTTATAATCAACTGATGGGATTTCTACTTCAAAACCCTCTTCACCCATCAGTAGTGAAGACATTTAAGGAAGTCTGCTAAGCACACGCCACTGGAAAGCTACGTAGGCATCAGTGCACGTTGTAGAACAGTGCCTGGTGACACCTAACGTACGTGGCATTCAAACATAAACAGTGCTGCCTTCTCACCACGTACCCTCTACGTGTCTGTTTATTTTGCGCCTAGCTGCCTTCTGCGGGGTGGGTGGGGGGTGGGGTTATTGTTTTTCTGCAGTTACACAGTGTGTTTCTCCTGCTACTTCAAAAAGTGGTAGGTGTCATTTCCTCCAATTTATCGATGGAGGAAGCTGAGGGGCAGAGAACAAAGCCCAGGCCCTCGGGTTCCTGCGCTGCTTCCTGGCCCTGCTGCTTTCCTTCTCCCAGCAGCCGCCAGCGCACGGGCGATGCTGCATCCAGCTGGGAAGGCCCTCTACTCCTCCATGTTTATCTCCCTGGAAAAAGAGAATTAATAAAACATCCCACCTCATTCAGAAAGCTCTTCTACAGACTGCAGGTGGCTTAGCAAGGCTGAATTGCTCTTGACAAAGCTGGAGAGGTTCGCGACAGCTGAATTCTCTGTTTGCTCATGCCGCTCCTGCTGCAGCTCAAGCTGCCTCCTTTCATACAACCCTTCCACACTGCCTCTTGAACACTCCTCTCCCAGTAATACACACACACACACACACCCCACCCGCCCCCCTTTCCTTTCAATTTTGCTGTGCCCAAGTCACATTGAGCAGGAACTCATGTGAGCTGCAGTGGCACAGCAAGCTAAATTCAGAGTTCAGCGTTCGCACCTGACCACTCCGCGCATTGCTGCTCTCTTTGCCACACCAGACAGTACTGTCAAGGGAAGAAACGTTATTCTTTCGTCCCAAGGTACTGACAACACTTCTAGGACCACCAGGAAGCATTAGGGATGCTGCAGGATGGCACTGGGACCATCCATCCTAGGGGTGCCCATACTCTTGGGCTAAAATTCTTTTTTTTACATCCAGTCCTGCATATCCTATCTTCATCCTCCTCACCGTTGCCTTTAAGTCCTGCCTTTAAGTCCTTAACTGCCTTTCCAACTCTGTTGACTACAACGGATGCTCCCCAAGCCCATGAGGGCTTGCTGCTGGCTCTGGTACTCAAGTCCTGTTTCTAATCTTCCTGCTGTGCTGCTTTTTGCTCCCCTTTCCACAGCCACCCAGAGAACAGAGATGATGAGTCAGAAAGGGAAGTTTAACAGTGTCCAGAAACAACCAGAAAACCTCAAGAGTTTTACTGCCTTTCTTACTGAGAACAAACAAGTTGCAATGAATAAAGAACATCACGTGGGTGAGTTTTTAAAATTATCAAACTGACCTGTTCCACAGCTGCTTTCAAAATACCGAGTGCAAAAGGAATCAGGGGGTGGTATGAACTGTGGAGATCTTTTTTTTAATTATTTTTTAAAAAATGTTTACAGGAGTTCAAAAGACCAAAGGTCATTATAGGATACATACAAATCATTATTAAATATTCCATTTAGAAAGATTAATTGGTCAGAGTGAGTAGGTGTGAGAAGAAAAAGAAAAAAAAAGTGAAGTCCTACACCCATGACAGTCAAAAGAAGCAAGCTGGTGACTTCACCAGTTTCAGAATTTTGCTCACGGTATTAAAACCCCATGAGCCAGACATCCTCCAACAGCAGCGCTCCAGCTGTTAGCTATATGTGGATAAAATGTTTTCACAGTGAAGTACATGCCATTGCCAGTGCGTACTGTACCATGAATGTAGCTGTATCGTTGCCTTTTTTGCAAATCTTGCTCTTTATCTTAATTTTGACCTTCAGTTAACACAACTGTAAACCTAGGTAGGCTAAGGCTTAATGAAAGATTATTTTACCATCCATAGGACGTTCAGGAGTTTCCTTGATCTGTGCAGCAAATAATGCATCTAGAAGATCAGCATTACTGATAAAATAACATTCATGCAGTAGAAAACAAAGAAATCATACAAATGGAAGGGAAACTTAAGCACTGCAAGAGTGGAGGATTGGGTCCTTTCAGATTAGTTCACCTGGTTAGCAGACCAGAGTTAAAAATTTTTGTCAGCTTGGAACTCACTTCCATTTTTCATGCTGGCAACTCTGAATCATCTCTCTCTGCTGCTTCAACTTCAAAACAGGAAAAAGTGAATACAGTAACCAGCCGCGGAGTCTTATAATAATATTCCTGTGCTGTACAAAGTAGCTGAAAAAAGCTTGACTCATAGAGCATCTTTCACCATGCCTGCACGGGAAAGCTTGTGAAATTGTGCGGGGCACTAGTCTAGTACTCCTTCCTGCAGCAACGTAAGAATGTAAAAAGAAGATAATGAAACAAAAAGACCTGAGATAAAGGGGAAATTTTGCAACACTGCACTTAAATCTTGATCCTACTGACTTGAGTAGCCGACTACCACCCACAGCAGAAGGGCCACAACTTCACCAGCAGCGCTTGGCCCCCAGCTCTATTTGGAAGGCTTTTGCTGTTTTGGTGGCATCAACAGGCTCAACAGTGCCCCTCAGTAAGTGCTGCTGGGGCAATTCCTGAAGAACAGAGTTGTCTTCTGTAGCTGGCCGGTGTGTTCAGAGGATGGAGGGCATGGTCCTGGGCTCCGTAATTAAATATCCAACGGCTGCTACGTACCGCACCAAGCACAACCGATGGGGAGGGCAGCGTAAACAGGAAGAATGCAGATGAGGCTTAGAGTTGCTCCTTTTACAGGCACTGTTCATCCTTTTCTTGTGCTCAAAACAAGAATTAACTGTTAGTGTCTACACGGTTAAACTGTATGTGAACTTTTCCTTTGCCAATTAGTATTTTATTTTAAAATGAGCAATATGCTGATTTAGGTCTCCATACATACCCATACTCACCGAGTACTGGAGCCAAACAAAAGCAAAACAGGCAGTCAGATAGTCAGCTGTGTTTTGGCTCCGCATTTCACACTTCAAATCTATGTAAATAGTTCAATTGTATTACAGCGCATTTAAGAAAATAAAGGCCAAAAAAAAAAGGGTAAAGTCAACCTGTGCTTGGTTTTGTTTGGAATACTTCATCAGATCTTGGGTGCTTCTTCTTCTATATACTCTAAAATACAGACTGTACAAAGTAGATTAATAATACAAGTAAATTGCATCATGGATGCAAAAAGTGTTTGAAGAAAATACAACTGAGAAAAATACGCTAATGAATTTGTTTTGAAATTAGCATCACTGAGTTAACAATAGAGCCTGATACTTTGCTTGCGGGTGTTTACCCTGCATTCTTTTAACATGCAACACGTAAACTCCCTAAAGGATTTTTAGCTACACATCATCTTCCAGAGTATCTGCTCCACTGAGTTCATTTTAAGGCTTTATGGTACATACAGATCTGGACTGCATATGAATAATGCACAAAAGTGACCTCCATATTAAGGAATCTGCACTACGCTCAAATCCAAATATATTTAAATAGTCACTTAGCTGAATGCATATATTTTAACTTTTTTCCTTTTTTTTTTTTAAAGCAGATACTATGTAAGGTTATTACTTTTTTAAGAAGTATTACCTTCCTTTCTAACAAGACAGAACAGGATCAGAGTAAGCAGAGTTATATATATTGTAGAGTTGGACATAGAAAATCTGTCAGCCCTAGTTTATAAAGTGATATTCATCTTTCACTTAGCTTTTTTCACCTTAAAACGAAGAAAAAACCACCAAACTGTCTAATCCTTTCAATGTTCCCTCACCTCTTCCCAGGTTGCAATGTGCTAAACAGAAATATATAAATGCTAAGAATACCCAAGCCATCAATTCTGGTAACCTGGCTGGAGACTGTGCAGAAATGCTTCATTTGTGAGATAAATTATGTCATTCTGTAAATGGCACAAAACCAGTGGTGGGCCAGGACTGCAAATGGAGCTTTACTGGGTTTTAGGCCTCTTTGAAGTATAATGCTAACTGTATCGACATTTTTCCACAGTCTACATCTTTCAATTAGGACTAAAAGAACTAAAGTTCCAACAGCTGACTTTTGGGGTTTTCCGATAAAGTGGAAGTGACCTTGTGTATGTACGGCCCAGCTGATTCTTAATGTAACACAGTTATTTTGCTGTAGATAAATCAGATTTAGATCTGATAGATTTGGCCCTGGAAGACTAATTTCATATGGCTCAAGAATATAGTTAGCAACAGTGAACTTCACACTGCTTCCTATCAACTCCAGGTGCAATCGCAAGACTTCCAGCTGGCAACACCGAGAAGGACCGTCCAAAAAACAACGCTTGCATGTGTTTACCACAGGTTAAACGTTTCATTTTGTGCAACACAGAACAGAACTGGCTCCTGGCAAGATTGTAATATTGAGGCATACAATCTGTCACTAGACACTGAAAGAGCTTAGCACCTTCTAAAACTGCTCCTAACCCAAGCAGTTTGACATTTAAAAGTGCAGGCTCAATATATGACATTTACTATGCAAATAGTTTTCATCTTTCTCCCCCTCTTTAAATTAATTTCCTAGTCATTACAAAGTTAAGGCCCTAATAATTCAGATTAAGTGCAAGTATGCTGATGTTCTGGGTCAGAGCTCCATTGACTTCTACAGGGTGTTATATACACATAGATGGTTGTTACAATCTGAACGCAGAAACTGGACCCTGAATTGGTGAAACAAATAAAAATCAAGTGTCGAACGCATGTCTTGGAAGACCTCTAATTAAAACAATACTTTTCAACAGACATCACCATCTTCCCCTTTTCCCCCGCAACTGAACAAAAACTGTATTTTGATCTCTGTAGGATTTTGCTTGGTTTTCTTCCAATTTATTAGCTTCTGTAATTATATAGTCCATTTTATTGTTAAATCAGAAACAGTAGGAGGACACTCTAGGTTGGTATAGTCATTTTACAATGGGCATATCAGCTACAATACCTTTACCTAATGTTGTCAAAAAAACAAAACAGAACCAGAACATCTCTTTTTTTTTTTTTTTTTTTTTTTTTTTTGACAAACCTGGTTATTGACATACCACCTATTCTGTGAGGAAGAAAATACTTGAAAAATAAAAAAGTTAAAATTTAGTTAAAAGCTTTACTTGTCTGGGAGCAATCTCATAAAACTTCTTTATATGAGCACTTCACTTCACAAAATGAAAAACTATTTACAACATTTTGCTTGCAGTTTGGTCACATTATCTACACACATTTGCAGAAGATCTTAGGCAAAATAGGTACGTATCTTCTTCCGACATAGGCTATCAGATTGATTGCACATTTTCCTTTTACATAATGGCTCTCCTATAGTGCACTGAAGTCAGCGATCACTGTCTGATTACATTCTCATCTTAATTTATGGCTCAACAATAAAATCAATACCACGTCAAACCCAACTATCCGAGCGGCTGAATTACATATAGTGTGAAACATATGGATTCTACCTTTTTGGACCTGATTTTCAAAAAAGTAATTCACTTCACTAGCACAATTCACAAATTGTGCAAAGAAATAAAGGACCTGTGCATCCAATTACTTGAAAATCAAGGCATCTTGTCAAATTTTGTCCACTGATTTCCGTCTAGTTATAGCTCATTTCAAAAATAGCCATTTCCCTATGGCACTATAATGAACTTTTCAGCACGCTATTACTGAATTACAGTATCTTTTACATATATACTATACTGTGGCCAATAATGTAATTTCCATGTTACACAATATCATTGCCTTCACAAGCAGAGCTGCTACATACATTCACAGTTTCAATAGATTGTAATTAGCTTCTCCAGTTGTGCTTTAAAAATTCCAAATATTTTCCAACAGTAAGTGCAAAGCAAATGTCCTACGCAGCTACGATTGGTCACAGAGTTATAAACTCCATAATTACGAGAACAGCGTTCTCTCATTCTCCATTTTCATCACCTGCTTTTTCAGGTATGACCTCCAGACTTCGACGGGGCTTTGAGATTTCTGCATTTTCAGTGCCTGGTTTATTGAGTCCACACGAAAGAGTGGCGTAATGGATTTGTTTCAGATTCTCCAGTGCTTCATTTTTAGCATATTTGAGAAGATCAGCTTGTCCCTGTAAGAAGAAAAATGTAGTTAGAATACACAACTGATGCTAGGATTTTCTTCACCCCCCCCCCCCACCCCCCCACCCCCGTTCTGTTTGTTTCACATTAATGGTAGAGTTGCCCCGCTCAAAAAAAAAACGCAAAAAAAAACCCCAACCCCCAACACCTCTCCCTAAGAAGCCAAAAAAACCCTCAAGATTGGATTATTTGATGCTAGTAAGAAACAAGCTCTTGGCTTTCTCTGGAGCCAACCCACTGCATAAATAAAGGGGTTGGGATCATCTCTACCTAACAGTTTTCACGAAAGTAATCTGTGCTGTAATTTTAATCCATGGGGACTATACATGTTTCTGCATAAAGAAAACTGTGAAGGCTGATTTTAATACTTCAGGGAGCTATTAAACCATTTGGGGTTTTTGGTTCTTAGAAATTTTTTTCCCTAGCAATGTGATTCATTCAACAGCAGCATGGTAAAGGATCAATGTTTATCAAAGCATGAAATACAAAAATACAGGTTGGCAAGCAACACATAAAAAGGACAGTGATGACAAAGACTTCACAGGCTTGTTTGCAGTTCAGTGCTATTGCTACCCCTCTTCACTTGCACTTTTACACTTCAGAGTAATTAAGTTTTCGGTAAAGGTGTTAGAGAAACTGTCCCAGACAGGTGACTTGGCTCTGTCCTGCAGTATTAGCTACTCCATCTCTTTGTATTGATTAAAGCCCTCAAACAGCAACAGCTGTCATGAGCAGATTACAGACTGCCTTGCCCGCAGCCATCCCCTGCCTGCCTGCCCGTACGCAGGGAACGAGCAGTGCCGTAGCACACGGTGAGCGCAGAAAAGCTCGCAAACACACGCAGGAAATCTGTAAGGGCCAAAGTGATCGCACTGTGTGTGCACTCCTGAAAGAGAACAGCCCCACAGCTCACAGGAAAGCAGGTAAAAGCTTCAGAAGTAGCAGATCTTAAACAGTGTCATTTCCAACTGAAATGAAAGAATAAATAAAGTTTATTTTTTCATTTCATGAAACACACACACAAACACACAAAAAACCCCAGGTACTGTAGTGCCTTGAGACTGTCAGTTCCTGTAACGTCTAACAAGGTTATGAACAACCGACTGCAACTTCTCCTGCAATTGGAGTACTCCTGTCTGTCCTGTGTAGATTCTGGCTCCTGACAGATGCTTCTCTTCAAGAGATGCTTACATCTCTTCTGGAGACAGAACAGATATGTTGACTCTCCTCCTCTGCCAGATAAGGCTGAAATCCAACTTTTTTTGATTTAAAAAATAAAGGAGAGGTAGAACAGCAGTCAGACAAAACCACGTGTGCACTCGGTGTGATACTTCAGCTTTACTTCTTTAGCAACTCAGAACATAATTACTATCCTATGAAGTAATAAACCACGCAATTGAGGCACAAAAATAGAAAACAAATATTGCTTTCTTCAAAGAAATAGTGCCCACCCTCCCCTTGTCCAAGATTACGACAGCCAAAGCGGGGTTTTTTTCTGATTACAAGACAGGAGAAAAATCCAGAAATTCACCAATGGCAGCACAAGCTTTGGTAATACTTTCTTCTAAAGAAAACCAGGGCTTTTTTTTTTTTTTTTTTTTTTCTAAATCACATACTTTTTTCCAAACTGACAAACAACTAAAAGCTAATTTAAAACACTCCAGCAGACTAAATGAGTCATATCTGGAGTGCATCTGTTGCTAGCCCAAGTTCCACTTTACATGGATTAGTAGAATATAGTTCTGGAATTTTAATCGATTTGTTTATTATAGGCAGAGCTGCTAGCAACAGTCTATTAATAAGGTTGCCCAAAACTTCTCATCTAAAAAAAATTTGCTTTCAGTTGCCTATATGCTTGCCAAACTAATTACTTGAGCTGACACTTTCTACGCAGGATTTCTGCCATTGGCAGATTTTATTATTATTACAGTTCAATATTATTCTTTAATCTCATCCATATGGTTCATTGAGTTCTGCGAACAGACAGAAAAATGCTGTCAGAATTTTTTAACAATCTTCCATCCTTCCCTCCACACTCCC
Source organism: Falco biarmicus (assembly GCF_023638135.1). Lineage (NCBI taxonomy): Eukaryota > Metazoa > Chordata > Aves > Falconiformes > Falconidae > Falco > Falco biarmicus. Next base: position 5,444,882 of record NC_079291.1, on the reverse strand, counting down.
ACTTGAGGTAGGGACTTGTAATTCAAATGACTTCAGGGACCCAGAGTAGTGGTTCCAAGTTACGAGCTTTTAATAAACAAAAATCAGATTTTGAACGTGGTTAGTACAATCACTCAGGCTTTCATTCTCAATCATTCTTCATCTCTTGACAGCTCCAGCAATGTGGTAAGACAATGCATATTCCATTCCCACACAATAATGAATATGCATTAGAGGAAAAAGTTGGGGTTTTCTTGCATGGCTTCTCCAAGTTCTCTTGCCACCAACATTCGGTTGCCAACGCAGGCAGTCCAAAAGGCTGACTGGAGAGCGGGAAGAAGATCCTGGGACAGGGACTCCGGTGAGGAGGCAGATGGACAAGATGAAGGGGCAAGAGTGATCTCTGGGACTGACCTGGCTATCAGTCTAGGGCTGCAGAAAGGGAAGTTGGACTGTAGTGGACTGCTGGACAAAGTAGAGACTAGGTCCTACTGAAAGAGGAGATTGTGAAATAATGAAAACCAAACACACCGCGACAAGGCTGAATTTGGATCACACAGGGTCAGTGGAGAAAGAGAAAAGACTGAGGCAACATTTGGGATTACAATACAGAAAGAAAACAGGTTGACAAACCCCGCCATTTTGAAAGAAGCCTGAAAATGACAGACAAGTAGAAGGACTAACAAGGAGTGAGAGAGCTTGGTAATGAGACTAAAAGCTGGTGAGAGAGAAAAACAAACAAAAAATGCAGAGCAGAAAAAGACTGCAGAATACAATGAAGTCCGATAAGGTGATGAGAAAACTAAAATTACCACTCATTGGGAAGGACCTCTAGAGGAGGCAAAGTGGGGACGGTATGACCTGGAAAGCAATGACAAGAACTGCCAGAAGAGAAAATTAGTCGCAGGGTGGGAACAGAATACTGAACAAGAGAGAGAGGGAAAAGAGGAAGCCAGGGGTTAGCGGGAATGTCTGGATTTTCAGCAGATAACTGGAAGTGTCTGGACAACACTAATCAGGGAAGATGAACTTTGTAGACAAGAGAGGATCTGGGATAAGGGGCTGGATTATTGCAGACAAGAGTGGGTTCAGACTAAACAGATTTGGCCAAGTGGGATCAAGTTTAGACCAGGGTGAAACAGAAAAATCAATCTGTGTACACGACTCTCTAACACTTAGAATGAAGCAATCGATCTCTGAATGCCACTGAACTCAGAAAAATGTCTGTGCAACCAACTGCATTGTCATTATCTGCTGGCATGCCTTCATCCAAAGATAAAAGAAGAGCCAACCACTACTACCAAATGCAGCACAAGCTCAAGTGAGAGATGTCTGTGCAACTGATGTAAGGTACCTAGCTCTGTTGATGTGCCATCGTGAAGCCATATGCTGCGGGAAAAAAAGCAGCGTGAATCTTAAAAATTCAAGTTGTAGTCACAGTGAACACTGCTGAACGGTAATACAATGCATCTAAAAGGCAGAAAAGTTAAAAAGTCATCCAGATCTGAAAAAGTTGCCCCCACGCACTTAATCAAAAGAATGCAAAGACCTTCCTTCTAGCTGTATATCAAGTGTCTCTTGCCCAAGGGTTCTCAAGATTAAGTTTCAATTCTTTATAGTCTACGCATTCTGTAGCTGCCTGAGATACTGATTTTCACAGTAGGTGCCATTGATTTTGAAAGTCAGTTAATAATACAGTCATTGACTACAAGCTGGAACACAGGAATCTCTCAGATCTACGGACTACTTCGGTGCCTTTTCACCTTCTTACCAGGCCCAAATGGTTGTAGGCTACTCGCTCTGATAAAATGCCCTATGATAAAATGATAAAAGAAACCTATCAACAGCTCAAACCTTAGTCAAGCAGATTTATCATCAGGAAGTTTAAAAAAAAAAAACCCTCCATTCAAAGAAACAAAGCTGCTTCGTGAAGACAACTCAATGCTGGAATCTGGAGCAGCTGCACAACCACACCCAAACGTTTCTTGCTATGTCAGGCTTTCACCTCAGATAAGTCAAAATGTAAATTAATTTAGTCCTTAGTGTTGTCTGGCAAACACACCATAAAATTCAAATATACTCCCAGCACTTTGTGGTAATTCCCATCTGGGAACAGGACTGATACAGGTCTTGCACATCCCAAGTGCAGAGCACCGAGAAAGCACTGTCCTCACAGCAGCAGGCAGCAAACGCTGCTCCCTTCTGTTCCCTGCGGTTAAAAATCACAAACAGCGCCGAGCACTATGTAACTTAAATACCTATTTCACATATTGATGTCTACAAGCTTCAGAAAAAGAATGAAGCACCAAGCTGTTCTGCAGGCAGACATGAAAAAGACCTTAAGAAACATCAAAGAACAACACTGATATTCATTCCTAAGCTTTTAATAAACAATAACAAAGGAAGTGAATTAATGTGGAAGCCCAATTCAGTATCCTTCACACCTCTCTGTCCCAATATGCCTGCATCAACTACTCTGTTTTGGTTGTTGTTTTTTTTAAATCAACATTAAACATCTTCAGTTTGTTTTGAAGCTTTTGGCTAAGAGGCAGTGTTTTTTACATCATAGCTCCTGAAAGGTAATTAAAAACAAAATCAAAATGCTTCCTATCAGTTCTCATACCCATGAAATTATATCATTTCAGAGACAATAGGATATAGCGTAAACTACACTGTGTCTCAGCACAGCTACCTGTATAATCTGGTATGTATTTACTCATGATTTTTGGTTATCGGGTTCTTCAGTGAGTGCATGAGCATTAAATTAAAACCGTAGAGATGACATTTGAAATAACTGCAAAAGCACCCTTTCCCCCCACAAATCCCAAGAAACTGCAACAGTAATTACTGGGCTTTAGCTCAGTTTCTGGGACACAAAGCTCGCATCAGAAAAAATAAGCCAGTACCCCTTTCTCAAACTGTTTCTCTGAGCAGTGGCTGCTAGGGACAGTGGGATATACTGCAGTGCTCCATGCGCAGCTGGTGTGCTCCAGGAGCTTTTACAGAATCAGGACAAAAAGGACTTAACTTCCTAACTTCTAAATATAGGTTTAATTAGGAGCCAAAATCCCACCAGTCCAGCAACACCAAGAGACTAGTAGTTTTAGATATTTAAATTGAACTGCAACGTGGGAGGTTTTCTGAGTACCTACAGGACTAGGCAGCAGCTAGCAGCTGCACCCCTCTAAGTACCTTGAATAGTCCATTTATAAATACATTTATAAAAATAATGTAGGTGCAGAACCAATGGCATTACAGAGGTAACAGACGCCACGAACTACATGCCTTGGGCTTGCTTTCAAGAGAAAGTAATTTGTGATGTCTAATGTGACATGTCTAAAAACTCACAGCCGACAAGCATCATCTAACAAATTCTGGAGTTAGGAGCCCCACTTTGAATCAGAGTACTTCCATTTAACTCTCCTCCCTATATGTTTAGGACAGCTCTTTGTTGCAAAGACTAATTTAAAGATGCCATTATGCTCTTTCTATGAGCAGCTCAAATTCTGAGCCTACAAAGGTTTTTTTCCAAAGTTTTGCTATGTCAGAGAAGTCTGTAAATTGCTACATTAGATTGTTTGTAGGAGTTTGCTGCAACAGCACTTTAGAGCAATTTTCTTTATTCCACTGTGTACTCTTCCTGACAGAAAATGTGATTAAGTAAGTTTAGAAAATATGAGCGCTATCAGTCTGAGTAATAACAATAAATAAATTACTAGCAAATGATCTCGCAAACTCCCTCTATTTGAAAGAAAGGAATATTTAACACTGTACAACCTCTACATCTCTCTGAGAGGCAACAAAGTTCACTAAAGCAGACTAAATTTACTCTAAGTGATGTTCTGAAGTTAAACAAACATCTGTATGTGCACATATGGGGTGCATAATAATGGGAACATGTGCGTATATACATACACAAATTAGAGGTATTTCAGTTGAATTCAAACATACTATACCAATAATAAATTTGGCCTCATGGCTTCAAGTTAGGAAAAATAAAATCCTCTAAAATAGTAACTGTAACGTGTGTGCCCACACACTCTCATATAGATATTGAATAGCTATGTCAGATGTCCTAAACAAGTTCCCCTAGAATTAAGCTGTCAATTTTTTTATTTTATCAAACTTTCCATTGCATCAACTACAGTCAAAATGTCCCAATTGAAAAAAAAAACCCAAACCAATATGTACCTTGAGGGTAAAATGCAGCTTAATTGGTTTGGAAAATACATCAGCCACACCATATGAGCATTCTGTGATCCCTCTGTGAGGGAGCTGAGGATGGTGCTCATGCAGATTTATTTAGTAATGCTGTTCAGAGCCACACACAGCAATTCCTGAATCATAGCCAAGAGACCATGTAAATTACTGTTCTTAATTACAAGAATAGAAAGTTTAATCCATCTATGCATGGCACTGCTTTTGGTGTGTTTGTCGCTCAACCATATTGCTTGTTGAACAACAAAATTTGGAGCCACTGAATAGACAGGGGTTTATTTTTCTGCTGTTCAAGAGGGAAGTTGTTTTGGCACAGGCAGGGAATTCAACAGGAAAAAAAAATAAAAAAGAAAGCGGCTCAGACTGTCACTCTCCTGATCGTTTTTTACTCTAAAAAATGTAGGCCTTCACTTCCTGTCCTCCCATGGTTTTTAGAGAACTGGAAAAACAGAAATTGAAAAACATAGGATTAGAAAATTATGATTGCAAGTCTTTTTCTTCAGACAGGAAGAGCAGTGTCTTAGAAACTGATAAACTTTTTCTATTTAACTGTGTAATGCAAGAGAAGCTGTGGTTATAGCCTATAATTAAGAGTTTGGAGTGAAAAACCTCAATGCGTTACTTCAAATAAATGACAACCTCTAACTTTCTGCACATCTAAATGCACTTGATGGATGCCTATGTGAACTGTAATACTTGTAAATAACTTTTAAGATGTAACAACCTACCAGCATTTTCTTTAATACCTCCTGACAAAGTTTTGACAACAGACTGGTTAATACTTTATCAAAAAGATTGGTGAGGTGTTTAACTATGTGACAAATTGTACCTCCTATAGAAAGGACCTTAATCTGCACGTAGAAAAAAAATCCAAGTCAATGTTGAAGATATTTTCTCAGTAATCTCTTCAAAAGGAAGGCATTCTAACTTCATAATTACGTTAATCCTAAGGATATGCACAAAAGCCATTCAGCGTTCTGAAGAGCCACATCTTCCACGTGGGTTCTCTGATTACACAGAAATCACGACTTCACATTTCAGTCGCTTATCAACTGCAAACCTCTCCCCCCCCTAACCATTATGCTCCGAATGGAAAGCAGAGATGCAGCAAAGGTACTGCTGTTTCAGGCAGCATTAAAATAGATTTGCCTATCCAAGCTGATGTCTGGAACCTTTGACAGAAAAGCAAAGAAGAGATAAGAATTTATTTCTTTGACATTCGCCCAGACCCGCTGAACTGACTCCCCTCCTATCCTTCAAGCAGCACAGGAATGGTACTTGACACATCCCCATACGCTGTCTTCAAGAAACTCCGCTCTAATAAAGGAAAAGTGTTTGGGGTTTTTTTAGTCCATTTTTAGTCCATCTGGTCCTTTTACCTATAAGCAGAACCTGAATGCATATTTTTTAGAACGGATCAACTGTACACACTGTAGTAAATTTCACCTGGTTTTGATTTGCCCCTGCACGGGATTTGTGCAGTGTAACACAAGGGGGACTGGAGCACCAAGCAACACCATGAAAAGCTCAACAGCTGAAAGCAGCACGGAAAGCAGGAGAAATACATGTGTATTGCTGCTTTTCTGTAGTAGTTCACTGTAAGAAGAGGTGACAGAGAATTGTGTTTTCAGTAAGAACTAAAACCAAAAAAAAATATGTGGGAGAAAATAATTTTCTTTATAATTAAAACAGACTTTATAGTTTAATGTATTGATGAAATATTTGAGTGGGAGAGAAGAACTCATTAGTGGATGTAAACAGAAAACTTGAATAATTTGGGCTAGAAAGACAGTATCAAGGGAATAAATTAAGGGAGGCAGTTTTGCTCTCTATAAATTTTTATATACTTTGCTGAGATGAAAAACCATCAGCAAGAAACTTGAAGTGTTCTACATTCTCGTTTCCTGAGGGTCTCTCGCTGTGTCCCTGTTTCAGCTGGGATAGTTTTCTTCCCAGTAGCTGGTGCAGGGCTGTGTTTTGGCGCTGGTGTGAGAGCAGCGCCGACAGCACACGGATGGGTTTGGTTGTTGCTGGGGGATGTTTATACCAAATCAAGGACTTTTCAGTTCCCTGGGCCCTGCCAGCGAGAGGGCTGGAGGGACACGGGAGATGGGGAGGGGACACAGCCAGGGCAGCTGACCCGAACCAGCCAAAGGGATATTCCGTACCATATGGCATCACGCTGAGTACATAAACTGGGGGAAGAAGGAGGAAGGGGGGACATTTGGCATTATGGCGTTTGTCTTCCCAAGTAACCGCTGCGCATGATGGCGCTCGGCTTTCCTGGGGATTGGCTGGACACCCGCCTGCCCATGGACAGTGGTGAATGAGTTCCTTGTATTGCTTTGCTTGCGTGCACGGCTTCTGCTTTACCAATTAAACTGCCTCTAACCCAATGCAGGAGTTTTCTCACTTTTACTCTTCCGACCCTCTCCCCCATCCCGCTACGGGGGGAGTGAGTGAGCAGCTGCATGTTGCTTAGTCGCTGGCTGGGGTTAAACCACGACATGCTAAAAGCTTTTTCATGCTTCACCACTTACTGTTGTGTCAAAACATAAGCAAATGCACTTGACAAAATGCAAAGAAAATCTCCAGCTCACAAACATGCAACTTCAATCTGGATTAATAACATAATTTGTATGTACCATTCATCATTGACTGCGGTAGCAATAGCTTCCCTTTTGTTTTTCAATAACTGCATTAACCTTAACACTCTTACTCCCTTTCAAATCAGGGTTTAAACAGTGGCATAGCATCCTCGCAGCCCCAGTTGCTTCACAGAATCAATAGTCATTATTTCAACCCTGTATTCAAGATTACAGCAGATCCTGTTAACGTTAGAAGGTTTCAAGAAGAAAATGTCAGACAAACTAAATTAAACAACCCCCCCAACAAAAGAAAAGAAGAAAAATTCACATTGAAAGCCTGCTGTGTTTTCAAGTTATATAAATTAAACTGAATATGGTTACAGAAGTGAATAAATCCAGTTGCACTGTGACACAGAATAATGAAAAGTAACAATATTAGAATGTCAGTTATGAATGGAAAAATACAGTAACTAACCAACAAAGGAAGGCAAATTACCTTTAAAATTGTAATGTTCCACGTAAAACTTTCTACTGATTTTTGCAGTTTTCTTTCTTTTAAGCCTTCTCTTGCTCCTATATTGTGCAGGTTTTCATGAAACTCCATCGCTGTGGAGAATAAGAGGAATATAGAATCTATTTTAATGCATTTTTGTGATCACAGAAATAGTGATTTGAATCTAATAAGGAAAAAGGCCAGTGAAATAGTCTGAAGAAATTTTATTCTTCAAGCACAAATGTATCTGATCTAATAATGTGTGACATTATACAACATGCCAATATATAAAATCTCTCTAAGCCAAAATGCACACTGAGGTTCTTCTTGGGTCACTGCCACACAAAGATGGAGCCAAGCAAATATTTACTATATAAAAATTTTCTTTAAGCACACCTGTATTTGTTGCACCATATGTAAAAACCTTTTTGTGAGTTGCTATAGGAGGGAAACAGTAATTTCACGAAATAGTCTATCCCAACAAATTTGTTTTGTTCCTTGCTCTTTTATGCACTGAATTTACATCACAGTTGTCCAGCTAATGGCTTATATGCTGGGGCCAGCCCAGAAAATAACCTTCTCCCCTTACCCCTGACAAGAAGAGGCGTAACTGTGAAGGAGGAGTGCCAAGTAAACCACCAAAGACCTTTTACCACTCCTGCGTGAACTACTGTGTCCACAAAACCTGTATCCGACCAACTCCAGACCAAAAATTTCTGGCAAAATTCAGATTAGCTTGATCTAAACACTGAGAAGGGTGACCAAAACTTTAGTTTTAACCCAGCACACTGCACAGATATAAGAACAATAATTTGCTTTCCATGCTGCTGTTACAAGTCACAGAAAAATAAATTTGAACAGTCTCTTTCCTAGAGGGGAAGTAAAATGTCCTTCCACAGGTACACACATCAACCCAACATGGGTTACAGCAAATCTCCTATAGAAGTCATACATTCAATTGTGCTCTCAGGATCTCATTCAGAATAATTTAAAGGGTATTTTGAGGGCAAAAGCTGGCAAGTGGTTTTGACTTACACCTATGAAATTAAAACCAAGTTATACCTTAAGTAGACATTGTAATTTTGACTGTGTTGATTGAGATCTTCTATTTGCCCAGTGAGGATCTGTGCTTCAAAATATACATGTAATTATCATGGAATAAGCATACGAACTTTTGTTGGCTGCCGGTCCTAGAGTAGACTGACTTTTAGGGACATTATGCTACCTGTTCTTCATAATCTCTCTACCCCACACTCATGCCTCATTACAAGAAAGAAATATGACTGAATGTTTTATTTGTATATTCCTTACCTTACTCCCATAAATATGTATCTGTACACTTTAAAAATTGTTCATAAATTCATTTGAAAGACATCATTGTCCTTTTCAGCTTTTCTTACTATTTTCAATTTTACTACAAGGAAAATAAACAACAAGTATTTTCCCTGAATTAAAATATTGTATCATTTTTATTTCAAACGCTTCATAGCTCTGCCTCTGCCTTTAGAGTACAGCCTCAAGTAAACCACTCATATTATTTTTCCCCAAAACAGATTTCTAATCAGGTGAGGAATTAAAAGTTTCTTCATCCATCAGTTTCTAAGTATCCATTTCCTGTCCACATCATCCAAAACAATAAACTCCCAATAGGATCATGGGAAAATTATGCGCAGATCCGTATTTATGACAGAAGTTCCTAAAGCCACCATGAAAATACACATTTTCTGATCTGTACCATGACTTATGAGACTACACTGCTAAACTTCTGGAGTTCTGTGCCTCATTTCCATCTTTAGAACTGCTCTTCAAATCCGTGGGCATTAGTGATCGATAATAACCTTGGAACGAAGCCAGCCAGAGAGATTAAGAATAACGCCGAGGGTCTGCATGATCGATGTGAAATTGGTGCTTTGCAGATTTCAGATTACTTTTACATATCCAAAGTCACGAGTACCCTAAACGCAGGCAGCGGTGACCATCTATTGTGCTAGCCAGAAAAGCTCCTTTCTGGCTCGCTGACTGCCTTCCGCCGTGAGTCTCTTCCTTCTTTACACTCGTACACTACATTTCTGTCCTGCCAAAGCCACTGCACTCCAGCTAAACACACCTGGCGGTTAGCAACAAAATCCCACTGCCCCTTTCCAGAAGATGAAACCAAGTCAGGTCATCCTACCAGGCACACACATGTAAACCCTCAACAAACAAGCACCTCCTGCTTAAATAGCACTAATCACCCCACTATCCTCAACACCGAGAAAACCTCATGAAGTTCTACAAGGCCAAGTGCACGTGCACGTGCAAGTGCAACCCCCAGTATCAATACAGGTTGGATGGAAAAAGGACTGAGAGTAGTTCTGAGGAGAAGGACTCGGGGGTGTTGGTGGACTCAATCATGACCCAGCAATGTGCACTTGCAGCCCAGAAAAAACAAATCCTGGGCTGCATCAAAAGCAGGGTGACCAACAGGTCAAGGGAGGTGAATCTCTCCCTCTGCTCCGCTCTTGTGAGACCCCACCTGTAGCGCTGCGTTCAGCCCTTGGGCCCCGGTGTAAGAAGGACATGGACCTTATGGAACAAGTTCAGAGGAAGGTCACAAAGATCAGCAGACTGGAGTCTCTCTCCCATGAAGACAGGCTGAGAGAGTTGGGGTTGTTCAGCCTGGAGAAGAGAAGGCACCGGGGAGACCTTACAGCAGCCTTCCAGTACTTAAAGGGGGCTTATAAGAAAGATGGGGACAGACTTCGTAGTAGGGCCTGCAATGATAGGACAAGGGGTAACAATTTTAAACTAAAAGAGGGTAGATTTAGATTAGCTATTAGGAAGAAATTCTTTACTGTGAGGGTGGCTAGATGCTGGAACAAGTTGCCCAGAGAAGCTGTGGATGCCCCATCCCTGGCAGTGCTCAAGGCCAGCGTGGATGGGGCTTTGAGCAGCCTGGTCTGGTGGAAGGTGTCCTGCCCATGGCAGGGGGGCTGGAACTAGGTGATCTTTAAGGTCCCTTCCAACCCAAACCATTCTGTGATTCTATGATCTCTTATGTACTGAATAGGCCAACTCCTCATCATCATCATGCTAAACTAAAGCTATCCTACTCTAAGCCTAAACATAGAACCAAGTAGATTTGAATTTTATTTCTGTTCCTATTACTAGGTTGCCTGATAAATTGAATTGGATTATTTCACCTCTCAGTTTCAGTTTCTCCACCTGCTTAATGGAATGGAATGAATGGCATTCACTACAGAGTATACGGACAACTTAATTTTAGAGTATGAATGCAGCGCAGTATTTAACTGTTGAATACATATCTCTTGATGAATACATCATCCTCTTCTATGTCCCTGCTTGGTTTTCTTGCATTTTGCCTTGGAACTATTTCATACATTAATAGTGGCAAAGTAATAACACATCAGATTCCAAAATGAAACTGACTAGTTCAAAGATAACAGATAAAAGAGGAAAAAGCTTTTAATTTACAGCTAAACTAATAAAATAAAAAATATGTCCACATAAACTCATGTAAACATGCCTTTAAGACATGCTTGCAAAGAAAACTGGATGTTAAATGAATTTTCCTAATAAATACAGAGAATCTTCTATCTCCTTTCAAGTAAAAATCCAGCTCTTGCTCTCATTAAGATACAGAAAAGAAATCACTTTTATAACATTTAATTACATCTAATAGTATTAGTAATTTTGAGCTGTCCAAGAGTTCTTGGATGATAACAGCCATACTACTAACTTGATTTATCACTCCTAATGTATTTCTCCATGTACCACCTGTTTGATCAAAAAAGCAAGTTACTTATGTTTTCCATTTATACTGGCAGATCTTAGAAAGGATATCATCCACAAGTTTCTGAGTGATCATGAAGAGTATATACGATGTATGTTATTCTGTTCAGATGGGATTTCCTGGGTTTTAATTTGAGTCCATTGCACAAATGTATTCAACTATAACGAAGTGATCACTGACAGTTGTCTTGAGTCAGAAAGCTCAGTTATAAAAATTTCTTTCCATTAAAGATTTACATAGAATCACTGAGGTTGGAAGGCGCCTCTGGAGATCGTCTAGTCCAACCTCCTTGCTCAAAGCAGGCTGAGGTAGAGCAGGTTGCCTAGAACTGGGTCCCACTGGGTGCTGAATAGCACCAAGGATGGAGACTCGGCAACCTCTTCCAGTGTTTGACTAGCCAAGGTCCGTGGCGAGCCCTCTCTGCTCCAGCCTGGAGAATCCCAACTCTCTCAGCCTCTCACACAAAAGATGCTCCACTCCCCTAAATGCTCTTTGTGACCCTACGCTGGACAGTAAGTCCATACCTTTCCTGTACAGGAAAACCCCAAACTGGACTGAACGCTCCAGTTGAGGCCTCCCCAACGTGGAGCAGAGGACAAGGGTCACCTCCCTCGGTCTTCCGGCGCTGCACTTCCTTAGCTATGTTCAACTTCTTGTCCACCAGGACACCCGGGTCCTTTTCTCTGAAGCTGCTTTCCAGCCAGTCAGCCTCCGGCCCGTACTGGTGCGTGCAGGGGGTCATTCCTCTCCAGGTACAGGGCCTGGCACTTCCCTTTGCTCGACCCTTTCCATGGGGTTCCTGTCACCCATGTCTCCACCTGCCAAAGTCCCTCTGAGGAGCAGCACAACCATCTGCTCTATCTACCCTCCACCGAGTTTGGTGTCTTCTGCCAACGTGCTGAGGATGCGCTCTGCCCCGTCATCCTGCTGAAGACACTGAAACAGTAGTAGCTCCGGTATCAACCCCTGGGGCACACCGCTAGCGACTGTCCTCCAGGCAGACTTCATGCTGCTGATCACAATGTTTTGAGCTTGGCTGGTCCGTGACTTCTCGGCCCACCTCACTGCCCGCCTGTGTGGCCTCCACTTACTTCATCAGTTTGTCTGTGAGGACGTTACAAGAGACAGCGCTGAAGGTCTCAATGCATTCAAATCAAAGACACCCACTGCTCTGCTCTCCACCGGGCTGTCAGGTTGGTTAGGTCTGATTGCCCCTTTGGAAATCCATGCTGACTTTCCCCAATCATTTTCTCATGTCCTTCGTGTGTCTGGAAGTGTGTTAAGAAGTCTGGTCACCCCTGCACCACCACAAGTAAGGGCTAGCTGACAGAAGACGTACAATTTCCTAAGTGCTTGCACAATAAAGACACTTCCATTTTTCATAATCTGATTCAAGCCTTCCATGTTAAAGACCAGCTTTTCAGCGAAATGTTCAGCCCAACTGTTGCAAATCATGTAAATACACTGTAATAAATTTAACAAAATAGCAATACCATGATTTAACAGCAGGTTCAGTGCTGAATAACTTTCTTGTTCCCCACTGCTGATTAGATTAGTTCGAGTTTCATGGCTGTCTCAGCTTTCCCCTCTCTCTCCCCCAACCCTGGAATGATTAGATGGCTTTAACACTTCCATACCTCCTGGGAATACCTTACCATCCGAGATGCTCCTCTGAAATGTTACATACAATTCTTTCGTCCCATTTTCAATAACTTCAAACAGCATGAGGACAAGTGCTATAAAGCTGCTCAATGCAGTAGGATCCCTACATCACGATGTGAGGAGACTAATAAAAATTTGCTTGGTTAGTCTAGCAAAAAGAAAACCAAGAGAGGAGTAATTGCTCTCTAGATACACATCAGTCAGGTAAGGCCTTGGACATCAAAGAATCATTTCAGCTAGAGGACAATATTAAGATGAATGTCCATCAGTAAAATTGGAATTTATGTAAAATTTATAACCATTTTGGATGTGGTTCTGTAAGCAGCCTTGAAAAGGAGAAAATTACTCAAATCAAAGACTCATATTCATTTTACAATAGAGCTTGATATGATCAATTTCAAAAACTGTACCTGGAAGTAGACTTCAGGACCTTCCAGTCCTGTGTTTCCTCAACCAGCTGCATAATGACCTCTCTCAACAGTATTGTATGTCAGACCTCAAACCCTCATTAATTTATGCTTAGCATATTCTGATGGAACATTTACGTCTACACCAATCCAAAGTACACACTGATAATACTGCGGGTCAGCACTTAAATTCAGTCAAGCCAAATATATTTTATTTGATTCTTGGCAGAGCATGATTTAAAAGCAAACAGAATACTTTTCAAAAGAGTAGTAAGTAAATAAGAAAAAAGAAATAAACATTAAATATTTTTAAAATGCAAAGGGAAAATACTATACAGCTTTTGATTAGATTATCACATAATGCAGCTCAATTACTATGTATGCTCATCTTGAATCATTACAAAGTTTTTGTGAATAATTTGCATACACCGATTTGTTCTTTACAAGAAAAAAAAAATCCAAGAAAGCACTTTATATATTAAAATGTTTCCTCTTACACTGTGTAGGTTAATATAGGAAATATATAATATAGGAATATTAATATAGGAAAGGAAAGAATTCTAGGAAAAAACTTAAGCTTTAACTACTCATTTCCACGTGTAAGTATTTAATCCGCACATACAACTGCTACATTTGGCCACATCTTTGAAAGCCAGGGGGCATTAATTTTTTACATCATTAAATAAGTTTCTTAATATTTTTATTTCAGATCATATTCCTGAGCATTAAGGTGTTTCAACCTCACAATTTCCTTTTAAAATGAAGTTTATCAGAAAAGTGATTGGGAAAGAAGTCTGGCTTCCAGATCACATCAAAAATAATTCAAGTAAGTCATGGTAGAGAAGCAACAGAAGTCACTAAACTTCTAAATTCTCACATATTTTGCTTACAGAACACACAAAGATTTAAAATAAACCTTAATAATTTAATACTTAGAGCACTTCTGTATTATCTAAGTATCACTACTAACTGCAAAAGCTGCGTCTTAACAGGAACAAGGAGTAGATCCACAAGTACTTCCAAGCACCTGCTTCCCACTGAAGTCACCCACAATATTTTACATCAAAACTAGAGAATTTCTTTGCAGATTCTGAGTGTGCTGTGCCTCAGCTTCAGGAAGCTCCAGGTCTGAATTATTTGCATTCCAAATATTTAGATTAATACTTGACGAAATAACACATTAACTAAATTAGTTGTCCAGTATTTTTTAATTATTTCAACTTTTTTGGCAATGTGCAGTATCTCTGTAGCAAGTGGAAATGTTCCCCAAACACAGCCAGCCATGTACTGCCTCTACTTAGCTGGCTAAAAACACATTTTGGTGCCTGCTGCCCTGTTAATTCTTTAAAAATAGCAATGACAAATTCTATGCCTGAGATAACCTTCTTATCCCAACATCCCAAACAACAATGGCATTGCAGCCTGCTGAAAGCAATCCTCTCTACAAGGACTGTATTAGTATTTACTCTTCCAGTCAAGACTCATCCAGTTCCATGCGCACTCACAGTAATTCAGTTTTCAATGTAAGACACTTCCATGCTGGAAAATCACTTATGACACAAGATGATCGCCAACTTCTTTACGAACCACTGTCAGAAGAGACTCAAAGTAGTTGCAGCATCAAGCTTACACTGTTCTGAAGTTACCAAGAGGACATCTGTGACATCTGGCCTTGATTTAATTAAGACTCGGGTTACTTCCAAGAATTAAGTAACCAGCCCCACCTTCTTCAAACACTTTTAAAAACACTCCTATGTAACATTAACCTTGGGCACCAAAGTCAACAGAAGAAGTATCAAGCTACAAAACACATAAAACACACACACACACACCACTTTTTCTGAACCCTCAAAACAGCAGTCCGACAAAATACACAGAAAACCAGGCCCTCAAATATTAAAACGTTTGTTCTGAGAAGAGGACTCATTATACTCCACCCCCAATGTATGGAAAACTTTATTCCACAAGGACAGTCCTCCATTAAGATGGGCTACATTTCTGAATGTAGGTGAAGTTAAGTCACTACCACATATGAGAATGGACCTTAATGCTGTCAATAAAGGGCAGAAACATAGAGCTACAAAGGAGAGGATTTTTTTCCACAGACTGCCATTTCCATCTTTTATTTATCAGCCTTGATCCTCAAGAGATCTCGAAGTCTAAGGAAAAAAAACACCTTGATTTTATTGAATGCTTGAAAGCAGCCTTAATAAAGACATTGATTTATGGCACATTATAATTTCTCCCAGTCTTCAGATCCCACTAAGCCCACACTGTTCCACTGGCAATAGTAACTACTATCTCTTCTGCTTACACAGGAATGTAATTTCCCCACCTTCTACACCGGAGAAACTGGGTACCTTTTTCTTAGAAATTGCCTGATTAATACAATTAATTCAAACCCAGAGCCATTTCCCCATCTGTATATAACTTGGGATTTGTTGTTACTGTTTAAAATATAAAGAAGAGGACTGTGTATCAGAAAACCCATTCAACTTCTCAGCACTTCAGCTTATATAGCATGTCACAAAATCTGTCTTCAACCATACTGATTATAACACCTCTGCTTTTTCTTAACCCCTGTCTATGGATAGGTTGGAACTGTTGGTTAGTCTTAGTCAACAGCTGTTGTACTAGTTATTTTGTCACATGTAGATACAGAAAACACACAGGGGAATAAACGGACTCCTCGTACTTTCCTACCGTTTTGGATTAGACTGTAGTTAGAATAACTATGTAGCCTTTGAGCAGTTCTTAGTACATAAAATGTTTGCTGTATTGGTGCACTACAGTATACTTCTCTATATCTTAAAGAGATATAATTAATCTTGTCTCTTCAGTCATTTTCGCAAGTAGAAGGCAACTGCTAAAAATATGAGCTACAAGCTAACATAACGTCGATTTTGTAAATATTTCTGTACTGGGAAAGGCTACTTAAAATCAAGAATTCTATTTGAGCCTCTTACAATGTTATTCTGATTTCCAGCACACAAAATTTTTTAGTCTTTCGATCACTGAGGTTGCTGAAAGTTGAACATGTGACTCTAGATAGTCATCACTGATACAATCTGATCTTTTACTGGGCTAGAATTGCATTAACAGTAGGGGAAAAAAAAGACTTCATGTGAAGGGGCAAACCCAGGAGAACAATACAGGTCTGTGTTACTTTAAGTGTTTGCCCTAGGAGCAGCAAGTGATATCGTTAAGAACACCTAGAAGTATGGGAGATGTATCCTAGGAATCATCCACCCTTGTGCAAAATAGATCAGACCGCCAAAAAGAACACCACCATCAAAGGTATTATGGTAAGCTATGTACGAGGAGCAAAATATGAAAAGTATGGTGTATGACTAGTGTGAATAACAATGGAGAGAGAGTTGAGCATAAAGAAAAAAAACTTGATCATCTATTCAAACAATGCTACCTAAGTTGATCTAAGTGCAACTCCTCACTCCCTGCCTCCCCTTAGTAGAATGTCGCTTCAAGATTATTCAAGACATAGGAGAGGAACAGGATTACAGGGCCATGGACTATATGCAATGACATATAACCTGAGCTGCTGTGGAGATGTACCTGGAGATTCTTAGTGGAATTATCCGAGGAAGGACAAATAGGAAGGAAATAAGGAAAAAAAAATAATAATGGAGCTGACAGAGTAAATAGGAAAGAATAAAACAGATAAAAATGATGGACTGAATACATAAAGAAAGTTAAGACATATAAAGAGAAGGACTTCCCTGAATATGCCCTTTATTGACACCTTTCCTTAACTACTGGAGACAGCCTATCGTGCTAAATAAAGCTTCAAAATTATGTTGTGTGGAGACATGTGTGGAGAAAGGAGCTAGAACAATTCGATACCTGGCTTAGAAAATATGTGAACAAGGAGAAAACAGGAAAAAGAAGGTATTTCAGAAGAATGGAGACTGGCTGTGAGGGGCTTCAAAGTGCTGTTTTAGTCACAGCAGATGATGTTTGAGTTTATGTAAAGGTGTTAAGTACTGTACATTGTTTACTTTTAACAGTGAACCTCATGAAAAATATAGTAAAGGACGCAATTCTTAAGATTAAACTTGAAGATCACCATGTCCTACAGATGCAGTCAAACACATTAAATATTGCACAGTTAGAAAGTCCAGTGGTAACGGATAAAGCAGCATTTCTTCACTCCCTACAGACGAAGCCACAGATTAAATGCAAAGACTTCCTGATGAGAGGCAGTATTTCAGCAGACATGGATTAACAAGTTTTGCTGAACTTGAGCAAACTCTACAGTACCAGACCACGAACACTGCAAATTCCTTTCAAATCGGGGATAACTACAAAAATGTTGGGAACAAACGATTTAGTCATTCCCTTTCAGTGTTCAAATAAAAACTCAACTGCATGCCTACACACGCAGTTGAAAGTGCTCCTCAGGATCTAATTATATAAATTTTCTTTTCCTCTATTAACATCATCTAATCTGTACATAACACATAACACAGAATATGACTTTTTCTGCCTCTTACATGCTTTGTTTTGTTGGATGCCAATTCAAAAACTGACTTAGAATGCAAAATAAAAGGAACAAATAGTAAAAGAAACTATCACTTTGCTGAAAACCTTCAGCAGTAACAGTGGGGAAATGAGTAACAGCTATTTGAACAAAAATGATTTTATTACTTTTAATTCTCAACTACAAGAAGTATTTGGAGTGCTTGAACGGCCATCACCCTAACCTTTTTCTGTATGCAGCTCAGACATGCCTTTTCCCAATGGATATTGTGCATCTTGTTCATCTTTGACAGCAGCCAGAATGGCTGGGCATTCCCTTTCTTGAAACTGTATCCTGTTTCTGACACTGTTCAAGGACTGCTTTGGAGTACGTGTTAGAAAATGTACTCATTTTTTGTCTTTTACTACTTGCATTATTTAATAAACTAAGACCCTGCTGTTCCAGTCACTGTACGGATGGAATAAGTAAGACAGTCCCTGCTCCAACAACTTAGAATCAAAGGACGAGGCAAAAATGAGGACAGATGGATAAAGAAAGAGTGGGGAGTACAAGGAAGCCATGAAAACTATTTTGGTTAAGGTGGTAGGAGGACATGTGTCAATCTAGCTATATTTGTGGGATAACTTTTAAAAGCAATTCAAAGGAAGTAGCCTGGTGGATGTTTACAGTGAGCCTGTGGGACAACATGACAGAGAGCATGACGACGGCTGACAATCCATCAGGCTGTGCAAACTCTTGCTACCAAATGAGCCAACACAAGGGAAGTGAAAGCAGCTCAGTCCTAACGTACGATGAGCAGCAAGTGTAGAAACGAACACAGGGACAGACATCATCAAAATGACAGCCAGGAAAATAACATACATAAAGCAAAACTATAATGGTCAAACTCAGGGAAAAGCACAGTGTAGCTGAGATCCCAGAAGGTAAGAACCTGAACAAGGGTTCTGGCTGCACAGATGACTAGGGAAGGTTACACCTCTAAAATACAGAAAAAAAAGTGGTTTGAGTTATGCTGGAACACATATTTATACATGATACCAGCAATGAGCTGACACTGTTAGAACTGCACAGTGACTTCATCTCCTGAATGGAAACAGAAATCTTACAGACCATTTCTCAAGTCAAAGCTACTTTTTCACCTACACACATTAATTGACCCTTACTAGTGTTACATTTCACACACTGTTTTATAATTCTCAGTGTCACAAGATCCGCCTTACTGTTCCACAGCCATACCTACATATGATGACGTTCAATAATTCTTTGCCACCAGCCACCTGTGTTCACTCATTGTTTGCCCCCCTGATCATTTAATGAATACTTGGATTATCACATGTCCTTTTGAGCTCCCACTGCTGAACACCAAAATGAATTCCTAAGCTGTGGTTCTCTTTTAACCACTGAAGAGCTCAGGCAGTAGTTAAATTATAAAGCAAAAGAATGCAATAGAAGATTCAAAAGAGAAGCACAAGAATGATGTGAGTTGGGTACAAGGAGGCTAGGAATGGGGTAAGCTGACCTGGACACTCAAATCCTTTACTCTAGAGAAGATACAGGAGCACTTTAGGTCTTTTAACAGATTAAGGAGATGGTCTGGATTATCTTTAAATGCCCTTTAGTGCCTACATTCTATTTTCTCACAGGACCTTTAGCTGGCTTAATAGCAACAAAATAAATAGCACTGCAATCAACTTGAAGTTATGCAGATTTTTTTCTTAATTCTCTTAAAGAATGACAGGTACAGTGGGAACCAAAGCAATATTATGCTCCCATATCTTTTAATTAATTAATGTATCTAAAATGCTTTCAGTAACTACTTAAATAAAACCAGAACATGCTGAGCTGAAAATAATACATTGATACGAAGAAAACTGAGAGGTTTTGATATGCTTTCATTTTTAAGAACCAAAATGAGGAAAAAAGTTTACAGTTAAATGTTCTGAGAGAATATTAATAGCAAAGAACTTGAATTCTGAAAAGAGTCCTCTCAAGAATCAGATGGCTTATTTAAAAAAGCCATCAACCTAAGTAAGAAGTAATGGTGCATTTATTTTAAAGTTAGTTTTGAATTTTAAAGGAGACTATAAGTCTTATTATTAAACTCAAGTTAGAAAACAGTTTAACAGAGCAAGTCCACTTTGTCTATTTAACAGAATTCTCTTATAAGCCTGTTCATGACAACAAAAATATACTGCTTATTGGCAGCTTCAGTATTTCTTCTTATCTTAGCAGCTTTTTCACTCTCTGAGGCACAGAACAAAAAAGCCCAGACAAGGGCATAATTTTGTTTTTTCCTTATCAACAAACTACACAGGAAAACACATAAACTTTTACTCAGAATTAAACAGAGTAGCATCTACTGAGATCATGAGATCAATTAATCTTAAGAAAATCTTTGAAAACTATTGGTATTAAAAGGTATTTCAATTCAGCTCATTCATCTTAAAAAGTACCTTGAACCTGCCCTAAATAGCAGGATCTATTACATAATCCATACTTAGGCTTATGTGACCATACTGGAGGTTTCTCATTTAAATGAGATCAAAATCTCTGCTGTTTAGCGTAGGCTTAAAGTCTTTAACATTCTTAAACAAAGGACTCTTGAACCCAGCTGCACATCATGTAAAACAAGGTTGTAAGACTTGAGAAAATCAGACATACGGCAACAATTCTAAAAAAAGAGGTAAAATAGGCAATTAGCTTTTGCCTTACCTCTAACCAAGGATCTGAACTGCTAGAGACACTGATTAATCTAAAAAAATACGGCACACTATCACCACAAAAATGGGAGATGATTCAAGAAGTAAGCGTACAAGTCTAGAAGACAATGTCCTTATGGCAGCATGATGGATTTCACGTTCAGTATTTCAGACAACCGCCTGTATTTACCAACAATCTATGTGAAATACTATTTTCTCACACACGGTATTTATAACGATTTATGTTTGACAGCTTGAAGTAAATAGAACAAACTCAAATTTTCAAGTATTTTGACAGTTCTGTGGTTTGACTAAAGTTCACGGAGTCTAAGGAACGTGCGCTGTGAATAAAGCTTAGATCGAGATATTCCAAGCCTTCCTGCTGCTCATGTGAGTTTGAAGGTACTGCTAGCAGAAAAGAGTTTGTAACGGAAGAGTGAGGGTAGAAGAATATGACTTTTTTCTTTGCAGGAAAAGAGAATGAAGAGACAAGACTGAAATTTACAGGACAACAGAGAAGTGGCTCAAAGAATGGAAGCAAATCATGGAAGATGATGGGAGCTGCAGGATGCTGAATATCAGATAGGTAAAAACATATTTGTATATAAAAAGCTTTTGTCCCAATTGAGTCATGCAAGACATAGTTGTAGACACTTTAACCCCGTCAGACTTCTGTTTCTGATGTGAAACGCAATGCATCATTACTCTGAGCAAATTTATAACCTTGTTTAAAAAATCCTTAAGAAAGATCAAAAGATCAAGCGTGATTAAACAGCAAGGTCAGACATGCTATCCAAAATAGAAGGTAACCTCCATTACAGTGTATCAGGTGAAAAAGGGGGAATTTGTGAAGGGATTAAGAAATATTTGAAACAGATTGTAAAGTTAGTTATCAAAACAGGAAAACTTTCAGAGAATCTATGGGACCAAGAGGTCATTACAAAGTTTAAAAAACAGACTTTATGAGCACATGTGGTATGAAAAGCCTGCCACAGAAGACGTGCCTGTAAAACCAGTTTTACTCTGAAAAGATAAAATAGTAACGAATCAACAGAACCAGAGGGTATCCACCCAACAGATCTAGAGAAACACAGGGAAGAAAAATCAGAACTACTGTCATGTAATTATCAGAAGGCAAGGTACTTCCCCAAGGCTCTTGAAAACATTATGCTACCATGACAAAAAAGGAAGAAGAGGAGATAGGAGCAAATGGTTAAAAAATTTCATCCTAAAGGAAGATCATTCTCTTTCTTTCCTGCAATCCTGTGTTTGCATTTGTGGAAATCACTGCATTGACAAGCTACTATCCATATATAAAATGTTCACCATTTCCAAAGTCAAGAGGCAATTCTATGGTTCTTTGATTTCTATGATTTAAAATGTCCTTTTCACTGTTACTGTATATGCCCAAATTACAAGAATCTCTTTTTTTGAGTTTTTTTGTTGTTGTTTGGTTGTTTGGTTTGGGGGTTTTTTTTGCTATGGTTGAATAAACAAACCCAATTACAAGTTTTGGGAAATTAAGAAACATACAGCAAGTTCTTGATAAAATCTTTAAAGAACAGCTTGTACTTACCTGCTTTCTGACACTGTACAATCTTCTCATATAAGCTATCTGTATTTTCAACTACAGTCCTGATGGTCTGAATCATCTGTAGAGAAAATAAATTACAATATACAGAAATATCAGTAAAACTCAATTTTTATTGGAAAATTTTTAATCTGTACAAGATGCTTAAATTTGAACTCGAAACAATAATCTAGTGTTTCTTGTTAACATAATGAATATATTCATTTTCCTGGTCATGACCACGCAGAGAAGTGCTCTAAATGCAGCATAAAGACAGGAAAAATACGATGGTTTTGGGCTGGGATGTGTGAACACTGAAGTAAAATGTCTCATCCATAATTCATCGCCTACCAAAACAAGTGAAAATTATACAACTATATACCAGGTAATTAAGTTTTGGCGGCTTGAGTGAGATAACCTGGAGGCAGGTTTCCTCTTCCTCACTCTCTCTGCCATTCAGGATGATGACCACTCACCACCCAGTGCTTCCTTTTTCCTAGGGATCATCCCACTGCTCTTCCAGATTTGCTCCTTCTACATTTTCCCTTTTTGTGGCTTGACCCGTATGTATGTATGAGACAGCACTCTATGGAGGAAAACACATCACTCAAGGCTGGTACTGGAGGATAAGGAAACTAAATTAGTGCTTTACCTGATCCTTCCAAACAAAAAGCCTTTTCATGGAAGCTCAGCTAAAGCACACCAATTCAGATGGAACTCTGCAGACTTTTCAGCCTAGGGTATGTACTGAGAGGTAACACCTTCGCTTCACACCTTACCCGCTGATGTCTCTGGTATCCACTCATGCAGTTTTCTTGCCACTAAAACAATCACTTAAGTTTGACATGTTATTTATGTGGGTCTTCATGTGGAACTTTCTTTTCCTTAGCAGACCACAGTTGCTATTATGAGCAGGAATGTGCCTTGTTACAGCGAAAAAAACCCAAACCTCTCTTAATGCTCTTCCTCAGAGAAACATTACTCTAAGAGGCAGGACTGCAGTAGCCCTTCCTCACACAAATTAGAAGGAGCCTTCTCCAGCTGAGTGACACTGAAGCTGTTTTTGTGAACGCTGCTCTAAGTGAGGTGTAAATCAATTTGGAAAAGCAGGCAGGTAAGCCTCAGGTTTTTATCATGGCAAGTGTGCAAGCGAGGAAGAAGAACAGCTGCAGAGATGTAAACTACCCGAAGGACTTATTTTCAGCTACACAAAAATCTGATTTAAGTAAATAACAAAGCATTTAAAAATCCTTCTACCTCCGTTTCTATCATTTCAATATAAAATGATAAAGAAAATTATGCTACATATAAAAAACACGTGAACAAGCAACTGTAGAGTATATGGAGGTCATCATACTGGAAAATTTAATCTTCACATCCAGATTAATCTGTATTTAATTTCAAAGTATCTATTTGTCTTGATTTGTATTATGTCGGTTTAAAAAAATTGTGAATTATAGCATATGAGGAAAAAATAACTTGATCAGGTCACTAAGCTGCAAGTGAAATACTTTAGTTCACTCATTTTAAACTGGATTGTTCTTCAAATATATATGTCAATGTTTACTCAAGCAAAGACTGCCTATAAGTAGATTTATGCTGATTAATAATTAGGTGTAACAACTTGAAGACGACGTTTTTAGAGAGAACTATACTTAAATGAGAGAATACTGTATTTCACCCAGATAGGCTTCTATAGGGAGCACTGCAACCTGACTGCTCCTGATCCGTCAAGGAGAAAGCTGCATTTCACTATGTTTCATTACCATTCGGTTTTTGAAACAGTATTCAGAAATTTAAATGCAGCCACCATAAATTTGCTTTCTAAAAGGCAAGGATTTTACGTGTTTCAATACGTATGTCATGTAACACATTTGCTTCTGTAATGCACTTAAATGAAGAGAACGAAAACAGCCGCATTCAGCCTCAAATGTACTTGCAATAACTGATGTTATTTTGCTTACTAGCTGAAAGGATGATGTAAAGCATCCTCCACTGAGATTCTGCTGCACGGAGAATCACCTTGAAAAATGAAATGCTGAGCATGTATGGCTCTTGTTTTGTCAGATTTGTGTATGCTAATACATAATAATAAGGACTGCAGTAGGATTCTCTGTTAGTAAGAAACCTTTCACCTGAGAACCCTTTTGACCAGAGTTCATAAAAAAAAAGGAGACCAGCTGGCTCTTAGTATTCGTTCTGAAGGAACTGTAAGAAATACTGCAACTGCCCTATGTCGAATAAAAATGCTTACATCACTGTTTCTTTGTTTACTTTCTGTATTGACAAAGCAAGAAAGTTGTACTAGTTCTGCAGATGAAATTAATCACTGTAGTAGTGCTCCATCACAACAAGGATAACGTTGAAAAAGAAATTATAATAATGTGCAGATTTCATATTGCAGAATTTTGGTATGTAAAGTTGCTTTGCCTAAATACTCTCAGATCAAAAGCAATGCCCTCTTTGCAACTTCTGAAGAAAAATTCCAATGCTTTTCATGTGACAAATTATTCTAATATAATTTTTATATTACCAAGGCCAGTAACAGTTACTTTCTTTATCTTTGGTCTCTAAACTACATACAAAGCTGTATTTAAGATTAACAGCGCCACTAAGCAATACTGGCTGGGCTAGCAATAATTCAGAGGTTGACCATTCAATCAATATTATGCTACACCCCAATTTTGTTGATGTCCTTCATGAGGGAAATAATGGAGCATTATGCTGTGTGCATGAGCAGGTGTCACCTTTTTGTTGTGTTTGATTAATTCAATATAATTTTATTCTTATATTGCTCCTCACCATGCAGTCACCTTTTAGTATGCGTTCAGCTATTTGTTAAATGACTCTTAAGGGGTGTTTGAACATATAAATTCTTTCCGGTATTCAAGCCAAAATTATAAAATCATTAAATCATTCATGTAGATATTAAAAGGGACTGAAAGACTTTTGGTAGACACAGCATACGGAGCAACTGAGTATAAATGGTTATATCTACACAGAAAATTAGCTCGATCCAAATTATATGTGCATGTGTGTGCTTGGTACAAAAGTGGAGTAGAAAACGCTGAGTAAGTAAAAGCTTCAGCGTGAAAACAGTATGCCTGCAGCAGAATGAGAAATTAAATTGTCAAGGAAAAATTACGAAAAGTGAGGAAAAAGACAAAGGCTAGTATATACTAAAACTAGTCTGTACTGAACAAGCCAGTGAACAAGCAGGTATTTGCTAATCACAGCCAGCTCTGAGAATATTATCAGTGACAAAACTGGAAAGTGAAATGCAAAGCAAACTTAATAGGGAACAACCAGTTACCAGCTGATCATTTAAAATGTATTGAAAATTATCCATGGCTATTCTAAGAAACGAAGAGAAATATAATATGAAGTCTAGTAGCTATACTTTCTAGCAAGTCTTCCACAATATTAATTCCTATCTCTAACTTCTGTTGCTTTTTTCTGGAATTAAAGATTCAGAATTTCCAACAAATATACTTTAAATACAGAATGTTGAACGCTGTAATTGCTTCAACTCCCCTTTCAATTCCTGCCCTCCCTACCCCAACCTTAATATGACCAGAGAACTGCTCTGGAACTCACTGCAGACTGGACTATCTTCCTTTATTTTTTTGGTCAATGGAAAATGGGAAATGCAGAATGGAATGCTTTATGAGCCTTGAAGTCATCACATTTTTGCAGAGGCCAGGCTGACAGCTTGACCTATTCATCAAACTCTGTTTGTTAAATCATGCAGTTTACCTAGTTACCAGAAAAAAATGTCATTAATTCTAACAAAAAGACAAACGTCAAGAAAGATGTAAAAAAAAAAAATATTTTTAAAGGGTTTTAGAAAGAAACACTAAATGTTCAGAGTTCTCAGTGAGGATTAGAGATCTCTATTATTATATATTGTCCCTGCCTTAAAATGCATGATGACGATGGTTAGAAACAAAAAAAAAATCTTGCTTCAGACTGATGGAACCATGTTGCTAGGAGTACCATTCATCACTTATATAACTGTGTCTTCACAAATGAAAAAGTAATATACTTTAAAAATATATCTATCCTCTTCCTCTGCAAAACAGAACTCTCATTAAAAGAGAGTTACAGAAATTTA
This sequence comes from Falco biarmicus, assembly GCF_023638135.1. Classification (NCBI taxonomy): domain Eukaryota; kingdom Metazoa; phylum Chordata; class Aves; order Falconiformes; family Falconidae; genus Falco; species Falco biarmicus. The sequence goes on along the minus strand of NC_079291.1, from coordinate 5,418,861 downwards.
AAGAAACGATATACATGTCTAGACTACCCTTTAGGCTTATTTTCTATGTTGCAAAGCTTTGTAGGTCTGTTTTGTTGTTTTATGAAAGAGCTAAGAGCTATGAACTAAGACTGTGTACGTCTATGCATGTATATAAGCAATCACACACACATACACATGTATGTATTTGAGACCATTCATGCAATTTCAGCTGAACTTGAACAAGCGAAGATCTACTTTTACCCTGTTTATGCCCCCAGCCTAGGGAAAAGACAGATTTAACTCAACCTTAATACTTTTAACATCACATTTAACAAAGAATATAGACCTTGAGAAAGAAATCTTTTTAAAAAGCCAGGATTTATTAATTCCTCTGCATGCAAAGCTGGTTGGTAGCACACAACGAGAGTCATCAGCTGCATTTTAAAACGGAAGAAACAGCCAATGATAGACTGTCTGGTTGATGAAACTCAGGGAGAGAAAATAACTTCACTGACAGAGCTGCAACACCAAGGATTACCTTTATTTTTCGCAAGTAAAGCACAGTACACATTCACATTTTGGAAGCTATGAACATGTGTTGCCAGTACTCTTAGACCTACATTCCAACAGTAGAATTGAAACCATACTTACAGTAGGAATAAACGAAATCTTTATTTAAATGGTTTTCTCCACAAAATGCTGCTGACATTCTCCTTTCATCTCAAATCTCAGCATATTAGATGATACTTCTGAAACCACAAACTATACTATTTCTGAAATAAGATTAGTATTCGGTGGCCAAACAAGTGCTCTTACCAGTAGTAATAAAAATGTCATTTGCATTTTCCAGAAAATTTAAGTCCACAATAGTACAAATAGCACCAACAGCAAACAGCACGTCATAAAAAAAGGAAACCAAAACAGATCATCTCAAACTACAATACATAAACCGCTAATAGTATCCACACCATTTCAAAAGATATGTGTGATCCAGAGAAGGTCAGAAGTTGCTACCACTGCCCCAAGCAATAACAGCAAGGAAAGGGACTCTGGTAGAGAGCATATAAACACTTCCATTCTCAAGAACCACTATACCTACCAGGAACTATGGTCAGTTTAATTAAATATATGTATAAACCGTACCCATCCAGTCCAGCATTCAATGCCAATACACCACAAGGCATTTTTGTTGTGGCACTGGAACAAGCAAAATAATTGTCCTTAGTCCTTTCAGTGACAACTGCCAGGGTTACCTTGCTCTGAAGCTGCGTAGAGAGTTGTTTTGAACTATATATACTGCCTTTGATTTTCCACTGGAGAAGAATGGTGTTATAGCAATAAGGAAGGAAATGACTGGAAAATCAGATAATAAATTCATATTAAACCTCAGAACTCAAATGAATCGTTCTAATGGTGTAGGCACCACAATGAAAGCATTCTGAAATGTCCAACCTTTACACCAGCACCACCACAAAACAAGAGAAGTAGACTTCTAATAAGCAGGTGACTTGTGTTCACATTACTGAGCTCAATTCAAAACTCAGTAAGCAGCGATAAAAACCTTACATCTACCACCCCTGAGACCGCTACCACCACTAGATCAGTGCTGCTCAGTTTTCAAGAGTAAAGGGTCCCCAAGTTCAAACAGGAGTGATACACAGCAAAGAAACATGTTGAAGTGATTGCAAAGCAGCATCTACACAGAAGGGACAACATAAATTTCTCCCAAGCTCAAGTTACACTCTTTCAGACGACCACTTAGCCGAACTTTAAAATATCTGAATACTTCGCTAAGTTCCATGGAAAGGATAACTTTAAAAAGATAGCTGAACAGTTTTCAGAGACTACAACATTCTGACAACTACCACTGTCAAGTGATGAAACACCAAAACACCTGCATAGGCCCCAGCAGAATAGATTTTTATTATTTTTCTTTCAAAGTTTTTCTTCAAAACCCGGAGAAATTTTAGAAATTAAGACATAAAGATTAAATCTAGCTGTAAGTTGAGCAATGCATGTTATGCAAAGCAGGTACTGATTGGGAATAGTTACACTGAGCCTTCTTTAACGACAATTTCATCAAACGCAGAGACATGTATGTGGGATGCACCAATGAGTCCTGAGGGGTTGGACTGACATCCATTGCAAGGCAACTCGCAGTTATCTCTGCAAGGCCATGGCAATTGGAGGATGTTCCTGGAGCGGAAGAAAGCAAATTTCACTCCTACCTCCAAAAGTAAAAAGGAGGATCAAGGAACTACAGGCCAGTCAGCCTCACTTCAATCCCTGGGATTGACCCAACTGTTGAATCATGGTATTGCTATTTTGTTACATTTATTACAGTGTATTTACATGATTTGCAACAGTTGGGCTGAACATTTCACTGAAAAGCTGGTCTTTAACATGGAAGGCTTGAATCAGATTATGAAAAATGGAAGTGTCTTTATTGTGCAAGCACTTAGGAAATTGTACGTCTTCTGTCAGCTAGCCCTTACTTGTGGTGGTGCAGGGGTGACCAGACTTCTTAACACACTTCCAGACACCTGAAGGACATGAGAAAATGATTGGGGAAAGTCAGCATGGACTTCCAAAGGGGCAATCAGACCTAACCAACCTGACAGCCCGGTGGAGAGCAGAGCAGTGGGTGTCTTTGATTTGAATGCATTGAGACCTTCAGCGCTGTCTCTTGTAACGTCCTCACAGACAAACTGATGAAGTAAGTGGAGGCCACACAGGCGGGCAGTGAGGTGGGCCGAGAAGTCACGGACCAGCCAAGCTCAAAACATTGTGATCAGCAGCATGAAGTCTGCCTGGAGGACAGTCGCTAGCGGTGTGCCCCAGGGGTTGATACCGGAGCTACTACTGTTTCAGTGTCTTCAGCGGGATGACGGGGCAGAGCGCATCCTCAGCACGTTGGCAGAAGACACCAAACTCGGTGGAGGGTAGATAGAGCAGATGGCTGTGCTGCTCCTCAGAGGGACTTTGGCAGGTGGAGACATGGGTGACAGGAACCCCATGGAAAGGGTCGAGCAAAGGGAAGTGCCAGGCCCTGTACCTGGAGAGGAATGACCCCCTGCACGCACCAGTACGGGCCGGAGGCTGACTGGCTGGAAAGCAGCTTCAGAGAAAAGGACCCGGGTGTCCTGGTGGACAAGAAGTTGAACATAGCTAAGGAAGTGCAGCGCCGGAAGACCGAGGGAGGTGACCCTTGTCCTCTGCTCCACGTTGGGGAGGCCTCAACTGGAGCGTTCAGTCCAGTTTGGGGTTTTCCTGTACAGGAAAGGTATGGACTTACTGTCCAGCGTAGGGTCACAAAGAGCATTTAGGGGAGTGGAGCATCTTTTGTGTGAGAGGCTGAGAGAGTTGGGATTCTCCAGGCTGGAGCAGAGAGGGCTCGCCACGGACCTTGGCTAGTCAAACACTGGAAGAGGTTGCCGAGTCTCCATCCTTGGTGCTATTCAGCACCCAGTGGGACCCAGTTCTAGGCAACCTGCTCTACCTCAGCCTGCTTTGAGCAAGGAGGTTGGACTAGACGATCTCCAGAGGCGCCTTCCAACCTCAGTGATTCTATGTAAATAAGGATTTTAGTAAAGTTGACATCTCTAATGGAAAGAAATTTTTAGAACTGAGCTTTCTGGCTCAAGGCAACAATCAATAATAACTTCGTTATAGATAAAAATCAGGTGTAGTTTTGCCCAGACACTCCAAATCTGCTCTATAAAGAAGAAAACTGATCCCACTATCCAAGCACAGTCCAAAGCGCCAAGGTGAGAAAACAAAGTTGGTAACAGCTACTTCTGTACACACAGAGGACTCCTCACATCAAATTAAATTTGCCTTAAAGCAATAAGGTTTTTAGCATACGTATTTTTTACATCAGAAATTATTTTTCCAACTATGCAAGAAAATAAAATGAGCACACAAACACATAGTCACTGACATTGGAAGGGACCTCTGGAGGTCATGTGGTCCAACTCCCCCTGCTCGAGAAGGACCACCTAGAACAAGCTGCCCAGGACTATGTCCAGACAGCTTTTGAATATCTCCAAGGATACAGACTGCACTCCCTGGGCAATCTGCGCCAGTGCTCAGTAAAAAAAAGTGTTTCCTGATGTTCCAACAGAGCCTCCTGTGTTTTAGTTTGTGCCTCTTCTCCTGTCACTGGGCACCACTGAAAAGGTCCTGGCTCTGTCCTCTTTGCACCATCCCTTCAGCCATTTATACACACTGATGCGATCCCCCCAAGCCTTCCCTTCTCCAAAGTGAACAGTCCCAGCTCTCTCAGCCTTTCCCCATAGGAGAGATGCTCCAGCCCACTGATCACCTTCCTGGCCCTTTGTTGGACTCCGTCCAGCAGTTCCCCATCTCTCTCATATCAGGGAGCCCAGCACTGGACACAGTACACCAGGTGTGGCCTCACCAATGCCGAATAGAGGGGAAGGATCACCTCCCTTGACCATAACACATACCATGTATTATGCTATCATTAAGTATTACACTTCCTTTTAAACTTCAAAATTCCATCTTCTTCCAAAACAAATGCAGAGGAAATTTCCATTATGCTTCCTGAACTCACCGGCGTATTATAATAGAAACATAATGCCGTACCTAATTGACAGTGGCAGTATATCCCCATTAGTGGTAAAAACATGGGAACAGACTTACGGCTTCACCTTTTCAGCCTTCCTTTTCTCTCTCACCTCTTTTTAAGATGTTTTGTACTCTAAGAAACACATACATGGAACAGGGTTTTTTTGTCCTCAGAAAGAAGCAAGCTGAGATTATGCCATAATGCAGTGCAGGAGTATAAGAGACAAAATCCACTTAGGAAAACTAATTCTTGTAGACCCGAGAAAAAATAGGACATCATCTGTTCTTAATTCTGCAGTAGCCCAAAATGAATTAGATTTCCCACAGTTCCAGAAAATTTACCAAAGGAACAAACAGTCCACAAGTTCTCCATTAAAAAGTCTTACGTTCTTTCTTCCTCATAAGTAAGTATTTCAGAAAGACTAGGCTGAAGCAGAGTAAATAAAATAATCAGAAACTCTCTTCTAAACTATGCACACAATGACATTAAACTCATTTAATCCAACAGTCATTTCTCCTTGTTTTCCTGACACTCTGTTTACAGCAAAATTCTTTTCATTGCTTTTAAGCTACAATGAACAGAATGAAAACACTATGTACAACATGGACAAGAAGGAAGCACATATATATGAAAAGAAAATATCCTGTATCTGTAAAGAGAAGCACAAATTTATCATCCTTGTGAAAAAATTAAGAGGCCGTGTTATTTTTGAAACTAAAACTATCGGTAACAGTTCCAATAACAACATTTTTTTTCACACAGAATGAGTCAAAAAGACAAACAGAAGATTACAAATTTATCAAGGAAGAAAAGGAGACCTGCTGTTGGAATTATGGACTACATTTAAGAGAAGCTGCAATGCATCTGACCTATTTTTATGCTCTTCCATAAACATTCCATTGGACTACATTAGAAAAAGGACAGGAAGCTAGATGAACTCCTCTTCTTAAGTAGTCATATTATTTTACGCTTTTATGAATACTGAGTCAGCCATTAGCCAAAACGGAATTAGTAAGAGGACACAAAAAGCTTCACCATTCATGCTCTTAACACAAAATGAAGAAATCTTGACTTCCCAGAAGCACCAAGTTGTCATTATCAGAGCTTTTCAATCAATGTAAACCAGCTCATATTTCACAGCGTTTGGCAATGGAGTCTGAATATCCAAAATTAGATGTTTGTTTCTGCCCTTGTGGACTGAAAAGCCCAACATAAGCTGAGGGTATCATCTGTAGCTCTATTTTTGGAAGCATAATAGCAACCCTCAGTTTAAAATGACTGTCTTGTTATAAAACAGGAAAATAAAAACTGATAATAAGCAACACAACTCTTTTTGAAGAAACTGCCCAAGCTATTCACTTTTTTTCTGATGCTTTTCCATCAGTTTTTGTGACAGACTAACAACTACACAACCAGTAACTTTAAATTCATTTCAAAAAACAGGATCTACAATTATAATTTATTAAGCATGGCAAAAATCCTTACCTGGGCTATTTGCAATATTAAATTGCAATGAATGATGTATGTTTTTCCTTAGATCTCTTCACCACTGAACTGTATCCATTTATTACCTAAATAAAGACGGTTCTAACTCTGCAGAGACTTGATAATGAAAGTAAACATACCGTACAAAGCCAGAGGCAATAATGGAAATACTGAGACAGTGTGTGTTACTGGTATTTACATATTACATTTATATTGCCAACTCTGAAACACTGTTATAACACACACGCTAACAATCCACCACTAACACTGAGAAAGTTGTTCAAACTCTAAGAACCCACGTACTTCACACCTTGACGATCATCCCAAATCTGGGAGCATCATTAAGTCATACATCTTCAAGAGTATTTAGCTGGTTTAGCTAGATCAAAGCTGTTGGAGCTATACCTACTATCTCTAATCCACTTACCGGGAAAACATACCCTAATGTAAAAATCAACACAAGCAACTGTCTTTAATAGTTTTTTCCTGTTGGAACATCAGGTTAAGTTCAGCATTTACGACAGCTATCAGAGAAGAGCTAAAAATTTTAAAAGGCTAAAAATTTAATAGTTACTTCATTTCAGCATGAGCATTTGAAAGGGCACTTTGTCAAATGCTTTTGGAAAATCCAACCAGACTAATCTTCCATGTCTGGATGCTTCTTGGCTTCAAAGTACTCCAAGAGATTAATGAGCCCTTCACTTTATGAAAGCTGTATTGACTTTCCCCCAACATGACATGTTTCTCCATATTTCCTCTAATTTTCTTCTTCAAAACAGTTTCTACCCATTTTCACAGTACAGATGTCAGCCTGTCTGATCTGTAATTTCATGATCTTCCCTGGAAACCTCTTAAAGTACTGGCACCACACTAACAACTTCAATAGTCAGTTTCAAGTGAGAGGATACACACAATTAGCAGTTTGGATATATTAACTCTTGAGATCTTTCAGAAGCCTTGAATGAGTATCACCTCTTCCTTGTATTTTTTTTCTCATTCATTTTGCCTTTCCTGTGTAATATCTTCTATCAGCTTTTAAATTCAAGATGAATTCTCCAGTGAGTCCTTCACAAAGAAATGTTTCATGTGAAACCTTAATCGCCACAGGTAAACGGACGCAAAAATTAATTTAGTGGTGTGGCTTTATTTCTTTTCCTGGGCTTTCTTTTATACTTTGATCAACTAGTGGTCATGCACTCTCTTTGACAGGCTTCCAGGTTTTGGTATTTTCAGAAAATAAGTTACTGTTAATTTTAAGTCTGTGCAGGTTGTTCCTGGAATTCTTCACTGTTGGCTTTCTTTTATTTTTTATTTAACCATGGCAAGGTTAAATATCTATCCTATCCTTCTCATTTGCATGTGACTTCAGCTTTCTGGAAAACGCCTTCTTTCTTTGAACAGCACCTCCTCCTTTTTGTCCATCTCAAGTGTTTTTTGGTAAGTGGCACATATTTACTTCATGCCCCCTGTGTGGTATCTTTAGAATGTCTATGATGTCTGCTCTTTCGACTACTTCTCTTACTTTTTTGTTTTAACAAGGTTTCTTATTTTTACATAGTTACGCTCTAAAGTATAAAAACAAGGAATAATAGCTTTTCCATCTTCAAAGCCTAACTTCTTTGCTTTATATGCCAGATGATGCTAAGAGTTAAACTGTACCAGGAACACCCATGGAGCTGGACACCAGAAGACATGGGCTCAAGAACAACATTCTGAACCACCAAGGAAACAGAACTCAGTCGATACCATTCATGTATTCCTCAGAAAAGGTACCAGATGGAAAAATCTGGATTTTCTTCAGGTGCACAAAGCAGAGAGTGGTCAGATGCTACCACATGATTTAAAAATACATGAGATCCAAAGACTGAGTTCAATTGCAGAAGATGGGTGATCATCTTGAACTCAGGCTTCTCTGCCACAATCAGAAACAGAGTATTTAGATCAAAAGAAAGTTATGCAAGAGTTAACGTAACCTATTCACTCACTCTGTTTTAGGAGATTAACTGGTAATTACCAGCACTGGATCTAGTATTTTTTGGTTACCCCAAAAGTTTGCAGCCTCAGAGGGTGATTTGTGGAACAAAGGCTTCTTAACTGAGCAACTGGAACATTATTAAACTGAGATGAAGTAGAGAAGTATTCATCTACTTGTTCTCTCAGGATACAATTCTAAAACTACAGCGGAATGGCAATTTAATTGTAACCAAGGACCTGCATCAACAACAAAATAACTAACACAGACTTTATGAGCTAAGCATAACTCAAAACAGATCTGCTAATCATTTTTTTAGGCCCTGTGAAAGAGCCTTTGCTTCCTTCAGAATTATGAGCTTCAATCCAACATGCCCAATACAGAAGTGCTCCACTCAATTCATCTATATTGGTATCAAGGTGAGTTTTAAAAGTAAAGAATATTTAGGGGGTTGAGCAGTAGCCAAAGTATGAAAGGACTATTAACGTTTGACCAAAACCTTAACAATCAGTCCTTTTTAAATAGTCTTTTGATAAGCCCTACTAGTAGCAGTGCAGCCTATAACACTTCAAGGTATAGTGTCAAACCACCTACTTCCCAACGGGATGGACATGTTCAAGTTCAAAATAAGGGCTATTATATTTAATTCATGTCATCAGCCAAATCTGTAATTCTATAACATGAAGTTAACTTCCATGTGATTGCATATGCAATCTGTGGTAGAGTCAGTAGTTGAAATGAGCCAACTATAAGGTAACCAGATTTAAACTTACTATAGAGCTACTAATCACTAGTCATATGGTGTTTTCCAGTTTACAAGCTTTGCCATATTTTAATACCTCTCATTTTCATCATCTCACAATTCCCACCACCAATAAACGCAGCCCTGCTCCTGAGCCTATCCCTAGGATGTATATACAAAACTGTTCATTTTGTTTGATTTCATTCAAATTAGACATAGACTTCCTACACTGTAGTCTGCAGACATTTTGAATTACAACATAACCTCAACATTAAACAAAAAAAAAGAAAACAAAACACCAAACACCACCAGAAATTGTGGAAAAATTAATCTAGCAGCATTACCTAATTAGGATTTAATAACATTTAATCCTAATTATTGTAGCAGCATTACTTTCTCTTCTTTCACACAGGTATAGTTCTCTGCCTTTTCTGCAGTTCTCTTAGAAGTAAACACCTGCTCGCAAAGTTCAGAAAACCTCATCTTTATCAGATGGGACACTTTATCCTCCTCTAAGGGCACACAGAGCCAGTCAAGTTCTCAACAATACCTGGCTTCATCTGTATGATCCTCTAGCATCTATTTGCAGTGCTATTATACTCATCACTGAATAATGCTGCAGACTTGGGACAAGATCATTATTATTTTTTTCTCTTGCCACAGTGTAACTTTTTTCAGGTTTACGTATTAAAGGTTATAAGACATTTTAAAAAAACAAACATGCAATGGTGTGGAAGAGGCACTTGCCTTAACTCCAAGCTTCAGTCTGCAGCACTGATCAGTGATGGGTGTGATGACACCAACAGAATGCATGCTGAAGTATCACATAAAGGAAGCTGAAGTTCATGAACAAGAGGGAAAAATAAAATATTGTTAAACAGTGAAAAGATGTTAGGGTAAAAAAAATACTCAGGAGCATGGAGAAGCTAGAGAAAAATACACAATTTAAACTTTTGTTTTTCCCAAAAATTCCTAGTTCTTTTGGGTTTTCATTATTCTGAAAAGATACAAAAGCTCCTATAATGTGAATAAAAGCAAAATATCCCTTTATTTCCTGGCTAAAATTCTGGTTCCAATAATGCTGGTGATAAATTACTCATTACGTTCAAAAATACAGTACTTTAGTCTGTGTACAGTACTAGCCTCTATCACTTACAGCTCCTCCATTAATGTAGCAATGAATGCTGACAATTTAAGAAAGCATGATGTGCTATTTGTTTACATATAAAAAACCCAAGTATCTAGTGATATACTAATTAACTTACCATTTGCCTCATTGTTTATTTAAAAAATATAAGTACCTGCCCACATAGAAAATATTCTCACCGTCCCATGTGTCCCTGCAGTATTTGCACTCTCCCATAATTATTTCAGTGTGGACTGACTGTGCCACTGGAAAAGGTCTTACATCCTTTCTCCCTTTACAAAGCAACAATGAGTCCTTTAAGTACTCCCAATGTAAACAAATTCTGAATAATTAAAAACCTTGGCTGAATATTGCTTTCTATGTTTATTATCATTTTATAAAAAGAAGGGTATTTCTGACAAATAAGAATCCCTTCATTAGCCAAAAATATTGTCATCTTGAAACAACAGTACTTTGAGAATATCATTATGTGTACCAAACTGAGAATGCACACAAGGTAAATGACAGCCTGCGCATTTATGCTAACCAAGTTTTGTTTAATAACATCCAACTCAATCTCTGTTATCAACATCATCTCATGCGTACAGTACTTGACACACTGGAAGAACACAGTTACAGAATTTTGACCTATCTTGAGGTCTAAGCCAGCAGAAAATAAGACTAGTAGGTCATCATTACCTCGACAGCATATTTATCCTGTCTTAATTATGAATAATTCTCATTATTAAGCTGAATTTTACATCCACCTGTTAGTTAATCATGTCAGAAAAATCCCTAAGCCAAAATCAACCATTGAGATAAAAAGCATCATTTTGAGGGCTCACTATATGAATTTACACCAAAACCACAAAGAACACCATGACAGTATCAGACTCTATAAAACATCTGCTACTATAGGAAATATCAATATATTAGCTAAATAGCTTTACATCTCTCCTCCTGCCCTTGAGGAAAGGATGCTATGGATGCCTCCAGCTGTTTCACAATGTACCTTCAGAAACAAGCATCTCCCATGGCTGACTTCATTTTCCAGTATACCCTACAGATTTTAATTGCTTGATCATTTGTCAAACTGGACAGAGCATCGGCAGACAAAAGATTCACAAATTGAAACACATCCCATTATTTTAATCTGTAAGTTTAATTTGACAAAAACAACCTTTATTTTTACTTCTCTTCAATGTCATTTAGAGCTAGAAGCACTGTCATAGCCTCTGTCTTTGAAATTGAGTCGTTATCCTTTTGGGAACAGGAGATGGGAAATGGTTTGAACGTGCCACTAAATAAATATTCTATTATTCTTACTTATGAAAATGAAGTATAGATTTCTGAAGTACACAGATATTCAAATCATACGTAGACTACAGGATGCAGGGGGGGGGAAACTACGTGAAAGACAAAGAGCAAACGAAGCCTGGACTGTAAAGATTTTTGGAGTCATGAGTCACCTCTATCTAAGTGGCATTCAAACAAAAAATTTAACGTAGACTTAAAGAAAGATACTAAGTATCTGGAATAGCTTAATACCTAACAAGCAGCATCACCACATCAGAACAAACTGCAGGTAGAGGCATCTCCACCAACAAGACAGAACTTAATTACAAACGTATTACAGATGTAATCCCAACAATCAAACTTGTCTGCATCCTAATTATAGTGATATACTATAAGCTACCACTAAGAGGATATACTACTATCTTCTTGTAGCTGTGCTACCATTTCAATCAAATTCTGTTGTAGTTACATCATCACTGAACTACATAAACTCCTACCTAAACTGCTAATTACCAATGAGTGCTTTTTGGACCTTGGTATAGCTTATTCTAAAGCTACTTTTTCTTTAGAAAGCAGTTCAAAAGATGTATATGAAACTGGCTATGGGTTTCTTTTCCTTCGTTTTCTCTCTTTAAATAGCAAGGACTGTTTTTTAAAACAGTGACTTGATCTTGTCAGATGAGTTTTCTCATTTTAGTGCACAAAATTAATGCAGGATTATCCTAGAAACGTTTACTTATTGTCAGACTATATATTAAATCAAAGAAATCATTAAACAAATAAATAAAGGCTCAATTACTCTGTCCCAGATTACTTCAGTAGAAAGAAGACATTTCAAGTCACACTCATTTGGATCTTTTTTCCATGCTTTAAATTAATGCAAGGCAGAGGTAAACCCATATTTCTCAGTGTATTAGCCCTTCCCTCCTTCTTGCAAAATGTTTAATTTCCAGCCTCTAAAGACAGAATTTACATATTTACTGAAGTCTAAGGACCGATGTTAACATTACAGCCGCTTACAGACATAAAAAAGCCTAATCAAATGAGATCTGTAAGAAAGACATAGCAAAGGAAAATGAAAAAGCATGTGTAGAATTTAACACTGCAAGGTGCTCATAAAACTACAGTTCCTAAAAGCAGTTCCTGATGTTCTTCTATCGTGTGTTGAATCAAAGCCAAAAGAAATCGAAGCCCACAAACTGGAAAATGTGAGGTAGCAAATTAATTTAAGAGGCTTATAGATATGTATAAAGTTTCAAGTTGCTGCAAAACAGAGGTACATCCTTTTCATGTTAAACCCTCTTGATGATAACCACTTTGCCTTCTGAAGTGTACAAACACGTATTTGCATGCAGTATATTAATCTCTGTGTTTTACTCAGTATGAAAACACCACCAGTTGCTGTACATTCACGGGAACGACTTTCAAGCACATGTAATGAAGCATGAAATAGGAAGTCACAGGTTAAAAATGACCTTTCAAAACAGGAACAGTACTGTGCATTATAAAAAGGAAGTCTTTCAAATACCATATAAAATAACCACAAAGGACTACTCACCATGTCATATGCCGTTACAATCTTTTTCAAGACCTCTGGAACAATCCCTTGGAGCTCCATAGTTGGATACTGATCATTGAGATTCAGCACTACCAAGGGTGCATTATCAGGTCCAACCAAGCGCATCGACACTGCCAAAATGCACTGCATAAGATTTGCTACAGGAGAGAGGCCACATAATTCTTTGAATGAAACTACTGCATTCTGCAAAAAGGAAAGAAAGAGTTTCCTTTACAGTTAAGTATGAATTTTAATTCTCGTTCTTTCAGGATAAAATACTTCACTGTCATAAGTTGAGCTACAATGTGGAATTACCGCAGCTTTTCTCTGAAGAACTGGCAGTTTTCCAAAGCAACCAGTATTAAACATGTATTTTACCAAAAACATTTAAAAAATCAAACAGAATTTAATACTTGCCACAGTATAGAAAAAAAATAGTATCTGTTTAGAACAAGTATGTCTGGTCTCTATCACTACTAAACCATGTCAATAGATGAATTCTAAAACTTACTGGTTATATATTTTGAAAAAATATAAAAGACATTTCAAAGTAATTTTTTTATGCCACCAAGAGAAACAAAATATTAAGTGCCGAATGCCCCACAGGCAAAGTGGAGCGGAAGGAGGAATTCAGCCCATTTGTAACTTTAAACATACCTGAACTATAGTCCAGACGTGCTGTGGATCTGCTGGCTCCCATTTGGTGTGATTCACAAATCCAGCACTCCCCTAGAGATGTCATTCCTATCACAGAATCACACTTAAGTGAATCTTTTAAGGTACTTTAATATAAACACCAATTTTGTACCTTTCTCTAAAATGTATTATAGTTGTATTTTATATCCAATATGGTAGAACATAAAACCGTATGTTTAAACTTGGAGAAAATTTCCACTATTAGAAATACAACGTGACTCCAAGTAGCCACTGAAATTCCATGATGGGAATATTCTCAGCACTGTAATGAATTTAGGATTTTTGTACCAAGTGGGAGCTGGTGATCTATGGCAAGTCTGGAGTTTGTGTTCCTGTAGGAAACAAAAACAAAAACATGGTATATTTAAGTTACAGATGTGCTCAGTGCTCCATTCTCTGCCTTACCCAAGCAGGGTATCTGACACAGATTTTCATTTTAAGAAAAATCGCTTTCCATCTTGCTGGCACGGTAAGACTCATTTGTGGACACGTTTCGTAGAGACACATAATGCCAACCTTAATGCAAACAGGAATATTTTGCTGCCCCTTTACAAGACAAAATACTCAAAGTAGACTTCAAAATACTTATATATAGTATATTCATACAAAACTACATCAATACTAAATTACATCTACTACAGTCATTTACAGTGTACTTTAAGTAAACGTTTACTACTATCTAGTAAATGTCCAGGAAACAGATACTACTTTTATTAACTGGACTGCACCTTAATGACAGAATAGTTACATAGCTGAAAAGACAAAGACATTGGGAAATCCATTCAAACAGATTTTGTTTGAGATAAACATCATGGGTAAGCCATTATGAACAACAATTTTACAGAGAGGTTAACAAGGACCCAGGGAACGTATATATTAACTAAGGGCAGGCAGGACAGAACCATGGCTGTAACCCTTCCCTTTGGACTTCCAACCCTACATCCGGAGACTATCCCTCGTACTGTCAAGCAATTTAAACATGCACCATCATATCCAGCTTAATCACTCATGTTATACTTTTATCAGTGATTAGTATGTAATGTCATGACCTTAGGTTTTGTCACAGTAATGTGGTACCTAACAAGGAAGAAAAAAAGCTAGCTATTTTTATACAGATTTTGAGAAACAGTTTAACGCACTGCTGCACACTTTTTTCCCTCTTCTTCCATCTTATATTAAAAAAAACCCAACCAAACAAAATAAAACAAAACAATTTTGCTCTTTATAATCTGGCTTGTGGGGACATTATTTCTGTATCATAAAAATCGTAACAACCTATAACACAAAATTTCAGTAATATAGAAATTAAACAAATCTCACATTCCCTAAGTTGATACTTAGAGTGGTTTATTTATTTTTATTAGCTGTAAAACCTTAGTTACGCAGTTTAAATGTGCACTTTATATAATCTGTCAGTAAAGCTATGCAAAACTAATATTCCCTCATGTACCTAAAATATCTTCTTGATAGCATTTTGAGAGATGATAATGATGAATTTAGCTGATAGCACAACTTTCAAACTGACAGAATAAAATACATAAAATACCTTTCAGTATCTCATGTTCAAAGAAACCACACTGTTGAGCCTGTTTTCAATTATATCAGTTCTGCAAAATACTGCAGCATGCACAGGAAGGAGTTTAAAGTAGCTACAAAAACTGTATGTTTTCACTGTTCCCTCGAATCTTGGGTTCGGCTCTTCCGTGAAAGGTATTTTAAAATCCAGTGTCCTTTATATGACAGAATTCTAGCCTTCAACACGTTAAATACAAGTTCACTTTATATATAGCCCATAATGTGAAACATTTATGAGTCAAAATATCATCCCCATATTTTTTAAACAACCTTTCTGTATAGCAGTTCTATATACCAAGTTGAATGGGAGTGTTTCATAATGCTGTACTAATTTCTTCTTTCACCTGAAGAAAAATCAGTTTTAAAACTGTATTACTATTAAAATCTCTTCGATAGAAGATTATTCGTGAAGAACATTTATCTACACTGATGTGCCTTTAAATTCAGAATCAAGTCTCAGACATTTATTTTAAACAGTTTCCCCTTAACATTACATAAGAGGATTTAATAGGTCACTTCATTTGAAATGACTACGCTTAACTGCTTTGATCACCGCTAGTGTTCCATCAGAAGTTTATAGATATTTAAAAGTTTTATTAAATAGAATGTAACTGTACAACTCACTTTAATCTATGTCTAAAAGGGTTTATTTACCTGGAATCTTTACTGGAATCTCCAAACAATGCATTTTTGAAGGGGGATCTCTTGGCTTCCACAAAAACAAGCACCTCAGCCTGTACTTTTTCCTGAAATTCGATGTGTTTACTATACGTGACCTTTAAGGTAAGGTAATTTACTTTAGTGGATGCCTTCTAACACCTCAGCACTAATTCCATGTATTTCTAACATTGTTGCTAGGAAGAATCACGGAAAGCATATGGTCCTTCTGAAAGTATTGCCTTCTATTTCGGAAGAAGGAAGAAACAAAACCTTAGCAAAGCTATACTAAACATACTTTCACATACAAGAAGTCTTCTAATTAGCAGTAAAGCCTCCTTTTTCTATCAGCTGTATTTTCATCCTGCATTTCTATTTATCCTTTCTAAATTTAAAATATTTATATACTTTCCTCTAGTGTATATCTAACATTCGTTCAAAGGCAGAGGACAAGTCAAGAGACTTGACTTCTAACACTGGAGTCATATTTCCAGTTCACATTCAACAAAATACAGATGCACCCAAGGTTACCTCAGTAGATGGTATCACCTAAAAGGCTGCTCTGACATAATACCATTTTTAAAGCTGTTCAGCATTAGACCAAAATAATGTAACCTACAAAATGCAGCAAGACCCTTAAAAACATATATTCTGTATGCATCACATTACAAAAACACACATAACAACCAATGAATTCACGGTAAAAACAGTACCTGCATGTTTTCTCTCAAATCCGTGGCATCCCGAATAGGTTGGAGAGCGTTCTTGAACACTTCATCTATTGTTTTAATCCATAATGTTCTCATAGACGCATATTCCCTTGATTTCTTGCCCTTCCTCACAGAGAGGCCACGCTTATGAGGTTTCCCACCACCCCTTCGATTAGTAATCGCCACATGCACAAACAAGGAAGCATGTGCTAAAATTTCACCAGTTAAAGACTGCAGAGGAACGTGCCGATAACCAGTCTGTAGACATTCAAAGGGAATAGTGTACTGCCCGATAAACTCATCCCCAATGTAATCGTCATCCAGAACTACGAAACGCACCATTGCTAGTTCTGGTAAATTTATTTGAAATTCAAAGCTTTCATCAAAAATTGGGTTATCCCCATTCTGATGCATAGTTTTCGTCCTTTGCTCTGCACAGTCGGCAGGGATTCCATGTATTTCAACATAGACGTAAGGATCCACAACATCACCTTTGGCACCTGATCCTTTGGGTTTAGGGAAGTTTTGCCCGCTAATGATTTTAATATGAAGCAGCTGAGGTGAAACTCCAGGCACGGTGTCTTTCGTATTCGCACTAAAGAAGGATACTTCTTCTCTCATGATAGCAGGACGAAGGACATAGCCACAGTTTCCATTCTGTCGAAACCAGCCAATGTTAAGATCCATCATTAAGCCAGGCGTTTGAAAGTTCATTGCTACTATCTGACAACCACACTTCCAGAAGTCCTGGGGATTCATATTACTAGAGTCAATCCTCATAGGACTGGGGAATACTCTTGCAAGAAAACGTTTGTTATAATTTACAAAGTCTCCCGGGTTCTCATTGGCATATTTGCTAGCAAGCACTTCGTTAAACGAGCACACTTCCCAGTACTTCTGGAGCTGAAATGAAACTTGAAACTCTTTGAACTGAACCGATTTACATATGCTTACCAACTCGGAGAGTTCTTTGCAGAGCTGAAATCTTTTCCCTGTCATCAAGTTTTGCTGTTCTACACCCTCCTTCCCCACTCTCTGTGACATTTCTGCTCCTTCATCTTCATCTGTAACATCTCCCTCTAGCCCGGAACAATTAGAGGAAAGCTTCTTTGCTTTAACTAGTATTTTCCCTTTAAGTGATTCCGGTGATGGGAGATAAGACTCTTCGATGTTTGGAGACTGTGTATGGAGTTTGTCCCCCAAAATTTTCTTCATGTGTTGTACCATCACTTTCTGCTGCTTAATAGAACAATGATTTTCTAAACACAAAATAAGAGGGTATTCTGAAGCAAAAAAGGCATACTTGTTAATAATGTCAATCACACTACGGAAAACAATCTGTGATGTCATTGTATGCCCTGTGTAAATCACAGGCTCATTATCTGGACCATCCCATACATCCAGTTCAACACTTCGACAACCCATTTTAAGAGCGCGAATGTAACCTGTGATGTCAGAAGGCCCTCGAAACTGATCCTCTATCAAGTATGTATTATGAGATGAGTTTATAAAATAATGGGATAAGGGTTGTTTCATGTCTTGACAAACTTTTTTATGTTCTGGATCAAATATGTGGCAGTCTGGTGAAGTAAGATAATTCGTAAATCCATCTATAGAAAGAAAACCCCTTTCCTGGCCCTCTTTGGCTGGCTCGTATTTCTGAATAATTTCAAGGCTTATTTCTTCCGTGACGTGTGCCATACCCTGCTCTGCTTCTAAAAACATCATGAGGTCCTTGGTATCTAGGAATTCTTTATTGCTTGAAAACTGAACTAACAGGAAATAGATTTCAGGTCTGGTACAAAGTTCATGAAAAACTTCAATAAACTCTTCTTTTGTTACTTCTGTACCAGTTTTTTCCTTGGATCTATGTAACTCCTTGAATTTTAGCTCTATTTTATTAGTTTTTAAACCAGGATTTAAGTCTTTTATAAACTGTACAGCATTACACAGGGGTATATGTCCCAAATTATCTACATCTGATTCACTGAACATTTGTGAAAGCCATGAAGTCCGCATATTATCTTGGGTACTTTCTATCATATCTAGAGTATGTTTCCCATAAGAAATCAGGTATCTTAAGCCAGTAACCCAAATATTTGCAATGTCTGCTGAGTTAGCAACAAGATCTAGTGACTCATAGTTTTCTCCATATATAATTGAAAATGCACAGTCTTCTGATATCTGGTCATATATTCCATTGCTGCGAAAAATATCTGTATTTTTTCCCGTTCTTACTTCTTTGATTGATTTAATATCAATCTTTGCTTTTTCAGAATCCTTTTTTGAAGGTTCCCAGCGTAGAGATTGCATATCCGCATCTAAAAGAAAATATCGGTGATACACCCTAGAGTTGGATCGAATCTTTTTGAGCTCAGAGCCTTCAACCATTGCGTTTATACAGTCACTTGCACTGCTGATCTTTTTCTCAGTTGGCATACTGCTAAACGACACAGTCTTTTTCCGTTCTCGCTTCTGTTTCGTACCATCCTGGTAAACAAGGGGAGGGGGAAAGAAAACATCTATCAGTATGGTTTTGCTCAACATTGAAACAGGTTGCAACTTAAAGCTGAAAGTTCATAAAGCAGTTCAAAAAGGTCTAGCATTTGTGTAATGACCAGTAAGATGGAAATTCTTACTGGAATCATCACAAATGAAAATACTAATAATGGCTTATTGTTCTTGGCTATATAAGTAATCTTCCACGGTCTCTCCCCTCCCCCCCCCAATATTTTGTATGAACACTACATTAAACAAAGCAAGTTTTGAAGGCTAGTGAAGTAATAGTGCTGTGCACATGCATTTTATTTTATCAGTAATAACTTAGATAAGAGATTCTACAGCCAAGGCAGCAGGAAGCAAGCTTTCCTCAGAGTCTTTACACAGTCCTACAGATACTTGCTGAGCTTTGTCAGTATAGAATACAATGGTTTAATACCATGCTGACAGGATCCTCGTGAACACCCAAGAAACATGAATACACAATTAACTACATAAAATCCACAGGACACGATCCTAATCTAAGCATAGACGATGGTAACAGCACTTACTACCCGTAGCTTCTCTACCGCACCCATCCATGCTCTTCCCACAGGCTGCCCACAGCACTGACACATACATCTCTTCTCTACACTAGGAAAACATACACATGAGTCTTAAAAAGCTACACTGAAACACAAGTGACTGGATTGGAGCAGACACGATTAACGAGAAGTACTGAGTTTCAGGAGAGAAGATAGTGACTCAGGGGGGAACTGCCCGAGAGGATCAAAGTTAAACTGGGTCTAAAGCTGCGTATCATTAGAAAGAACCCGAATGGAAAATGCAAGACCTGGTCAGGAAGGGAAGCAAATGTCACTCACCTTTGCTCTTAAAACAATGAAATAACCCAGAGGACTCTAGTTTACTAGGGAAAGCTTGGGTAGAAAATTTGGTATTAGAAAAACTGGGGGGCGGAGAGTCATTTAGCTGCCTCTATTTGCTGTTTGTATTAATTCAAACAAGTGCAACTAAATCAGTAACATAACTTAAGTACAAGCACTTTCATGATGAAGAACTGAATTTAAGAAACCTATGCATTTTCATTATCTGCATTTTCTGAGACTGGAAAAAATGCTGTGTTTAGCTTTTTAATAAAAGCGTCATGTGTCACCATAAACTAACTTCTAGTCTGAAATAACACTTCCCTGAAATAATCTTTTTATGTTAGATACCCTATGTAGAACTGTTCTTCTAAT
Organism: Falco biarmicus; assembly: GCF_023638135.1. Lineage (NCBI taxonomy): Eukaryota > Metazoa > Chordata > Aves > Falconiformes > Falconidae > Falco > Falco biarmicus. Next base: position 5,398,755 of record NC_079291.1, on the reverse strand, counting down.
ATTCCAGCACAGCTCAAAAAATTACTTTTCCTGCTTTATACAAAAAGAACGTTGATTTTCCCTCTAATAGCTTTCCATTTGAAGTATGTTCCAGTGCAAATGAACATTGCCTATATGGCAGAATGAAGAGGAAAAGAAAACTTTTAATGACTGCTTCTGAGCAGATGTTCAAGTAAAAACCATCCATTACAGAATGCATTTCCACTTTGGGGCATATGTGCCATATATTTAATTTCATTAAATTAAAAATGCAGAATTCTGTTTTTGTAATTTAATGTATAAGTATCTGAAAAGCCTTTCATTGAAAACAATTAGTAAAGTAAGCAGACTTAATATTTGCTGTTCCACGTTTGAGAAAATTAATCAACCATACAATTCTTGCACCTTTAATGACAGCAGAATTTGGTTTATGCAAGTTCTCAGGAGATCAGTAAAAGTGAATACCCCTACAGAGGACTTTTATTTCCAACCCCAGATCAAACACCTGCAATGAATACCACACAGGGTTGACGCTTGGAATCTCATCACGTGTATTTGGGCATAAGGATTGCTTTCAAAGAAAAGCAAATTTCCTTAATTTAAAAAGATAATAAATTACAAATGTGATTTTTGTTTACAGATATTTTTGTTCTGTTTTAAGCCTAGCCTGAAAAAGGACAGCCCCACAAAAAACCAGCAATAACATTCCTGTCCAGTAGTTTAGGGCTTGGAATGAAGCCTGGTGAAACTGCTTTATGCTCCAGATTTCCCAGTCACTGATCTGGGAGGGGAATCTATTTCTTGAACGCTCCAGTGACAGGCAGCTGACAGTTAACACCCTGACACCGCAACCATCAAGGCCTGGGAAGTATTACCTGCCTGACCGTGATCAGTATTTACCAAGCAGAAGGAAGGTCTGTGCCTTTCACTATGATCACGGTTGTGTCTGATCCAAGACCCTGAACGGTAAGGGAGGAAAAAAAAAAAAAAAATCTGCCATTTCTTGATGCCATCTGATGTGAATAGGTCCACCTCAAGGCAAGCCTATTCCCAACCCTAGTTACCCAAAAGACTGAATTTGAGTTTATACATGCAGAGGAATAATTCAATCTACCACCTGCAAGACTATTTTGCTTGCCGGCCAGCCGAATTTGAAGCTATTTTGACAGTATTCTGCATTTCTGCAGGGTAAAGCAATCTCACCATTTGGCTTATTCATATCAAGCCTGCTGGCAGCAGACGTCACTGCCTGAACGTGACAACCATGAAAACAAATTTTAAAATATTCTTGCGAGTTTCCCAAAGTTCTGAGCTCCAGAACATCCACAGATCAATGATCCTGGAGCTACCAAATTGCCTGTGCTAGTCCCCATCCTGACAGAGACATGGCTATCACAATCAGTCCACATAAACAGAACTTATATTTTCCCAAAGACACTGGCCAGAATTATCCACCTGTCTGAAAAGAAGCAGAAAAGAAAGTTTCACTCGTAAACTGAGAATGTGATTGCGTAGTGTGCACAAAGCGTATGAAACAGGTTTCTGAGCCTCCAAGACAGACTGGCATGGAGGAGGAGGCAGATACGTTCTGCTATATGATGTAGAGAATATCACTGTGAAAGGGGGGTGGCATTCATGAACCAGGTTAGGTCTTTCGAGGCCTTAAGTCTGTCTTGAACCAAAGAGACTGACACAGCAGGAAACCATATGTATGACCTGCACAAACACAGGAGTCACTTCTTGGCATTCATGAGACTTAGTGTTCTTGCTGTTCAAGATGCTCGAACCAAGACTGGCTCTACAGTGCAGATCCATAATTCTGTCCAAAGTAGAAGCTACAATTTTTACTGAAAAAACTTTCAGAGTCATTCCAGGATCTCTCAGACAATGAAGACCATGTCAATTTTCAGATTATAACAGGTACTGTCATTGTAACTCAGGATCTCCCCTAAAGACTGCCAGCTCTTCAGAAGACTTTATAATTGAAACCAGGATGACCACCTCATCAATACATCTCCTAAATTCATGTGTGCCACATCCAAGGTCATTACAAGACATTTTGAGAAACAGACCAGACTACAGATAAAACTGTTGTGAAACTCTGCTAATACCTACAAGTGACAACACAAAGAGTTTAATTTATCCAGGATTTCATAGCTACAGAAAGTAAAGGATCTAGCAGTTTAAAAAAACAGAAATAATTTCAGCTGTCATCTATGGCACTTAAGAGACAGAGACAGTTGCAGAAAATGGCTTAAAAGAGCAAACAGGGAAGAGCATCTCCATGATAAATTTTTCTTTTATTCCTCTCACGGTACTGGCAAAGAAATGGTTGTGTAAGACAGCACAATCTACAAAACAGAATTCTGGGCATGACATAGAATCTTGGACGCTGAGAGACAGCACATCATTCCTGAACAGCAAAGCTTTTAATACATGCAACTTTATGATAATAAGTACTTCAAGAGCAGTTGCAATAACCACAGGTACTGACAGGGAGAGTGGTGGAGTTCAAACGGAGATTGGCTAGCGTAACAGACCAGGATGGTAGAGGAAACAATGAATAGTGCAAGGTTTGTAAATACCTACTATAGGAAAGGATGTAGAGCATGAACTCTCTGATGTGTACATGGGGAAAGCCATACTTCAAAAAGCACTCAATCCCAGCGTTACTGAGAAGTTTAGGTACTGCTTGGTACAGTGGAATCTAGAACTCACAGCCCAAGGCAGGGGCTTGTCACCCACGAGGTGGGAAGCTAGGGGCTGCAACCAGAGCAGGGTGCAGGACAGTCCTTCCCTCTGCCAGTACAGAATGGTCCTTACACTCGCCAGTGCAAACCTGGGAGGTGGGTGTCTGCGATCCTGCCTCTCTCCACAGCTAAAGAAGCCACCTGCAGCTTTGATGCCAACTGGAATTTGAAGATTAAGGCCTCTATCTGCATCTACCCAACTCAGGTACTCCTTCTGGGACAGAGGACTTTACAAAGAAGACAACAGTAACAAGAGGAAGTGGCAGAGTGACACATTTTTAGAGCACTCATCTGGGAAGTGAAAGTCCCTCATGTCATTACTCCATAAACACTTCACTTGGTGACCCTGCATGCTGAATGTACGAACAGTCCATGCAGCAGAGACCTGAACACTGAATTTTGCCCTCTCAGAGGAATACCCACCTTCCCAGGTGACCAGATCCTGCTGCTTCTTGTTTAAGCTCTAACCATAAAAAATTTCCACTCATGTTTGTAGACCATTGGTTCATCAGAAGTGTGGAAGGCAGCTCCATCCTGGTCTAGAGAGCATTCATAAGAGGAGCTGCGCATTTGAGGATGCCCTAGAGCCCCACCACTCAGCGAGCAGGTGAGTGCTCTGCCAACAAAGCAATTACATAAAAAGAAGAGCACAAGACACCTCCCCTCAACCGCAGCAACCTCACTGCAGGCTTTTTGTTAATGCCTGAGCTTTGACAACATGTGAAGAAACGCGCACACCTTGTGGCAATGATGGTACACAGTCTACAGGAGCCACCACAGTCCCAGGAAAACTTAATCCCAAACAGGCTGAGCAACAAGGTGGACACTGAGCCACTCAGCCCAGCAAAGGCAGCAATGTCTGCACCGATGTGTAGCAGTAACAAGACTGCAACCACATACAGTATACGTCACGAGCTTTTAAATAAGTCTTTTTTTTTTTTTTTCATGTAGATTGTAATTTAAGTGACAGGTTTGTGAATCTGAGAGTCGGTGTTGCGGCAATACTCTGAGCAATTACTGGTGAGTAGGCGAGAACACATACCATGCCTAAGTTTGGTTAGTTTGGTTTTTTTAAATCGCACTACTATTTAATGTCATATAGTGTAAAAGCTGTTTTAGAAGTAATTTAATGTACATCTGTAGCCAACAGCTGCAATACAATTCACTATTTTATGACTAGAACAGTCTAATGATCTTCGTGATGAACATAGAGTGAACTACTCTTCTGACACTATACAACTCATTGATTACTTGCATTTATATCACATGTGATACTTCAGTAGCCAATTTGAGGATGAAAACTGCCTGTCTTCATCAAACACAATTCAGAAGAAATTGCAAAATCGCCTAGCTTAACAACATGGTGTAGAGCATAAGCCTATTTCAGGAAGTGGTTAGTTAAAAAGAAAGCTTTGTTTACTTAAGATTCCTAAGCATTTTTCTTAAGAACCTTGCAAAACAAAAATCCTGAATGTTATAGATTTTCTTTATACTTAAGAAGGCATTCAGGTATGTCTATATATAGTTAAGTCTATTCAAAGGAAAAAAACACAGATATTTAAGACAGTATTTTAAAACGTAAAATTTCTAAATGCATTTTAATATAATATGATATTATCATTAATTTGTTCTTTTCCAAGGTTTCACCTGTGGTTTTAGAGCTATAAATGCAGACACAGATCAACAAATGAGTTAAAAATGCAGTGTCTCATGTTATCCTTCTCTTTACATTTTCATCTTAAAAATATTTCATCTTTGAAAAAATCTTTAACCGATACGTGGTCCTGTTTATTATTTCTGTATCTTTTCAAACACAAAAAAAATAATTATTATGTATAGGTTGCCTACGTACAGCTACCAGCTCATTCTAGAACCAAACATGCAACATTATAAAAGAAGCTAAGCAAGTTTTTGTATGAAAAGGTCGGTAGAAAAAAGGAAGGAAAATAACAGGTAACTAAAATCAGCAACGTTTCATCTTTGTTACATAAAATTTAACATTGATTTCAAAAATTACGTGCAGTTAAAGGCAGAGTGAGAGTCGTCTTTGCAAGAGGGTGAGAAAAAGGGAGAAAGGCAGAGGGGAGGAAGAGAGAAGGTCAGGCAGGAAAGGCATCTCACCGTTACAAGCCAGGTACTCGAAGGCAGCAGCTCTACGTCCGCGGTGTACCCTCTCTCAGCCTAACTCCCCTGGAATAACCCCTCAGAGAAGGATCTGCTGACAGCCACCACCCAGCCTCTGTCCTCCAGACAAGTACCCACGTTCCTCATCCGTACCTTCTACTTTGCCATTACTAGGAGATTCTTACTAACACAGTGACCCACACTCACTAAAAAGCACACACTTCATGTTTTAACACAGCTGTCCAAAGCTTTCAGAGCATATGAAAAGAAAAAAAAAAAAAAAGAAAAAACTCTCCAAGTGATTAGCAGTTCAGCTGACAGAATCCCTAACACTTCAGAAATGCCACATATTCTATCACATCATGTTTTTCTTTTTTTCTTTCTGGATAGAGCTGTAGCCACCGTTTAACAGCACGCAGGACTGAGCAGTTGCATTTAAGATGAAGTAGAGTCCTCAACTGAAATAACAGGCATCTGGGGGGAGACAAAACATCAGCTCTTTGGCAAACACAGGGCCTCCCACTCACCATGAATCACTACATTTGAGCTCAACATTTAAATACTTTTCCAGACTGGTATTCATGGCGTATCTGCTGTTTGCGGAAATCTTTTTAAGATACATGTATTTTTTCAACGTGTGGTGGGTTGACCCCAGCCAGACCCGGTTACACAGTAAGTAACAGTGAGGAAGAAAGGAAAATACGAAGATCAGCTGCTCAAGTAACAATTCCTGGGGTTTTTTTAATCTTTCTTTATTAAGGGAGTTCTGTTATTATTATTATTATAAAAATATATTTATTCTTATAATACATAAATTGATTTTTAATAATTTTTGATAAATTATCCATTAAAATCTCAAAAATCAATATAAAGATTTAAATTGTATAGATTAAATTGATAGATATATAAAAACATAAAAAATAAATTTAATAAAATAAAACTATATTATTAAAGGAGTATGGACACAGGGGCAAGTTTTAGCCTAGCATTCGAACAAAACCGATCTATATTATTTCAGATCAGGTAACTGTGTGGTTCATGATACAGTGAAACCGATTCCCGCTCCAAATCATCTTCAAAACATTAGTTCTCTGCCCTCTCTCCTCCTCCTCCTCACCTAGCTGCAACTCCCTTCTCCGCATCCCAGATCCTCAGAGCTGCATTAGCACCTGTCTGACACACAGTAAATTAATTTACCTCACTACCCTCAGAAAATGAAAAATCTTTTTTTTTTGCTGAATTAGTTTTCTGCAGTTTTCATGTGCTGGAACAATTTGCCACGTGACGAGGTATTACAGCCGGTTCAAAATAACCACTAGAAAACAGGGAATTGATGACAAATGGGAGGAAAGAACAGAATCACTTACTTTTATCAATAAATTAATTCAATTAAAATCAATGTAGTTGAAACTTGTGTTGAAATCAGATCCTACATGACCTGACAAAAGAACTTTATGTCATTAGGGAAAACAAAACCTCTCATCTTGGTCCATCTCACAGAATGTACATCAACAATTTTGTAAACATACTGAGCGTAATGCCAAGGTATAAAAAAGAACTAACAACATGATAAAATAACAGAATTGAGGTTCTCGGGGCTCCTTTGGCTCATTTTGTTCTGCCTTGCTTCAAGAAAACAAGACACCAGAAAATTTATGAGTATATTATATGAGAATCATTCACTACTACGCTAGCTATTAGTAAGAGCAGAAAAAAATGGTAGCCTGTGTTTTTGTTGATTTTAGAGCAGGCAAATTTAACTCGGTCAAAGACTGTGACTGTGATGAGCAGGGAAATAATAGGATATGGTTTTGCAAATAAAGTCTAGACTAAGGCTTTCTTTGTAAAACTTCTTACTGAAGATCTTATTTAGTCATTTGATCCGTTTACTGAGAGTAAAGAAACAATTTTTTATTTATTTTTTCTGTTGCTCTCTTAAGTATCCTTAGGTTCTTCGACATTCTAATGCTCTTGCAGTACATCACCAGAGAGCTTTCCACGACCCTCTGACACCAGGCAGACACTTCTTCTACCAAGATGCCCAAAACATCCACAAGCATGCTGCCGCTTGCTCACTCTTGCTCAGCGCTTAAGATACAAGAAAAGTAAGAGAACATCCTAACTCCGACGTAAAGCAGCATGAACACATTTCACGTCTCAAAATGTTAACCGTATTACATTCCTCAATGTTTGTGTTTGAAAGTAATTTTTGTAAATTTTACAAAGAGAACTAAGAAAGAAATGACAGCTCAGTTGATCTCTTGAGGATCAATTAATTAGGTTTTTTAAAACAAAACATTAAATCACAGTGGTATTTCACCATATTAATTCAGCACATATAAATCCATTCCACATGCTTCTCAAAAGAAAGTAAACAATCTGATGCTGCTCACTCTGCTGAAAATAAAGAAGTTGTAACTATTTACACTATGTTTGATTTTGACCTAAATTTAAAGAATAGTAACTAAGGCTTCTCCATTCTGCAGTTTCATGCTGCCAAGTACATTTGCCTTCTGGCAGCAACTACTGTTAACTTACAGAAATGTGGTGATGTTTATAAAGCAATACACATGATGAGAGAACTTGATAATATTATATCTGAATATTAAAATGCAGTACCAAAAATGACATTCAAACACCACATAGGCATGCTTTCATATGTAAGTATATCTGCATATTTATGATACTAAAATAAAAGGGCATTTGGGCCCGGGGGTTAATTTACAACACAGATGAGCAGGGGAAAGGGGAAAAGTCTAATCTCAAAAGAAAATAAATAGGAAGCATCTAAGAAAACTACCCAGACTGCTGTGAGCACCGGGAGAGCAAAAACCTGAGTTACGCTTGGCATGAACATCCAAGTGTCTGATTTGAGTCAGCTACAGTTCAGGCTTCTGGGTAGCATTTCCAATGGAGCAAAAGAAGCATCCAGTTTTCATGAACTCGATAAAAGTAAAGCATGTACATTTTGGATCCACACAAGCAGTATTTTAACCAAATTCATATAAACTACAATAATTATTTATGAAAACCAGCAGTTACTATGTCCTGTTCAGTCTTAAACTGAGGAAGCTGCATTGATGGAAAGTTATTAAAAATTACTTGATGGCATGAAGAATAAAAAGCCTAGACAAGTACACAGAAAGCATTTTAGACTCGTAATTTCTCATGTACAAAGAACTAACTTTTGACAAACAGACTACAGAGAAACTGATGTTTATTATAAGCATTTATTTTTTCAGCCATCAATAATCAGAAAAAGGAATAAGAGTTATATATGCTTTTCGCCTGAAGAATAAATAACTGCAGGTGACAAAGCTGACACTGCAGATGAAGGTACTGGACAATTCATACAAGCAAGCTGGCTCAGAAGGTTTCAATACAGCTCAGGAGCAAAGAAGCCTGTGAGGCTTTGCTGTTACCCTTGAAACCAGCAAGACACTCTTTCTGCATAAATGCACTATCTAAACTCACAGCATTTTCATTTTCTGTTCAAGTGTCATAGCAAAGACACACAATTCACCAGCATTTTAATTGAAACCTATCAACAAGGCTTAATATGCAGAATACTACGGCAATCATTCTGAAGTTGAATCTCAGATTTTTTTCAAATATTCATAGCTGCAAGTCAGTTCCACTGGTAGAAAGCACAGCATTTTTCCATTTCACATTTCAGGCATAAACAACAATTTGACTGAATTGGCAAAATAAGTAACTTCCATAACACAGCTGTCAGGCTTCACAGTCTAAAGCGAAAATACAGCATGTGGGTGACTTATAAAGATAACACAACAACTGCGTTTAAGATTTTTTTTAATTTTGGATGCAGCACAGGCTCTGCAGAAAGCTGCTTTACTTCTCTCTGTGCTGCTCCTCTTCAGCATGAAAGAAGAGAAGCCAACAGCAGGACCAGCAAGAGGTGAGCCCAAGCACTAGTTCACGCCTCCCTACCCTTTTCCTGCTTCTGCTGGTAAAGCCTTCAGCAGCTTTTTCAAAACTTCCCACAGACATAAGGGCTGGTTGTGGTTTGGGCTGGGTTTTTTGTTTGTTTGGGTTTTTACAAACTTTCCTACCTAGCAGGCCCAGACGCTATCTATCTGATTCACAACCCACAAAGCCATTTCTGTGCAGATTTGTGCTGCTCGTAAGTTAGACTGCTGTTTCTACATTACATCCAAATAAGCAAAGCAGAATTAAAAGAGGTTTTTAAGAATTTGACAATGGTGCAAAAAATGCAGGATTCACTGAATGTGTTTTAAAACATGAAGGTGGAGGTGGCAGTCCTCTGTTCACAAAATAGGGAAACTTCTAACGCGTCAGCCTCTCAATTGTTACCTTTGAAGAATCAGTTCACACACCTAACTCAGCAGCATTCCTAGCAAACTAAACTCCTTCTGAAGAACTGAAGTTTCAATTATTAAAAGCAACATAATTGTATTTATTTGTGTGTACATGATATATTTCATACTTACACGATTTCACATGGTAGAGTTACAGAAGACAAGCAAGGAATCATTCTGAGGGGATCATGCCGAAGGACATTTTCAATGCCATGAGCTAAGTTATTTTCAGTGAGAGATGGAGTGCCCAAGTCCTTCTGCAATTAACTGTATTGTTTCATTTTATGAATATCGACATTCCTATGTTCTGCATGTTACCCAGAGCTAAAGGAGACAAGGGCAAACCACCTGACAAAACCAAGCTTGTGGAGTATGCATGTTAGGGTGCCATCACAGGTGATGCTACTGAAGTTACATAAATTTAAATACTAAAAAACAATGATATGGAAGATGACACCTTACTCCATGCAGGCAACATTCATATTTCTCAGTGCTACAAATGCAGTCAACAAATAAATATAATTGCGTTTGTTATCAATGACTAATTTAGTCAGAAAAGTACACTGGCTCTCTCCTCTACTAAGTAGCCTGCATGATATTCCCTTAACTGCCAAACAACTCTTGCTCATAAAAGATGAGCAGCAGATTGACCGTGGATGTGTTAGACAATTTAAAGGACTGACTTTTTCACACATCCATATACAGGCCATCCCACCCAACCTCTCAGCACAAGGTTATGGCTAAATCATGCAATTTCACTGAAGTGGCAAAATGTTAATTTCCACCTGTAAGCAAATTCATATATTTTGTCCAAATTTCAATCCAAGTATCATCTGCTCTCTTGGAAAGTTCCTGGTATCTTTTTCTGCCCTTTCCTGTCACTGAATGTTTTCCAGGAACAACACAGGTGTAAAATTATTGCCTAAAGGGTTTTTTTATCCAAGTAAAACTTTCAGGCTTACGAAGAATAAAATGGAGAGGGTTTTTTTATTATTATTCTAAAAACTATCATTAACTCTGCCCTGCAACTTTCTATTCATCAACTGATTTGCTTCATTCTAGTGACTGATGAATGGCGTCTTCAAATCTTCTCCTTGACTAATGGCAATTGAACTAGTAAGTTTCGTAACATACCTCTAAAGAAAGAGATGGAACTTCACAAGCTGAATTGTTCTGCTTATGCATTTGAGGTAAGTTACATTTTATCAAGTAGGGGAGTGACCATTACCAATAACTCTTCAGTGCCATGAAGAGTTCATGCACATAATTCAGTATTATGCACAAAAGTTGGAACTTTTTAAAACTTACTACCTACTAAGAAAAGGTTATCTTGCAAATTGTTCTTTGAGCTGGTACTTCAGCCTCATTACTTAGATGGCAACGATAATTAAACCGATAATTAACTTTATTTTAAAGGAAGATGGTTCTTATGAATATGACAAAAAATATGTATTAGGTTACCACTGCTCAGCGATCACACAGGCAGAGAAGACATGAAGTACCTTTGCTAACCACATACTGCTGCTTCTCATGTTTTCCTTGTTGATTTTCAGATTTATGTAATTTACAGTTGTCGAACAATTATAGGCAATTCTCATTTTAAATGCTACATGAATGCCCTTCCTCCTTAACTCTGCTCTTTAATTATTCATAACAGTTACAAGCACTTAGAAAAGAACAGAGAACCATAAATATTTAATACAAGATGCCTGTAACAGACAGACACGAGAGACACTACAAAAATCAAACAGTATAAAGTATTTGTTTATCTGAAGCCAACAAACAATAAGCAAGGCATACACTGTTTAGATTTTAAATTTGTAACAATGTTCATAGCTTTGACAAACCAGAAGTAGTAAGTGTTCTGTATGCTTTGCCAAACAATTACAATTAAACAAATAAAAATTACCAGATACAGCTGTTTTCTCCAGACGTTTATTATTTGATCCTTTGCTACAATATTACCTCGTGAGGAATGCTAAACAAGCAACATTGCAGGACATTAGTTTCAAAGGGTTGAAGGATGCAAGAGCCAAAATAAAGCGCATTGAAGATACTTCCTGAAATCCCATCTACAACAGCAGCATCTGAGCAAGCAGCTGATGATGTCAACAGAAATTCCCAACACAAATTAGAATTGTAGCACTTCAGGTGGCAAAAGAGTATGTAAGAATTTTAAAGATCTTAAAACAAAGTTTACAACCTTTCTAAATGTGGAAGGGGGCTAGGGATCCAGTAAGCACTCAAACTTCAGTATAATATGGCAGGTAAAAATGATCCTACTTTCAATTTTCAGAGTTCATAGTATTTAACACTTGGTAAGGGTAATAACGAAAATAAGGTAATATTGTAATTGTGTTCTGTGGAGGAACACAGTTTTTTTAAACTCTCTAAGAAGTACCAGGGAAGTACCAACCTTCCATTAAAATATTCACGTACCTATCTCAGTACACTGTATGCAGCTTTCTGAGTGCCTTACACGTCACAAAGTCAAAAAGTCACGCTGTAGACCACAAAAATTAACTCAAAATGACAACTAAACCCTAAAACCAATCACAGAAGCAATGTAATTTTCTCATCTATTTACTTCACCGGGAATTACTGACTGCTCACTCTGAAACCAAGGGCCTGCACTGATTCTGCTCACAGCACAAGAGTCAGATCCCTGTCCTTGGAAATCAGGCCAGTGTCCCACCACAAAGACCCATCTGCCTAAACCAATGGGATAAAACTAGCATGGCTTGGGTGGTCAAGGAAAGGTTGAAGAGAAGTGTAGATAATGCTTAGAAACTGTATTAATCTTCCTTATCTCAACCTTGTAGCCACCTACGATGCAACCTCACAGTTATTAAGGAGGAGGAGAAGTTTTGTTCTTGTTCAGCGTAGCAGAGATGGAAAGTAGAACTGTTCCATTACAGTCATCCTGCTCACTCTCCCAGCTTCCTAGACTGAACCATTTATTTTCTATTTTGTTATAATTACTAATTTAACAAAACTTTCCAAACACATTTTAATATTTCAATAGTTCGCATTTCATTATTTCAAAATCATTTAAACATTCATCTTCAACACAGAAACATTTGGGCAAAATACGTTTTCTTTTCCTAATACTGTTAATCAGAGCTGAAAATAAATCAGAGTAACCACTTTTGTACATAAAGCATATGCAGATAGTCTAATCTATATGTGCTGGAGAGTATATTTAGATTATATTTTAAAGTTTGCCTGTACAGTGGACAGTAATGTAATGAAAATCCCATTTTTAAATTACATCAGTGTACAAGAAAGGTTGGACAAAACTAGTATCTGCAAATGCATCTCCTGGTTACCTAGCTTACTCCTTTCAGTAGTTATACACCACCAAAAGAAGCCTGCTCTTGGAATCTGCGTAGTCCCTAAAAATAGAGCTGCCCTTCATGTCACTTATACCAATAAATCTAGTAAAAAGCAGACAAGCTTTCAGTATTAATACTTTCGAACCCTGGGAATAAAGGCAAGCATTCAAGTGCTATAATAAAAAAAAAATGAAGGAACCACATTTTGTATATTAACAACTCTCAGAATAGTTTAACTCATACACAGACTAAAATAGTACATCTTCTAACTTCTTACAAAGCCAAAGGAATTATTAGATTAGAAAAAATGAAAAGCACTGACATTAAACACGCTCTGCTTTTTTTTTTATTTTCCTTTAAAAATAGGTTGTATGTAAAACATTTTAAAAGCACACCTTTAACCAACTTTACCCAGATTTCCACACATTTTGGTGAATTCATGATGCAATATGACTTGCCCTGTCAGACTCAACAGAAATTTAAGTCTGAAATGACAGAGCCAAAGGGAAGCATAAAAACTGAGAGGAAGGAGATGCACCATTAGTGGAATGCTGCTTTAGAAGATTTAGATTTCTGTAATAAGACAGAGTATAAAAAATACATGTAAGGGAAAATAATATGCAGAATTAATGTGATGCAATGGTTAACTAAAAAGTTAAAAAAATATTGAACTATTTAAATACTGCACCTTGCATATTTATACATTTGAATATAGAATTCATCATCTATTAACCACTTCTCATTCTGAACTAAAAATTTCACACTATAATTGAAAATGTTATAAATCAACCAATTCGCTGAGGTACAAAGTTAACTGAACACAGCAAAAGCAGTCTGGCAATATTAACAGAACTGTCTGTTCGTATCTGTAGTAACTTGTTGCTGGACAATTTTTAACACTGGATTTTAACTGTCAGCATAGTTTAGAAGGAAAGAAAAAACAGTAAGTGGTATAACTATTTCACTGATGGTTGGTAACTTCTCATTCAAGATACGTTGGAATCTTCTATCAGTAACTTGCTCTATGCTGCAACTCTATTTCAATCATTTGCCAAAGTATAAGTTAGCTATTTGAACCTGCAGTAATAGGAAACAAAATAACTTCACAATAGAGGAGTATACAAATTTCACAAATTTGGAAAATCAACAACAATTTGGTCCCAGCTTTCTGCACCAGATTATTTACTTCAGCATTTTTTAAGAATGTTGCAGTTGTATGCACTATATCATAAAGGATTTATTTGGGGCTCAGTAATTTACTCTAAATACCTTTTGCTTAAATACCCTTCATATCCTGCAGGTCCCATCCAGCACAATATTATTTCCAGAACATTAAGGAGCTCAACCTTCAGAAACCTCTGTTCAATGATCTGCACTCAAATATGGCAGGAACATATCCCAGTTTACATAGAACCTTTAACTCGTTTTCCCTACCACAGTATTTGCATACTTCTCACAATGGCATTTAGTTACAATAAAAGCTGTTTCCTAAAAGCAAGCTACAGATTTATGAGAAGGAAATCATGGCAGAGTAAGCTTCATGATGATAAAAGTGATTGAGAGAGAAGCAGGCTGTTTCCAGGACTACCAGTGAACCATATATTATGGTTTAGATGGTTTCCTAGGAAAATAATCCTAAGGATCACATTGTCTATGTGCGCGCCTGAATGTGTCCCTCCTCCTAACTTTAGAATTTATTTCTTGATTTCAGCTAAATCTGACAAAAGCAGAGATTAAGGACAACTAGACCTCACAAGTTTTCCAAAACCAAGAAGCCAGGGGAAAAAAAAAAAATCAATAAAATTCAGATTATAATAAAAAGCATAGATCAAGAGTTCCTTAGATCTTCAAGTCAACCAAGAAGACACAACGCTGCTAGAGTGCACGTCACTAACCTTGTGGCAGAAACTGAGTCCAAAGTAAAGAAAAGATCTTGCCTCTTTCCACAACATCTCCCAGAGGCAAGTAAAATTTTAGCCCAAAGAATAATTTTTCCCCTTCATTTTTTTCATCCTGGCTTTGCATAAATTAAACTGATACACAATGCTCAGACCTACACAGCTGAACTACCTCTCTTTACAGATATGGCCTCAGGAGCACTGAGTAAAGGGGGTGAATCACCTCCTTCCAGCTGCAGGCAACGTTCTTCCAAAAGCATCCCAGGATACTGTTGGCCTTTTTTGCCACAAGGGAGCATTGCTGGCTCGTGGGCAGCTTCTCCTTCACCGGAACCCCAAGGTCCTTCTCGACAAAGTATAAATATTTTCATGTTTCATTAATAGGTGCCTTAAAGGACAAAAATAGTTAAATGTCTTTCATGAGGAAAAAGAAAAGTTGAGTTAATGAAGCATTGGTATGTATACTCTTAATAATTTTTACCACAAGAACCATTTCTGTGTATTTGCTTGCTTTTAAACACTACCCATTTTAGGAGCTTTGCTCCTAAAGGTAGTGGTGTACTCAGTGAAAAAAAAAAAAATGGAATGAAAATTCATTATGCAGAAGGTTCATATTGGCTGCAACCTACGAAAATTTCAGTATAATTTAGCAGCTACATGAGTTCTCAAGAAGGTGACAATGCTGTCTATGGCTTCTTTACCCATTGTTAGGAACTCCTTGCTCAATTGCCTCTCCCACTCACCATTATCAGCCTCAGAGATGAAACAGCTGAATACATCAAACTCACCAAGACTTAACAAAACCCTTTACAATTTCAAGGACAGGATATACAGCGGTGGGAGAGGGAAAGACACCCCTCTTCCATCACATTAACTCTTACAGAGAAAATTGCTTCTCTCACTAGCATTCCAATTACTGCCTTCCCTTTAGGAAACCATGTTGAGAAAGCAACTAGCTATGGTTCTATCAGTTTGACTAATAAACAGTGTAGAAACTTCTTTATCTTCACAATATTTATGCAGCTAACACAGTATTTTGTTTTATAGTATACCTTTACAGGACACCGTGCATTTTATTCTAACAAAATCACATACACAAGTATATTCTAAAAATCATAGAATCACAGACTCATTTAGGTTGGAAAAGACCTTTAAGACCATCAACTCCAACTGTTAAGTCAGGACTGCCAAGTCCACCACTAAACCATGTCCCTAAGTGCCACATCTACACCTTTTTTAAATACCTCCAGGGCTGGTGACTCAACCATTTCCCTGGGCAGCCCGCTCCAATGCTTGACAGCTCCTTTGGTGAAGAAATTTTTCCTAATATCCAATCTAAGCCACCCCTGGTGCAACTGGAGGCCATTTCTTCTTGTCCCATACCTTGTTACTTGGAGAAGAGATGGACACCACCTCGCTACAACCTCCTTTCAGGGAGCTGTACAGAGGGATAAAGTCCCCCCCTGAGCCTCCTGTTCTCCAGGCTAAACAACACAGTTCCCTCAGGTGCTCTTCACAGGACTTGTGCTCCAGACCCTTCACCAGCTTTGCCGTCCTTCTTCGGACACACTCCAGCACCTCCATGTCTTTCTTACAGTGAGGGACCCAAAACTGAACACAGAATTTGAGGTGCAGCCTCACCAGTGCCGGGTACAGGGGGATGATCACTGCCCTAGTCCTGCTGGCCACACTGTTTGATACGAGCCAGGATGCTGTTGGCGTCTGTGGCCACCTGGGCACACTGCTGGCTCGTGTTCAGCCGGCTGCTGACCAGCACCCCCAGGTCTTTTTCTGATGGGCAGCTTTCCAGCCACTCTTCCCCAAGCCTGCAGCATTGTGTGGGGTTGTTGTGACCCAGGTGGAGGACCTGGCACTTTGCCTTCTTGAACCTCATATAGTTGGCCTCAGTCCATCAGTCCAGCCTGTCCAGATCCCTCTGTAAACCCCTTCTACCCAAAAGCACATCAATACACCGGCCCAACTTGGTGTCTTCCGCAAACTCCATTCACTGCAGCTCTTTGGGCCCACCTAATGATCAATTGAGTCACACACCTTTCAAAGTTCTGCAAATTAGGAGAAAAGACACCATTTGAGCGCGCAACCTACCCACTGGTTAATGAGAATGAACTTGTGTTGAAAATGCTTCAAAACAATATTATACATACCACAGCTCGCTGTTTAGCTTGTTAATAGTGATTATAAAGATTCTGAAAAATATCAAGATAGTATCTTCTATGATTTCAAGATTTATGACTCATAGTCTATGGTTTTCTTGGAGTCGCCGGATCATTTCTAAGTGACACATGAAAGGTAACTCAAAGCAAGAGCGCTGTTAAGACACTTTCCCTGTTACAAGACTACTAGATTAACTCGGGGGGTCTATAAACTAAACAAGGTTAAAATACCCACAAAGTTCAAAAATTATGACATGTGGGGGTCTATAAACTAAACAAGGTTAAAATACCCACAAAGTTCAAAAAATTATGAAATGTTTTTATATCCCCAAACTTTCTGGAGCAGCTCTTGATTTTTCGAGCTCAACTTTCAGGTGCTTTCAGCAAACCTTTGTAAGTGATCTATTTCCCAGATCCTTAGCAAAAATCAGTCACTCCTTTAAAGGGGGTGCTGGAAGTCAGGCACCCCAAAATGAACAGTCCAGCGTCAGCAACACTACCTACGTTAATGTGAGTATCTTCAACCTTAGGGAAATCTTGGAGGCCTGTAATCCTTCTTTAGTTCCTAACTAATAAATTGTTACTGAAGCAGTATCATAACACCAATATTATATTTCCAGATGCATGAAAACATATCCAAAATTTTCTACTCCATTTAGCTGTTCACTGCACTTTGCTGTGAATGCATCACAGCTACAGAATTACGATTCTAGTTTTGTTCCCATATGCCAGATTGAAAAAATGTTATGTGGAGAAAATAGATACATTTTATGGATGCACACAAGTGTATTATTCACTGATTTATAAGACATTGGCAGCTAAAAAGAAATGTTTACATGGGCAACTTTCCTAAAATTCTATGCTGTATAGTAACAGGACTGCAATTCTACTTGAGATTAAAAGTAAATTGCTATATCCAAAAGCAGACTCTAGGTATATACATAAATTTATGAATTGCAAGTCTGCCATACACAGTCTTCTGTCGTGGACACAACTGAACAACATACATGCTAGCAGTGCAAGATTCCACAAGAAAAACTGAGATTTCTCACAGGTCTGAATCCTGCAGCATGTGAGAAGTCATAAAAACAAGTAACAGGATGGCAATGAGTGCTAACAGTAAGAGTGCACACACATCTGTCCTTGGCAGGTCCCAGAAACAAACTGAACAGCTGAACCTGAACAGTAAACAACAGTGAATCTTTTGGGTGCTTTTCATCTAAGGACTTTTAACAACTTGCAAGAATTTGTTCCAAATTCAGACTGCAACGCTGACTCACTGTGTAACGTTAATTTGTTTTAACTGACTTTAAATGTTAGAAATGTGGTCCAAAGTCTGAGGAAAATGGATAGGCTCATTTGCCATCATCAGATAAAGAACGATAAAGAACATGAAGATGATAAAAGACTAAGATTCAGGAGCATAAAAGACACTGGGCTCGATCATATATTCTTTACCTCACAGTCAGCTCCCTAATACATAGCAACAGAGATTAGTAGTACTTTTATATGTTTTTCTTTGGTTTATTTGTATGTTGCCATAGCAGGCCAGTATTTATAGAATCTGTGACCTTCTGACGTTTGCTTGATATGGTCATGAAGTTCACCCGGTAATCTTTTTTTCTTTATTGAAATAAAGTATTTAGATAAATTACTTCTGTAACCACAAACCAGTTTAAGGACTATCACTTTGATTCCCTTTGAAGAATAAATCAGCATTTCCTTCAGGAATGGACCGCTCTCACTTTACCACAGAACACACAACCAAAGCAACTGTATACAGTGCTATAGCTTTTGATATTTTAATACATTCTTCTTCACTGATATTATTCACCATCCAATAATTGTGTCACCAGTGTATACATTTCTGATTTTCTTAATTTAGTAAAACTACAGTAGACTCAAGAAGTCTTCATGACACTGGTCTGAATTCTTGTTTTACTAGGAAAATTCCATTGAGGCATGTTTTGAAACCAAGCTGTACGGCTACTAAATTTAAATATGTACCACATGTCAAGATTTAAATAAGGATTCACAAGTCCCACTTTTTCTTAAACAGCATCAACTAGACGGCTTTCTGCAATTTCTATTTATACCTCGTCATGAAAATCCACAAAACGAAAGAAAAAGCGTTTCAGAAGCCAAGGTAACTACAAGAGAATAGGCATTCTATGATTTGTGCAATACTATGCATCTTCCAAATAAAAGCTAGTGGTGATGCAGCTCATCCTTCCTATGGACTGCATAAACATATGCAAGGTGCCAACATGACAAAGCCGCATCCTGTTCAGGGTTCACAACCAAAAGGGAGGAAAAGAAAGGAAACACATACAATGAAGAAAATTATTCCTTTACTAGAAGTTGTATTTACCAAAACTCTACTAAACTATCAAATGATCAATTGGTAATACTAATCCATATGGATTTTCCATAGGGGAAAGAAACAGTTTTGCAAGTTAATTAATTTTATCATTTATTATATGTGAATTCACTGATTTTATTAATGAATTTGACCATTATATAATGTACTTGAATTCTGGATAATTAAGACATGGAGAGACTTGTTCAGTTGAACATCTCACCACTGCGTAATTGTTTTCCACCGAAGCTTTTCTAAAAGAACCACCTACAGCAGTATCGTTTGTGTCTCCTAGTTAGAGATCCACACCTCTTCCTTTTACGTTGTATGAAGGCAGAAGTCATTTTTCTAATGACTAAATATAATTCTTACTAAATGAACTTTATTCATTAATTATGTCATCATGGTAAAAGTAGAAAGCATCATCGAATAACTGCTTATATTTTGGGAAAGTGCTCGCTGATGTCTTTTAGGAATTTTCAACCACGTAATTTCAAAGCGCATGCTATCTTAAAGGTTCTTCTGAATTTTATATTTGGGCAGGACTTCTGCTAAAACCACCTTAATATAAACAGTTTTAAATATAAACACAGTTACTCAATATTTTTAGACATTGCACTGGCACGTAGACTTTAGGCCACTTTTAATGTATATTTACAGAGGTCCCCTGGGACACCAGTTACCGGGGCAACCTCTGAGGTCACCATCAACTAACTGAAACTACGCAAGTTTCAAGAAACAACAATTTGTTAAAACGGAATGTGCCATGCATGAACCCAACCCACTGCACCACACCACACCAGTACAGCTGGTGCAGCAGTAGAAGACAGCCCAAGCCCAGAAGGTGGTTCAGAGACCTCCTCTTAACAAGGCTGACACAGGGAGCAAAACAGTCATTCTCAACCTGACCTGCACACAGCCTGAAGCCATGTCCTCTCCACTGCCAGATCCCCTAACTGCTACAGTATAGTCTCATTTTCCGTCACACCCCTCATCTTCCCAATCACGCACAGCCTCTCCGTTACTTCTTCCCATCTTTAATGGTTCGCTCCCAACGCCAGCAATGCTCCTACCCTCCTCACGTGAATCCGGATCCTTCCCTCTCGTGCATGCTTACACGGCTCGCAGGACAGCCGAGGGACAGCGTATGTTGCAGCTCATTTGGAACGACACCCGTGCTGAAAGGCCGGGCAACACGGGCATGCTGCCTGCTCAGTAAGCCACTACTAAAGGAACAGGCAGCGACACCACTTTCCCCGAGTTACTGTAATGAAAAATAAACAGTACCTATTTTCTCTGCCCAGCTGACAGCGTTCGTGAAATTTACAAAAACTTAATTATGAATTATATCAGAGACCTCTATCCTTTACTCTTATTCAGTAGAAATTAACTGGTGGCAGGCAGATGGAATAACTTACTTCCTCAGGAAACTTGGCTGGAAAAATTATATTCTCATAGAATTATAATCTAACTTTTATAAATACATATGGAAATCTTTGGATTAAACTCTGGTATCAAGGTTACTAGTTTATTATACACTTCACTGTCTTTCAGCTTTTTTTTTTTTCCAGGTAAGTGAGGAGGTGTGATCTGTCTGGATCTCCCAATCATTAAAGGGAAAACACATTATATGGGAAAGACATAGCAATTATCATTTGCCTCTTGGAAAACAAAAAAAATCTTCTTAAGGGTTTATTTTAGCATCTTAGAATCTTACAAATCAAGTATTTTTCCATTGTCTGAACAGTCCAGACAGGAAGCACATACAAAAGATTGGTATCCTGCCAATCCTCTTTTTATAAAAACCAGTTAATAGCTTTTATAGGAGGAAAAAAAGACTACAGACTTGGAGAAAACACAGTAAATGAGAAAACACCCAGGGTTTTATCAAAAATATTTTAGTAGTAAGTCACACTGCCACACAAAACTTCCTAATTTCTTTACTTCACTATAGCTACTCTTAACGTTTCAAACTAACTTGCACTATTCTCTGAAAGAATCACAGCTTTGTATTTAGTTTCATTTACAAGCCTTTGCTAAGACCTTAAACCAGCAATATTGACAGTATCTCCCCTTTATTATGCCTTGGTTTTGGAAGGAGACTAGCCAAGCAAGCCTGTAGCATAAAGGAAAAGCTCATTTGTAGAAAATGCCGTCAGATGAGTAGAGAAATCCAGTGGAGTTTTTTTAATTATAAAAACTTTCCACAAAACACACTGAGATGGTCAGTAAGAGTTTTGGCATCATTCTCCAAGCTCAGGGCTGCAGACAGGGGAAAGCACAGCTCTGGAACAACTTTCAAAATAGCTAACCGTATTCCTCTTCAGCACAGCAGTACCAGAGAACAAAATCATCATCACAGTCTCAAATAACTGATATTTTTTTAAAAATGCAATATTAAAAATTAAAAACTGATACAAAAAAGTGAAGATTCTTTGCAAGTTTTTCCATTAATTCAGAAAGAAGTAATATGCTTTTTAAAAGTTAAAAAAAAAGGGCAAACTAATCTGGTTTTCCTGTATTTTCATTTTCAGTATTAAAATAATCTTTTATTCACATCTTATTTCTTAGACTTAAAAACACTTCACAGTACAGGTTCAATTTTCTTAAAAAGACCTGTTTTTACACCAGGACCAAACCATGACCCTCAAGCATAGCAGACCATGCTCTATGCTAAATGAATAAAACAATGTAACAAAATCGCCATGATTCTGCCTGGGAGGAGAGAGAAATTACGGGGCTTTGGGGTCTGTACATGTACATACATGTAAACACACACACAAAAAAAAAAAAAAAAATAGGGAATAGCTATATTCCAGCCTCACATGGTTTCTACTTCGAAGAGAAGCACAAGACACTGCATCCTTCCAAGTATTGCCACCTGTATTATGTCTCCTGTACTATGTGCTTTCTTCTCATTAGCATTAATGATACGAATATGATTGCATCAGGATTTTATAGAATGTTTGCATACATTTTGTCACATGCAGTAGTGCCCTGACTTCAGAGCAACAGGCTTTCAAAACTTAATCAAAACACACTTCAAGCAGATTTTTCAGTGCTTTACAATTACCAAGAATTACCCAGATCGGCAGATTCTGGGCAGTTTGAGTGCATTCAATAATTTATAGATGGAAGCTCTGTGAAAAACAGTTTACAAGAATTTCTAGAAACACAGTATTTTTCATTCCAATTAAAAATGCTATTTGAATTATAAGGTCCACCTACAACATCTGAGGCCCAAATGATGCACATAGTATCAGAGTACCAGATAAATGGGAAAGAAACAGAATAGTTGTATTAATTCTGAAAGCTCAGTGAAATATACCGAAAAGGAATGAAAAAATAAAATTGAATTGCAAATGTTTATTTAGATTGGGCTCAAAGTATTACCCAATACATTCTCTACGTCTTTACATCTGTACAATATATTCTGTACATTTTATAATAACAAAGATACGCAATATTGTTCCCACTAACACACAAGAGTAAGAGTCAGAAAACTTTTCCAGGCATTTCTAAACATAAAGTCAAGTGATCATAGCTATAGACTGGAAGCAGAAACTCTGTTGTTGTATAAAGTGACATTCCCAACATTCTCTAATTTTTCACCGTTCCCCCCAAGAGGGCTACATCTTCACTTTTCAACGTAAATATCTGTAGGCATATTTAATTACTATAAAGTGAGCAGCAGAATAATCCCAATGTCGTGTACTTTTGGAACAAACATTTGCAAGGGTATTAGCTATATATTCTGACTGGGAAGAGGGAGAGATATTTTGATCCATCTACTTGAGAATCACAATTGTATTCTAACATCCTCTAGAAGGGGTTGCATTTAGAAAGCCATAGAGTATACACAGACATGAACATAAGTGACTGATCTGGAACTTACGTGACATAAATAATTTTTGAATTCTGTATGTGAACTTGGTTAACACATGATTCTCTTAAGTTCAACCTCAAAGAACTTGGTCTGTAAAGACAGGCAAAAAGGAAATCAGTGATGATTAAAAATAAGTTAACCTAGTTCACATAAAACAAACAATGACAAAACTATTTAATGTGAAGATCATGTCTGCCCTGCAACCAATCTTTGCAACTGATTCTAATCCTGTAAAGTCAACATCCACAAATAAGCAGAAACTACAGTGGAGTAAGAAAGGATTCCTTTTGTAAGAATGATTATATGTGGGGAAAAATTACCAGTTACAAGGCAAATAAAGGTTGCATTTATAATAAAATGTATTACCACATTTTCAGATACGATTCAAACTGAATTATCTATTACTTCTTTCTTACTGCATATATTATTTGCCTTCAACTAAATTTCTCATGGAAGTGCTAGCAATCTGCAAAATGAAACCCCATCTGAGGTCTTCTAGGAGTTACTGCAAAGCACATGAAACTATTCCAAGCAAAAACTGAAGTTTTTAAAAAAAAATTTACAATTTCTAACAATTTTTGAATAAGAACTTTTGGTTCCAAAATTGCTGGCATTTATATTCCACCCTGTCTCTAATTCCAACAGAAACTATTTATTTGCTTAACCACTCTCTAACTACTAGATGTTTGTTGTTTTGCTTTCATATCAAAAGTTAAAATCAAACGTTCTGGATTTTCAGTGCAGTGCAACTAAGCAGAATTTGACTCAACAGCCTTAAAATTACACTAGAACTAGCTTGTTCTGGCCATTTTTTTAAATTTAGCTGGTGAACCCGTTGTTCACAGTCTCCATGGTCATCCTCATATAACTTCATAGGAAATCTACTTTATTATCTACGAGTTTTATTTCATGAGTAATCTTTTTTTCCTTGCAGAAGCTACAGAAATCTTCATAGTATAGTATGCATCCCAACAACAACCACAATGCTGGAAGAAGCCAAAAATATTCATCTTTTCTTGAACCCAGTACCGTCTGATTTGTGAAAATCTACCATTCTGTACTTTCCAATATTGTAAACCAATTGCTCCTAGGCAACTACGAGGACAAGAAAGAGTGAAAAGAACTTTTTACTAAATCAGTGACATGAGGTTAGAAAGCAAGTTCTTTAGTCAACAGCAAAAATGTTTCTTCCTCCACTAATGCTACTTTAGCTTGTCAGAAAGATTACCACCCATTTTGCAAAAACTAGCCAGTGTTTTTCATTTAGAAGTAGTTGCCAAGTCCTCAACCACAAGAGCCTCTAACTACCACTCATAAGGCCATTGATCGTACCACAAACATTGATTAATCAACCACTGCAATAAAAAATACAAAAAAAAGACAGCCCTCAAAACATGTATTTTAATTTTACAGCCTTTACAAAACATGTTTACTACAATTAGCTTGGAAAAGCACTTGGCCAAAAAGAGTTTAAACATAGTTTATTCTCTTTCCTGTTGCAGCTGTTTTAAGAATAAGGAAGATGCTTCCCTGCTCCCTTTCCAGGCTGTAGGGTTCTACTAACAGAGTAACCAGGCATCAGGAGTTAGTAAGGACACAGGCAGCAGACTGCAGGATGGCAAAATCTATTCAAGCAAGAAACTACTTCGGTTCAGCTACAGTTATGAACTACGGTTCATTAAAAAAATACATAGCTTCACTAGTATCTCAGTTACATTGCTATCTTATCAATAGTAAAAAGCTTCCCTAAAAACAAATTCCCATACAAGACTGTCAAGCAGGAAAATTACAACAGTCCGACAACCGAAGCACAACAAAAGTTACATAAGGTCTTTGCATTCTTTTAAAAAAGGTTTTTCATCCTTATTGATGTAATTAGTTTTCTTCCTTCAAAAACAGATAGTCTATATTGTAACTTCCCTAAGAACACACAGATTATGTAAATACTTTAAATATTCACCTAGTTGTCTGTCTTTCCCTCTTACAGTCCCCTACTCATAGCTTTTAAATGTATTTGTCTATCTTAAATTTGAAAAAGGAGACAGTCATCCGCTAACAACATTTTATTGCAGTATATTTCCTAGAAATTGATGTGAGAAAGAGGGAGGCTCAAATTAGTATTTCTCACTAGAAAAACTGGGCAAAATTAAGCTGCTCATCAAAACCCATCACCCAGTTGGCATATCTATACTATAGCTATCTATACAGCTGCCTCTTCAAGAATAAGTCTTTACAACAGTAATTATGAAGTTCTCCCGTCATTAGTTTTCTAAAGATAGGTATCAGACTTCACAATTATTATTGTAAAGCCTCTTTTTTTTTTTTATTACCCATAAAACACCTTGTGCTCCTATCCAGAAAGATGCACAGAAGTCTGGTGTTTAAGAATCTTAAGATCTGCATTTAATCATGTCTTAGATTCAAATTCCAAATTTCAAACAAAAGTACATCCTACCCTCATCTTCAGCTCCTTCAGACAGCAACACCGTAGCTGCTGATTTGGCAAACCTGTACCAAGCCATTTTGGCCACTGTCTCACCTTTAGAGCCAAGGGATTCCATTTCTAATTTCATCTTTTCCAAAATGGAAAAGTAGCTTTTAATGAAGAAAAATCTGTGGTTTGACTGGTTTCTTTTGCAGTACACAAGGGCTCAGACATTCTACCCAAGGAGGTTTCACAAAGTCTACCACTACTGATAAACAGCCTACAGCTGGATTTAGGATCTGACGGTTTCCGTATACATAGTTAATCCACTCTGAAACTGGAGTAGCTGCAGCAGATGGTAATCAGAAATCTCTCATCAGCCCCAGAATATCCTCATGGTATATCATCCTATAAATAAAGCATATCCCATTCCCCCTGGGCTGTAGAACTGATTATGGAATATCACAAGTTTCTCTGGATTATAGAAATCTCAGAAAGACACTATGCTGCGATGGCTTACATCTCATAGTTTTGGTGTGGGGTATTTTTAGGATGAAGTTAATGCAGTTTTCAAAAATGTCAGACATGCAATTGCAATTTTACACTAGAATTTCTAATTTGCAAATGCAGTTTTTAAAGCATGTTTTGTCTTACTGCTGTGCTGCTATCATGGGCGTATTTTGAGTTTTACAGAATTGTAGTCAGCTAAGAATGAAAATATTGAAAACTAATGATCTGATTTGGTTTGCAGAATAAATTAGCTCTATGCGTTTAAGAGCTAGTGCTACTTACTCAAGGCAGAAAATGGTACATCTGAGGTTTGATCACTGTTTATAGGTAACAAGACACATTAAAACCAATTACATGTTCTGTTTTGTTTCTAGACATCTTCAACAGTCCAGCATGAGTCCCTTAACAAATAATCAAGCATTATTATTCCTGACTTTAATCTGGGGGGTGGGGGGGGGGCCCTCACTCCAAACATTAGATTCTTCTCAGCTAGTAACAGTCATTATATGGACTATAGCTTTTACATATTTCTATACCTTTTACATATTTTCTATTAATTTCTATCTATTCTTGTGCACACGAGTGTGTATAGAAGCCTTAAGTGTCCAGTGCTTCTAAAAAATAAAAGCTGAAACCAAAACTCCCACCACAACACTATGAAATGCTCTCTCAATTTTACTTTCCAAATATCAAAAAGTAGCATTTATTTCTTCCCTTTAAAATTAATTTGCAACTGAGGACATCATGCTCTGAAAATCTAGGAAAAAAAGTTATTTTTAATTGCTTTCTGATTTTGGCAAAGTCAACAGTCATTACCTCTTCTGGCAACAAGCTGCAAGTTCTAGGATTTCCTTGGCTGCAGGGCCAAAATGGACTTTTTATTTTCACCTATTCTTACATGAGGTTATAAAACTTTACCAAATAAGAACATCAGTAGCAAGATTTCTTGTTTACCAGAACCTTATTTCTTGAAACATCAAAAAAACGCAGGCTCATCTTTTGGTATATATACATCATACACCAAAAGATGTATATGTTATATATGTTTTTATATATACATGTTATGGAAGATGTATACGGTATATGTTTCCATCTGTAAAAAATTTCCTCAGACAACTGAGTCCAACAGGATTTGATTGTCGCAGCAGAATGCCCTACCTATCAATACTTTATCATCACATGAACTGCTTCAGCATACTTCCAAAATACTTTAGAACCAAGTGAACCCTAATCTGACAGTTTTAACTCCCACACATTTTTATAGTGATTTTTATAAGAACTGCATTAGCAACTCCTTTATACAACCTTTTTCAGAGATCTACTTACAATGTCAGCAGATTTAGCTATTTGAAACTTCTGATTGCATCAGCAGCACACACAGTCAAGTACCCAGATAAATGTAAGTAACTGAAGTAATAATGCTCGTTAAGAAATCAGTAGTTCACACGTTCCACTTTCGGTATTACCCTACCGATCTATACTGACACAAGGGCAGCAGCCACAATCAATGAGTGAAAACAATTATATCCTTTTTTTTTTTTCTAGTGATATAGATCCTAATGATCTGATAGACAAAAAAGGATTCAATATCAAAGGTTATGCAAGTCTTTGAGATATTGGAGCAATTCAGCCAACTTTCAATTGCTTTCATCAGGGGAGGAAGAAATTATTTCCTGAGACTACTGACAAACAAAAGAAATCTTGCTGCTCCTTAGTGGAGCAGTGAGCACCTGAACCCCACTTTTTAGTAAGAATCTGTCACAACACGGCATAAATGGTTAGACGTATCCTGATATACCTTAAAATGTTAACATCAGAAAAAAAAAAACCCAACAATTTTCAAGTTCTAATTTTTAATTAATCTATTTAAGTTATCTGTATTGATTTGGAAGTTTTCTGTTACAGACCTTAATAACAACAGGCAACACTGATGTACATTCATTCGTTTATACCTGGAAACTTGAAAGTAAATTTCCTACCCATTTTTCTGTCATTACTGTATATTACCTTGTCAAATTCATGTCCTTAATAGTAATAGCTTGTAATATATCCCACTAGAATTCTCCACTTCAAGTCCCCAGTGAAGGAGGATATTCTATATGCACAGCAGGGGTAGCTTTCAAAACACTGCCTTATCCATTATATAATTTAACAGAATAAGAGTATTTTCAAATCATATTTGCAGTTTTGTTTTAACCATACACACACTGAAATAAACACAAGAAACCTGAGAAGTCAGAAGGGCCAATGTAAATATTTTTTAAGCTTTACTGAATTACAAAATCTGGATAGTATACTTGAATAAACATTTTACAAAAAACAAGCTGCTAATGCTAATGCTGCATTTTATGCCTATCATTATTTACAGCTGGTACAGGCTGCTGCTTTGCAATTGATTTGTTAGTTACATACTCCCATTTCTAGCTGCCATACTATAAAATCTAAGCAAATACTAACAGCTACTGCAGGCATACTGACTACAGAATTATCTCAGCGAATTTATTCTGCTCTTGGGTGAGAGATTACAAATGTTTGCACACATTTGGCTAACTCCTGAAGGCCAGCAGTAGGAAGGGACATAACCTCTACTCTGTCCTCCAAAGTTTAAACAGAAGTGGATACAAAACTTTGTCGGTTAAGCAATTACTTTAATATGTTGTGATAATGCCTAGATGCACAATTTGGAGAGGCACCTGAATGCAGTTATTAAAAACTGCCAGTCCCAGAATTTATGAAAACAAATCCGTAGGTTTTGTTCTGCGCTCTATAGTACTACTCAGCATAGTGCTACACAATACAGTTGAAGGTGTCATTCAAGATCAGGAATTTTATCACACATTATGCTACTAGATCCTTCAGTATTAAATCACGTACAGGTGTGCTCCTTCTCATTGCTGACGGGGCATACAGAATGAGCTTTTTTTGTTGTCATGAAATCATGAATAAATTAAAAATTCATGTCATGAAATCATAAATAAAATAAATAGGAAAATAAAAATTTATAAAAAAATTATAAAAAAAATAAAATAAAAGGAAAATTATGTATGGAGAAACCGGAAGCAGGAAGGTATTGTATCACCACAGCTTGTCATGTGAGGGCAACCAGAGGAAACAAACAGCACTGGTGAAGTAGATGGCAAATGCCATATTCATTTTGAATGGCCATTTTTTTTTTTACGGCATTAAGACTATTTTGTGCAACTTGATGAAGATGGGAAAGCAGTTCTGCTTGATCTGCCAGACCACGTAATTGGAGGAAAAGGCAAAGGCAGCCTAAGAAGTCTTCACAAGGAGAAGAGGGGAAGAAAGGGAGGATGTGGCAACCTCTCAGCAATGTTTCACATGGTAACTAAACTAACCTTTGGGCTGCTTTTCCCCGAAAACACCACAGTGGAATGAAACCCCATCTCTAGAACCTATGTTCGTAGAACAGAGATAATGAATGCCCTTTCCCAGCACACAAGTCCCTTGCAAGGTAAACGCACCAGCATTAGAATGGTGCTGTGCAGGCATGTTTATAAATGGCAATATAGAACTATGTCCACTCCTACTCCTTGGAATAAGTATTCATTAATAATCAGTAGTTCTGAACATCTGCATCTTAGCGAAGTAATTCTGCAACTATAGAAGACTGCAATTTCCTTCTTACTCTTTTCCAAGGTACATTATACTGTGACCAAGAACAGACAATATCAGGGCAGTCACTTGGCTGCTGTGGCCTGCTACTGTCTCTACAAGCGAAAAAACATATTTACAAAAAGATCCTGAAAGTGGTCAGCCCATTTGTGTATTACTGGTGTCTTACTTTTATTAATTATACCCAAGCACCTTAAGAATCATCTATTTATCTTCAAGCTTGAGTGATTTTTCTATTATTTTACTGTGTTTTATTAACACACTGTCCTGCCTAAATATTACAAGCACTCTGATAAAGGTTCAAATCAAATGGAAATTTACATTTTTGATTTCAAGTGTCTTCAAACTACATACGCCTGCAATTTAGAGAAATATTTTTGGTCATGCCATTTTCTTTGATATCAAAAATACTGAAACCCATCTGCAGTTTTCTTACTGTTTCTGACTTCAAGTCGAGAAAGCAATGCTGTTCAGCTGACCACAGAATCTAGATAAAAGTTTCCTTCCATTGGTAAATTTAACAAAGTGGGGTTCGGGAGGGTGGCGGGGGAGCCAGTTACTCAGAATTGTACCTTCGGAGGCAATGCAGCAAAGTGTGACAATTATCTCAGAATCAGCAAACACTATATTTCAGGTCAAGTCTTCATTTGAGAACAGCACATGCAAAAATTCTCCAACATAACATGGGAAGTTAATTTTTTGCTTTTACTGGTATGACCCTTGCACTCCTGTGTTTAACACTGAGCTACGTAACAGCTGCTTACTTCTACTTTAATGAGTGCAAAGTGCGGTATCAGTATGGTTTGGCTTCTTCATTTCAGCACTGCACCAAAAAAATGCCAACTGGCTCTTGAACACTCCATGACATTTCACATTTCCTTTCTACCTTCATCTATTAAACACTATCTTTTTCTTAAGCTTTAAAACATTTAAAAAAAAAGCTTTTATATTTCAAAGACTAAGAACATAGTAACAGATAGATTCTACAAAGTGTCTTTTTTCCCCTACCACCCTTCCCCAGCTGCTAAATGCTAATTAAGAACATGTTCTTCCCGCATTCTATTTAACTTCAGCAAGTTTTGTAGGTTAAATTACAATAACTAAGGAGTGTAAGACTGCTAAGAAAAAAAACAAGTAAAAACATCCACTTCAAACAAGTGTTTCTAATAGGATAATATCCTTGTTCCAGCATTAACAATTCTAGTACTCTTCTATCCCTAGATGCTAAAGCAATAGTGGTTTCTCACTCCTGTTTGAAGATACCAACTTTAATACAACTACTGTGCTTTAATAGGACCCATGAACTTTCCCCAACAATGCACAAACAAAAACCTGAACTATTTGTGTTTCAGTAACAGATGACCAAAACTTTTTTGATAGTGGATGTTTGCCCAGCAATCCCTTCTCTGCAACTTCTGTATGGTGTAAATGAAACAGTCTGCAACTCTGACTCTGGCATTCTACCACACTGCATCTAGAAAGAAAACTGGCCAGAGGATAAATCCAGCACTACCTTGGCACGGCTTCCTCCTGTTGGTATGTTGGTAGCACTAATATTGTGCTTCTTTTTAACCTTTTCTCCCTAAAGTGTTTCAGAACAGACCGTTCACAGATATTTTGGGCAGTGGCAGACTCGGATGCCAAAGCTCGGGAATGTATTTTTCCGTCGGTACAGTTCAGCCTGTGGCTGCCTTCCCAGCTGTCTGCTTCTCAAGCCTTCTGATGACCTGTTGGGAGCCTGGTCAGCTGCTGCACGCAAGGCCAGTACACTGGACGGTAAACCAGCAAGGCCAGTACACTGGATGGTAAACCAATCTGCAAGTTCTGCAGCAAAAGGGCTTTCTTTCCAATTCCCCCGTTTGTGTTGCATAAAACCACAAGAGCCCGAGATACTAAGGGCACTCACATACCGAGCTCTGTAACAATACAGAAGTAAAACCAATGCTGCCTTGGTTTGTAAAATATTCAAAGAAACTTTAGTCAGAGAATGTACAATATATGTTCACACGACAACCAAAAAGCACTTCAGCTGGCAATATTCCGATGGCTACAGGAAGTAGTAATATATGTATGCCAATTTATTTAATTCTAATTACACACTTGATGTATCTCTCATTTAATTCAAAACCACTGATGTATAAAATTTCACCTATTTGTGCCAATGTAGTCAGTTACAGGAAAACACCTCAAGTGAAGCTCTGCATTTTCTGTAAGCTTTTAATACTTTTTTTAAAATCCCACATACACTGAGAAACAACTAAGAGAATCAAAAAACTTTGATTTTGTTTATGCAAATATAATAACTTCAAATTTTATCTATAAATTATATCAACCATCTAAACCATTTTTTTTCTATAAAGAAAAATACACAGGGATTTTCAAAAGCAGTTAAATTAAGGTCCTGTTCTAAATACCTACACAAAGAAAACGAAGAAGAGGAGATAAAAAAAAATCTATGACCTATTTCTCAAACTAACTCCTGCTAAGCTACTCACCTGTATAATAGAAGAAACAGTCTGAACAATGGAACAATAACTATGGTCTTTTCTCTACGGTTTCTGTGTAACAGTTTTTATGTGAAAAACAAACTTCCTTTTCCCAAATACATGAGTACTGTAGATCATAAGCCACAGCACTTTCTCTTTGAATTCAAGACAAGTTTTTGACAGCTCAGAAGCAATTGTTTTAAAACTTTATTGAAATATTATCATCTTATCAGACTTTTTGACCTACATGTACTAGATCATTCCTAAAAACTGAAATAGAATTACTGAAATTATAAGGAAGTTTGATGCACTGGGTAGATCGTGAGATGAAAATTAGAATTGATCAAAGTCTCTGCCTGTTACTAAAATTAAACTTTACACTTTGAAAAACTCACTAAGATTTCAGCTCTCTGGCACCGAGAGGAGTAAGTTGTCACCCTTTTCCAAATGACCAGGACCTGTCTTTTTTTGTTGTCAATAA
Source organism: Falco biarmicus (assembly GCF_023638135.1). Lineage (NCBI taxonomy): Eukaryota > Metazoa > Chordata > Aves > Falconiformes > Falconidae > Falco > Falco biarmicus. Next base: position 5,366,372 of record NC_079291.1, on the reverse strand, counting down.
AAATACATGATAGCCTCAAGATTTTTTTATTAACACCACTCTATTTTCAGTCGGTGAAATTACAGGAAGAGATGTACAATTGCAGAAAAGAGAGAAACTGGTATTAGCAGCAGCCAGGGAAATTTGAAGACAGCACTTGTAAAGCCAGTCTTGATGGCCTGTGTGCTATGCCAGCTTTGTAATGATTCAATCTCTAACACAGACTGAGCCAAAATTTTTAATTAATGTATGTAATATTTAAAAAATTAAGTACTCTAAAGAGCTGTTAAGCATTGAAAAATCACGTTGCAAAGCTGTACTAGCTGTAAGCAAGTTTTCTGATCACAAATCTATCATATTCTGTACATTCATCGACACTAAACCACAAAAGTGGTTTCTTTAAAAGACATCAGCATATCAAACCGAAATACACACACAGAGGAACTCTAGACCATACATAATGTATTTATTTGGGAGAAATCTATTACTCTGATGATTTGGGACATGTCAAAACCACGGTCTGGCTGGGATGGAGTCAGCTTTCTCCACAGCACCCTGTACGGAGCTGAATTTTGGATTTGTGACTAGAAGAGTGTGGACAAGACACCAATGTTTTGGCTGCTGCTGGTTAGTGCTTGCAGCGTTAAGGCTCTTTTTCTATCACTCCAGCAAACAGGCTAGGGGTGAACAGGAAGATGGGATGGGATATAGCCAGGACAAATGACCTGAACTGGTCAAAGGGATATTTCCATACTGCATAACAACATGCTGAGCAATAAAACTCAGGCAGCAGAAGGGGATGATTTATGTTCCAATGTGGCTGTTGCTCAGAGACTTCGCCGGTCATTGGTCTGCTTGTTGGAGGTACTGAGTGATTTCCTTTGCATCGCTTGTTTTTCTTTCCTCTCCACATATTCAACTGTCTTTAGACTGAACGAATTTTCTTGCTTTTGCTGTTCCTACTCTCTCCTCTGGGTGTGGGAGAGGAGGGCAAGCAAGCGGCTGTGTGGGTGCTTGGCTGATGGCCAACATCAACCCCGCTACACATGGTAACTTCAAGATCCTTCCCAGCCCCGTTTTCTGCTAAAAGGATCATCACTAGCACCTTCTTAGGATTAATAACACTGGCCTTGTTTTATTTAAAAGATCAGTATCGGGAAGGGGGGGGGGGGGGGGGGGGGGGGAATATGGAGAAAAAATAGCCAAGAAAAATAAAAATACTGCAGAGCAAGCAATAAAATGAGTAAATTCCTGACTAAGAAAACTTACCGATTCAGTTTCTTCTGGGGTTGTATTCTCATTACATTGATACTAAACCTGTATACACTTCTATAAGTCACAGAAATAATTTTAGATTCTGAAGTTGGAGTCATTCTACCATGTTGTTCAACAGCTGTGTTGCCAAAGTGTTTCCAAATTTTTTTCTCAGTAGCCCAGAAACTGCCATTTGTTTAGTCTAACCAGTCACAGTCCAGATTGTTTTTTCTCGATTCTACTTCCAAATTATCTATGGCTTCTAGTACTCTAGACAGAAAATGTGTCCAACCATCGTCTGAGGAACTAACCATTCTCTGTTATTTCCCTTGGGAGAAAAGGAGATTTCTCCCAAAAGTCTTGACAGACAGCAGAGTTCAAAGCCTCCAACTAGTATCAAAAGTAACATAAGAATCCTCACTTGAAAACAAAACCACAATTCCTGTTAACCCTCCAGGCAGAGATTCTGCCAGTCTAAGCAACCAGATTTACAAGGTCATCTTCCTTAAGTTTTTGGGGTTTGTATATAAATCTACATTCTAACTTGGATCTAAAATTTTTAAAAAATAAATAAATAAAATAGAAAAGCACGGAAATAATACAAATAGGTTTTATCTTACTTTCTATTAATCGGTAATAAAAATATGGCAGCAGTAAAGCTTGAATCCTAATCAGGAGTTGTGGAAGAAATTCTCTTGTAGCCTCAGCTTTTAGGGATGAACACTGAGAACTGTCATTTTCATATCTGCAGAATATTCTCCGGTTCCAAATGATTCAGATTGACCTGCTAAGGACCCTCCAGATGAACTGGACTTTACCAGTTCCCATCAGTATATTACTAAACGCTATGGACAATCACTGAACAGTTTTCTGTTCATTTTCATCTCTCATACACACATTTCCTGCCCCCGCTGAGCATGATGAAGTAATTCCAGTACCCACCATGAGACAGACACAGATATCTTAAGTTCAATGCAAGAACTTTGTTAATGGATTCAATCAGCAAGCAATTTCTGTTAACAAAAGGCCAGCTTGAACTCCTTAAAAAGAGGAAAAAAGCATCAAGAATGAAGAAATAACCTTCCTCTTTCCCACAAGCAGAAGTCATCAAATCATTCCAATCATTTTCAGAACTAAGAAGGGTTTTCTTTTTTATTTGGGTGAAAGAGGTAAATGGAAGGGGAGGAGAATAAATAAAAGAATATAAAGCTTGTATCTCCCTAGAGAGGCTAATCCTGGGAAGAATAATTCTCAGCACATTTGCCAAAACTAGAAGAAACAGAGTGAGCATGTGCTGGAAGAAGGCTTCATCTAAACCAAGAAGGAACAGCGTCAGCAATTTATTTCAATACTTTTCTGTGATCTTTAAAATTTTAATAGTGGAGAAAAGCTATTAAGGATTCAACAGCACACAATTTAAGATTAATCCTTTGTTGTATAATCACAGTAACACTGTATACTCAAATAAGAAAGGACAGAAAGTAACTACACTTTAGTAGTGAATGAGGATAAAATAGAAGAGACATTTAAACAATGCAGACAGACAAGATGCAGAAACAGGAATGCCAAACTTTAAATGAGGATGTTAATATGACAGATGTTTCAGAAGCTCAATGTAACCAAAACTATCAGTGGGAAATTACTACCAGCACTCAAGTTCACGAAGTCAAAATAAGCTGCTATTGTGGAATAGTTCTGCTACAGGTGAAAGGTGACTTACAGTTAAATCAGATAAACTCACTGTCAACACGTCACAAGATTCACATGCATTGCAACTCCAGGTGTGGCCAAGACACTTTCACATTCTAAGGAAAAAGAGGCTGAGGGACACAGCACGTTCTTAATAAAAGACTTGAATTCTTTGCAAGTAGACTGGACAGCTGTTGTGTTAAAAATATTATTCCAGTATCTTGTAAGTTGTACATCAAACTCTCTATAGGATAGCAAATGTGACATCACAATATTAAATACAAAGTGAAATAAAGAACATGAATAAGGAATGATTGCTCACTATCTCACCCTACAAAAAGAATTAAGGAGACATCAAATTAAACTAGCAACTGGCAGATTCAAAATAAAGAAGGTACCTTTTTCTTACAAACACGTTTGAGACATGGAACTCTGAGCCACAGGATATGCTACAGATGCCAAAGTGTACAGGGTTCAAAAAGAAACTTTGAAAAATAATGGGAGCAAAACCTGTTGTTTAAATACAGGTACTAAATATGAGAATACCACATCCAACTCAGAAAAACCTTGTGCAATAGGTCACTGAAAAACACAAGGTCCATATTGAGGGATAATGATACATATTTACTTCATCCTTGCACTTCTCTCTGCAAAAAGTGGCATGGGGCGGGGGTGGGGGGGAAGCACTGAACTTTGTTATTATTAAAGTCAAAGCACAGACCAGAGCTTCACTGCCTGCCTCCTCCTCCTTCCACACTGAGGTTTCTGAGACGATGGAGGATGCCGTCCTTGCTCCCAAGCACTGTGGAACTTGAGAGGCTGTTACAGCACCTGTGCACCTCCCTGAGGCCTCCCAATCTCCACAGAGGTGATGAGGCCGCACAGCTGGATGCTTGGCTTCCCAAAGCTGCTTTGCTGCAGCTCTCACCCAGCTTCCCTAGGCTGGCAGCCTTGACTGCTGCCAAGGGCAAAGCAGCCCAGCAGGCGAAGGCAGCAGTGATGGCTGCACTAGCCATAGCGTGACCATATCCTCCAAGTGACTTTGTTGTGAAGCACCTGGGTTGCTAGAGGGGCTCCAGTGTGGTTCTTCCGTACCTTGTCCTTCCCTGTGCTAGAATCCAGCCAGCGCGCATAGATCAGGGCCAGGGCAGCCTGGACATTCAGGACTGAGTTGTCTTTTTTAGTTATTAAGAGTTCAGCCTTTGCCAAGCCATGCAACTCCACTCCCCGTACTTTTCTGAGTGGACTGTCCCCGACTAGTATCCATTAATGGGGCACTCGGCCATCAGCTTATTTTGCCCTGTTGCTCATCCTTTGCCTAGATGACCTACAGTTTTGCCTTCCTTGCATGCTTCTCAAACCCTGCATTCAAGCATTCTTCTGCACGCCTACTTCAGTGGAGACAGGATAGGAGATGGGCTAGATGCAAAAAGGTCATTCTTAACAAAAGACTTAAGAAGGGGGGGGGGGGGGAACACGGGAGAAGGGGGGGAGGGAAAGGTAATGTGTGGATAGAATTAGAAGTGAAGGATACATGATGCCACTTTAAAAGATGGCTTTTGGCATCAAGTTTTCAAGTTTTTCCTTCTATTTGAAAAACTGCCAGATTTCATTCCAAAGTATTTGTTAAGAAACATTGTCTTGATTATGGCTCTGTTCTTTACATTGATTTCTGAGACCTTGTTTCTTTATGATATACAAGTGCAAACAAATGTCTCAGCCCTAATAAGCTTTGCAGTAAGTAACTGGACGAAAATATATTGTGAAAAGTTGAGCATAACAAATACCTTTAGTAAGCCATCTCAAAATGATTTGGTCAAGGAACTGGAGAAGAGATGCCCATATACTTCGAAATGTTTCAAGTGTTCATGGTTGAAATTACAGCTTAAAACCAGATTTTTCTTTCTAAAAAAATTCTGACATGTAAACAAAACAGGGTTATAAAATTCTAGCAGGTGTCATCTTCTCCCAATCAGTTATTGTGAACACCAAAAGAAAATTTAAAATGTGAAATAACTGCATTTTTTAGTAACAGTTCAGTTCAAAGTCTCCTACAGTTTTAGCACATTTCTCATCGTGTTTTACAGTAACAAATTACGTTAAAACAAAGATTTCCTGGAGGCAAGGAGAAATGGCTTTTCACTGCTGATTTAGAACAAGTAATGAGTTTGGCAAGCTACAAAAACAACAGAGACAGAAATGAGGAAGTTTCAAACAGCAGAATTTCTGCCTCGCAGAACTGCAGCTAGTCTAACACACAGAATGACCACAGACATAGTGAAGAGAATTTTCCTACCATGTACATAACCATAGCTGGATGAGAACATTTCTCACTCCTGAGCAGTAGTGCAATGTAAGACAGAAGTCCAAACATGTTTTATTTTCTCTAAAGTGTTGTCTCCCTTTCCTCAGTGTAGCAGATGCAAGAATGGCGGTCATGTTCGTTTTCCCACTGGAACATAGGAGAGAAAATGCAGCTTCCTCCCTGAGGTGACCATGGCTCTCATTAAAAGCAGGGTAGAAACAAAATAAAAATACATTAGACACAAAATTTTATTCCACCTGTATTAAGAAAAGAAATCTTACAAACTAAGAGCCATCATAAAAAGAGCTGTGTTTCCAGAAGGGGAGTTAAGAAATGTCACATTAATTTCATACACTGTAATGCTGAGAGAAGATGATCTGACAAGTCACAGACGGGTTTTGCTGCTGCTCAGCAACTGCCTCTCACAATAAGATCTCCCAAGACACTTTCCAGCAAGAAATTAACTGGCATCCCAGAAAGAAAGAAAAAAACCACTACCATAAAAAACTAGTAAGCGTAGCTTTCCACTGCGCTATACCATGCTGAAATCATTTATGAGCTACCAAAGTTGTAGGTAAAGGAATCAAAAATATTTTGCCTCACTCAGTCACATTATTCTTGGCATAAAACTCATCCTGATCCACAACCAGAAATCCCTTATTTTTTTCCCTGGCTCTCAAAAACCGCTCTACTACTTCGCAACAAGGAACATATACAATACCAACACTTAACACACCTCCTTCTGTTTGTTATCATAGATAATTCTACATTTTCCAAGTTACTCCTTTAAACATTGCGACTTTGATTTATCTCTCAGCTGTCTCTGAAATCATTGTATTTCCCCTTCATTACCAGCCCTGAAATCGGCTAACATTCTCAAGCCTCTCATTTCAGAAACCTTGGACTCAGATTCAAATTCTTGCCAAGTTGTTGGCCTGAAATAAGACAGAAATACTTTTTTTCCTTTCTAGTATAACAATTTAAGAGCTTTAAGTTGAGGCCTCACTCTTTCTTCTGAAGATTTGCCTGTCAAGAACAGCATTTTAACAATTTTTAACTATCAGAACGTCTTTTGTTTTTTTAACTGGTATACTTTAGGTCCTCGGATTTTTGCAACCAGTTGTAAGTTTTGAGAGCTTCGTAGAGCTGTTTATTCCAATTTCTCTTCCTCTACAGAAATTTTCATAAACAGTCAGCTAAACAGAACCTTGTGAACATCTGATTCCTATTACCACCACAGTATGTGGATGAAGCTTGCAGGGCCTCTATTCTAACACAATTCAGAAATATATGGTAATTGCTCTCAAATTGCTCAAGTAGTTTAAATATAGGAACAATTTAAAGAACAGTTAGCATTCTTCCTAAACATAACTACACATCAGACAATTAACTACAAAACTCGTGAAATCCTTGCTGAAAGGAGTTTGAAACTACTTAAAATATACACTGGCACCTTGGTAGTCTTGCTAATAATAAAAAAAAAACAAAAAACACAAAAGAGTAAGACAAAGTATGTAAATTGATAAAAAGTAAAATGAAAACGGTTTATCAGTATTATATTCAGTTACCTAATGTCATCTGCCCAACATAACAGCCGTCTGTATAATAATCAAATGGTCTTCCAAATGTTAAGGCAAATCTGATGATATTTGGTGTTTTCTTAAAATCCTTACGAATACTTAGATCTTAGGATCTCCAAATTAACATAAATTTTCTACGTATTCACACATTCCTATGCCAAGACTTGGAAAATACGGTGCACACGCAGAATGGCTTAAATCAAAGGACCGCTAAAAGGAAGCTAATACCTTAATTCTCATGTCTTCTGATTTTTGAAAAAAATCCTAGTTTGAGGAATTGACTTGTAATTTTTGAATGTTAGGGTTAGACAGTACTGTAGGCAAACATAACAGGAACACAAAGCATGTACTTCATACACTTCATCTCCAAGGGCTGCAGTACAGTTTAACCAAAGAAAAGGACAATCAAAGTAAGCAAAAGAGTACGCACTGTCTAAAGCAACAGGGGGACCTAAAGCAACAAAGGAAGAAAATTCAGCTGGGGAGTCCCAAAAAGTTCAAGGATCACGCTGAAGGCGTTACTACGATGCTTATGAGCTCTCTTTTCATGAGGACTTCCTGCAAGCCAATTTCATGGACAGGGATATTCAGTAATATCAGTTTTATCCTGAATACAATCAGAATCCAAGGAAAGGGAAGGTTATGAAGGACTTTAAACTGCATCATCAGCTGATCAGTGCAAGACCAATACCATTTACATTGTCCATGAACAAACAAAAGTTTGTTCATGATGAATTCTAGGCAAGTAAAAAGAGGAAGGTTCATACAGGTTTATTGTTAACAATTATATAAGATTTTTAAATCAATGGACCAAGAGTTCACTCTACTGTATTTTCGAAAAATCCTGGAATAAAGAAACGAAACACAAGAGCCCACTGAGCTTACAATCAAAGCAGCAAACAGAAGTTTGCAGTAGGAGCCCATGACTTACTCCCACCAAGCGTTGTAAATGGTGCAGATCAGACACATAGAATAAGTAAGGGTTAGCAGATGTGCATTTCTAGAGCACAGAACTATATTCTAAATATTTTAAGTAGTAAGCAAAAGAAAAAAGAAAAGTAAGGAGTAGCTTTCACTATGACTAATTTTGACTCTTACAAAATTTAGTGACATGGCAGATAGAGGTAAGGTTCTGAACCAAACAGAAAAAAGAACTGTAATGTTGCTCTTCATTTCTGGTTTATACACTAAAGAATTTCACTTGTGTTTGTTTTATACAAAAACCTTTTACACATTTAACAGCTGTGCTATATTTTAACAGAACACATCAGAAAAATTTTACTTCTCCATCACCTCAGCCACAAGTACCATTTGATAAAGTACTCTGAGCATCTACAGAATTGAGATAAAACCTGTTTCATGGTGGACAATTAGGTACCATGTTAAATCATAAAGTGGTATGTTTTCTTGTCAAAAGATACATTTAGCTGATGGTATTCCATACTGTAATTTTACTAAATTCACCAGAAAAAGTGAGAAAGACCTGAAATAAATTAATTACTTATTCACGTCAGAATATTTCCAATACATGCAGGGATTGTTTGTAGACTGTACTACAAATCTAAACATTAGAATCTAATTTTTTAAAAAATAAAATTAATTCTAATTTCTTAGGTCTGTGGCAAGTTGTTAATTTTGCAAATCTTTTTTTAGAGGCCAAAGCCTTAATCACAAGGCTCTTTTTTATTCCCCTTACCTCACCCCCACAAATGATGGCAGTGAATTTTATATACCCACTGAGGACAGAGCTGAATTTGGGATCAGACTTGGAAGAAAAAAAATACATATTTGCTGCAGCTGACTACACTGAAAGTATACATTTAAGCTATGATTTCTGGTCAATATCAAAATCCATCAGCAATTACCATGACAAAAAAAGTTAAGTTTTCTCCTGGCAAGGCAGGAACTCCTAAACTACTATTTTGGGAGGTTAAGTTCGGTATTTGTGGACAGAAATATTAATTTCCACACATAAAACAATGTAAACCCATGTCATACTCTATTCCTATTATTCCAGCCGAGTGTGTGTCACTTTGAACCAGAAGAAAAATAACACATAATCAAACATTTGAAAACAAGCAGCAGAATTATCTGAAGCTCTTGAAATTTAAGAATTGCATAAAGAAAACATTGCTGACAGCGATGCTCAGAAATTATGAGTCAGGCACTGGACCTGGTCACAAAGTGCACGCACAAAAGCATGAGGATTCAAGAATCCTCACAAATAACAACGGTGTCTTCTCCTGTCTCAACACGGCAGCCCAGCTGAGAAGGAACAGGCTCACAGGAACTACTCTGCTTCTCAGCAGCCACCAAGTTCTGAAGGGAAAAAGAAAACAAAGCAATTTCCCTCCTCAAAAGAGAAATAGAGGGGGAGGGAAGGAGTGGGTGGGTGCATGGGTGTGTGTAGATAATCCCAAGAAAAACTCAGGACGGTGTCCTAACAGACACCTCACACCATTTCTACTTTCAACAGCTCAAGTGACAAAGTGTTGGGATTTCCTTCCAAAGTAATGCTGTTGTATAACCTTGTGGAACCTAAAAACTTCCAGTTATTTTTATCCTTCATTGCTTACTGTAACCATTTAGCAACCTTTTTAATCCTCAAAGGAATTATTCTCTGAGGGTGAAACGCTAGATGCTCTCCTGTTGTCAGGAAGCTATATGATCTCATTGTTAATACTTTGTATGAGTTTCCTGAAGTCCAGAAATACCTTCTTGGTTCTTCTGGACTCTGACATAAGTGTCCTGAAGAGCTTCACACATAATAAATGTAAAAGAAATAAAAAGGCTGAATAAAATAATCCCTTAACATGAGTGTTGGGCAAGAACCTTAAAACTCAGAAATCTAGGACATCCAAAATACTATCAGATTGCATTTACAAAAACAAGGTCCTTCCTCTTTCTTTCACATTTAACAGCTTACTATAAAATGAAAGCACTTTTATTAGTACTATATCTTTCAGCTTTATACAATGTCCACGCCATTTTATTCTGTTACTGGGCAAACAAATGCACTTAACCATAGCCAGAAGCTAGATGTGCTAATCAGCAAAGTTTTCTGCCACCAGCACCATAAAACGACTTTATACCATGTTGAAAGATTTCTAACAGAAATTCAGCCTCCTGCAATGTTAATGCCAGGCACTTCCAACACAAGCATCATCACCGGCACAGACATTCTTACACAGTTCTTCAAAGAGGTGGTTTTAAATATTTAGTAAAAGGTTTTAACAGCACTCTCCCATTGCCAATTAGCGACAGTGATACCGTTTAAATATTTGACGAGGACAACACTAAAAATAAATAAATTACAGTTCAACTTAGTATCACAATATTGCTAAACCTTCATAATGCCATTGATTTATACATCTGACCGGCACATTTGGAATACTATTTCAGTTCCACACTGCAAAAAACTAACAAAATGGAAGGAAAAAATAGATAAAATGGACCAGAACGAAAAAAAGGAAAGGAAAAAAAAAAACCACCATCACAGAAAAGCTTCAAATTGGTGGAACAACTCAATACATTAAGATTCTTTAGCCTGGGGGGAAAAAAAAAAAAAAAAAGATGACGTAAAGCAAACATGATGAACACCTTTGAACTCATCTGTGGAACAGAGAAAGTACTCTTCCAACACAAGGACCAGGGGACAGCAGGTAAACAGGTAAGTAGCTGCCAGGTAAAACCAGGCAGAAGAGGACTTCTTCACACAGCACATAGTTAAGAAACTGCCACAGGACGTTACAGTGATGAAAAGCTTCCACAAGTCAAACTGGCCTCTGACAATTACAGGGGAATAAACGTCATGAGGATTATTAAACACAAAGATATCTTAGCTCCAAATCACTTAAGGCTGGGAGCAGATGTCAGGAAAGGAGGCTTTTTCTGTTCTTCTACCCCATAGCAGTTGCTGTTGGAGGCAAGCTGACGAGCCAAACGGACCTTGGGTCTGACCCTGGCAGAATTTCTCAAATTCACAAGGGCTGGCAGCTTTTGAAAACTGGGGTAACAGATGCATCTACCCTAAGCTGTGCAGTCAGCCTTCATCGTAAGCTCAGGCTGAAAACCCCGTGGAACTCAAACCCCCCGTGAAGGTTGACAGCCTTGCACTGGAGTCAACACTCCCTTTTTGTTACTCCTTTTTGGGGATTCACCAGCAGACATGAACTATTGCAGCGCTGCACAGACCAGACAGAGAGCTCTGCTCTGTTCTAGCACTCCGCTGGGAATCGAAGGATCTCCACTAGCTATTAAAGAAGCAAAGCAGAGAATCTGCCCTCTCCCTTCTGCTGAAGCAGACAAGCCAAGCTGTAGGAGGGATGGGGAGAGATCAAAGAAGGGGAGGGAACAGACAGGGTGACACAAACTGGAACCAGACCAAGCAGGGTGGTAAAAGAGTAACGTTATGAATTCTTCCGCAGCTTTACTTCTGAATCTACAACACACCAAAAGACAACACAACTAAAAGCACTCAGTGCCTTCACACTATACCACCTCTCTCAGAGCAAATTCTGATTCAGGCTGGCCACTCGCTGAAGAAGGACCAAGCATGAGGCACACGGTATGCGTTATTTCAGATGAGAAATAAAGCTGAAAAAGGTCAACCTCAAACAATGCTTGTGAGATGCATCACTGCAACTACTACTACTGGGGAGAAAAAAAGAGAAAATAAAGGAGAGTTGGACTTTAACAAATAAAACCCATGCAATAAGGCATAAAATGCTTCTGGGGGCTCTTCAAAAGCAAGAAAAACATAGTACTATCCGAACTCAAACTACTTATGTCTGCCCTAGCTTTCTCCACTATGTGGTAGTAATGTGCCATGACTAAATACATTCTCATCTCACATAAATATTAGTCTTTTAACTCTAGGATTCAGACTGGAATTGCTTTTTGCAACAATCGGCTATCAGCTTATCTAAAAAAACCTGATTTAGTGAGCATTCCCTGTAAATGGCAAAATACATTTCAGTCAATCCAAGCTATCTCCTGAAGCAACTTATTTCCAACTACTACTGAGTTTTTCCTGCCTTATGTAGCAAAAATGTATGCATTTGTAAACACATAAATAGTGCAGTGAATAGAAGTATTATTTCAGCAACTCAGAAACTAGCTTTTCTCACAATATGTACATGAAAGATTCTGTTCCTAATTTACTGAAGGAAGAAGCATGGTAACTGTTCCTGTACCATTAACAGGAGTCACCTAAACTCAATAAACAACTGCCTATCCTAAAAACACCAACAATAACTCGTAGGAAGAAAACAATCTAAACTAAAGCTTTTACAGTGAACTGTATTATTGTCCTTTTAGTCCAAATTACACTTTAATAATACAAAGAATTATTTGTATAAATTTACACTTTATTTTAAGGAATGCAGTTAAAAGTAAACAGATGACAATGTCAAACATTTTTACCATCGGGAACTAGATAATGAAATACATAAAGCATCCAGGGTTTTCCATCGTAAGAGGTGCTTCATAAAACAACCCACACAGACAGTTCTGATGCTGCAGAATTTCACATTCTTCCTCTCCTACCCTAGACTAAAAAGGGCAGTTAAGAACAGGGATATGTTCTCATACATGGATGGTAACACATCAAAGCACACACAGAACCTTAAAATGCTCTGCCTTTTTTAGTGAAGGCAAAATAATAATGTTCATAAGAGGAAAGGACAAAAAAAACCCAGAATAAGGAAATAAAAAAGAAGTTACAGTCACAGAAGCTCAACTATAAAAAGAACTTGAAAATTCTGTGGAAGTGCTTTCTAACAAAGGAGCAACAGGTCTTTTCCTTCTGCAGTACTGATCATCTCATAATTTAGAGGAAATATCAAATAATTTCCAGCAGTTTTAGCACAGGCATTAGGATAGTCCTGACACTAATATGCATATTATCAATTATCTGCTACGTATTTGTAAGGTACCTATTTCTCATACCAAAATAAAACCCACAAATAAATTTGATTAAATATTTTTACAGTAAATATGAAAATCTGGCTTAATATCTCGTTATTTTATTTTTTTCATTTTATAAAACTCTCAGACGCTATTCTGAAAAGGGCTTTCTTTGTTTGTTTGTTTGTTCAAAGGCGCTTCCTGCCTGCCTGTGCTTATGAACTACGTACTACAATTTCCAGAACATGAGGATTTGGTATCCGCAAAGATCCCTGAACACAGTACACAATCTGAGGTACTCTGGGATATTTTAGTATTTATTCCAAAGGGTCAAATGACACTAAAAGGAATCCCAGGAGAGGCAGAAATGAATCACATCTATTTAACTTTCCCAAGGCTGTACCACTTAACACTGTGAGCCTCAGTACTGCTGACTTCCAGTCACGTGCTATATTGCACTCTTCACTGTCCCGAACTTTGGTGTTTTGCAAGGTCAAGGTCTAGGAGGGAAACAGTGGGTGAACTCAGGCATGCTCCTCTTCAGAAGCAAGGGATAGATGAGTCATATACTGACTGTTCTTGAAAAGAAACTATTTAAGTAGAAATTAAGACATGTACTGCGGTCAAGAGGATGGGCGACACATCCTTCCAAAGGATCGCTCCATACATATTCTCCTACAACAGGGAGAAGGAAGTACAGTGATAGCACTACCCCATGATTAAAAGGCATGCCAGATGTTAAAATCAACTGTAAAACAATAATGACAGTCTTTCTAAACGCAATAGAAAAAGAGAAAGATGACACTTGTTACTTGCTCTCCATAAAGACAAACAAACCATCCTCTTTCAATGCACCCTTCTTTATGCCAATGCTACAATCTAGCAAGTATATTATAAATTTGTACTTACTGCCTATTATTTTAATATATTTAGAAGGAAAGACCTTTTCTCATAACTTGTATTTCTCAACTAGATTCTGCAACATCATATTGCCCAGTATTTACAGGCAGTAAAGAGTAAAAATAACTTGATTTTATTTTAACTGTGGAGTATCGAATTTGAACTTGTATTTAAAACCCATAAACTACAATTATTTAACAACAAAAAAATCATGTATCATTGCATGATGGAAATGACAGCATAGTTAAAACTGGCCGTGCCCCTGAAGACAGAAGAGCTGCATGCATATTAGAAGGTAAGTTAAAATCAGAAAGAACCTGACAAATTGAAGATATGACCTAAATAACTAGAATGCAGTCAACAGGACAACTACAAGCTTTTAAACTCTGCAGATGATTGCTTTTGCCCCTATACAAAGAGGAATGTTTGCATAGAAGGATCACAAACAAAAGGTGATTAAAAGACAAAGAACATCATACTGAAATTTACTAACAGTTGATCCTGTAGCAGAACAGTGAAACAGAGCAGACTGACCTCTTGAGGTCTCTTCCAGCCCTATTTTTCAACATTCTTTAATACACATATGCTGCTGCTTTTTATCATATTTCCCTCTTCTCCATGTATGTTGAACAAATCACTATACACCTTTCTTCCTTCAAAATCTACCAGCTAGTCTATTTAGATTTCTGAACTGTGAACACAATCCCACATTTGTGTGCAAAGATAAGTTTTTTAGAATCAATGTCCTAGTATTACATTTTAACTTAATCTAGCCCTTAAAGATAGACAATTGGCAAATTTTATTTAACAGGGTTTTTTTAATCGAGTCAGTGGGAATAATACAAACATCATCATCAGTATCTCCCGTGGACCTGCAAAGGCTGGGAAACTATGCAATTAACTTGTCCTGTCAGTCTCAGTTTAAAATTTTTAATCTTCCATGAATGCAATCAAACCATGGGAGCAATGTATTATCTGTGAACCACGGGTAGGAGTCCACTGCTCTAACTCCTAGTTTATAAAAAGTCTAAACTAATAGTCATATCTTTGATCAAGCCTGATAATAGGCATAAGAAAATCTCATCAGGTATTCATAATAATTTTTAAATTCCATTAATTGATTTTTCACCACTGAACACGCTGAACATGTTTTGTGCGTACTCTAAGGCTTTGAGGGTGGACGGAGTGAAGGAGTTCCTATTATTCACGCTAGCCAAGCTCTTCACTCAGTCAACAGAAATAAGAGAGATAAGCTCTTCCAGAAGAGAAGTCAGAGAAGTTAAATTCATCCAAATTAAGCTCTCACTCCAAGTCATATTTTGGAAACAATACTTTCTCTTCGTGGGCTATAGTACATAAGCTAACTAAATTACACAATTAATTTGGGTAAAGTGAGTATCCTCACACATACATTTATACAAACATATTTATATTTTTTAATTGTGTTACACATATCCAAATAAAATTTTGATTGCAGTGGTCCACAAAAAGTACTAATGCAAATTAAAATATATACCAAATGCAATGCACAACATACCCACTCAGTGGCTGTGACATAACTCGGTCCAATGTCACAGTTAACAATAAACTGCCTTATATATATGCCTAATTACGTCTTCGGTATGACAGAAAATTATTCAGGAAAAACTACTATATGATGTTAAGTACTGTTTTAAAATACAGATTATATTTTTTGAAATTAGGCAGTCAGTACACAAGAAGTAAGCAGTAGAGGAGGAAGGAGGAATACAAATACCGGTAGGTGCCAGTAACTTTCCGTGCACTAGCAGAGAGTCCAAGAAACCAGAGAAAGTATTCTCTAAAAGCAAGCTCCAGGATTTATGGAGCTGCAGGTTAGCAGTTCAGAACTGACAAACCAGAGATCAGTTAGATCTACAATAAATCAACAAGAAGAAACTAAGAAGCAAACAAACAAAATAAACCCAGAAACAGCTCCTCAGAAAAATCTGTGCTTTGAAAGCCTGCCCAAGGTAAGATGGAGGAGTAGGTTATCTATCACAGCCTTGTTTCCTAAATACATGCTTGTTTTGTTGTGTCAATTTCGGTGTCAATTAGCACACCTCTGAGCAAAGGATCTTCTGTTGTTAGGGCATTTGTGTCTTCCACACAGACCTTCTGTAATTAGCAAGAATTCAGCTCACACTGTAGGGTTTTGTTTCCAAAGGGGAAAAGGTGTGGAGAAAGAAAGTAGATGCTGGGTTTCTCCTTCTTTCCTCTATATGGCTGTTTTCTTTGAGCTAAGAGACATTCACAGGATGCTTAAATACACAAGATGGACTCAGTGGAATTTCATTTTACAGAGTATTATAGGAACTGTTGTAGGAAATTGCATTACAGGAAACCATAGTTAGTTGACCAATGAGAATATGGAAAAACAAAATAGTGACCAAAAAAACTACTACATACAACTAAGTGGTACATAAATTAGTTCACAAATCAGGTATTCGAAGAGCCTGAATCCCATGAATGAATGACCTGTTGTCACCATCACCTCTGACAAATCAGAATATCATAAATATGGAGAGTAAGAAACAGAAAGTGGCAAAGTCTCCATAAATACAGATACGCAGTCCCTAGACCCCAAATTTGGTTCAGCAAAGGTAAGCAATGAAATAGGCTATTCCACAAAATTTGCTCCAGTTGGAGGGTACAACCTTTAACACTTTCAGCCTAAACATAGCTTTTATATGAGTGAAAGGCCAAGTAACCTACCATGGTATGAAGATCACATTAGTTCTTCCAGTAACACAGGCCCTACTACCTGTCATCGTCCCCGATAACACTTCAACCTCAAAAAGTATATATCCTCTTGTAACAAACAAGAAAAAATTACACAGGTGCACAAAATAAATAAAAATGTGGAACCCGTGAAAAAAGAGAAAGAACAGAGACTGCACATAAGGAAGGAAAGGAAAAAAAGTCAGCAACTGCTCTGAGAGTAAGTTATGAAAGCCAGACAACCAATGGAAGCACAGATTAAAACCAAAACAAAATACATTTCTGTGCTCCTGATTTTCATGCACAAACATGCAGTTCTAAAGACTTTAATCTCAACTGGAACTATTATTCAAATGGCAATT
Source organism: Falco biarmicus (assembly GCF_023638135.1). NCBI lineage: Eukaryota > Metazoa > Chordata > Aves > Falconiformes > Falconidae > Falco > Falco biarmicus. The sequence goes on along the minus strand of NC_079291.1, from coordinate 5,349,657 downwards.
TTCTGTTTGTGACTCAAAAGCCTACACAGTAATCGGCAGGCAAAACATTTAAAGTATTAGATATTCCATAAACATGCATTTTACAGATCAACTAGCAATGTTTGTTTTGCTTGAAAGTATGAAACCTGCATCTGCATGGGACAGACCTGTTTCCTGGGGTTACTCCATATATTCTTTAAGAGCAGTTTTAAATCATTGATATGTTACAAAAACTCCAGGAACATTTTGGAAAATGGGTAACATTTTACTTTTCCCACTCTGTTTTACAGACTTTTGTTCTGCAAGAGCGGACAAGAAGTATCTTAAGTTTCCTACTCGTGCCAGATTTTCCAGAAGGTTTCATATCGAAAACTAGGCACCTATGCAACCAGGTTCAAAATGAACTGCTGAACTAAGCAGGCAGAAGAATATTCAGTATATATGACAACAAATGATTTTTCCCAGCATTAAAACAGTCATACCTAAAATAAATATGTACCACATAACTTTAAATGTAACATTGACAGATTTTTCCACTCATCATAATTATTCAAACAGTAACACAAAGTTGTAGTAATCAGTTCTTGGCAGCTAAACAGATTACTGTTCACATTTGCAAAACGGTATTCATCAATAATAACAGCAGAAAGTTGAATAACTTTATATTTCAAAGTGCTGTCATTTCTGTAGAAACTAAGAACCTTGACTTAGGTATTCATGAAATGTAATCCAAAACGTATTTCTTTATCTCATGCTTCTTGATCTTAACACATCACAAATCCCTAGGTATTGTATCCTTGTTTGGTCCCCAGAGAGACAGAAGGTTGCTGGATGATCAAATCATACACTACAAAACAGTCTGATGGCATGACACACACTGCAAACAATGCTAGTATCTTTCTTGGGCTACCACAGAAGAAACCAAACAGTGTTAGGAAATAGCAGATCTGTAAAAAAAAAAAAAAATTCACTGGCAAATCCAGTTAAAAAAAAAAAAAAAAGCAAGCTATTCCAACACCAAGCTCAGTTGCCCCTTGTCTATTGTTATTTCTTTAACACACTCTCAAACGTACACACCCAGCATCACTGCTGGAACAGGAAGGGTGGGTGCAGCCTGTCAGATGTGTTCCACTGCTGACTGCCCTTGCTCTCCCCTTGGTTTTTATAACAAGGTCCAGGAGACTGTAACACAACTTGAGATACCTAGTCTTGCATTTCCACACAGGTTTTTCTATCTTCCAGCCAAAAGAACAACAGAGGTGATGGGCAAAAGACGGACTGAACGATGTCAGAGAGTGGAATGATTGTGGGGTATTTCTGTGGCTTTAATCGTGGTGAAGGGATGAAGGGTGGATTGTGTGTGTAAATTGTTCACTTCGTTCAGTGTTGTAATGGTGTGATTTTGATTCTGGTGCAGGGAATTCTTTTTCTGTTGATGTGACTGAAGTTTGTGAAGATTGTGTGATGAATGTGGATTTTAACAATAATTCTTAAATTTAAGTGATTCACAGAGGTGAGGGGTAGAATCTATTGGGTTTGTATGACAAGGGAGGGGGGGGGCAGGCTACAGGGGGGGCTTCTGTGAGAAGCTGCTAGAAACTTCCCCTGCGTCCGACAGAGCCAACACCAGCTGGCTCCAAAACAGACCTGCCACTGGCCAAGGTCAAGCCCATCAGCAATGGTGGTAGCAATCTGGGATAACATACTTAAGAAGGGGTGGGATGGGACTGGCCAAGAGCAATGCAGCCAGAGAGAAAGGAGCGATAAAATGTGAGAGACACAGCTCTGCAGACACCAAGGTCAGTGCAGAAGGAGGGGGAGGAGGTGCTCCAGGCACCAGAGCAAAGATTCCCTTACAGCCTGTGGTGAAGACTACGGGCAAGGCAGGCTGTCCCGCCTCAGCCCATGGAGGTGGAGCAGATCCCCACCTGCAGCCCGTGGAGGACCCCATGCCAGAGCAGGTGGATACCCAAAGGAGGCTGTGACCTGTGGGAAGCTGTGCTGGAGCAGGCTCCTGGCAGGACCCATGGAGAGAGGAGCCCAGGCTGGAGCAGGTTTGCTGGCAGGGCTTGTGACCCCAGGGGGGACCCACGCTGGAACAGTCTGTTCCTGAAGGACTGCACCCCATAGAAGGGACCCATGCTGCAGCAGTTCATGAAGAACCACCACCTGTGGAAGGACCCACATTAGAGAAGTTCATGAAGGACCGTCTCCCATGGGAGGGACCCCACACTGGAGGAGTGGAAGGGTGTGAGAAGCCTCCCCCCGAGGAGGAAGAAGCAGCAGAGACAGTGTGTGATGAAGTGACTACAATGCCCACTCCCCGTCCTCCTGCACTGCTTGGTGGGAGGATGCAGAGAACTGGGGAGTAAAGTTAAGCCCAGGGAGAAGGGATGGGTGGGGGGAAGGCACTTCTAAGATTTGGGTTTATTTCTCATTACCTTACCCTTGGTATATAAATTAAACTAATTGGTAATAAATTAAACTAATTTCTTCCAGTCAAGTCTGTTTTGCCCGTGATGGTAATCGGTGAGTGATCTGTCCCCGTCTTTATCTCAACCCACAACCCTTTCATTATATTTTCTCTCCCTCGCCCAGCTGAGTAAGGGAGCGACAGAGTGGCTTTGGTGGGCACCTGGCATCCAGCCAAGGTCAACCTACCACAGCTGATTGTGGCGGCATATAAATATCTAAGACAACAACAAATGTAGCTTGATTTTGATCTAGCTGATCTTGAGCAAACTCAGTTGTTAAGTGCTTGAAGTTGTGCTTCATTTTACAGCTAGTACAGCTGTTATACCAGTGGAGTCATTTCTCTCTGTTCTCTCAACCGTCTCACTGGAGTTGGGAAAGCTAACCCAAGACAGCGTCATCTGTCAGGAGCCGTGGATTTAAGAAAATAGAACAAGTTTATTTGTATAAAGAACTGTATTATAAACACACTCCCATTCCTTTTTGCCCTACCTACATTCTACTGTCGATGCTCCCCCTACTTTTCAAGCTGAAACTGTCACATTCCGAATATGCAGAGCTAAGTATAAACAAAGATGTTTCTATAGGTGAAGTACAACGCAGCCTACTGTTAAATGAGCTGTCACTTCTAACAAGAAGAATGCTCCTATTCCACCTTCTCCCACCCCCGGCCCAATGAGATCCCACGTCTCTCATCACCTGCCGTGCGCCCGTCATACACACAAGCCAATGGAGCCACAAAACTGCTCTGCACAGGTGCATCCCAAACACCAAGGATACTGTGTAATCCACGTCTCTTTCCCTGCCAGGCTGGTGCCCATGTTGTCTTCCCACCAGCCAGTTTCTCTCCCCTTCTCCACCAGGAGTTAGAGCCTTCTGTTGTAATAAACCTCAAGACACGATGCTCTCCCTAACCCCCAAGCGTGGATGTGTATAAAGCCACCCTCTGTCATCTAGTTCCGACAAAGCAAAAATCAAGTCCCCTTGCCACAGGAATAAAAAAAAAAAAAAAAAAAAAAAAAAGAAAAGAAAAAGGAAGAAAGAAAAAAGCCCCCTATCCTTTCAGCTAGGGCCAAGGCTCCGTGAGCCAAATCTGTCGCCCTGCCTGTGTCACAGGGAAGGAGCCAAGACCCCGATGGGGAGGAGCAAGTGCTCTTACCTTAATTATGCTGCTCCTCCGGGGGATGCCGGGTTTGCCTTCCCGTTGTTGGCCGGTGGTAAATCCTTTCTCTTTGCTGCTGCTCCCCGGGCTGGCAGGAGCAGCTGATCCCGGCTCGTCGCCGGCTCCCGGCAGGGCACAGTCCCCGTTGGAGACCCGGCTGCCTGCGCTGTCAAAGCGGGATCTCCCGCCGCCGCCGCCGCCGCCGCCTCCTCCTCCTTCCCCATCTCCTGCCTTGAAGGCCACCTTCCCCTGGGCCGGCCCCGGGGAGGACGGGAGCCCCCCGCCGCCGGTGCCGCCACCGCTGCCAAACTCCGCCATCAGCCTCCCTGCCTACAGCAGAAACGATATTGCCGTCCCCCTCCCCTCCTCCCGCAGCTGCTCGGCGGTGGCTCTTCTTCCGCTTTCTGTGTATTTACGATCGGGGGATTTTGAGCAAAAGTCTCTCCCCTCCGCACATTTGGCAGCCGAGGCCGCGTCACTCCAGGCGGGGGGGACAAACGCCTCGGCGAGCACCAGTCCCTGAGCACCTGGGGAAGGAAAAGAAACCAAACGTGACGGCCGCCCCCCACGCGAGACGGCGCAGGCGGGGGCGCGTTGCACCGCGGCGCGCACACCCCCCCCCCCCGCCCCACGGAGACACGCGCGAGTGGGAGGGGAGGGACCGCGCGAGGTCCGCGTGAGGCGCCACGCACACGCGCGCCCCGGCGGGTCTGGTGCAGCGCAGCGCGGGAACCGAGCGCGGAGGGGAGAGGGGCCGGGGGGGGCGGGAGGAACTGCACCCCTCGGGCTGCTGAGCCCGGGAGACGAGCGACGGCGGTATCTGCAGCCCGCACGGTGAAACCGACAATGGCAGAGCAGCGAAGCGGGAGCGAAAAGAGAACTTGAACAACACGCCCCAAAGCCCCCGGTCCCGGCCCCGGCGAAAGCCCGTTCCACGCACAGCGGGGGCGGCCCCGCGCGAAGCGGCGGAGCACGAGCAACAACGCCGCCGCCCCGCGGGGCACCCTCCCGGGCGCCATCGGCAACTTTTCTCCTCTCCCCGCTGTCTGCCGGCATCCAGCCGCCTCGCAGCGCCCGCCGCCGCGGCCCGGGCAGCGGCACCCCCAGCCCGCCCGGCTACCGAGCCGCTACCCGCCGTGCCTCCCGCCCGCGGCCGGGCCCCTCCCGCACGCTGCGCCCCCGCTACCCACCTCGGCGGCAAGGTGGCAAGGGGAGCCCCCCTGCTGCCGCCGCTACCGCTGCAGTAGCCGCTTTCCCCCCTCTCCCCTCCTCCCCGCTATGGTCGCCGCCTCTGCCCGGAGCCGGATACAGAGAGAAACCGATTCATGTGGTTGCTTCCCTCGCTCTCTGCCGCTGCAGCCGCCGCCGTCTCCCCCGGCTCAGCGCTCGGCAGCAGCCCCGAGGGGGGAAATGCCGGCAGCGCCGAGGGGTGAGGCAGCCCCGGCCGCCCCCGCTGGGAAACTCTCCGGGGAAGGCAGAGCGAGCGAGCCGGGCTCGCCCCCCCGCCGCCGCTGCCAATCACAGGGGCCGGCCCCGCGCGGATTGGGCGGCCCCGCCGCTAGCACCCCCCTCCGGCGGCTCCCGGGCGCTCCGCCGCAGGGCACGACCGGCCGCCGGCCCCTGCCCTCGCCCCGGGGCTGCCGGCGGATTCCTCCACACGCTCCGGCCCCGCGCAGACGCTGCCGGCTAACGCAGACAAGCCCGCTCTTCGGCGGCGCCCCGCGCCCGCCCGCATCCTCCGCCCTCCGCTCCCCTCCGCCCGGCGGCCGGCGCAGCGCCGCCCGCACCCACCCGACGGCGGCCCCGCCGCGCCGCGAGCCCTTCCCGCCCCTCCCGTCGGGGCCCCGCGCCCTCCGCCCGCCCCGCCCGGCGGCCGCGCCCCTGCCCGTCGCGCGCGGGGCCACGGCCGGCGGGGCACGCGGGAACGGCGCGGGGGCGCGGCCCAACGGTCCTTCCCGCGCGGCGTGAGGGGGCCCGCGGCCGCCGCCGGGGGGTGGCCTGGCCCTGCCGCCGGGGCTGCGCCGGGGCTCGCAGCGTCCTCGCTGCTGAGGCCAGTCGCATCCGTTAATTAATCAATAAAGAAGCGAAGGTGGTGGAGTGCGGGAATATTAGAAGCTTAATGGAAGCTGTAACTCGCCGGTTACCCTACGAAGTGCGTCTGTGATGAGGCGAGCGCGGCCGGCGTGCCCATACGCGCTCCATATGCACGTGTTGACGTTTGCTGTGGGGCAAACACGAGTGACTTTGTGTATGAGGGATAATCCACAGAGCCACACGTTTATTTTTACCTCTTGACATGGCTGCAAGAGCTTGGTATTTCACGATCAAGCTGAATAAAAGGAAACGAAATGCCACAGCTGAGGCGCTTGGCCCTCTGCTTGAGATTCAGGAGCTGAGTCAGACGGGGAGGCGCTGCATCGAGAGCACGGGCAAAATTAGGAATCGCAGAAATAGGAGTGCGAAGAATCACGCTCAGCGAAGCGACACCTAAGACGGCCCACGTCATCTGACCTTCGGCATTTGGCTGAAGGGCTTAATGCAGGAGCTAGACCCGGATTATAGTCAAACGAAAGCGCTATGCTTTTAATTTAGGTTCCCCTAGTTGCCCCCTGGAGATCGCTGACGGTGCCTGGAGTCTTGGCACCAGAGACCAGATACCTATCATCAGTGCCTAGAATAAGGCAGCACAAATACCCTGTGTGCTGGTGCAAAGTCACACGGTGGAAACACTGGAGTGAAGGGTACGTTTTCAGTCCTGTCCCCCAGCTCCAGGGCCTTGCCACAGACTGGAGAGCAATGCTTCCCTCCATTGGTGGCCCACCGGCTTGAGCTGCCTCCAAAGGGAAAGCACCTCCATCTTCTCCTCTGGAACACCAAGGGGCAGCTCACTCCTCCAAAACACCTGAGAGCCGCGGGGGGGTGATGCCTTCTCCTGTCTGTGTTTACTGATTAGATCTCTTGGAGCGTGACAGCCCTTATTTCGATCCCCCCTCATCCTGAAGGGATTCACATCCTTGTCCCCACTGCCATTAGATGGCTGCCAGCTTACAGACTGGTTGTAGTGAGAGCGTTCTCGTCACAAAGCTGTGCTGCACTAGAGAAAGGACAGCAAGAGACACTAGACCAGAAAGAAGACAGCGGACAAGTGGGAAAGTAACTGCAGTTTAGCAGTGATCCGCTCATGGGTGTTATTAAATAATCGTCTTGGTAGCAAGGAAAGGACCCAAACAACTCACCTTTGGGGTGAGAGGTCCAGTAACTATGATACAGGAGCCCACTTGGTTTTGTATGAGGGAAGTGCCGCACCACTCCCACAGAATAAATTTGCTTCAGATGCATAATAATTACGTACGATAAATCATTAATCTCTAGGCCATGAATCGCAGGCAATATTCTGCCTGCAAGTCTGGACAATGGTGTTCATCACTGTGATAAAAAGGGACCACGAAGTATGACCCAGCTTGGAGGAAAGTATGAACCTATTTGGAGGATATTACTTACTCAGTACCGTTTCCAGTGGGTCAAGGAAATTCAGACCCTGACACTGCTACATCACTCATATATATGGCCCCAATTTTAATAAAACTATTAACAATGCTTAAGTTTAAACAAAAACATAGACATTTGCAGGAGTTAGGCTGTAAACACAGAGGGACGCTAATATAAAATTTAAAATTTGAGCTAGGCAAAGTTTGTGTTTTTCATTAGCTGGAGATACAGTGATTTTGCCATTTGCCCATATCTGAACATATCTTGCCTGAACATCTTGCCTTGCCATTTAAAGAGGAAAAGGCAGCCTTTAATATTAAAGGAACGTTCAGCATTGTACCTGCAGATGTGCACATGACAAATCATCCCTACAGGAGACACTTTGTTGTTTGGATCATCGCTGTTTCTTCCAGAGGAGGAGATTTACATGCAACAGGTACACAATGTTATTAGAATCATTTGTCACAGAGTGTTGGCACTAAACTGGTGAGGAAGATGTGTGCTTTCTGTCATTTTGCTACTTAAGATGCACATACTAAAACACCAAGTTTTAAGGCCTTTAGCAAAATTTGATCAGTCCTGTCTCAGAGAAAAAAAGAAAAAATCTCCCCCTTTTCAACACTGCTTATCTAACCAACCTGTATAGAAACAAGATAACACCACCAGAAACGAAAACATTTAACTTTAGCCTTGGCAATTCTGTGATGAATGGTATCAAGACCTGCAGACACTGCCAGATTTTTGGCTGTAAAAGTGATGATTTACAAAGGAACAAGTAAAACTTGTAAACTTCATTTTAAGGGCACATGCCTGCAAGTCAATGTAATAGCACCAGCATTATGCTTATTCTAATTACTGAAATTTAATTACTGATAAAAACATGGTACCAGACACTCAACTAGAATGGCTGTGCTAGAAAGGTGGAGGTAGCAAATATTTCTCCAAATCTGAGATTTCTTCTGATGACGATTCACTGATTTTTATTATTGCCCCATTCTGTTTTACAGAATTCCTTTACATTAGCAAAGTGTTTGTTCAGATGCATTTTGAATGCATTAAGTTGTAAAATACTTCCATGTGATAAATGAAACATTTCTGATAAACCAAAGGTCCCAGAAATGGCCACCGAGATTGGGCTACTCTATAGAGACCTTGTTTATCCTAGTGACCTCAGGTTTCCAAAGTAGTTCAACATAAACCACATACTTTCTGTGCCACAATTTTTTGAAGATCGTGGGGTGAGGAAACTTTCCCATTAACATTATTCAATAGTGGCCTCAGCAGGCTCTATTTGTTTAATTGTTAAATGAAACAAGGATTATAACGGAATCAAGACACCTCTACGACAATATTTAACTGTGAGAACTGACTGTCATATGCACATATTAGTTATATTCATAAAATCCTATTAAATATCAGAGTTCCACAGCTAAGCTAATATTACCCATTGAACTTTTCTAACAAATAATGCAGCAGTAGAAACCTGCCAAGAAACAGGCGATGTTTAAACCCCTAACCAGTGACTAAATGACCAGTATTTAAATAAGCTGGATAAAAGATTATTACTAATATCCTAAATGCCTCTTATTCCAAACATGAAAAACTTTAATTAGCAATTATCTTGTTTAAATGTTGCTTTTCTGACATCTCTGCTTGGAATATGTTTTTTTCATTATTATAAGGATCTCTACAATTCCAGTGATAATGTTTTAAATTGCCTGACTTGATTGTTCAGGTCCCAGTCTTGCAAGTACTTGTTTATTATACTTGTTTATAATTAAGTATACATGTTTAAGCAGTCCCATTACAGTCAGAATCTAATCCATAATTAATCCAAAGCAAAGTTTAGCTATAAATAATGCATTATTGTATACAACATCTGTAAAGTGCAGGTGTGTCGTATGCACATAAAAAGAGCAGACAGTACAAGTGGGGAGATATGAAGGGATGTGCACTGAAGGCAGCAAAAATGTAGGTAAACAAACATAGGCTAAATTGACAGATTTGTTTACTGGAAAGCATTCGTTAACATTGTGTACTTGAAATTAATTATGTTTATAATTTTGCAAAGTTCATCATACTAGTAGTAAGTATGAAGATTTTTTTTTTTATTAAGCAGATCAACCATTTTAGCCTATTAATTGCAGCCTAAGGAATGTTTACTCTGTATCCTACCTATCATACCAATTAGTTTGGCTACCAGCCTGCTAAATTGACAGTTGAGGACTAACAAGAGTGTAACAGTAAATCAACTCTTCCCTTACTGACTATTGAATCCACAAGGAGCGTTTTCCCAAATTAAAATCATTCAAAAGGTCTTCTCTAAACTATGTTATTAAAACTATCAATCTGTGGGGCTAGCTGGTTACAATGTAGCTTTACATCACATTGTTTTGAAAATAAGACTCTTTGTTTATATGTTTAATAAAGATCAAGATCTTTCAAAAATAAACAACAGTATCCCCTGCCTTTTAAAACAGCGAAATAGACACTTTAATGGAAAGTTAAAGAGCAAACACGAAGGACTTTATGGAAATGAGGTTTCCTCAAGGCCTCAGTTTGTGAACTAGAAATTAAGTGTCTTTTGGAAGTCTTGACCTAGGCACTAATTTTGAGTAACTCTGTTGAGGATCCTGAAGTTATCTTAACTGGAAAAGAGATTTCATTGTGTTCTGTTTGCCGCTTTGTAAAAGGCTGAAAATTATATCTTTTTTGTTTGACTGTAGTATCACCATTTGGAAAAACTTATTTTGTCACAATAATATTTGAGGTTATATTGGGTAAGGTTTCCGTGGAGCAAAATATGTATTTTCTTCTACTAGGAAAGACAGACACAGTGGATAAGACTTGTATCATGCGCATTTCAGCTGAGGCACATATGTTTTACCAGAGAGACTGCAACAACAAACCTGTTCTTGAAGTGTTTCTGGTGTATCATTAAAAAGAGCATACAAACAGTGTTTGCCATCTCCTGGGGTTGTACTCTGCCCTCTAAGGAGAAGTTACAGAGCTACAAAATGGGCTGAGAGCCAGAATCCTGCAAAGGATTGGATTTCATTTTGTCCCTCCTTATATTTGTTAGTAACTATCGGTTATATACAGAGGCATTTGACTTCTGGGACATAAGGCATTTCATAAGTCATCTATTTTTGTAATTTGAGGCATCTGACTCTATTATTAAAGGAGCATGCAAATAAAATAGCCCACAATGAGCTTTTATAACTTCTTCAAACCTAAACTTTCCTCTTACAAACTATCCAAAGTGTTAATACTGATCAAAACCTTTCATTAAATTCTCAAACAGAAAAAACATAAAGCTTTTATTTTGTAATTTCAGGATGATACGTTTTGAAAATCCTCTTCATAGTACAATATTAAACACTTTCACTGCTTTGTGGAAAATTGCATCTCTTCCATTATAGAAGAGTAAGTAAATAAAAAAGGTTGATTTTTGTCAGCCGGATTCCTTCTAATATTGTCTTCATTTTATCATGTCCATGAGGATAAACACTGGGTCTACACGTGCTTAGCAGGAATTGCAGTGTGTTATGTCTTCACTGTGAAGACATAATAGGAAAGTTAACACATACACATTTCTGCTGATAAACAGTTAACTGCATGTGGGTATCAGTTTCTATTGTTAGAAAGCTTAGGACATGCAATACCACAGAAAAAGGAAAAGATATGTACAAAAGAGGAATGAAGTTCTTTTAATGAATGGCAGGCAAAACCCACATTATTCACTTTAGCCTAGTAGCTTTTCTGAATTACAAGAAATCATATGGTATTCTTAGTATATGCCCACAAAAGAGGTGGAGGGAGAACAGGAGTTGATTAAGTTCATCATACCCCATGACACCAATGCATTTCCTTTTAGTCATTTGAGAAAAATCACACAGCACAAATTATTTGAAACAGTTTTTAAAAAGGTTACTAAACACATGGTGGAACATAGGTTTTCCTGCTGTTTGACACAGAGACTAGTAGACTGCATCACAACAGCTAGTGAGATTGTATCCTGTCCTAAAGCTTGCAGTGTAGTTCCTTAATCCCATTAATTTCTTTCATATTGTTCACATACATAAAATTAACATCAGTTCTTGTCCCGTAGGGATGGTAGGCTTGCGTATGTTGCACTAACCAGCACAGGTCTTAACAGAAGTCAATTCCACCATTTAATTTATTACCTAGTCTTTCAACTTCTGAAGCATAAGTCAACAGTCATATTTGTTTTCTTTATTTTTAGCTCAAAAAATGCTAAGAAGTTACAGTATTTATAGATGATTTCACATGCATATTCAAAACTTTACTAGAAATAGCTTTATGGTTGAAACATCTGGTCAGAAGACCTTAACTAAGCATCTACTGTACTATTACCACAAACTGATAGGAGTGCAGTAGGCAGAAAATACTCTTCTTAATTTCTCTGAAACATTTACATTTTGCATAAACCACCCATGAACATCAGGGTCTTGACTTTTAATGTCACTTTTCCTATATTCTCTGGATTTTCAGATCAATGTATATATACAAAATCTCACTGTTAATATATGGCAACTTTGTTTTCTGAGTAAACAGCAGCTCAAGTAAGGGGAAAGCACCACTTCTGCCAAAAAAACAGAAGGGAAATTCTCTGCTTCTGTTCTTTGCTATGACAATGTACTCCTGGAAGAAGAGTCACCAGGAAGGGGAATCTCTAGTGGGACGATGGTTAAGTCTAAGCAGTACTTAAAGAATTTCTATTTCTCTCACCTTTTTGCCTGCATCAGGAGTCTGGAAAACAAAGCTGTTCCAGCTGGCACTCCTCTAACTCCTTTTTGTACAGAAAAAATACTTCCATACTTCATCCTCCCATCCAGCTCCTCCTTTTTGTTAGGGATCTATACATTTCACTTTTCTTGAAACTCATTGTACAAAGTGCTGCTTCCTCCTTCGTCTAAGAATCTACAGCCAAGTTTGATCCCCTAAGCATTCCTAAGTCACTGCTCAAGGACAGAAAGAAGAAACCCCAGAAAAGTTAGGAAAATAGTATATAGGGGAAGAGGATGAATGAAGAAAACTAATGAAAAGGGACAGCAGGGAAGAATAAAAGTAGATTATGGTAGAAACTATTAACATTTACTTATAGCAATTTTTAGGATTCCTGTCATCATATTCCATAGCACTAATATAGCGACAGGGAGAAAGAAAAGAGTGAACTGTAAGGTAAAGGACAAACCAAAACTGGAGAGGGAAATGAAGCCAAGGAATTTGTAAATGGAAAGCTATGGTAGAACAAAGGGAACAAGAACTGCTAGCCACTGGAATTGGAAAATAGACTGGAAGACAGAAGACAAGAGGGGGAAATAATAAAAAGTTGATCAGTTGGAAGAAAAACATACTAATGCAAAGACTGTCTTGAGATCCAATATTACAATAAAATTCAAAGAACAAGCGTAGTTGTCAAGGGTTATGACTGTACAGGGGAAGAAGAAAACTAGACCAATCTCATGAAATAATTATGAATGCAAGAGCTCCTTACATTCAGATGCAATCAGGAAGTAACAGACACAGGCTGAAGTAGGGATTTTCTCTTTCAGACTGCATACATTAATATGTTCCGTATGCATTTTGTCCAGCAGAAGCAGCTGAGGCCTAAATGCACGCTACTTGACTATTTTACATTAGTCATTTCAGTACTTAATAAAGTCACTTTCTGGGACAAGGGGATGTTGGGGTTTTGCTCCATTTAAAATTCCTCTTTTTTCCCACGTCAGTTCCTAAGTTCTTCCTAAGCAAGAAACAGAACATGAATTTGCATATCTACAAAGAATACAATCAGATTACTGATTTTAATCTTTTTTAAATTAATGGTATTTATATCTGTGTTACAGAGAAGACTCAGGGCCCCAGTCAAGATCGAGGCTTACTGACACTGACACTGGATAAATACATGGCATCATCCAGTTCAGAGCTGGCACCTAGCCATCCAGCTTGGAACACAGACAGTGTGATCTTGCATCTGCTCACAAAAGACCACAAACACTCTTTGGGTAATTTAGTAAATGTCTAACAGTTGAAAATGGATCCAAGACCTCCAAAATTCCTGACTCCCTTTCTAAGCACTTGATCATCTTTTTCCTCTGGAGAAAAATGTCTTCTGGTGCATACATGTGTAGCTAGAAGGCATTTAGAACAAAGAGCAGTGAAGAACTGAAGCACTGTGTGTGCCCAAAGGATCCACCAGTGTACATCAATGGGCTTCACTGATTTCTATCAGTCTGCATCTTTGTATTTTCATTTGGTTTAATTATTTTTAGGCAGCTCATACACTAAGCTTATTCGAAGTCTCAAGTAAGAGGCGCTATAATAATACCAGCCATTTTACATAAGTGATTCTGTACAAGTGCAAAGGGGGGCGGTGTCAATGAAAGGAAAATGATCTTGATTAATCTTCATTAAGTGCAGCATTTTATCATAGGATAGGCAATGAATTTCAGGGACTGATTTACTTCCTATCTTTTAAAGCCTCACAAAGGTACCCTGGGCATTTAGAAATGCAGGTGTGTTTATTCCAACTCCTCAGAACTAAGCTCAGCTCTTTTTCTGACCAATTATCTCAGAACTTTCAATTCTGCTGATTTCAGTCATTACTTCTGACTGAGGAGATACCACTTAAAATGTTTAAATGTAATTCAACTGGAAAAAAACCAGTTTCTTTGTTTGTTTTTTTTTTAATCTAGTTTGTTGAATTATTAATAATGCTTTGTTTCACATTGTTTATCAGCATGGTTTCTGGATGATGACTATGCACACACACACATGTTTATGACTATTTTCTTTGTTACCACATTCTGTGGTGAGTATCCTTTGTTTTTCCCAATAAAAAACAAAGTTGTGCTCTGGAAAAAAACCAGAAAATGTTAGATGAAGCAGATGAAATACAGGTTTCCAGCAAGACAAACTATGTGAAAGAACCAAATAAAGCTTAAGAATAACACACAGCATTGTTCTCCAGCACCAAGCATGGGAATCACATCACAAATACTGGTTGTAAATGTAAACATGAGTTGCCAAAGGAAAAGAGAAAAAATGGCCAGAAAAACAGTAGATTCCATAAATAGGTACTTTATTTGAATTTCTGGGTTTTGGAATCAACTTAAGATTTTAATATGTGAATGACTTACAAATCCAATGGGAATCCACAATTAATTCAGCAAAAAAGGTCTTTACCCTAAGGCACTGAGATTGTTCCATTATATATGAACTAGTTTTCCTGAAATTGCCTAGTATATTCTTAAATTTAAATAGGAGTAATGTAAGATATACAAACTGCATAGTAGTTTTTCCTTTTCCTTGTAGTTAGACTGACCTTTCAGTTCACTAGCACAACTTTCTCTTAAATATCTGCTAGGTAAAGCAAAGCTTCCATCTTGATAGTACACTTTAATACAACACTTTGAACATTACAAATCCACCAAGTATTAAAACATACTGTTCTACATACGGAGCTGCTTTTCTTTCAAATGCAGACTATAATTAGCTATAGCCTCCCTTCTGCTCTACCTTAGCCTAAAAGAGGAGTGCTAGCTAAGTTGATATATGGGTTCCTTGGTTGTCAGACTGGCAAAAAAGTTGGTATAATACAAACAGGATGACAGTTGTTCCCAGGGAAGCAAAAAGTGCTGAGCGGCAGCTTGACATTACATAGTTTACACGTTGCAAGTGATTGCTTAGTTAAAACTTACAGAAATTACCTGAATATCTGTATTTTGTTCTGTAACCTACTCTCAGGGTATTCTTTATCATGCTTTCAACTAAAATGAATTACATGCAGGATTTTATTTTCTTGTAAAAAGGCAGCAGTTGAGAAATTCAACACATAAATTGAAGACTGTCTGTCTACATACATGAACATATGCCTGTCTACATACATTAAGTTAGGTTGGCTACACCATCTGAGAGTATGACCTTCTTACATTCCACAGCTACATTTAGCTACCTTGAAGGGAATTCTATTTGATTCATAGTGACATGCCGGGTCTCACATTATATTCAATTTGATCAAGGTAGAGGATAGCTTGTATTTAGATTTATCCATTTTTTAATGGGGCAAAGAGCACTCAGCTGAACCTTTATGGACTGCAGTTCAAGGGCTTCAGACCCTTCAGAAAACTAAGGATCAGGAGCAAAAGGGTGTAGTCAATCCTTCAGGCAAGCCAATTTTGAAGCTGTAATAATAACTGCTGGGACTCCAGAAGCAGTAATGCACAAAATAGTCCCTCACTGCAAAATGGGTGCCAAAGAACCCTGTAACTCTGAGTCACTAACAAAATAATCATCGTCAGCCCAAGTCCCTCTGCTTTCCAGGCATACTCCACATTTCAAATACCTAATGATGTTACCTCTCCATTCCCTAGTATCGCTGTCTTTATAGAGTAATAGTCTTCTTTGCAGTAATGCCAATCATTAACGATAAACTACATTCCTTAAATAAATGAACAGCTATGTTGTAATGTGATGCTGTCCTTTTTATTTTACTTCACCTTTCCAGGGCTCTGCAGACTACAGCCATTTGCAACAGGTCTTCTTAGGGCCTTGTCTTACAAAAGACAAAATGTTCTGGCCCTAATCCAGGAAAGCACTTAGATGCATGTTGACATTTAAGTAGATGAGTGGCCTTAGTGAGGTCAACTGGACTACTTACTTGTGTAAAGCTAAACCTGTCCTTAAATATTTTGTTTGATGGACGCAGACTACTCAGCACTTTGAGTGATTGAACCCTTCATGAGATCACACACAATTATTACTGCACAAACACTTCATGCAATAACAATTGCCTTCCAAATTGTTTGAAATATGTCAGTGAACAATTCAGTGTACAATTACTGCATCAAGTTTCAATCCAGTCCCATGGAAAACGTATGTGATTACTTCCAATAAGTATAAGGTGTTTCTAATTGTCATTCTGTATTTCTGCTGTGTTGTGAGGTGTGGAGATTGAAAGGATAGGACTGGCTAAGTCTCTGTCACCCCTAGTTTGCTCTCTGGCAAATGCTTACAGCAGTGCTAGTTCCTGCATGTGAGGGAGCTTTTTTTAAAACAAAGCAAATGTCTAGACCCCAAACTTGCTAACATTTTTGATGGAAACAGAACATCAAGATACCCCAGCATTATGTTGCCTGTCTAATCATAAACTAGTATTGCAGGATGGCAGCTGAATGTTGGCTCTTTGCCCTATAATCCAGCAAGTCGACTATTCAGTGTAAATCATAGCTTAGATTTAGTTTTCTGTTCTTCCTCTACAGTAACTGAATGGCTGGCTGCCCTCATTACCGTTACATTTTTCCTGTGTAGCATCATTAGCAGAAATTCACAAAGAATGAGGTTTTGTGGTCACCTACCAGTTCTCTCTTTGAGGTACCAAGCACAGAAGGGAAAAAGTCTGCACCTTTTATGAGGCCTGACAGGGAAGTCCAGCCACATCTGGCCCTGACAGTCCTCTCCAGTGCTGCTTGTTTCTGCTGCAAAGGGTGCAGGGCACAAGGCTTGAAGGGCTCAGTGAACTACTCTATCAGAGGGAATTAATTTGTTAACAAGTGACACAATCATGGAGTCAGAACAACAGTGCTCATCTTTCAGCTTCCTTCAGACTTTCATCAAATTACTTAGATCAATCAATTTAGCAAAAATTCCAAGGCCTTCTATTAGAGCAAAATTTCTTTTTGGTCCTGATATGTATACATTACCTATATAAGTAATCAGGAAATACTAATCAGTAGCATCCTAAGTAAGAATGTCCCAGTGCTTGTGTACTTTTATTTTTTTTCTGATATCCCAGTTGTTCTGGAAGAGGAAAAATGAAAAGCTAACACACTGCTTTGAAGGGTATCATCTTCTTCATGCGTTCTTCATCCTGCACTTGAATTCTCTGCCACCAGCTGAATGCCACAGAAGGTTATTACGGAGGTGTTGATCTCTGACCTTAATTTTTCTGCTACACAATAATCAGTGGACTGATCAACATCTAAAGATGTGTCACTCCTTCATAGTATACCGATGTCCAGCATGAAGTAAAACATTATTCCATGGGTAAAACCAGCAAAGTTTACAAAGCTGTTGAGTTTAACTAGCTCCCGGAAAAAATAAATGTTTCATTCGGTTCCATTCAAAGTAACACCCTGAAATTCGAAGACTATCTCGAATCACACTTGGGCTACACAACCCTTTGAACTTCTCAAAACAGTGTTGTAAATCTTGCAGCAATAAACTGCCTCGCAGGCATTGAGCACTTCCTGCTGGCTCTATGATACGAAAGACCACACCGAACAGCCCGTCTGCCTCTGACACGGGGCAGAAGCAGGAAGTCAGGGAGGCATCAGAGAAAAACACCATAACCCAGCCTGGTAAAGTCCTCACAAGCACTTTGTCTGAGCTTGGCTAAAGGTTAAACTGGTTCCTATGAGCTAATCTCTGCCTTGATTTTATGCTGACTTTCTGTTGAAAGTAAAACAGGAAGCAATGGCCAGACTGAATTCCAGCTAAAGTATTTTCTGTTTTTCTTTCTCTGTTTGTTTGACTCAGCAAATCTATTGTTTGTTAAATTGTTTTTACTACAATACCTAGCACTTCCGTAATCCAGGAACTGTCAGAGCTTTGAAAATACATTCATGATCATTCAGAGTCGTTAACAGTATCAGTTCGAAACACTTCTGTGTATTTGTTTTGTTACACTATCAGTGTGCTATTCTAAGGAGAACACACCTTCCAAAAGTATTCAAGAATGTGTGTCAAGAAAAAGGAACATTCCTCTTTCCAAAGTATGCAAATTTTAAACATGGTTTGAAAAAACAATCCTAGTCATTAAATTCTAGCACAAGAAAATAACCTACTGGATTTTTTTAATGGGAAAAAGCCTCACAAAACCCAATGAGAATCTGGACCCAAACTCCTCTTCAAACCTACATGGAAACAAATAGCAGTTTTATAAGTCTTCTGCTCAAGTGTGTGCAGTCAAGCTTTCTCTTTCTCTTTTTCTATCAGTGTTTCCAAAGTGCCTCCCTCTCACTGGTTACCAGGCAACAGAACAATATTGCTCTGCATGCACATCCAGCAATAACTGACATTATACTGTATTTCTGCAGAGTTTCTCAAAGAAAATAAAGATGTCCTGAAGTACTCTTATGTGATAAATAGCCACTGCCCAGAAGACATTTAAATGCTTAAAATGCTGATTTCTTTCATCATAGAAATGCAGAGATTGGAAAAAAAAAATCCACCCAACTTTCCTAATAGAGGAACTCCCATGCGAAGTGAATGTGTAACACTAAAACAGACCACACTGCAGAAGATTGCTGCTTCAGTAATTATTTCAGACAATTAACAACCTTTAGGTTCTACAGCCACTTGAGCAAACCCTTATCTTATAATCAAGGCAAAACTAATTTAAAAAAAAAGCAGCTAAGACATCAAGTTAAAGTTCTTTTCAGTGTCCAAAAGACTAAAATGCTGCCTGTATGACAAAGCTCTTTTTTCACCTGTTTTGTTTGCTGTTGATAAAAGTCAAAAGAGTGCAGCAGTTTGCCTAAAAATCTATGAGTTTTATACCAGTTATGAAAGATCGGCCCAGATCCAATCTAACCACACACCTTCCCTTAACCCAAATCATCACTGAGATGGAGGCATGGTTTGCAGCCCTTCATCTGGAATTAAGTTGCATTCAAGAAAGATCTGATTCTAGGTCCTGACCTAAGTAACTCTAGGTCCATTTGTGTGATTCAGTTTCAGATTTCATATTGTAGGTCAAATTCACCTTTATTTAATACTAAGATAAGAAATTAAAGGCTTTTGCAACTTTTTCACTCTCAAAACAGAAGTCTGTAATTACAAACAAATATCCCATGTAATCCCATCAAAATATGCAATGTACTGTATTCTTAATCCCTAATTCTCAAATACTAAAAAGGTATGCAGCAGTGTTAGTGAATAGCCCTCACAGGTGTTACACAAAGTCGTCTTAAAATGATGTCAAGGGTGAAGTCTCAGAATACTCAACAGCCTGGTTTTTGATTCTGCAGTGGTGAAATTGCATCATTTTATAAGACATTTTTTATTCAAATTTATAAGGGTAGCTTTCATTTTTGTTACACTTCTATTAGACTTTTTTTTGTTTGCTTTATATTAGATGTAAAACTGTAAGTGATTAATGTTTTCAGACTAGAAAAAAATCTGTTACCAGAATGATTTGAATCATGACCTTCAGGACAGGCAGTGCGTCAGAATATATGTATCACACCTGAAAAAAATAGTTCCATTCCTACTGCTGTTGATGTAGAGGTGGTATACAACTACTTGCTAGGTAACAGCAGAAAGATTTGTGGTTTGCTTTCTTGGATTTGGGAATGTGCAGTACAGCATAATGATGCATTGTCAGCTTGTCTAGATAACAGAAATAGCATTGCTCAATGCATACATTTGACACTTTATTTACTCCAAAAGTCAGCATAGATGAGCATTGAGTCTGTACAATAAACATGTCAGTTCTGTTTCTAGCTCTCACAAGAGGGACCAAATGCAAACGCTGGTTTACTAACTTATTTACAGAATGGCTGGAGCATTAGCTGGCTATTGCCTGTAGTAGGAATGTTATGCCTTGGTCAAAAGAAAGACTCCAGTCTGGACTGAAATATAAATAGCAATCACAAGAACTAACACCTCAAGGCATGACCTGGCTTGTAGTTTACTGCCGTTTCTTGTATGCCAGTCCTTCCCCATGTACAGCTTCTTTTAACTGAACAAAAAATATCATCAGCTTATTTTACAATTCGTAAAATCCAGTACACTCCAGAGTACTTACTGAACCTTATATAAAATCCCCAAGTGGTAGGCAACAGCATATTTTCTCTGCAGAAGAAAGCAAACAATTAAATTAGATGGGATGAGAGCGACTGAAAAGATGATGTGTCTACAGAAATCAGCTAGATCCCTTACGTGTTCATTCTAACAGTTGATTTTATTCATGGAAGTACAATTTTTTTGAGAAAGAAGTTCAAGAGAGACAGCAGAGGGGAGATGATGGCATCTGGACTCCCCTGAAGCCAACTTCACTTTTTATCTTATCAAAGTTATATTTGAGTAGTCTTACTAAATAACAGGGGAGAAAAAAAAAACACTTAAAAATGAGTATTTATTTTTTTTACTTTGCCAATGATGAGAAACAATATTTGCATATTGAGTCTTTTTCCACACATACAGACACACACTTGCAATCCAATTATTTTAAGCTAAGCTAAATGAAAAAAATAAATTGTGCTATCTCCTAAAAACCAATCAATAGCCACTGTAAGGATCAATAGTCTAAAAAACTATTGACTGCTCATGTCACAACCTGTACTTTCCATTCCACACTAAATACAATTGTAGATCAATATCCGCCAGATGTCCATTTGGAAACAAAACATTCTGGCTATGGTCTCTGTCCTTAACCTCACAAAAACTATTGGTCTTTACATTTCATTTAAACGTCCCCTGGTGTGCTGTAATATTCCACTAACAGCATCTCCCCGAAGCCTCGTTACCTTCCTTTACCAAACATAGTGAGGGAGGTACTTTCCATGGCTTTCATTAGTCCACCCCACATCATACAGCCTTCGTCGTTCTGACAGTAGAGATTTTACTTATTTATTTATTTGAGAGTTTATTCAGAAGGAGATGAGGGGAAAGTTCCTGACTTAGCAATGAGGGGCAGTTACTTATCTTTAAAGAGAGTTGACTGTCAAGACTCACACCCTGGTCAAGCAAGCATGCTTCTCTTTTGCACCTATATTACGGATGGATCTCCTTCTAAAACTGATCATCCTTTTTTTGAGAAACAGAAGGCTGAACAATACACAAACCCCTCAGCTGTTAAAAACTCACTGCTGCTCCCCCAAAGAGATCTGAGGCACAGAATTTGTTGAGTGCAGAAATGTTCCCATTTCTCAGTTGTGGGTGGCACGGGCACAGGCTCTCCTGCAGCCCGAGCACTGACCAAAGCTCCACTGGTGTGGCAGAGGGGGAGCGGCGCTGCTGACAGGATTCCTCTCCTGTGAGTCCTGCAGTGAGAACTGAGTAAGTACTGTGGTACTTCGCATCTGAAGGAGGAGCTGGATCTTGTGTTGTCAGAGAGAGAGAGAGAGAAGGTTTAAAAAGGTAATTTTTAGAGACTGTCAAAACTGAAAAGTGTAAACATTGTTAACATTTCTTTAAAATTCTGGCAGGGAATGAAAGCCGCCTGGATGTGTTCCATCCTACAGTTGCAAAAATGTTTAGCAAACCATATGCTGCCCTAGAAGACAGGTCCTAGGCAGATCCTCCCTGGTAGGTTCGAGAGCAGCAGCAGGCAGCTTGGCCTTGGAGCGCTGCTGCCATTGCCCCATCCCACACCACTGCGTTTCCTGTTTCTGCAATAGTGTTTGCTAGATGTGCTGCTGCACGAGGTCCTAGAGATAGTGGGCAGCACTAGTTTTTACATGGAAAACTATGGATGCATGTCTTTTCAACTGTAAATAGTACCTCTTTCCATTTACATTCATGTAGTAAGGATTCAAATATCTTTGTGAGGTACCTGCGGTTATTAAATAGTCGACATTTCCTTTGCATTTGATTTTGCATAATATGGTTGTATAGAGAATAGTTCCCCTTTATCATATAATTCTGCAGTAACTTTTGGGGCATCTTTAGTTCTACGTTAGCGTGAAATGCATGTAAGTGATTTCAGAGTCAGACAGTAGGAATTTTCACAAGTTTTCTGTAGCTTGGAAAAAATACTGATTAAATAACTGCAATGTAGATGTTTTTAACATGCTCTCAATGACTGCTAGGCAACATGACTCCAAAAATTAAAAAGTCAATTGCTTACATTTCACTCTCTTGTCTGAGCAGTTCTGGTGAATTTATCAGCACAGTAGTGTAAATGAAGCAGAATTTGGCCAAGTGATGCAAGATGCCATTAGCATTTCAAAACAGGCAATATTTTGCAACAATGACAAATATCTTATAACTCACATAAATTACATATACTTGCACAGACATCTGTTTGGTTACACAAAAGCCTCATTTTTTTCCCTAAATTCCAAATAGCTAATTCTGGATCACTTATCCTCACTCAGAGGTTCTCACATGCCTACCATCTCAACATTAATTAACTGTATGCTTCTCAACCCTGTACCTTCTCAGTCCCATAAATTATTTTGGCCCTTTCAGCCTGACAATAATTACAGTGCCTCATAATTCACACTGACACACTTCATCTTGAACTCAAACTGTCTTTTATGGTGATAGCTGCAATCATACATACCAGTCCTATAGTTCATACTGGTCTCTCCCAGCATTAGTACCTGTAGCCTATAATGAGCTTCATCATCCTATCTTGTCCACTGTCCATCTCTGGCCACCTGCACTTACGTAGGTTCTCCACTCATTTTTCAGGTCCAGGAAGGAAAAGTCAGGTATCATTTACTCCTGTCCGTAGCCCTGAACACCAGGGAGAAGGAGAAACAGGGTATTTTAGCAAAGACTAGGGCACAGAGAAAGGTTAAAAACATTGAGAGCTTTTCTTGTAGATTAATGTCTTCTCTTAGTGGATTAATAGAGGAGTTGGTTTGAGCACTGCAGTCAAACCAACAGTTTGGCTATTTTTCAGCTACTGGTTATAATCTGGATTTCTACTATATTGGGGAAAATGCAAAGATCCCAGTAGTGACTGATTCAGACATATTGGGCAGGCTTGCCTAGTGGGGCAAAAGAGCAACAGCGTAGTCAACTCCTGTGGGATTTTTACAGCCTGATGGCTCTGCAGCATCTGTATTTTGGTGGCTTCACTGAATGCTCCCAGGAGCACACAGCTGCCAGCTGGAGGCTGGTAGAGCCTGAGGGGATGATCACTGCCAGCAAACGCCCTGGGGGCCTGGCTGCCTTCTCCAAAGGCTTCTTCCGAGCTGTGGGCTGCTGGTGCTGAGCAGAGAAGCCATAGCCCTGGAGGCACAGAGCCGGGAGACATAGAGGTGTCTCAGGAAGACTGCAGCAGCAGGAAGGCTGCAGAGCATTGCACTGAGAGAAAGAAAACTATAAGCTGAAGAAAGAGAAAAAAACCCCTCTTTCTAGCTAAGTACTGTGTTCTTCCTCCCTTCCCCCCCATCCCAGTTTTAGGATTTTTAGGAAGAAGCAGACACCTGCCACCCTCTCAAAACATCCGTCTTCACAGTGAGCACACTCCCAGGAGCCTACAGCACTTCTGGAGCTCTATCTGTGCATTTCAAGCACAGCCACAACCAGGCTGTCCCAGCCACAGCCAGACCACCCCAAGGACAGCAAGGCTCAGGAGCTGGCTCAGGAGAGGCTTCCATTCCCTGCAGCTGCAGGGAGAGGTTTCGGCTGGATGTCTTGCATCAGTTAGGGAGCCTAACACCGTGCACTGTCACACTGTAGCGAGAAGCAGGAATGGAGGCAAAGGAATGGAGCAAAACACACTATATAAGAGCTATGTTTCCCTAAATGTCACAACTGCTGGCTTCTGTGACAGAAGATGCAGAGTGGAACAGCAGAGCAGAGAGAGAAAGAATCCAGGCTTGGGAATAACACTAATGTTCAAGGGAAGGTTTATTTCCAATCGGAGAGCAAAATCAGAGCTTAGCAGAAGGCACTAGGAAGGGGCAGTGTCCATGTGGGAAGGAAACCTGCTCAGAATTTGCATTTTCATACTAGAGAAATCTAATATGCTTTTTACAAACGTATATGTCAGATCTTTCCCTTACTCTAGCAGTTATTATTCTCCCTCTTAGTTTCACAATCAGAAGCCTAAACTCCAGCAGTATGTCCCAAACCTTTTTAAAAATAGCCTACTTAGAATCTTTTTTATTTGATTACAGGACCATGAAAATTTCCAGATGCATTTTTTGGAATTACACTGCCAAGAAACTGAGACTCTTAGCTGTCACAGTCAGCTAATACAGTCACTCTGGACAGGGGTATTTCAAGGAAAAATACCAGCATCCTAATCCAAACAAAAATGACTTGGAGAAGCCTGAGCAAACCGGCAAGAACATGATGTAGAATGCCATAGAAACCATCAACATATTTTACTAATTAGCTTAGAATTAGCTGGAGTTTTAGTTAAAACATGCAAGCATTTACTGTGTGATGGACCCTGATGACGTTAACATGATGCTGAATTACAGTTACATATTATTAAAAGCTTTTTCAATGAGCAATGAAAACCAGTATTTTCCTACTGAACTTTTGAACCTCTATTATTTCAAAATGTGGTTTTTTTCTCCCTGGTAAAGGAAGAGAGAGAAATTTATGACTGACAGTTTGGAAATCCTTGCTTTGTGAAGCATTTTGAGGACAAAACAGTCATGAGAAATTACACCTACCCCCTATCTCCCCAAGCAGTTTGTGCTCCAAAGCTAACCAGGAAACAGTCCCAGCCAGTATTCAAACAGATGCCAAGAACAAATATAATCTGTTAAAGAAAATCTGTTGATAATGCTTTAATCCCCAATAGATGTAATCGATAGATAAACAAGCCAACAAACATATGGCTGGAGATGTCACCATAAAAGACTAGAAAGAATCGAGCTATCAAAATCTACCCTGATGGTATTCCTCTAACATCTTGTGCTTCTGTAACTTGGTGAAGCTATTTTGTTTGTCTATGATTCAACAAAATTACTGTGTTACCAGTAAGTTTGGATTTGAATAAGGCAAAGGTAGAAACCACAGTATTCCTTTTATTTTTGTTGAGATAGAAAAGACTTCTGCAACCAGGACATGATTCTGTAACACCAGCAAAGTTAGGGTGAATCTTCCCCCTGTGTATAGTGAGCACTGGCCCAAGACTTACATACATTAGGAGTCGCAAAGGAGCTGTGAGATGTCAGTATCACTACACATCCTGATGCTGAAGAATATCCCTAGTATCACCCGATGGAGATTTGAAGGGGAAGAGGATGAAACCAGGCTGGCTAGAGATAAACCTCAGGGCAGCATGCCAATGTTTGAGGGACAGTGTGCTAGCAAGGTCTTTCAGTCTGCCATCTCAAAGGAGGTAGGGGATGGAGATCCATGCGGCAGCAAAGACACAGGGCTTATCGATGTGTTAGAAAGGAGATCCATGCGGCAGCAAAGACACAGGGCTTATCGATGTGTTAGAAACCATGGAAGCGTCTGAGAATGGTCATGTAGGAATTAGGGCTTCTCCCCAAAAAAAGGTGGCAGGATCAATAGCCCAGCTGAATTGCATCTACACCAATGAATGCCACATGGAGGAGCTGGAAGCCTTTGCACAGCAGTAAAACCCTGACACAGTTGCCATCACAGAAACATGGTGAGATGACTCACACAACTAGAGTGCTGCAGTGGATGGCCCTAAATTTTTCGGAAGGGATGGGCAGGGAAGGAGAGGAGGTGAGGTAGTTCCGTAAGGGAGTGTTTTAACGGTCCAGAGCTTAATGATGGTGATGATCAGGTTGAGTGTTTCTAGATAAGACTCAGCAGGAAAGCCAACAAGGCAGATATCCTCCTGGGAGCCTGTTACAGACTGCCCAACCAGGATGAAGAGGCAGATGAAACATTCTACGAGCAGCTGGGAGAATCTCCCAATCGCCAGCCCTTCCTCTTATGGGGGACTTCAACTTACCACACAACTGCTAGAAATACAGTACAGCAGAGAGGAAACAGCCTACGAGGTTCCTGGAACGTGTGGAAGATACCTTCCTGACACAGCTGGTTGGTAAGCCAACTAGGAAAGGTGCCCCGCTGGACCTGTTGTTTGCGAACAGAGAAGGACTGGTGGGTGATGTGCTGGCTGGAGGCCGTCCTGGGCATAGTGATCGCAAAATAACAGAGTTTTCAGTTCTTGGAGAAGGAGAGGGGTCAGCAGAGCTGCTGCCTTGGCCTTCCAGAGGGCAGACTATGGCCTGTTTAGGAGATTGGTTGGCAAAGTCCCTCAGAAGGACACAGTCCTGAAGGGCAAAGGAGTGCAGGAAGGCTGGACATTCCTCAGGAAGGAAATCTTAAGGCACAGGATCAGGCTGTCCCCACATGCCCAAAGACAAGGTATCAGGGAAGACCATCAGCCTGGTTGAACAGAGAGCTTTGGCTGGAACTCAGGACAAAAAGGGAGAGTTTATAAAGTTTGGAAGAAGGGGCAGGCAACCCAGAAGGACTACAAGGATGTCACGAGGTTATGCAGGGAGAAAATTAGAAGGGCAAAGGCCCAACTAGAACTTCATGTGGTTGCTGCCATCAAAGACAATAAAAAAAATGTTTCTGTAAACACACTGGCCACAAAAGGAGAGCTAAGGAGAATCTCCATCCCGTATTGGATGTGGGGGCAACATAGTGACAAAGGATGAGGGAAAGGCTGAGGTACTTGATGCCAGCTTTGCCTCAGTCCGTAACAGTAAGACCAGTCGTTCTTGGGGTACCCAGCCCCCGAGCTGGAAGACAGGGACAGGCAGCAGAATGAAGCCCCACAAACCAAGGGGAAATGGCCAGTGACCTGCTGTTCCACTTCAGACACACACAGGTCTGTGGGGCTGGCTGGGATCACCCAAGGGTACTGAGGGAGCTGGCAGAAGTGCTCAATGAGCCGCTTTCCATCACTTATTGTCACAGCACTCTCCAAACTATCAAGCTGAAACAAGTTCTCTACCATCTCATACCAGCACACTCTTCATGCCAGTCCCTCTGCTGCCTTCTCCTCATCTTGCCTCATCCAGAGCCCGGTCTCTCTTCTCTTGCTTCTGCCTCTCTCCCTCTTCATCAGCTCTCATAAGCCTCACCTGCACCTTATCTACATCCACCAACCGGCGGCCCCTGAAGCCCACCCACAGCTGTATATTGTCAATGCTAATTAACCAGCTTCATTCCTCTACAATTTATCAGCAGTCCTGCTAACCCAGGAGATCCCAGGTGACTGAAGATTTGCAAATGTGACACCCATCCACAAGAATGGCCAGAAGAAGAACTTGGGGAACTACAGGCGTGTCAGCCTGATCTCAGTGCCAGAGAGGTTATGGAGCAGATCATCCTGAGCACCATCACACAGCACATGCAGAATCAACCAGGGGATCAGGCCCAGCCAGTGTGGGTTTATGAAAGGCAGGTCCTGCTTGACAAACCTGATCTCCTTCTACGTGACCTTCTTAGTGGATGAGGGAAGGGCTGTGGATGTTGTCTACCTGGACCTTAGTGTCAAAAGCCTTTGACACTTTCCCTCAGCATTCTCCTGGAGAAACTGGTGACTCATGGCTTAGATGGGCATGCACTTTGCTGAGTGAAAAATTGGCTGGGTGTCTGTGCTGGAAGAATGGTGGTGGATGGAGTTACATCCAGTGTGTGGCCTGTCACAAGTGGTGCTCCCCAGGGCTCAGTGCTGGGGCCAATTCAGTTTAATATCTTTATCAATGATCTGGATGAGGGTCCAGTAAGTCTGCAGAAAACACCAAGTTGTGGGGGAGTGTTGATCTGCTTGAGCGTAAGAAGGGTCTACAGAGGGGATTTGGACAGGCAGGATCAATGGGCCAAGGCCAACTGTATGAGGTTCAAGAAGGCAAAGTGCTGGGTCCTCCACCTGGGTCACAATGACCCCATGCAGTGCTGCAGGCTTGGGAAAGGGTGGCTGGAAAGTGCCTGGTGGAAAAGGACCTGGGGGTGCTGGTCAGCAGCCGGCTGAACATGAGCCAGCAGTGTGCCCAGGTGGCCAAGGCCAACAGCATCCTGGCTTGTATCCAAAACAGTGTGGCCAGCAGGACTAGGGTGGTGATCATCCCCCCGGTACTCGGCACTGGTGAGGCCACACCTCGAATTCTGTGTTCAGTTTTGGGCCCCTCACTACAAGACAGACATCGAGATGCTGGAGCATGTCCAAAGGGCAATGAAGCTGGTGAAGGGTCTAGAGCACAAGTCCTGTGAGGAGCGGCTGGGGGAACTGGGGTTGTTTAGTCTGGAGAAGACTCGGGGGGGACATTATTGCTCTTTACAACTACTTGAAAGGAGGTTGTAGCGAGGTGGTGTCCATTTCTTCTCCAAGTAACAAGGAATGGGACAAGAAGAAATGGCCTCCAGTTGCACCAGGCGTGGCTTAAATTGGATATTAGGAAAATTTCTTCACCAAAAGGGCTGTCAAGCATTGGAACGGGCTGCCCATGGAAGTGGTTGAGTCACCAGCCCTGGAGGTATTTAAAAAAGGTGTAGATGTGGCACTTAGGGACATGGTTTAGTGGTGGACTTGGCAGTGCTTGGTTTACAGTTGGACTTGATGATCTTAAAGGTGTTTTCCAGCCTAAGCAATTCTATGTTTCTATGATTCTACCTAGCGATTTATAAAAGAATCAAATATTCAGCGTAGTTTTCCCGTTTGTAATGAGAATAATGAAAGTTTTCAATAATTTTTTGGAAAAGTTATTTCAAATCTATTAATTGAAGGGACTTTTTTAACAGATAAGTCCTAGTATCAGTTTTTCATCCTATTACTCTTTCATGTATCCCATTTCTCACTGTTTGCCTTCTTATGTTCCATGTTATCTTCTACTGAATGTATTGGGCGAGTCTGTTTAGTCTGACCACAGGCATGACAGGTCAGAGAACCTTACACAGCCATCTATGCATCAAGCCTGGATACTCTTTTTGGGTTATGTCCAACAAAGATACTAGTTCTTCACTCTAGTTTTAGTGCTCTTCCCCTCCTCTTTTCTTCTTCTCCAGCAGGCTGAAATAATTTGTAATGCTAAGGACACAGGAGCCGTGTGACTCATTTCCTTGCCGGTGGGGTCCATCAACTGAGAGATTGCATTTGATTTTTTTTCCCCTTTATTACATAATTTTAAAATATAATAATAAATAGTAGCATAGCTTTAAAATTTACCACAAGCCACAAAGAGAAGCAGTGCATTTTACTGGAGTGGAGTCTATCTACACAGATGTTACAACTAACTAAATGCCATATCACACAAACTCCAAAAACTGGGATTTGAATTAATAGAGCGGGATTATTGTTTAAATGGTTAATTTATTGCCTACCTCTCTAAGACAGTTTATACTGCAGAGAATTCAAATCCTATGCATTCCAGCCCTGCAAAGGGCTGCTTAGGGAGTAGCTGATAAAAGATGTAATAAATTGTATATTGTATTGTATATTGATATTGTATTTGATACAATTTTTTGAGACAAATTGCTTTTTTCAGTGGATTCATACTTACAGGTATGAAGTAAATAATTGTAAAATTTCTCCTCCCCCTTCTCCCTACTGTCCTTATTTGCCTTTTCCACTCCTTTCCGTATTTTTAAATACCTCCCACATTTCCTGGCCCCCATGCTCTCCCTCCCTCCCTCCAGTCTCCATTTCCCCAGCTTTTTGCACTATTTTTGTTATCTTTGTTCTTTCTTTTGACATCCGGGAACTTCATGGGTACTACCACCCTAAACAAAATCATTCCTTCTGTACTGTTCGTTATTCCCTACCTCCACACAGTATCAGAAATACCATAAATGTCTGCCTGCATCTTTCACTCCCTTCTCAGAGCCTCCCCCTGTCCCCTATTCCTCAGAACGCTTTCTGTACATGCATACCCTGCAATCTTCTCCTATTATCCCTTCCACTATTCATTCAAGCTCTTGAAGCCCATCCAGATTCTGCTCTATACTCTGGCTATTTTTGCTGCCAGAAAATGATCTAGTTCTCATATTCCTGGGCAAGGAAACAATCTCCATCTCCTGTCTCACTTCCTGGATACAATTTCACCATCAAATGTCTCTCTTTTATATTCCACTTTTGTTGCTCACCAGTCCTAGCAGTTCTTAAATTTCTGCCTTGCTTTCTGTCATTTAGAGGTTCAGGTATCACAGCATCATTTACCCTTAATGTATAGCTGCCTTTTTTATGTATAACTAATCCAACATCAAATACAGATAACCAACTTACCTCAAACTCCTCCCAGAGTACAGATTTAGTGAGACACAGTTCTTGCTAGACAAATTATTTATAGGTCAAGTTTCACTGTAGAATAATGACTGACGTTTTCCTCTGTATGGAAATCACTAACTCTCCAAGGTACACTTGAAAATCCTATTCAATGAAGTTTGGTGTTCTGCAGTGTTTTGCATTTAAACCAATAACAGAAATTTGCATTAGCATGTTGGCCCCATTAAAATCCTCAAAGAACTAGTAGTTATTTTCTCTGTATATCTTGTTTTTCCCTCATTTCCTCATTCATATGTCAATGTTCCTTGTAAATATCAAAGATCTTTTAGGTGATAACTGCTGTTTTGGTCACTTCTGCTTATAAGGTCACTGCCTTATACATAATTTTGATCATAACCTTTCATGTTCAAGGAGAAAAAAAAACATTTCACTTGGGTTTACAGTTAACTCCTCTAGTCTAGACTTCAAAGTCAAACTGTATTTATGAGATTCAGTAAGCACCGGTCCTGAGGGCTCTTACCCTGAAAGTCACTGCAAAAGTATCTGAAAAGCAAAAAGTTTGGAATCTGCCTTTCCTCTTGGAACAAAGTTATGATTCATGATCAGCAAGTAGGCTAAAACAAAATAAAAAAAAAAACCAAACAAACAAACAAATAAAAAACCCCAAACCCAGTGATTAGAAAGTCCGGTCACATCATATCTAGTATATTAATGTTAAGACGTTACTTCTCAATGAAGGCAAATTCTGCATTTTCCCCTAACAATTGCTGAAAAGGTCTTATCCAAACTGCCTTCACTATAGACAGATATTCATCTCAACTTCTTCGAAATGTGTCTGCGACAATAACCAGGGATGCACCCTCCACTGTTTTTCAGTGCTGCCAATTCTAAAGTTAGGATAGGAACCTGAAGATTAAACCTGCACATCATTTGCACTTGTGATCGCCGCTGCTCCTTGTTGCTAAGGGCTACCCCTCTTACCTTAAAGGAAGCTTCTTGTAGGTCACAGAAAATGGAAAAGTCTCCAAATAAACCCGGCCAGAGAATTCCTTTCCTTCAGCCCCCTTCCCTTGCTTTGATATACCAACCACGAGGAGAGGGAAGCAGTGACATTGCTAGATGGTCTGTGCAGCTCACAGGCACTTCCAGTGAAGTGATCCCCCTGTGCCAGTGACTCTGTCGGGGGGCAGCTACTTGCATTATTTTATAGCACAAAGTGGTTGTTCTGCATTAAAGAGCCTGACCAATTACTTTCATTACTGTCTATATAGCATGTAGCATGCCACTGCCAGCTTGTAAATTCTAAATGTTAAACAGTAGGTTTGATTATATTTTATTATTGGAAAAAGTGTGCTCTGCTTGGAAACATTTCCTCCTTCCCTCCCCTCCAAGACACCCATAAATGATTTCAGGCTTTTCAGGACAGGGATTTCAAAAGTGCCCTTCCAATTAAAAGCCATTTTTACTAGCTTGGATGTTACTCTGGTTACAATTTGGGTTTTATAGTTCTATTTTGAGGAATATGGTAATCTGAAACTACAAGGGAGGGAATACCACCCATTCTTCCAGCAGCTGGAGATGAAGCGCATTCAGGGTTAAACTGCGCTTGGTTAATACTTGCAGCAATTTTACCTCTAATTATTCTCAATGTCTGAGAAATGTCTGTGTAAGTGGGAAGAATATGGTTTTGTGGTTGTCCAGAGTTTCTGAAATTCCACTTGTTCCATTGTGTTGTGTCTGGGAATCTGCTAAAAAAGTTAAAATATAGCTGAAATTTGACATTTCAGGATGCGTGGCTGGTGTAGACTTCGAGGAATAAAATTTGTGAGGTGCAATTAGAGAGAAAAAAGGTATCTGGAATTCTTTCAGGCATGTCGTCCTCAAGCTCGTTGCCATAGACATTGAAGGTCAAGTGCTTTTCAGTTAGCAGTATCTTTAGGATGTATACACATATTGTCTCTCCTTCTGCAGCAAGCACAGGTATCTAGTGTGCATTACGCCTGCTCACTTGCAGAATCCCAAGGAATTAGAGACCCTGAGAGGACGGAAAGTAAATTATGGAAGTGCATATAGACAATGTATCTTCAAGATTCCTGTTTACAGAGCGGATCTGTGCACAGACTGCCATGCTCGTTGTAGGCCACAGGCACAGACAAAAAAAGGAAAGATTTATTCCTTTTCAAATAGAAGGACAAGGCTTGATTGACATCCCAGGTCAGACATAATGCCTCGTCCCTAGAAATGTAGGCTGTGAAATAATATAGACAGGTTAATGTTTTGATTTTGGTGAAAATCTGGGTTAGCATAGGTAGAAACTACAGGGGAAAAAAAGATCAGTTTCACTTACTTTGTGAAAAAGCCTATATCCAGCTTTTTGCCTGCATTTAAAAAAAAAACAAAAACAAAACCAAAACAAACCCAAGCAAGAAACAACAACAAAAAACACCCAAAAAACCACCAACAACAACACCAACACCAACACCAACAACAACAAAACTTTAATGTGGACCACTAGTGCTACAAACTTGAACTAAGCTAAACTTAAGCTAAGGAAGGCAGAAAAGAATAACAATTTTTTTGAGAGTTTTGAAGCTCTACATGGAACAAATCAAAGCCCACAAGACCAAATAAAACTCTGAGCAGTGTACCAGGAGTTACAATTGCTACTATCAAATTCCCATCTTGACCTACTGCAGAATTGCCCTCAACTCAGTTCACTCAGTATAAATAAGCAAGAAAACCGAAACCACGATTTGTATTTCTCCACCTTCCAGCTGTTTGTTTTGTATGACTTCAGGTAATTTGGGCAAGACTCTGCCAAGCTTTTACATGAAATGCCTCAAGAGAAGAGGGGGAAAAGTATGTGAGGAATGTTTTCTGGGCTTATATATACATATATACGCTGAGCAGAGGTAGAGGGTGGATGGCACTGAAATGCTCTTCAGAAATGCTCGGTGCCAAAAGGGATGAGATGATGTAGGTGTGACAGGTAGAACCACAGCTCTCCTGGCTGCCTGCATACGAGGTCTGCTGACCCCTTTTTAAAGCTGAGCCTGTATCTTTACCTAGGTCAGGGGATGGGAGATCAAAACAAGACTCCCTAAAATCTTGTTCAGAAATTAAATGAAAACTTTGCCTCCCTAGTGTACCCAATTTTATTTACCACCAGTTGTATTTTATTGTTTTTATTGTATTTTTATTGGTTTTGTAGTGTATTACATAGTACCACAGGCATTACACAAAGATCCTAAGACAAGGTACCTTTATGTCAGAGGTTGTACAAATACATACGAGGAAATGCTTTTTGTTGCAAAGAACTTCAGTCTACTGTTGCTTATAAATAATAAAAACAAACAGGAGGAAGAGAAAAACAGGATTAGAAGCATAACAGCCTCACAGCAAGTGAATAGCGTGTCCAAATTTGATGTTGATTATGCTAGAATAAGTCTGGAGTGGGTCAACTTCAGCCACAAGTCCTACACCAGTCTAAAAGCTGCATCAATCAGGAGAAAAGGAAAGTAAATTCTGGGATTTCTGTGGACTAAGGAAAAGCCACAAATGCATTTTACATCACAAAGAGAGAAAAGATAAATTAAAAAATTACACAGGGTGGACAAATGAGATGCTGAGACTTGTCCAGGAAGCATTTGATAGCATTTACAGCACATCAACACCCTTTCTGTGAAGTGAACCTAGATGAGCTCAGAAGAGACTTCATATAAGTAAAACCAGTCGGCAAATTGGGAAACAAGTTCTTTGGTGGGAAAGTAGCTTGTTGAAAGTCCATCAAGCTGGGAAGAAAAGTGGAAAAAGAAATAGAGTAGCACAACAATATACAACACAAATAATGAGGGTGGACCACTAAAGACGCAGCTCAGCAGGGTGAGGACCTCCCCGTTCTCCTCCGCACACTTCCCACATGGTGTTCCCCAGCAAGCCTTCCCGTAGGTCTGACTGCTGCTGGAGGACCAGGAAGATGTTGCCTGGAAGGACATACCTGAGGGGAAGCCCAGCAGGGGCTCCCAGGCCTCCCGTGCCTTCTCCCCAGGCAACCAGTGCTCATGTCAGACAGACATCTCGCCCACAAGCACCTTCCCGTCAGAGGACTGGGGAAAACACCATTTCTTGGAGGTGGCCCCCACAGCCAAGAACTGGGTATTGTCTGTGTAACTGACCGGCCGCAAGAAAAAAAATCACCTCTGGACTATTTGCTACTTTGCAGGGTGGCACATAGCAACCACCCAAGCCACAAAGGATCCAAACTTTCTTTTGGTTGTTGATGGGCAAAGAAGTTATTTGGTGGACTAACGAAAGGCCTGGATGAGACGCAGGGTTGTTTGAGTTTCACTTTGGGGTTTTTTTCCCCTTATAATTAGGCAACAGTGTAATGGCAGAAATACAAAAAGTCTGTATACAGCAACTTGTGGCAAGCACAGTCGGGAAGATGAAGCTGGAGTAATGGGACTGTATGAAAAAAAGGTTTTAAATTGATTGATTTTTTCCCCTCTGTGTTGCCCAGTGATAACATGAATACATGGCCAAATGAACATGAAAGACTTCAGGATTGGTATAAGGAGTAGTTCTAAAATGTGAACGTCCTTCATGTACTGTCTGATTTCAATGATAGAGAGGAAAAATTAATTCCTTTTTTGTGTACTGCTTAAGTGGGAATCAGCAAATTGGGCATATTGTTTCTGTCATTTTATTTTATTGTGCTGTAGCTAGAAGAAGAAATCAATAAAGAGACACTAAAAAGGTACATCTCTAGAGAAAGCTAATCAACCTATTATTGACTCACCTACGGTTATTTTTTGAAGAGAAAAATATCCAGACAATTTTCAAGAGTCAGATACCTTGATTGAACACAAAGCCCTAGCAGCGTATAGAAAAGCCATCACAGTGGCAGAGAAGGACAGCAGCTTTCCCTGGGCAGAGGTCACTGCTGGAATATAGCACTTCACAGCCAAGGACTCACTAGGCATTTGAAAGGAATAAAGAATTTACATTATATTTTCACCTCTAAATACTCTAACCAAAGCAACATACAAATGGATTTTGAAATATGTATATGCATCTTTACAGATCTGATTTCAGTAATATGAACGCTTATCCAAAGTTAGGTGCTCAGTCACTTGAAACTTTTTGCATATGTGTCTTCCTAGCAGGAAACTATTCATCAGTGTCTGCATCCAGAGCGGACCAACCCTTGGACGTTACGAGTAACACAAGAGCTCACTCACCCCGTACAAGCCCCAGTACAACGCATTACGTACCGTGTAACATTCCTCAGTTTTTCTGCAGGGCAATGATTTCATCTGCAGTACATCTGCTCTCTGTCTGCTGGAATAACTCACCTCATTCATTCAGAGAATATCTTCTAACAACAGAGCTGCTCTCCTGTCTCAGTTTGAGAAGGACAAATAGCCCTTTTAAAAACAAATGTCTGGCCAAAACTTATAATAATTGCAGATGTTATCCCATAACTTAAAGGAAAGATCTTTACTGAGCGAGGTTGTTTCCTTTCATATGCAAAGAAGAATTTTGGTTACTTTTCCTGTTACATAAACTTGCATTTTGTATTCACTTGTATTTCAGTCAAAGAAGTATTAGGATTTGTAGCATTTGCTTCCTAAATTGAATACTAATTCTTTTGCCACCAGTATAACCTAATAGACCAAAAGCTTGAAAAATTTCAGGCCAGCTAAACTTGCTTTTCTGATGCAGACAAGTTTTAAAACACATTTATTGCTCTGAGTGGAACTTACCTTAATATAGCATTCAAGTTTCCTTTTTCTCTACAGATCTGAACAGTAAGCTGGCTTACAGAATTAATCCTCAGAATCAGATGAATCAAATCACTACTTATTGATTTAACAGATAAGGGCTTTACTTGATTTTGAAAATGTTATTTTAATTGCTAATCGTGGTTTTATTTACATCCATTAGTATTTTTAAAGTGCAAAATACATGACAGGGCAGTCATCTTCAGTACACATAAAGAACTGTGCCATCTAGCACCCAAGCATCCTTCATCATGCACAGCATTGAAATTCCAAGTTAGCCGGTATTTCCAATTGCACTCACAAATGGTACTGGTTAAAATGTGTCCATGGCACAGACAGTGTCGTAGCCTAGTCATCTGGAGGGAAAATCTATTTAAAAAACTACTGAAAGAAGTTGCAAATAGGTACCTATTCTCAGCCAGTAGATTGAGACATCGATCTTCTATGAAGACTCATGTATGTCCACGGTGCACACAGATATGCATGGTGGACACAAGAACATGACCTTGCACTTGCCAGAGGCTGTAGCCTTGGTAATGTTGTTCTCTCTGACTCAATACACCACACCTCCTACTCTGCAAAACAGAAGTTACCCAGCTAAGCCCCAAAGTGGTTCCTTTAAGTTCTGTTCATTTTATCAGTCTTTCTGATATCCATTAATATATGTATTTTGCAATAAGTAGGATTTTCAAAACCATTTAAATTGCATAGAGAGCACGAGACTCCAAATCCCACCTTGCCTAGACTTTTCTTTGTACAGGGTCTGTTTAGTTATGATGCTTTAAAGAAAGAGAAAATGAAAGAGATCTATTTCTTTCATAGTTTCAGTTCCAGTCCTCCATATGAAATTCTGAATAAAATCTGTTCCCAAGGGGTTTATAGCAAACCCAAGGCATTTATAGTAAAGCCAAGGGGTTTATAGGAAAGCCCCTTTGGGAGACAGTTACTCATAACTTCCTTTCCTAACCAGAGCAATGCTAACAGACAACATTAACATACTTCAGAATTTCACATACTGGTTGATATATTAGCTCATGATATTTCCATCACTTTGAAATGCTGCCTGAGCCTACAGGTGCTGCCTTGAAGCATCAACACCAGCTTTGTCAGGTGGCCCTGAATCCGCTGCTGCTGTGTTTAGGAACAGTCACCTCTTGCTGTTAAGGCTGCTCCATAACTGGACTTGCTGCCTGCGACTTTCTCATACAAAATCCTTGAATCGATGCCCTTATCTCCCTCCTTCCTGGTATTTAAATAAGACACTAGATCTCCATAATCTGCATCCTT
This sequence comes from Falco biarmicus, assembly GCF_023638135.1. Classification (NCBI taxonomy): domain Eukaryota; kingdom Metazoa; phylum Chordata; class Aves; order Falconiformes; family Falconidae; genus Falco; species Falco biarmicus. Next base: position 5,312,540 of record NC_079291.1, on the reverse strand, counting down.
CTGATGTAAAAACAACGATGTAGCCATTGGCTGTTTCTTGTGGTAGCACTGCTTTTTCAAACATTCTTTTCTACAGTAGGTATGCGCAGGGTGTCATTTTCACAAGGAAATGGCAGGCTTCAAGCGCCAAATCAGACTGGTGGTTTGCTCCATCTACCTGTCTCCATCTTTCTGTGAGTCCCTGGCATTTCTGACACCGGTTCCCAATCATATGGTCACATTTGGTTTATGAACCCAAACGCTGAATGAATTGTAAGTACTGAAAATCTAGGTTTCACTCCTCCTGTTCTCTAACTCGGTCCTGCTAAATATGATTCAAAGTTTAACTTCACATATTTTTAATTGTTTGTTTGACATTCCCACCAACCCATAATATTGACAATCAGGGTAACCCATATTTGGACAGCTCAACTGAACTCCTCTGCAAACTACTTAAATTCACGCCCAATAAACCGTAGCTTGTGGCAAACCAGAATATACTTACTTTGTAGACAGATTTCCTCAAAGATGTATCTGCAATTGAAGTAGTACACACACGTTATAGATTCAACAGAAAGCACTGTTATTCTTGTGGTACTGCAGGCTCAAAGAGCCACCTGACTAGATAAACGGGCAAGAAAATGACTGGGGAAAAGCTGACCTTGCAGCAAAGAAAGCGTTAACTTGCCTTGAACCCAGTTCAGCGGTAGCATGGAGCAGGTGAGGCAGTTCTGAAGACCGCAGCAAGGACAAAGCGATGAAAGCCAGGCCAGCCGTCAGCGGCAGGTAGGATAGAGTCCCTCACCAAATAGATGAAATGAGTTCTGCGGAGCACCCAGGAGCTCCTGCGCGTTCAGCCTCCTGGGCTCAAGGCCAGTTTTGAGATAGTGCAGCTGGTGGTCTTGAGAGAAAGAGAAGAAACCTCAGCAAGGGCTGTCCTGCTTCCCAGGAAGCTGAGGCTCCTGCCCTCGGTTCCTGCCTGAGCTGTGTCACAGCTGCCTCTGTGCCTGGCCAGGGACCCACCTACCTGGATCCCAATCCTGACCCTGTGGATTGAGCTTGTCCCTGCGTGCTAGCGGGGATATGCCTGGCGATGGGGACTCTGGGCTGACTTCAGCTGCCCCCCGCACCTGCCCTGTTGGCCCTCTGAGGGGATCCCCCGCTCCTGGTGCCCCAGTCCCCAAGGAACAGCCTTCCCTGGCAGGTGTAAAGAGTGACTGATGGGTGTGAAATGGAGAGGAGAAAACGGAAAAGAAGGACCTGGCCCAAATACCATCCCGTCCTCCAGGATGCAAGGAACAGAAGAATCCAGGTGCATAAGATGTGTAAGGTCCGATCAAATCTCACCCACAGATTTTCTGATCTGGAGTAGGCAGAGTGTCAATTTGATGTAGCCTTCAGCTGCTGGCAATCAGTTCACACCTCAGGGGACACAGTATGTCACTCCATCTCTGCTTTTCCTTTGAAGTGGTGTGGCAAGATGGAACTGCTATTCACCCTTACGGAGGAGTATCAATATCGAGCATCACAAGGGATTCCCTCGCCCTCTTCCTTTTAAAAACCAGCTGGTGAGTGGACTGAAAATCTTCCTTTAATTGTCTGGATGGACTGCGGAACGGCAGCAGTCTGCTGCTAGTGCGCGACAAATGAGGCTAGATTATTTTTTCAACCTGTCTCAATAAATCTATACCTGTTTTGCTTTCAGAGGCCAGCAATTTCCCTGCTACCAGCTTGGACTCTTTTGCTTGTCTCTACTTCATGTATCCATTTTAATGTATTTTAATGTAACACCTTATGAATCTCTGTCCTTTTTCCTTCAAAACATGGATAAAATTGAAACCTGCCCCTTTAATTGTCAAGTCGGAGCTGTGTAACACTGTTCTGGTCACTCCACAATAATACCTATAGGACAAATCTTTAGGACTTCACAAGTAATTTAGTTAACTAGACTCCACATTTCACCTATGTCCAGCCAGGTTTATTTGATTGTTTTTTTTCTTTTCAGATTAATGTATGTATTAACGAGTCTATAAAGCAGTTTATTCCACTGAACTGCTATCCAATGCTGAAGACAGAGTGTTTGCCACCACTGAAGTTTATTCTGGAGGTGCGGTCTGCTTGTAAACATGTATTTGTAGATGAAAACAGGTCCCCTGCATTCTTAGGGAGGTTTTCAGCAAGGTCTTTTTGACATGAACAGTTTATGACCAGCCCTGCCTAATGTTAACCTCTCACACACAAAGACAGAAGGCCTTTCTGCCTGCAGATGCCTGTCAGAGCCTGCAGCCCTGCTGCGTGCCTACCGGCTTTCACTTTTTAGTATCGACTATGATGCTCAAGTGCTGCACTCCAGATTTCACACCTCTGCAGCAAGACAGCTTCCTTCCATGGTGGCAGTGAGACGAGGCAAACATTTCCCCTCTTTGTCTGCACATCTTCTCAACTTCAAAAATAAGACTCAAGTTTCACCCGTTTACCTTCTGCTGACAGTGGCTTTTCTTCCCAAGCTAAGGCGGCTGTTACAGCTGCAGCAGCGACTGGTGCACTTGGCTCCTGCTTAAAATTAACAAAGCACTTTCTATTTGCTTGGCAAATGACAGCCCGCTCGGTTTCTGCAGCAATGCTCTCCAGTAGTTCTGGGAAGGGTTGCTGTCTGCGGCACTGCCCAGACTGTGCATGGTTTGAAGCTGCCTACAAGATTTATTTCCCTGTCTGGAAGCAGTCTCTCCCTGTGGTGTCCCAGCCACAATCTGGGCTCTTTTAATAGGATCTCTGTCCCCTGTCCTTAGTTGCAAACTGGCTTTCCTGCCTTAGATCACTCGCAAGCATTGCTTTCTCTCATACTGCTTTGTTTCCACTCAGTGTTTTTTCTGCCGCCCCAGAGTTCAATCAAAGCCATGGAATAAAACAGAAATCTGTTTCACTCAGCGTGTGATTTTTTAATTGATTTTTAACTTTTTTTTTCTCTGAAACAAGTTAATAAAAACAACTCTCTCAAGGAACATGAGCTACAGAAGTGCTCTGTCTTTTCTGCTATTGTCCCATTTTCTTCTCTTTCTAAGTGTATTTTATTCCAGGATCACAGATATCTAGTCCATGTAAGTGCATAATGAGGACCCTGAGACTGAGTGTAATTAAAATCCTTCTAACTAAAATGATTACATATTCAATTAATAGAAACATGCTTAAAATTCTCCCTTGACTTTAATCTGTTGACAGTGGCAGCTGCTGCTTGCAATGGTCTTTCTGCACGCATTGACTCTTCTAGTCAGCAGTATTACATCAATAAATGCATATGCCTGTCATGCTCTGATTAAATAATGAAACTAAATTATCTGAATTCTCTCCAAAACCTTCTATTGTCATCCAATTTAAATTTTATTTTCAATAGTCGGAACTTCAGACAGCTACACTTAAGGCAAGTGACTTTTGAAATTATTCCACTGCATTTTAGGTAGGAAAAATAATATATTTTATTTGTATATTTGTATATTGCAGCAAATCCCCCAAGACCAACCTACAATTTGTTTTGTAAGTTGTAAACACTTTTAGAGGGAGCATATTAAATAGTTAAAACAGACAGCATGCTGCAAGACAAAACCATTTGATTTTGCTCTGTTTGTCTAGTAATTAGCATACTGAAGACAGAAACTCAGCTGGGATTTCCAGTTACAACCATCAGAGAAAACGTTATATAAATAGTTGAAATGATGTCACTTTAAAAAGGTACACAAAACAATAGCTGAAAATGCTGAAAAATAACTTCCAATATGAAGCAATACATTACAATACCATAGTAAAATATAAGGAAGCACAGGCATTGGTTTCAGTAAAAGGAATGGGAAGTACCATTGCTATACAGTTTCTAGATTTTATCATGTCAGGTTTACTTGCTTTGGCTCCAGTTACCACTTCTCACAGAGATTTTCCTTACTGAAGAAAAAAAAACAACCACCACAAACCCAACTCTGCATAGATAGCACAACAAATTACATATAAAATTAAAATACAAAGTATATTAAAGAACTGTTGGCAAAAAAAACCCAGCAGTTCCCAGAGTGGCCTTCAGGACTTCAGAAAGAGCTGTGTGTGGTCAGTGCAGTGTCTGCTTTTTGGCGCTGATCATTTGTTCATAGAATCATAGAATAGATTGGGTTGAAAACCAGGAATATTTTTTTCAAACTTTAAAACACATGGAAAGACCCCCTGGAGCAAACATAATTTATGAGCAAACCTTATAAAACCTTTGAAGTATTTGGGCTCCCTCTTGCATTTGGAAATATTGGTGCTATGTATGTACTACAAGTGTGTTGGCAGCTGTCAGAGACACCCGATATGCAGCATACCATGATCCACACACTTTGTATACGTGGCCTGAAATAGGGGTGAAGGAAAGCAGTGGAGAAACACGGTGACCGGAGGGATCAGGTTTTAAGCTTTTGGCTTAGGAGAATGTGTTTACACACCAAAATTACAGCATTTTATCCTACAGAATTCAGAAGAATATGAGTAGCTTGTGTCATCTCTGGTACATCGATTCAAAGGTGCTCGCCTTGTAATAGTTCATTCTCTTGTAGAACAGCAGAATAAACTATAGCAGTTAGCTTGTCTATAAATGGTGCACACGAGGAATTGCACAACATAGCTCTACTGGAAAAGAAATTGTAACCCTAGCGCCTCACATTCTCCTCACGTTGGTATAACGACTTGTTGATCCAGCCTTAACAGGGGCAGCAGTTTGCCAGGGCTGAGATTGTCCCTGCAGATAACAGAGAAAGGCAAAACAGTTCAAGGAAGAAAAGACTGAAAATACAGTGAAAAGCATCGTAACTGACTAAAGTCTTAATAGTTAATGCATAAAATAAGACAATACTTGAAATGCAGATAATACTCAGTTGAGAAGTAGTCATGACATCTTTTTCTAATTCAGGAAGTGCTCAAAACTGATCAGGGAATTGAAGTGTACATTTTTTATGGTTTAGTGACTGAAAATGATGACACAAATGAAACCACTGAGCAAGAAAGTTCATTTCAGGCTAATGCACAAACAGAGCTAGAAAAACTCAGGGCTCCATTATCTTATAAAATTAATCATGGCATTCATCTCTACCTGATGTAGCGTACTTTCCTAGTAAACAGCCTTACAGATGACGGGCATAACTATCATTTTTCAATAGTGGAGACGTTGTTCACAAATTTAAACATAGTTGTAGAAAGTTTACTAAAGACATACTTTTCAAAACTTGTAAGAAGAATGTCATTAATTAGAAATACAGAACTGTCCAATCTGTCTCCGGAGCTCAAGGTTTGCCACTCAGGGTATGTCCCTGTCACTCATTTGTTCACTCAAGGATACTTTTTACTAAGAGGGACGTGGAAAGATAGATAGGAAAATGCAATTTTATTTTTTTAAAAAAATAATTGTTAACTGCTAACCACAACTAAATGAAATACAGAGCGCAAGACTCTTCATTTTTGCTGATCTGAACAGCATCATTCAAAGACAGCCAGAAAGAAGGACGGGGAAGGATCTGCCCTCACCTGCACAGCCCTCACTGTGGCCAGGCTGTCCCCTGAGCACATCCCAGCTCACTGTGGCAGCGTAACGGAGAAAATCCCTTCCCTCCACTGACTACACTGTGGCCTCGTCAACCTCTACATGCATTTAAAGCAGCCCATTTACATCAGTGGAAATGTTTGGTTGTCACAGAAGGGAATTCGATTCAAAGGCAACATCCACTCCTCTGAACATACCCTCCCCAGGCAGCCTCGAGCCCAGGGGTGCAGAACAACGCGTGTACAGGCGGCTCAGGACCGAACAACAGCGGTGGCTGTGCTCATGCACACAGCACCGATTTAAAGTCTCCCCTGTTGTCCTTGCCATCCTAAAACATCACTTTTTTTCCACCCTCCCCCGTCTTTTTCCATTCCAAGTGCCAAAAAAAAAAAAAAAAAAAAAAGCAAGGACAGTGTTATTGTAACATGATGCTGAGGGCATGTGCTGCACACCATGAGGGCAAGTAGGGGTTGGGATGATGTTGGGACAGCGATGAAGGACTGGGGAGAGAGCAAGGAGACAAATTTAGTGCAGCCTTATCTCTACTGCCAACTGGAACGGTAACTGAGGCAAGGCCCCCAGACACACCCCTGTTTTCTCCTGCAGGGACCCAGCTGCTTTGATCCAAAAGAGAAGCTGGGGCTGAAGCAACGAGCATGCAGCATGCCCAGCTGGGCACGGACGCAGGAATGAACCAGAAAACTGAGGCAGATGCACCCTGTTGCAGCCCCCTGCAAATCCATAGGAAAAATTGATATTGCCCTATCCTGTCTGTCATCTAGCAGAAGAAGATAGCAAACTAATGGAAACTGAAGCTGGAAAAATTCAAACCAAAGCGAGACAAACACTGTAACAGCAGAATTAATTACTCATGGGATATGATATATTCGCTGTAACCGCATCTGGTTTGACATTATTGAGCTCCTTCTAATAGTAACGCAGTGGAGTAATGGGCACGGCATAACAGTTTGTGACAGAACAAAGATAAACACACATCACAGAAGCAGTCCTGAAAACCAATTATTTAACTACATAGGTTTGTATCCATCTTCTATAAAATAGTATTAGCTATATATGACATTAAATAAGTTAAGAATGCCTCCACAGTTGAAAGAAATTCTGATCTATCACCACTGAAAAAAAAGGACATGTTTTTCTCTGAAAATTCATTCTGCCGATATGCTAATCCTATTGCTGTGCATCCATCAAGCAGGGGGAGGGGGGGTGGGGGTGTAACATAATGCAGTGGGAGAAACACAGACCTGTGGGTACAACACAAGGCACAGACATACATCCTCATAAACCTCACTACACATTCAATATAACTTTCCAGTGTTACTGAAGGTTTAAATCACAATGACAATGAAACTGGAGACTCCTGTTGACTTTAATATAACTATCTTGTACTTTCTTAATTTTTTCCAACAGCTTGAACATCAGAGTAACAGGGAAAAAAATGTGTGCTACGGTTTATAGCTCCTGAGCTGAAGTAAAGTTGCAGATATGTTTTATTCTTATTAAAAAAATGGTTCCTTCCAAAATTCAAACAAGCTTGCAATTAGGTTGGGTGAGCAGAGGTCAGAAAAGACGATAATTTTGTCATATCTTTCAAATATCAAATCCTTTTCCAGAGTAATTCAAATCCTGTGAGACCTCCTTATATGTCTTCTGGTGCTCACTTGAGCAGTAGTAGCCCCTTATGAAGGACTGAATACAATGAGCTGTCCCCCAACTGCCAGGATCTTCCATACAGAACTGCAGGATCAAAGCATAAAGCTCCGGAAAGAAATATTTAGGTAACAAACCAGTTCTAACCGTCTAACAAACATGCTTGAAGCCTACAAGGTTAAAACCTGATTTTCCACAAAATTACCTTTCTTTCCAGTGACGTTCGGTGATGAACACAGAACTTGTCTACACAACGGCACTCGGATGCCCCCACTTCTGCCCAAGGATCTGCACCAAGTGCCATGTGCTTCACCTGGTACATTTCCTTGAAAGAACTCCTTCAAGGTGTCCCACAGTAGCTTCCTTTCTATCAATACAGGTGGCCAGAAGCAACCCATCCACCTTCTAATTCTGCTGCTTCTGCTTTTTCTGCTGCATCTCTAGTTGGATTTTCTGATAACCTTTGTCTTAAAAACAACAGGTCACCAACTGAGAAGCTGCAGACACAAAGCTAAGTACGGCAGGTGATGACTAGACATGGGTGAAAGTCTTACTAGGATAGGAGCCAATTTTATCCACATACAAAAAACCACAGCTGGTTCACTGAATTTTTGAATAAATGAGAATTCAGCCCTTTGTGCATTTTTTCCAGAAACAACTGATTTAGGAACTCAAGACTCATGTTAAAAACAAAACAAATCAACAACCCTACATCCTTAAAGCTACTCTATTGTGTATGGTCAGGCCCCCGACACATGCTCCAAACTTCTTCCCCTTCACACCCCATCCAGGGGTTTGGCTGCTGCTTTTCGAGATCAGCTTTGACATGGTGGAGCTGTGTAACTTTGGATCAGACTGCTTGGAAAAGTGTTGTGTGAGAAAGAGCCGCAAGATGTGTTACCTGGGGCCCTGCCCTTTGGCTCAGGAGCTGCATTTGAGCTCAGGCCCTTGCTATCAGTCCTTGCCTGCGTTGAATTACAGATACGGCTGTGCCTGGCTACATCCTTTGCTGACCCCGTGATTGCCTTGCTGATATGACTTCACGGCTTGGCCTCGGACCTGTTTCATCACGACCGACAGTTCTGTGTAATTTCATGCTGTTGTAATTCAGCAAGCAGTGGAATTAGAGAATCCTGGATTTGCATACCCTACAGTTACTCCCCTCCATCCCTTACATCCTCCACTCAGAAAACACTGCCCTCACTGTGTTTGCAAGACCTCACTTACACTAAAAGCCTGAGTTCCCAACCGACATCACCTCCCCATCTCCACCACGCCTCCCAATGTCTGACGGTGCAAGACTGTGAGCGATGTGACTGCCCTGCAATTGCACTGACTGGTCCCCTGTGCTGACGGAGTAGCAGCAGATTAACTAGAGTATGTAACTCGTGCACATCCGTGTCAGCCCTTCCTTCACTGGGGGCAACCATTTGCCCAAAGCTCACAGGAACTTCCTATCTTTGTAATCCTTTGCTCCTTTGCCAAATTTGCATTGGCTAATAGATACAGAAGCTATCATCAAAGGGAAAGAATGATACAAACAGCAGGAGACCAGATGAAAAGCATTGCTTGACTGCTACTGATCTGTCAGATTTTGATGATTACGTGTTGTCTAGCCATGTAGAAAGACATTTCATAAGTTTATTTCATTAGTATTCACTAACAATGCAGACAGTATAAGTAGCCAAGTAACTAAGAAACAAATTCACAAACTGACGTAGAACTAAGTAATTCCGATGAAAGGCTGCTTTGGGACTCACAGCGAACGTTACATCCTCCAACGTGCATCTTACACTGGAAAAACTAACACAAAGCACAGCTCACAGGTGAACATGCCAAAATGCCTCCACTTTGCCATAGGTAAGACATGCACAGTGAAAAACTCTTCGTGTTTATCCATCAGGTAAGTTGTAATAATAGGTCCCTTTTTTTACTCAAACAGCACTGAGATGTAAACTGTGATCCCCTCATCTAACAGGGTTATGTATTCTCACAGATTTATTTGCAAATTGCAGATCCTTGGTAGCACAAAACGGATCTATTAACATTTTTCCTTTTTCATTTGTCCTGTTTCTATTGGATAGTTTCCCTCGAATCCTAGCACATGGGTGTTTCTAGTCCAAGTACCTGTAACACAACAGCATTTACCTTCTGCTTTGAAAATCTTTCACTTGTCTGTGGGGAGTTCCCCACTTCCCCAGATTTTCCTTTCAGTTTCAGAGGGTCTCATCTTTCTTTCAAAGCTTTATTGTAGCATTTAGTTCTTCATTAGCCTGAGGATACAATGCTGACTGTTGTCTACATACAACAACTTCTCTTTTCCTCAGGAAAAATATTGAAGTTGCAAAGATAGGAATTGTCTCTGTTTGCGGACATTCGTTTTCTGAGCTTCTTTCTCTGCTGAAAAGAGTAAATGGACAGTTATGACTGAAGCAGATGGATCTCTGATAGAGACTACTTCTGGCCATTTATTGAAGAAATCTATTAATATGACACCGTAACATTTGTCAATGGCAAATGAGCAACAAGGTCTGTAGTGTTGATTGCCACTCTTCAGATAAAAACACAGGGTGGCATCAGCTTGTACCAACTCATCCTTGCTTTGTCAAGTGAGAGAAACTTGACCATTCAGACCTGCCTCCTGACGGAGAACTTACAATCACTGTTTTGACAACCCACTGATGTGCATCATCAACAAAGTGTATTGGTTTTGCTTCTATGTCCCAGTATCAGCTGGGACAGAGTTAATTTTCTTCCTAGTAGCTGGTGCAGCACTGTGTTTTAGATTTTGTATGAGAATAATGTTGATAACGCAGTGATGTTTTTAGTTGTTGCTAAGTAGTGTTTATACTAGGCCAAGGATTTTTCAGCTTTTCATGCCCTACCAGCGAGAAGGCTGAAGGGGCACAAGAAGCTGGGAGGAGAAACAGCCAAGACAGCTGACCCAAACTGGCCAAAGGGACATTCCATACCATAGGACATCATGCTCAATACATAAGCTGGCCAGGTGAGGGGACGCTGCTTGAGAACTGGCTCAGCATTGGTCCACAGGCAGTGAGAAACTGCATTGTGCATCACCTGTTTTCTATATTCTAATTCCATTATTATTGTGGTTGTTGTTGTTGTCATTATTATTATTACTACTACTATTATTATTGTTGTTTTTAGTATTATTTTCCTTCTCTGTCCCATTAAACTGTCTTTATCTCAGTGCACGAGTTTTCTCACTTTTACTTTTCTCCTGATTCCCTTCCCCATCCCACTGGGCAGGGGGCGGTGAGCAGCTGTGTGGTGCTTAGTTGCCGGCTGGGGTTAAACGTGACACTCTAATTCCTCTATAATAATACATTTATGAGTTACTCCGCTGTCTTGCAGGGAGAGTTCAGTCTAGTTCAAAGTATAGCAGAGATTAATTAAATTTGTTATTATTATTAGTCTATTTTGCTGCCAGGATGCCATATAATTTCTGCTCCAGAAGACTGGCCGAACAAGTAGCTTTATATTATTCTTCTGAAACTGCAGCAAAGACATACCTGATTTGTTCCACTGCTGCCACAGTAGAAGACAGTACTTTTAAGTATTCAAAGTATTCAGGGAAGATAAAGATGAGCAAAACAAGCAGTCAAACGTGGCATTTTCATCTCCTGATTTGATTTCTATGTCCCATATAAAGAAAATAATATTACTTCCCACTTCTCTGAGTCTTTTCAGTGTTGACTGTACAATAATGGGCAAAGGAACATGATCCGTGTGAAGCTGAATTTACAGCCAAAAGGCAAGATGTCCCTCTTCCAAATATTCCTGTGCAAGCCAGTATTTCTCCTCCAAGTATGGAATGCTTTTCCCTTGGCTTCTGTAACTGTGCTTGAAGAGCCCACAATGGTCTTCTCAGGTTTAACCTCACATATTTGGGTAAATGTGGCTACAAAACATATCCCAAGGCATTTCTACCTCATTCGTCAAAGACAAAGTAGCACAACACTACAAGCTCTGGTCACTCATAATTACAGTTTTCACCGATTCAAAATGGAGATGCGATAAATATGTTCATGACACACTTTAGATTTAATGCTTTTAACAGTTTTACAGATGAAACATAGTTTGGAATGAAGTGTAAGAATTTGGAATGTTTAAGAATTAAGGAAGATTAAAATACTTGTAATGGTCTTAGTGGTGGGGCTTGCATAATCATAGCATAATCATTCTGCACCTGGTTCAGTTCCAGCAGGGAAAGTATGTTCCCCTGAAAAGACAGTTCTATCTGAAGTGGCATTTGAAAACATGAAATTTCAATTCTGCTAAGCCAATATACTGTAGTGTGTTTCCTTTTTGATTTCAAAAGCGCTTTGAAACTTTGTGAGTAAATATAAGTGGATCATCTATACACAGATTCCTTAATTTCTCCTCTGCTAAGTTACATCTGTGAAAAATCAGCATCTCAAGTGATGCCTGCTTTCATTATGGTTGGATTCAATGACCTTAAAGGTCTTTTCCAACCTAAAACATTCTATGATTCGATGTCCTTTAAATGTCCTTCTCCTTGGTTCATGACTCATCAGCTAACGCTGGATTCCAGGCTGCTTATTGAAGACACTGACCATTAGTTCCTTTAAAATCATTAGATTCAGTTTCAAACATATGGCATATGGTTTAGATACAAAAATGATCCAATGAGTACCATGTGAGGGCTGTAAGGGCTCCGTTAATTTGCAAAACAGTGTAAATCAAGATTTAAAAGCATCTTTGCACCCTGAACACTTGCATTAGTGCTGTGTGTTGACATGGCTGGCTTGCAACCATTACAGCTTTATTTAGCTTCCCTAGATCTACCCAAAGACAGTATTTTCTTTCATCCTTGTCAAAAATGGTGGAAATATCTACTCAGGAGATATGAATTATGTGATAGAAATGTTTGGAGTAGATCTTTAAGCTCTGGCGATGCCTCATTTCTACAGAAGTTGACAGCTGACTCGGAGTTTATTGCCTGGTTATCACACTAAGTCAAATTCCAATTCTGAATAAAATGCTTCGCACAGCTATAACTACGCTGTGAGCTACCTTGTGTGACTGAGTTACATTTGAATCAATGTTATGGGAGTGTTTTACAATGTGGAAGCATTTTTGCTTGTTCAATGCAGCCAACACAAACTCACCCCTGTAGGAGCATACACATCGAGGAATCCAGCAGTATGAGTCAAAAATCACATTTGCATGCAGACAGCCAAGCACAGGATTAGTTTCTTCAGGTGGTTTATGAGATACAGTCTTAAGTGACAACCTTCTAAAGCATTGATTTGAAAAGTATGGAGGCTCCAGTGTGTGCATCCAACATTAAATCTACATGCTTGCAGCCGTCTTCTGAATGCAGCAGAAATATTAACAGCATAGTTCACCCCCTGCACACTGTACTCAGTGTTCTGCATCTGCATCAAGGCACCAGCCCAGTGACTGGTAATTTCATCCTCCTGCTGTTCACGTGGAGCGATGTGGCAGTCTTTATTAAAGTGTCCAAGCAGCTTGCAGCGTGCAGGGGAGCTCTCCTGCAGGCCATACAGCCCAGGCTGCGGGGCTTGCACAGCATCCCTGCACCGGGAGAGTTCCTTTGGCACGGGGAGCTTGCCGACCTCTGGCTGTTTTCAGTGTCCGCAGCCAACGTCTTTTCTTCTCTCAGGCTATCTGAAGGGTACCCTCTTCTGTCCAGCACCTAAACTGCATCGCCACGTTGATTTAGCCAGATGATTCTTGATTCTGCGAATGAAAACTGCAGGACTGGCGGTTTTCCGGGGCAGTATTAGTAACACCACGATCTACCCCACTCCACGATGGGACAGAAGGTCGTTTTAACGAACACAACAGGTGTAAAGGAAAAAGCAGAGTATTACAAGGAAAAGCAGGACAATTTCCAACGGATAGGATTGCTTGAAAGAACTGTTTTACCAGTGGAAATGCAGACAGGTGAATTACAAGGACTATAATGAACGTTACTCGCTGCATAATTCTCTGAAGAGCTCTCCTTGCCGAGTAAATACAAGAAGTCTGCTGTTTTTTCTGGGTGGGTTGTCTCAAACTCCAAGCTTTCATTAGAGCAGGCCAAGACTAGGAACTGCTTCCACGTCTGCTCTAGAAGCAGTTTGTTTTGCTTGGTTTTGTCAAAGTTTTAAGGATGCAGCGTCTATCACAGTTCACATCCATCCCTGCAGGTACGTATTTATTTAAGTGAAACGAACAAACCAAACCTTTAATTTTCAGTTGATTTTTGCCTGGCTACCCTAAGGAAACAAGGGTTCTGTGGCCACTCTGTATCTCCACAGACCCCTGATAACGATGGAAACGACTGGCCCGCTTCAGACAAATCTGACAGATGGACAGAGATACCAAACATCGTAAGTGCCTACACATTTTCTGATAACTGGCAGCTGGATAGAAAAGCCCGACAGAAAGGGCACCTTAATTAGTGCCCCCACTCAGCATGAGTCCACAGTCTGTTTAGATCGTGACCAGCCATGCCATGTGCCATCCCATGTCCTTGCTGGCTGCAAGGGAAGAGGAGGGGGAATGGAGGGGAGGGGAGGGGAGATACGGCGGAGGAAGAAGGTGGGCGACCACACAGATCTGGAATACAAATCACCAGGAAAGGCGATTTCATTAGGTCAGCTAACAGATCAACTTATTTTATCTCTCCCTTGTGGCTCACAGGGTTTTAGTGCCATGTTATTTGGAATGACTTTGGCAGCAGGTAACTAGAAGATCAAAATGCTGTCTATCCATCTGTTGTGCCGATTACTGTAATTTCTTCCCCTATGTGTTGTTTATGTCACGTTTAGATGTTATTTCGAGATCTTTTTCAATAAACATGGCAATAACCAGCAGGGCATACAGATCTTCACCACCGTGAAAGGGGAAAATAAGGCTAAAATGATGTGTTTGGTCGCGTTCAGTGAATTAATAGATGGCTCTTTTAAACGTATGGTTTTTATTAATTGCTTGACTGCTGTGCAACAACTGCTTGGAGAAAAACTATCTGGTCAATGGTTTATCAGATTCAGTATTGTCCAGTTTTTAGGACAGAATACACCTAGAGAACATTAGTTAAGTATTTTTCATTGATCAGGTCATGTCAGGTTCCCATTTTTTCCAAGGAAAACAAAAGCTGACCTTCATCTCCATGTCACATAGACCGCACCAAGGCAGCCATGGCCATAGCAAAAGAATTTTACAGGCTTTATAAGTTCAAGTTTTCATAACATATCTGCAGGTAACAAGAGATACACTGCCTGTATCAATAAGAGATGCACTGACATACAAACGCATAACCCAAGCACTGACTGAATTTCTAGCATACTTCATTGCCACATCCCATGTAATTTTAGACCAGAAGTATATTTACATAGATGGGAAATAGAACCGGGTATATCTCTTTTGATCCTGCAATTTTTCATTTTATTACAGCCACCTAATTATGCAGTTGGAGTCAGATTTCTCAGGAGGATAAAGAAAAGATCCTTACGTTTTCCACAATTATAGGAATGAAAAAATATCTATTAAATCTACTTTTTTCTGCAGAATTTGTCTTCAGAGTAGAAGCCAAAAAGGACTTTAACATAAAATCAGAATTATAATTCTACCCTTATGCTTATAAAGGAAATTTCAACAATGTGGAAACATTCTTTTTAAATATTAAAGACAGGAACTGGTAAAAATGTGTACTGTAGCTGAAGAACTAGCAAAGATAAGCCCCCTTGCTGTCAGAGTTTATGCACAGCAGCCATCCCCTCCTACACCCTGGTAAGTACAGTCGAGGAGGTAGAACTCGCGATGCTGCACTAAGCTGCGTGTATGAGTGATGCCTGCGAGATGCTGGAGGAGAAGATGGATGCTCCTTCCCTTCTGCATTTGCTCCTGCATACGTGGGGTATGGAATGGAGCCCGGAGGCAGACCAGGCTATAGACTTAAGAAATTCTGGATGCCCTTAATGAACGGAATAATAAAATGGAATGAAATGTGGTAGTGTAAGTGCTCTGTCGTGCTGCTGGGGAGCAACAAGAAGAATCTTCACGATGAGCTGAGAGCTGGAAATACCAGAAGAAAAGAAACACTTAAGACAGTCACGGAAAACTGTCAGCCACTCAGACAACGAGGCAAAATGTGCAAAGCTGTGAAAAAGGCAAAGTATCACAAAGAATATCAAAGGGAGGTGTTTCCGGCAAAGATACCCGCATACTCCTGGGTTTTAAAATGCTGAATTCTTATCTCAAATGCTATGTACCCTCTGTGTACTCTTCCGGAGAGGTGAATTCACATCGGAGCACAGCTACTCAGACGATAAAGAGAGCACAGAGCCCCTCTCTGACATGCAACTGAGAGAGTGCAGTGTACCTAGTCTTCAAAACTGAAGGTTGCCAGAGAAAATGAACACACAGAAATCAGATGGTAAATGACATTTTGGAGAAAGGGATGCAGCCTAAAGGACAGGGGGTTTTATAATAAATGTAAAGTGGTATAAATGGATTGTGAATACATTTAACCTAGGAATTAGGAAAGTATTTTTAATCCTCAGAGAGTTTTGAGGCTTTGGAACAGCTTGTCAATGGGAGTAATGGTAACAAAAACCATTAATAATTTCAAGATGAAGATTAATAAATTTGTAAATGAAAGGAAAATACATCTGGTGTGACCTGCATTAGGGAGAGAGTAGCAAAATTGTCCCAGAAAGTCCTTGCCAGGCCTACAACCATATCAACAGCCCCAGAGAAACAGGAGCTCTGGCTGGTACAAGGGTGCTGTAAAAAGTTCTGGAACATAACTTTGGAAATCCAGATAGCACCATTATTAATTACTGTACTGCTGCTAATTCTAGTGGAAATCTCTCGGTAGGTCAGGCTTATGTCACAGTGATGCGTTTTCCTCCAAACTGGAGGACTGAGTTATCTCTGAGCTATCAAATATCTCTGTTTTCTTAACACTCGTCTTGCATTTTCATAATTTTCATTTACTTAGTTTCCGGACATGCCACCTTCAGTTAAAAGTTTTCTTGTTGAAGGGCAGGGTTTCTCTGAAATCTTATTTTATCTCTACAATTTTTCTGACTTCAGAAATTTTCAAATAAATATCTTTTCATATTTATCACCATCGGCATGGCTTAGTGGAGCCAAATATTCTCTTCTACGTAAAATTATAGGCTATAACTATATTCATGCAGAATTTTAAAGCAGAGATTCACAGGTATTGTCTTTACCACTACTGCTTTAACTGCTCCAAGGATAACTACAATATCTGCAATCCCAGTAGGTGACAGTACAGAAAGGAAAGTCGTAGCAGCTTTGTTTTTCAAAACCTGTCATGTACTGTAACCAGCGATGAATCCAGATACAGCATATCAAAAGACACACACAGTGTTTCCCTTCATTAAACAAGCATTTGCTTTTAAAACGTATTGGCTGCCAACTACACTGTTTTACAGATCAAAGAGTCTCTGTGAGGTACAAAATCATTGACGGTGGTTGGCATCACAGCACTGGATATGCATATTCTTTCAGGATACTTGAACCAGGTGCAGCCAAGTGTATAGCCAGGCAGCAGAAGCTTGTAAAAGGAGAATACCTGGTAAGAAAAATTAACCTTTCTGAGCTCCATGCTGCTGCCGCTGGGATACTTGCAGTACCTGTGCATATACTCGTATAAGTAAGTGATTTATGCATCCACTGCACTGCAGCGTGCTGCATAAATATATCTGCAGATCTGGAAGAAGCAAAGGGAGTAGATGGTGATGATAAAAATGACTCATTGGATTTCAGGCGAGCAGCTGGGATGCTGAGTATGCACAACAGTTGAAGAATGGAAATTATCCACCCCCCTGCAGGAGGACAGGCAGCAAGGGCTGGGGCTGAGGAAGGCAACCTAAGCAGGAGAATCAGGGGGATTTTAAAGGCGAGACAAAACCGCCGAGGCCTCACTGTTACCCTGCTGTTATCAACTGTCTTTGAAACAAGGCTAGAAATGGCCCATGTAAAGGGTGACAACCACTCTGCTAATATGAGCTGGCTTGTCAGCTTGAGTTGGCAGGAGTTTCTACAGTTAATGTAGCAGTTACCGCTTTGCTGATGACCTCTGTAGATGTCAGTGATGACATTTCTTTTTATTCAACATGCATTGGTAAAATCACAGGCAATAGCACATTAAAAAAAGAAGCCTTTAATACAACAAACCCAAAGCATTTTACAAGTTTTGAAATGCCAGGATTAGGATTGCTTGTGATGCCTCACTTTCCATAATACAGTCTCTAATTAAACGATCACATACCACCACCCCCCGCCCCCCCCTCCCCCCGATACTTAGTGCACAGGGTCAGATGGTGACTGAGCCTGTTTTCTGTAGCAGCCTTTCTCACTTGCTGCAGAGATGGAAAACTGCACGGTTAATTGGCCTGAAGGCTACACGAGGAAGGAGAGTCCCTGGTGTAAAATCACATACTGCTGCCCTGGTGAGGGTTGTTTCGGAAGCTGTTCCCATTTCACTGTTAATCTGTGCACCAGGCAGCATCGCACCAGCCGTGCTGCACGTGGCTGGGGGCCCTGGCTCATGGAGAAATACTGGTTGTTCTTTGACACTTGGCATCTGGAAAGCTGCAAGTTGCAAAGCTGGGGTGACACCACTCAGGCGTCTGACAGGTGAAAGATGTGTTCATAGTTGGATAACAAACTGATACTCAAATGCAGGCTGACTGACAGACTGACGTACACTCCACAATAACTTAAGGGCCAGATCTCAAACCCTTAGGAGGAAATATAATAAATATCAAATGCTTCCTCACAAATAATCACCACCCCTTTTCTCCTGACTGCAGTGAAGAAATAGTGTGACTGCAATTAAAAATTCTATCAAATATCTAGGAAGTCGAAAGAAGAGTGTCAATATGAATAGGCAGGAAAGGCATTGAAAGGGCTGAAAGAGTCAAGGAGCAAGAGAAAATTAGAACAGATGTACAAAGCTATGAGGAGCTGGGTGGATTGAAACTAAAGAAATAAAACCAGGAATCAAGCGATATTTGAATAAGCTACTTAGGAAAACAAGTAAGAGTCATAGTAGAGAAAGATCACAGCAGTATTAAAAAGAAAACAATAAAAACTACAAAATTAAAATCTTGTGGGTTTTTTATGTACTTTCTAACTGCATCCAAGAGGCAAAACAGTCTCATGTTAAGACAGAACGTATTTCAGATTTAGCTCATTGTCAATGTGATTTATGAGACAAAGACCAGATACTAAGGGTGAATAAATAGTAAAGCAAGGTCTTACAGCACTGGAGGCAGAAAGGGACATGGAGAGCTGCACCAGATAATATCACAGTGACAGATGAATGCATATACATTCTGTTTTACTTCAGTATGCATTCAGCTCTATGATAAATACAAATTTCAAAACGCAGAAGAT
The DNA here is from genome assembly GCF_023638135.1 of Falco biarmicus. Lineage (NCBI taxonomy): Eukaryota > Metazoa > Chordata > Aves > Falconiformes > Falconidae > Falco > Falco biarmicus. The sequence continues at coordinate 5,293,906 of NC_079291.1, read as the reverse complement.
TGCATACATAAAGGATAACAAGCAAAGAAGCATCGCTGTAAGAAGATTTTACATTTATCTGAAGAAGTGACCTGCAAATCCAACAGAAAAATTCTGCATATTTCACTAATACATCTCTATCGGCTATGGAAAAAGAGACATTTATCATGCCAGATATTTCACTAATATATCTCTATCAGCTATGGAAAAAGAGACATTTATCATGCCAGATATTAAAATGCATACTTTAATGCTCTTCTTACATCACATACAAACTAGCTTCACTCTATTGCTTCCTCACGTCATGACAGCCCAGTCAACAGACAAATCCTTCAGATCATGGACAAGCCTAGCTATGAGCAGTTATTTAGTAAATGGCAAACTAACAAATAGCCACATATCCTGCATATATAAACAGTTTAAATCCCTCTTTGTGGCTAGATGAAGAGATTCGACTTATAACGTGGGTAACTACATGCGCACAGAAGGCAGGTCTGCACAGCAGGCAAGGATTAGGCTTGTCAGGCTTACCAGTAGTTCAGGGTTTGAATACCCATGGCAGTGACGGGTCAGCAGCACAAAACTCTCCCTCATGGACCAGAAGACATCTATTCAGGCCACTTGTCACACTGCCCACCTGCATGGCAATAGGCAAGTGATCTCCGTTAGGAATGCTGACATCTGCTGCACTCGCGTGTTTCTATGATCTCTAGATGTACCGCCAAAATCACCCGAAGGGTCTCTGAGGGAGGTACCTGACAAGACTGCGAAGGACTGGCGAGTGGCATGAGTGAGAATGACAAAAGGCTGATTTGTAGTTCACGTTCTAAGTGCTCCACTTATTCTAGCTTCTGAAGTTACTCAGCAGACTTAACAGAACTTTCACATTGGCAGTTCGCTTTTCAGGTGTGTAAATTCTGCTTGGAACAAAGTTTGTAACATTAAAGTTTTACTAACTAATCCCTTAAGGGTAACTTTGAAAAGAAGCATCTGCAAGGAAACAGATTGGAGACATTCACTCTGAGCTAAAAATACATACTGACTGTGTAGCCTGGTGTACAATGTTAACTTCAGGTAGTAGAAGAGGGAGAACAAAATCTCAAGGACAACTATATTTATGGACTGGGACTTCTATTCAGAAAAACACACGATAAAACAGTTTTATGCCTTGGAGAATTGCCTACCTTTGAATTTCTAAATAGGAAACCTTACAAGGATATAGAAAGGCCTGCAACAGTAGGAAGATGAAGACAACTCCCTAACAAAAATCTTCTATCGGTTAAATTGTTCAAAAATAATAATTTTTAAAAATCACTGAGAATCCTAGGGTACATGTGAAATGATCCATGACAAGAGGGCAGGCAGTCTAATGGAATGAACAGTCTGTCTTATAGTCAACACTGCACATGACAAATAAATCTATAACCAACCTTATTCCACGCTACACAAACTACAAAGGTGTACATATACTTTCGTTTTTAGGAAACGTAATATTGAAGTAAACAAAAACTTTCTTTACAGGAATCTGGCAAATTAAATAGAGATATCTAAGTATTTAATCTTTTCAAACATAGTAGAGCATGAGGACTTATTATGAAAAGAACACCATTACTTCTTTTATTTAAAATTAAAAATAAAACAAAGGCACTATTTTTGAAAAGGAACAGTGTAAATTTCAGAGTAAAACTCAGAAGAAAAAGACAAGTGATTAAATTTAAATTGGATGTTAGATATAAAAGAAGCAAGGACCGTAAATGGTCATCTAGGTGATGAAAACATTCCTAGACATCTCTCAACAAAATTACTGATGGGATAAATAATCCTAGAAAGTAATAATTGCACTCAGGATTCTTTGTTCACAGAAGTACGAAGCCTAACTTTTTTCTCTTTTAACCATATGCTTTTTGCTAATATTTTCCATTGTTTGGTTCTGTAACGCCCTCTTCTTTCAATCAATATTTAGACGCAGGTTACTTCTGTTTCCTAGGTATTGCCAGAATCGCAGACTCACAGAACGGTTGAGGTTGGAGGGCACCTCTGGAGGTCATCTGGTCCATCCCCCCTACTCAAGCAGGACCACCTACAGCCAGCTGCCCAGGACCATGTCCAGAGGGCTTTTGAACATCTACCTCCAAGGATGGAGACTCCATAATGTCCCTGGGCAACCTGTGCCAGTGCTCAGTCACCTTCACAGTGAAAAAGTCTCCTGAAGTTCAGACAGAGCCTCCTGTGTTTCATTCTTGTGCCCGTTGCCATTGGTCACGTCACTGGGCGCCACTGAAGAGAGCCTGGCTCCATCCTCATTGCACCCTCCCTTCAGGCGTTGACACACATCGGTGAGATCCCCCTGAGCCTTCTCTTCTCCAGGCTGAACAGTCCCAGCTCGCAGCCCTGCCTCACAGGAGAGACGCTCCAATCCCTGCACCATCTCAGTGGACCTTTGCTGGACTCTCTCCAGTATGTCCACGTCTGGCTTGTACTGGGGAGCCCAGCACTGGACACAGTACTCCAGCTGTGGCCTCCCAGTGCTGAGTAGATGCAAAAATTCCCTCCCTCAGCCTGCTGGCAACACTCCTCCTAATGCAGCCCAGGACACTGTTGGCTTTTCTTGCCACTAGGGCACACTGCCGCCTCATGGTCACCTTGGTGTCCACCAGGACTCCCAGGTCCTTTTCCGTCTAACTGCTTTTCGGCATAATACAATAAATATTATTATATTCCAGCCAGGGAGCCCCAGCATATATCAGGGGTTCCTGGCGTTATTCCTCCCCAGGTGCAGGACCTTGCAGTTCCCCGTGCTGAACTTCACGACGTTTCTGTCAGCTCATTTCTCCAGCCATATAAATCTCCAAATCAGAATTCCTGTAATTGTGATAGTTGTAATCTACCAAATGCTGTTAAAACGTCTGAGTGCATACCTAATCTTAATTATGAGTTTATGTCACCTTCTAATGAATTTGAAAGAATAAAGAACAGTTATAGAAAATGTAACTAATGGCATCACTGTAGAAAAATGTCTGGCATACTTATTCAAATCCATACAAACAAGAATTAATCCTCAAAAATTAGTTACGAATCATTGTTTCACAAGAGATGAAATTCAGGACATAGAGAACATGGCCAGGGCAAAAAGGCAACCATACTGAAGGTACAAACATCAAATCTGCTAAATTTCAACCCTGCATTTATTCATCTGGATCCAGTTATTCCTACATGCTGAAAACAATAATTACTTGTATGCACAACTAATGTTTACTATAGACTTTACAATAAAAACATACTATAAAACAAAACTGAGGAGTAAATATTACAATTTGATAAACACTTCAGGCCAAACCCTGGTCTCAGTGAAGTTAGTATTAAACCACACAGATTTTAACTAGGTCAGGATTTCCGAGTTTCACACAGTTGCAATGGACAAACTGGCTCTTACAGTCATGTAACCTTGGTGAAAATGGGGAAATTACAAAAGTTTAATATTCAAAGTACATTTGGCAAACAGAAGATAAAACTTTTGAAGATTATTTCACAGGTCTAAATGAGGCCTTGGGAAACCATCCAGACTGAACCGCTCATTTCTCTTGATTTCTTCTGCACCTCCTATAGTTTGTCTACAACTTCTTAAGAGTGTAGTGCAAAAAACAGACACAGAGTTCCAGCTGAGGTCCTATCAGTGCTGAACATACCAGAATAATTTGCTTCATTATCTCATTCATGACCTTCCTGCAAATATTTCCCAAACTACATTATTTCATTCTTTTGTGACACTACTGTATTATTGGCTTATATTTATCTTGCTATCCAGAATAAGCTCTTCCAAATTTTTTTTTCCAACTGTATTTTCCAAATGTATTAAGTGAATCTTTCTTGCTGATTGTGGGCCACGACTCCAATATGTCAAGACAGTTCTGCCCTTCACAGTACTTGCACTCTCTTCCAGCTTGCTCTTATTCATAAATTTTGTAAGCACATTCTCCTTTCCAATAGGCTTAATTATAATATTAAATAGAAACAACCTTAGGACAGACAGGCTCTGCTGGAACCTAACTAAATTTAAATTCCCTCTGTTTGAGGTAAACCACTGATAACTCATCTTTAATTTTTCACTCTGCCACTAGACTCTATTCTATTGTTTGCTTGCAATATGGAACAATATAAAATCTATTTCTAATAGCAAGATATATCAGCCCTTTGGTCATTAAACCAGTTATCTCCTTGCCGTGTAGCTGCTGATGCCTCTTTTATTTTCATCTCTTAATAAGGGAGTATCCTGTAGGTTCACAGGCTGCGAACAGGAAGGCAGTGGTGCTCTCTGACCCATCACCAAGGCCCTCAGCACTGTTTTTCTCCTCTAGACAGTAGGAAAGCATGCCCAGAGAGCAAGGAGAAGAAACCCTGCTGTATAACCCTACCAGTTCTGCTTCTTCCTCATTCCCAGTTGTCCACATCTGCAGCACCTTGTGTCTAGAGAAGAGAGAAGGCATTGCAGATGAAAAAAGTAGGACAGGGAAAGTTGCAAAGACTACCTATAATGGTTGGGAACTGCTGGTCCAGGGTAAATTTGATTATATTCTCCATGTTTTAAGATCTCTCTATATTTCCTTTAACCTGTTCTGCCTCTCTTCAGGCTAAATTTTAAAAAGCAGGCAGAAAATTAAGCAACTAGATCAGTTTTTAAAATTAGTTTTGAAAATCCAGATGTTCATATGAAAATTACATGGCTTAGTCGCCAAAATGCAATACAATTTGTTTACAAATATATTAATGATGCATTGCAGGAAGATGTTAATAATTTAATGTTAATCTCAACAGCAAGAGAAATCTAATGAGTCAATAATACTTATCACCTATTCTTCTCCCTTTCAGATGAACACAAAGTAGGAACAAGTAGCAGAGAAGAGGAAAAGCAATAACCTACAGCACCAAGGTGTGAACTGCCATTTCTTTTTCAACATATTAAAAGTCCTGTTCAAAGTTTCCTTCTCCTTTTCTTTCTTGCTGCTAAATGATATGGCTGGTTTTGAGCATATACAAAAGATTATTATTTAAAGGCATTCCAGAAAAAAAAAGTTTCATTTTTCAGGATTGGAAAAGGTGAGAAGCTGTGAGGTATGATAAAGTGGTAGAGCTAAAAGGGGGACATCTGCATAATAACTGCTTATATCAATGCTGAGATCAGCTAGTGCTCTCAGATCTCTGAGTGTTAAAAATAATTTGGGCCCATTGATGTGAACGATGCTTTTTAAAGAAAGATTTTGATGTCTGAATCACTATATTAAAGGTGATGTGCAAACAACACAACAGCAGAATTTCCTAAAAATCCCCAAACCACACACCACAAAACCATAAAACACATCTTTTAGGTGAATGGAATGTTTACTTCTAAAATCATCCTTACCCTGTTAAAAAATAATTTTAAAAAACAGAGAGATGTCTGTAATCTTTTCCTTCAGAAATTTCTTATGCCATTCTTCTGCTCAGGGCAAGGTGAAAAGCCTTCTGCATACTCCTGCCTCCTATGAAAAAAATATTTTGTGTAATTGCTAGGCTCCAAAGGATTTCTCAAAGATACAAGACAAAGAACTTGCAACTCGCCCATATTTTCCTTCTGGTGTACAGAAGGAAATACTCAAAACCCTGAAATCCACTGATGCTGTTCTATGTGTTGGTATCAGCCTGTTATATGGGTTAAAATCCCTTGCAAATTCAGTTCAGTGAAATGAATTGAAGTTTACACTTCCATGCATGTATATAGTATGAGCTTGTGTGAAATTTTCTTTTTTAAAGCAAACATTTAAATATAACAGATGTTCACTTTGTTTGCCTTTATAGTGCTGGGTAAAAACACTGAAGTTGTTCCAATATATGGTCATAATATTTTCTCTCTTTTTTTGGCAGACATCAGACCGCTTTAACTTCATTCAAACTCAAACGAGTAGTGGTGTTTGAGTAGTAGCAGTGAAAGTTTGATCTCATATTATATATAATGTGATGCAAATACAGGTTTCCAGGACAGAAGTGGTCCTGTCTTGTGTTGCTGTTCTCTCCTCTACCCTTGCCCTCAGCTGCAGGAAAGGATCTCCCACCATTCTGTTCGCTTTAGTAATTAGAAGCACAAGAAATGCCCCCCTGGGTCCAGCCAATGGTTCATGCTATCCCTGAGCTGTCTCCGACAATTGCAGTAGCAGATGCTACAGAGTGAGAATAACCTCTGCTCAGGATAAATTTTGACAGCAATTTTACCAACAAAGGACAGGACCCAGGATGATGCCCGATACACATTGCTTTTGAAAAGCATCCATTTTATGATACTTTTTTTAGAAAAGAAAACTATTTGCATGTTCTCTCAAAACAGACATGTTCTATCAACTCAATAGGAACAAACAGAAGATATCTCTCCTGTTTGCCCCACTGCTTTATATTACCTTTTTGCTTTCTGGTAACATGCTCTTATTTCTGTGACCCTTCCTGTTGAAAATACTTGGACACACATTTACTATTATAACTCTATTCAGCTTCTCTAATTTGAAAGATTCAGTTCCAGCTGGGGCGCAGTGTTTACCTCCTGAGCACAACCTCTTGGCTTCCAGTACCTTGGTAGGCATCCTCTTAGTTTTCATAGCTCGGTCTTTTTTATTCATTTCATTCACTAATGCATTGCTCTTTCCTTCTCTCAGTAGCATGAATACAGGATATATGTGTGGATTTAACATTGATTAACTTGGCTTTCTGTTGAGACCTAGAAATTGAAATATGTAGTCACTTACAAGAAAAGCTGTATAGCGTAATAATTATTTCGCAGAGGTGGTGTTGCCAGGCTAGGGTCTTTCTTCAAACCCGATGTATTCAAATACATCAGTCTACTATAATAACTGAAAGAACAGGAAATAAAATTAATGATTATAGCATCTCACTGACATAGTAAATGTCACACGTTTGCTCTTTAACTCTTCCTCTAAATACTGTTTTCTCTGTGTCATTTTTTCTTTATATGCTGTTACCTAAGATCGCATATAGTCCTTAAGCCAACTTGAAAACTTCAAGAACGGTTACAGTTTATGACACTATTATGAAATCACAAAGCCCCATTCATGTTTTTATTACTATTTTTGATATTTCCTTGTATTCTTGACAGCCATACAGTTGCCTTCACTACCTCAGTGACAACCTCCCCACCCCACCACAAAACTGAATCACAGAGTAGATGTTGGAAGAATTTTTTTTTCATCCCCCATCATAACATAATCAAAGACTACTTGCTACTTTAGGCATAGCCGTCCATGCAGATTGCCAGTTTTCATCCATGTGCCTTCAGATTTGCTAAAGATTATGGTTATTAGAGCATTTGCTGCCAGCACTTAAAACCATAGGGTTGCTCAGAAACACTCTGTATCAGTGGAGTTTGAGTGGGTGGACTGCCTTCAAGTACTTTGTTATGGGCAAACACCACTAAATTTTGGCATTAACAGCTGTGAAATCATTGGCACAGTCAAAGATGTAAGAAATTAATTGTTCAGTTTCTGCAAGATCTTTCAACAATCAAAACAGATAGATGGTTTACTACATTTAGTTCTATACCTGTCACTTGCTCCATTTCTTAGATACTTGTGTAGCTCTGGAAGTCCACAAATACTTCAGCCACTGTGATTTGTCAACTATTGCACATCATGGGAGTAAATTATTCGTCAGAGCTTTCAGAGATGTAAGGGACAACTGCAGCTGGGGTTTTTGCAAGTGGTCTTGCAACAGGGTGAATACAGAGCTTGTAAGTCACGAAGTCATTAAGCCATTGGAGTCATTAATTTTGCGGACAGTAGTAGCATTTGCAAATACATATCTTTAGACTGGAAAATGTGATGCTAATCTTTGCGAATGAAGGTTCAGCAGGTTCTTCTTGAGAAGGCTGAGAGGAGTACAGGAGATATACTTTGACATTGCCCACCTGACATCCTGAATGACTGAAATGTCATAGCTATTTCTTCTGAATATAAATTATGAGGCATCTCTGATTTAGACTGTTGGAACAGTCTGAGAGAAACTTTAAAGATTTTGCGCATATAACATTACATTTTAATCTCCTGGGGAGCTGAGGGGAAGTGAAATAAAGTAAAATAAAATTAAATCTTCCAATGATTTGTCAATATGCTGAGGATTACAAATTTGTATCTGCTCTATACATTTTCATAGGCCTCAGGCTTGCAAAGATCACAGCATCACAGAATCACAGAATGGTTTAGGTTGGAAGGGACCTTAAAAATTATCTGATTCCAACCCCCCTGCCATGGGCAGGACACCTTCCACCAGACCAGGCTGCTCAAAGCCCCATCCAAGCTGGCCTTGAGCACTGCCAGGGATGGGGCATCCACAGCTTCTCTGGGCAACTTGTTCCAGCATCTAGCCACCCTCACAGTAAAGAATTCCTTCCTAATAGCTAATCTAAATCTACCCTCTTTTAGTTTAAAATTGTTACCCCTTGTCCTGTCACAACAGGTCGTACTACAAAGTCTGTCCCCATCTTTCTTATAAACCCCCTTTAAGCACTGGCAGCTGCTATAAGGTCTCCCTGGAGCCTTGTCTTCTCCAGGCTGAACAACTCCCAACACTCTCAGCCTGTCTTCATAGGAGAGGTGCTCCAGCCTCTGGTCTTCTTCGTGGTCCTGCTCTGGACTCCTCCAACAGGTCCATGTCCTGCTTATGCTGGGGGCTGCAGAGCTGAACACAGTACTCCACGTGGGGTCTCAGGAAACCAGAGCAGAGGTGGGGAGTCACCTCCCGCAGCCGGCTGGCCACCCTTCTTTTGATGCAGCCCAGGATTCAGTTTTTCTGGGCTAAAAGCGCACATTGTCAGGCCATGTTGAGCCTTTTGTCTACCAACACCCCCAAGTCCTTCTCCCCAGGACTACTCTCAATCCTTTCTCCATCCAACCTGTATTGATACTGGGGGTTGCCCTGACCCATGTGCAGGACCTTGCACTTGGCCTTGTTGAACTTCATGATGTTAAGATACCACCTTAAATACTGTCGCATTGAAAATTTTCTATGTCATAGTTGAAAAATGTCTAAAACTACTGTATTTGATTAATGGTTTGTATTTCCTACAGAAACACTTTGACGTCTGCTCTGTGTACTGGTTAGCTCTTGATTTGCAAGCCACTTTGTAAATACTTTTCTCTGGTGACTTTTACAAATTAGGTATGCCACGTTACAGCCACGTAGCAGGAAGAGGAACCAGACTGTCTGCTACAAGGACTGGGGTCAGTGAGGTAAACTATTGAATTCTTAGTATTGTGTTAAGTTCTTAACCGGGCCCTTAAGAGTCCCCATTTTTACCATGCAGGAATCGTATTTAGCAAGATTATTGATTCGCATCCTTTTAACATGCACCTGACAAAAGCAACCCAACTGTAGGTGTAAGTATGGAAAGCGATTATTGGCAATTACGATAAATGCAATTAAAATTAAATATTTACCAATTGTGGTCTCTCTTGCAAGGTTAATAGGTTGAGCATTCTCAGTACTAGGAAGTTGTCCTAGTTTCAGCTGGGATAGAGTTAATTTTCTTCTTGGTAGTTGGCACAATGCTTTGTTTTGGATTTAGTATGAGAATAATGTTGATAACACAGTGATGTGTCAGTTGTTGCTAAGTCGTGCTTACTCTGAAGTCAAGGACTTTTCGGTTTCCCGTGCCCTGCCAGCGAGAGCTGCACAAGAAGCCAGGAGGGAGCAGAGCCAGGACAGCTGACCTGAACTGGCCAAAGGGATATTCCATACCACAGAATGTCATGCTCCGTATATAAACTGGGGGAAGAAGGAAGGGGGACGTTCGGAGTGATGCCATTTGTCTTTCCAAGTATCAGTTACGTGTGATGAAGCCCTGCTCTCCTGGAGATGGCTGAACACCTGCCTGCTGATGGGAAGCAGCGAACGAATTCCGTGTTGTGCTTTGGTTGCTTGCGCAGCTTTTGCTTTACCTCTTTATGCCAACCCATGGATTTTCTCACTTTAACTCTTCCAGTTCTCTCTCCCATCCCAGCAGCAGGGGAGTGAGCAAGCAGCTGTGTGGTGCTTAGTTGCTCACTGGGGTTAAACCACGACAGAAGTCAGCCGAAGACAAGATTGTAAGGCTAAGTGCTTATTTCAAATCCATGATTTATTAATCCTTTGGAATTCAGGTAGCCTTTTTTTTTCCTGAGAAAAGCTCTTGGCTTTTAACAAGTTTTCATATCAAAAGCTTTACTGGTCTCCAAGTCATCAGCTAACAGAAGTGGTGGCTTATGACAGAGATGTGGGCAGCTCCTCAATAAGCAAAGAATCACAATTAGATGGTCCTTTTTCTTTTAAAAGCGTTTCATACCCTTACTATCGACCTGTCATAAGGTCCTGACCGAGATCACAGCATCATGTCTTGGTTCAAAACTCCCTTGGTGATCTCTAGCAAAAGCCTGAAAATACTACTATTGAAATATTTATCACCAGAACTTTTTGAATCTTCTCATAATTCCTGAGTGGATAAGGACATTGCCATGTAAAGCCACTGACATCACCATGGATAAACCCCCCCTCCCCTGTGTAGGCAAAGTCCCACATAAAACTATCCAGTGACTTCTAGTCATTTGAACTTTATGAGACAGAACGAGGAAGATAAATTAGCTGAAGCACACTTTGATTCCAAAGGAAAATACAAATTAACACTGTAACAGTTGAACGAACATAAAAATTGAGTAAGTGGTACAATAGATTAAAAGTCTTCATCTCTACCATGAGGTATACATATGAGCTAGAAAAATAAAAATGCTTCAATGATTATATTGCATAATACTTCTCTCCCCACCCCTTTATGTTCAAGTAGTATGTTAAAAAAAAAGGAACACAAAAAGGTGGAGTTTTATTCCACGTTCATTTGTTTTGATTTCTGTACTGTCACAGAGCAGAAAACATGCAGATATTGATCCTTTTCTCAGCTATACTGTTACTGGCCAGTGTAATATGTTTTCACTGAAATCAGTGAAGTTTTAGCAGTTCAAGTCTTAAATTACTGACAGAAGGAGAAACTCCATATCCAGTTGTATAATTTCTAACTCGGGTAACTCTCCCATTAAATTCAGTGAAAAAATAACCTGGATAAAGCGTAGAAAACTAGCCCTATAATCATGATGCCAGAGAAAATGTGGAAGTTCAGATTTGGTGCTCTCAAGTAATTTTATATGAAGGATAAAGGCTTTAAATGGCTCCATCAGAGATGTCTGTAGGCAGCACAGGGCTCTTGTGTGGGTGCTGCAATGATATTGCTGGTTTGTGCCTCCCTGAGGATGTTAAAGAGATAAAGGGCAAAATGAGATTACACTGGTCTGTCCATTCCTTGGCACAGCTAAGAATGGGCACCAAGACTGCTTTTGTTCTCCTTCCTGACTTCTGCTCCAGCACAGAAATCGAACAGCAAAAATCTTAGCTGGAAGACTATAAAACGTAGTGGGTTTGTAGCTTTTCTGTAGGTTTTTTTGAGCAGTCTACTCTGCAGGTTAATTTAGCTGTAGAGAGTGTTGTTCATACTTTCACTCTCATGCATTCCCATTCCTGTGTTCTTAGCAGACATCATAAACAAGCCCTGCGCTTGTCTTCCATGTGCAAAATGGAGCTACCTTAAAATTACATCTTGACCATCAATTTTCTTCCTCTTGAATAGTTTCAGAAAATAGGGTGGTTCTGCCTCTGATCTGACTAATGCTCATTTGTCATTGATCTGATTTACAGAAAAGTTTCACGCCACAGTTATGAAAGTAGCTTGTATACAAGGTTACAGCAGTGAATGGATTTAAGTCAGCTGGAAACGAATAGCAAGACAGCTTCAATACTTTTGGAAAAGCTAACAAAAACTACAATTAAACAAATAAAACATGTCTGAAAACACTAAGATAAAGCCACTGTCACTTAAATTTCTTTTCCCTCCTTAACGATGGATAATAAAAAAGCAGTCATGGCATCTGTGCAACCGAGGATTGCTGTGGTCCAGCCCAGAGCCTGTATGTAATGTTCCAGTGTCACAGAACTCACCAGGGAAAACACCCAGCAAAGCTGAATACACAATTGAGACAAAAATCCATGTCCTTTTATTTGAGTAAGGCTGTGATTATTCAGTAACCATAATATCAGTATCAGAACTATTAGTATCACATATATTTTTAAAAAGCCTCAATTTAAAGTAAAAAACACAAGTGTTGGTTAAAGTCAACATTACATTTTGTAATTAACACAAATTTCCTAGTAATTTAATAGGTGTTGACGGTTTAGATAAACGATTTACATTGCTGATTTGAATATTTCAGTTTCAAATAAACTGGAATAGTATGGGTTTAGTTGCAACTCGAAGACTTGTTCCAAACGCAGCATGGCGTTTGTCTTTTCCTCACGTTCTCAAATTAATTTGGCTAAGAGCTACCCTATAATAGAACTTCCAGCACTCCAGTAGTCTAGCATAGCTGCACGCCTTGTGACAATGCAGGACACTAGCACTCTCCTTCTGGAGACCACCTGCATAAACAACATTGACAAGCTATCAAAGTTTTTGCGTTGGCAAAACATTGTGCCAGTAAGCCTCAGTAGTATAGAGCTAGCATGGTAATTAAGATGAGATCAAGTTCTACTAAAGACACAAAATTCACTTTTCTCATATGAACTAGGAAAGCAGAAACTAGACTACCTGACAGTTTTCAACTTGTTAGCTACGTAGACTGGAGTTCTGAAAAACAGTTCTTCTTCTACTTAGATCATGCAGATTAAAAACACACTTCTGAAGATGAACAAATTTACTCAGCTCTTAGGGTTTAAACATGAACTAGTCTAAACTGGAAATTAATTCAAAGTGCAACAACCGTTCTTTCTACAGTCCATCTGTATTAGCGTATCAGTCCAAGCAACCAAAGCACTTCCAGCAAAAACACGCTAGGTTCATACCACTGCAGTAAAACTGTAATTCCTGGAAGGAACACAATAATAATAACAGCTTTTTCTAAATCAGGGCACAGATGTTATGACAGAAACCTTGAGTATAGACACCTCTTATGAAGTGCTTCAGCTCAATCATTTAAAAACAGTGGTAAAACACATTGAACAGATTAAAGTCAGCTCAGTATGTCTAAACAATAACAAGTAGGAATAAAACTTCATTCTGTTTAAGTGAATGGCAAATAGTGATTGAAGTCCTAGTAGTTATACTTTAATTAAAGCTGAGGAAACAATTTTTCCATGGACTACTTAGCATGGGTTAGAATACCTGTAGCTTATGAAGCAGTGTAGTAGCATGACAATCCTGTTCTTGAAAAAGGTCATTCACTAACTTCTTTATGAGAAAAATATTTTTAGTAGCAAACCTACAAAAATCCTTAAAAATTAAGTGCCTATCTGAATTCTAAATTCACAGGCCATTTATAGATGAGATAAGAAGACAAACACACAAGCCCTCCAGTTCTCTAAACAAACAAATAACAAAGGTAAAATATATTCATGTATTTTCTATTCACCTTACGCAAATATACCGCAGGACTTGTTCAGCGTATGTACTGCAGGGTTTACTCTAGGGAGGAGTAGTTAACTTTGCACAACTACTCTGGAAGGATTCAGTCTCATTAACTCAGAATGACTTTACTTACCTCAGACTTCCCAATCTTTTCAAACCGGCAACCTGTCACAAGTGGAGTCCTCCAGGGATCGACATTGAGCCTAACACTGTTTAATATTTTCATAAGTGATCTGGATGATGGGATCAAGTGTACCCTGATGAAGTTTGCCAATGATACCAAACTGAGTGGGCAAGTAGACACGTTGGAAGAGAGAGCCACCCCACAGGAAGATCTGGATAGGCTGGAAGAGTGGACTAACAAGAACCTTATGAAGTTCAATCAAGACAAATGTACGGTCTTGCACCTGGGAAAACAAAATCCAGGAGTGCAGCACAGGTTGGGATCTACCCAGCTGGGTAGCGGCTCCATGGAAAGAGACCTGGGGGTCCAGTGGACAACAAGCTCAGTATGAATGAAAAGAGTGCTGCTGTGGCAAAGCAAGCCACCAGGATGCTGGGTTGCTTCAACAAGGGCAACATCAGCAGAGATGAGTCATTAACCCGCTCTACTCGGCACTTGTCAGACCACACCTGGAATACTGTGTTCAGTTTTAGTCCTTGCTATACAAAAAAGATGAGCACAGGCTGGAGAGCGTCCAGAGATGGGCCACAAAGATGATCAAAGGACTGGGAAGCCTGCCACATGAGGGAAGGCTGAGAGAACTGGCTTTGTTCAGCCTTGAGTAAAGAATTAGGGGAAACCTTATCACCACGTTCCAGTATTTAAAGGGTCGCTACAAGATGGAGACTCCCTTTTTGCAAGGAGTCGCGTGGATAAGAGGAGGGGTAATGGGTACAAGTTACTCCAGGGGAGATTCCGATTTGACACAAGAAGAAAATTTTTCACAATTGTAACAATCAGCCATTGCAATAATCTCCCCGTGGAAGTGGTGGATTCCCCAACATTGGACACTTTTAAGATTCAGCTGGACAGGGTGCCAGACCATCTTGTCCAGACCGTGCTTCTGCCAAGAAAGGTTGGACCAGATGATCCTTGAGGTCCCTTCCAACCTGGTATTCTATGATTCTATGATTATTTTCACATTATTGTTCAATACAGCAATGTCCAGGCTGTCCTTCAATTCAAAATCCAGTTTTGAACTCAAACTCCTACCTTTGCTACCCAAATCAAAGTGACTCTTTTGAATCTCACTAAAAACAGACAAATAAACCCTCCCCACAGAGTTTCCAGATGCTGGATATCTTATGGCTACTTTTTAACACGACAACTACAGAAGTTAAATACATACATTTTAATGCTTTCTTCATGCCTTCAAATAATTTGCTTATTTGTTTTTTCCTAAGAAGTCAGCTAGCAGTGTCTAATGCCATGGGAAACAGGATATTTTTCATTAAGTGGCCCAAGTTAGCAGCAGCAACATCATATATCCATTAAAGCTCAACCATCAATTAGGCATGTGATTGATTGGCTTTTCACAAGGGTTGTCATACAAAATGTCCAGTCTTTACAAAAGAACTGTGCTTTTTTCAATAATCCATCTTCTAGCATTACAGAGCTCAAAATCAAGATGATACCTTTTGTCTTCAGTGGAAAACTGACCCACAGTTTATGGCGAAGGGATACTTGTTGGTCTTCATACTGCTGTAGGGTCTGTGGCCTCCTGTGTAACGTGCTTACTAGGTAAATTCTACATAAACAGAATTTTTTAAAAAGAAGACATTGCCACAAAAAAAAAAACCCACAAACTTTAAATACTGTCACTAACAAGGCTTTAGCAGATTATTTATGGACATTTGAGGAATTCCAAGTTGAACTGCAAGGTAAGAGCAACAAAAATTAAAATGCGTGAGACTATCTTATTTACCCATTACAATACTGATTTGGTATTCAAAACTGCATCAGTTCTCCCTAAATGAACAACATACTCCAACCTTTGTTTTCCTGTTTTCATGGGGGGGGGGGGTGTATGTGTGTGTGTGTCAGTTTTTCCCCCACTCTTAAATCTGATGCAGAATGTCTCTGATGTACTGTCCTGCATTTTTTAACATTCTCCACAGCTCCTGGAGGCAATTGTTTGAATACCTCACAAAACTGGTATCAAAATATAAAATCATATTACCAAATATCACGATATTCAAACCTTTTCCTCATCAATGTGATCTTGCCAGAAGTCAGGACCTGCCTGGCATCATTCTAAGCTGGAGGCTGCAGCATGCTGATGTTGGGATCCCACTGATGTCTTCCTTGACACCTGTTTTTTTCAAAAGCACCACTTCATTCACCTACTTCCCTGCTGAGATCACACCTCTTTCAAATCCATGTGTCTGACACAGAAGTTCTGCCTACTATATGAAAGGAAAACCCTATCAGTCGAGAAGCAAGGGACAGTACAGCCTATCAAAATGCCTACAGCCTTTTGCCTATTCACCTTCTCACTGGCAGAGTGAAGAGGCCAACAGCTACCCGTCCTAATCGCTGGGAGACAGACTTGGGAGGAGGATGGCAAAGACTGAGCCACAACTTCCCAAACAGGCTGTGCAGATCAGGACATCATTTTACAATCAGCGTCACATCATAAAACTACCACTGCTTACAATTTACGTGTCCTGGTTTCAGCTGGGATAGAGCTAATTTTCTTCACAGTAGCTGGTGCAGAGCTGCGTTTTGCATTTGGTGTGAGAACAGTGTTGATAACACACTGATGTTTTAGTTGTTGCTAAGTAATGTTTATACTAAGTCAAGGACTTTTCAGTTTCTCTGGCCCTGCCAGCTAGAATACTGGGGGGGGGCACAAGAAACTGGGAGGGGACACAGCCGGGACAGTTGACCCCAACTAGCCAAAGGGAGATTCCATGCCATGGAACGTCACGCTGGGTATAAAAACTGGGGGGAGCTGGCTGCAGCCTGCTGGTCGCTGCTCAGGGACGGGCTGGGCATCCGTCAGTGGGTGGTGAGCAACTGCACTGTGCATCGCTTGGGTTTTTTCCCTTCCCTTTGGATTTTATTCCTCTCCCCTTCTCTCGCCTTTTCTTTACAATTGGGGGGGGGGGGGGGGTGTTGGTTTTTTTTTTTTAATCGTATTTCAATTATTAAATTGTTCTTATCTCAGTCCTCGCATTTTACCTTTTTCCCGATCTCCTCCTCCCCATCCCACTGGGGGGGCGGGGGGCGGGGGAGTGAGGGAGCAGCTCTGTGGTACTTAGCGGCCAGATGGGGTTAAACCACAGCACTAGGGCACTGTAAATGAGGAAGACTGAAATAACGTCATAGCTTTCCACTTCAAGTTTTTTCAGACAAAGGCCTATTACTCATTTTTGTAACAGAAAAAAAGAACATATTGGTTATTAAGCTAACTTTTTATTGCTTCTCTGCATAAGGACTATAATCTAGAATACCTAGTACGGAATACCTAACTTTTCCATGCTCATGCTCCATTTGCAGTCCCACTCCACAGTGCTACAAGGGAAGGGGCAAATGTCATGCGAAATGCGCTGCCTAAGATCTAACAAGCTCACATGCCAAGAGCACTACAAGAGAACATACTTCAACGCGTGTCATATAAGCCCACCTGGGACTCTAATTACTCATGTGGATGCTCGAGCCACATGAAAATACCTTCAGCAAAACTTATTTTTTACTTAAATGCTCACTTTGACCTACAGAGAGATTTGGCAAGGATCTTGGCAGAATTTAGATACAGAATTTGCCAGACACCCACCAAACTCTGTATGTATTTCAAATCCTACATTTTCACAGATGCATTTCTTGAAGACACCTGAAGTTCTGTCTCCACACGTGCACTTAAATCCTGTCAACACTAGACATGTGGAGCTAAGGCCTGCTGCAACCCACATACTCCTATACAAATAATGGGATTTTTATAATTAAGAAAATAAGGCTTTATAATGAACGGGAAATGCAGAACAGTAAGTCATGTTAACTGAAACACTAAAGTAAATTAATTTTTAATTTTTTTTAAATTTATTTTTTAGGCAAAAGCCCATCAGTAGTTGCCCGAGTAGCATCACTCCCACAGGTGTTATTTCAACTTTATAGTCAAGGAGCTCATCTCATTTTAATGCTGGACTGCAAGTGTGGCAAGCTATCTAAGGTCAGTGCCTGATGAAATGATTCTAGAAATGTTAGCTCTCTCACCAAATAGCTTGTGTAGACCTAGGGCTGAAAATAAATGTGAGAGCTACTAGTTTTAAAATAATGTTCAAGACTTCTATTATACAAATACTTATATGTTTTATGCTTATCTATTTCCTTTTCCTAACTAGGAGCATCCTGACCTAAAAAGTCTTTTGTGTCGATGACTTACATAATCAGCTGTTGAAGTGGAAAAGCTACCTTTCCAATGCTTCAGTGTAGACCAGACAAGGTCAAAGTAAAATGTCACAGGGGTCAACAATATTTAGTACTGAGCATCTGCCAGCTATTCCTTTGCTTTCTGCACATGAACATTAAAATCATGTGTAACTGTTTATAACTTTATTTTAGGCACCTCTAGAATATTCATCGTCGCAGTAAAGTATAAGAACTAGATGTAGATAGGACACAATTCACTTTGCAAACCTTATTTTTATTCTCTGAAACTAATTTCATCTCACTAGGGTTTCATACAGGCATTTTCAGATCCCCTTACTCTACTGTAAAGAGGATAAACCAGATACTAAGTAGATGCATCGAGATAATGCAATGAAGTAACAGATGCAGATTTTATCATGGGCGGTACATTTATTGTTCTTCAAACTAACAAAACCATGTGAATGTTAAATTTCTCAATTAAAAAAAACCACACAACTTTCCCGTCTGATTATTAGCCATTTAGGCCCCCAAAATACAAAGTACATGCACAGCAAAAGCTTGACACCCACACAGAAATCTATGCCAATGTATTTTTATAAAATGTCATACTTCTAAAATCAATTATTTTGGGGGACCTAATATATTATTTTGAACACTTCATTTTGGCAGAAAACTCTTCTAATTTTTGATTGCTAAAAAAAGCTTGAAAATGCAGATCCAAAGCACTGGAAGACAAGAAAGCAGACAAAAAGAATCAGAAATATATCTCTTTCTCAAGCTTCTCATTTTTAAGCTATATAATGATTACTTGTGACCTAAACTATGGTTTGAATGCTTGAGATGTCAATATTATAAAAATATGAGACAGGATCACTAGTAAGATACCAGGATTTGCTTCCAAGGCCCAGCCATATGCAAGGATCACAATGACAGAACTATCTGGGTGACAAGAAGTCAGTATCCAGCACTAAATGCCTATGTAGAATGACAGAAGTGACCAAGTTAACCGTAAGCAGCTTGGCTTGCAACAAGAGGCAATTCAGCTTCAGCAATGAGTAAAGCAACTGTATATGTGGAAACTGTACGTATATAAAAATGTTTACTGGGGCAGTCAGAGCAATGACTGCTGTGCAGGATGCAGGAAATGTCAGATTCCTCACTTCCACAGGCTCACGCACAGCCTTTCAAGGCAGCAGGAAATAAATACTACATGGCTGTCAGTACTGCCAAATCACTAAACTTTATCCTTTTCTAAAAGATAATGAGTTTTATAGGGTTCAGCCTTCTTTGAACAGTCTCCCTTCAACTGCAAATCGGAGTCTTTACTTCACCATTAGAGCCTTCCAAGTACAGCAGTTACTATTCAAAGCTCTGCATCAACTGGGTCAGATCATTTCTGCTCTTGCAAATAACTTAATTTGAGCCAACTCAGGTATCTTTACACAACAGTACGCTGTGTCACTAGTCACACAAAATGAAACTAAGCTGGATCCAATATTCAAAAGTGTTTAGCAGATGTGCTAGGTACTGTCTTTAGGACTGTTACAGGTTTCTACAAAAATAGCTACAAAAGAGAAATTCAAAATTGACAGAAAATATGTCACTGTGACTAAGTGAATGAAAACGGGAAAGAAAAACCAAATCTCTCAAAATCTTTCTTCCAAAATGAACTGTTGGAATAACTAACTTCCTTTCCTATCTTCCAAAATAACTTCCTTTCCTATCTTCCTTTAACCAAGACTGAGAAACTACCTCATTAATAAGAAAACTGAAGCATGTTAGGATCAAAAAGATAAACAGAAGGTTTGGGAGAATGGACAACGGCATGTGCAGGTAATGGAGAGAAGATTCCAGTGATGTTAACAGTAACACAATACACAATTTAATTTCTCTCAGGAGTAGATTTTTTTCTCTTACTCTGCTAAAGTGTCAATCTGAAGTAATCTACGTTCACAGCAGCAAACACCTGAAGCTATGATTTAGATCTGTAAATAACATTTTTCAGCAACTGCCATTATAAGTCAATTCTGAATGTCTACAATTCAGGTATGTAAAGAACTGCACTTTTCCAGAGGCTGATGAGGTGATTATATTGCCCAAATTCACATGCTGCTGCCTCTCAGCAGACAATGGCACGTTAAATGCCAGTTAAAATGTCATTGTTTTTCATTGTTTTCCTCCTTCCAAAGGTAAGGAAGGACTACAGGTGACAATTCTACCTGTACTGAGTTCTTCTTTAAATCCCTCTCCCACCCATTCCCTTTTTTACTTTAAATTTCATACTAAGTTTTAACACAGAGTATTTTCTTGAACAAATCATTGTTCAAAAAAGTTTTTAAGACATCTCAGGGCTACATGAGTTTTTGTAGATAGCTCTGAGTAAAATTCCAATGTTCTTACTTGCTTTAATGCCAAATCCCTGATTTGGTGGCTTTCCAGCACCTTTTGGATCAGAATGTGAGTTATTTTCACAGCCCTGGACAGAATTGCCGTAGTGTGCTTTTGTAGCTCAATCTTCATGTTACATGCAACTTTAATGCTACAAGAAACTTGTAAAAAAAAGGTCTCAAATACCGTACATCATGTTTGATTATACTGAATGACTGGTATCAGGCCTGAACACCTGAGTTAGCTTTGCCTGGTACCACCATCCCAGTACGCAAGTCCACTGCCCAATGCCTTGTTTTCTGAGCACCGCTGCCTTCTGTGGCTATGGTCACCTCCAATTATTTTCTTCTGTATAATTATTTTCCAGCCTATTGTGACAACCGTGGGGGGTTATCCACATTTTGAAAAACTGTAGGCACAACAAAGTTACTAACACTCAGATTCTTACAGAAAGCTTCTAATTTCAAGCAGATACCTCATATAATCCTGATTAAGAAGTCAAGGAATGCCTGTGCAATAGAGGACACAGAAGAAAAACTGTGAACTTTAATTCAGACAATTCAGTTAAGCAAGTTTTCTGAGCAGGTAACTGATGCTTCCGCTAAATAAGGAAACAAACAGTTCACTTTGGAAACAAGATTTTGAGGGCTTTGCTTCTTTTTTCCCCTGACAAAAGGCATTTCTTAAATTTTCTTAAGTCCAGTGCCAGACCAACAGTGGACACCAGTCATGTGGCTTGATATAAATATCCTTGACATCAGTCCTATTCAGGAAGGAAAGAAAATACTACAAGTTGAGAATAAAATGAAGACTGTTTTCTTTAGAGAAACATAATTAATGAAATTGTGGACACATTTTATATACAAAGGCACTCAGAAGTATTGGGAATTTGCTTTGTTCTCCAGTACTACATCCTTTCTTACTATATATGAGTTATTGTGATAAATCAGAGCTGACTAATGGTTTTCTAGACACCATTAAAGAAACTAATAAGAAAATCATTTATACATACAAAATGATTTTAACTGAATACAAAGAAATGTCTCTCAACAGAAGACTAACACTAAAATCTAGACAGATGGTGAAAAAACATTAATATTCAAGAAAAACAGAAAAGAGAAAAGATTAATGAAAATTCTCAAAGATCTAGCTACATTACTGCTTGTCAATACTCAAAAGAAACAATGAAAAGACAAAACATATTTTTTACTTTTAGACATCCTTCTTTATTCTGTAACTGGTATCATTTCACCGATAGAAGTAATATTCACAGATACAATAGTGGGATTTACTACACTATATTAAAATGTATGGACTGTACTGTATTTCAAACTGAAGAGACTTTAATTACTAGTATAAACCAAAACACTAGACTATGATGTTATCTTTATGTCCTAAATCAAACAGCTCAGGAAGGACACCAAACATACCTATATAAACAAAAAAAAAGCTATAACATACTAATCTGTAAATTTACCTCAATAAAGACATTTCCAATCATTCTGGTAATGAAAGTTGATAGTGTGAAAATTTACTCCAGAACTTTCAATATTACTTAGGAGTCATTTTGCTAACTAAAGCATGTAAGAGGTTTGCACTATTTGTTTTTTGAGCAAAATCCAGAACCTAAACTTAAAAAAGTGAAAGTGCTACTCATGTTATGTACAATCAGAAAGCATTAGTATACTGACTAAAAACATGAAAACATACTTGTTCTAATTTTGTTTTCACATGAATATATAATAAGATTTTTGAAAGAAAAAAAAAATTTCCATCATCATGACTTCTGGGAAAAACTCTAAACCAAAGATTTAGTGCTCGATTGGCAAGTATTTTAGTATCCCATCCATACATCTAGATCCAAATATACATTCCAGCAAAGACACTGCAAATGAAACTCATTCAAAAGTTAATTAAGGTTTTTCTACACATGGAACTGTTCCTGATTAATACCATATGGGACCATTCTTATTACAGAAGTGCCTCATTCCATTTTAGTTACCACAAACGTATACGTTCAGGAACAAGAGTTGCCTGTACATGGAATTAATCAGAATCATTTGTAGACTATTTTAATTACTGGGGACCAAATAGCATTTAAAAAAAATAAATAAATCAGTAGGCTTTAATTCACAAGGTTTGTGCTAGCCTAGAGGTCTGTCTACAGGGATCTCCTTGTAAGAATATCTTAAATTAACATATCTGATAAAAAAAGATTGATTAGCAATGAGGAATATTTGGACCTTTTTAAATAGATGTAGAAAAAAAATAAAAGGAAATACACCATAGTGAAAAGACACAGAAGTCTTAAGTTTCAGAAGAGCTTTTAGGTTTTAGGCCTTGTAGTTGTCTCTCTCACTTCATAAATGATCTGATCTTACTTGAGTGTCAGGACTGTTTCATAGTCTGCAATAACTGCCTGACAAAGATTACAGCAAAAGACAGCACACAGGACTAGAACCTCTTTTTTCCTCTCTTGTGCAATAAAGAAACTTGTATGCCAGCGCAACAGTCCCATCCAACTCTGACACATATGCACATCACCTTGGCTTTGTCCTGACACAACGGATGGAAGGAGGTGCCCCAGCACATTGGTGTTGAAGTGGAAGAGGAAAGCATTAAGATGAAAATGCTCATGCAGAAGTTTTCCAGGAAGGGTTTCAGAAAGTGCAGGCCACAAGACTAGTATGGCAGGTAACACAATATGATCACCACCTAGTATTTTTGGCATGTCTAGACTGATAGTACATTTATAATACTGGTACATAGCCCATTCTCAGTACTTACCATTTCCTCTTCTTTGTTTCCTTTGATTCAAACATTTCTGAATACTTGAAAAGTAACGATTTTGGCTGCCTGTTCAGATGACAGATCACCAAATGATATCGTGACCCTGTGGATAAAAAAAGAAAAAGAGAAGTAAAAAAGGAATTTAAAGTGCACTTTGTTTTTCATAACCCCGCACCCATCAGCTCTGTGAGAGATACACCACAATGATAACCCCTATGTAGTCAACACCCTATATATTTCATATTTGTTACTTGAATATATGATTTTCCCCTGGCAGACAGGAGACTGTGAGGCATTTAGAAAACTGTATCTCTCTCAAATCAAGTGCACTTTGCAGGGAGTTAATTACCAGAAACCATATGAACATATTTGTTGGCTCCCTTTGGCAAAAGCTTGTTTAGGAAGCTATTGTCCTTCCTGAAGAATTCTAGCTGCTTCAGAAAACAGGCTTAGGTATGAAGTTTGCAAAAGATTTTGTAGGATTTACTTACAAACACGAATTTTTGGTATAATATGTTTGCTATACAGACTGACTGCAACGTTTGTGGGTTTTTTTGGCAGTATATACATCATAACTATGAGTTCTACTGCAAATGTAGTATCCCATTAACTTAGATAATATACCTTATTTCTCCTCTAGTGGAACACAGCCTATTTCAGCAAATGGGCCTTTATACCCATTTGTCATGTAGCCAGGAATGGCACCTACATCATCAGACTTTGTTGACATGACTGATACAAGAGCAGCCTTACCGACAAACCTGCCTATTGTAGACAGTCATATGCAAATAATCCTCAACTATTCAGTACTGTCAGTAAAAGGTCTGTAGTTAATGGTCTAATAGCTGTTAAAGAGCTCACTCAATCTGCTGTTAACTCTCAAGTAACCAATGACAACTCAGCTATCCTACCGTTGGCTATTTCACTCTGTGTAAGAAAGGAGAACACAAGCCAAAAATGCAGTGTTTGCTGTAAATATTTCATTCTGATATTGAGCTCAGCAGGTGATAAATATCATTCATTGTCCTCTTCCTTCTCACTTCAGTCAGGAAGATGTCAGCCTAATGGCATCCATAAGCAAACTCAGCCTCATGCCGTACCAAATGCTGCTGTTTGGTGACTAGGGAAAGGTTTCCCATGACTTCTTATATGACAGGTGTGACATCTTCCTAAGCAACAGAAGTTTTAACCCCTGTTTGAGCAGGAAGGGAGCATCCTGTTGGGGCAGCGCTAATGGGGCAGCAGCAAGAGTTCAAACCAGTGTTATAAGCCCTTTTACCCAAAGCATGGATCAGCCATTTTGCTTCCAAAATCAGAGTGTGGGATCTCACCTACTGTCTGCAAATTCGGCAGTCAGCACTGATGTGAGGAACTCAGTGCTAGGCATTTGTATCAAGAGGTGGTTTTCCTTACAGGAGCAAAAGTGGCAAAGGTCCACTGCTGTTTTTCCATCTTCTTCATAGTCAGTCCATAGAATGGAAACTCTCAGGGAAGGTACAATGCAGTTTGCTTACATTTAAGAGAACAATAATCCCAGTAGGCAGATTTCAGTGCAATAGGAATTCAAAACCTTCAGCTAGAAATCAGGATGAAGAGATCTAAGAGATCAGAAGATACAGAAGAAGCCTGTGGACTTTAAGCCATAGATAAAACCAGCCCAAAATCAGAAAGATTTGTCCAAGATACAAAATATTAGCAGACATCTGCAGTTTCGATACACTAAGTTTTCTTTTGGGGTTTTCCAGTTTTATGCACTGCTGTACAAGAGTCTGGATATGCATATAAGATTGTAGCCCACTGTTTCAATCGTGTCAAATGCCTATGTGATTTTTAGTATGTGGTCAGAAATAATCTTAAAAAGCTCAGGGTATTTATAACATATATTGTAAATAGCATTTTGAATTTGGATTTTGTATAAGAGGAGGTTGAAAAGTACCATTACCCATCTCCTAGTTCTATCTTTTTCAGCAGATGATTTTTATAAAAATGAAAAATGATAAACCCCAAATTGTTGGATTTATTTCATCAAATATAAAATGCAGACTCTGAAGTTGTTGCTTTGCTGACATCTTGGTTGACATTTAGGCCATAAAGAATGTGTCTAAATGGTATAAGCAAAAAAGTATCTTTGGACTCGGAGGTGTAAGAGGATAAATATTTTCATTCTCAATAGTACCGAACTGCAGGGGGATTTTTAGTGTTTCTCCAGAAAAAACTGTCCACAGGATGTAATGTACCATGTGAGAACCCATTATGCTCAGAAGCCCACTGAAATCTTTCAGACGCTGATAGCTGGGCAAAAGATCGGTTACATCAGTGCCAAGACAGAGCTGAGAGGGGGTTCTCTGAGCCATGGGTGTGTGTTTCCATATAGACTGGCAACCCACTCTAAAGTACATAGAAAAACATTAAAGGATGCTGCTTTTCTCCTTCCCTTCTTCTATAGCAGATGGAAAGGTGATGCTCTGCAAGGAAATTACAAGATTGACATTAATAATGCCACCAAACAGTGAAACCTGTGTGACAGACAGTATTTGTTCTATTGTTCCAGCGTCTACATTCTGTTAACACAAGAGGCACTAAGGTGAATCTCCCTGAAGGAAGCAACACAGCTCCTGTTGTTGCAAGCAACTCACACTCCTTACAATGCTAAGGGATTAAAAGTTTTCAGTCTGTAGGGTTAGAGAAAATGTAGTAGAACCTGCAGCACACCCAAGAAACCAGTAAGTAAAGCAGACAGATATTCAAACTCCCCTTGCAATGGAAGAACTCTTCCTTGATACTGGATACGATTTGTTACAATTTCAGTCACCTCAGTGGCTTCTCACCTCTTAATAAAGTTGATTTATGGAAGCATAGGATGGCAAGGGGAGACTGTTGATAAACAATTTTTATTTCTATTCTGTCTTATTCAGTGTTTTTTTCTTTCAGGAAGAAAAATAATCCTTTGTTCTGTTTAATTATCAGTTCTAATAAAACCAGTCTTCTGGCGTTTTAAGACTTTTTCATTTTTGGGGAACTCATTTTAAGGAAAAGACCTAGAGATACTCACTTCCAATCTCCAGCTGACTCGGTGGTCTCACCCCCCCCCAGCACTCTGGATTTCTGTTTGGAGTGCAGGCTGACGCCTTGGGCCTGAAATGGCTGGGAGGCGCCGTGCTGACTGCAGCCTGCTGTACCGGGGGCCTGGCTGGAGCAGAGTTAGTGACACCGGGAGGCAATCCAGTTCAAACACTGGGGCTGCTGCCTGTGAGGGGCTGGCATGCCAAGGCAGCTGGCCACTCACCCATTCTGAAGGCCACTGACCTGAGGGGGAAAGGCAAGAGGGAACAGCATTAAGAGTCTTCAGTCTGAAAGCTAAGACAGCTGAAAGGTAGCTACGGCAAAACCCTATAAAATCACGAATGGCATCAAAATGTGACAAAAGGACAAATGCTGGCTGTTAAGTTATGAATGAGATGGCTCTAATTAAATTAGCAGGAGAAAAGCTTAAGCAAACAAGTGCTTTTTCCAAACAATACCTATTTGCCTTGCGACCATCAGTGCCAAACTGTGTTGCGGCAGGCCCAAGTACAAGTTGAGTGCAAAAAGTGACCAGAGAAATTTACAAAATCATCAAGTATTATCACATACAGTAATGAAGAGGCCTCGAGAAACGCTTTTGAGGTTGCCAAGCACAAGCGGAAAATATAAGCATGAAAAATTGCTTTACACCCATCCTGTCTTCACAGCCCTTCCCTAAGCACTCCTGCTGGCTATCGTGAACAAAGACACTGAACTGGCAGGACTTTAGATCTGAATCACGTACGGCTATTTTTGTACGTTCCTATGTAATTGCATAATTCATCCTTGTAAATGTTTGGATGAAGAATATTACGTATCAGTACAATATATTATTTTTTTTCAATCATGCCATATGCCATAGTACAAACTGAAGAGCGTATCAGCCTTCCTACACTGGTAAAGTTATTCAGGTTAAAATTTAATGAACTAGTCAGAATTTAAATGCCTAAAGGCTGACCACAATGAATTGGTAGTGTTAAATATAACCTTGACCACAGAACAATCTCACAGAATGATTTCAGCATCGTCCCAGCATAGATTATGGATAACTCAAATATGTATGGTTTAGATGTTAAGTTTCACTAAATTATTGCCTGTATATTTAATTGGCTTAAATTTATCATCAGACTAATTAAAGTGTTCTAAAATAATGCAGTTTCTAGAAAAATAAGCTCCCAAAGGAATTTCACTACTGGAAAATCAAGTCCATGGATTAATGTTCAAAATAGTATTATCGTTTTCATCCAAGTAAGAAAAAAACCCCTAATTTTATTGGAATTTTATACATGTAGAAATTAACTGTGTCTTTTTAAATTAAGTTATTTGTGTTCAATTACTTCTTACAGAGTCGGGGGGGGGGGGGGGGATATAAAAAAATCAGTCGCTAAATGATCCACTAAATTTCAAAGGATTTTACCATGCCAATATGAACATAGATTCTGTTTGGCTTACTGAAGCCAACAGAAACTCTACGAGTGATTTCAATGCCAATTATAACAGCATGTGATTTTTTTTTAAATACAGATGTTCATCACAACATTGTAGCATATCCCCTTAAATATCTACCCCAATGCAAACAGCAGTAAAGGAAATGTTGTCCAAAATTTAGCTAGATACAGCATGATCCTTTAAAGCTGACTGCTGTGAAATGCATGTGGCATTTTCTCTCCAGTACGAAATAGGAAGCTCAGAAAACAGACATTCAAATCCTATTTGATAACTCTGCATCCTTTTCTTAAGGAAGCTTTCCTAGCTGCCTAAAATCTGAAACCTTCTTCTACTGTTCTTAACCTATTAGCTTGAATATGTGCCCTCCTTTTCATGTTCACATTATGTCCTAAGAGCAGTTAGGTGCTTTAGCTTTACGGAAAGATTCAACCTGATTCTGAAGAAAAGGTTCCAAAATTGCAGAAGAGTTCTGAGAAATGCTATTAAAATTCGAATGCTGTGTGATGCTCTTGCTATCCAGTTTTAGTTCTACATCTAGCAAGACTAAATTGTAACCTGATCTTTCAAGTATGTACTTCCTGACTATTAGATTGTAAAATGTAACCACTACTATTCCTACTATTTGTAATCAGATTGATAATTTTTACTCAGAATTTTTTTTGTAGAATCCTCACCCACTGCAGCCTATCAGATTCCAAACAAGACACGCTCCCTGAATTATTCGGATTTACCAGTAACTCTAAGGGGAAGGGGGGGTGGTGGTCATAGTGGTGTGGTGTGGAGTAAACAACCTAAAGACAGAAAGCTAAGCACTGAATCATCTTTTTTGGTAACTTTGAGACTATCATAATAACTGATCATAGCTCTCCTAGATGACATAAGACTTAAAATCATAACATTCCAGGAGAATGCAATTTGGCTAAGGTACTCATTTTTTTACTTAAAATGTGCACTGAAGCAAAAGGTACTGTATGTTATAGCAGAATTTGTTTCTTCTGCTACCTAGTGGGTTTAACAAGTAAAGCTATTGACCAATAACCCTTCCAGTAGCAATATTAATAAAACAAACCAAGACAATAATTTCCTACTCCACTCCCTCTACCCTTTTTGAGTATTGACAGCAGAAAATAAATTACTTTCTCGTTTATTTTAAGCAACAGATGTTCTCCAATTTTAGAAGCTAATACTGAGTTAAAGAAAAACAGGACACAATTGCGACCCAAACCCAGCCCACAGCAGCTGAGGGCAGCCTCAAAAACCTAGAATCTATAATGCCTTGGTAAGGGTTGCTTTTTCAAAGCAACACCATCACTCTGCTTTTGTGTTGTAATCAGTCTAGTTTTACTAGAAGAGGACAATGCTCACCATTTCCATGATAAAAGGTAAAGACTTCTATTCCTTGCAACAGCATTTGTATTATCACTTCCAGGACATTATCTTCTGCTTAAAAAGCAAACAGGAGATCCTTCAGAATACTTCTAGTTAGGGCCATAGAAGACAAGTAAAGAAAGTATAAAACATCAAACCCATCCCTGTTCTGGCTTCTATTCTGCTTTGGACTATTAAAACTAGTTGTAGTTTCAAGAGTTATTAAAAGGAGAATCACTGTTTTTGCACTTAAGAAATAGTGGTACCACCCTGTTGCCACTCTTAAGGCAAAATATGAATCAGTTTTTGCAAAGCAAATATTATGTAGTATTTTCCCTTCATTGTTGGACCATTTTTCAAGGTTCGAGCTGTTTGAAGTAAAAAAAATTTAAAATTTGATAGGGTATTGTACAGCATCTCTTTTATTTAAGTAAACAGGCATTAGCTACATGAAAGGTCATGCATACACTTACCTTTAGATAATACAGCAACCACACCAGCTTTAAAAAAATCCCTCCTATAGTTAACATGAATACATCTTTACTGAGCAGGACTTTGTCACTGGTATTGCCTGTGCCAACTCTGGGTGAAGGTGTATCTAGGGCAGCATTCTAGTTTTGATTATTAATATCAGCATCTGAAAAATGTGAACATTTGGTACATTGTAAAAAAAACCGTATCTATGCATTAGAAGAAATTAAATCTCACAGAAAAACAGCTTACATGTTATATACACTTCCAATCAACGGTTTAGCTTTGTACTTCCATTTTTCATCAAAATTAAGTATCATTCTTGTGCCTTTGCCATTGAAAAACCCGACATAAACCGATAATTTTATTAAGCTAGCCCAGTCAGAGGTCGGGTTTATTTTGGTGAGACATCCCTAAGTTTCCGCTCTCTCTGAAACTTTACGAAATTAGTATTTATTCTAAATATTTGATACCAATAGCAAAGAACTATTTAAAATTTATTTCCAAAATTTGGCAGAAGCATCTTATTACTGTAGAACCAGAAAGGCTTCCCAGAGAGGTTTCCTTCTAGAAAGGTCTTGGGTGACTGGTGCACAGACAGCTGCTCGGTTTTCAGTACAGGCAGCAGGAGTCATGGAGACAGCTTGTGGCGGAAGAACTATATAACATTAGTTCATGAAAACACTGATGAAAAAGCGTCAGCTTTTGCCTCGGTGCGAGCAAGAGCCTCTTCACCAACACACCGCTCTCAAAACTCAACAAACCAAGTAAATGCTGGTTCTCGTCAACATGAGGAGAGCGCGCTGCCACCACAGGCACTCCACAGCCTCGTCCTGCCCCACAGCAAGGCCACAAATAATAGTCCTACCTTGTCGCCTAACAAAAGAGAAAAGCAACAGGATTCTTTCACCCTTTGCCTACAGGCACCCCCCTAAACCCCAGACACCGCAGGAGCTGACCCGTGAAGGGCGGGAGGGGGCGAGCGACCCCGGCACCGCGCCGGTGCGGCTGCGGGAGGGCGGCCCGGGCAGGTGTGCCCTGTGCCCGCCCCTTCCCACTTGGGGCTACTTAAGGAGAAGAGCGGTAACTTGCAGGAGCTGCCCTTCGCCACTTGAAAAAGGAAAAAAAGAAAAAAAAAAAAAGAGAGAAAAAAAAAAAAAGGCGCAGATTGTACGTTGTTTTGTTTTCTTGGAAAAGTTCGTAGTGGTGTTTTAGAGGCCTCGTGTATTTTGAACTGTGTGGGCGCAGCCTCAGCTTCGGTGCACGATGGTGAGTGGGGAGCGAAGGGCAGCCGCGGCGGGGAAGGGGTGCGCTGGGGCCGGGGCCGCTTCCCGCGGGGGGCTGCGGGCTGGTGCGGGACCGCCCGCGGGGAGCTGCGGCGAGGGTTGAGTGTTAGCTTGCTTGTATGGTGAGCGACGGGGGTGCCGACGGCCGCGCCACACTGTCTGGGCCGGACCCTTGGCGGCTACCGTAATTTTTAATATTTCGGAAGGTTTTAAAGTCTTAGGAGGGAAGGGATTAAGGTCAGGGAGGGAATACTGCAAGTAAAAAGCCTGGGGCTTGTGTGTGGGATAGTGTCACGGCTTGGAGCCGTCGCCACCATGGTCTCATCAGGACTTCGCCGCAGGAGCCGCCTCGCACCGTGAGCTGCCATTTTGTGGCGGCCCGACTACGTGGCGCCGTGCCGCCGCTCTGCGCACAGCCTGCCCTGCCGGGCCGAGGTCACGCAGGCGCCGCTGTGCCCCCGTCCCCCGCTTGCATCCCCACCCGCGCTTGCAGCCAGCGTCAGGCTGGAGCCCTTGCCCCGGGGGTTTTCGGACAGCGCCCGTCTGGGGGGCGCCTCCCCGCCCGCGCTGCGCTCGCCCCCCGGTCTCGAGTAGCGGGAAGCCTTTTCCCGCGCCGCGCCTGGTGGCGGGGCCAGGTGCGAGGCCCGCAGGGCGCCAGGCCGTGAGGTGGCTGCGGCGCCGCCGGCTCCGCACCGCGCTCGCCTGCGGGCCCCCGTGTCTTTCGTGGTTGTTTGTTTTTTTTTTAAATATGCCAGAAAAAAACTGGCTTCGGGTTGTGCGTTGCGGGCTCCACGTGGTCGGCGGGAGTTACAGCCCGAGCCCGCACTTCGCTTCTTCAACATGCAAGTGGCTGTTTCTTCAGGAATTTCTTTGTGTGGGAAAGGGAGGTAGCGGCTGTAACGCGGCCCCTTCGCCACAGAGGTAGGGGGTTCCTTTGGGAAAACTTCAGCCCTGGAAACCGCGGGCCGGGAGCCTGCTGCAGTACCTGACCGATGGCTCCACCTGCTGCCTGCTGGGGGACCCTCCGCGCGGGAGCCACGGTCGCTCCCGGGGCCTGCGCCGCCATGGCAACGGCGCCCTGCCCTGCGCGGCGAGGCGTGTGTCGGGAGTTTTTAAATGGGTAAAAAATGTTTAGTTCTTACTTGGGGGGGGGGGGGGAATAAAAATGTTTTAATTCTTACTTTAAACAAAGTGGGTGAGGCCAGGGAAAGACGGGGAGAAGCCCGAGAAATCGGGGATTTGCACTTCTGTGGCTGAAGGAAAACTGAATTTTTTCCTCTCCTGTGTGTGCATATTGACTGAGTGATGTCCGTAACCCACATGGGTAGCTAGATATTTCTGCCACCTGGCCCTAACGGTAGTCCTTTTCCACCTTTTTTTTTTTCTTTTCTCCCCCAACAAATCTTAACTAGCCTCATGGCTACTGTAATGAAGAGGTTAATCCGGTTTTCTGCCATCAACTTAAACTTTATGCTTGCTGGAACAACGCAGAGAGCAAACGGATTAAATTTACCTTGTGATGAGAGAAAGGGGGGGGGGGGGGGAACCCAACCTGGTAATTTCGATAAGCTGAAAAAACTTTCAATAAGCCCCTAAGTTCCCTGACATCTAGAAATTTGATGTCAAAGACAGTTCATGAGATGGATAGACAAACCAACCTCATGCGGTATTTTTTGAAGGGTTGGGTCACTTCAGCTGATGCTGTAATTCCAGGGTAGCTAATTCATCCATTTCAAGATTCTTCAGAATTCGTAAACTTCAGGTGGCTTAGGCTTTGGACACTGAGCAGCAGTCTGAGTTCTTTTCCCGTACTGTATGCAGAAGTACAGTCATCTATATAATGCTACATTATGTAGTAAAATAACACACTATACTGGTAAATAAATTGGTTTTAGCTAGGCCTGTACTTTGAGTTGGCAAAAGTTTTGCATCGTAGTAGTGAAGACTTGAAAAATAACTTTGAAAGGAAGGGGATGTTTGCGTCTTGTCTTTGTACAGTAAGGCTTCTACCTCTGCATTTTGCAGCAACAGCTTCTTTTTAAGTTCAAAGAAATACATATGTTAACACATCTTAAAGCTTATTTTTGGTGTTGATCAGTTTGTCAGAGTGCCCAAGTAGCCAGTTTACATTTTCATTTAGATCCTTAATGTGTAAAAACATTAAAGAAGTGTTTTTAGTGTGAGAACCCAAGGCTGCACTGCTGTGGAGCCAAGGCCATCTATGACTGGGGTACCAGCTGTATCTGTATGCCTGCCCACTGTCTTGTGCTGGTTCTGGCACTTGCTGGGTGTCTCTGCTGTGAGCTGTTTCCTGTTCTAAGTTGCCAGAGAATTTGCACAGCAAAGGGAATGCTTTTCTTTTAGCCTGGCTCGCTGGAAGAGGTCCAGAAGGAAAGAAGTAGAAGCCAACAGGTCAGATTAAGGTTGCTGTGGAGTTGCAGGCTCGGATTTCAGTTCAAATGCCTTTTAGCTGGGGGTGCAGCCAAAGAAGTGGTCTCCTCCTCCCCTCTTGCTTCGTTTTTGCCGTTGTTGTGTCTTAACGCTAGCACAGGTGTTTATGTAACTCAGAATGAGCTTGGATCAGAAGTGGTTGTGTCTGAAAAGTACTACAAAATGTTTCTCCTTTGAAACATAGGATTGATTTACTGGCACAGTGATATTAACAGCTGTTGTGGTACGATAGAGAGGGAGGTGGCATATTTACCCTTTTCCTGTTCACACCAGAAATGTTCTATTCCATTGTCTTTACTACGGCGGAAAAGTGGAAGTTGGGGTCCCCAAGTAAACTGAAGGGGTAGAGGGAGTTCTTGGAGGATAAAGGAAAAGGATTGACTTGCGACTTTTTTTGGGGGAATTTGCAGTAGGAAGCATAGCTGGTAAGTTAAGCATAGGAACAGTATCTGGTGTGATGGAACCAGATTGTAAGGTATAGTTTCATGAAATAATTTTGGAGTGAACTGATGGCTTAGTGCCTCTTGGAAGAGGCTAAGCGTCCTCAGTCTCTGTTTCCTTTTCTGCATCCACTGATCCTGAGGTGGATCTGGTGCTAGCATAGTGAGCTGATCCAGTTCTCTGCAATAGCAGAGCATAACTGGGTGAAAAACTTTTCACTTTATGTTAATCTTTCTGCCAAATTTTGTTGAGCCAGTTTTAATTTGAACTGACAAGTGTTAGAACTTGTGTAGTTGGTGTAGTAAAAGGTGGGGAGCAATCACTCTTTGGCTTTCAGTAATGATGTGTTAACTTGGTTCTTTCACAGCAAAATCATTTGGAGGGCTGAACTCTAGTTTTGACTTTACTTGCTGGGCAGACTATGTGCCACGTTTATAGTTCGGTTCTTGTAATTTTCTCATTCCCTTACCAAGTGTCCAGTTTGAGTACT
Source organism: Falco biarmicus (assembly GCF_023638135.1). NCBI lineage: Eukaryota > Metazoa > Chordata > Aves > Falconiformes > Falconidae > Falco > Falco biarmicus. The sequence continues at coordinate 5,259,842 of NC_079291.1, read as the reverse complement.
TGTCACTCACAGCTGCAGTTTAAATGTGCATTAAACATGAAAATCATTACATTGAAAACTTTGATGCTATCTATTGCAAATTAATAGGTTTTGACATACTGGACATCTTTCATTTAGTCAGTTTGGAATATCTGAAGTAGGGAAAAGCTTATGAACATTTCAGAGTATGTCAGTATAGAGGGGATGAGTAGCACTGAACTGGTCCGAGTAGTTAGTTCTTACTGGCTGGGCAAAGCATGGCACATAGCTAGAACCATTCAGGAAAGTAGAAGATTAGAGGGGGTAGAGTTCTGCAGTGCCCATGGTGCTTCTGTTGTATTTTAGTTCTTGTAGATACCTTTGTAAAACACCCGTCAAACTGGAACACATCTTTGCTAGCGTCAGTAATGAGAAATGGCATTGCATGTGGACTGTCCTCCTGAACAGAAAACTGAATTCTTGCTTGTTCAGGGAGCATCGTATCTTTCTGTGCGCTGAGTGAATCCATAATTCCTAGGTTGTGACAAAATGCTCTAGGACCAAAAGGGTGCATCTGAAGCCTGGGTGTGCAAAGCACATTGGGGTTGTAGCTGCTCTATAATCTTAATGTTCTTCTGTGCATGCAGTGTGTGCTTAAGGGCCTGCTTTGGTGCAGACAAGCAGGTTTGTAGTCATTCATATTCCTGTTGTAGTTAAATTGACAAAATAATTTTCTGAGAAAATAAATAATGTGAATTTTCTATCAAGGGCTGATTTCCCTCCTTGTAGTATAACCCTGTTAACTATGCTATAAGGCTGTTTGTAAACTTACATTTTGAGCCTTTAAGGCTTTAGAGCAGAAGGATGATGGAATTTTTTCCTGTTGGATAATCAGTTTGCAGAAAACTCCATCTTCAAATAATTTGGTTTCTTGCTTGCATCTGAAAGGAATTGGGTAGTGTTCTGAAATTATTTTTTGTGTTCTCACAGTGTGGCTGGTAGTAGCAACACTGGTCATGAAGCTTCACGTAGTCAGGCAAGGCTACTGAAAGTTGACTAGCTTAGGTCTAGACTTAAATTTTTAAAGCTGCTTACAATAAGTACTTCAGCTTTTTTCCAGTGAATGGTCTGTTAGCAGCAAGTACTTCTTCAAGGAAATGGAAAGGTGCTATTGAAATTCATTGTCCCATGCTGTAGCTGTAGGAAGATTCTCATACCAAAGTGTACTATAATTTGACTCTATTTCTGTTTAATTTTTTCAGTCTGCAAACATGGAGACCCAGTGTGCAGGTGCCTCTGAGGACAGTACCCGTTTGTCAACAACTAGTCAAGGATATGTTTTACCAGAAGGAAAAATCATGCCAAACACAGTCTTTGTTGGTGGAATTGATATAAGGGTATTATATTTATGTATATATTTATATAAGGTACTTTGAGTTGTTGAAGATGGATATAGGGCACTTACAGTGGGAAGGAAATGGGATTTTAACTTTTTTTTTAATGAATGTGTTTATTAATCTTAAGGTATTACAGTGTCAGGAGAGAATTTTGGAGCAGGTGAGTAACTTTAGTTCTTATGGTAGTAGAAGGTGGGTTTAAAAAGTGGTACTGGCTGCTTTAAATCTGTTCCGAACAGTTGAATGTGTTTGAAGAAGTTTAAGACTTTGTTTGTTTTAGATGAATGAAGCAGATATTCGGAGTTTCTTTGAACGATACGGTACTGTGAAAGAGGTGAAAATAATCACTGACAGAACTGGTGTTTCCAAAGGGTGAGTAGAACACAAGTAGTTAAGTTGCTGCTCATGTGGACATCATTTTATCATAGATGATATGAGCCGCTACTTAGCAACACACTTGGCGTGCTTAAGCCTTAACACTAGCTACAGTTTTCTGTTGTGTTGAATTAACACTGTGAAATCTGTAAATCTAGATTGCCCCTAAATCTGTGTAATCTTATAAAGAATAACCTGATTTTTTTTTTTCTGGCTTTAGCCTATCCCTTTGGGGAAAAGAGGGCTTTTGTCACTTAAGCAGTGGAAACAGAGCTTGAAACTTGTGTGATACTTAGGCAGACAGTTGTGTCATAGGAGTTTTGTTATGGCTACAGTAGTAAACAATCTGTAGAGACTTCAGGGTGGTTAAGAGAAGGGATAGATAGTTTGCTCAGGGCAGTGGGTCTGCACTCTTCTGGCACTTGGGGATAAGTTATAGAGAAAACCAGCAAACTTGTTTGGGTGAAGAGTGAAACTAAGTGAACAAAGTTGAAGCAAGGGAAATTCCTGTTTTATACATAGAAGAATTCTGAATTTTGCCGTGAGATAAATAAGGATGTGTAGGACCTTAGCCTGTTGAGTTCTGAGGAAGCTTTTCCAGTTTTGAAGTTACCCCTGCTTTGAGAAGGACATTTCACCCTTTGGAGGTTCCTTCCAGCCCATTTATTTTCTAAGATTATATGAGCAGATCCTAAAAAGTTGCGTTTTTTCCTTAGGCATAGATAGTAATGCATGAGCTAAAATCTGTTTTATTTCCTTATATCCCTTGCTAGTCTTTATGGTGAATTATGATATGCAGTTGGTCAGTGTATGTTCTGGGTGCTGGTAATGGATTGGCATACTCCATTAACTGACACAACTGTTCCTACAATGCTTTGAAACTGTCTTAATTGTATAAACTAGATGAACTAGGGGACAGTGAAATAATTGGAAATCCCCTTCAAGGATCACTTCCCCGCTGGTGTTGCTGTCCATGTAATGCCTGCTTTCGTCCAGATCTCCATAGGAAATACAAAATTTGATGACAGTTCGTATCTTAAAACTTTTCTGAGTTAGTAATATCAACAGTAGTGCTTATTTTGAATAGCTGAAATGGAAAAATAGCCCTTACTTTTCCATATTATAGTAGAACCTGGCATTCAGTTTCTTTCACCTGGCCCAGTAAGTACATGCTGCTAGTTAGCAGTAAATACATTTTCATGCAGAATTACAAACTGATGTCCTACTTGGTACTTTTGGCATGCAGTGTATTGTACCTGGTGTATATGCTGTTAACTGGTCTTGTTCAAAATAATATAGCTAACTAATCAAAATCTGATTATTGAATAACCAGTTTTTTTTCTTTTTAGGTATGGGTTTGTATCTTTCCTGGACAACGTGGATGTTCAAAAAATAGTGGAAGTAAGCTCTTTGTCTAAGTTACTTCAGGAAGTTGATAAGTGAAGGCTGGAGATATGTTCAGGGGAAAAGGTCATGTACCCTGTAGAGTAAATTGGGATGGGGAAGTTAGGGCTGTCCAAAAAGTAAACTTACACAAAGATTCTACCACCAGAGATTTTAGGAAGTTTACTTACGTAAGAAACAAAATTTGTTTTAGCCTTGATGTGCTTGAACATCTCATGCCACTGTATTTCTGGTTGTTTACATACATTTATGTGCCTGAAAGCCTCACGTGTTTGGCTGCTTGCTTTCTGTATTGGATGATTTTCATAGAACCCTTGTGCTTATGGCAGATACATAGACCTGTCAGCATTATTATTGGGAATAACAGTAACATGGAAAACTTCGTTTTCCCTCTTTCTCCCAAAATTGAGTGTGATAACTACAGAGATAACATGCATTGAATTATTTCCCTCTCTGAAGTCTTTGCCTCAGAAAACTCCAGAAAATTTCTGGAGGATGAACAGTCTCATTTGCTTCTGAAGCTCTCAAATAGGGAAGTAGATCTGAAAGACAAATCCAGATAAATGTGCCAGACACAAATTTAACGTTCTGTGGTTTGTTCAGATGCATTTACTAGATGCCCAGCTCCTTAAGGGGGAAGAGAAAGTGAACAAGTGGAGAGCAGTAAAACTCCTAACAGGAGAGTCTTGATTCTCACCAAAAGACTTCAAAAGCTTGCTGTTCATTAACTCACATGGTATGCCGACAAGACTACAGTTGTATTGAGTGACAGACTTTGAGAATACTTTTTTTAATCATGGGTTACACTTATTATACTACATCAGTGTGGAGTGCTTGTTTGAGGCAACAGTCTCTCTAGAGACCTCTTGAGTAACACTGTCATTTGAGCCATGTGGGTTGCAGATTTTCTGTGCGCATTTTTTTTTAAACTAAAAGCCTTCAGTGTATCTCTAATGTAGTACTTACTGACGTGGCTTTGTATGCCAGAGGTCTTGGAAGACCCAGAGGGTATATGGTGGATTTTCTTTTCAGTGCAAACTTAAGGTATGCAGGTGGTGCAAACTACTGCTTTGTCAGGAAGGAGCATGTCCAGATTGACATCATCTTACAAAGCTGTTCTCTTCTGGAGGGGATGGAAAAAGGGCAAGAATGAATATCTGCATTTTAGAGCTAAAGTTGTAAGCAGAGAACCTCGTTACACCATTTCAGGCATTATCTGTATGGAGTGGTTACAGTTTATCTAAGTGAGCAAGATGCAGCCTCTCCATGGTTAGAAACATTCTAGATGCCTGTGTTTATCTGCCTATCTGTGTAGCTTTGTGTGGACTGAAAGTATTTTTCTTCTGATTTAGGTCTGATTCCATTTTTAACTGCACTCTGGTGCACTGGGGACCTGTTTGCAGTTCAGAACAGAAAGCCACCTTCTTCTTTGAGAGGCCTGTCTTCCAGAGCACTCAGTGCTTGGGTGGAAAAGGTGGTTGCGTGGCTCTGGGGCACAACAGCATTGCAAGATCAATTACAAAAACCCCCACCCACCTGTAAAACTAGTTCAGGGTATTTCACCTTTTTCCCACCCACATCTTACTTTATCAGTGTGAGGAGATGATAACATAGCACGGTTTTTTGTGTCACTATTTTCTGCTTATTTTTACAATTGGCGATAAAGTTGCTGTTTTCTGCTCAAAGCACTTCAGCAGAAATGGGAGAGAAAGTTTAGCAAGTTGTCTGTTAAATTGCAGTTGGCATATTGTCTTCTGGAGCAGGCAAGTCCTTAGTGTTGCATGAGATAGACTATGTATCTGCATCTAATACTGATTTTAATACTTCATACTACATTTGTGTTAATCAGAGTGAAACAAATCTTTCACTTCTGATGTATAAAGCATTTGTAAACCTTAATGTAGCTCTCTGAACTGTAACAGAGTACCTATTTTAGCTACTATCGTGTGCTATGCACATCTTCATAGATAGGCGAACATGTTTCTTGTTGGCATCTGTAAGGTCATACCCAAAGGTGGATTCTCTTTTGGGAGTTCTGCATGGAAGAGTTACCAAGTACCTGCATAAACATAAATCTACTTCAATCCATGTGTTAAAGCAACTTTCTGTATTCCAGACTTAAACTGTAGTCTGTAGAGGCCCAACAGTTACGGGCCCTCTTTGACAGTCAGTCTGAATAGACCTTGAAGTGTAAGGCTGTTGTGTTGCCATTTCAGCCTACATCCATTGGAGAATGTTCATGCAGTTTCACTGAAGAGCACGATTCAACTTCTGCAGGGAGGGAGGGTGCTTAAAATTCTTCCTGTGCTTTTGTTATAGCCCCAGATACTGTGCTGGCAAAGTGGTATGATTTTTTTTTAATTGCAGGTCTGAAATCGTGCCTTTTGTGTGAGCTAGCATTTGGGTGGCACTTTCAGAATGAGAAGTTAATGTGTCTCGGGCATTGCTAACTACTGAGGGAGTGCTTCCAGCTGTTCTGCAAGTCTTTCAGATCCTCCTCACATGCATGGTTCTATGTATTTGAGGAACATGTGATACTTCAGTTTCACTTTCTTGATTAGTCTGTGTGCTGCGTAGATGCATTGCCCAGAAAAGTTGAGAAATACCTTGTTTGTTGGATGTTTGGAAGGAATGCATGTGAAAATTCCTCTAGAGAGAGTACAGTAACATGCAGGTAAACAGTAGTGCTTAGGCAGCCTTGCATTTCCTTTAATATTAGGTGGACAGCTTCTAACATGTTACGTGAAGCCTGTTAGAAAGTTTTTGTGGGGAGGAAGGTAAGTGGCAGTGTAAATAGGGTTTCAAGGGAAGCTAGGCTACAGTCTCTCTACATCAGTATCCTTACAGAGGCAAAAACAGCTCAGATATGTATGTATGAAACCAGAAGGCTGACAGTCCCTAACACATAGTTGCAAACTGCTAGTAGGGCATGTTGCTTTTAAGACAAGTGATATATAATAGCTTTTGAGAGTTGATGAGTAGGTAAGTGGGTGTGCTGGGAGCATGGCAGGAAACTAAAGGTAAAAGTTGTAAGGTGTTCAAGTGGGAGAGGACAATGGAGGCTGCTGAGTATGTGAGTTGATGACACAGTGGTGTAGAAGCAAGAGTACAGTCTCCTCAATATCAAACTATCCACCTTACTGATTGCCAGTCCTTACAGAATGAACCTGTCTTTCAGTCACAAATCAACTTCCATGGCAAAAAGCTGAAACTGGGGCCAGCGATTAGAAAGCAACAGAACTTCTGTAAGTATATATAAACAAAATTTGTTCAAATTAGAAGTATGTATTGCAAATCTATTTCTTAAATATTTGCAAGGATGTGAATATATAATTATCTGATGTAATATGTATATTACAATTAAACATAAATTCTGAGTTTTATGACCTCACTACTTGCATGCTGTACAGTTGTGATAACAGAATTCAGGTTGGTATCAATACAGTTAATGTTGACTTAAGTTTAAGAGTCAAAACACTTAATCTGAATTCAAGGTGCGAAAAACCTTATTAATGAAGTACACATGATAATGTTGTAATACTTTGCTTTAAAACAAGGTTCTTACGTGCATCCCAGACCATTAGTGATCAATCCTCCTGCACCGCAGTTCCATAGTGTATGGAGTAGTCAAAATACAGAGACGTATGTGCAACCTCCAGCTATAATGAGCCCAGTAACACAGTATGTTCAGGTAAGGCTGTTAATGCCACTGATTTTTTGAATCATAATTGAATATCTTCGAAGGTGCAAGCACACACAACATGAGGAGTATGTGTTGAGATTCCAGTCTTACCTTACAGCTTCATGTGACTTCAAAGAAATGTCAACAACCTTGAAAACATACTCAGTGATGTGATCCCTTTATAAGGGGAGATCCTTTTTTATTTTGAGAATGAGAAAACTTGAAGGTGGAGCTAAGATCTAATTACGTAACAGTTCTTAAGTGATCTTGTTACTTGTCACAGATGCACTTCACAAATCAAATGCAGTTGGGTACTTGATGTACTGCTGCCTTGCCTCAGAATGAACCACAAACTATAAAATGTGGGTTTTTTTAAAATAAGTATGGAACCAGAAGTTGGCTGTGGTACTGTTCTTCCCTGTCCCCGGCCAAACAAATTCTTGTTTCTGAACTGCTGTTGAGTCTCTGTAAGAACACTGTTCCAGCATCTGCTGTTAACAACTGTGGCCAGCACAGTATGCCTGCAGGACATCACTTTATTGGTACTTCAGATGAGCATTCTTACTGAGGGGTACACAGAGTACTTACGGCCTTGAGAGAGTCCTGTACTGTTAATAGAAGGGTTTCCAGATTATGGTCTCTTCCTGTATTAACCATATATGATATGGCAATACAACAGGGCAGTATTAATTGCACGCTGATTCTAGTTTGTATGTTTTATTAAGCAAATGAAGATGAGCCAACTGCAGTGACTCGCAGAAATTGTGGTTTTTTGGTTTTGGGTTTGTTTTTTTTTCCTAAGGCAGAGAGCTTTATAGGGGTACTCCTGCGGACTGTCTTAAGTTTATTGGGAGTGTAGGAGGAACTAACCCACTTAAATGCTGGAATGTGCCTTAATTCTCTGAAGCTGAGAAGATTCCAGGTTAACATGGTGTCAAAGTACTTGCAGTGAAGAATTGCTGGGAAGTTGTCTTGAATTTTAGTACTTAGCTTGCCTTTGGCTCCAAGACACTGATCTTCAGGCTGTAGTCAGTTTCTTTCACGGTAGCTGGTCTGTTTCAGGTCTGCTTTAGAAAGTTTATGGAATGAGTTGTACTTCTGAACTGACTTAAAAGATCAGCTGCAAGCAGATGTGGGACTTATAAATACATAATACACTTTAGAATTCTACTTTTTAGAAAATATTTTTGGTACCTGTAGTGCTGAAGCCCCATGGGAGATCTATAAAGGTTGTTTTTAAATAATGAAGCTAGTGTGAAACAGGAATTGAAGTTAACAGTGTAACTACGTACTTCTAAAAATGTGCTCCAGGTTTTACAAATACCATACTTTTATCTTGCTTCAAACTTGCATTTTTAGAAAAGGCTTTATTTGCAGACATATCCATACAGTTCTCCAGCTTTATTGGTACAGCAGCAAGTTCCTGTAGGATATCAGCCAGCCTACAACTATCAGGTAAGTAATTTTTCAGTAGCAGCAGAAAGGCTGTTTGATACATGATGAAACTTGAATGGAATGAAGAGTGTTGACTGGAGTCTGATCTTTCTGTATCCTCTTTCTGTGAATCCTGTTTTCCTTAAGTTCCTGTTCCACAGGAAATAGTAAAAATGAAATTAATGATATTTTTTTTGTTCTAATTCAATGGAAACGGTTGAATAACGTGGTACTTTCAGCTTGATCTTTTTTCTTAAATATGCACTGATAAAACAACTTTCAAATAAGCAAAAAGAACATGGATCAGTGCTTTTTTCTCATGGGAAGGAGCTTTACATTCATACATACTATAGTGTGGGTAGTTAACATTACTTAAAACAGAATCACTTGAGTCTTACCAGACTGTGCAAATGTGGGATGTATATAGAGTGAGGATGTGCTCTTGAGCTCTAAAACTGTTTGGGAAGGCACTTGGCTGACAGTGGGTTTTGAACTCAAGTGAAATACGTGGGTAGGTCCTGGTACTGAAATTAAACTAGAAATAGTTCAGTAACTGGAAGTAACTAGAGGTCTGAGATGTTTTTTATGTGGCTGCTATGATTCCCATTATTTTCCCAATACTTGAATCTTACTTTTAAATTTTTTTAACTTGGAATGGGAAAAGGAAAGATGAAGTAAAGTGTCTTACAGTCTTAAAGAGCATTTAACTTGCCTGTGTTGGGAATGAATGAATAAAAGCTGGTTCTTGTCCAATTCTTAAGGTTCAACCACAATGGCTTGCTGGGGAGCAAAGAAATTATGTTATGCCTCCGGTAAGTCCACAGAGTTAAAATTTTCGAATGCTGTTTTAGTTAGCACACTGTTTTGATGGCTTCATACTTAAAAAATGTCAAACTGCTGTTTGACTGGATCTGTATGTAATCTGGTCTATACAAATCTGTAGCTGCTGACAGCAGGTAATTGTTCAGGATTTCTCACTGGCGTTGTAAGTCAGTACTATTACATTATGGTGCTATTTTAGGAGCTACCTGGCAGAACAGAACTACCTGCTTTATGGTGTTACTCCATACATCCTGGTCATGGAATTCTGGAACCTTAACCTGAACAGAATTCTTTTCTCAAGAAAAGATGAGGGGAAAAATTAAGTGGTGGCCTGATGCACAATCCTGATTTAAGCAGGTCCAAGTTCTTCTAAAATCTGAAAAGTCTCAAAATATCCTCTGTGCATATGGATTTTTTTTAGCCCCTTTTAAATTGATTTCCCAGGCCACTACAGACTGTAGATGGTGCTGATGGCTTCTAAATAAATTACTTGCTTCCTGTGACTTTAGAATCACAGAATCAGTTAGGTTGGAAAAGACCTCTGAAATGATCATGCTTGTCTGTTACCCAGGACTACCAAGTCCACCACTAAACCGTGCCCCTAAGTACCACATCTACATGGGTTTGTTTTAAACACCTCCAGGGATGGTGACTCACACTTCCCTCAGCAGCCTGTTCCAGTGCTTGACCATCCTTTCAATCAATTTTTTCCTAATATCCAATCTAAGACTGGAAGCCATTGCCTCTTGTCCTATTGCTAGTTACCTGGGAGGCATACCCCCACCTGTCTACAACTTCAAGTAGTTGTAAAGAGCAATAATGTCCCCCCCGAGTCTTCTCCAGACTAAACAACCCCAGTTCCCTCAGCCGCTCCTCACAGGACTTGTGCTCTAGACCCTTCACCAGCTTCATTGCCCTTTGGACATGCTCCAGCATCTCGATGTCTGTCTTGTAGTGAGGGGCCCAAAACTGAACACAGAATTCGAGGTGTGGCCTCACCAGTGCCGAGTACCGGGGGGATGATCGCCACCCTAGTCCTGCTGGCCACACTGTTTTGGATACAAGCCAGGATGCTGTTGGCCTTGGCCACCTGGGCACACTGCTGGCTCATGTTCAGTGAGCTGTCATCCAGGTCCCTTTCCCAAGCCTGCAGCATTGTGTGGGGTTGTTGTGACCCAGGTGGAGGACCCAGCACTTTGCCTTCTTGAACCTCATACAGTTGGCCTTGGCCCATTGATCCTGCCTGTCCAGATGCCTCTGTAGACCCTTCTTACGCTCAAGCAGATCAACACTCCCCCACAACTTGGTGTTGTCTGCAGACCTACTGAGGGTGCACTCAATCCCCTTGTCCAGATCATTGATAAAGATACTGAACAGAACTGGCCCCAGCACTGAGCCCTGGGGGGCACCACTTGTGACCAGCTGCACACTGGATGTAACTCCATTCAGTACCACTCTTTGGGCTCAGCCAGCCCGACAGCTTTTTACCTACCGTAGAGTACACGTATCCAAGCCATGAGCCACCAGTTTCTCCAGGAGAATGCTGTGGGATGATGGTGTCAAAGGCTTTACTAAGGTCCAGGTAGACAACATCCACAGCCTCTCCCTCATCCACTAGGCATGTCTCTGTTGTAGAAGGAGGTGCGGCTGGCAAGCAGGACCTGCCTTTCATAAACCCACACTGGCTGGGCCTGATCCCCTGGTTGATTCTGCATGTGCTGTGTGATGGTGCTCAGGATGATCTGCTCCATAACCTCTCTGGCACCGAGGTCAGGCTGACACGCCTGTAGTTCCCCAGGTCCTCCTTCTGGCCATTCTTGTAGGTAGATGGATGTCATGTTTGCTAACCTCCAGTCACCTGGACCTCCTCAGTTAGCCAGGACTGTTGATAAATGATGGAAAGCTGCTCAGTGATCGCTTCTGCCAGCTCCTGCAAATACTCTTGGGTGGGTCTCAGCTGGCCCCACCAACTTGTGTGTGTCTGAAGTGGAACAGCAGGTCACTAACGCTTTCTTCCTGGACTGTGGGGACTTCATTCCTCTCCTTGCCCCCTTCTTCCAGCTCAGAGGGCTGGATATACCCGGAGGGAAGCTGGTCTAGCTATTAAAGACTGAGGTAAAGAAGGTATTAATTGCCACAGCCTTTTCCTCGTCCTCTGTGGCAATGTTCCCCTCCCACATCCAGTAAAGGATGGAGATTATCCTTAGCCCTCCTTTTATTTCTAATGTATTTGTAAAAACATTCTTTGTTACAGCAGTGGCCAGCCTGAGTTCTAGCTCAGGTTTCCCCTTTGTAATCTTCTCACGGTATAACCTCATGACATCATTATAGCCCTCCTGAGATGCCTGGCCCTTCTTCCAAGAGTGGTAAACTCTCCTTTTTCCTCCAAGTTCCCACCAAAGCTCTCTGTTCAACCAGGCTGATGGTCTTCCCCGATACCTTGTCTTTGGGCGTGTGGGGACAGCCTGATCCTGCGCCTTAAGATTTCCTTCCTGAGGAATGTCCAGCCTTCCTGCACTCCTTTGCCCTTCAGGACTGTGTCCTTCTGAGGGACTTTGCCAACCAATCTCCTAAACAGGCCATAGTCTGCCCTCTGGAAGGCCAAGGCAGCAGCTCTGCTGACCCCTCTCCTTCTCCAAGAACTGAAAACTCTGTTATTTTGTGATCACTATGCCCAGGACGGCCTCCAGCCAGCACATCACCCACCAGTCCTTCTCTGTTTGCAAACAACAGGTCCGGCAGGGCACCTTTCCTAGTTGGCTTACCAACCAGCTGTGTCAGGAAGGTATCTTCCACACATTCCAGGAACCTCGTAGGCTGTTTCCTCTCTGCTGTACTGTATTTCTAGCAGTCGTGTGGTAAGTTGAAGTCCCCCATAAGAGGAAGGGCTGGCGATTGGGAGATTCTCCCAGCTGCTCGTAGAATGTTTCATCTGCCTCTTCATCCTGGTTGGGCAGTCTGTAACAGGCTCCCAGGAGGATATCTGCCTTGTTGGCTTTCCTGCTGAGTCTTATCTAGAAACACTCAACCTGATCATCACCATCATTAAGCTCTGGACAGTTAAAACACTCCCTTACGGAACTACCTCACCTCCTCTCCTTCCCTGCCCATCTCTTCTGAAAAGTTCAGGGCCATCCACTGCAGCACTCCAGTAACTCAAGTTATCCCACCATGATGGTGACTGTGTCATAGTCTCCTTGCTGCATGATGGCTTCCAGTTCTTCCTGTTTGTTGCCCATGCTTCGGTTGTTGGTGTAGATGCACCAACACTTCCATGCCGCCCCAGGCGCATCTGTAACACACTTGGTTTTATTCCCTTACCTTTTTGAATCTAGCTTAAAGGTTTCTCACTGAACCCTGCTAACACCTGACCTAGAGTCCTTTTCCCTCTTTGAAACAGGAGAACCCTCTCTTCCAGCAGGCTTGGTGCTGTGTAAACTGACCCATGATAAAAAAACCCCCAAAATTCAGTCACTTTGCAGGTGATATCCACAAAACAGGAAAAGAAATCCTGTGCATTTCTTTAACAGTGTTGGAACTTTGTGTCTTAGGCATTTTTGTGTTCTTTGGGTATAATACTGTATTTATTTAGTACAGTTTCTCTTTTAAGTGTCTAAAAGCTGTAATATGTAATTTTCTTAATGATACTCTTTTCAGTCCAGTTCCCAGCAGATGTGTGTAGAATGTGTGGAAGGTAAAATGGAGAAAAATGAAGAAAGTGGAACTTTCTGCATATGTATTTCTGCCTGCATGCATCTGCAAATTCAGTCTCTGATCATATTAGAATACTTCATTCCTTCTCGCTTCCAGTCATGTGTAAACTAAGCTTTGCTTTCTGCTTCTCAGCAGAGAAGCAGCATCTTTTTTTTTTAATGGGAACTCTTGTATTTCTGTTACTGAAAACTACCTTTGATTTAATGGGGGCAGAAACAGACTTGAGAGATTTCACAAGTCACTGGAATACGCCGATGACCCTGTTGGCTTGAAATAACTTCTATTGAGTAACATCCATGAATAATATGATACAGCTGTAGTATATCGCTTAACAATTAAATGGTGGCAAGCCAAAGAGTTGCTAGAGTAGGTGTGCCTGGTGGTTTTCATTAGTTGTTTTAAGATTGACTATAGGAGCAGGCAAGTCAGTTCTAGAACTATCTCAGTTAAGCAAGTCACCAAGTATCTTTCCTTACGCAGACTTAAAAGAGGGCACATAAGGTAGAAGACTTCATCTTTCAGTCTGCTGCTTTATACCTGCCTGTTGGGGTGGATAATCACAATTTCCATTTGTAAATGTGGTTTATGCCCCAGTTGTGACAAGGTCAGATATGATACCCCTTTTGATGGTTAGGGATGGTGCTTGGAAGGAATAGTCGGCTAACATTTTAGGCTTCTGTATCTTGCAATATAATCAGCTTGAAATTACAGTTCCGGTGTTGAAGGGCTTTTTGAGGTGTTGGTGTACCTTGTGGTGTGTATAATCAAAAATAACATCTTTAAGAATGATGTTGCAAGAAACTGAAAACTACTGTCAAGTCTGTGTAAATCTGACTACTTTGGGGAGGGATGATGACACACACAAAAAAAAAAACCCCAACCCCCAAACCCACCATCTTGCCCCTGAAAAGGTAGAATGCTTAACTGCAATTCAGAACCTGGTAAAATTGGCTGTTAACAGCTGCCAGTCCTCTCTGGAAGCATCTGGAAGGATGTTTCCTTAAAGAGTAACTGCTTTATCAGTTTCTTAGCTATTGTAATGAAATTCTACACTGGGTTGCCAATTGCAACACTGCACTGTAAGCAGAGGGAGGCAGGGAGAGTTTTTTAAAAAAGCGTAAGAAGCTTTGTGCTTTTCTAGACCTATATAAATCTTGGAAAAATTTTATTAGCATAAAGGCAACTTCAAACAAGAAAAGGAACTGTGTAGAGAAAAGCAACTTCTTGAAAGGGTAGTGGTGGTAGATGTTTTGTTTTCCCTTCTTTCACTTGACTGTAGTGCTTAACCTCTTGAAATTAGCTGCTGGTTGTCGTGAATTCTCAGCAAACACCTTCATTACTTAATATGCTTGATGGCAAAACTCATACATGGAGGAACTGGGTTGAGGAGCTAACTGTCAAGTGGAAAGCGGGGGGGAAAAAAAGGACATTTTAGAATATATCCTTTTTGGAAGGAAGTAGAACTGTCTTGCTGTATATCCTGATCTATTTTATTATTTCCCCCACTCATGAAGCTTTTTGGAAAGTGTGAAGATAAAAGTTGGCATAGCTTATGAATAGGTGAGGACTAGTGACAGCAAACAGTGCATGTTTTCCCAGTGTTACTGAAACATTGCAATGTTTAATGAACTACACAGGTTTATAGTTCGGTAAGCTATCAATGTGCTGAGGATCCAGAATTCATACAGACAGAGTGTGCTGTTCCAGAGCCCTTGCGGTCATCTGCTGACAGTCCACAAAAGGTAAGTGCTTTCTCAGAACTTCGGTGTTTGTCATAAATCCCATTCCCAGAAATCTGCATATTAAGATTATGTGGCTTGGTGAAGAGGGCCTCTGACTAGTGTCCTAGAAATTAAGGTTATAGATGCTGCTTCAGCCAGCTGCTCAATCGACTGTATCTGATTTCTGTGTATCTTCAGAAGCCTCAGGTGTTTCCTTGAAACTATTAGTGCTTGTCCATAGTGCTGAGGGCCATATAAAGTCTGTGTTCTGATTCTGAAGTACAACAATGTTTTAAGTGACAAGGCTTCACTTAATCTGCTGAGAATTTGCAGGTACTAAAAAAGCAGGTCAGGTAGCACTGCTTCTATCCTTACGCAGATGTATCTCAAGCTTTGAACACCTGAATCATTACTCCCTTCACCTTCTTTTGTGGAAGGTGACCCCTTCTTTGGCCAACAATTGGCTCTGAATTCAGTTTTCTAAAGGAGACTTCCAGTTTTCATCTGTTGGTGTATTCCACAACTGTACCAGCGTGTCACTGGTTAGATGCTACAACTAAGGGTGATAAGTTACCGAGATTAAAAGATTATAAAAAAACAAACTAACAATGCTTAGGAAATGCAAGGCAGTTGAATGGCACCTTGAATGCAAAGTAAACCCTGTGACACGCACGTTGTTAGTAGTGGGCTGACTAAGAAAATCAGTGTTGTTACCAGATGCACCTATAACTGTATTTCAGAAGTCTGTGGACAGGAGCATACAAACAGTAGTATCCTGTCTCTTTAATCCTGAGAACCGTCTGAGGAACACCTTTGTATCACAAGAAGACTATTTTAAGGTATGTAGTGAAGGCAAAACTAAATTCCTAAAACACAGGGGATTTTTGATTTGTTTACCTACAGGGTGCCATAAAGGTTAAGGGATTCATATCTGGAATGTCTTTTGAATTTTTTTCTTGTACATGCGCTGAGATGCATGGGTTTGGCTCTCATGGCTCAGTTGCTTTATGCTGGAAACTAATTCAGTGGATTTAATCAAGACTGCATGAAAAAGACTGCTGAACAGTCAGCTCACAGACACGTGGAGCATAAGGCTGGCTAATCATTTCTCAGAGCCAGAATGTTGGAAGGGGCAGTGTTTGGATCGTTTGGATATCCAAACAAATCCCTAGTTTGGATAGAAGATGTTGGGTTTGAGCCTTGATAGTCTTTATTCCAGTTAAGTACCCATTGTGGATAGTGGTTCTTCATGCTTTCTGTAAAATGTCTGTGCTTTAGCCAGAAGACTAGTCCAGGTTGATAGCTGGTAATCATATTTTTGCTCTGCATTCAGTCTTTGTAGACTGGCAGTTCCTGATTGTTCAGAGTGCTGTTTAATTTCTGTTGTTTATCAATGTTATATTTAAGACTTTGCTTCCTCCTTTAAAAAGGACAAGACACATGAACTAGGCATATGCACTCTGAAACAGCTTCAGTACTCCTGTATTTATCAGTTTTGGTGGGGTTGAATAGAGTACAGAATTTCTTGAGATGCTTTGAATGAAACTTCTGTTGCTGTAGTTACTGTCTAGGATGTTTTTTTCCTGTCTTTTCTTGTATCCTATTCCAGGAGAGGAAGGTGCATCACTTCAGAAAAGGAAGAACAGTACTCAAAAGTGTTTGATCAACGAAGACTTGAAAGTATCTAAATTCGTTAACTCGATGTTCTTACGGTTGAGTTTAGCACTATATATGCAGTAGAATATTTTTCAAAGTGTTGCTTCAAGTTGAAGTTCCTGTTCTACCTGCTTTAATACAGTTGTTTTTGCTTGAGTAGTTTGAAGTTTAAAGTTGTAAGAGTTGTCAGACTAGCAGGTTTTATTAATCACTTGCATGCTTCCCCTGATAACTAACTGGAATGTTAAGGAGTTGATATGGGGAAAACACTGTTGGTTTGTCTGTTTTGCCTGTGGATTTTCTTCTGAGCTTTACAGTTTGCATGTTGCATTTAGTTGCTTTAAAACCACAGTTGAAGTGACTTAATACTGACCAGTTAACTACTTCAATTTTTAAACTCCAAGAGGTAATTTGCTCAAGAGGTTGTCCTTTAAAACTGAGCTCTTAATCAGTGGAACAGAAGACATCAAGTTGTAACTCAGTTGAAGCCCTTTAAGTCCTGGTTGTCTCTAGACTACCTAATCAATGTGGCTATGTTCATTAACAAGAGTTTGTGCTTGCAGTCTTGAGCATTACTGCTAGTTTTGTGCAAGTAACAACGAGAATCCTGAAAGTCCTATATGTAATTTAAGATGCAAGGATGTAATTAGTTGTATTAGCTACTCAGTACAGTATGCTATTTTACTTGAAAAATTTTAGCAGTACCTGTGTGTTAAAATTGTGAGAACCTGCATTTAAAATGTGCCTATGTGATGCAAACTGTTGATCAAAGACTATCTGCAAGACTATTTTAATAATTATGTAGATTTTAGTTGTGTATTTTGAAACAATTGAAATAAATTTTTGACTTGGCTTCCTGAACTTTTAGTGACATGGTAATACAATAGTAGAGTTAATTTTAAGCTACGTTGGGAAAGACATACTGCATAAAAGACTCGTTGAAGCTATTGAAGACTTACTGCCCTATATGAGAATACTGGTTACTACAAACTTGTGGTAACAAACTTCATTTTATATAGTTATTAGCTGCAGTTTTGAAAGATTAGAACTGAGATTTTAGTCTTGTATGTTGGGTTCGACTCTGCCTTGATTCTACTCCCAACACCTCAGTCTCTCCAGACGACAACAAAGGATATTACGCTTCTCTTGAAAATGTATACATGAATTTGAATATGGTTGTGTGTTCTGCTTCAAATTTCCAGGGGGTTTAGAAGTGTAATGTAATGGCTAGGAAAAGACTTACCTGGAACTAGATATTACTGGAATGTATACAAGGGATCTGTGCTGCTATAGTTCTGGACTCTTAAGGGGGATATGGCTGTAGCATGAAACGTGTCCAAAGACTTGCTTCTCAGGGGTGTTCTGGGTAGATTTTATTAATGAAGAAAGTGGGCGGTGCAGGGGAGAGGGGGTGGAGAGGATGGATGGATGGAAGGAAATGATTACAGGTTTTGGAGCTACTTTATGCAGAATTGTGCCAGTGTTCTGATAGCATAAATCAACGTGAAAAAGCAAAGCTGTTAACCTTTCCTCTGCTTGGATTGTTCCATGTCACTGTAGATAGTGTTAAGTGTTCCCATAATATCAATTTGCCGTGTTTTTATCAGACTACTGTTTTAAAGATGGTAAGCCTGACTATACTTAACCTCAGTGTTACTAGCTTCTTTATAATTTTTTAATCTTAGACAATTAAACTGTCTGGAGTTTGCTGAATATCAGGACACCTATTCCATTGCAGCTTTCAGTACCTAAACAGCCTCCTCAGGCTGTTAAAACTGTGGTGTCAGTTTACTGATAAAGGTAATTGTTTCTTTGCAAATGCAAATTTCATTTTGCCTTAATGTGTTTCTAGTTGGCTTGATTGCCCTGCCATGTACTTGAGGCTTTATGCTGCAGCTATAAGAAAACACAAAGTGCCTGTGTATAGTTTTCATTGAAAAGTCTCAACACCAAAAAAAGAGCTAAAACAGACGATGGCTACATGGAGTGCATATTTGATGTTTATTTGACCAAGTGTTCCCCATAGGACCATCTGGTGAGTGAGCTGATTGTGGTGATGCTGGATACGAAGTGTTCTTACAGGCAAGCGAGAAGGCTTGCCACAGTGAAACGCATAGCCCAGGCCTTATGACTGCCATTTATTTTCTCTTCCATTACATCATGTGGTGCTGGTTTTGTTAGCCATTTCTCACCCATAGGAAACTTTAATTTTTTTATTCCCATCTGGGAATTGTACATTTTGTGGCATATGCCAGTAAAAGTAACAAGTTATAACTAGGAACGTGAATTTTTTAACGTCCTTTTGAAGCACCCTATAAGCATAACACAAAACCAGTAGGTAAATCTCTTGTGTTCAAAAAGTTGAAACATCTGTTTAATACGGCTATAGCTGAAGGCGTTTCCAAAATAGGTGCATGATTGGAGCTTCTTGCAAATTTGTACTACTTCTATTATCACATCAAGTGGACCATGTTAACTGAGAACTAGTAGGCAGTAGTGAGTGTGTGTGGGTCTGCATTTGCTTGCACAGAGTATGTATATTCATGTATAAAAGCGTGCAAGTCTCCTTGAAATACTAAGACATGATTTTCTTTAAATAGTTCAGACAGGATAGAAAAAAGACAATGCTTGCATTTACTTGGTATTACAGAACTATGCCAGTTGTTTCAGGGTTCTTACCCAAAGTGTCCTAGGGAGTTGCTTGGTTCTGTGGCCCTTTTTTTTTTTTTTTTTAATACAAGCTTTGCCACCTGACAGAATTACTCCTAGAATGAGACAGCCAGCCAGATGGTATTCTTGGATCTCCATTAGAATGATTGTCTGGCACAGACTCTAATTCCCTGTCAAAATGGAAATATTTTTGTTCTAGGTATGTGTGTTAAACAAAGATGCTAAATTCTGTTTTGCATGAAGGTGACCTGATCCTTGAATGCTACAGAGAAACAAAAGGATTTTTCCCTTAATTGTATTTCACAGGATTTTCTTTTGCATGCCTTAATGGAACCGATTTTTGTAAAGTCCTCTTAACACGTATACAGTCTGTATTCCTTGCAGGGATGCCTTGATGGACCAGTGTTTTAGGATAAATGTTATGCAATTCAAAAGCGTTAATGTCTGCCACTTAAATGTAGCTGAGAGAGGGTTTTTTTCTAAAAAAAAAAAATAAAAAAATGCAGGCTATAAAGAGTAAGTATCATGGCTTCTTCAGATGAAACATGCACTTAAAAAAACGGCAAACCAAAACAATAACATCATGAAAACAAAAAAACCCAACTCCCACCACCCAAAAAACTACCGTAGTGGCTTTACAGCCTAGATAGATTCTTCAGACTCACTCCTTGAGTGTTCTGGCTTTAGCTGCTGTGAATAAAGTCGTTGGAGTGGGTTTGCGATTGTGTTTTTTCCCCAGTGGTGTGAACTTCTGAGACAAACAAGAAGGGCGGTTCATTCTTCTGGCTTAAGGATAGGAGGCTCTAGTAAGTGCAGTAATGAGGAGGGGGTTTATGTTCAAAAATGTCTAGAAATGTCACAGTAAAATAGGATGTTGGAGCTGAAACTAAGGCGGTATCTTTATCCAGACAGTAACTGCTCTAGCACTTGCAGCATAATTAAAATCACAAAAAACACTCTCAAACTCTGAGTACACTGACTGCAGCATGCATCTTTACTGGACAATCAGTATATTTCTGGTACAGTGGAATATTAGAGGTACTTCTTGGAGGGCAGTACTGTACCTGTGGGTCTGTGACACTCCTCCTTGGGCTGTGTGTAATCACGCCCTCTTAAGTTGGTAGCTGTTAACCTGTTCCTCTTGGTACTTTCGTAAGCTGGCTGTTCACATTCCTTGGCAGTTCAAACAGTGCACTGGAGCCTGCATTCCTGTTCCCCTGCCCCGTTCAAGATGGGTCTGGCCTTGTCCTCCAGTGCTGGCTGGGCCAGATCCCCCAGTTGTCCTGCACGTGCTGTGTGCTGGCACTCGGGATGATCTGCTCCATAACCCCCGCTGGCACCAAGGTTGGGCTGACAGACCTGTAGTTCCCCAGGTCCTTCTTCTGGCCATTCTTGTGGATGGGTGTCACATTTGCAAATCTTCAGTCACCTGGGATCTCCTGGGTTAGCAGGACTGCTGATAAATTGTAGAGGAATGAAGCTGGTTAATTAGCATTGACAATATACAGCTGTGGGTGGGCTTCAGGGGCCGCCGGTTGGTGGATGTAGATAAGGTGCAGGTGAGGCTTATGAGAGCTGATGAAGAGGGAGAGAGGCAGAAGCAAGAGAAGAGAGACCGGGCTCTGGATGAGGAGAAGGCAGCAGAGGGACTGGCATGAAGAGTGTGCTGGTATGAGATGGTAGAGAACTTGTTTCAGCTTGATAGTTTGGAGAGTGCTGCGACAATAAGTGATGGAAAGCGGCTCATTGAGCGCTTCTGCCAGCTCCCTCAGTACCCTTGGGTGATCCCAGCCAGCCCCACAGACCTGTGTGTGTCTGAAGTGGAACAGCAGGTCACTGGCCATTTCCCCTTGGTTTGTGGGGCTTCATTCTGCTGCCTGTCCCTGTCTTCCAGCTCGGGGGCTGGGTACCCCAAGAACGACTGGTCTTACTGTTACGGACTGAGGCAAAGCTGGCATCAAGTACCTCAGCCTTTCCCTCATCCTTTGTCACTATGTTGCCCCCACATCCAATATGGGATGGAGATTCTCCTTAGCTCTCCTTTTGTGGCCAGTGTGTTTATAGAAACATTTTTTTTATTGTCTTTGATGGCAGCAACCACATGAAGTTCTAGTTGGGCCTTTGCCCTTCTAATTTTCTCCCTGCAAAGCTTTGACATACTGTTAAAGTGTCTTCCTTTCTTTTACACACCTACTAGCGTGGGAATCTCTGAAGGTAGTCTGTGGGAGAGAGAGACTTGTTACTGGGAGAAAATCGCCTTTGGACTTCTCGGGGTTTGTAGGGCGATGCCCCGACGTGCTGAGCAGCTGCCCTGCGATTTGCAGGTAGGTTTCTCTGCTACAGAGGATGTTTGCTCTGTAGCCGTTAGAGGGCTCTCACGCAGGTAAAGGATCATGCAAAGAGATGCCAAACAGCAGTGAAGCTGAAAACATCGTTGGTCGATGTGTGTGTGTATATATATATGCACACATATAAAGGTATGTATATGTAGTATGTCGAGAAAACCTTACACTAAGAACGTGATTTCCCTTGCTGTCACTGAAGTCAAGGCTGTTCATTACCTTTATTTTGAGCAAATAGGCTCTTATTTGCTTACAATATCAGAATAGAAAACATTTTTTAAAAAAGAAAAAGAAATGGGTCTTTCCATTATTCCTAATGTTCCACTTGTGTGGATAAAAGTTACCAATACAGTAGTAGATGTTAGGAATGGAAGCTGAGGTTGCTTGCTTAGTGCTCCTGATTCTACTTTCACTAGTACAGATGTTTATATATAGTTCAGCAACTTAAATTGCTGAATCTTTTCTAAGGAAAAATGTTGCAACGACATCTTTATTGATAAAATATCCTGTAAGCGCTGGACTTCATTATTTTTGATAGGGAAATGTGTCTGTGTGGTCTTTCTATTTGAATGTTACAGTAGCTAACTTAACGTGTCAGCTGTGCTTACCTTACTGTTGCAGTGGTTATTCCCTGGTTTAGAAGACAGCCAGACCTGGGAAATACTTGTTTTCTTGGGTGGTCTGTGGAGGTTTCATCAATTAACGGTGCGATTCTGTTAACAGCTTTTAAAAACAGATTTTTCAAAGTAAGGTAAAAGAGGTTCAATAGTAGTCAAGCGTTAGAAATCGTATTTTAGTGATGCTTTGCTTGCTACTAAATTGTGAAGTCTGAGCTGATTAGCTTTGTTTTGCCATGGTTTTCTCTGGGGACTTGGTAAGGTGCACAGCACTTACGGATGCTGGGGTGCTAGGAGATGAGGAGCTGCTGGGGTGCGTGACGGTCCTCCCCAAAGCTTGCTTGCTTACACTGAGGCAGTGCTAAACGTGTCTGCTGGGATGAGGGGAGCCTCAGTATGGATTTTTGACTTCTCTTGCTATATGTAACTTCGTTGTATTTGCTCAGCTTTTACTAGCAGTCTTTTAGGCAAATGGTTCCATGCGGGAATATCTGCAAGAGGTTCAGGAGTCTTGAGCTGGGGAGTCAGTTGATTGAAATAGAAGGTAATCCTGGAGTTGACACCTTAGCAGATCCTTGTATGTCCAGGGAAGGAACGTTTTCTAGGTTCCTGTGTAAATGCGGGGCCGCTGCAGGAACATTTTGTGTCTCAGCATAGCTGAGCAGGTGGCCACTGACTATTTTCCTGAGCTCGGGAGGGATGGACGTGACAGACAGGTACATCTGCTTTTGAAAGGTCCCTTATTTGTGCTTTTTCAAATTGCTAAGCAGGTCCTAAAACTCAGGCCAGTGCTAAATGCAAGCAGAGCTCCTTCAACCAAGTGAGGGCTTCATTACTAAGTGAGCAGTAGACTGTACTCATTCTTTACATAAGTCAGGCTTTAAAACCGTTCTCTCAAACGGCGTTCTCAAGTAAATGAGACTGAAATTATTTTTATATTTTAAGCCTTGACTTTCATCTCTTTTCCTAGACCCTTTGATCCATTTTTGAAAAACTATACCTGAATGTAACCTAGCCCAGTATGGTGACCGGGCTGGGTGCAGCTGGAGGTGTACGAATTCTTACAGACTAAAGAGACCTGGCGAATTCACTGTTTCTGTAGTATTTCTTACTCACATTATGCTTTGTGATACTTGCGTGTTCAGTCTGGATGGATATTAAAAATCCTAGCCTGACGTCTGTTTTATAACCATCTAGGTTCTGTTTCTGCATGTTAGTCGTCACACAGTGGTGGACCCAGCTGTGCAGTCCATCGTCTACATTGAATTGCACCGGTTGCCATGGCAGCATATAGCTACCCACTGGTGACAGATAATAGACATGTGACTTCTTTGATCGCTGTCACGCTGTAATTTGGCCATCGGCCGGCAGGTGGGGCATTAAGCTAACAAAACCCCACCAAATAATAGAATTTTAAAACCATTTATCTTGTGGAACACTGCTCTCTCCTTTTTACACGAAAAGCTGTCCGTCGCAGAATGTAGCAGTTCATAACGTAGGCTAACTAATTTCTGCATTGAAAAAAATACAGCTGTGAGAAATGCAATGAAAAGGCTTTGTGGATTAGCAAAGGTTGCGCTGCAGGGTGTGATGGGTTTGGCAGAAGGGCAGGGTTTGGTACCGGGTGTGACTCTGGTTCTCAGTATATTGTCACGACGGAGCTGGGCACCCCATAGGGAGCTGGGACAGGGAAGTTTAAATGACTGATGTATCTCATAGCGGAAAAATTCCAGTCAGCTTATTCTAACTAACTCTTTTCAGTTCCTCTTTTCATTTGTGTAATGCATACAAATGGAATCCTTAAATGAACTTGACAGTATTTTACAGGGATGTAAGTCAGAAAAGGCCTTGGTCCTCCTTTCTGCTTTCAGGTAATTCTGGTTTATTTTACAATCGCAAGAATTTGAGAAAGACAAAATACTAAAAAGCCTGTAGTAATACTTAAATCTTGGTATATTCTGCATGTGCTCATTTAGCTTTATTCTGTTCCTTTTTTTACAGAGGTAGGTTTGAAATGAGTAGAAACGTGGACCGCTTCTTTAAACTGGATACTCATTCTGGACCTCTGTGTTCTTGTAAATGGAACGCAGTAGTTGGCGATGGATGGGAGCTCAGCTATGTGGTTGACCTTTGCTACCAGTGCTTGATGTTACCTGCTGTTTTCAGTGTTCCCTAGGACCAGATCCTTCTAGGTTGGTTGGAGGAGGGGAGGGTTATCTAGCAGAAATCGTAGATAACTTAATTTTCAGTTGCTGTGTTTGCTTCCCCTACGGGATTATGAGCTCTCTGAAATGTTTGCTAACTTGGGTGACATTTTCCAATATAAATGACACTTCATGACAGAGTATTATGAAACCAACAGTGAACAGACTGAATAAAAAAAAAAATGCAGGGTTCACTTACGTGAAGAAGCTTATTACAGAAGCACCACTGAAGAAGCCAAAAAACCCCACCCAACCACAGTATTATTTTGCCGAGTTCCTACATTTGGTGGTGACCCTTAAACAATTTTAGTTAAGAACTACTATACTTGTCCAGATCAAGGTTTATCTAGTTCAGCATTGTAGGTCATTATTGGAAACCTGTCTGTAAATGGAAAAGTAAAGAGGCAAGAAAATAGATCCTCAAGAACGTGCTCAGCATCTAGGAGCTCATGCTTCAGGTTTTCTGATCTTGCCTTTTGATCCTTCCTTTTGGTATGTATTGAATACCATGAGCAAGGCAGGCTGTAGTGGAGTATTTTGCCACAGTGTCATAGAATGCAGTTATAAATAAAAGGGATTACATTTGCTGTATGAATCCAATACGTTTTCATCCTTACCTTTATGGACTTAGTAATGCTTTAACCTAAATAACAATCCGTTAACTTGCAACAAAGCAGTTACTTTTAAAAAAAAAATAAATCATCAAACTATGAAGCAGTCTTCTTCCATCGATCATTAGGATGCTTTAACAGATTTTCTGCCGTACTCAGTGTTCTGAAAATAATTTAAATTGTATTAAAAAAGCCCAGCCCTGTGATGGAACTGCCAAAAAAAAAGGCAATAATACTAGATAATAATACCTAGATAATACTAGATACTCAAACCCAGAGCTCTCCAGAAGTACTTACTATTTGTGGTGAATATGGTAGTTTCAAGTGCTGTGTACGTGCTCCCTAACCTGCCAAAAATACCCTTTATGCAGAATTCGAAGCAGCTCCTGAGGTCACAGGTTGTGTCCAGACAACCTCATCAGGGAACTTCTACTATATATAATAAAGTATTGTCTGAATAAAACTCTTTTAACAAATATAGGGGACAACATAGCTAATGGTGGCTCTGTCATGGAACTTTGAGATTTTAGTGGCAGATCTTGTTACAGCTACCAGAGTGGTCTCTTAACCCAAGCAGCAGGGGTCTGTGTTTTGGCAGCAGGTAGATGATTTATTCTCTTACACCAGCCTGCTTGGCTTGTAAGTGCGGCTTCAGAAACTACAGAATTCATATTTCTGCGTCTGTTCCCTCACATATGTACAAGCTAAGGATGAAACAGGATTGTATTACAGTACTGTTAATTATTTTGGGAAGAATGCTTCTCAACTTAGAAAGCAGAAATCTTAAACCTAATTAAAAAAAGAATTCTGTCTTAGTTTAAGCATAGGAGCAGTTAAGAGGATTGGATGAAATGTCCGTTAAGTGCCCCTTGCAAAACACTGGGAAACCGGCGTGATTTTTGTCTTGCCTTACTCAAAACCAGTGTTCATTTTACTTTGGTCTGAATTAGATAACATGGAGAGTTAAACTTAGGTCTCTTAGGAGGTGTTAGGAAACCTAAGTTTGAAAACCTGATTTTTGTGACATTTGAGAATCTTATTACCTGTTCTTTAATCCTGTGTGCTGCACTTTGTACCTGGTGATAAGGAGAACGTGCAGCTAGTGAGGAAGTTGCTGTGACTACTCACAAATGCCACTAGTGGTTTTTTTTACTGTTTTTCTTATCTATGACAACAAGGATATACTTTAAATATACATACTTAACTGTAAGGTCAAGGATGAAACTTCATAGTTTTAACTTTTCAAATACTGTTCCCCAAGTGCATTGCATAGCAGAATAAGGTTTCTAAAGACTTGTAGCAGGTTTTGTACCTTACCATCCTGGAAAACTGAAATAGTGCAGAAAATACCAGCTTTTGCTGTTACAGGAAGTCAACTAAAGGCTTTGTGTATTAGTAATAGTGTACAGAGAATATCAGAGAGGGTTACGTTTTATCGTATCTGTGTGGAAATGCTAATGAGTATAGAGTCCACATTTACCTTGCTCTAATGCTAGTCAATTTGTTAATTTGTTACGTGTTCAAGCAGCTTCTCTTCAACACTGTTGGCTTTCTGGCTGAAATCGCTTTTGTGATGGAACTGCCTGGATCAGTATGGTTTCACTAATGCTTAGCTCCTCCACTCACGCTTCTTTCTTGTTAACTGAGTGTCTTTGGAGAAGGCTAGTCCTGTCCTAAACTGTTACTTCTAGTTGGATCTAGTATAGAATGTGCTTTTTGATACTCATTCTTTATACTGCATCTTGGGAGTCCGGGGTTAGATCGTGGTGGTTGTTCATACTCTCTTGGCAAGCTTTATCTTATTTGCTGTATCTGACCTAGTCACGTAGTGATGATACCCAAAAAGTCTTGGAGGGTAAACCACCGCTTGAGGACTTTCAGGTGTGAGTAGTTCACAGAAAACCTGGAGGTAGGGTAATTCAGGTCAAGGAATACCTTTGGTGTATAAAACCTACTAATATACTCAGAATACACAGTTCATGTGTACAGTGTGTGTGAGATCCCAGAGTATGGGAAAAGGTTTAATTGCAACTTACCTTCTCATTCAGTAAGTGTTGTGTCACTTCAGTGATACTGTTTGGTTTGTGTTCAGGCTAGCTTGGAGATGCATCTACTATGTATGCGCAAGTTTAGTTTGCTGTGTTGAGCAATGGTTTCCTGTGGTGTGGTAGGGTGAGTTTTCACCTGTACAGATCAGGAATCTGTACACATTATTTCTGCTGAATAGGTGAATTTCTAATTATTAGAGGATTGACTGTGCATTTTCAACTGTTGCAGCACGTACAAAATTTTTCCTCATACTTGCTGATAAAGATCTTAAAGAGGATTTCCAGAGTATCTGTATTTATCTTTAGATTCTCTTTTGCCACAAATTGATAGTTGCTTGAGACTCCGCAGCCTTTCATCCTGATTGCGTTAACCTGTGCAGATACTTCCAAGAGTGCTGAATATTAGGGTGTATTCACAAACCACCTAGACTCAATCAAGGTGCTTCGCTGCCGTTATTATCACTCACTGTGACATTCCGTACTTGTACTGAATGCATCGGGTGTTGGTGCAGCTGTACAACAGTTGCAAAGTTTGAGACTTCATCAAAGCTTGCTCAAATATATCAACAATACTGCTTTTCTGAGATACTAATTTTAATGTAAACCTGACCCTATGTACCACAGTGTCTTGTCATGCAGTGTTTTTTGTTTTCTCTTAATACTGTTCCCTGGGAACCAGAGTTGGATCTCGGTCCTGTGTGTCCATTAAAACTGCTACAGATCTGATCTGCTTGCGACTAAGAAGCCTTAAGTGTCTTCAGTTCACTTGCAGAGAAGTCCCTGACACCAAACAAACGTGAAATTGTTTAGAATTTGATGTCATCCTCCTTTACATGGCCCTCAGGCCTCACTCTGAGCTCTGGTAAAGGATCACAGCTGCCATGGGTTCTGTTTCTTTCAAGGGTCTTAACACTTCTTCCTGTTAAACTAGTAAAGTGACTTTTGAATTGGGAGACGCGTAACTTGACTAGAAAGTCTTAAGATTGTGATACCGCTTTTAACTTAATGAACTGGATCTACTTGGATGACGTGGATTGTATTGTAAGTTCCTATACCAAGCTGCTGTCGCTTCTCACCTTCCACTGCCCAGAAATACTTTTTTTTTTTTCTGTAGGCTGGGAAACTGTACTTATCACATGTACCAATTTCCAGGTCATTGCATTGAGTACTGAATTTCCTGGGACTGTGTCTATGTAGTGTTTATTCAGGTGGAAATGAAGCGGACTCTTTCCACAAGTTATTACCAATAGGACTAGAATCAAATACCCATAGCCTTAAGATAGTGACCCATTCTAGTCTTTCACCTAGTCTAGTCACTGTGCCGTTGGAACAGCTGGGCTGCTGCAGGTCTGTGGAATAGTTCTTTCTGGGGTGAATCTTACCTATCCATTTACTATCAAGATAATAGACTGTTCTAACACTTACTAAAATCTTCATGAATCTTTTTTGCATTATTTAAAACGCCTGGTTGGCTACTTCTTTTTCATATTAGTGAAATTTATTCAAATGAGAATCTCAGTTGACCTCATTAGTACCGTTGAGCACCAGGTGTCTGGTAGGTGGAAATCTAAAACATAAAAAAGCCCTGAGAGTTACTTTCCCTTATACGTGAATTAGCTTAATGCAGTGGAGAAATTGAAAAATGCATTGATTGGTTATACTGTTCTGTTAAACTGCTGGAATGTTCAAGAAACAGAAACACGTATGAGTACATGTCTAACTCCTTACTGATGGTACTGAGCAGTGTTTAGTCTGGATATCCAAAGAAAGGAAAAAGCAAATACTCCAGCCTCTTCAGTAACTGAGTGTTTCTTGTTAGCATGAAGTCTTACTCAGCCCTCTGCACTGGCTTATCACTGGCTGACCTTTTATATAGGGTTTTCACTTGTCGGTTTTTTATATTAATTAAAAAAATCAATACAACTAATTTTTTTTACTTCTGAGAATAGACGCAAGAGAAACAACTTGTGTAATCTGAAAGAGGTCGTAGCTTTTCTAATGCTTGGTTAAACGGGCCCTTCTGACAGGGAAAATTTGGCTGTTGTTTTGATTGCCTAGACCAAGAGCTGCTTTAATGCCGATGTGATGGAGCAATCAGTCTTGTTCTCTGGCCAACAGTCAGAGCCAATATGCAGCCATTTGGAGGCATATCTCTTCTGTTCTTGAAGGTTCTTCTACAACTTGGATTTAACCAAAATTACTAACAAAATGAGAATGTGAAATTTATGTGTCTACCAGATGTGTACTGAAACATTCAAGAAAGGCAAAATAAATCGGGATGAATGAAATAACTTGTCAGTCATTCTCAAATGTAGCCACAGCTTTCCTCTGACTCCTGCAGCCGTGCAGAGGCATATCCTGTCAGACACTGATCAAGTCAAAATTGTATGCACATAGTGTTATATTATGTGTAGTCTTCAGAAATGTGTGGTCACAAGTGTATTCTAAGTTTCAAGACTATAGAAATCAGTTTTTGGAAAGAGCTTCCAAACCAGAAAATGGATCTTTAATTATACCTAGCCTCTGCAGGTCCCTAGTAGTTGCCTACAGGTGAGCAATAGAAGCACTTTAACAAAATAATAAAAAAAAAAAAAGTTGTGTGCCGTTAAAATGCTGTAGTGGTAGGACTCATGTTTAAGTTACTCTTCTTTGGAAATAAAAGATGAGCTGTTTCTAGTAGCTAATTGGGCTACAATTGTGACCCGCTCTGAGTAGGTAAGCATGTGTAGGCTGCTGCCCTATTCTGGAACCCTGGAAAGGCAAAAGGAGCTGCTGCTTCTGAGCAAAGGTCACATTGTGTGCTGCTGGGGGGGCAGAAAGGGCAGTAATAAGGGACTGGTCTGGTTTTCTCTTTAGCAGCAGTATAGACCTGACTTCTCAATCGCTTTCCTTTCTGTCTTAGTTCCTTCTGTGACTTAGAGGCAGTTTTCCTGGTATTTCTGAGGAGCTGTGGCTGAGTCCAAAAAAAACACCCGTTGAAATAATTTCATTGCAATAAGAAAATGGTTCATCAAACATAAAAACTTAATTTTCCCTCAAGCTTATCATCACCTCGGCATCTTGAGTGCTTCAGCCTGTTAATGGCTCAAACCAGTTGAAAACTACAAGACATTGAAGATCTTGAGGGTGCAAGAGCCTTGGAAAAACAAATCCGAGCTAGACATGGGTCAGACAGCTACAGATCCTTTCTTGGAGCTACCATGGTGGCAGATTGCTTGGCACTAAGGAATTACGCAAAACTAAATGCTAAGCCATGCTAGTGTTTTCCCTAGCAGTCATACCAGTTTGTACCAATTGAGGTGGAAACAGAAGTGAGTACAGGAGGAATGATGTATTTGGCATTGGTAAGACAGAGGTGCTTTCTGCTGCAGTGCCCGAAATACAAACTAGAAATCAAAAATTGTCATTTATCAAAAAAATAAGAAAAAAGGTTGATCCTTGAAGAGTAATTAAGATGTTTCATAGCAGTTTGCAATGGTGATGTGAAACTGATCATAACAATAAATGAGGAAAATGTGCTAGATGACTTGTCCACCTCAAATGGAGTCTAGTTTTTCTCATTTTGGCTTTTCCTCTCATATTTCATCTTGTTAATAAAAATTTCAGTAGGCACTAAACATGCTTTTCAGAGTAGTAGGTAAGCTAAAACCCCCTAGTTTACTTACATTTTTGTATCTGTTTCTGATTAAGTTAATCAGAAGTAACTTCAGTTTTGCTGAATCCTGTTCAATGAGACATTGCAGGTGTCTTGCTTTTTGACAGAGGAAGCAAGTTTTGTTCTAAATTAGCTTTAAATATTTTTCATACTACTATGAAAACTAGAAAAGTGGGATGTGGGTAACTTGAATGCTGGAGTCTTAACTTTGTAGTGAAAATAACTGTAACTGGCATTATGCAGAACTTTATTTAAAAACAAATTGCTTAGTTACGGGGATGTTTCCAATTAGTTGTTCAAACAACGCTTGGAATAACCAAGCAAGGGGTTATCTAGTGGCATAACTAGAAGCACCTTGCATGAGAGAGAAATGCCGTGCATGTGATTTCCGCTGCTTTTCACAGTGTGTAATCTTCTCTGCCGATGCCAGAATAAGTACAGATACTTGGCAAAGCAAAATTCTTCGGTGCTCTACCAGTAGCAATTTACACCCACATTGAACTTGCCTTATCCAGCTGCAGCCAGCACTACGAAGTGCAAATTAAAAATGTGATCACTCCTGCTTGTGATACAGGAGGTTGTAGAGCTCTGCACTGCTAAATGTGTGGATTTACAAGACAGATTACGCTGGCTAGAAACAGAAATAAAACTTATCAAAGCACTTTGTAACTCCTAAGGTAAACTAATATTCCATAATGGAGCGTCTAGGGGCAACATCTTGCTGCTGATTAGAGCAATAAGGTCCTTCAGCTGTTTACAGTTAAATTGTTGTTAGAGCAGTATTTTACTATTTAATTGCCAAGTCACTTGTGTTTTGCAGCTTGTGTGTGTGTATAGATATAAAAAACCGCCAGAACTCTGAGATGTCTAGGATGCTTTATCAAGTGTATCAGATTTCTCATGGGAAGAATGTTACCTCTTGTTAAAGAGTACCACGTGAAATACGTGTTACAGTCAGAATAAGTTCTAGATTGTATCTTACCAAACCACATCTGTACCAAAATGGTTCTGAAAGAGGCAAATAATGTCAAAATATGGAAACTGTGTGTGGTTTTTTAAAGAATATATGAGCATTAGTGAGCCAGAGTGGAATTCTGAAATTCTCACAGTGGTAGTCTAGAAACAATAGTTTAGATGTACAGCATCAATTTAAATTGTATGCTATGCTTCAACAACAGGCACTTGAACCATCTGTTTTCTTGCATTTCAGTGTAGACACACCTGAACAGGTGATAGTAGAGGTATCCTGTGCTGGTAATCAATTTGCCACTTCTGTAATTTACTGTCTTAGTCAGAGAAAAACACTTCCGTGTCAGAAATTCTGTGGAACAAAATTTTAATTCAAATCTCTCTCCAGTAAAAAGTGCAGAAATGTCTTAATGGGTTGTACATTTAACACTGGAGTAAAGGAATTCCAGCTTGAAATTGTTGCGTCAAAGCACCAATAGCTCAAAGTTTGCAGACACATACTTACTGTGGAAAGATGGTTTGTGGTGCCTGGGTCTGTGCTATGTGACCCACTGTAAATGTTAATTTGAAACACTTTTCATCTGTACAGGAGTGCCGCTTCATAGCGATCAGTGGTCATCCAGGAATGTTGTTTTCTTAGCGCTGATGTCCCTTTCTGTATCCAAGAAGACTTTGCACTAGCAAAAGCCTTTAATGTTGTCAGACATCCTTTCAGTTCAACCCCTGAGGTGTCGATCTGCAAATCCTGTGGTGTCAGCAAGGTCTGGTGCCTAGGATGCTCCTTCTAGAGCCATCTATGACCTGATGTGGTTATAATAAAAGGGAAAGCTGCACTTTCACTTCTTCCTACACACTTAGCAATCCTTCCCCATATGCTTTAACAGTAGTATCAGAAAAACAGCTCAATTACATGGCACCCTGATGTGACTGCATGCTGTTTTCTCACAGTCAGAAAGCTGGAGAAACTAATGAGTGGAGGAAAAATGATGAAGGACAAGCAAAGAGGAAAAACTGTGTAAATAATTAAATGGAGGGAAAAAACCCCAAACACGGAAGGAAATAGAAAAAGGAGATGGGTAAAGTTCCTACACGAAATGCATTGCAAGTGTTTGTTTCATAGTTCAGCACTGGTAAAGAAGGAACTTTATTTCCCCGCTTCCAGTGTTTTGATGTTACACTTTTTGGCTGCTGGCTACGAGCTAATGCTGATAGTTGTGCTTTAAGAGGACTTAAATGTGGACAGAGGCCACTCTACAGAAATTTTCTTGTTTTCTGATGGCTCTTGAGGGAAAAGTGTAGGGAGTAAATTTCATCCATCACAGTACCAACCTTAAATACAAAAATAATCTGCAGTTAGGGTGGAATTGAGGTATTCACGTAGTGTTTGCTTGTATACTTTTACATAATTTGATTTGGTTTATGCATCTACATGGTAGGGAGAAAGATTCTTAAGTGGCCAAAGTGTAGCAAATGCAGTTGTGTCTGCAAGGCACAAGGGCTTCAAGCAGTTTCAGTATTAATCAAGGGTGTTTTGGCAATTGCTGAACAGGTTTCTGGCCTACTGAGGGCAAGTACAATGACAGTGGCAAGCAAAGTTCCAGGCTTGGTCTACAAGCATGGCATTTGGGCTTGGTACATGTTTTTCTGGAGCGACAGGGAAGGTAAAGGAGGAGGGTTGCCCCCTCTGTAAAAAGAGCAGCTGGAATATATGGAGCTCTTTGATGGTTAACAGGCTGGTTGAGAACACTTAAGGATCAGAGGAGAGGCTACCAAGCATGGTAAGTTGGTGGATTACAGACTAGCTACTCAGGATGAAGGTTGATTAAATTAGCAATTTGGGGGGACACCTGTGGGTCACAGATCCTGGTTCTTGGAGAGGAGAGAATCTCCCTGATGGCTGGAAGGGTAACAAGGTCGGATCTGCAAGCAATCTAGCAGATTTCAGGAAGCTTTCTTGGTAATCACGCTGAATGGGCCAACCAGGGGTGTCGCAGAAATGGATGTCCATTAACAAGGAAGAATGGTTTAGGAATGTGATAACAGGAACCCTGTCTGTAGATGTGATGGTACAGTGCAGCGCGGGATACTGAAGGGAGTGGGGAAAGCAAGTCCTTGGACTTCAGCGAGCCAGCGTTGGCTTCTTTGGCAGGCAGCTGTGAAAGGCGAAGGGAGCGTAGGAAAGCTGGCAGGTTTTTAAGGGGAACCTTTTCTCTATGCAAGAGTGGCACATCCAAATAGGAAAAGAAGTTGGGCTGGGACATTAGCTAGGCTAAATGGGGAACACCTGACTGGACTTCCTTGCAAAACAATCACGGTGGAAGCAAGAACAGGTTATGGTGAAGGAGTTATTAGAAATGTTACCGAGGTAAGTAGGGGTGGTGGTGATGCACACGAGGGCTCGTGGAATCTCATGTTGCTCTCAAAACACGATGTTAACAGTAAGAGGCTGAAGAAGGAACGTGTGGGCCTGTTGCTGAATAAGCACAAGTATGGCTGATGTACTCGGAGCTGCCTTTGCCTCAGTCTTCCAGACCTGTGTGCTTGGAGGCAAGGTTCAAGCAAGCAAAGAGCTACCAGCAGTGGATGAGGATGAAGGCAGGGTTTCTTCTAAGAACTTGACCTGTACAAATCTTGAGACCAGCTGGTCTGTGTCAGGGTGCTGAGAAGAGCTGGCTGATGCCTTGAAAGCAGCTGCTTTCTGTACTCTTAATTTAGAGTGGGGTGAGGGATGTCCACAACTAAAGCAAGGCAAATAAATGTTGCACCCGTTTTCAGGAAAGGCCAGAAGGACCATCTGGGGAACCATGAGGAAATCGGTCCCTGGGAAAATCATTGAGTCGCCTTGGAACAGACTTGCTTTTGTATATTTCACGTGTCTAGAAAGGGTGATATCACGCATCACCAACTGTTTGCCTTCTATGATAAAATGGCTGCTTGTGTAGGCATGGGGATGGTTGTGGGTGCTATGGCAACTTTAGGAAGGTGCTTGGCACGGGCTGCTGTGCTATTTTAGTATGTGCTTAGGATTCTGTAGTCTGGGTGGGTGGACAGCTAGACGGGTAAAAAGCTGCTTGTGTGCTTGGGTTCAGTCGCGGTTTAATGGTTTGCACTTTGCCTGGAGGGCTGTAGCAAGTAGAGGCCTGTTGTATTTTAACATCTTTTTCATGGTCCTGGAGGAGATGCTGGGGTTCTCTGTTGCCATGTTTGCACATGGCTGTGTACGGGGGGGCGCGGTTGATGAGCCTGGGGGATGGCTGCTGTCCAGAAGGACCTGGGCAGGCTCGGGAACAGGCCAGCACGATTAACGAGGACAAATGTTCTGCCTCTGGGAAAGGAGGACACCTTGTGCAGATGGGACTGGGGCCTGCCTGCAAAGGCTGTGGGCACATCACGCAGCAAGCTGACCATAGCCAAAAAGGACAACAGAGTGCCAGTAGCTTGGAAAAAGCGATTATCCTCTTCTATTTGGTGCTTACTGGGGCTCTTCCAGACCTCATACCCTGTCCAGGTGTGCCATCCCCCCTTCACAATCCCGCGACAAGAAGGTTGGTGACAGCTGGGCCAGGCTCAGTGGAGGGCCTGTGGCGAGGGGCTGAGGGAGCCGAGCTTCTTTGCCCTGGAGAAGGGGGGGGGGGGGGGCTTGCCCCAGCGGGGGAGGGTGAGCGAGCAGGCACCCTGAGGGAAGATGCTCGGGCTGTAACGGGGCCGGTTCCGCTGCGGTGAGCCCGGGTCTGGCGGGACCCCGCGGCAGATCTCTCCCGCCGCGGGGCGGAGGGGAAGGAGCGCGGCTGCTGCCGGGGGAGCGCCGGGCCGGGCCGGGGGCTGAGGCGGGCAGCGCCCGAGGGACTCCCAGCCCTGGCCCGAGCCCCCTCCCCTTGTCGCTGCCGCTGCCCCTTGCCTGGCCGCGGCTCCCGCTGGGCGCGGGGCTCGGAGGAAGAGGAAGTGGCCGCGGCCGCCGGGCTCGGCGCGGAGCGGAGCGGAGCTGCCCGGCACGGCCCCGCCGAGGTGCCTCCCGGCGCCGCCGCCCCCGGGCTGCGCGCCTCAAACTTTCTGCCGGGCAGCGGGACCGTGTGGCGGCGCGGCGCTGCCCCGGCACCTCCCCGCCGCGGAGCCGAGGGGGGAGCGGCCCCGGAGCGCGGCGGGCGGGCACGGGCGGCAGCCGGAGGAGGAGGAGGAGGAAGCGCTGTCAGTGGGGCCGGCCGTCTCCGCCCGCTGGGCATCCTTCAGCACCGCCGGGCTGCGCTTCGCCCGCCGCCCGTCCCAGGTACCGCGCGCACCCGCCCGGCCCGGCGGGCGAACTTGGCGAGGGGGCGGGCGGGGGGCCCGGGGCCGGGCGGGGGCTGCGGCGGGGCAGGGCGGGGGAAGCCGCGCCGGGGCGCGGACTCGTCTCGATCCTTTGGCTGCCGAAGTTCGGAGGGGCGCCCCGGCTGCCCGGCGTGCCCGGCTTTGGGGGCGCCGCTCGAGGCTTTCCCGGGGGCGCGGGGGAGGCCGCTCCCGCCCCCTCCCCAAGCGGATTTCGGTTGGCGCAGCGCTGGGGAAGCGCCGCTCCGAAGGGGGCGGCGGTCCCGCCGTGTGCCGCGGGGCCGGTGCGGGGCCCGCCGGCGCTGGCCGTTGGGCCCGGGAAGGCGGCGGGGCGGGCGCGCGGCGCCGTCCTGTCGGAGGCTGAGGAGGGTGCCGGGCCGGGCCCCGCCGGGGCGCTCCGCCGCCGGGGCGCTCGCGGGGCCGGGGGCGGCGTTGCTGGAAATCGCTCCCGGCCAGCGCCGTTGCTGGCGTTCCGGCAGCGCCGCGGTGAGGCGGCGCCGGGGAGGGAGGCGAGCTCCGAGGGCAGCCGGGGTGGGTGCCCGCCCGCCCGGCCCGGCGCCGCTCGCCACATGCGGGCACCTGGAGGCGGCGGTGCCGCGGTGTGCCATCGTGTGGCTAGCTGGGGTCTGCGACTGTGCGGTTGTTATTTTCAAAGGCTGGGCTGGGTATCGCCCTTGCCGCGATACCGTTTCAGCGCGTTTTCATTACAGCGTAAGGAGGGGCAGCGTGGACGTGGGTCAGCGGCTGTGATATCTTGAGTGTGAAACGCGTCTCTCCTCTCTGGCTTATCTAAATTCTTGTCAGAGCAGCTACTTCTCGCAGCCTGTGTATTTCTGGAAAACGGGAGTGTAGTCGGATGGGTTTTTAGAGCTCTTCTGTGTAACTTCCAACTTGGTCAGATAATTAATGGGACACATTTGTTCTGCATTACGACTGAGCGTGCTGCGCCGCCGAGCGCTGCCAGCCCCGGGCCGGGGAAGGACTCGAACCCGTGGCAGGCAGGGCTGGGGCCGGGCCGGCCGGTGGTCGCGGCGCGGGCGGTGTCCTGCTCCAGCCAGCGCTGGCCGTAAAATAATGAAAACTTCACTACACCTGGCAAAACGTTCTTTACTGTTTTCAGCCAAAGTTTGGAAGCTTTGGTACGATTGTGTACTGCTTCTATTTTTATTCCCGTAAAAAGCAAATTGTGTTGGTTTTGGTTTTGTTTAGTAGAAGAATAACTAACGTTGTCAAGACATAGCTGATCTCTAGTTTACAAGGGGAAATCTTGTTGTACATCTGCGTTTATGTTTTATTTTTAATGACTCCAATCCATTTCAGCTTCTGGTATTGAATAACAAGTTACTGGCAATAACCCTCTTTTTCACAATACTAGTGGTCACATTTGTGTATTTAATTTCTGTTTTTTCTAAGGAAAAAAAGAAAAGTCTCAGAATGAAGGGTTATTTTAGGAATCTAACTTAACCTCAAGTCAGTTTCATTAGACAAGGGGCTTTCCACCTCTTGAATGCTGGCATTCCCCGGGTCTGAGAGCGAGAATGTAGCACAAAATGAGTAGATACAGCTGTGATTAAATACCTAGGGGAGTTCTGAGCTGTGGTACTGGGAAATGCAGATACCATATTGGGTATAACGAAGTGGCCTCAGAATCTGTGGTGAAAAAGCTGGAGCCACAGGCTTTCAAAGAATAAAAATAAAAATTCATGAAGCCTGTATTTAAAAGAAATAAATAAAAAATAGTTGCGTAACTATTATTCCATCCCCCAGCTTCATGTAAGATCCCACATCTTCACACGTGGCTCCAGTGGTCCATTTTTTACCCCAAATTGGTTGGCCAGGGTTTGACTCCACGGCAAACTTGCAAAAGACAGTAAGCATAGGACGGTCAAGTCTGTCTAGCGTTGTGTTTTACCATGGTTTTACTTTCTGTCCTGGAAGCTACTGTGCATACATTGCAATATGCATCTGTTTTTCCTGCCTGTGGGTTCAGCGTGGTGGGGGATTAGCCCTAAAGGAAAGGTGGATTCGTATCTAACATTCCTATGCACGCTTCTGTTGGGTCCATTCAGTCTTTAATTTGCTAGATTATAAATGTTAGCTGCTACAGTTTCCCCTGAAGTTCTTGAGAGTAGTTCTTGAGTCCTTCTTAGCATCTCCATAATTTCCTGTCTTCATGTGGAGGCACTTTGCTTTAACTTTTGCAGCTGTGGTATTTCAGGAGAAATTTTACCTGTGCTTTGTTGAGTGACATCTTTATCTTGACCAGAAACGCCCTGCCTAAAATTATACCGTAGAAATATGTGGTACCGTCTGAATCTTTTGCTGTACTGAAAGACAGAACCATGGTATCGCTCAGTATCAAACCTTGTGGATGAAAGTTACGGGGTGATGTGGGTGGGGTAAAAAGACTGTCCCGCCAACTTTCTGTTCCTCAGATTGCTCCCCAACACCAGCACAACACTTGCCTTACTCCTCCACCAGTTCTCTCTGATCCTCTTTTTCCTCCAACCCTCTTGCCCAGGTGCACACGCACATGCAGACCAGCTTTGTTTTCCTAGAGGCGGCTAAGCGCAGCCTGATGACGGGCAGGGAGCCCGCAGGCCCAGGGACAGCACAGAGCCAAGGAAGCGTGTGTTACGCAGGGCAGCACAGTTGAGCCCAAGACCAGTGTTGTGAACACTGTAATAAAAACGATAGCACCTAGTAACGTTTTGTTGAAATTGCATTATCGCGGTGGCGTGTTATTTAGCATGCTGCACGCTAGGGTTGTGCTTGCTTTGTGACTTGTGTATGCAAGACCCAGCAGGGCAGTCTGTTCTAACTTTACTGAATCCATATTGTATTTATCCACATATGACTTTGTTTTCTTCCTAAAGCTTAGCAAACTCTTTAGGCTAGACTAGTAATTGCCTTAATTGGCCAAAATCTGTTTTCCTCCTTTTCTTGTGTAGGCAGTATGTTTTCTCGTCTGCCAGGGAGATGGTACCAAACCCGGTGCAAGAGTCTGGTTTTTTAAGTCTAGCAATTGGATCTTCAGTTCATCATGACAGGTCTTCCAGAGTTCTTGGTATGAGTCCAAATCCGTACTCCTGATTTGCACTCTGCTTCCGTTTAGTTTGCGGTATCTTTGGCCTCTCTAACTGGGCTTGACTTGTGGCATATTTCACTTTATGCTGGTGTTTCTTGACCCGAGACCGTAGTTTCCTCTGCTGAGCTTTTTTTTTCTGTCCCTTGAAAGCACTCTTGCTTATTCTACCTTTCCTCCTTTATTAGGTAATCCATCTCACTGTGTCTGGAAACCTTCTTGTGAATTCTCTTGTCACTTCCTTGGGTTCCAAATTCTGCAGATATTCGTATTATAGTTTAAACATGATCCAGACCTCCGCTGTGCTCACACCCTCCAACTTTTCATTCCTGTTCATCTCACTAACGAGTTCCTTTAGTTTGAGATTTGCCTTTTGACATGGAAAACCTTAATTGCAGATTTACTTAGGTTGCTCTGCTGTTTAATTTAAATCAAATCAATCATAAAGAATAAATCTGGTATTATTCTTTCACCAGCCTTTCAATAAGCTGAGATTTAGTTATCAGCTGGAAGTCTAAAATCCTGGTGGCGCTAATCAAATTGGTAAGTATATGGTGAAAAAAATTGGTCAGCTGTGACATCCAGCAAAGATAGGACTGATTTATGGTAATTGTTCTTCGTATTTTCAAAATAAGTCGTCCAGAACCTCGGTAAACGTTAGTAAGTTAAAAAACTGATCCCTCCCCCCTGTATGGTAATACTCTTGAAAAAAGGCCAAGTGGGTATCTCTTGGTAAGGAATTTCCCTCTTAATGGTGTAATATCACAAAAAGCCTATGCAGTGGTAAGTCAGGGTGGGGAAAAATGGGGATACGTCAGGAGCATGGGTCTATTCTGGGAACCTGTAAAGGATCATCCTACCATGGTATTCTCCTTCCTTTGTTTTCCTGGACACCCAGTTTGTCAGGTCTGGTGGTTTTTAATCCTCTGCTTCGGTTATGCTTCTGTGCCTGATTGTTTTTTTGCCTTGTTATTCCTCCTCTGTTTTGTTGCTTTAACTATGCTAGGAAAGGGACTCACCCCTAAGTTGCAAGCTCTCTCAGAGTTTGTTTAGAGCTGAATGGGGGACTAAACACTGGTGTTTTGTAGCCTGGGAAGAATGCAAGAACTTAGTGACCACATGCCAGCAAGTGAACTGAGCTGAGCATGAAGTGCTTATTATTTTGAAGATGGCAAGATTAGGATTACAGGAGTGAGTGTTTAAGAAAATAAGTATGTCTCATTACTGCACGACAAATGTGAAGTCCTGTAATTATTTTTAAAAGCCTTCTAGCATCCCTTTGAGGTAGCTAGGTATTACCCATGGAAGGAAGAACCAGGGTGAAAGGACTTAACCAAAATCAAGAGAGAAAACCTATTAATAATTGCAGCTACCTTGTTTCCCAGCAGCTGCATTAACCAGTAAGAACACTGTATTCCATAATTTTGTGAAAGGAACATTAGCGGTAACTTACGATATGTATTTTACAAAATAAATTAATTTGTGATAAAGCTTACAAAACGAGGTCACTAGTTCTGGACAATAAACATTTTAAATATATTAATGCAAGCAAGTACTAATTGCACTTAAAAGCAAGTTGGCAGTAGCATAATTTGCCTGTACAGCACATTTTCTTTGGATGCCATTGTAAATATTAAAACTACCTTGTTTCTTTTGGTAGTGTATTGTGCTTACAGGTGTATTAGAATATTCAGTTTAATGCTATATGCTTAGCAGTTGACTCCAATATTATAATCCTTTAAAAGGTTTGTTTAGGAATTCTTTTCAAATCATCCCTGTAAGTAGTCATCAACATGATGCTTTCTGTAATATTGATACAGCTGAAATAAACTATTTAGCCAAAATATACTTAGTTCATAAACATCCCTGGAATTACTTAACTTGGTAATCTATCCAAACTTCCATTAGTCATGTGGTTCTGTTAGGTTTGGATGTAATTTTCATTCTTATTCCTTGGAGATACATTGTTACGGAGCTCCATAAAAAGAAGGGGCAATACATCAGAAAATTATCTCCATTTGTTCCCCAAACCGACCCCAAACAAAATCGCGTAGAAGGTAAGAGTTTTTTACCTCTCTTCCTGCTGGAAAGGAATCCTCGGGCCTGAACCATTATTAACAAGAAAAGTTGTTAGCTACATTATATTGTTTTATGCTTGTTGTTCTTCTTTGCTAATTCTGAAGTTGTTGTATTTCATCTGTTTTGAACACAAGCTAGAAAAGTGAGAAAGCGAACCCAAGCTGCAGAGTGTATGTTAACACAGGTTAAGTTCAGAGATCATAAGCTGAAAACTTGCCAGATTCCTAAAAGAGCTATAAAAATTCCCATAATTTATTTAAGATACGCTCATTTTCATGGATCACAGAAGTGCTTAAGAATGGAAATACCAGTGTTCTTTTTTCTCTTTCCGAGTACAATTTCTTGTAATTTTTTGTTTTTCATGGCAAAGGATGGTACCAGTTTCAGTAAACCTTGCACTGGGAAGCAGTTTTCGGGGGCAGGTCATTCACCCTGCACGGGTGGGTTGCTGGTTTCTGTCCTGTTCCGCCAGGTATTTGCCAGAGCTCCTCTACTCCTAAAACACACGATGAAGGACAGTCATGGGGAGGAGGAGGTGGCAACAAGAGGCTTATTCTGTGGCTTGCAAGTTGGACATTTACTTGGGATGTACAAATTCCGGGTTAAATGTTTGAACTCAGTTTGCAGAAGGAAGCTGCTCATTTCCTAAGCAGTGGGGACCTTTGCTGTCATTCACAAGACAAATTTAGGAATAAATTGACTCTAGGCTTTGCTGTTGTTCTGCAACTCATCACAGTTTCCATTTTGGATGTTTTGCAAAATTAAAATAAGACACAGACTAAAAAAAACCAATCTGTAGCTAGATCTGCGTTTCAGTTCTAGTTTTATCATCACGTGGCTGAATACAAGAACAATTTTAGAATTATCAAGATCATAGAGTATGCGTAAGATTAATTCATAATATAAATGAGTTTGTGGACAGAATTAGCCTTTCCAGCATATGTAGCTGTAAAAGCCCATAGTGAAATCTTAATTTTACTGGTTAATATTTTTCGTTAGATGTTACTTTTTCTATCGCTCAAGGTATTTTCTTGTAAGTATGGAACCAGTGAGTCGATAATTAATTTTTGCATTTAGAACCTACTGCAGAGTAAAAAATATTTGAAAATTTGGCAGTGTTTTTGAAGAATTCGGGTTTTTTTATTTGCTCTACTAAAAAGTGAATATTAGTGATAATATTTTAGTAATAATAAAAAAAGTACAATTCACATGCAGGTGTAGGAAGCCAGGATAAATATAAATAGTACAGTAAGCTTAAGCATCCCTTATAGCGAAACAATATACCTGCTGAAAAAAGGTATTGAAGCGGGTTTAGATTACTTTGAATGCATCAATGATTAACATTCCTTACAGGACTCTTTGATAACTTCAGCGTAGAAAATGAAGAAGGTGAATAATGTCCTGTTGACAACTAGATTTGTAGCTGAAAAGCAAGGAGATATTTTAAGATGAGGGTAGAAAGACTCAGAACAGCACTAATTTTGCTGCAAAGGAAAGGAAGGAAGAGGGTAATAACTAATGTTAGAAGTCTTTGAAAGGTTATAAAGTAAGCTGTCCCAGTAGGAAGTTTGTGGGATAACACTGAGCAGAATTTGGTGATTCAGTGATTACTTGTCATACACGCACCATCAGTCTCTTCAAGAAAAATTTTAAGTATTCATACATCTCTGGATTTTTTTAAATACTTACACTCCTATATTAAAGTAGAAAATTTATTTCTTAAGATTTATTTTCTACTGCTGCAGCACTTGCATCCTAATTACTGTGGAAAAGATTGTGATTTTGTGAAAAGTATTTTTTTTACTGATACCTCATTTTTATTAAAGTGAAAACATCCTTTTCCATATGTGTGCTTCAGTGACATAAATTTAAGGGTCTGTAGTGAACAAAATTGAGGAAGTATTTATCCTCAAGGTTACTAATTGAAGTTTTAGCCAAGCAACGGGAAGATGAAAATCAGTCTTCTGGTAAGCAGTCACTCGGTGAATTAATACAAAAAAATGTATGTTTTTAGTTCAGTCCCAGGTGGGCAG
This sequence comes from Falco biarmicus, assembly GCF_023638135.1. Classification (NCBI taxonomy): domain Eukaryota; kingdom Metazoa; phylum Chordata; class Aves; order Falconiformes; family Falconidae; genus Falco; species Falco biarmicus. Next base: position 5,217,064 of record NC_079291.1, on the reverse strand, counting down.
GTATCTCCATGCTGAATGACTTGTCTGTTGGCACTGTTTGCAGAGACTGTTACTTGAATGGGCAGTGAGGGTGGACTGGTTTTCTCAAAAGGGCTGAGGAAACGTTTGCTAAAGAAGCACAGAACAGTGTCTGTGGCTGCTGCTGGAGGAGCAGGCTTGTATTTTCTAGCACTTTCACCCCAATTTAGGAAAGAATGCAAAATTCTCCGTGATGTGAAATACCGAGTCCCCAAGGCCTCCTTCTGCAGCCATCGCTGTCTGAAGAGTTCTGTGGATTTGACTTTTTGTATAACTAAAGGTTGCAGGCAGTGCAGCTTAATGACCTCTGAAATGGAATTTTATTCCTTACAAAATGCTGTACTTACAAGAATTACTGGGGCATCAGTGAAACAGGAAATTTGATACACTTGCTAACACTTACTGCTGTCTTAATTCCTCACTACAATATATTGAAGCACAGATAGACTGCTAGATGTGTTCTGTTACAGTCCATGGAAATATGCATAGTATCTTGTAGGGCACATTAATATACAATATACTTTTACATATTAGAATAAATAACATTTTAGACTTAAGTTAATGATATTGCACAGGGAAAAGAAAGGAGCTGCTGTATATATGAACGAATAATCATTTTCTTAATGGTGATAGTTGTCATTACAAAAAAAAAAAAAGTAGAAAGTATCATTTTGGGAACAGTAAAAGATACTGAGGATTTTTAACTTTAAATGCCAAAATAAAAAAAATGAAACTCCCCAAACCTAGCTTTCATTCATAGAAATTGTTAAAATAAAGTAGTTTTTGCTTTTCTCTCAAAATGAATAGGGAAGGGCTTTTTTCTGTTGGATGAATCCACCAAATACTTAAAGTTCAGGAACATGTATGACATATCATCCATTTTCCTTGATGCTGCAGGTCTTTCTAGCAAATGTTTTTTCTGCTTCCAGTTTCAGTGTGATCACGTATTTACTATGGTATTTTTTTAAGGTTTGATGTGTTGCTCAGGCCTATTTTGATGTATTTATTAGTGACTTTGCAATAAGATGTAGGTGTGCACTTACAGACTCTGCAGATGATATGAAGGTGGGCAGCACTGCTGAGCCTGGAAAGACTTCCAGCTCTTCCAGGGGTGCAGGAGAATGGGATGAGATTATTACTGAGTAGCAGAAATGCAAAGGAATAGAGCAAAGTTATGGGGGATGGGTTGGAAACTCCTCAATTAGCTGTGTTGGATAAAAATAAAGACATGGGTTCTTTGTCTATTGGGAAGCTGACAGTAAACTGTGAATGTGATTCAGCTGTGAATGATGATTTTAGGTGCAGTGGGCATGTTACTTGCAGCAGAGACAGGGAAGCATCAATGTTACTTTAATAGGCCGTGTTAAGATCTCAATTTGAGCATAGGGTCACCTGTGTTCACACAGAGAATTGGAAACAGGAGTGATGAAGGGAGCAGAGATCCTGTCTCCTGAATGTGAAAGATTGATCTGTCAGAGGTTGCAGGGAGGGTGAAACAGCAATCTTTGCGATGCTTCATGCGGTGCGTTTAAACTGAATGGATCCCGCGCCTCAAAGTGTCTAGGGTGGCCTGCGGGAGTCCCTCTTCGTCGCGGAGTGTTTATTGATTCCCCTCCCCATCCCCAGTGCATGAGTGTCTCCGTGTAGGCGGAGGCAGGATGTTGGGTGGGTTGTGATGAAAAACCTCAGGTGCCTAACTGGTATGTCATTATTTGTGGATACTCACTGCTGGCTGGAATAATTTGCCTCAGTCTGACCAGCACTGTTGAAAAGGAATGAGAGCATTCTGATCGTCCCTGTATTTTCACCAAGCAGCTCTTCCATTCTTTCATACTCAAATGCAGTGTAACCTGCAGGGCATTGAGGAGCATTTATTGGGGAGCAGAAATGGTTGTCAGGAGTAATCCTTTAAAATGTGTGGACTTGAAGCTTATTCTTCTATAAAGTGCCATTATTTCCTGTGGTTTACCTGAAAAAATGAGGTGGAAGGAAGCGAGGTAGTTTTCTAAATGGTGGTAGTTCTCCGCAAGCCTGCTTTTTCCACTGAATTACAAGTCTAGGTGTTTGAATGTTATGGAGAACGATGTAAAAGATAATACTATCTGCTTTCATAGTAACTGCATATATAGAAATTTTATCAAGTTGTCAACCTTTACCTAAGCAAGTTATTCTGCATTTTCAGCCACTTTTTATAATGGAGTTCGTGTCTTTCAGAGTATTATTCTGAAATAATTTGAAAGATGCAAAATACATGTATTAAACTATCAATTTTCCAATTAAATAATAGCATGCCTGAGGGCTGATATGAGTAATATATACCTCTGTTACTATTTAAGCATTTATTTAATTATACTATTTCATATAGGCCTGTAGGTAGCTTGTATTTAAAAACCAAGAATCACCATAATGTGCTAGTGTGGTACATGAAACCAGAAAAAACCAAACCAAAATGAATGTTGTTTTATGCATTTTCCCTTTTCCCTTTCCCTGCCTCTTTGTATCAGGAGCTGCTGAAATGGGTTGTGGATTGAACAAACTGGAGAAGCATGACGAAAAACGACCTGGTAATATCTATTCAACTTTGAAGAGGCCCCAGGTAGAAACCAAGATAGATATTTGCTATGAATATCGATTCCTGGACTTCACAACATTGAATGATAGTAAGTACACAATATTTTTCTTTATATTTTTTTACTATTCAAATAAACATGTTAAGTGCTCCATAATGTTTTTTGAATTGTAATTAAGTTTTTTTAAATGTCTTCAGTTTCTTTAAGTAAATGCCATCTCTTCAGTTATAATGCTTACATGCAGAGATCTTACTGGGAATTTTATGTGAATTTTTAACCTTTGAGCTAGTTGTAGGTTATCAGATTTTAGGTTTTTACACCACCCCCATCCACTTTTTTTTTTTTGTTACTCTAATATGGATGTTTGTTTCCTTAATTTGCATTTTATCCAAATTTCATGTGGTGAAACAATTCAGGTCTGCCAGGTTGTATGCTTTACTGCTATTTTTCTCTTCCTCCCCTTCTGCTCCCTGTGCTCCCACCTCAGGAGTATTTTGAGAGGTTGAAGTTGGTGTTTTCTGTTTTGCTAACTTCGCTTAAATAACTCTTTTGTGGTAACAAATACAGGTGCACCCATGTGGCTGGAAATAGGATAGTGGGAGACATTGAAGGTCTGAAACATCAAAGGGGTGAAGGTGGTGTCTCATGCAATTTTTATGTTGGTTTTCTTTTTTCTCCTGTCTGAAATAGTCTTGCTTTAATTCATATGACAATCCACAGATATTTCATTTCTTTCCTTCCTGATTGACATCAAGCATCTCTGCCAGTATTGCTCACACCATCGCCTGTGCCCTCTTTCACTTCAAAATTAGCCTGTTCTACAAGCAATTACTCCTCACACCATTTGGAAATCTGAAGCTTGAGCAGAAGGCTGGGACCTGCTTCTTGCTATATATAAAACAACACAGTATCAAAATCTGTTGTAGCTAGCTGGCAGGATGCCAGGTAGAGCCTCTATGCTTTGGCCCTGCAGTGTGCTGCTACTTCTCTTGTTTTGCAAGTCGGGTCAAAGGAAAAAACAAAGCGGTGCGTCTCTCACTGTGTGAGACGAAGAGCTGCTGGTGTGTCGCTTGATATGATGCCTCTAGTGCTGTTCAGTATGTTCAGCCCACAGTAATGTGAATTTGTTGTTTCTTAAAACATGCTGCAAGTGAACGTGAATTTGGGAAAAGGTGGAGGTTTGGAATAGGTGGTTGGACAGGAGTGTGCTTTTGTAGGCAGCGTGGCAGCTGAGAAATTGTGTCTTTCAGACTTCTTTTAGTGCCTGTCTCCTCCACTCATGAATTCTTGCGGTTTTTGTTACTAATTGGGATGCACTGCACTTACTGAGAGCACCAAACAAATGGGAGAGGTTTTATGTTTATGTATTGTAGTTGTTTCTACGTTTATGTATTTTTATTTCAAAGTGAACTGTTTACATCCTTTGATAGTTTGATAACTTTTAGTGATATGTACTGCACGTTGTGTCATTAGTGAAAATGAATTAATATTGAGGACACTTCTATGGACTTTTCTGGGATGCCCACCACTGTTCTGTCTCATTGCCTCACAAGCTTTAGCGTGTGCATTCTCCTGATACCTCATGAAGTCACATCTTTGTCTCTGCATGGAGGAGGAATCAGTACATGCGATAGCAATGTGACTTGCCTCAGGCACAGAGGATGTCTGGCACAGAGCAAAAAATTAAACCCAGACTTTCCAAGTCTGGTTAAATGGATAGGTTTGTTGTAAAGCATACTCGCACATTTTTCTTAATCATCATGGATTGTTTTATTGTGATTTTAGGAGGCATGTTTTTAAAGAGACTGTAAGTAGAAGCACTTATACCAAATTCTTTGGCTTGCTAAAGTGTAAGTTATCCAGCTGCCATTGAGTTCTGCTTTGGCATGTTGTGTTCCCCTCACCCCAGTCGCTGAAGATGCTGGTGGACAGGCAAATGAGGAGGGGATGGAGCTGTTGTTCCTGCTCTTTTTCCTTGGTATCACCCACGACTATGTGCTCTCAGGATTGGCAGGGCAACAGCTTGTGGTTATGCAGCTCCTTCCCTGTTCATGTCACTGGATGTATGAAGGCTTGTGTCACACTACGTAGCATTACAACATTCCAGGTTTTTCTCAATGGTGACAGCATCACGGTTTCATTTATATTTTTGTTCAGAAGTAACCTTTGCAGATAACCAGAGTTAGTGATGAATGTTTTGCCTATTTCTACATGGATTCAGAGGCATTTCTAAAAATGAAATGCTCACAGCTGCGCAAGAAAAACTTTCCGATTGTGAAGGCTGTCTTCTGTGAATCTACTTTTGCCCTTTCAGTGGGTGTATATATATCCTGATGTCATTTCCCCCACAAGTTTTCTGCTTCCTTAGGTTTTTAGAATAAGCCAGGCTAAATTACAAGTGACTGCAGAGTATTTGTTGTATCTTTATGCTAGGCCTTATTTACAACCCTAGTGAGCTTGGCTCTGAAGACAGGTACTCATTTTTCTCCGGGGCTTTTCTACAACCTTTACCGCTCTGATAAGTGCATCTCTCACAAGCGTTTAATCTTAATGGTGAGAAGGATGTGGTTATCTCCATGTTGCAGGTGGGAGCTAATACGCAGATTACTGCCAGAGGTTTTCAAAGTCCTTTGCGTTTCTTCATGCGTTCCAAAAGCAGCTCTTGTTGACTTTAGATGTGAAGGTGTATGCTGGTCGTATCTGCAGTTTGGAACTGCATGTGTTCTCAAATCAGTATCCAGATAATCAGAGATCTCTTCCAGAATGTGATGTGTGTTTTAACTGTGGTTTCACAGGCAGCTAGGTGGGCGTGAGTTTTCTGCAGCTGTACGTGGGGAGATGCAGCTGACCTCTCTCACCTTCTATCAGATCTGTGAATAGATTCAACTCATGGATCTGGCAGAAGGCTATGCAGTGTTTTTTTTCTAGTTATCCTGAGCCAGATCAGTGTCTTGTGGAAGTGTCTGAAGAATTCCAGAGCTGGTAGAAGTGGCTGGGAGTATGCAGTCAGGAAAAGAAACAGGATCTTCTTTAAATCAGCTCACGTTGTTATGGGCTCAATCCCTTGGCATCACTCTATTGAAAAGAGTGAAAAGATAAAATACTGTTCTGCTGGTCATTTCTCTGGTATGTTAGCCAGAAACTTAACCTTGCTTACTTGCTGTCTTTGGTTATTGTGTACATTTTTGTTTTGTTCCAAACTTGAGCCTTGCTCTGCACTGATGCAGATGTCCAGTGGAAAATACTGTTTGATCACTTACTTAAATACTGTATAGATAAGATAATGTGTAGATGCAAAAGACAAGGTTTTGCATCATTAAGGTTACAAGTGTAAACTTCATTCTGACATTTCCCAGTGTTACAGGATTGATGTACTTGAAAGTAAAGTTTCTGGAGACATATTTCCCAAGCTTTCAAGGAGAGCCGGTTATGAAGAACCCATTGGTTTCCATTGTGTGCCACAGCACTGATAGTCTGCATGGTTCTTCAGAACTAAACTGGTTAGATTTGTCACTGTCTTTTTACTTCTTGAGCAAGTGTGATAATTGACAGTAGCAAAGGGTTATCATCTGGTGTAGATTGGCGCTTGAGGAATGAAGAGCACTTGCTAAGATGTTTCAAAACCTGGAGGTGGGTATGCTCGTTTTGAATTGTTGGCTTTCTAATGTCTGCTTATAAGACTTAGGTATCTTGTTTCTGCTAAGGTGTTCTCTTCCAAAAAAACAGTCTGTCTTTAGTGTTGTCCCTTGACAGTGTCATCCTGTGTACTGGCCAAAGCTTGTTGGCTGCTGGTCTTCCTCAGAAGAAATCACACCAGATTTCACCCAAATAAATTGATAAAATAATCATATATATTTTTAATTGTTAAGAAGACATTAATAAGTTTTAAGTTGGATGGCTCATTGCTGGGTCAGAGCAGGATCTTTCCTCTGTTGGTAGCTGCGAGCTACTAGGTTTCCCTGGCTGTAACATGCAGCTTCGTTCCTGCTGTGCTCATCCAGTTCCTGAGCTCTACCCACCTCACAGTCATCTTGTAAAGCTCATTCCTTCGCTGGGTCAGGCTCGTCTGTCACTGTACAGTCCGGTCCTGTGTCATCTCCATCTTCAGCTGGTTTCTTCTGACAGGTTTCTACCTTCAGTCCTTTCTGTTGCTGCTCTCCTGAGCCGTTCCGTCTCAGAGACCCACCGCTCCCAGCAGGGGCATGGAACAGATGCAGGTAATGCCTCAGAGAGTGTCCACTTTAACAAATGGCTTTACCTGCAGTTTGAACGCTCTTCGAGCTCTCTGCTGGCTAATCCTCACTTTGGAGTTGGTTGGTTGGTTGGTTGCCCTGACTTGGAGACAATACAAATGCTAAGTGGCAATGATTGAATTTTATAGCAATGTAACAATAAAAACTTTGAGGAAAATAAAAGGCAGTAGCATTAGATGAATGTTGCAGCCAACCTTTTGCTACAAAGCTTCAAGAGATAAATTAGGGTCTAGATGTATATACTTCAGGCCTTTACTGGAAAAAAAGCCCGAAAGATTTTATCACTTGTCCAAAAGAAAAAAAAGTTTATTTTGCATTCCTTTCTGTATAAATAAAAGGAGATGAATAACGATAATCTTGTACCTTTCTTATCTCCAGCTTCTATTAGAAATAAGAGGTAAATAAACGGTGAGTGAACCTGAAGGAGGATGTGTGTTGACAAATAGAATAGCCTTAATTAAAAGTAACCGTGTTTTCAACAGAGACTCTGTGGGGCAGGCTGGTTTGTTTTGTTTTGTTATTTTGGTTGAGAGAGAAATATTTCAATAATCTGCATTCCTTCCCTGCTCTTATCTGATCTACTTGTTTTGGAAAACTTCACTTGCAATGACAGTTAGTACAGAAACTGAGCTCTCCCTCTTCTTCATCCTTTTCTTCCATCTCATTTCAGTTGTGATGACCACCTGATGGAAACTGGGAATCTGATAGTTATTTCTTCCCTTCTCAGAGTAGTGTAGAGTTTTTTGGTATTTAGGGGATTTTTTTTTTTTTTTGACTGACTTGATTGGATCTTTTTTTTGCTTTGCTTTACATTCCTATAGTAATTCATTGGCCTGATGAGTTACGACAGGTTTTGGCCTTGAATAAAGTTGGCATGAAACATATGCTAGCCATGTGATGAGAATGAAATGGGGGTATAAATTTTTTTAAATGGGGAAAGGCTATACTCTGAACAAGCAGTTTGTGCTATAAAACCACTAAAATCCAGATGTTTTGACTAATGGAATGAAAAATAGCAATACTTCACATGTCCCAAAGAAGTTCTTAAAGTTGTAATGTGAATACGAGGGTGTATAGTTTTTGTAATCATTGTCAAGAATTTGTCTCTTTAGTAAAAAAACAAATATTAAGAAAATAATTTAAAAACTAAGGTTATTAATTACATTCCAACATTTCCACCGTATTTTTTGCTTGAGTGTTTTAAGGGTTGTTGTCCAAGGACATGTATTTTACCTGGACATTACTTCTAGTATAACAAATTTACTAGACACATAAAGCCTTCTGATTTGAGGCATTTTTTTATATATAGATGTGTGTATATATATATGCATGCATATATATATATATATTTAAAATTTGAAGTGTATCTATCTTTCAGGTTCTGACAAGCTTCTGGATACTATACAGTAATGTTTTGGAACCAGTTATACTGCTCAAAAGCCATTTGTTACAGTAGTATAGTAACTGCAATGGCTGAGATTTTGATTTATTTTTATTGCTTTTTTTCCTAATACAAGACATGAATAATGTGTTAATGAACCTTTACGAAAGACATAGTTAAACATTTCAGTATGAACATATTCTTAATTTGGGATTAAATTTCAGTTGTGTATAGGCTTAAATTAATAAAAGATGCTCATTTTTCCCCTCAGAGTGGGGGGAAAAGTAGTCTAACTAGAACTTGGAAGTGTCATGCAATGAAGAATGTGCAAGTTGAGGATAGAGAAGGTATTTTTACTATAGAATATGTATGCATTTTAAATCAAAAAATACTGTTTGCTACAGAATGTAATATTTGTTGTTGACTTCAGTGCTTTCTGTCTCTTCCTATCAGTAATTTTTATATTACATTAAGCAGTTATTTGTGCCTGGCTTCTGCTTTCTGTTTCTCTTCACCATTCTCTTAAAAAAACCACCAAAACACCATCAGAAACAAGCAAAACCCACCCACTTCCCTGATCAAGTGGCTGTTCATCTGAAAAAATAACAAACCCCGCAACCCTGCATTTGCAGGTGTTATTATTTGATTTAAGACTAGTAAAGGCAATTGTTTCCCCACTGGTGAAGTTATTTAATTTCCTGTTTTCATTTCTGTAAGCAAAAGAACATAAATGAAATTAGCATTTGAGTTTTGTATTTCAAGTTGACCAGGTCTGTTACCACCATTTTGTCCGCAGGAGTGATGAAATAAAATTAGCGTGGCAAAATATTGTTAGGTTATTAATGTGATGTGATAGATTGAACCAGACTGTGTGTAGATCATCTACGACACTCTAAAACATTGCTTCAGAGGAGATTAGTAATGGGTTCAGAGTTGTAAGATAATGAGTAGAAGAGGCCAATGGATTACTTCTGTGTAGTCCAGATTCTGCTAATACTTCCCCTTCGTTTAAGCTTTGTCCACGTGCATATCCCTTTCAACTTAGTTTGATTGTATGCACATGATAAAAAGTATCAGCATGAGGGCTTTGCTGGATCTGGGCTTCAGTCCTCTCTATTAACGCAAACATGAACAAATGAATTTTTTTGGCTTCTCTTGGTATTCTGTTTCAAGTGAATTACAGTCTGTAGTAATATGTAACCCTTCAGGACTTGCCACTGTAAGTCACAGCAAAATGAAATGTTCATGCTGTAGCAGTCTATAAAACTTACTTGTGCGTCTTGGGAAACTTGCAGTTTGACATAAAAGGAGCATGCCATATGTTAGTAGTTTAATAAATGCAATAAATTACATCATAAATGTAATTGTTCTAAATATTGTTAGGAATAATTTCAACTTCTTTACCATGGTTGCCTTTTTTAACAAGGATGCATAACTCAAGTAAAATCTGTTAGATATATTCTAGTTTCTAAATACGAGCTTTGCTTTCCATAATTATTTTATCTAGATCCTTGTTATGGTAGACTGTGTGCACATGTTCTCTCTTCTATATGTATAAGTGTATCTGTACATCAATAATGTGTAATACATATGCACATGTATATGCATTTATATTATTGAGAGGGGTTATTCATGAGGACATGAACATTCAATCTTTTACATGTTGCTGTATGGCTACGCTTAATTTTACTACAACAGAAAGTATGAAGAGCTTTATTTAAAGTCCTGTGGTGACTGTGACTGACCTGGGAGTAGGTCCTGGGCAGTCTAGTGCTCGAGCAACTAGCTCATGGCCTTCAAAGCACCCTTCTCACTGAATCTAAAGCAAGAAGCTGGTCAATATTATGAATTAAATTTCCGAGCCCGTATCTTAACAGTTAGATACCTCCAAAAAAGCTGCACCTTTCACATACTGTCAAATGGAAAAAAGATAATAAAATTTGCAGGTATTCCCTGTCTCCTCAAGATCCAACTGAACTGTGGCAGTTGATCTGCTATTTTGTGTTAGAATAATAAATTATAGGCCAGCTGAAAGCTTAGATACATTGTGGTAGATATATTAGAAGTCTGAAAAGTGTTAAAGAGCACGCGTATGAGTGGGTGTGTGCCAATGAAAAAATGTACTGGGGAGGGGAGGAACATATGCAGGATGTTTTCTATTTATGCATGTTCCACATTGTGAAAAAATATGGATCCTGCAGTAGTCATGTTTGAGCTCACTTTCCTACTTCCTACCCATTCTTAGACTGAAGAATGCGTAGCTATTATATCCCATTCTTACAATGCAGTCGTTGATTCTATCTACTCTTAGCAGAAGCTTCTCTGTGATGTAGTTATTGAATTCTTACAGGAGATGCATACTGTACATCACACACACAAATGTTGTAATTAACTCGCTTCATGGAAAAATGGTTACAGACCTGTCTAAAAATCACTCTGAACTTCCAAGAAACTTTTCTATCAGCAACTCAGGAATTGCACATCATCTTTCTGAGTGGCCCTGTCTTTTCTTTTGCCTCAGGCTTTGCACATTTTTCCAATCTTCATGTGGTTTTCATCCTTCTGATGCTGCTGTTCAAGAGCCAAGGAGCTGGACTTGGCTGTCTGCAAGTCTGGTATTTCTGATGGAATGGCGAAATCCTTCAAGCCACAGGGGCCCAATCCTGTTTTCTCAGAAACAAAACTTCCCCTGTGTTTAGCTGGAAATGCCGCATGGTTCTATTATGGGAAAGAAGTGATTAGGAGTCATCTCTGTAGTAATCTCCGTAGTCTTTTTATAACTTCTTACTACAGATTCCTTGACATCAGCCAGATAAAAGGTGATATACCAAATCTATGCAATATTTCAATTTTAATGGAGTTTTTAATAGTTTACTTTGTAAATAAGTGTTGTTGTTTGGCTAAAATCCCTTGAAAATGAACGGTTTAGAATTTGTTAATCTTGAGTGGAGGATACCTGCTTTCAGAGAAAACAGGACTTGTTTGTGTCAGCTCTTCTTGCCTGTGAGAAGTCACTTTCCTTAATCATACTGAAAACACTGAGTAGATGTACCTTGATGGTGTGGGATTTTTTATGTTTGCATTTGTTTTTCTAATCTTTCTGTATGAAGAATAAAGAGTCCATATTGTGATGGAAACGGTGTGGACATTTAGGTACTCCACATAACCTAAAACAGTGTCTTGGGGGTCAGACCCAAGGGTCTGCGTAGGTAAGGGCTGGTGTTGGGCCATGCACACCATAAGCCAGTAGCATGGTGCAAGAGGAGTAGACAGCCAGGTTGGAACAGTTGTTTCTGGGTGAGTTTATACTGCATTAAATGCATTTTGAGGGTTTTACTTCGGACAAAAGTTAGTGTCCTCTGCTACACTGAACATCTCACTGCATGTGTTTCAAAGTAGCCTGAAGGAAAGGCACCTGAAAAACATTTGCTTTCTGGCTTGCAAGCCCTTCTGGAGGCCACTCTAGGAGATGCCATTTTGTCCCAATGTCTGTCTCACGCAGATGACTGCAGCTTGTCATTGCTTCTGCTAGCGACGTTTGTAAAGAGATTTTACATGCAGGAGTAAGTTTAATTTCTGTTCTACTTCTGTTTCGTGTTTATTGTCTGTTCCTGCTTTTTCATACGTGCTACCACTGCACCTACTGCCTGATGATTTCTACTGATTCTTTTTGCCACTGGCAAAATAGGTGAGTGTCCTCCTGCAGTTATGGCAGCTACTGTGTGAGCACACCCCAGACAAGCTGACTCCCTCCTGCTCCTTCCCTACTTTTTTTCTGAGGAGGATGTGGACTGTGATTTACTTTCCTGAGTTTTCACTCTTCTGTGTGCTCTGACCTGCATCCACTGGAAGGAACTATGGGTGTGGGACACAAGGTTGGGCTGGTAGGGCTAGTGGTTGCCTGTCTGCACTGAGGATGGTGTGGTATGTCAGAACTTGCTCTTGTTACAAGCTACTGCCATGACTTTGCCATTAACGGATGGAATTTTGGGAGTCCAAACCTGCTTTCACAGGTGTGGCTGTCGCCCTGTGGAGTGCCATGATTGCAGTACATATTGGTCAGTGGCTAACCAGTTTGGGGAAGGAGGGCAAGTTTGCAGTAGGCAAAGTCACAATCGAGGTCTGCAATGCCATCATCTAAATGCTGCTCCAAACAACTGCCCTTGCAGAGAGGCACAGCAGAGCTGAGTGTCTGGAAGTGATAAAATTAATTATTTTATTGGTGGCATTTAACCATTTATCCCTTTTAGGTGGGCAGGGTTATTTTTGTGTCTTACCTGACTCTCCGTGCCCGTTTTGACTTTTTCTTCCTGTTGGCAGATGCCTTTGCCTGCTGGATCAATGGCCCTCAGGAAACCTAACACATTTAGGACTGAATTCTTTGCTAAGGAAAAGCATAGCTGAAAAGTAGCAGCAGCACACCATGCAGGAAAAGGGAGGGGTAAGGGTGAAGCTTGTGCCCTGCTCTTCTGAGAAGTGACAAAGGAGGGAGAGCTAACAAAGGGAAGAGGGATAAAGTCTGTCCTTTTCCTCCCCTGACTTGGAGAGACTTTCAAGGACAGGGAAGGGGGTAGTACAGGCTGATCAAGTCCTGCAGTATGGAGATCAGCTCTCCTCTATTCTCAACAAGACGACATGCATCTCTCCCTAGGAAGCATCTGTTCCTTCCCCACTTTCCTTTTAGCTTACTGAGGCAATGGCCTGCTTGCTTAGGCTTTTGGCTGAAGCACCCCATTCAGAGCAGGACCGTGCCCTGTCAGCTGCTTGATAGGCTGTCAACACTCAGCTGACATGTCAGCTCATCTGAAGCTCCAGAGGGTCTTCATAGCCAGAATCCTTCCATGCTAGAAACTGCCGCCACGTTCTTTGCCACAAAAAATGCAGCAATCAAGATGTCTGTCAGCCTTGTGATGAGCTGTAACATCCCTAGCCCAGGCTCCCTGCCATCGCGTTCCTGCTGCTGCACCCCAGAAAACGCAGACATCTAAGGCTTCTCCACTGAAAAAGTGGAGTGGAAGGCACAGCTGCAGCTGAATAGCAATGCATCAGAGAAAGAGTTCAAGCAACACCTTTGCCAACTTTATTCTTAGAGAAGGCCAACATGGCCCAAAAGTTATAAGGAAGTGAAAAGCAAAGGAGAGAGAGGGGGATCTGGAACTTCTGGAGCAGGGACAAAGATAGGGAAAAAGGGTGATGAGGTGTCGATACGGCCTACAGCAGAAACATCCCCCAGCGGACCAGCATGTCCAGAGGATGGGGCAAAAACTGAACAGCAGAGCCAGCTGGGCATCTGGCATTGCACCTCTAGTCGTGGGCAGAACATGAGAGGTGTACGCCCTGTGCAGGCTGCATGCTGAAATGGGGGAGAAAAGCAAGTCTGTACCCAACATCCTTCCACTGAACAACTCCCCACTTGCCCCAGTACCATCACACACAGCTGGGAGGAGTTCCAGGAGCAGAACCATGCTGCCGCTGTTCCCCTCAGGGAGTACGTGACCCAGGTGACTTTTCTTGAGTGCAGAAGGACACGACGCTGCCCTGACAGCCTCTGCCACCTATTGCTCTTTCTTCTAGAGAGGCAGGACCACCCTGGCCTGGACCCATGCTGTTGTAGCTCCTGGGCATGGAGACCCCGGACATGGCGCGGTAGTGCCGTTGTGGTGTCAGCTGCTTTGTTCCCAGGTGTTGGACAGGGAAGGGGCTTCACAGCAGTATCTCTGCGTCAGGAAGCCTAAAAGGTGTGTGTTAGTGTGACACTTCATATGCCCTGCTCTCTGTGTTGCCAGGATAGATGTGGGCGCTCACGCATGCTGGCAAGAGGAGACAAGGTCTTCAGAAAGGAGCGGGCATCAAGAGAAAGTGGGGCAGGTACAGCAGGGAAAGAGTATTAAGGGACAGGAGGAGCTGAACACAAACTGGAAAACCTTGAGGGTGATGGGTGGCAGTAAAAATGGAGAGACAGATATAATTTGACTTGTTGAGTAGGAAGAGAAGACGTGGCATTGTTTTCAGCGTTCTGGGAGCTTTCCATTGCTAGAGGGATGCGTTTTTGTTGTGTTCGTATCAATGAGGCCCAGCAGGGACTGCGGCTGACATTCTGGCAAGGTTTGCTCTCAAGTTCTGCCTGAATAAAACCCATGGTATCGTGCACAAGCAGGGACATGGTCTTGGACTGAAGAAGCCAACTTAAGTTTCTGGGTTCAGATCCCTTTTGGGTCTTTCATGACAACTTCTTTTGTTTGTTGAATCTCAGTGTGACATGAAAACCCTTCCCTGAGTGCGTTAGACTTATTTCATTACTGAACAGGGAAAGGTTACTTTAAACCTTAAAATGCTATCATTTTTAGGAAAGATCAACATTCTAATTAAATTTTGTCTGAAGAATAACCTTCAAACATTTAGGTAGTTTAAATCTATCTAATCTACTGTGCATGGAAACTGCAGGATTTCTCATGTTCTTTGCCCAGTTCTGTAAATAGGTAGATTTGTTGCTTTAGCAACAAGCATAATTGTGACTGCAATTTAAATTAAGGTTATGAATATTGTACTCAGCAAAATCATGTAGTTTGCAAACCTTAATGATTGTGTCTCAAGTGTTATCTATTCTTCAGGTTGGTCTGCTTACAGCATTTGCATGGCTTTTGTGTGCGAATGCCTCACCTGCGTTTTCTTTACCTTGACTTTGTACAGAGAGAGGCACTGATCCTCTGTCGGTCATAATGCATTATCTACATGAGACCTTTGTTTCTGTTTGGTTTTCAGTGCCTGCATGTATGTGCACAGGCGATAGGTAGCCTAATAAGCGTTCTGTCTGTTCAAGATGTAAATATACTGCCAAGCAAACGTCTGGAATGGGGCCTGGTATAATGCGCCTTTTTGCAATAGGTCTGTTTAGTGCTACATTCCAGGTGCTTCTGCTTGCTGATCATGGCCAGTCGGCAGCAATTTCAGAACTCTTCAATGCGATTTCTTGGTGAAATACTATTGGAACATTACTGTCTTACAGCCGTAACATATTACAAAGCCAGTAAAGGCTGATCCAGGCATCCAGATTGTGGCCTTCTCTTTAAGTGATGAGTGAGTCTGGAAAGATGTTCATGGCTCGTGTAGAGCACAATAACTTATTACCATTTGCTGATCACTGTCCTAGTCTCATTTCCAGTTCCTGAGCTAGCTCCTTTAGCTTTTGTTCAGGTATGTTGGCAAAGCTCTGACATGTGTTCTATATTTTTGCCCTGTATCTTAAACACTAAACACAAGTCTCAGTGGCTTGGTTTCATCTTACAGCAGTCATACAAATGTGTGCTATCTCCAGGTGACATTATTACTGCATGAAATTGCAACTTGCTTTCTGTGATATAACTTGCACACCCAGCAAACTCTTGGTTTGTGTGCAGTCATGCCTTTGCAAATGATTTGGTACTTGTGACATACTGTGCTATGTGATAAACTCAGGATCAGCAGCAGTCTTGGCATTCCCCAGATACGAGGTGGCACATGAGAAATTTCAGCTGAGTCTGATGCTTAGTCAGCTGCTGCAGCTAACTGGTACGGCTCTTACTGGTGTGGGGTAACCCATGCATTGTGATAAGATACAGGAACTCAAAGTTTAAGGCTTTCCAGCTATTTGGGTTTTGCAAACCCTGCTTGTTTCATAGAAATGGAGTTCTGTTTAGTTGAATTGTAAAGAACTCTGTTTCCTTCCTTTCCTTCTCCCCCCAAATAATCATCCTCTCAACTTGAGACTTGCCATGATTAGCCACACATTCTTCTTGAAAGAAACAGTCTTTTCAAGGGAAAGGGAATCTCATTAAGCCTTTGCTGTGAGCTGCAGCTCTTGATCAGCACACGAAAGACAAGCCTGACAGTCATCAGGTGAGTTTAAGAACTGGAAAAATATTACCTGTCTCTGTTAAACAGTCATCAGCTGAAAGAGTTCATCCCAGTCTGAGAATGCAGAAGCTTTTGCGTACTATCTGGCACATAAAAAATTAAAGACATCAAGGACGTGAGAAGTCCTAAAGATGCCATGCATTTCCACATGAGTTGATAAAAGGCCTTAAATCTGAAAGAGAATGAAGTATGAGGTTTACAGATAAATAGATGGAATTTTGAGAAAGTTAGAGATAAGCCAAGACATGGTTACTGGTGAAATATAAATAAACAGCAGTCGACTGCTGTAGTTCCTCAGTTGCTAAGCCCCCTATGGGTGTTCTTTTATTTGAACAATTGTTTCCTGAATTTCTTAATAACAACTGATACAAGAATTGACAAATAGTGCTAAATTGCATGGGTTAATTCACTAGCAATTATTGTACAGATTATTAGTAAGCAAAAAAAATTAGCATCTACTTTTATCTCAAATCACAAAACAAAAGAACAAAAAGAGAGTGACAGAATAAATGGTCTTTTGTTAAGTTATTGTCTCATAAAGTTTGGAACTGTGTCAGAATTGCTTTTTTGTTTTGTTTTGTTTTTGTTGTTTATTTACTAAGGAATGCTCAGCTCAGATGCAGCATCTGTCTTTCTCTGCAGTCGTCCTTCTACCCGATTTTTCCAGCTGGGTTGAATGCCTTGATGAAGCCTTTCAAATGATGAAATAGAAGAAATTGTACATATTCTATGGGATTATTTTCATTGTTCTTCACCACATGTTCACTGAATTAAAATACTTTATAATTGTTAGACACTGTTTTCAAGCTGCACTCTTGCACAACTTGTTGGCTTCGTTGTTTGTTTAGGTTTTTTATTATAGTAAATTTTGGGGAAAAATTGGTCTGCTCATCAACAGGTACTTCCAAGGAACCCTTCCAGAACCATTGGTGAAAACTCAGGCTGTTTTATTGGTGATACTTCGTTATTAGCCCATAGCAGGTCTGGCCTTTCTTGACCTAAAAGGGCTTTGAAATGATTCTCTGTTTTGCAGAACACACTTAGGAATGGAGAGAAGTGAAAGTGTCCTGAACATGACATGGGTTGTCATATGATTAGAAGTCAGAGCCATGTGAGGCTGCTTGTGACTTCTCTTCGGGCTGCATTATTGGGAACGGTGAAAAAACAGTATGAGCTGAGGTACAGAGGCACAGTGCTTTGCATACCATCACAGGTTTGCTCATGAGGCATTATTGCCTGTGCTAGCAGTAGCTGGCAGCAATAATAGTGAACAGTTGCGTTGTGTGCTGGCTGTGAATATGCATTGTCAGACACCACCGTGACACCTATAAAGTTTGTTTTCTATTCCTTATAAAGGGGACTGAGAAACTGACCTATTTATTTGCTTCTGTAATTTTATTATTTAATCAGTAAGAATGTGCATTTTGAAACTAATTTTTTGATGTCACTAACTCGAAAGGGTTCCTATTCAGAGGTAAGGGAAGTCTTAGATCTTAAGATTGTCTGTATAACGCTTTTTAATTACCACCTTCATACCACGAAAGAATTCTGTCCCTGTTGGACAGGACATATGTTACATCTTTATTGCATATACTTATTACTTTGGGATTAGAGTATAATATTTTCATTAACTCATTCTTTGGCAGCTTTGAAGGTAAGGTCTCTGCTTCTTGCCTTTTCATTTCCAATAAATGTTTTAGATGCAGCACTTTTTCTGACAGAACTACACTGAGAAATAAATAAAGGTAAAGTAAAAAAGATGCCCTCTCAAACATCTGGAGAAATACTCTGCTTCTTGGCAAACAAAATTGCAACGACCACCATTTTATTGCAAAATAATAATAATAAAAATTATTATAATTTGGCTTTGGTCATTCCATTTTAATAATGCCTGAATTTGTGGCCATTTTCTCATGACCCGTATTAAACAATAGACTTGCACGCTATCAGGACTATTGTGTGGGAATTCTTCACTTGAAAAGAGAAACTGGCCACATTTTTCTGAAACGAGGGAGTAGGAGTTCAAATTCTGGAGAGTGACAGGAAAATTTGCTCTAAGCAAAAAAAAAAAGCAGGGTTTTTTTTGCCAAGAAAAACTTTTTTCTTTAGTAAATCCATCACCCATGCTGTAGCAGACTTGCTTAAAAAAACAAAACAGTACTTTTGGGAAGTGCTTTGTTAACTTTTAACAGCCTTTTCCACTACTCTTTGGCTTTCTATCAAGCGTTCTTGCCAAGTTGAAGTGATGTGGTGTGTTTGGCAGCGACATACTTCTTTTAGATGCCAGTGGTGAACTATTGCTTGTAAGTAGTTTTCAATATTCTGTGAAAGCCTTATCATTGTTAAATACACCATTAGAGGTGTTACAGAAGGCAATATCCTGTAATACCTTTTGTAGGATTTTCTTTTCGGGCCCTTATTTTTGAAGGATTATTTTTCAGACTGTTTGGAAGAGGTGGTGCGATGGGTTTTTCTGTTTTGTTTCTGAACTGGTTTCCTAGGGAAACGAAAGTTAAAAAAAGGCTCCCAGTCTGTCTGTCTCATTCCTCCAAATAATTGTAACTGCACAATTTCAAACCAGTTTGCTAGAAATTTTGAAAACAATTAGGCTGCTCCTAATTTTGTGGAAGCTGGCAGCTGGGTAGAGGACAGAGACCTCTGTTGACAGGGGAAGGTGAGCAGAACCAAGGCATGCATACTCCTCCTCGGGGACAGCTCACTGGCCAGCAAGCCTGTGCATCGCTCCAACGTAGCCGCAGAATCACTGTTTCTCATCAGCCTGACGAATCTAAGGGGTGGAATGAAAACAGAAGAAGGGAAATTTGAGGCTGTGGCAGCAGAGAGGTTGGAGCACAAAAGCCTCATCAGTGGGAATCAATCTTCGTTAGCTACGCTACTGGAAATAAACCTTGAGTAGGCATTTGTATAGTAGCACTGTATATAGTGATACAGGTAGCAAAAAGTCAGCAAAAAGTATTTTATCTGGTACCGATTTTAACCAGACCTTTAACCATCTTAGTGTACCAATAGAATTGGAAATCCAAGAACTTACCAACTGGAGCGTAGGTCCTCTTTGGGATAGCTCTAACTCTCCTTCACCTCATTTCTAAAGGATGCGGTTGCCTGATTCATTGCAAAGTTAACTGGACCATTTGGTGATTCTAGCTTTATAGCTTCTGGAATTAGTTTTAGTTTACACGGTCATTCTAAAAGTCATAGAGGGGGTAATGTAGAGGAATGCAGGCAGCGGGTTCATCAGCATTGATAACATGCAGCTGTGGCCTTGCCGCAGAGGCAGTGGGTTGATTGACATGGACGATGTGCAGGTGTAGCTCGTTCTGCTGAGTGGTTAAATAGCCCTGAGGATGGTGGAAAAGGGGGTTGGATGGAGGAGGAGCAGCAGTGTGGGCTGACCTCTGGAGGAAGGAGAAACGGCACAGACAGTAGAATCTGACCAACGGTAAAGCCTTGTTGCAGCCTACTAGTTTAGAGAGTGCTGCGATAATTAGTGCCCTCTGTGAGGCCCTTCACATTATGAGACTGAGCGCAATGAGCGGCGACAGCGGTGATGGCTGTGCCAGGGGCACCCAACGTAGCAGAGACAGGCGGGAGAGCGCAGACACTGGTACGGGTGAGCTGTTGGGTCAAGGAGAAGGCAGCAGGGACTGGCATGGAGAGTCTGTTGGTATGAGATGGTAAAAGCCCTTGTTGCAGCCGGCTGGTTTGGAGAGTGCTGCGATAGGGTAATACATGGTTCTTCCACATGCCAGATTGATCAGGAGCCATTGTGGAAATTGCTTGATCGGCATTACTGCCACTCTGGATTTTCATACGTTCCCAGACAAATCTTTGCACGTTAAGTAGGTAATCGGAGAGAAGGTTTCCTGTGATAATTTTAAACAGTGAGGATTTGGATCACAAGGTCTTCCTCTTCAGGCCCGTTTTGTTGCAAATACCAGAAAAGCTTTAGTTCCAACTGGATTGCTCCCTTTGATACTATGGGGTAGCTGAGATCTGCAAGTACAGCTAAAGGGTGGCACTGAGGGCAAGTCTTGTGAGGGTGACACAAGGTCTGCTGTGACAGTAAAATTTAAATCTTGCTTGTGTACAGACACAGATTCTTTGTGTGAGATTCACATACTAACAGAGGTATGCTTAGAATACCTGCAGTGATGGGAATATGTTCCCATTATCAATGCAGCTGAAGAAAAGGTAGCATTGCTGGGCAGGAGAGCTGAGAAGAATGTAAAAAAACTTCCTGGACAAGGTTTTGCATTTGATTTTTAATTGCGGTTCCCCAGGTAGGCCTAATGATTGGAAACAAAGACAGACCTAATTTAGTTTTTACTCCTTTTTAAAATCTGAAGTTTTCCTGGGAAGTTTGATGGAGTTACGTGGATCAGTTTGGCTTCTGTTTATAATCTAGCAGCTGTTGTGTGTTCTGTGTCTTGTATAGGTGCCCATGGAACTGTTTTTCTTAGAATCATGACAGTGTAATGTGATTTAAAAAAAAATCCAAACACATTATATTTCCCTTTCATCTAAATTTAATTTACCTGCCCCTGAATATCTCCTGTTTATAGTGAGTTTCATCATGTAGCATTCTCTTACCCAACTTTCTTCTTTCAAACATAACCAAACCTGGAGCCAAGCAAGACTGCTTGCTTAGTTATGCAATGTATGTTACATTTTTGGCTACTTTAATATATATTTAGTTTTGCCAGTAAAGCTGAAAAAAATGTAAGAGATATTTATGAAAAATTACAGGATTTTCCGAATAGGGGAATATGATTTAAAGGAGCACCAAAAGAACACTGGGAAGATACACTTTGTTATCTTCCAAATGAAAAACATGCATAATTTGGAAATGTCGTCTTTTTATCTAAAAAATGAAATACTTCAAGCCAGGAAAAAGATGAAAAGATGAAAGTCACTAAGATAGTTTACCTATTAGAATTTTAGATATTAAGTGATCAATATGTACCACTACTTATTGAAGAAAAGGAATGTTATTGGTTGATACAGTCAAGAAACTAGAACATCTGAAATAGGGTAATATATGGACTTCAGTGACAGGGTAGGGAAAAATCCATTTCTAGCTTTTAGAAAAAGGAAACAAACTTGGCACACATCATCATCCTAAATAAGATTTTACAAGAAAGACTGGAAACACCTATTACAACAGAAGGGGAAAATGCATGTGAAGATTTAAGGTGAAAAGAAACAGAAACCAGCAGGTAACATTTGAATAAAGCCTTCAAGCATTTATAAAGCTATCTGTCTTTTTCTGTATATATAATGCAAAGTGTTATGTATAATATATATACAGGCATGACCTGCCAAGAGGATTTTGGTTTCCCTGGAGACTATCAGTTCTGTGTTGCACAAGTTAGCTTGGGGAAAAAGAGCTATCCTGATAAATCCAAACCTTTCTTCCTGAGGTTATTGGATATGTCAGTGAATTCAGATCTTTGTGTTGAAGGCTGAATTTATAAAATGCAAACTTTTAAATGTTTTCTTTAATTTCCCATTATTTCTCCTGGCATGTGCTTACAACATGCAGCAATTTTGTGAATTGGGGGAAAAAAATATCCCTTTATTGTAATACTTTGATGGTAGTTCTAACTTGTTTGTCTGAGTTGTGCCAAGTCTTTGATTTCAATCACCATTTTCAGTGTACCATGAAAAATGCACATCAGATCATAGTGCATGTATTCAGCCACAGTTACTACACACAGTTGACTTTTCTCCTCCCTTTTCCTTAAATGTTTTGAAATCCTGTTGTCATTTTTCAGTTTGGAAACTAGGCTTCAATGAGATTTATAGTTAACTATCTCGTGAGTATGGAAAAAAACCAAACTAATATAATGCATGCAATCTACTTTGTTCATTTGTGCTTCATTAAAAATAAAAAAACTAATCTCAGGGTTGTTCTCAGTTGGTTTGGATGGAAGTATGTAGATTGATATATGAACCTGTCTGCTTTTTAAGTCGTTGAAGAGTTGGCACATGCAGTGCGCAATTTTATTGGTAACAGGGTATAGTTATTTGAAAAGCTTAGAAATGCTACAAATGCCATTTCAGAGATTTTTCTCATCTAGAAAGTATACCATAAAATGAATAAACTCTGCATAATTTGGAACTTACTAAAGTAGGCAATTTTTTCTACTCTTCTGAGGATATTATCTGTGCTTTTTACAGTTCCTTCACTGCAGTCCAAGTTTGCTTATTGTAAAATTTGCAGAGAATCCAGTGCTGCTACTTTGTTATATTCTGCAGCTCTGAAATCTGAAATGAAAAATTGCCAGAAACATGGAAAGAAAATCAAAGTGAAGCATAAAACGGAGAGAAGGAGAGGAAAGGGAAAAGGAGGGGATTATGCCAGAAAGAAAAGACATATATGTATTAAAAATATGAGAAGGGAGAGAATGAGAAGATTCTGTAGGCTGCAGATTGCTAGTGAAACTTGTGAGTATTGCTGCTAAGAAAAATGGTGAGCACCTTAGCTAGAGTGGTCAAAGCAAAAAATGCATCAGCCCTCCAAATTTTATGAAGTCACCAACTAAGATACCAGATCTCTTCAGGAAGTTTCACTTTTATTTTTCTGCTTGGGTAACTCCTCTTTCCTCCTCCTTTAAAGTATGTGATTACTGGCTCCTGGATGTGAGAGGACATAGCTTGCTGCACCACTGATGGAAGTGGTGGCAAGTCCTATTCCACTGCTTCCTAAGCCGTTCAAATGAACGGCATTCAGTGTTTGACTGTGGCAGCTGAAGTGTTGCCATCAGGGGATTAACTTGGTGTCTAAAGGCTTTAGGGCAGGGAACCAGTGCTTTTTGGGGGCTTGAAATAGATGTGAATTGACGTGCTGGCTCTTCCTGTAGTTCAGAATTAACTCATTCTGTCCTCTGGAATTCAATGTAATACTTGCCTTTTGGAGTTTATGCAGATAACAAGTCTGTATGAATAAAATATTGCAACTTTGAACACTTTCTTCTTTTGGTTAGACATAATTGGAGTTTTCTTGGATTTGTGAAATGTAAATTATCTGTCTTTGTTGTCTGTGTGTTTGGACTGCATCAATTTATGAAGTAGAATCAAGAAGGAGGAAGGGACAAATAAAAAATACCATTTCAAAGAGCTGCTCAAGTACAGAAGGGATAAGATTTGGTTCTTTTCTGTGCATAGTTTAAATGAGAAGTCCCTTTCCTTTTTCATCTTTTTTTTTTTTCATTTTGTTTTTTGCACAGCCATTAACTCGTCTTGCATCTAGTAGATGGTCTTAAATTTGCCCACTGTGTATAATTCTGCTCACAAGCTAATATATTAATTTAAAAAGTTCTTGTCAATTTATTTCGGTAACTAAACTTCTGTTTAGTGGTTTGTTTTTTGTTTTTTTTTTTTTCACTTCATGGAGGTGATAGCCTGGGTATTTCCTTTTCTCTGAAACACCAAAAATGAAACCATTTCATCTATAATCACATCATGTTTGTGCCAAATGTACTCGGTTCTTAAGATACTTATTTTATGCTTGCAAAATACAGAAATGAAACTTTGACTGGACAACAAAAAGGTAACTCAAAGATGCAATGACATTAGACAACACAATTGATGAGACAAAGTTGTCTAATCTTATTGCATCCCTGAGTTATCTTAGTACTTTCTCGATTTGACTAATGCACACATCTACTATTTCCTAAAGGAAAGAGAAGGATGTTGGTATATGTGTCTCTGTGTGTGTACATATACATAGGTGCACAAATATACATGTGTACATATATATACACATATCTATATACATCATTTCAAAGGGTATGCATGCAGTTTCACAGTCTTTCTGTGGTTTTTCCCCTCTCTGCTTTCTTAAGATACAGTACTTCTGAATATTTTTGAGTTCCATTATTACATTTTCACTAGAAGTAAAAGCAGGAGCTTGTGGAACAGTCATCCTTCATTTAAAGTTCTGATTGGTCTTGCATACTCATTCTTGCTTTGATGGGGCCATGTATTGTAGTCGCCTTGAAGATTGAAAGAAAAACCACTGAGGATATATTTAGCGTGACCAAAGAAGCAACATGATATGTTAACATCTAGTGCCTTGCCTTTGCCAAACAACCTGAACAGTAATGCACCTGGACTGTCTTGTCTTGAAATTAAGGAACCTCTGTATACACCTTAGAGAAGCTCAAGCCCTATTAGAAAGGAAAAGAGACTAGAGTACAGATTGTATAGTTGTTACGTGAAAAGCTTGAGCTTTTACTCATGAAATTTTAACATTAGTGTGTTTCAGGTAATTAAAGCAGTGTGATAGTTTCAGAAGCACTGTATGTTTTCTGCTAGGTTAGTTGTACTGCTTTAGCATGTGTTTGGTAGGTTTTAGTTCAGAAACAGTTTGGAATGCCTCACAAAACTCCCCAGAAATCTGTTTACTGATTTGGGTATTATTAGTGGGTTTGCCTTTATTTTCATTGAAAGTACTCAGATTCTCTGATAGGTTTTTGTTGTTGTTGACAAGAAACTATTTGTGTGTTGAATGAGGAAAGAATATTTATAGTTAAATGAGAGTAACATGACTGCATTGTTTTGCAAACAATTTGTGCTGTGTAGAAGAGTTTCCTAGTGTTTGTAACAAAGAATGATATTTTGCAATAGATGCCTTCGTTATTTCTTTTTTTTTTTAGATTGATACTGATAGGAAATAACCATGTTCTCTCAGGATCAGTCAAAAAGTGTTTTGATAATATTCAAGTAACAGTTTGCTTTCTGCTCTCCAGAGTAATGAATTGGCCTTACCATGCCTTCTTAGTTGGAAGGGATGATGATCTGGATTCCTTCAGCTGTTCCAAACCAACTGCTACATAAGTCAGTGAAAAGTGCCTTGAAAACTTTCTGATTTATAATACAGAGAGGGGATCTTTCTCAGTCTGTGCCGCATTGTTAAATGAAAGCAAACACTTTGCAATAAATTTGTACCCTGCACCTTCCTCCAGGTGAATTCTGATGTTTACCTGTCTCCCTGCAAGGACCTGTGTTACTGTTCAGCCCTCAGAGCCTGCACAGGTAAACCCAAGTACTTTGGCAAAGTGAAGAGAGACCTGACAGGATGGTCCGTGTTGGTTTGTGTATCCCAATTGTTGGGAGTGTGTGCCTTCTGTCATTGCAATGAGATATCACAGTAATAAGGGAATGGCAAAATTTCAAGGAGTGGAAATTCACAGAACCACTGAAAAAAATGTGCTTCTTTAACCACTTTGATCGTGTAAAACATTAATACCTTTTATTTAAACTTCTGAACATCATCCAAATTAAAAACTTCACTGCATTTGACATGTTCCTACAGAATGTAGGTGGAACTGCATCTTCTGACAGTTTCTAGTTACATTTTTTGCAAAGACAATGCTTTGCTCTACTAGAACTTAGTCTGCTGTAGATTCGATTAAATTTGCTGGAAAGGAGTTAATATTAAATTAGAAACAACAATTCTCATACTAAATAGAGGAAGTGTGCTTGCTTTGGTATTCTATAAAATGATCAGGGCTGTTATGAACAACCATAAACCTCTTCGGGAAGTGCCCTGTGTGGAAACTTGGGAAATTTTGTGGACTTGGGCCAGATTTTTGTGTCCACTCACACATGTGCTTGGTGATACAGTCTTTTCCCACATTATTGTCTCCATTCGTTGTTGCTGTTTAGTTTCCTGCCAGAAAACAGGCAATTACAACCACCTTGTCGGGATAAGTAAGGCACAACAGAGTTAACTAATGCCATTTTCCATGAGGTGGTCACTGAAGGCAGGAGCTAAATAGCCAGATCCGTTATAAAGCCTTTCAGGACGTCAACGGATGGTGTTGGGGTAGTGACTTTATTACCATATGACCATAATTTTGCTTGTACCTTGTTTTCATCTTACATGCTCGTTGCTAGATCTGTTAAGGACTGTGGATGCTAACACCTGACCTCTATCCAGATTCTTTCAGGTGGTCTCCTACATGCTTTGCAGAGTGTTGGAGGGAGATCTGGGTGCTTTGGAAGGGCAGCAGCAAAAAAATCGTGCTGGGTAGGGAGCTGCGTGGAAGTAGTGAGTGGGAGCGACAAAGTGTGTAGCGTGTGTCTGAATGTTTGCTCCTTGCTAGCTCACAGGCACAGCCCTGCCCAGTGGAGACAATTTGAGGCTGCAGCGGGGAGAGGGAGAGCTGCGCTGTGATTGCCCTTGTTGTTCTTCCATCACCCTCATCCCTCTGCTGAGGGCTGCATGAGCCTTGAGCTATCCTGGAGAGGAGATGTGAGGACATTGTCCTTTCCGTGAGGCACCTGGAACAGCTGTAGCTTTGCAGAAGGGGCTTGCAAGGTTGGTGGTGTTGGAAGCAAAAGGTATGGTGAGGACCGTGAGTGACTCTGTAGCTGGCTGGCTCTGGGTGCCTCAAACGGGAATGGCTCACAGGAATGACCGCGGGTTTGGGAATGGCCTCATCCTGCGCTTTGAAAAAGAAAATAGTTATAACTGTATTTCTTGAAGGGCCTGAGCCTGCTGATGTCTGTTAGGCCTGATCAAATGACATTGTGGGATCAAGTGCACCCTCAGCAAGTTTGCAGATGACACCAAGCTGAGCAGTGTAGTTGATGCCCTAGGGGAGATGATGCCATCCAGAGGGACCTGGACAAGCTCAAGAAGTGGGCCCGTGTGAACCTCATGAGGTTCAACAAGGCCAAGCGCAAGGTCCTGCACCTGGGTTGGAGCAGCCCCCAGTATCAACACAGGCTGGGGGATGAAGGGGTTGAGAGCAGCCCTGCCGAGAAGCACTTACTTGGGGGTACTGGTGGATGAAAAACTGGACATGAGCCAACAATGTGCACTTGCAGCCCAGAAAGCCAGCTGTATCTTGATCTGCATCAAAAGAAAAGAAGCGTGGCCAGCAGCCCAAGGGAGCTGGTTCTATCCCTCTGCTCTGGTGAGATCCCACCTGGAGTTCAGCGTCCAGCTCTGGAGCCCTCAGCACAGGAAAGACATGGACCTGTTGGAGCTGGTCCAGAGGAGGGTCACGAAAATGATCAGAGGGATGGAGCACCCCTCCTGTGAGGAAAGGCTGAGAGAGATGGGATTGTTGAACCTAGAGAAGAGAAGGCTCTGGGGAGACCTTATTGTGGCCTTTCAGTACTTAAAGGGGGCTTATGAGAAAGATGGGTACGAACTTTTTAGTAGGGCATGTTGCAATAGAAATCTACCTTCTTTCCGTTTGATATAAGGAATAGTTTTGGTTTGTGTGGTGGTTTGGGTTTGGGTTTTTTTTTCCAATGAGGTTGATGAAACACTGAAACAGGTTGCCCAGAGATGTAGTAGATGCCCCATCCCTGGAAAAATTCAAGGTCAGGTTGGATTCTGGGGCTCAGAGCAACCTGATCTAGTTGAAAATGTCCCTGCTCACTGCAGGGGGTTGGACTAGATGACCTTTAAAGGTCCTTTCTGACCCAAACTGTTCTGTGGTTCTATGAAATCGGAGTATTGTGCTTACAGCTACCAGGTAACTGAGCTGCTGCATCACTTAATAGCGTGGGTCGTTAAGTTTGCCAGTCTTCCTTTCTTTGTTTAGGACCCTATTTCTTTGTTTAGGACCACATTTGGGGCATGTATTGGTGTAAAGTGCTTTCTTCTGTACCCAGTATAGACAGAGAGTGCATACACACCAATTCAATCTTTGATTGTTTTAATATAAAGGAAAAAAGCTTATTAATGTTTCATAATAAAATGAGGAACATTTTTTTTGAAAATGCAGATGAACACGAAAAGTTTAAAAGGGAACTAGTTGAAAGGAGTCCACTATTTTTGTGGAACATTTTCATGTGTAATGTGAATCATCATTAAGGTAAACAACTGTAACTGGAATAAAAGCATAAAAGCTTAATCAGGAAACTGTTAAAAAAATGAAGACCAAAAAATCCCAACACTTAATTTGTGTTGTAAGAGTAAACAAGTAAGCACTTAACACAGGATAATAGGAATTTAGAGTAGAAATATGTGCTTGTCCTTTTAAATAAAGTATTAAGGATAAGCACTGAGAAACTAAAACATATCTGGCCCTGAATTTGACCATTTCATAAAGAAAAATCAAATAAATGCCATTTTGGCATTTAGTATTTTATTTTTCCTGCAGCATAGCTATCATTCAAGTAGAAAGAAATTAAAAACCAATGAAGTTTGTTTTAGCTTTGTCATAAACATAACTAGCCAGAAAGGAAAATTGCTGCTTATGAAACAGAATATAGTTAAAAGCATCTGATTCTGTTGAGTCTATATATTTTTTTTATATATATGTACTGTATATATGTGTGTGTAGATATATATATGAAAGATTTACTGTAGTTGATTTTCATTATTAAGCATGGGCTAACAGGTGAATCCATGCTTTATTTTATAAAGCATAATATGCTTTTCTTTTTTGAAAGTGTTGGGTGATCACATCTCAAAGGTACCCAAATCTATTGTTTCAATATAGAAAAAGTAGCCTAGTTGTTGGGGACAGTTGCTGTAACTGTCTTTTCTGTTAATATTTGATTGGGATGTATCTACCTCTTCAGCATGGACCATAGCGCAATTGTCAAAAGTCATACGAGATGCTTGTTTGAAGCTGGTCGGTGGCTGTTTGACCTCTGTGATAGCAGCCCTGGATGACCCACTGGGAGGGAAAGCGGAGCTCCTTAACACAGGAGAACCAGTTCTCTCCAATACCTGTCTCCCCAACCATATTTCTCAGCCTGCTCTCAGTCCCTCAGGATCCCTGTGGCAGACTGCACCACCTTCCTCCATTTCCCATAAATTGCTTTTTGGAGCTGCAGAGATGTCCTCTTTCAAATATACATGACTCAAATTGTAGATTTTTATGTCAACTCAATCCTTTTATTGATTTTTCTGTGGCAAGGTGGGGACGGTGTGAGTGTTTGGATGGGTTCTTACATTAGCAGCAAAGAATGTGCAAGTCCCCAGACCCAGGAAAGTCACCTTACAGTGTGTAACACACAGTTTCTTTTGTTTTAAAGGGATCTCTAAGCTGTAGTTTTCTGTATGTATCCAAGGCTTGCTGTCAGTGTTTTCAGCTTCAATTATCGGTCGGGCAACAAGCTTAATTTGCCTAGTAATCAGTTGAAAAAGCAGTCAACACTTATATTTCCTCTTTCAGCCTTAGCGAAATCGAAAACCACAGCATCTGTAATTTACAAGTTTCTTACACACTAGTCTAGATGTAGACAGAACGAACAAAGGAATCTTCTGAGGTCAGGCTGTGAAGTGCAACAATAAATAAGGAAACGTGAAGCAGAATATAAAACTTGGAGCTAGCTGCATTTCAGAAGCAATCTGGAGGCTGCTAAAAGAATTCAGATTTATCTTTTGGCAAAAGAGAGGCTTATAGTAACTTCTGGAGTTATACAAGGTTTTATTTGGTTTTTCATTTGCTCTTTTACGCAAGTCTGTGTTGTACACAATTTTGGTTTTCCTTGTTCTTTCGAAAGTGGCATGATTAGAATTCTCTTTAACAACTAAAACAAAAGATGTAATGGATTTTATTGGAAGTTTTCAGGTTTTCTGAAAATGTTAGCATTTTTCTGAAGTAAAATAATGAAAGACTAGATCAGCAACTGGTTCCATAAATTCGGTGTTTTCAAGTAGATTGAACCTAAAGTAAGCCACTTAGAGGAATCAGCTGAAGAAATAATTGAAATCTGACTGTTTAAGTTTGAAGACTGTTGGAGGATGAATGTGACTTTCCAGGCAAGTGTGACATCCTTTTCCAACCTACTTTAGAAGAGACCTGTATGATTTTTAGCCTAACTTAATGCCTAGAAAGATACTGGAACAAATAATTTATCAAATATTCAGAGGATGCTGAATAGCACAGATTTCTGGGGAGGAATATGCATCACACAAACCAGTCTGTCTGTGGGAGAGCAACGAGAACGCACAGCACAGGTCTGCAGACCCAGGAAACTCATGTAGACTTTGTGGGCCTTGATTGTGTAAGAGGAACTTCCTTGTCTTTTTGAAGGATCTCTAGTCCAAGGCAAAATTAGCAGTAATTCAGCATCACACTGCAAAGACGTATTAACTGTAAGGCTTAAAATGGTTTGGTCCAGAGCCTGTTAAAATTCACTGCTTTCATTTAACTATTCCAGCAATAGACTGCTGACTATGTTTATTGAGGTTTGCTGACCTGAGAAGTGCTGTTTGCACTGTGGACGTCAGAATCACCTTTGAAAACTGAAAGAAAAATCTCTAAAAATCACTAAGAGTAGGGACATTTGGCCAGTGCTAGTTGTGGGGAAAAGAATTTCCTTCCCCCCCCAAATGATGCAAACTGACATGGGATGTATAATAAGCATGAAAGACCTTTTCCATTCTACAAAGCCGTGATGAGGCTTGTACTGGATCACTGTGGTGACTCTTAGATACCTGAAGAAGGATGTGGACCAGTTGAAGGGAAGCAGGAGAGAACCATCAAAAATTATTTAGAAATCTAGAAAACACAAGGGAACAGGAAACATTGAAAGGACTGAGTTTATACAATCTAAAGAAGGTAAGATAAAGGTGTGACAGGTATCAGGAATTGTAAAATGCTGGTGCAAGAAAGAAATACTCTAGTGAGGAAGCAGCACTCTTGAATTTCAGACAGGCAAATTTGGGCCAGGTGCTAGGAAAAAGTTTTGAATAGTAAGACCAGAGAAGTACTGAAACATGACTTATGGGGGCTTGTGAATCTCTATTACTAAAGGTTTTTTAAAAATAGATGAGAAAAATTGTGAGAAATAGCTAAACTAGAGCTGATCTGGCCTCCCTAGGTAATAAGATGGACTTGCTGGATGATCCCTCCTGTCTCTGTTACCTTTCTTTTTCAATCATCAAATGTACATCCCAAGGCTCCAATTCCATGTGTTTTCACACTTTTCCCTCAAGTTTAGCTTTCAGGAGGAAGCAGTTGCTCTCCCATGTTAACAACTAGACTTTCTACTAGTTTTACAGAGGCATGCTCAGAAGAATCCAGATACTAGACACATATGCAAGGCAAGCACCAGTTGTCATAGATGGTTGTTAAAAAGTGGAGCATCATTACCAAAATTAACATTGCTGATTTGTGTTTAGCCATTCCATTGTATTCACTTAAATGCCTCATTTAGAAATCTGTTCTGGCTTTTATATTCTTTTAATTAATTAAATTATTTGCAGCATAGTCTGAAATTTTTGGAGTCTCTGAGCCACGGGAGAGAAAAAGTAGTTCTAATGTATGGGTTTCCCCGTTTTGATCCCCAGTAGGGTCCAGTGAATAACAGTCAGTTTTATTATTCATTATGCATTATTCATCATGCCATCTCTTTTTATGACTCTGAAGTGATTTGTATGCTGTTGTAGAAGGTAGAGCCCTATTGTCTGTCAATGTACATGTTGCTTGGATTTCTCATTTTATTTGCAGAAATAATAAAAATTCTGCATCTTGTAGTTCTTGGTCAAAAAGTTCCATTATCCTCTTCTGGAACATGGTCTTATATGAAGATAAAGCATACCAAGCACATCTAGTCTATTATTATTTAAATCATTCCTCTCTATTATTGGTTTTGAATATTTATTAGTTTTTTGACAACCTCTTTCATTATTCATAAAGGGTAGCCACACAGTTTGATGAAAAAAGCAGTACAATGAAACCTTATTTTGCATAGCTGGCTTCTTTCATAGAAAATGTTCTCCAGTGCTTTCTCTCTTTTTTTTTTTTTTTTTTTTTTTTTTTACGAAAGACCTGCAAGGTGCTGGGAACCTCTGTCATGTTTCTTGCAACGTTTCCATCCTATTGGTTTCAGTGGGAGAGGAAACCACCCGGAACCTCACCACCCTATGTGCTCTAGCATGGTTAGGGATGAAATAACAAATACCCTCCAGGAGAAATTGAAATGAAACGGCAAAGGTCAGGAAAGAAAGATCTCTTTTCCTGTAAGATATGGAAAACATATGAAGAATTACTGATGTAGAGAGAAAGAGAATGGAAGGTTGTTTTAGGTGATTTATGGGGCTTTCTTTCGAAGCCCACAAGACTCCAAGGAAATAAGGACAATTGCCGTACTGACCGCAGTACCTGAATCTCAAGGATCTGACTGGAGTCAGCATCGAATGCTTCACAGGAAGGCATAAAACCCCCCAGTAAGCAGACTGGGGAAGGACTATGTTCATGTACAAGGTCTCGTCCTCATCTCTAATACGTGTAGGTTTGCTTAAACCCTGAGTTATAAAGTTTAGTGTCTTATTCTGAAACAAAGTACTCTTTAGACATCTTGGTAGGTATTTAATCTCAACAGCATTTTGTGTCAGCGATCTCTTAGTCTGATAGTACAGCTTTCATGTAGATGGAATATTTTGTTTATTGCTTTTGAATTTGACATGTTCTACCTTCGTTGACTCTCCCCTTTTTCTTGTTTTATATTTTTGACTCATGGCTTGCTGTCCTCAACTGGCATTACTATGACAACTACTAAAAATTAGAATATCTTTTGACCAACTGCCTTGTTTTTATTAAATCCTCCACTTCGTCTCTGCCAGACTACATAGTGAATTTGGCATTTTAATGTATCTGACTTCTTGTTTAATTGCAGCAGTCTCTTGTGTGAGACAAGTCCTTCGCCAAGACAGCCTGCTTAAAATCTGAAATATAAAATGGGCTTCAGGAAGGGTCAATTTCTGTGTTAATATTGTAGATCAGTGTGAAGCTTGCTTGATTCTGAAGAGCCTGAGCTTAAAAAACCGTGATAGTCCAGTGTAGGATTATTGACCAATTTCTTTTTTGTTTCCAGCTGAGCTGCCAGGATCATCTGCAATCAAGCTCTCCTCTTTGCGTGATCTTCCAGCTCAGCTGCAAGAATTGTACCAGCAGGGCTTTGTCTTGGCTGCTGTCCACCCTTTCGTGCAACCAACTGATGAAAAAGAGAAAACTCCCCAGGAACAAATCTTCAGGGCTGTGCTTATCAAGAAAACAGAAAGGTAAAGCACTTCCAATGAACTGGGATAAAAATAGACAATGTGATTTCCTGCTGAGTTTTGACCTACATCAGGAAATTACAGCAGAGTTTACTGTGCAAGACTTGATTTTTTTTTTTTTTTTTTCTTTTTTTCTTTGGGCTTGAATAAGCTTAACATGTTCTTCATCTTTACAATTCATCTGCAGTTTGGCAGATGACTCGGAGAATAAAAAGCTGAAATGTGGTCCATATTTTGGGATGCATTGTCGTGAGAGGGAAACAAACAAGCCCTGCGCCTGACAATTTGTGATGATGGTCCTGTTGGTACCCTTTAAGAGTTTATTAGATTAAATTAAGACAGAAGAAATGTTTGCTTAGAAAAGGCATACTTATGGTTACAGTTAATGCAATTAATTTGAGAACTGCAGTACTAATGCATACTTCTTAAATTTATGCCTAGACTTTAGGCTCATCTTTCCTCTAAACAATACAAGTTCATTTAATTTTTCAGTGGGTGGAAACTCCCTAAATAAAAAGATGACTCCCCTATTTTGTTTAGTCTCTTAAAATGTATTAGGAGTGTTTTATGTAATCAAAGTCTGAAGATGAATAAACAAACAGGAATAATGTTCTTTTATGTTTTAATCTGGATTTAAAAAAAAATAATCAATAGAATGTGCTCCTAAGTAGCCCAGAAGAAAATTAGAATGTGAATATTCATAAACATATATTTATGATTTTTAATTAATGATTTAAAACATAATTTAATGTTATCTGACCGCTCACAACTCTCTAGCTACCTGTGTTGTTGCAGCCCTTCTGTACGGTTTTCCTACGTTAGTTGCATTCCCCAGTCCACCCCTTCTTACAGTGACCTGTACTGAAGGCTGGGGATAACTAAACCTCTATTTGTCAATCCTCTCTCTTTATGCTGACGCTTGAAAGAAAGGATGTAACTGTTTTAGATACCTTTTTAAAACTGAAGTAAAACCACTATTCAATTTGCTACAGCCTGGTAATCAATCGGTAGCAATTATAGATGGGGTTGAACTTCAGTCTGTGACCTAAGGAGAAAGTTTTGCATTTCATTAGCAAATATATGTGGGCGTTGGGGGTCACAGGCAACTTCAGTTTCTAAAATAACTCTCAGTTTACCTTGTCTTGCTTTTAGTTTTATTACTACAGAGCTTCATGCTGGCTTGCCTGATATTATTGTTTAAAGGGTTTCCATTCCATAAAACGTTTGGCTGAACAATGGATTTCCTGAGTAATGCTGGGCTGAGCTTGCCTGGTTTTGGGGCCTTGCTTTCCCTGCCTGCGGAATACCCTGCTGCAAATAATGAAAGTATTTACATGCATAAGTTGGCAATGTTAAGTAAGCGCTTAAGCACTTCTGCTGGACTGGGGTCCAAGGGTTCAGCATCATCCAGGACTAAGCTGTGAAGACATCAGGGGGAAGCAGCACCCTTCTCAGCAGAGCGATCTTCTCTTCAAGCCAGAGCGCTCCGTGTGTCACTGCTGTCTTGTACCGTATCCAGTAGTTTACATCTGTGCAGAATGATTCTGAAAGAGTACAAAATCTTAATTGCCTACTCACTCACTTGGGTGCCAGTGTTTCACACACTCTAGACAGCTGTAAATGACTGTACAAAATTGAAGACAGCAGAGAGTCTTGAACCAATTAGATTTCCTTTTACATTCACACTCCATTTCTTTGCATTCTCTTATCTGTCACTTCTGACTGCCTAGGGAAGCGGAAGAGACTCGGTGCAGCGGGAAAAAACAGAGAAGTACCAGAAAGGGAAATGACATCAGTTTGGTGTTTCATGTAGTAGTTTAAATGTTCCTGAGTTTGGCTGAGAGAATGGGAGAAGCTGTGAAGTTCCTTCCATAGTGTGTGGGTGCAATGAGTGTTTGCATTGCCAAGTGCAATGAAGGCAGGTGGGTGTTGCAGATTTTAGATGACTATGGCCTGCATAGAGATTATCACATTCCACTGACAGCGGGGGCGAAAACAAAAATGCAACAGGAGGAGAAAAAAAAAAAAAAAGACATACTGTTATTTTTTTTTTATTAACCATTCTTGTTACACTGTCAATTTTACTTTTTTTTTTTTTTTTTTTTCCCCACTGAGGACTATCAGGTCTCTGGCAGTTGTAGGCTGTCTCTATATAAAACAGTTGAAGTCTTGGGTCACGGTTAAGGTCTGCTTAGTATTTGTGTTGATCGGATGAGTGTTTATTTCTGTCATAAGATTTTAGGAGTGTAAGTAGTCCAGGTACCGTTGGAGGATCGTTAGTAACATTATTTATGCTTTGATGTACAAAGTGGTCCCCTGCTGTTTTCCGTAATGGTGGTGCCAGGCGTTCATGGGGAGCCAAGGAGTCATAAAAAGCTCTGTGCCTTGGTGTGGGGCCCACTCTGCAAAAAACCTGAGGCTGTAGCTCCTTTTTTACTGCAGGTGTTTTACCATGGATGGCTCCAGTGCTACATGCTTCATATGTCAGCTGTCTGGCAGGTGCCGGGTACATATATCTCACCTTGCTATTTTTGTTGCCTGAATGGAACAGAAATGAAACTGTTGTATTAGTGCCTCTTTAGTACAGCAATATCAATTCTGTGTATACAGAGACAGAACTGAACTCTTGTATTGGTCTTTAATCGGTGTTGCATCTTTATATGTCGGTTTTTTTGTTTTAAAATGAATACTGTTGACTCGTATTTTGAGGGCTTAGTGTTACAGCACTGCCTCTCAAAAGGTAAGAAGAGGCTATACTGGCTGCAGCACATGTCGTGTGTCAGGAACCACATGCTGCTGCTGTCACCGAGACTTGCAGTACCTTAGTTTGTTGAAGAGTAAAATGGAAGAAATAGCACTTAGACATATTATGCGTTAAAACTCATGAAAAAAGTACCTATTAGTGTTGTTACTCCGATTTTGCTTTCGTCCTGGAGTTTTAAAGTACTCACTGTAAATTTGCGGTGTCATTGTACATTTAAGGTGACTTTTAAAGTTACTACAACGGTTTTGTGTTTGATCTGCACTGATATGTACATGCCTTCATTATCTTAGCTGTCTAATGATTTCTGGTAAATAAGGAAGTGGAAGTCATTCCTGCTCTAGGACATTTAAAGAAACACATTCCTAACGTATATGGAAGCTGTAAATATTGAAAAGCAAGGTTTGTTCCTTGGAAATGTTAGGGAGAATATGAAAATAAAGGACAGATTTATTTTTGAAACATCTACACTTTTTGCAGTGCAAACAATTGTATTAAGTTCAATTAAAGTAAATGAAGTCATGTAGGAGTGTTTAATTCTTTAGAGGCACTTGGCATGAAGGTAGTTTACCAAGTAGCTGAAGGACTCTGCCATTGCTCTTATTAAATTGAATGTAATAAATTTTAAATATTTCTGTAGCACCTAATTGCATTGTGGACACTAGCCAGTTGATTTGGTTTGGAAGTTGAATAGAATAAGTCAGATAAGAGAATAATAACTTCAATGTTCCGGTGGATACTTTCTATCTCTAAATTTCAATGGACATCTTAATTAAAAAGCAATTGGCTTTTACTGTCGGTGCTGTATACTTGAGTTTCTCAGAGAACACATAAAATAATATGCAAAGAAAAATCTTCAAGCCCAGGTTTTTAGGGCTTTTTTTTTTTTTGGCTGAAGGCTCCAGGTGTGCAGTATAGTCCCTGGCCTCCTGGTTTGCATTGGTTCACACTTGAGAAAAGTTGGTTCACACTGATTTATGCTTGAAGACAAGAATCTCAGGAAGGGGGATGTATGGTGGTACCCTGGAAAGCATGAACATGTGACAGCACGTCTCTCCTGGTGGAAGGGACAGGGGAAGGTCTGTGCATTTGGAAAGTTCTGGCTAACCAAGATAAGGAGAGTAGCATGGATTTCATGTATGTTCCCCCAAGGAACAGAGATGGTTAGGTCTTCTTGCATGTAATGACCTTTCTTTCTTTGCCTTTTTATTTCCATACTCACTAGTTTTTAATATAAGACACCTAAAACAGAGATTTTTATGTGCATTACTATTTTGGAGAGCTTGTGGCTGAAGAAATTGCAGTCAGCCTTTGAACAAAATTGTAATAAAATCATAGCACAAAACTGCTCTAATTTATTCCCAGTGCCCCGTAGTGTCACTCCCCTGTCTGGTATCTTAAAGATTCTAAATTTAATGTCCATTAAAATGTTTTGATTTCTCTTTCTAAATACTGTGCACTAGAAAACAAGTTCCATTCTCTTCCAGTAGGAAAGAGACATGGTCCAGGCTCATAAACGGTCTGCTTAGAGCATCTGCAAATATGTCAGAACTATCCTATTTCACCACAGGAGAGTGGCAGGGGATATAAATTGAATTCCAAAGAGGTCTGTCTTTCTGTTGTTCCATCTATCTCCTAGGACATACCCTTCTACAGATTTTGCCTCCAATCAGTAAAGCAATCGGCAGGGAAACATTAGTAGACTAAGTAGTATAATTTAAGAGTAATTTTTTTTTAGAGTAGACTTCTATGTTTACCTCAAGCAACTTTGCAGCTGTTTTCCCTTTCTGTAAAATAATGAGGTGTCAGGTGTTCCAGTGATTCATTTGATGAGATGATTCTGATTCTATTTCTATAATTTCCCTATACCAATTAATCCCGATGAAATGTAAACTGTCATCACTAGGCCAAAAATAATTGTATTTATCTGCAAAAGAATTTGACAGAGTGAGTTCAAAAGTTTAATAGTAAAACAGGATTTTTACAGGGTTGGGTTTTTTTTTGTTGGTATGCAATGTTAATTCCAAGTGGTTTCAATTAATGGCATCTTCTGAGATACAGCTAAATTTTTGTGTCCTTTGTGTCATTTTAAAGTCTGGATTTACAGAAAATTTAGAAAATGGGTTTATAGAAAACGTAAAGTGGCGTGGTGTAAATGCAAAAGACTGAAATGGCTTGAACATGCAATGTGAAATGACTTAAACAAAACAGTAGTCATTGTATTGCTTCTTTGATGCTATGTTTGTATTTCCAGTTGTCAGTGTCCACTTGGTATTTGCTTAATTATGTTAACTGGAGGGGAAATTCTGTTCTTTCACACCTGAAAAACCAACTCTCTCACTCTTTTTCCAGTCATACTAAACTCCCCTCGTAATATAGCAGTGAACAGCCCTTCCCATGAATAAAAGGAAACCTGTATTGTACTAAGGAATGGATGAAATATGAAAAGACATAATTATGTAGGGAAGAAGCAGCAGCCCCCATAAGTGTTATGCTTTGTGAAGTCTTGGTTTGGTCCTCTGGCATTTGGATTTGCACATTTGCCTTCCAGAGGCAAAGGAAAATGTTTCTAAAACATTCTCACACCTTCTAGCCCCCAAAAGCTTTTCTTCTGTTCAAGCTTTTTTGCTAGTCACTGGAAACAGGGAGTTCTTCCTCTGGCTTTCTGTGGAATTTAGTGCATAGAGCCTTGAGCCATGACTGGTGCCTCTGCCTAGCAAGTCTGTCTTTGAGTTTGTGATGGATATTTCTATGTGAAAATTTCACGCTCTATGTGAAAATTTTTCATGCCACGTTTGACCTTCAGTGGCACATCCCTGTATAAAATGCACACAGTGGCCTGGAGCTTTCTTGGAGTGCGCGCTCTGCCTCATCAGCTGCGCCCCCTGCTCCGATGTCATTTGCAAACTTGGCAAGAGGCACACCTTGTCCCCTCCTCTGTGGCATCGATGAACATGTTCAACGTGACATGTCCCTGGTTGCAGACCCCTGGATGGGGACTCCACTAGTCACTGGCCTCCAGATGGGGCATCACCATTAACCATGGAACTGTTTTCACTCCTCTGGTTTTCCAGCCTATAGTATCCTAACTTGCATACAAGAATAGTGTGGGAGCCAGTGCCAAACCTCTTGCTAAAATTGCCTCCAATGACAGCCACTTGCGTCCCTCCACTCTTCCACAAACCCGCTCGTTTTAACACCAGAGGCCATCAGGTTAGTCAGGTATGATCTACCCTTGCTACACCTGTGCTGACTGTTCCCAGTCCCCTTCTCCTTCACCCCTGAAATGTGCTACAGAAGACCCCTAGGACCTCCAGCTGAAGGAAGGTGTTTTACAATGACACAATCTGACAAAAAATGTCAGTGATCTACTGTAGTGCTGCTGTGCTTGCTTGAGTTGATGAAAGTAGATACTTTGCATTGGTACAATGTATTTTTAATGTAAATGTAAATGCGTGTGTGTGTGTATGTGTATCTATTTGGTTTTCACATAGGATTTAATCTTGAAGACGTCAAATGTCAGACTTTGTCTTCATCAGCGTTAGGATCATACACATTTTGTGTGCAAATGCAGCGTGTGTTGTTGCTCTCAGCAGGCTGATTTCAGCTTGCTGAAAAAATAATATTTATTCCATACCCAAGAGTCAACAGATATCTTCCTTTAGCTCGAGGGACAATGGCTTGAGTTTTTAAAGCTTGTTATTTGTTTCAAGTTCAAAGAAATACATATTTCCTCACAATAACTTCTAACATTCACCCAAAATAAATGTTCTTTCATCTGTGTTCTCAAAATTATAAACACTGCACGTTAAAGATGCCTATGTATCCATATGTGCCTGCACTTTTCTCAAGAAACTCTATAGACAGACATTGAAAAAAGTTTATAAAAATTTACTAACAAATAATATATATTCCAGTGACAAAGTTTCCTATATGAGAAAATTCCTAGTAAAGAAAATGTTTAGGTAATAAAGTTAAAACAGTGTCACATGGATTAGAGATGAGGTTGTCATAATACAATATACCTGCTTTTATTTTTATAAAACCCTGGGTGTTTGTTGGGTGGGCATCATAAAACCTTTGCGTTTTTAATTTTTGCCTTCTTGGTTTTCAGATACTCTAGTTTTACTAGGTTTTTAACCTGAAATTATCCAGATACCAACCGTTCTGGTTAATCATCTGGATGTGGGCTTGGTTTTTTGTAACGTAGATCAGTTTGTTGTAAAAGTACAGTTGCATTTTGAACTGTAGAGCTGTTCCTACATAGTGGAAAATCTCAAAACTGCACTTATATTCTTAGCATAACCTTA
Organism: Falco biarmicus; assembly: GCF_023638135.1. Classification (NCBI taxonomy): domain Eukaryota; kingdom Metazoa; phylum Chordata; class Aves; order Falconiformes; family Falconidae; genus Falco; species Falco biarmicus. The sequence goes on along the minus strand of NC_079291.1, from coordinate 5,176,873 downwards.
ATCAAATAGTCATTTTGGAGAGTCTGCAGAGCTTACAAGTGTGCTTATTGGCTTGCTGAGTTTATGGGCATGGAGAACATCGGGAAGATTAGGACCAAATGTTGGCTCCCTCATTTCCTTCTTGTATCTGAAAAGGATTGGAAATCCAGTTTGTAACAGACACTGAGTTGTCAGCTTTAATAGTTACTGTGTAAGTTACTGGTACTCTACAGCCGGTTATGGTTTATCTACCATGAAATGGCGCTTAACTGCAAACAGCTGTGCAGGAAATGACAGCCTACTGAAACAACCATCGTAAAATATTTTTGGCCAGTGAACTCCCCATTATAAATGAATATCTTACTTATTCTATGTATTTTCTTCTTCTTTAGTGGCACTAGAGGTCCTATTTAGGATTCAAGATGCCACTGTCTTTAAGTCTGTGGTACTCAGCCTTTTCTGTAATGCTTGAGGGTGCCCTCCTCCCCTGGGCTGCAAACGCCGTCCCCCTGTACAGCACCAGGCTGATGTTCCCTCTCAGCTCTTCGCAACACCATGGTTAAGATGGCCATGGTGGTCACTGAGGGTACCTACGGTGACAGAAAAATCCTTCTTCAGAAAAATCAATGGAGAGAAACAAATGATGAAGTCTTTAATGAAGAAAAACATAGCTGAGGGTGTATAAGATACAGTGAATTTTTCTGTCAGTCTCCACGATTAACCAGTGGTTTGTCCTCTTCTGGGGCGGCAGGCAGGAGACTGCCCTTCCCCACTGTAGGTGAAGTGCTGGTGGTGTTTGCACTGTCCCTTCTGTTCCCTCAGGTATCGCAAAATGTGTCGTAGTGAGCACAAGGTGTTGTAATGTGTCGGGGTGTACCAGCTTCTCTGGTTTGTCTTCGTTTCCAACACGAGTGCAGCATTACTGTGTCCAGTTGTGCTTCTTTCAGAGCTGGGCCATTTCTAATTAACCCAGGGATTTTTTTATTAAAGGAACAAAGGTAATTAAAATAACTCGAATATTTGCAGACAATGAAGGGGGGAAGATTCAGTTTTCCAACCTAGGAGGAGGGAAGGAAGAGGAAGAAGTCACTGACTGTACATCCAGAAGAAAAGGAAGATCTTTCAAACTGTTGGGGCTTATACATTTTTGTAACTAAACTTATCTCAGCATTTCTATTTTTCTTGCTTTTGTTGAGAAATTGTATATGATGGGAAAGTGGAAACGAAAACCATTGTTTTAATTTTAAAATATATTACATATTGGACCCCCAGTAACTTCCAGAGATATAAAACTGATAACCCAATAAGCCGTACTCTGGAGTCTCTTATTTCTCAAATGATTACTCTCGGTCCTTCTTCAGAAGAGAACGGGGGATGCAAGTGCAGGGACAGGACTGAAGCAGGAGATCTGAGCTCTACTCTTGACTTTTCCTCTGACTTCTGTGATCTTGATAGATGTGCATATTTGGGGGGTCCTAATTCATAGTCTGGAAGGAAAGTGGTCCCGAAAGTAGTCCCATTAAATGAATAAACCCAAAACTATAATAATTTCTGTTCAGTATAGAATTTACCTGTAGTTATATTTAGCTAATTCTCTATGTTTATGCTAATAATATTCAAAGGGGTTGAGAGACTTCTGTGATCTTTGTGAAATACTTTATGATTCATATCTGAAATTTATTGTTTATTGTATAGAGGCTGGAAAGAATTTCTTGCCCACCTGGATTTACTCAGAAAATTATTTTGTGGTCTGTGACATCCACAGCTATTTATTATTTTCATACGAAAAACTATGACTTTTGTTTTTGACAGAATAGGCTCTTAGATTTTTCTACCAGTATAGACAAAGACTTGCTTTTAACATATCTGGACATGCTTTACTTGAAAGCATGGAAAATTCTTTTTGGTAGTATAAAGTACTTCTGTTGGAAGGTTTTAACTAAAGATTCTGTAGCCTTCAGTAGGATCTGTTACGTGTGTTCTGTAAAATAATGTTCCTAACAGGGTGCCGTGGTATTTGATGGAATTTCTTTCATGAGCCCTAGTGAAGTTTAGAGGAAGAATTCACTGTCTCCTGTTTCCTTAAATATTCACAAGCAGCAAGTGTATTTCAAAGTAAGTGCTAGTTAAAGGAGAAAAAATAAACAGGTCATTTTAAGCAGTTGCAGCAAGAATCACTGTATTTTTATGGATATAATCTGTATCACAGATAACTCTTACTCCTTTCAAAGAAGCTGGGAATGGGTCCTCCAAAAACTGCAGAAAATCAGAGCCCAGGGAGCCATTGAGGGGGAGAGGGGGAATTAGGAGACAGTGGTTCAAGGGCAAGCTTCACTCTTCCTTATACCTGTGTAAACCTCACCAATATATGTGGGGCCCAGAGCATCTGTCAGCTCATTGCACTGGAACCCGCTTTCTGCGTGTTCTGAGTTGCGTCACCTCTGCATCTCCTTGATACCAGGTTGACAAAGTGTTTCTTGGACAGATAAAGAAATTTGGAAGTCCCCAAGACATTCCACCATCCGCAGTCATTGGTATGATTTCTTTCCCTAGCAATTAAGTGAGATGCTGTAGCTGCTGCTTGTCAGAACTGTGTTGAGCTCAATGGAGTCAATGTACTGGGGCTGAAGTTCTGTCTAAAGTTTAGCTTTCCGTGAGAAATGTTTATAAAGGACGTGTCTGGGTATCCAGTGTTAACAACAGAAACTAATTCTTTTTTTCCTGTCTGCCCGTTTAGGTCTTCAAAAGCTGATGTCCATAGTGAAGGATATGTCTTGGAGGTAGAATGCTGCTCCTCTTTAAACCAACTTTCAGACAAAAAGGAGATACCTGATTTTATTAAGAAAGTGAGTAAAAAAAAAACCACACAACAAAACACTTTTTGGTTTTGCACTGTATATAAAACAGTATGATTTTGCACTATAATTATTGCTTCTAGTTCTGTCAGTCTGACAATAGGAATATGTGTACACTTTGTGCAGTTGAAACACTGCAGTAGAATTAGGTGTTTTGTGATTTTAAATATCTGAAGGGCAATTATGTTTATTGAGAGAAAAATAATATTTGATCATATTATTATAGAAACTGACTACAGGAGAATGACCTCTCTCAGATTATATTAATTAGGTCACCAGTGTAGAAGACAGTCCTGTAATAGACATTTTAAGTTGAAACAATATATATAATTTCTGGTTTAGTGTCAAAATATCCTGTTGGATAGTACTGTAGCTAAAAGACCTATTAACTCCCAGAATCCCCCAGATTACTTAAGTTTTGTTTCATTATCACATGATGTTAGTAATTAGAAATGGTACTGGTAAGCTAAAACCCTTTGTCATCCAGAATAGTGTGGCTTTCAATGAACTTTTCTATATGCTGGGGTATTGAAGAGAGACCTGCAATTGTTTATTTGTCGCCTTCTTTTTAAAATTATTTTTGATGCTGTAATATTCTGCCAGACTGGAAATTAGCAGGTTATGTCCATTTTAGTGAAGAGAGATTCATTGTGCATGTTTCAAATTTTGCAGCATCTGTTGTGTCCTATCACATGTTATAAAAACTAGCATTAAATACTATATTTACTTGGCCACATGGTGCAAGGATAGTGTGAGTAGGCATACTCTTCTAGCTTTAATCCATCTTGCAGTGATAATAGTTCAGAAAATTCTGTAAAACAAATTTCATCACAGGCTGTGTGAGCTTGATAGGGACTCAGCTCGACAGACTACGCTCATGTTCAATCTTTCCTTTTTACTGTGAATTGTAAAAACTGGATTAAAAATAATGCAGCTATGACTATATGATCGTCATCATCATACTTAAAGATATACAGATTTTGGTATCAGAACAAACAAAAAGTTTTCTGAACACTTAATATTGAAAAGTTGGAGTCCAGATTGACTTCAGGTTTTAATGTGGTATTGCACTACTATTCTGATGCTATCTTGGACTCTTACAGTATATTCACACTTAAACAAAGCTGGTGTATTATTGTGTATCAGTTTCAACATGTTTGATTTTGTTCTTCGGTTCTTTCAGTCAGAGTAGAAATAAAGGCTTATCTGTCACAACTGGTAGCAAAATTTTGCATCATTGCAACAGAAAATTTCCTTGCATTTGTAACTTCAGGAAGAGTATGGCTAACATGAAAACAAAATGACAATCTAGGAGTCATCTTATTTCCATAAACATCCAGTTCTGAGACTCTTTAGAATGCTTTTCTAGATACGGCAAAGTTTCTGTTGGTAGAAGCCATTTGATTATGGGGTTATGAATATGCCTTTTTGAAAGATAATAATTTAAATTTTAATAGCCGAAACGTATATTTACTGTTTCTCTGTAGGCTGAGTATGTGTCTCATCCTCAGATGTTTTTTGATGTAGAGGAATTTGAAGTTCTTTGAAGCTGTTGCTGTCAAGTGTGTGGTGTGTCACTGTCTATATCTGATTAAACGCATTGTGAAAGTCTCAACACTTTTATGTAAATCTAACTCGGCGAAACAGGACTTGTTTGGGAGTAGGGATTAATCGTCATATTAACTAATTTGTCTGAGCAACAAAAATGTCCGTTTCTTTTAAGGGCATATAAACCAGATGTTTACAAAAAAAAAAGAAAAATAAAGGCTGTTCTTCAAGGAAAGTAGTAACAAAAAGCTGTTAGAGGGGGCAATCACTTGCTTTTAAAAAAGAACAACCCTATAATTCCTCTCAAACTGTGGAATACAATTGAAGTTAATAGAGTGCTGTAATTGAATAGGCAAATTCTTGATCACAGAGCTTTTCGTAACAGAGGCTTTTAGCACAGGTTTACCATCTTACTGCATTGCAAATTACTATGTTTAAAAAAAAAAAAGATACCAGATAGAGTAGCCATATTTTCAAAACAAATAACAAGTCAAAATTTTCTCGGTGAATTTACTAGAAAAAAACCCACTCTATCCTGGAAAAACTAATTTTTAATATTTTATTATGCACAGATGAGCAAGTATTGTTTACGTGGAGTTTGAACAAGGATGCAATTTTAGTGACGACTTTTCTCAATTGACTTTTTGTTGCATTGAAAATGTCTGTCATATTGAATATTAACTGCTTGCTTCTGGCAAACATAAAACAATTCTGCAGTGCCATGCAGCATGGGTAATCTCTTTTCTTCTTCTGTAACTCCATATAAATGTTTAAGAGTAATGCAGTAGAAACAAGGATGTCATTTCACCTAGCGAATGCTTCTTGCTCACTGAAACAAAGTGCCTCAGTACAATGTTGACTGTAAACCATTTAAAAAATGACAAAGACTCGCTGGTCAAACCTGTGTTCTGTTGCTGAGATCCTTCTGTGCTTTAGGACTCGGTCCCAATTCTTTACTCTCTTCTGTAAATTTTGGCCACTACTGTGGCTTCTGACCGTGGTTAAGAGCCATGGAAGACAGGAGGCAGTTAAGTATTGGGGACATAATGTTGCATAGAATACACTCTTCCTGTAGCTTAATGTTGTGTTGACATCACCCCGTTGTTTGTTCTTTCACATCAATGTGGATCTGTTGCGGCTCAGCCTGTCCTAAAGAGTTCCAACCATCCCATGGTCTCTTTGTCACATAATTCCTGGGCAATGAAAGAAGTAACTTAACTGTTGTGTATGTACTTACTGCTGTATTGGTATTAGCACTCCTGTCTTTAGCTCTCAGGCAAAACAGAAATTAAAGATTTGCTCATTTGCTTTTTAATGAGCAAAGCTAACTTCTGAACTTCTGATCGCTGTGGCTCAGATCATTCTGAAGTTGTTGTAAGTCAGAGATGTTACTTCTAAGATACCGTGTTTTGTAAGACTTTGACTTGTGTCTCATGTAAAATAGGGTAGCCTTTAATTACTTCCTTAGTTGCTCTTTATTTCTGTGTATTCTATTATCGTTTTTTTCATCTGAGAGTGTTCTCCTGAATCTGCTGAGACAAGTAAGGGAAGGAGAAGCTAGGCTGACATCCCAAGAAAAGTTATTTTGGATACGCAGTCATATATGAATGCCAAATATGTTTCTCATTACCTGTTTTCCACATCAGTTACGTGCTGTAGAAGAACTGTAACAGGCACAAGGTTTTACTCCTGTGTTCACATCTTTGTGGTGTTGGTGAAAGGTTAGGAAATGGAGGCTAATTTCTGTACCGTTTCTTCCCAATTCTGACTTCTAAAATTTAGGAAGCACATTTTTGTATCCTTAGTTGCCTGCAAAATAATGCTCTTTCAGAACTAAATTCTTGTATGTTAACATGTTTTCAGTTTGAGCCCATTGCAGAGTTCATATTTCTTGTCCCTCGTCGACTCGTTATCCTTCCCTGGGGAAGTATGTTAAACATGGAAAAGCGTTTAAAAATGCAGCAGTTTAACTGAAACCCAAATGCTGGCATCTTCAGTTTGTGTTTTTGACTAGACGAGGACCCCTCTCCCTGCTGATCTGTCCTTACTTGACTCAGAAACGAGTCTAATTTCTTCCAACAAACCTAAGGCCGTACAGATGGATAATTGGTTTTGCATTTTCAGACGTGGACCAGTTCAGCTCGGAACACTACTGCCATCTTGAAAACACCTATGTGGTGTTTATCTTGGGATGAAATCTGCCATATGAGAGTCCATCAGATCTGCTCGTTGCTGTTCCCTCTGTTCATAGTCTTGGTGAAGTTCAGTGAGCATACAAATGCCAACACCAGCAGTAGCTCCAGAGCTGCCAGTAACTTGTCACTTCCTTAAGTGGTCCTCTGAACAACTTCCATATAGTCCAAAGCACCTTAGAAATAATCTGGACTCCTGCAGATGTAGTGACTTGGCCTGTAAGTTTGACATTTATTTTACAGTTATAGCATTGTTGGGCCAAGGAAGTGATGGTACCTCTCAGACTTAAGTGAGTTGGGATCCCAGGGAGGAATATGCCAACAAAACACAGTGCAAGGACACTGCCACCCATGTACTTGTTCTAGAGCTGGCGTCTGAAACGGTAACTCCCAGTTCTTCCTGGTACAAAGGCAAGTTGCATGGGGAATGGGACTATTCTGAAAGAAAGGCCATACAATACTAACACTTGTATGAAGAATTCACATCCTGCGTTGAAATATGGTTCTACCGTATTTGAGCCGTGTTGCCAGTTTTATGGAATATATGGTATCAACTGGTATTTACTGGAATTTTTCTAAATGTCTTTTAAAAAAAGAAAATATTATCAGGAATAGAACTGGCATGAGGAATTAGTACATTTCGAGTGTTGGTTTGTGCACTCGACATTCATAGACGTGACTACCGACAAGTTCAAACTGTAGTTGAACTTACTCAGTGTAGTCCTGAAAGGCAAGACGTTTCTTGGAGGGGTTGGATTCTCCTGCCTGTTCCCTGCCCTCTCTCCTTTGGAGGAGACAACAGGCAGGAACCTGTCTGAGTGGCTGGGTAAGGGATGGCTACACTCTCCGACCAACCGCAAGTCAGCCTTGCTGCGTGTTTCTGCATATGGACATTTTTATCAAACTACTGAGATACTTCTTTTCCTGGTCTCGTGGGGTTTTTTCCTCCATTCTTCTGTAGCTGTTTTGGTGTTATCAAGAGAACTGCTGTATTAGTTCATGCGCGTTGTTTTCTGGAGAGTCATCTGTGTTACGGCATTAATTGGTGAAATATTTTTATATTAGTATTGCTGTTAAAAGACAGGTTAATTCTCCAGCTTCTCTTAAGGTAGAAGCAGGGTTGGAGTATTTACGAGGACTTCTGTTTCTCCTATAAAATAAAACCCGAGTGCCTATATGATGAATTCTCAAGAGCTTTTCAAATATCTTCCATAGATGTTCCTACTCAAGGGAGTGATTCAGACCAGACTTGGCTCTTCACTTATTTCCTACGTATTTACTTATATCAGAATGAACATTTGTCTTATATGATCAAAACAAGGGACTTCACATATCCATATGTTGTGTGAAAGCAATATTAAATGATTTTGAACTCTCAGCTTCTGAGTTTTGAAACTCAGAACAGCATCTAACTATGAAACAGTAAGAAAATGAGAAATATGTCAGAAAAAATTTGTCCATGATAGTGTGTACTTTTTATATAAGTATATATTATTTGTGTTTGTAACAGTATGACAAGCAAATGAAGTCTGCAATTCCCTAAAAAAAAAAGTGAAAACTACTAATCTTGTCATTTTTTTTACTTCTATTTATAATTAAGAAAAATACTGGTTTTTTATATAACTGTTCCAGTATTTCTTGCATTCTTGTCTCTTTTTGTTTGTCTTTTCTTATTCTTCGTTTCTTAATTTTTGCATTGAGATTTCTTTAGAAGGAACAAAGAGATGCAGCTTATGTGCTCTGAAGAGCACTAGACTGACTGTTGGATTTCATGACTCTGTGGCTGCAGTCCTACGAAGATCTCTCCTGTGAAGTCTCCGATTGCTCTGTTGGTGTCGAGGTTCCTTAGGCGGTTATTGTAATCCTAAGCATTATTCTTTACTTTAAATATGTTTTAGCTGGCCTGTTCAGAAGTTTCTTGCAGGGTATGCAGTCAGAGCAGGTGGCAGTACAAGCTGGAAGAGGGGAAAAAATTGAGTCTTTTAATATTGCTCAGAGGATCATTCTTCAAATGAATAAGCAGTTTAAATTTACTTTTGTGGCTAGAAAATGACCCCTCTAGAGTACTGTTTATTACCTAGGATTACTTATCTAGATGTGATCTCAACCTCTTCTAAAATCATTTCCATCCTTAAAACAAACCCCAAAAATCCCACCCCAAAACCTTCACTCTCCAGGGTATTTGCAAAAGAACAATACAACATTTATTTCTTTAGTACATTGTAATGGAAACCATTGCTGAGCACTTAGTGGACTGCTTTGTTTTCTGCATGTTTTCAATGCAGACAGAGCCTCTATTTTATTTTTAAGTATTTGGATCTTAGAAGTAGATACGGTCACAAAGCAGAAGTTGAAACTCAACATCAATGGTTCAGCTGTTTATGATCTGCTGTGATAATATTTATTAAAGTGCATTTTGTTAACATTTTGTAAGTGTATATATAACAAGAGATGGTAAAAAATAGCATATTCTGTATTTTAAACAGCCTGGTGTGAAGGGAAACATCTGTTCCTGGTTAAGCTTCTTTCAACTTCTGTTCGACTAAGCCCTATAAGAGCAGTGTTGATATATATCTTCCATGAACATTGCAAAACTATTTTCAGGACTCTCCCAGGAGCTTGGTTGTGCTTTTATAATCCTTTGCCCCCAGCAACTTTCAGAGTCATCTTCTTGACCAAGATAAAAATAGATGTTATAAAGTATGCAGTTGATGTTTTTAATGATACCACTTCTGCCTGATGGGAAAAATAACGTTTTTAATAACAATAAATATGATAATATTTTATGCTGTGCTAAAATAAAATATGGGCAAATTTTTCAAATTGTAATTTTGGCTACAAGTAACAGATGGCTTGATGAAACAATGTGATTTTCAAGAAACACTCCTTGGTTTATATAAAGTGTTCCCTGCAAATTAAATGTGAAGTCTGTAAGTTTGAGACTGGATTCTTGATTTTTAGAATATTCCTGTTGTCTTGAACCTTTTAATTTTTTGTTTTCATTGCTTAGGATAGAGATGGACTAAACTGATGTCCCAGTTTGCATCACATTAGTGCTAGTTGATCACAAATAAGTGACTGCTTTCTCATGTTCTCCAACGAACACTGCATTGTGTTCATCCAGCTGAAACAATTGTTCGATACAACACTCAACTGTCCATCTCTATAAATCTTTATTTTCCCCTTGCTTGTGTTCACCTACTAGTGTAGGAGTTTCTCTCAAAAGATTCATGCAGAAGACATGGTCTGCATTTTGGAAATGCCTGTTCTCTAGAGCAAGTGCATGGGATGGAGTTTGTACAGACTTTTTGACAGTTCTAGTCTGTCTAATATATCTAGTATTTGGATTGAGTGGGCATAGCTGGCTGCTCTGTAGCAGTTTATCTCGGGTCTAAAACAATTTTTAGGGAATAAATCCTAAGTGATGTGAGTAAATTCAGGAATTCTTTTAAGAGTTTAATGATGTGAGTAAATTCAGGAATTCTTTTAAGAGTTTAGGGCAAGGATGGGAGGGTGCAGGTATGTTTTTGGGCAGGTACCACAGTCAGTGAACCTTTGTAGCCTATGTCCAGCAATGTTTGCCCTTTGCCAGTTCTGTGAAGGAACAGATGCTTAAATAAGATAATTTGGGAAGAATCATCACACCCAAGACTGTAGAGGATGAGACAGTGTGGTATCATGAGCTGTTATCTAGTGAGATATGCTGAAAGGAACGAATGTACTTGCACGGTGCTGCACTACATGTTTAGTATGGTTATATTGTTCTCAGGAATGACTGTACACCTAATGCAAGCTGAAAAGGACTTTCAAGTTGTTGCTCTTGTACCTGCCTTGGCTGCAGTAGCAGGAGACATATAGCTTGCAGCGCTGTCTTAAGAGCCTCTCTTCTATTTTACTCAGCATAGCAGTTAAGTTGCAGTAGCAACTTGCTTCGCTGTGATTCTCCTTGTAGCTTTCATTTCCCTTTTGCAGAAGCTACTACCAATGGGTGTGTTATAAAACGGCAAAGTTTGCTTTCTTTTCCGCGTTCAGTGACTTGTTGCGCTCTACTACAAATACAACAAGAGCTTAAAGTCTCAAGTCAATGGTCGTGTTGAATGGGCTGTGTCTGTGTACTGCAAAGATGGAAAGTCAGCATAGATCTGTTTCTTCAAGAAACTGATTTGGTTTTAGACTTTTGGGGGTTTTTTTTGAACTCTGTTATCTTCTTTTGGATCTGTCTGCTTCATTGTAGTAGTCTTCTCTAAAGTTCTGAATGATAGAAGTCTGGTCAAGGTTTTCATTGAAAGTATTGATACAAACACTGTCAACAGCACCGCTTAAAGCATGACTCTTTGGTTTGGGATTATGGTAGCATTTTCCAAGGCATCCCTCCAGTGTTTTATCCCTGATGGCTGTTTTAAAGTAATTGACAGTGAAAATACTTGGTAATTTGAAAGCCTAAATGCAGGCTTGGATTTGACTTTCTACAAGCTACATTTGTATCTACTTACCTATCTCAAATTCAGAACTGGTGAGTGTAAACTGGAAAAAGTAAAAAATGCATGGGAAGTACAGGCCTAAGTGACAGAGCATCCTTGTCAGAAAGGTTGCGTGGTTTGGAAATCTGCGAGCAGTGAAACAGAGTCTCAGAGTAATAGGACAGAGAAGTGATTAGTAGTTGCTCCTTTGCTGGTTGATTAGTAGAATTACCTTTTTTGGTAATGTAGTGTGAGATGCAAAAACGCCAAAGTCACAAAAGCTTTGAGTTGTTCAGAAGGCCTAAACGCTTCCCTCAGAACATGGGTTAAGCTTAGCTGGTTTTAAAGTAAGCAGTAAACTTTTGCTGACTGTAGCTGTCTTCTCAGGAAGGGGCATGCGAGACCTACAGAAAGTATCAGAAGCAAGCTAAAAGCCTGTCTTAATTTTAAACATCTGTTTTCAGAAATGGAAAACTAGAAGGGGTGTGCGCAATATTTGTGATGAAACATGTACCGCTAAATATTAATGAAGGAGGACATAGTTGGAAGACTGTAGTCTTGAACATCCTTTTCCAGTTCCAACTGCTGGCATGTAGTGCATAGTGTTCTCCTCAAACCACAGGATCATGTTCTTTGCATGAAGATCCGTGGTGCTGTGTCTGTTGTCAAAGGCAATTTGCTTGAATCCTAAAGGAAGGTAGAAAAATAGTGGTCTTATTTGGGTACACGTTAGGAGATCTAACGCCTCTAAGATTGTTCTTTTAAAAACAACCAAATAAACAGACAGACAAGCATTTCTTTTTATTGGCTAAGAAAGTTTTTGCTTGGTTTAAATAGATAGCTCTGAGCAAAATTAACCAGCTATTGTTTCAAAGGCCATATGTTTGGCCGTCAGTAGGACTAAGTAGCAGTCTTTCCCTTAGTTCACTGCAGAGCTAACTAAATGCATCTGACCATTGGAACATCAGTTCAGGGCTCCTAGAGAATGTTGTCCTTTCTCCAAGCACATTTTTGCTGTGTGTGCTCTCTGTAAATTTTCTGTTGTTTTTATATTTGGCAGCAGTCCCCTTTGCTGGTTTGCTACAACATTCTTTCAGTATTTTGTTATATCGTGAGCCATACAGCAAACCTATTAATGAGATGTTCAGTCCTAATGCCTACGTTTTGAAGGTGGGTTTTTTCCAGGTGATCAGGAAGTGTAAGGCTTGAGACTGTTTAGGACTGCTATAAACTGGAATGCTCTGATGACATCAGAGAAACGGCTTTTCCTCTGGATGCATCCCAAAAATGTCCAGCTCCTGGCATACAAGAGTTAAGAGAAATTCCTAAACTTGTCTTATTAAATCAGTTGTTTGAAAACCCTTATCCGAAAGAGGGGTCATCATTATTAAATTGCTGCGTGTTATTTCTCATATTTTATTGATGTGGGTGGAATACTGTCCTGAGCTCGTGGGAAGTGTTTGATTTGCTGTGTGCCATCCCATGAAAGAAATGTACAGAAGTTTCCTGTAAGCAATTACTGAAGCTGACAAAAAGTACATGATTCTGTTCAGCATGATATCTCTGTCCTTGAACTTCGGTATTTATAAGTGGTGCCTTCATGCCTGCTATGAACAGGAGGTTATTACAGAGCTGATAATGCAATAAGAAACACAGAATCACAAACAAGACGTGGACTGTATGATGTACTTGCCAAGTGTCTTTATTCTAAATAGATTTGAAAAGAAAACCTCTCTGTGGCTGTTCAAAATGAGCTTTCAACCTGGAATCTCTGCATGTCTTTCATGGCTGTGAGGCCTGTAGTTTAAAAACAAAAAAAAAAAACCCACCAGAAAAGAGGATTTCATCATTCGGTGTGGTTTTAAAGATCTTTAAATGAGATTGTCAGCCATTTTCTAATTAGATAGGGAGCCTTCAAGAGAACCAGAAGTATTTAAAAAGATGGGGCATAGATTTGCAACATCAACATAATGTTTTCTGACACCGCTTTGTGCTGCTGCTGGTTCCTTTTTTCCAAATGCGGTATAAAAATAGTGCTCAGTCCGTTCTGAAATAAACAATAACACTCCACAAATGTTAAGAATGTTAACACAAGTGCCCCAGCTAAAATTCAATTAAGGTAGTGACATCAGGGTTGGACACAGGGCTTGTCCTTATTCCTGCCAGAGTTTAGTGGGAGATTTGATATTTGTTTCACAGTTAGCAAAGGCTACATCTGTCATTTCTTTTTTCCCCTCAGGAAAAATGCCAGGTTTCTAATCAGACAAATTATAGGGACGACATTAAATTCTTTAACTGCCTCAGCCCTCTGTACCTATGAAATTTCACCCCGTCTTTAAGCAGGTTCTATTTTTAAACTGGCGTAAATCAAATTTGTGGCAAGCCAGTTATAAATGAATTTGGACGTACCCACTTGGGAGTTTATCCAGATTGAAATAAATGAGTTAAATTCTGCTTCTGATGTTGAACAATGACATCTTTTGTGATGGAGACCTTTTCTTGTATTTGTGGTTGATATCATCCAAGCAGCACTTTATGAGGCAATAAAAATGTTTCTGTTCCTGTCTGGGGAAAGAATCAAAGAACATTTTTTAAAAAAAATAATTATTGGAATTCCCCTTTTAAAATTTTCCCAAGATGTAAAGAGAAAGTATGTAGCATGTTTAAACTACAAAAAAGGTCAGTAAAACAGTTGAAATTAGTATGTAAGGGCCTTTTTAATCTAGCTTTTTTACTGATGCAGTAAGTGGTAGAGATGTAGTTCTGGTTTTTATGCTTTTTCCTCTCATTTAGTCGTACAGCGTAGTATGACAAGGACCTTTGTTAGTACCCTTGTTAGTCCTCTAAACTGGCACATGAAGACAAGTGATTGTGTAGCATTTCTCTGATCTGAAATACGTTTTGGGTGACCCTGTCAGAGTAGCATCACGTTCTTCCCATTCAGTTCAACTTTACCACTGCTTTCTCCCCTGCATTTCTCTCTTGCTGATTACCAACACCACATATCTGCCAAGGTATTTTCCCAAAAGGCTGACGCAGACAGGATCTGTCTGTGTGTATCAGCAAGGATACTTCAAGGGGTCCAAAACCTACAGGTGGCTTGTAGAAACAGCCCTTTTGCCATGTGTAGCTTCTGGACACGACCTGTCTAGGTGCTGAGGTTTGGGCTTGTTTTAAGGCTGGGATTTTGAGTTTTATCATTCAGATATTTGATTTTTCAAACACAGGAAATGGGAACGTGTACTGGATGGCATAATTCACTCTGGCTGTGAAGGCACCTAAAATTTTATACAATTTAAGCTCTCAACAGGATACTGAAAAATCAAATTGTCCTTGTTTGTAGTTTGAAAATGTGCAAGCTTTTTACTTTATTTATTATAACAGCTAGCCTCTTCATGGTTTTGTGGAAAGTTGGAAGGCAGGACTATGTCTGCTGATACATCACTTTGCTGTTCTTTGCACTGTTGACGTAATATTTCCTGCTAAATTGACTTTCTTGAAAAAAATGAGATGCTTGGTTCTGTCTTATGTAATAGGGAAAATTTGAAATATAGGTTTAAGTAAGATTTTGTATTCTGCATGCTATGGATTAATTTGTTGGGAAAGGGCTTTGAAGATACAGTCTTTCTAATCTTTCTGCTAAACTATTAGGCTAATACGCCTTAGACTATTATTCAGTCCTTAGTTTCTCCTATTTCCATTCTGAGAACAAGAGTCTCAGAAGAAAAACCTCGCCATCAGGTATTCCGTAGAACAAACACATTTTTTTGAGTGAGCCAAGACTGTAAAACATCGCTACAATAGCTGTGAAAGCTGTTCTCATCCAAATCACAGCGTGGGAGAGTCTGTTATAGATTGACAAGCAGCAGTCTTTATTGACCAAGACCAATAAAATCACTACATATGTACTATCCTCAAACTCTTAACAGTTGCATACTAGTTAAACTTCTATAATTAGCTGCCCTCCAACCTACTAAACAAATGTAGTGGTGTGTCTGTAGATTAGTGATGAGAGATGAACTGAATTTGCAACTCTGTTACTTACTGTATAAAAAAATATTTTTAAAGTTACAACAAGGAGTCAGGATCATTAGGCATATGATGAATGCATCTGTCAGTGACACTCACTTTAAACCTTTCTGAGCAAGCTAGTTAATAACATGTTTTGTAGAATTCATTTGATCAGAATAATGCTAGTAGTATTTTTATTTGGAGGTTATTGTCCTTTTTAGTAATGAGCTTGAAGTCAGCATCCCCTGTTTGCCAGGCTAAACACCTGTGAAAACTATTGCCTTGTTCCCTGGAGAGCTCTGTTCAAATTCCTGTGATCACAAAATCAAGAGTTAATTTAACATGGAAAATGTAATAGTGGTTTGGAAAAGGAAGTGCTTGTTGTAGATCAGGTATCATCTGTTGGTTTATGTGTTCAGAACAGTAACCACGTTACCAGGAAGCAGATGATTCATTTAAAAAAAATAAATAAATACATTCTGGGTAGGGAAGATGCAGAAAAATAAGCTTTACCTGAAATAAAAAAAATAAAATAAAATAGTTGTACAAATTTCTATTTACTTGCTATTGAAAATTGAGCCTCAGAGAATAATAGAGACACCTTAACTCTCTGGAATTACATGGTATGCAGGGGAAGTGAAATAATTTCCCCATTTTCAAGGCATTTCTTTTTGAAAGTGTTATGTGTGTTTAGACTTTATGTTATATGAAGAGTATACATTACATGGAAGCCTTTCCTTTTTGGTGGGTGATTCTGATAAATGAATCGGGAGACACTCATGTGTTTTCACAGAAGTCTGGATTTCACTGCAACTTCTCCTGGGTTTGAGGAGTGTGAGGCTGGTGACTCAAATGGATGGTGCATCCATAGTGCTCAGTCTGCTTAAAAGAGATTTCTCTTTCTGCTTCATCTCAAACCTTCCTTAGTTAATTCTGGCTTTATCTAATTGTCATTACTACTAGCCCAGTTTTTTTCCTTAGGATATTTTGTGATTTGATTCCTTTGTTTTCCTCCTTTACCTAAAGTGTAAAGGATTAATAATAGCACCCCTTAGTTTCCATTTTTCTTCTTTTTAGCTCATCTCACAGTGCCTTTTTCTGTTCCAAGTTCTGTACCTTCCTAAAAGTGATGTATTAAAATAGCTTGACTTCTATGTACTCATTCTGTGAAAGTTTGCCATTTGTGTCTCAATCCAAAACAGGACAAGCAACAACTGTTGTTATAATGGTGCATATAACAGAGAGAATTAATAACCTTTTCCTTGCATAAATGTCGTAATCACACACCTAATACAGCAGAAAATGTAATATTAAGTCCCTGACTTTGTAAGGGTGATACTAAAGCTTTTTGTGAGTAATACCACTTCTTGTAATTTAGCATAAATAAACTTTTCAAACAGATACTTTATCCCATGTGAAGAAATATGTAGGCATTTTCACCGTGCCCCCCCTTTTTTTTCCCCTCTTTTTTTTCTCCACTTTCGCATTATTTCAATGGTTTAGGGAACTTTTCATCCTGCTTCTCTAAATTGTACCTTTTTATGTAAATGTAACATGACAGTTTCTTGTGGTAGTGGACTAAAGTAGCAAAATGACATGTTAGCTGCCTTGAAGGGCGTTATTTTCTGTATTTCTATTTAGCGAAGACAACTTGACAGTTAAAAATCTAATCTTCCACTTGTAGATTCAAGATGCTGCAAGTCAAGGCTTGAAATTTGTTGGAATTATACCTCAGTACCATTCCCAAAAGAACTGTCTTGTCAGCACCTCCCTGACACCCGCCAGTAACAACTCTGTAGAATCAAGAGATAATAAAAGTGTTTCAAATTACCCTGAGGATCATGCTTCACTGGATGGTGAGAAAATAGATGACGTTAATGGATGCAATACTCCAGCACTGAGTGAGGAAAGCGCTGACCGATGTGCCACATCCAGGGAGGGCTGGCAGGGTGAAGGACAGGCTACCGAAGAGCTGAATCTCACGCCTGCGAAGGGGAATGAGCAGATTCAACATGCGAACACAAGTGTAAGAGAAGCAGCGGACAAGCCAAATGGACTGGCGGCGAATGAAACACCAGCACGATGCTTAAAACCTCTTACTGGCAGTAAGTATTGTAGTGACCTCTCATACATAAAAGCCAGGTTAAAATTGCCTCAAATTACGTTCCTAGCTCCTTTGGGGGGTGAGGATGTGGGGAGGACCTTACTGCTGTAATAGCAAAGAAAAGATGCCCCGAGTGAGCCACTTAACCCGATTTCAGCATGGTTACACAGTTCACAATGACTGAGCGTTGTCAGATGGCAAGTGAAGAGGTGATAGAA
This sequence comes from Falco biarmicus, assembly GCF_023638135.1. Lineage (NCBI taxonomy): Eukaryota > Metazoa > Chordata > Aves > Falconiformes > Falconidae > Falco > Falco biarmicus. The sequence goes on along the minus strand of NC_079291.1, from coordinate 5,159,506 downwards.
GCAGGTGCAACTTTGTTATGGCCCATTTGTATGCCTGAGAGTAATGACTGATTGTTGTCTGCTGTTCAGCTGAATTGGTTCATTTCTGTATTTGTTGTGATACCCTGAGAGCTCTTGATCTTTGTGTCCTTTTTGTCTGTTTGAATAAAAAGCCCTGCTAAACCGCCTGAGAAAGTTTTGCAGCGATAGAAGGAAGAAGACGTAAAGCCTTATCAGAGTTAGCCCCTTTGTAGTAGGTGAACAGATAGCTGAAATTAAACCACATCAGGAACAGCAAGAATGTATGTGATCTGGACTCTGAAGTCTCCTAGTATCCTACAGGCAGGCTGGGGTCAATGCTACAGTAAGAATTGTGATCGCAGGAAAGCAGCAGTTATTTTTGTGATGGCTCATGTTTGCCGCTTCATTATAAAGGTCCTCTTGGTATTGGTGCTCCTAATGATTTGCCTTCCAATTCTTATTTTTTTGTAAGATTATTCTTTATATTTTCTTTCTTTCTTTCATTTCTTTGACATATTTCTCCTCAAGCATGCTTTCCACTTTTAAATGTCATTTTGTGCCATCAAAAACAAAAGTCTCAGCTGAGGTCTCCAAATTAAGGTGCTTGTTGCTCTGAGGTTACTTCAGTAGGGAGGAATCATAGTTCAGAACAGGACGGAGGACAGAATAATTTAGAAAATGAAAAGTCATCAGGAAAAAATATTCTTGCCCCATGTCCAGTTTAAATCTCAAAATATTTTTCTTTCCTATATTTTCTTTTACCCTAGAAAACTGCATGTACACTTATTTCTCTTACTGCTTGCTTACTTTCCTTACAAGCTACAAACCTATGTAAGAAGAATGTAGATGGAATTTTTTTGGCTGGTACTGTCCTTGACTTTAATTTATTCCTATTATTTATGTCTTGATGGATGCAGTTAAACAATCCTCCCCCTTTGGGGATTTTGTATATAGGACCAAGAATGACTTTGCATTGTAGCCTCCTTGGGCTATTGTCTTGGTTTCCGTTGCATTTTGGTGTAATTAGCTTTTTGCCATCAAATTTGGATCGTGCTCTAGTAACCTTTCACCGTGCTTTCTTCAGTTTGTGTTGGACAAGGGAGCACTCAGTTTCATTCAAAGTGTAGCTGCTATTTGGATAATTGTTCTGGTTTACACTAGAATCTTACACATTATAAACCTCTTAGTTTTATAATTCTAAATCGGTTATCTACAAGTCTCATCAGACCAGTTCTTTCTCTTTTATATATGCTGTCTTTAGAGAGTTAACCTAGCGAGTTTAAGCATCTTTTTGGTGTTCTTCTCCATACTGAACAGTGAAAATCTTTTGCTGCAAGTAACCACGTTCTTAACATTCCTGTGCAATACGAAGCTATTCACCTCCAATCTTCCCAACTTCTGTCTGTAACCGCCCAGGATTTTATGGCAGCTGCTGATTTGCCAGATAAGAGGGTTTATTTAAAAAATGCATTTAGATTCCTTATTTATCTGTCTGTCTTAGAGTGCTTTTTTGTTTCATTTCTCATACATTTATTTAAAATGGTGAGTTATGCAAATACTTTCCAAGACTGAAGGTCTGGGAAGGCAGTTTTATGCAACAGCTCACCAATAGGAGGATTTTCCCAAGTCTATTGCCTGTACAACATTGCTGATTTCTTTATTGCTCTTGTATGAATTTTTGTTATTACAGCACTCCCTTTTCCTCCTATGGAAAATGTATTTCAGTCTTTGGCACCAGTTCTCCATCCTTCCTCTGGAACGTGAAGATGGAAAGCATCAGGGTTTTTTTGTTGGCTTTGGGGTTTTTTTTCTTCCAGTTAGCCTACTTAGTCCGTAGGAAGTTACCACTCTTGAACTCCTTCCCTACATAAAACTTAAAAAAAAAAAAAAAAAAAAAAAAAAAAGGTAATATTTCCTACTATTTGTGGAATCTTAAGTTTGTTCTTTATTTTAGCTTTTATACTATTCAAGTGTTCTTTTTATGCTTCTTCATACTTTTTCTAATATTCTGTAGTGCGCGTTTGATTTCCCTTTCGTTAAAGGGCTTTTCAAACCAGTGTTGACAATTATTTGCCTGTGAACAAGGCACAGGCATTCCACTGGTATGTCCAAAAGTGCTGTGTTACCTAGAACCCAGCTGAAGGTCCATGCGTGAGCAGTTGGACTCATTGGTGAAGTCTGTTGTCAGCAGTGACTTGAAGAGTGGTTAGGGCTGGCGTAGTGTACACTCGGTAATGGTGGCAAATCAAGTCAACCACTCAGAGTCCCACACGTCTTAAACGTATGTCGTCTACAGGCCAGTGTCAAATCCAGATTCTCCTCGACCTATGGATTTTCAGCTCCATTATTTGCTGTTGTTAGTATAATGTCTTAATAGGCACCAGAAAGATCTTAATTTCCAATGTGAGTGTCTTTTGAGGGTCAGAATCAAAATGATCTTAAAAGTTTTCTACGTGTGCTCTTCTGAGATTAACCACTTGTTTAGAAAGAACATAATTATGATATCAGCAAGAAGATTAATGTTAACAATTCATTCCTTTTTACTCCATTTGAATCATGGTTCATGTCTGAGGTCTCTTGTTCATGTTTGGTTATATCGTGAGCTTCCTGCTCTCTTCTTCAAGTGCTGCCAGCCTGTCTCTGAGCATCTCCCTTCTACTCATTTTTTCAGTTTACACACTCCTCCTTGCTCAGTGATGTCTTGTCAGAAAGCAATCTTAACATTTCTCTTAACATCTCTTTCTTTAATACTTGAGGTTAGAACATAATAACTTGGAAACAAGAGGAGCTTATTGAATGAATGAATTTCCTATAAGGTCTTTACCTTTTATATTAATTTCTTCTGGGAGAATTTTTGTCGTTTGGAAGTCATTAGAAATTTTACATTGATTTCCATGTCCATTAATAAGTAAAATGTCCAAAAAATGTTTATCAGTAATTTTATTGATGGTTGTACCCTTCTGAGAATTTGGAAAGTGTATCTGCACTTAAACTTTCTTCCAATTTAAGGCTGTGAAAGCTCAGTTTTGCTGTCAACAATGTCTTTTTTTGTGACGGTAAGTATACATTAACTACTGCTATGATACACTAGAGGAGAAGGGGAGCAGAGTCTAGAAAATGTTCTCGTTTGTAAGAGCCTTCACAATTCCACTTTCAAAATTCATTTGCTGTCGTGTTCATGTCTCACCTTGGCTCAGACCCAGAGTAAACCAACAAACCAGCAAGTGTCTTCTCTACATTAGTGATTCATTGCATTTTCTTTAGATGAGACTACTGCTTGCTGGTTCCATGCCATTGTGTTATCAAAACCAAGTTATTTAATACTTTTGTTTAACGGCCATGAACTATAGATTGCAGTTCCTCCTAAATTTGCAGTAAGATTTTGTATTTGAACTGTCCTCAGTGTCACAGCTCTGTTAACAGTTCAATCGGGAGGAAAAATAAAGGTACTCTGTGCATTAATTTTTAGTGATTTTGTGACTGCTACAGTACTTAAAACACCGTGTGGAGAGTGTTTTCCTATTGTGGCTTACACTGATAACTCCAGTGAGGGGTTGTGCATTAGTACTTGAGGTATTACTGTCTTTAAATGTTTTATTGTCAAGATTCAGTCCTTTATTAGTAACAAATATTGTAACAGCAATCAAAATAACATATTGGGGTTTGGGACTCTACTGTGCTGGACACCGCAGAAACGTATTAAGGAGGTGACCGCATCCCAAAGTATTTTTTGCAGTGGCACAGTGTAATCGGGCAAGGGCAAACAGGGGTTTTACATTGTTTTAGCTGAAATATTATGATATGGTTGTTGCATTACTCCTTTTTTACTTTTTGGTAGAAGCAGAGATCTTTGCTCTCTTCAACAAGCCAAAAACCCCACAAAGATGCAGCCAGTATTATACGGTGACTATCCCTATGAGGATCTCCAGGAATGGGCAGACTGTCAACAGCTTAGAAGCAAATTGGCTGGAGCACATGACAGATCACTTCAGGAAAGGAGGCTCCTTGGTAAATGCCATCTTCAGCCTTGGAATGGTAAATGGTATGGAAATTACAGAAAGCATTATGCTGTGATTATTTTCCTTTCTCCTCTAATAGAGGTCATTATCTTTGAAGAGAAGACATTCGGGAGGTGCTTTAATATAGGCTTGGGGCAGATTTGTTTTGGATCAGCCTGTTTCAGTGAAATGGAATGAAAGCACGGGAAATATTTTGGCATTTGAATAAGGAAAATAGATCATGTATTTTATAAACATACTAGAGATGATCCTGTAATTGCAGAAATAGACAGAGTTAATAAACAGTACCAAGTAAAATGAATTAAACTAATAAGATTGTAAAGCAGATGACGTAAATGAAAGAGTGGCTTTCCTCTTGGCTGTCTGGCCACACACGGCATCTGGGTCTGATTACAGGTCAGCGTAAGGACCCTCCAGTTTCATCTGGCCAACATGTAGTCAGTTACTTCCAGTTCTTGCAGAGACCGTTTCCACCTCAATGGCACAGTGTTTTACAGAATTGTCCTCTATGTTTGTTTCATCCTAGCTAATGTGTTCATTGGAGTGATGGATAAATGTTGATCTTACTTTAGGAGGAGAAGTTTAAAAAACCAGATTTTTGCAGGTTGTAAAAATGTGACAGAGTCCAGCTTAATGCCATAGCCAGCCTGTACTACACCCGTGGCCGCTACGGCTTTGAAGATAGGCCTGCTGTTCAAAGAAAGGCTTTGGTTCAAAGTAGAGATCGGAGAGACATAATAAAGGGACCAAGAGAACAAACCAAGGGAAGTACTTGAGCATAAAAATGTTGAAGTTATAGCCAGATTAATTTTACTGGACAATTACATGACTAGTATACTTCATGGTTAAAGTGCTTATGGCTGAATCTTTCACCTAATTTTGGTTTGTTTTGCATTCTTCAAAAGGAATGTGGTTACCCATAGATTGGGGACTGCTGCTAAGATTCATGGGTTTGTGCCTCAAAATTGTAGGGGAACTGCTTCTGCAGCATCTTCTTCCTGTTTTGCTGCTGGTCAGAATTCCAAGACCCACGATAAAACACAGTAATATGAGTTGGTTCTGGTAAAAGTCAATCAGGAAATTAACAGGCAATCCTAATTTTTCATTTTGCAAGCCAGTAGTAGCAAAAAAGGAAGTTCTAAAGTTCAGCTGATGGAATGCTTTCACGTGGCTTCCTGGAAAGCCTTGTAATTGCTAGTTAACTTGCTTAAAAACAAATGGTCACTTACTTTATGTGTACAAATTGCAAATTGTAGAGGCAAACCTAATTGGCTCTATCAGGTTCAGTGTTTTCTTTAATAAAAACTGCTTATCAGCGCATACTAAAATGCTTTAAACACAGCATTTTTCTGTTATTTAAACTTCTAAAGTTCATTTACATAACAAGAGTCCTGGGGGAAGTTCATGTGCTTGGATACAGAGTGAGGAGAGCTGGATAACTGCCTGCAGACGCAGATAAAGTAGACTTGAATGACGACAGTAAATTTTCAACACAAAACAGGACAACAAATTATGTAAAAGTGGAGAGGTTCTGGATTAAGTTAGATTAAAGATTGAAGGTGAATAATTGATGAATATTTTTGTTAGCATTTTACAGTTACAGGAAGAACAGGTTTAGAAGTCAAAAAGCTCAGTCTTACGGTTTCTAAAAACGTATTAATTAGAACAGTTACATTAAAGCACTGTGAACATGCCCATGTTATCAGAAGAACATTTGCTAAGAACATCTGTAAGTTGCTGTCAGTTGCAGTTGAATGTTTATGATTTAAATTCTAAATTTTTCCTATGCTGCAGAAAAACGGAACAGCTTTTTCACTCATATGCCAACCAGCATGAAAGAACCCAGGGTAGGGAGGAGGGGAGAAAGAGGGGTCTGAGGGTTTCTCAGCTCCTTACTTTTTTCTTGTCTCTTATGACAGCCTGACCAGCTCTTCATAGCTGGCTTATTCTCTGATTAATCCTCTTCCAAATTAAGGTAATATTAGCATACTTTCTTTAATTGGTTCTATCTCATTTCTTTGTACTGAGGGCTGGTTTTCTCTTTGGCTTAAAGTATGAATTCATTATTTTGCTTATTAGACTTAAAAGCAGGGTTATTATCTTCTTCTTTTCCCCGTTGTCCTTGGAATGCCCAATGAAGTGAAGATTTCCAGATTGTCAATAGTCATAAATCTGTTTCTTCCTTCTGCCAACAGTTTAATAATTAGACTTCAAAAGAGTTTTAAAGTTCACTGATAACAATTGTTTCTTTTTGCTTATTGTACAGATAATTATAAACAAAAATATAACACAATTGCAAATTACAATATGTAAACCACACGGAGTTACACTGTATATTAAACGTGTTCAGATTTCACTACTAAGTTAGAAACAGCAGCTTACTTGGTCCTTGAATGTTCTTATGTTGACAAATAAGAGTTATTTAAATTGGGAGTTCGGTTGCTTGCTGATGATTTTCATCCAACTCATGTCATTGCTAATACTGCCTGTAGTCCCAGGTGTAAGCTGATGCTGCGTCGTGATCTAAAGTGATCATAAGAATTCACCCTTGCCCTGTTCTAGTGAGAAGTGGGGTGTAACAGGTGGGGTCTCCTTTCCTATGACAGTGAGTCTCCAATTAGCAGTGTGAGAAGGGAGGAAGAGTCAAAGCTAGGGTTGTATTTTGATGCCTTAACGGAGTAATCACACACCTGCTCATCTTTAGTTGTTCTGAACTGCAGGTCTTTAAACGCCTGGCATTCTTGTATTTGTTTTCACCCTTCTGCCTGTGAATTTCCCACCTTTCAAACTTACAAAAAGCCAGCCAGCCAACCAACCAGAAAACATTGACAGTACTTAAAGCAAATGAAAGAAAATGTGAGTTGCTTGGAAGAGGAAAGTAGACAGGTTTTTAGAGGGTCAGATTGATTGTCTCTGTTACATTCGCACTGCCTCTGACAAAGGCGAGCCAGTGATGCATTTGACTGGTTATAGTCACTGAAGTGGCTGGGATTTTTGTCATCCATATGGAATTATTTTCTCTGTGTATACTGAAGGCGAAAATATTCAGGAGAAGGGAGGAATAAAAATATGAAGCAAAGGCCAACATTCAGGTCACATGCCACATGAAGCCACAGATACCTAGTTTTTCTCATAGAGAGCAAGAGCAGCCTAAAGGTTAGTTTCCTAGATAAGGGGGATTTATAGTTCAAAGGCAACGGGGAAAATTGTTGCCCATTAGGAAAGCTGTCATGGTAAAGTAGGAAATCTTTTCCTGTATATTTCTTGTAAATCAGAAGCAAGAACATCAAAATAGCTTTTTGTCAGCTGAGCTACATCAAATATTTATACAACCCAGTGAAAATAGCTTTTTGTGCACAGTAGGATACCTTAATAAAAAATGCAGTGGTAATGGAACATTTTCAGAGGAAGGACAGTGATTATAACCTTTACGTTTAGAGCCTTTTCTTTAAGAGTGAAGTTATGTCAGTTAACAGTGGAGATTGAGGAATGATACCACAAACAGCAAAATTAAAATGGTTTGGTTTATTGACATTCCTTACTGCCCTGTTGCAAATGAACTAATGTTTGGAATTCCTAAAGACCTTTTTAGTGTAAGCTTGTGTAAGTTCCAGGAGCTAAAACTTGTTGAACAAGAGATTACCAAATACAAGAATACAAAGAGAATACAAATGCATCAGAATCAGGAAATACCTTGCATAAGAAACAGTGGAAACTGGAAAGACCAACTCACCATCTGAAGCTTTAGATGGTTGGTCTTTGTCGATGGGTGAGGTAAAGTTCACATGAATAAATGTAGGCATCTGCCCTGCAGGTATCTGCATATGAGTTGTCATCCAGAAGTACTGTTATCATCAGTGGAGGTCTAGGCCTAGACCAATATAGTCGACAGGATTTGTGTTGTGATCCATCTCATCCTACATCAGATGAGTGAAAGAGATCAGATGGATTGAAGTGGGGGATTTAGTGACAGCAAAACTAGATAAAACTGAGATACTCTGTGCCTCCTTTGCTTTAGTCTGCACTAACACAGTCTTCCAGGCCCCCAAACTTAGAGACGAAGTTCAAGCAGTTGCAGGACTAGCAGCAGTGGATGAAGATCAAGACAGGGGTTGGTTGAGTTCCTGAGACTAAATGGTCTACATCCAAGGATGCTGATGTCATAATGCGGCCACTCTTGGTCATCTTTGAAAGGTCACGGAGATCAGACAAAGTTTCCAACACTTGCAAAAGGCAGAGGTTGCAGCCATCTTTAAAAAAAGGCCAAAGGGACAATCCAGGGACCTATGGGGTGGACAGCCTCACTTCATGCCTGAGTAGATCATTGAGTAAGTCCACTTGGAACACATTTACACATGAAGAACGAGTGATTTGGAACAGTCAGAATGGATTTAACAAGAAATAATCATACTTGACAAAACAGATTGTCTTCTGTGATAAAATGACTGGATTTGTGGATGGAGAGAAAGCAGTAGATGTCATGTTGAGTGAATTCGTCAAGGTTCCCACAATATTTTTGTGTCCAAGTTAGGACCCTGCAGCCTAGATGGGAGGACAACTAGATAGGTTAAAATTGGTTGCATGGCTAGGCTCAGAGGGTCATGGTTAATAGGTCACACTTTACCTGGAGTAACAAGTGGAATACTACAAAGATCTCTCCTGGGACCTGGTGTGTTTAACAACTTTTATCAATGATGCAGAGAAGGCAACAGGGCTTGGTTTTGTCAAATTTGCGGACAATCGCATACTCAGGGGTTCAGTTGATGTGCTTCAGAACTAACTGGGCTGCTGTCCAGAGGGACCTGGGTGGGCAGGAAGAATGTGCCAGCAGGAGCTTTTTGAAATTCCATGAGGACAAATGTCCTGCCTCTGGGAAGGGAGAGGCCTTTTCACTAATCCAGGCTGGGGACTGCCTGGCTGGGTAGCAGCTCTGTTGAAAAGGTCCTGGGGGATGTTAGTAGGCAGCAAGCTGAAGATGAGCCAGCAGTATGCCCTGGCATTAGGGAAGGCAATGGCTTGTCAGGCTGTAATGACAAGAACATAGCCAGCAGGTAACAGTGATTATCCTCCTCCATCCAGACCACACAGCGTGTCTAGTTTTGGGCCCTCCCCCAAAGGGGGCAAGGAAGATGCTGACAAACTGCAGCTAGTTTAGCAGAGGGCCAACATGGTAGTTGGTGGCTGGAGCACTTGTCCTGTGAAGAAAGCCTGAAGGAGCTGGGTTGGTTCAGCCTCGAGAAGGGATAGCTTTGAGGGACGTAACACTGCCTGGCAGTGCCTAAGAGGAGACTGTCAAGATGATGGATCCAGGCTCTTGACTAAAGCGTATGGTAGGAGGATGAGAAAAAATGTGAGGAGATTGAAGCAAGAGAGGTTCTGGCTGGATATAAAGAAAACCTTTTTCATCATGAAAACAGTCACACTCTGGAAGAGGCTGCCCAGGAAGTTACGCAGTCTCCATCTTTAGAGATTTTCAAGATACAACTAGATAAAGCCTTGAGCAATCCGGTCTGCACTTGTATTGAACCTGCTTTGAGCAGGAGATTGGACTGGAGAGCTCCTGAGGTCCCCATCCACCTGAATAATTCTATAATTCTACGAAACTTGATCCCAAATGAAATAATGATTTCTCTTAATCAACTGTAAAGAGCGCCTTGGATGACTAACTCAGCTGTAGACCTCTATATCATAAATATCTAATGCTAGATTATATGAATCTCACCTAGCGGGCTGGCTCTAGAGCATGTGACTGTGGACTTAAGTTGCTCTTAGAGCTAGAGCATCTGTGTGGTAAAGGTATTGCAGGTAGACTGTCCATCCTCTTGCCCTTCCACACCTCTGTGTAAGAGTTTCGCTGAAATTCTTGCCGATCCTGTCATCTTAGCATCAGTTATGTGAGCCTTTTTTCTAAAACATGACCCTGTTAGCTCTCTTTTTTGCTGATTTCTACTTTCCCCCAGTTATTCTCAGCATCACAAATGCTTCACATGTGAAGGAATTAATGATTCAATTATTCTTTCTTTTATCTCCCTCTTTTCTCTGGAAGAGTAGTAAATGACCCGTAGAAGTGAAGATGTGTGGCCAAGGTGTGAGAACTGACAGACTTCCATTCACGGCATGAAAGTTTAAACATTGTGGCATGACAGGTTAGAGAGGGTGTTGGTTATGGTTAAGAGGGAAAAACTTCGTAAGTGTCATCAACCAGTTTCTATTGCGGAGTTTTTCACCAGCAGCACTGTTGAGCAGACACCAGTATGCAGCAGCTGTGTCTCCCTCATCATTTTCCCCTTCCAGTTTTCTCATTTTCTGTAAGTTTCTTTCCTGTATCCTAAGATTGTCTGGATGTAGCATTCAACAGTAATCATTGTACGTCCAGAATGGAAGCAAAGTCGTAGAATCAGAATTATTTAGGTCAGAAAAGACCTTTAAGATCATTGAGTCCAACCATAAACCTAACACTGCCAGGTTTATCTGCTGCCTGTAGGGTCGCACAAGCTCAGCTATTAGTTTCTAAAACATTACATATGCGCCATAACGTTCACATATGTGGAAGCTGTGAACTCCATGAGTGGAATGCGCAGCAGAGTGAAACACGAAGGATGATTTATGAGCGAGTGTAAACACACACATGCTGATGGTGTTTTGATCGCTTATTAATTAGCCGGTAAACTTGTGGGGTGAGCTCAAGCTGCAGTTGTGCCAACAGTGCCACACTGGATTTCATTAAGAGAATTCACGATACAGGAGCAGTGCACCCGTGCTGCATAGAGCATCCCTGGCAAGATGTGGGTGTCTGTGTCTAGTGGGGACCTACAGGTTTCTGCTTTCAGCTGTAGGTGCCGTTCTGTCATCCCTGCTTTGGAAAATGAAAGGGGTTATTTGTACATTATGCATCCTCAAATAGATTGGGGTACAGGTTTGGGTGTTGGAACGTGACATGTTGCACAGAAATTGAGTCGGTTCCCGCTTTGAAATGTAGGGTCCTACAAAGTGCCAGTTCTGAATGAAATATGATAGTTAAATGTTGTACCCATTTGTGTGTGGCCAGTTTATTCTCCCTGTATTTTCTGACCTGTAACCCAGCTACTTAGTGATCTGGCCTGTTATTTTACAACAAAAATGTCTGTTCTCCTCACTTGGATGAGAAATCTATCCAGATGACAGGAGTTACTACTTTGTAGTCCAGCTCATCCTCCTTGGAGCAATGTGTATTACAACCTTGCTGTAGTGGTGAGGAGTCTTCGTCTGTCTTTATTCTAAACGGTTACAGGAAACCTGTCTGGGGAGACAGTCAGCGTGAAAGTAGACCGTATATTTTTCTGCAATCCTAACAGAATCCCATGAATCCCTAGTAAGTGGTTTACAAATTTTTTCCTTCACAACCAAACTAAAAAAAAAAATAAATGCTTTATTTTTTATTATATCGTGTTAGTTTAGATACAAGTATTTGCATCTGCTTAGTTACAACCTAATGGTGGCTGAAACTGGAGCAAGAAAGAGTAGTGGGCTGTGCAAATAGAAGCAAGGGGGTGTGCAAATGCTTGACACCTGCAGCAACAGTCTTCCTGAAGTGTATTTGTAGACATAACCCTCCAACTGCAGGAGTCTGGTTTGTTGCCCACAACAGAGTGATTTCCAAATAATAAATTGAATTTAGATCATTTAATGACATTGGAAGATGTTTACTGAGATTGTGCCACAACAGGTAAGAACCCTTTTAATCCTCTTCACTGCCTCCTTTGTGAGGATTGGTTCGGAGTTTTCTATATGTTTTCCCTTGGAGGCAGCAATGCCTTCTTGCTGGCATTTCTTGACCTCGTAACATCCACCAGGGAAAGTAGGAGGACCTGATGAAACAGCTAAGCAGACTTATCGAGAAGACTCTCCTGTCAGTTCAGGAATCTGTCTGGCATGTGTGGTTGCATTTCAAAAACATATGTCATACCAGTGCAAAGAACACAATTCTTCTAAAAACGTAAAGAAACTGTCATGCAAAATACAACACTTGAGGAGGGCGATGAGCAAGGTCTTTCTAACAGTCATACGGGGTAAGTGGATTATTTCAACTAGAAAGGCTGAAACACGCTTTGTGACAATGTGAGAGGAGTTGTCTGTGTTCATAGAGTTCAATACTGCTTATTTACAGTTTTTCTAAATACAATTCTATTGCTTCATCATTTAGCTTATTTTAGCAAAGAAAGGTAAGTTCCCCCCGCCCTCCCCAGGTTATTCTGATTCTGTTCTCTCTTGGAGCTGACAAAACTTGAGTTCTTGCGTATGGGGGTGATTGCTGATTATGGGGTATACAGCTAATTTGAAGGAGAAAGTGCTGCTCGAGTAACTCTAATAGTATGCGTTGTCTGAAAAAAGGCTGAACATGCTGGGAATGCAAATGAGAATAGAGAGGCACTAAAGCAGATGGTCAAAATGCCTTCATAAATTGATTAAATAGTTATGAATGTATCTTTTCTTTCCCCACCATTCAGCTATGCCAGATCATCCTTAGTCCATGTAGATCACTGTAACTGCAATGGCCGATCTGTATGTAGGGTTCTGACTTGTGTGAATGAACGGGTATAGTCATTAATGTCAGTGTACCTTCAAAAGCCCTTGAAAATTTGACATAATAGATGGTCTTTAGCCCCTAAAGTGTGTGTGTAACTTCAAGTGGGTGAGCAGTACTGCTGAGCTGAGGACTGAATTAATTTTACCTGTTCAAAATGGGTGAGCTGTGTTTTTTGATGACAAACTCTGGACTAAGAGAGTGGACAGTGAGGTTTGCTGTTAGAGAGTATGATTACTCTTAAAAACTGCTAGAGATACTAGTCTTCATTTAATAGAGCTGGACTATCAGAGGAAGATCTATGCACTTTTCTATTAACATCCTTGGAAGAATTTGTTAGTAATATTCAAATGCCTCGCTGCACATGGGGTGCCTTCCATAAAGTTTACAGATAACTCTGTCTTTTCACAGATTCTTTATATGGGACAATGGATGGAGTATTCCTCTTTGAAGATGTTGCTGTGGAAGACAGTAAAACCATGCAGGGCTATGATGCAATTGTTGTAGAGCAGTGGACCGTCCTGAAGGTATGTCTGCAGTTTTCTTTCTTTGATTTTTTTTTTTCTTTTTTGTAAATCAAAACACTCCAAAACTGTGAGGCAGACTCACATACTGATCTGTGAGCTTCAACATACCAGACGGGCAACTGAGGTGAAGGGATGCGACATAACAGCAATGCCAGTTAACCACACTCTAGGTTTGTACAACGCACTTTTGATTTTGATAATCTCTGTGCTTTATTGAGGGGGGTGGGGGGCAGGAAATATGAGCTATTGTGAGCAATGAAACTTAGGACAATCTGTCCCAAAATTACAGATGTCTGCTAGGTTAAAGAGGATCTCCATTGGTTGTCAGGGCAACATGATCACACAAGTCACTGTAGCATCGCAGCTCTAAGGAAGGCGGCCCTTTAGGAAGGCTTAGCTGCAGGACGAACGCACAGATAACTGCATTTGCTTCCATCTGACCTCCTTCGTATGCTGGAAGAGCTGTATATTCTGGATAGGTCCCTATAAACAAACCACGTGTGTCATAGATCAGCTTTTTACTGATCCAAATGTATGCTCAAATAAGTAGAAACACTATTTAGATCAGATCAGTCGGTACCGATCTTCCACAGCAAATTTGGTACACAGATAGGTATTTGAAAAGCTGGGCTTTAAATTCTTTGTGACTTGAAGCAAAGATGGGGGAAAAGAAGATACTGTTGCATAACTCTTAGAAGTGGGGTGGTTTTTTGTTGTTTTATTTGGTTACTTGTCTGCCAGAAAAAGCTGTTACGTATCTATAAAGGCAGTATCTGATCTTTTCACTTGGAATATATTGTAAATAGTGTAAAATCCTGACAGACAAGCAAGGCGCACGCACATGCCAAAAGGATGGATTAAGGGAAAAAGGGACAGATGCTAGACTAAATGTGTAAAATTCCAGGAGACTAGGATTAAGAGGTTTGTTATTAGATGAGGACTTTGTAGCGTAGCAAGAAATGACCATCTAATAAATGGCTTGAAAATTCTTGAACAACAGTGTAATGCATTAATGGCAGCTTTTCTTGTGCATCTGAACAAACGATTCCTGTATTATATTGAATGTTATTCTAGTTATTACAGACTTGACTGTAAGTTCTTGTTCATTTTTAGGGTCAAATTATGGTGTTGCCCAGTCAGGAGCAAGGTTTTGGGGTAATGACAGATGGTTCCATGAGTGCATTAGGTCGGTGCTGATCAAGGAGGCAAATGTTAAGGAGCATTAATGTTAACCGTATATTAAAATCTGTTGGGAAAGGAATAGAGGGTGAAACAGCAAGCAAGCATATACTGCTACATATTACTGTATAAGCCACGGTTTGACGGCAACTTCTTTCAGTAGGTTACGTTAGCACAGTAATTGTTCAGAGAAGAGCAGTAAGCATGATCAACAACACAGCATTCATATTAGGAAGACTTTACATGGTGTGTCCTTCCAGCCTGCAAAAGAAAGAGTTGCAGGGCATGGAATAAGTAGAGGTCTCTGAAGTTGTGTTGAGGTACGTAAATAGGGATTGACTGTCAAAGCCGTCTCTTCCAGTATAAGAACTAAGAACTGTCAGATGGCACTAGTCAGGGCCAGGTGCAAAGCAAACAAAAAGGGGATAATTCAGCTAATTCTTTCTGTGGCAGGCAGCAGATACGTGGAACTCTGTTCTGAAGAATGCTGTAGGTTCAAGAAGTTCAGATGGGTTCAGGTGGAAGCAATGTTATTTTTTCCTCTACCTTATCTATCTCTGTGTTTATACAAGCATTTTAATTCAGGAGTGTGTTTTTGAAATGAACCTCTTGGTCCTCCCCACTTAATACGCCTCAGCTCACCTCACCCGATGGTCTCATATTGCAAAAAACAGATTCCTTTCATTAAAAACTAAGCCAGGCATACTGAGAGGAAGAGCACTAAATATTTGGGGCAGTTATCCTACGTGCTTGCCCTGATCTGTATTCTTCTTCCTTAACTGTCACAGCCACGTTGGAAACGGCTTTCTGAACTAAATGGGTTCTTGGTCTGAATCAGTTTGGCTCTTAGACAACCAGTGAAAGGTTCTCTGTCTCAGTAGGATATTGCAACAAAATCATGCATAACGGCCACTACGCACCTCTTAGTTTGCTCTGTGTGGACACAAGAAAGTTTGTCTCAAGCTACATGACAAGGACAGCATCTGATAATAAGGACTGTGGGATGGCAGTAGTGCCCAAAACACTGGGACACAGCAGAAGAGTGTCTTCTAGCAGGGCCCCTTGAAGTGTTAGAGCCCTTGGAGCCCCTGGTAGGTGGAGCATCATTTGCCTTGAATCCAGCAATTCCATGCTGGAGACACGGCTGGTCAACAGATTAAGGAATCAACATCGCAATGCCATCTGGTGTGTCAAGGGATGCTGTGGTGCAGCACGCTATGTCTTTGGGAGGGCTAACAGGGAGAATCTCTTCTTCCAGACATAAGATTTGGTATGTGCAATTTCAGACCCTGACTGATGGCATGTACACAGCTTGTTGGTATGATCAGATTATTCTTTGCTGTAATTTAAGATCTGGATGCTGGGTATTCCCTGGCAATTTTCTTCTTCTGAGATGAAGTGCTCCTCTTTTGGAGACATGATGAGTTACCCACCAGCTTGAAAGTGGAAGAGTACGGAGAAGAAAAAGCCTGCTGAAGGAAGGAGGTCGAGGCATCGGGGAACTCTTGCAAAGGTCTTATCCATTTAGAGGGACAGCAGAGCTGACCACCTGTGTTTTCTTCTCCTGGGGTTTAAATAACTGCCTGGATATTTCATGCCTCATGCTTTCTGAGACATAATAGGCATAGGTAGGTAAAGTCATCGAGTGAAAGAAAGAGTGGAAGCCGGGGAATCTGTAAGCATTTACCAGTGTTGTACCCAGAAGACCAAGTCGCCTCTCTGTTAGACCCTGTCAGAATTCACTTTTATTTATCATAACCATGGAATAATGCAGTGGCAGAGGAAAGGGCTGTTAAAATAGAGGGAAGTAGGCAGTTCAGTAGTGACAGATGTCCAAAAGCCAGTAAAGGCTTTGGTTCTGTTCTGAGTACTTCAAAGTATAATTATCACAGAGATAATTATGGAGCAGTGGAATGACTCATTTATGTAGTTTCTTAATTTTTCGGTATAGGTTTGGCTCTGATAGATTAACCTTTTCCATTTGTCATTTTTGTTTGTACCGAGGGTAGTGCAAGAAGCCCTGATGGGCAGTACGATGTAAACGTGTATAATAGATCCCTATTTTAAATTTGTATCAGATTTGATTACCTGGGTGAGCTATGGACTTGTTCAGATGTGTTCTGAACTGAATGTAAATTTATTGTGCTGTATCCCAATTCAGAAGAAGAAACAACCAAAAGAATCCCAGCCACGGCAAAAGAGAGCTGTTTTAAAAAGGACGACATGTAGCATGAATCTATGCCCTTAGTAATAAAAAGAGAACCTTTCTAAATGAAAAGGTAAAGTTTTGCTGCTTAACCATGAAGGCAAAAGAGAGGGGTTGGCACACCTCTTAGCAGAGAACGTGCTGCCTTTTTAATTGCTAAAGGTAATAAAGAAAAGAAGCCGAACAGGGTGATGCACAGGGTATGTGTGTAAAATGTCAGTTTGTGGAGGATGTAAAGCTGGCAGCTGTCACAGTATGTGGTCCCGCCAAGCAGCAGACAGGATGTAATAGCTCTGAGTAATTTAACTCTTTCTTTGCAAAGCAGAGGCATGGCATCCTCTGCAAATGACCACAGGACTTCTAATGGCAAAATGCTGTTCTCGTCCTTATCACTTTAACTCTAAACATGTCAGGGCGTATTATTTCCACCGCAGCCTCTGAGATCCAGCCCTAAAACTTGTTTGATGGTTTTAATTCTGCTTGTGCAGGCAAATGCGGGTAGACAGTTCTGATTAATCAAGCCTCTACCCAACTCTAATCTGTCACCTTCTCTCCCCCATTAACCAAGACAAGATAGCTAATACTGTCTTTAAAACTGAGTGCCTGAAGATTTATTTTAGATTTCTGCATTGTTCTGCTTCTGAAGCCTTGTTCATTTTGAAAATACTGTCCTTAATTTACAGGTATTTTCTCATTGAAAATCTACAGCTGGCAATTCATCACTTTTTTATTTTCTGCTATACCGTATCTTTGGTGTACTGACATGAATTAAAATCTCAAATACATCATGGTGCTGCCATTTCCCTGGCAGAATTGAATGGGGTCAGCGTCAGCTGTAGACATGGTAAACCTTCTAAAGTGCGATGTATCGAAAGATTTAAAAAATGATCTCTGCTGAGCCTAGGCTGCACGTTGCCTTAATGTAAGCCTTGAAACAAATTCTCTGGAAACGAGGATTTGATTTGTCTGTAAATCTGATTTAGGTCATTTGTCAGTTAAGCTATGTTCTGTGGTCTCTGGCCATGGGAGAAAGGCATGACCCAGGTCAGCAAAGGAGCTGATGGTAACTGCATGAAAAGCAGTTGTGTGCGTGACCCTTTTTACCATACAAAGGACATACATGTTGCCCGGGCATGATATTTCATCATTGTGCCCCTTGTTGCTTTTTAAGAAAAGCTGAACAAAAGCCTTCAGGAGCCTGTTATCTTCAAAAGGTTTTTGCAATTCTTGTTTTCGTTCTTTTACGTAAGATATGAAAGCAGCATATATACTTGTGTGCTGAACTCAGTAGACACGCTCTATACAGGATTAAAATCCACAGGCTAATCTTTCTTTGGTTTTGTTGATAAATTTAGTAATAAAATCGAGCAAGGCAAACTTGGTACTTTCTTGATACTTTCTTGTGATGCCGCTAGTATTGAACATATAACAAGGCAAGCGCTTCCTCCGCAAGAGTAAAAGGCACTTTAAGTAGACAGAAAAGCACAGGACTTAAAACGGTACGAATAAAAAAAAAACTTAAAGCACTTCTATCTGTCACAGTTCGCTTAGGTTTCTGATAAGATCAGAGGTAGGAATTAGTTCTCTGCTCACCCGTAAAAATCTTTTGGGAAAAAGTGAATGCGCCAGGTTGGAACTTCCCACTTAAGAACAAGCTGAGAAGTCTTTCATTCCTCTTCTATACTTTCTAAAAAAACCCACACAGGGCACAAGTAATGTTCATTCCCCAGGCAGGTAGCTGCTAGCTGGGAAGTGGTGCCTGACCTGATCCTGTGCTGCTGCCGGTGGGTGTGGGGGGGACCTCAGCATTTTGAGGGGCGCTAGAAGCAGGTGCTGGGACCCTGCACATTGCATACACAGCCTGCCTGTAAGTGGAGGGGGCCGTGCCAACGTTTGCTCTCCTGCTGCCCGAACCAGTGGCAGTAAGAGGGTCTGCGCTTCAGCTGCATTTCTCGCATGGAAATTGATTATTCATTCCATAATAGCGGAGTGGTGCACAAAGCCTTTTTGCAAAAGCCAAGTTTTGTTTGAGAATAAATGATAACCAAAGGAAATTGTGTTGGGGAAGCTGTAAGGAGATGATTAAGCTGTGGGTAGTAAGGCACCCTGGAGTATACAAGGTCTCAGGTTGTGGTTTTCTGTGGTGGTTTTTCCCCCCCAAATCAGTTGATGAGCAAGCGGTAAAATCAGCACTCACCTGGAGGTGCAGCACACAAGCATTGCAGGAGTTGTGAAACTAAAAATGCCAGAGTTATATAAGAAAATACACCGATGAATTGCTAGATCACATTTATTTCTTGTGCTCCGTGGCCAGTTATGTGAAGTTGTCCTATCACGTGTACGTTTTCTGTAAGTTTAACACATTTCATAAGATGCTTCCACGCTTCCTTTGGGGACAACCCTCCATGTCAACACGTTCACTTTGTGGAGCTTTTACTACATACCCTGTGGTTCTGTAAACGCAAAATTGTGTTGCTGTGCAGATGTGCTTCTGTGTTACGGGTGCAGGCAGTATCAGGAGCACTCAGCCATTGTTATTTATACATGTGCTAGAGAGCAGGATTTGCATCTGCAGAAGTCACGGAGAGAAGCGGGCTTTGTGGGCACAGAAGGGTTTTTTGGTTGGGTTTTTTTTTTTTATTTTACCCTAGATGTTGAGGCAGATGTAAGTGCTACTCATCAGCCTATGTGTGTATTGAAATTGTGACCAGATACATCACAGAAAAACTGTCTTAGCAGGATGCTACCCTATATGGTGTTATAGCTGCCTGACAAAAAATATTTCACAGTGCATGAACTCACATATATTAAGTAATCATAAATAAATTACATATGCCCAGAATCATGAACAAAAAGCTTGCCTGTAGGTTTATTTATTGCTTTTTTTTCCCCATTAACTTTCCACTAAGGTTCCAATCTGACAGCTAGTCTGTGTTGGTCAGTGACCTATCTGCTGCCAGAAGCCACTGATGGTTTCTAAGGGTGCAGGAGCCATCCCATCCCCCTCTGCTATACATATACAGATGTATAGCAAGTGTCTGCTAGTGAGGTGCTGTGGCGTGTTACACATGGAAATTTGGGAGCAGCTCAATAGTAGAGGAGCGTAGTCTAACTGTTATTGCTGAAACAGTGGGGTAACTTCTGGTTTGCTTCCAGTGGTTTTAATGGATCAATAATGCTATATTGTTCACAGAAATTACCTTTTGGAAGAAGGTTGAGAAGGAAAAAGGCAAATCTTTCACAAATTTAGAGCTTGGATTTAGTCTGTGTTACTGCAAACATAAAACATTCGCAGCATGTTTTTACTGGGTCATTCTTGCACAGCCCATCTATTTAATTTCTCTCATTTTATTTTCCTTCTTTTCGGCTAAGGCATAAGCCTCATCCCTCCTTTCAGTGCCCTAGGAGAGAAAGCTCTGGCTTCAGCAGTGGGTGAGGACTGGTAACCAGCCCTGGCTGGGGGTGCACGTTGCCACCCTCGTGGGCTCTCCCCACTTTTTTTTTTTTTTTTTTTTTTTTGTAAGGAGCTGAATTTGAATGCATTAACCATTTTCCCCAACAAACAGTAGGTTACACTTTCAAAATTACTTGTGTTTTTTACTTCCCATCCTCTTTGCCATCTGTCTGTAGATCTTAGTATGCAGTCTGTTAGGATTTGTCAATGAAGATTTTATTAAGATTTATTTAAAGTGGTGTTCAATCTTCCACTCTTTAATCCACGTTGGAAAAAAAAAAAAATTAAATAGTGAGAATCCGTAGCTGCTTTGTAACTAAATCACACTCACTTAACCCAGGAAAGAATGATTTCTAAAGAACTTCTGTCTCACAAGAGCTTAGTAGTTGTCTTGTTTATTATCTTGCTGTGGTTAAAATTGCCACAGTAGGGGGGGAAATGAAAAGAAAAATTGTTAATGCAGTTGTTTGTGTGGCTTGTCCTAGATATTATCGTTATCACTTTTTAATCTTTTCTTTTTTTCTAATGAGCAGAAGCAACTGTGAAATGAGAAAAATGCTGAAAACAAACAGTAAAACTATAAATAAAATGAATTCTTTTCATGTGATGCAAGTCAAGGGAAAAAAACCTAGCTCAATATGCTCTGGCTTCTTGACACTCAGGGTGTGATCAGAGATTACTTATCATCCACAGGAGAGTGGGAAGCAAGTTAATTAAAATTTTCCACCCTTTCACTGAATGAAATGTCTCCCAGTTTGAGACACGTTATTTGAACACTTCCTTTTCAGTAGAGCTCTGGCATGTACTTTCTACTTCTGGTGTTCAAATCCAATATTTACTAGCTAGAAAGAGCACTGGAATTTTCTTCTTACAGAACTTATGTTTCAAAACAGTATGTTTGAAATTTTATTTTCATTGTCTCTAATAATAATAGATAAAATATTTTTAATTATTGCATTAAACGTAAAATTAATACAATATGACTGTCTTCCTCTGGACCTGTCCCCCAGTGTATTGTTTGTTTAGAAGCATTTTTGCTTTGGAAAGTATTTAATATGGCACCAATTAAAGGTCTGTGTAACTGTGACTCCCGCTGGCACACAAATTCCAGTCGTGGGATGGGATTACCGCCGATGATTCAGGATGGGGAGGGAGTAGCCATTTCTTGTGGTCTTAAAGAAAGCTTCAATTATCTGTATTTGCAAGTAAGGAGCTTGAAGCCCACATGAATTACACCTGTTGATTCAGGAGTGACTCCTTTCTCTTGTCTACCATCTCCAAACGCGGCCAATTATTAGGAGTAGATTTTTCCCCCAGGGACCTGGGGAAGAGGTGTGGTGTCTGACTCCAGAGAACCGTCGTGCAGAGTTAGAGCGAGCTCCTTAAAGAGCGTGTGGAGCTCAGAGGAGGTGTGCACCTCTGCGTAGTATAATGTATACGCTTTGTTCCTCCAAACAGCCGAACGAGCAGATTGTGCTGTCAAGTGCCAGCACATACAAAAAATAAGAGGTCACCTTTTTGTAATAGTTGCACAGCATTCTTTTGACAGTTTTTTCCATTTTCAGATTTTTAAAAAAATAAATGATTCTTCAAGCCTCTAATTGACTTTAACCTTGAATTTATTTTTGGCTATCTTCACACTTTCGAATGTGCTTACCTGCTCTTTTCCTTTCTGCACCGTTGGGATTGTGAAATAAAACATCGTCTGCTGCAGATGATGCTTAATCCTGACAAGTCAGACAGGTCCAAAGCCAGCCTTGTCTCGCCACTCGGAGCCTGCAGGGACAGTGGGTTGTGGCTGGAGTGACAGCGTGTCCCTGAAACAATGGGGCTTCTGCAGCAGCCAAATGAGCTCTGTGTGGTATTGATGTCCTTCCTCGTTGCCGTAATCTCCTTCGGATTTTTGATGTTTGTTGTGCATCCTGATGGAAGAAGAAGGTTCTCCTTGCTAATTGCCAACCTTAGGCAATGAATTCAAAACAGAAATTCACTTTGCAATGTAAGATGTTGCTTGGGGCACAAACAAGGTCTGCTGTGCCAGTCTTTCCTGACCTGCTAGTCTTTCACCCTCAAATGAATGAGCTCTTTCTGGTCCCTTCACAAACCCTGTTTGATGGAGGGAATGTTTTGGTCAGATCCTTTTATGTGTTCTCCCAGGCATCTCGTGGTGGGCTTGCTGATGTTGGATGCTCTGACCTTATTCTTAATGCTCATGTTGGATATTTTCATCTTTATTTTTGGGAGGTGTTGTTGACCAATCTCGTAAATCTCAGTGTGTTATTGATGTGTTTTCTTGAGACATTAGCTCTTCAAGGCATGTCGATACGTCATAATTTTTGCATTACCCTTGGACACTCTATTGTAAAAACTGGAAGAGGGTGGAAATATCCAGCTTACAGAGGGAAATGTGAGCCTGAGGAGACTTGGAATCTACCACAATCACAGCTACAGGATAAGTTCTGATCGCTTCATGGTATTGCTCCCCTCTTGCAGGGCATCTCTTTCCTTTCCTGGAGTTAGAAGTTCTGGTCTCTACATGCTGATGTTGTAAAGCAGCAGTATCTCTGTAAATCCCTGAAAGCCTTTGTACAGAAACCAGAAGTAATGTTAGTAGACTGTTTTCTTGCATGCCCTTTCTGGAGTGGAGTTTTTAAACATTCTTCTTTTTAAGCAGGAGTGATACAGCTTCTTCAGCTGTTTGCATTTGTAGTCATGATCAGGTTTTTAATAGGTATAGTCAGGCAGCCATTCGGTTATGAAGATATCAAGTGACCTAAATTACAGTTGTTAGAAGAAAGGAATAGCTGAGATTGGAATTCACTAAAATACCTTGAAATGACTACAGCAGGATTTGGATTAGTTCTGATTAAATGACTATTTTATTACTGCAGGATAAATTGATTTTTTTTGGAGCTGCAAAACTATTGTGCCTTACCCAGTGTTGAGCTGTTAAAAGCTCTTTGCATGCACACGAAATCAGTGTGAGTGCCTGAGCTTTTTGGCAAATATAATTGTTATTCCAGTGGAATGTAGTTATATTTGTTGAGACTAGTAGTTGCCATTTGCCTGCTTTGTGTTTATTAAAATTAAAACCCAGTAAATATGCTCTAGCATCTATGCATTAAATTACTGGAAGTCTTGACACCGCACTGCAGCAGTCTTTGTTGGAACCACCACTGGTTCCTTCTGTGTGAATTACAGGGTCTGACATTTAGTAGAAAGAAAATTAGCAAGGCTCTGCTGGGTAGATCTGCACCCGGAGCCAGGCTTCTGCACTCAAAGGCAATGCCTTTGGTCTCATCCACGGATTTCCTAATTCAAAATAACATGGAAGTAAATGCCTGTTTGTGGGTGATAAAAGGAATGGACCTGTACTTATATTTTATTTTTGTTATTGTTGGCTGTTTTGCTTTTGGTCCAGCATAGTAGGGTAACCTGACATGTCAGTACAGATCCTCAGGGTTTGCTCTAGCCTAGACAAGAACAGAATCGAGCAAAGCAATGTTGTCGTTTTTTAACTACTTGAATATTTTTTTGCTTGGGAGGAGATAACTGGTAAAATACCATTCATTTGACCTGGTCAGATCTGGAATCAACTAAAGCTAGATGGATTACTCAGGCAGTGTAAAAACAAGATCACGGATGTTCTCCATTTTAAGCAAACTCATTTAACAGTTTGGGATGTATGGGGTGATTGGTCCTGTGTCTCATGTTTTTGAACGTTTTCCTTCCTGCCTCGCTGAACGTACAAAATGACCCACTTCAGTACAAAACCCCGTTCTCCCTTCCAGAAAACACACACACATGTACATTTTTTTTTTTCTTGTGAGGGTTTTTTTTTTGTGTGTGTGTGTCAAACTGAATGTCACACTCCAAGTGACGATGCTAACTGTTGATTTTTCTTTCCTAGGGAGTTGAAGTGCAGACAGATTACGTTCCGCTGCTGAATTCCCTTGCCGTGTATGGCTGGCAGCTGACGTGCGTGCTTCCTACTCCGATTGTGAAGACAAACAGGTAGGGAGGGGGTGGGTGCTGCCTTTTTGGTCAGGGAAGTTGCTGTGCAAGCGATTCTCTGTGCAGTTAGTGTGGATTTTCATGCACGCGTGCAGTAGCTGCCCTTGCAAACCCTGCTGCAGCTGTGCTCTGAGTTTTCCGAGCATCGCAAGCCACATGTGGCAGGAAGCACATGACTGGCAGGCAAAACACTGCAAAGTGGCAGTGTGGTTTCTGCATGAATTTTCTGGCTATTGTCTTTGCCTCTCTCAAAAATCCTTGACTGTAAAATTCCTGCTGTGGATCACCTGGTAACTCCTCTTAGAGCGAACACAAAACGCGTGGTAATGTTTGGAGAGGAATGTTGCCTGTGTGAAGAAAAGTCATTTGATTCTTCATCAGTGTTTGTCTAATGCTGCTGAGACACACAGTCTAGCTGAGCAGATTGTGTGTGTCATTACTCTAGTAGCCTTGTTTGATAATCACTCTACGGTCTGCTTTGCTATTATTAATATTCTGAGATTTTAAATATAAATGCAAGTCACTTAAAAATACTTTTCATAACTGTGGTGAAAAACAGTCATCCCACTTGTTAATCATGAAGATGGCGCTTTCTGAATTTTCACCGGTCGAGAATATATTTTTATATATATATAAGCATAATCAGTCATGATTTTTTTATCTTCAAAGAGTAAAAATATGCCCAGTTCTTTATGACATCTAGATGAAGACTACTCCTACACATAAAAACCTAAAATGTAAAGGCCATCTGTGCTGGGGGAAGAATGGTATTTAAGTTTTTCATATATGTTTAGCTATAGGAATGAATAGAAAATCACAATTATAATTTGTAAGCCCTGTCTCTTAAAGGTATCTGTGATTTTTTTTCCTCTCTTCTAGCTTTCTGTATCCCACTTATAAGTTCAGTAACAGAGGTCAGGCTGACGGGTCGGAAGGGCACCCACCCGACCTAACCGCTGGTGGTGTTGGGCTGTGCCTCCTGCCGTGCTGCAGGTCTGTAGGGAGCACCCAGCCCCATTCTGGATCAGTGCCCTGGCAGGGAGGGAGCACCCCAGTGTCACCGAGACGCTGCTATAGACAGGCACCAGGGTGCTTGGGTTTCTTGCTTTTTGTTCCAAACAATTTATTCTGTGTTTATACCCTAACGCTAAAATATTCAGCAAAAGTATGTCACAGGCTGACAGGCTCTGTCAGGCTGAACAGTTGCTCTTTTTTCCCCCCAGAACGCCAGGCTGCTCAAAGACACTGGGGACAGGCAGTGTTTAGGTCATTCTTCATTTTGCTCTTCTCTGACCTGCAGAAATAAATGACTGAGATGGATTTTCGCTTTGAATGATGCTGGATGTGAATTTAATTCATTCTCAGGAGTGTGCATTTGTTTCTTTTCAGGGAGGGGAATTTATCTACAAAGCAAATTGTATTTCTTCAGAGACCTTCTTTGCCCCAGAAAGCAAAGAAGAAGGAATCTAAGGTAAATAACCTTGAGTTCCTGGTTTCTTTGGTTTTTTTGTTGGTGAGATTACAATATTGCAATTGATTTCTTGTGGAAGTAAAAATGGCTTATTCAACATTTCAGTGATACAGTAGCAAGACACAAGGAATTGAAGTGTTCAAATGAAAGAAACACAGAATGCTGGTGTGATGTGAAAGCTCTCATATTTCACAACATTCTCTGTTGAGCCGATGGCAGCAGAAGAGATGTAGATTTCTCCCTACATAAATCAGCCATAAACCTTCATATGTGACTTAAAGTTCTCTGCCTAATGTTCACTGCCTGCAAGGTGGAACCAGTGTGGTTTTCTCTTACCTGTTGCCCGTCTTTTCTGTTTAAATTGCTCTCTCTTTCTTGCGATGTGTTTTGGTAGAGCCCAGCACAGTACAGGGCTGATCTTGGCTGGTGTTTCTCTCGGTTGTGTGAATGCGAATGAATTCTGCTAGAATTTAACCAAAAAAAAAAGCCTTCTGAATCCAGCTAAATTAGCTGAGAACATACCTGACAGCTAATGATGGATTTATGTGGATACACATACGTATTCCCATTTCCATTTTTTAAATGTGTAGCAATGGGAACTCCTGTCCAAACCTGTCACGCCGTACCGCTGAGAGGGAAATACAAGGAGCGGAAACTGGGAAAGTGCTGACCTTCCTACTGTACCCGAATTTGCCTTGCCATTTCGGTGTGCGAGGGATCAGAAAAGCCAGGAAGTATGGAAAAGATCTCTGAAACCACATGGTGAAAAGGTTGCTAGTTAATACAGCACTAACGTGAGTGCTGGCTAGCCCAGCATCACCCGAAGGGGTGGTGACCTCAAGATCCCTGCAGAAGCTGAGCTGGGGTAGGAGGTTGAGAACCCTAAGTGGAGCTGAGCACTAGGAGCATTTTACCCAACATTTGAGATAATTACCGATAGTTTTCATCTATAAAGCTCTCGCTATTTTGGAGCCCGGTTCTGTGAAAGTCATCTTTTAGATAGAGTGGAGACCAGGAGAGTATTTGAACTGACTGAAGTAGAAAAGAACCACTGGGAGCATAGCTATGATTTAGGATTTATCCTCTCTCATTAGCAAAGCTGAAGCCCAGAGTATTCTGCGAACATGTTACAAAGCCCATCTTTCTTGGTTTTTCTCTTTGTTTTCAGGTGATTCTGAGGATCTTGGGATTGAGGGCTGGAGTGCCTGTGTTTGGTCATTCTTTTCCTACCACTGTGTGTGGTTTTAATGGGGGAGGGGTGGGAACCCGTAAGAAATTGTATGTCTTCAAATAGAGAAATTAGTACGATACCGATTTCTTGTATTATAATAACAAATACATCCCATCCAGATGACTCAAAACTTTGTTTGAATTTTTTTCTTTTGGGGATATTAAAAATGTACTTAGCAATGTCTGGTTGACAAAACAAGGGATTTACTCATTGGCAGTATGAAATATACAGACATATTTAAGGACAAAAATCGCTACAGCAAGTTTTCAAACCAAAGGTCAAGGAAAAATGGGGTACATTGATTATAGTTAATTAACAAGACTGGTTCAACGTCTGTAAGTGGTGGTTGTGAGTCACATCAAAGACGCCAAACCTAGCATTTAAGTTGCTGAATATTCTGCACTTACGTCATCACAGGCTCTTGGGGTTTTTTTACCTTGTGATACGGTGTGTCTAAAATGTTTATAGATAACCCCTTGGAGGAGGGAAATAGGCTTATAAGATTAAAAGGACATTGCAGTGTTGGCAACTGATCCATCCTCTATTTATGCACACCGGCAAACTGCTGTTCATTTAGCGAAAGGAAACGCGCAAGGCGTGTTGCAACTTATTTTTTTGTCAGTAAGACAGAAGTACTTTTATTAGTGCAATATTCAGTCAGTGATAAGATAATCAGATGCATTCACTTTATGCAAAAGTGACGCTTATTTCAGCAGAAACTCTGTGCATTTTTGGTGAAATATAAATACCTGAGTAAGTATAGATACATTTGCATATACACACAGAGTCTCCTACAGTTTGATCTTTATCACATTTAGGGCCCTGATCTTACCTTCCGTTAAAGGGGAGCTGTGGGTGCCCAGCACTTCTGCAAATCAAAGAGGAAAATATTCAGGTGTCTCTGAATTTTGAGTAGTTGTGCCGTAGAACTGGGATGGTATCCTTCCTCTTTCTCTAAATTGTAATGATATTTAAGTGAAAGATAGCTTCCTGTAAGTAAAACCAAGAAGAATCTTGTGAAGGCCAGTTTCTTCTTTTTATTTTTCTTTTGCCATTAAGTTCTGGCTAGCAGAAGGAAAGAGCATTGCTCCATCTTTGTAATCTAATAAACTTAATAGGTTCTGAATGGCTTTTTGATTAAGTACCTAGATGAAAAATTTATGAACATGAGTCCTTCTTTGGACCAACCTCAGCTCAAACCTGGTTGCACTGGAGAAGTGGCTTTTGGACCACACCTGAATTTGCTGAACGTGCTGATGAGATTGTTGGTGCCATCCAAACCTGACCCCCTAACCAATCCCCGAGTTCCCATAGCACGGACACTGCTGATGAAATGGTTGTGCACGTTCACGTGTACTTGGAAAACTCGCGTAGGATGGCTCAGCAGTGGCTTGGAATGTGGTCTGGCTTTCCTTGGGAAGGTCCATCTATTTTTTGACAAATAGCACACAAATTTTGACAAATTAATGGCATATTTGTCAACTTTTATATATGTTACACCTGTCGAGTCAGGTGTAACATATATATATATATAAATATAACGAGAATATTTCAAGGTAGTGCTAGGGTTTTTTGTTTGGGTTGGTTTTTTTTTTGGTAACAGTAGTTAAAACAGTTTTTCTGAAAGGGCGGCTGTGGCAAGTGCTGCAAGAGGCAGCCTCGTGCTTTCTCATCAAAAAACACTTGTACAAATGGTTCAGAATGTTTTACTGTTTGGGTATAGTCTTGGATATGGTGCTAGTTCTGCTGCTGACCTGGTGAAAAACCTTGGAGTAATGCCGTAGGATTGCTTCTTCTGTCTGCGCTTGTGCAGCTTTGCGTATTCTTGCTTTCCACCCAGTGCAGGTTGGCTGCCAGGGTCTGTCGGCCTCAACAGACACAGCATGTGGAGAGGAACCCTCTAGGAACAGCAGAAGCAGGATGCATCACAGTCTCCTCTCTGTGTATTACATATATATGTGTAGGCACAAATGATCTTAAGCCATCTGATGTAGTCGTGTATTTATTTATTTTTTTTAACTTTAGGTCTTTTTGGTCAAACTACTCTTTAAATTAAAGCTAAATAATATAAACTTTTCTGCTCAGGAAAACAAATGTCCATGTGAGATTGTCTCTAATGGTCTTTAACCTTTGGATCTCTTATTCGTAGTTTCACTGGAGGTTCTCCAAAGAAGACATGCACAACAAACAAATAAAGAATTCCACAAAGGCTAAGTTAAGCACTAGGGAGAAGCAAGTGGCCGAGGAGAAGCAGGAATTTGAAGTCACAGAGAACACAAGAAACTTAGAAGCACAAATCTCAACAGCAGGCAAGCCTGATCCAGAACAGCAGCTAGATGCCGTCATAGACTTGGGAGATGAGGTAGCTGGGACCAACAACAGGGGTCCCCATCATGACGGGGTGTCAGAAGAAGCGTGTCCTGCCAGTTCCACCGATGACAATGAAACGCAGGTCTGCCTCAGCCAGAGTGCTTCTGGCTCCTGTGCAGACCAGGTAACAGAGGGGGGAGGCTGCGCACCAGGCTCGGATGGCTTTGGCTTCGATGGCAGTGATGGGGCAGGGCTGGACGTGGACTGTTCCTGTGAGTAAGAGCTACAGTTCAAGAATCCTGTGAGTTGCTGATACTTTGCCAAGACAGAAGAACAGATTTTGCCAATCGCCATCGCTAACTCATTGCTCAATTCAGCATTTCTTTGGCATTGTACTTACTTTGGTCCTTAGCACACCGATACCTTGATGTTTTAAGTAACTACAGGGCCCGGGCTTTTTAACCCACAGAAATTAATTGCAGAATTCCGTCTGCTGTACAGAGTGGGAAATGCCCTATGCTATCTCCTAGAGCTACACCTGAAATTAAAAACTAGGGACAGAAAACATGCTTGGGTGTTTCTATGACCAACCTTCACCATCTAGGTTTGTGTCTAGGTCAGGGCAAACATTCCACTCGGTCAGATTTTACTCTGTAATACTTTCTTGTCCTTTTATCTTTGCTGGAGAAGTTATTGTGCCATATGTTATTTTGTCATTAAGCTTGTAGTGTCATGAAAATGGTATTTGGACTTAAACAGGCTGAAATTGGAAAGCTTAGATAAGGTGGCTTTTATCTGTATTTATCTCAAATAGCATACTTACTGATGGTATTCTCTTCTGAATTTTATTAACCCTTGCAGATCTTTAAGCAATAAGCAAATCGTGTACCTATTTTAGGCACACTGGGTAAACAAACGCCATGGTAAATTTGTGCGAGGCAGATGATTCCAATATAAAATGCAATTTCCTATTTGCTCGCATTTACGTTCTCTTTGCCAGTCAACAGTTAATCAACATTCAGGGGGGCTTCAGGAGGTAGAAAAATGGGAAACAAAAAAGCAGGTCAAATGTACTTCTTTCAGCGGCTATCTTCACTAAAATTGGAATTAGATGTTACCTCCTGACCCTTGCAGGTAATTTTGCACCACTTTCTCACTCTTACGAAATACATTGTGAGAAAGAACTGAAATGTACACAGGGGTCAGTGGCCAAAAAATGTCACTAAAAAACATTACAAAATGCAAATACCTTAATGGGGGGGAGGGGGTTTATATGAGTAACCATATTTTGGGACTGATACCTAACAGAATTCTGTAAAATTACCAACATTTCTATGTTTGGAGCTACATTAAAATATTTACAAGTGAATGTACATGTGTAATATAGTTTCTATGCAATGTTCTCCAAGTACATCAGTATTCTTAAAAATGTAGGAAATAGTGGTTTCTCTTTTCTTAACTTCCTTCATCCTTATTTAGAAGCAGTCAAGTCATCTGGTAACAAGGTAAGAAATACGTTCTAAATTCCTCTGCTTTTTTTTTTTTTTTTTTTTTTTGTAAAAAAGCAAGAGCTCTGTAAGTGATTTGCTGTTTTTTCCCTTGACTGATTTGTGCTTGATAATTTTCCTTAGTCTTCAAATCAAAACGCTGTACAAAGAACTATGCTCTGTGTCAAATGCGTTCCTAGAGTGGTTCAAAAGCATCTTCCACACCTAAAAATTATACAGTTGATAGAACATTGCAGAGAAGGGAAAAATCATATCACTTTGAATATTCATTAATTGGAACAGCACTCAAGTTTGAACCATTTGATTTCACACACACAAAGCACGGTGGTATTTTTTGATTGATTAAAGAGGATTTTTTATTTTAAATTCAGGGGTTTAACCACAGGGCTATAAGTAACTTCAATTTCTGGTGGTATTTTTCAGTTATTTCATTCTGTTTCTTGAGATTAGACTGGAGTTCCAATAGCCTCAAAAATAGGTTGTTTCAGTTGTTCTGCTTGAATACAAGGTCTCTGCTTTGTACAGTTTTAAGTACCTGTTTGCAAATTTTATCAGCGTAAGATCCTTCTAGTGATGGCTTCTATTTCAAGGACTTGATTTGTATTAATCTTGTTTAAAAATTCACTCTATTTAATGAACGTTTTACTAGTTGAAAGTGTTGCAGTAGAAAGAACTCTCTAAATACTTTTGAATAGAAAGCACCTACTGTATTGTGATTTGACCTTGTTTAACTGGATCCCAACTGCTTACAAAAAAGAGAAATAAAGGTCATGAGGTGATTTCTTACTTGCGATGCTTGCACAACTGTCAGGAATTTGTCCCCAAAAGGAGAAACCCAGGGTCTCTATGTGGTGATGGAGGGGAACCTCCGTGTGAGCGAATTAGCTGCAGTTACTAGTGCTAGAGAACTGGTGCTTGGTCTTCTGTCACCAGTCTGACAGGGGTCTGTGAGGAAGTTGCACTTGTTTAAGTGAAAGTTTGGTTTAAAACTTTTCCTGGAAGTGCTGGAGCGGCTTAGGGTTGGGATGCTTCGAAGAGAATGTTGGTGTTTTTTCAGTTTAAAAATGACAAACGGTTTTCGTTTTATTGTCACACCGTCGGTTCCAGCTCCTCTGGGTTAGCTCAGCTGAGCTGTGTGCGTGCTTTCACCGCGCCCCGGTCTCGGGTAAACGGTGTGAGCTAAAATTGGCTGGTGGCAGGATGGTACGGGGTGCTGGGGAGGTGCCACGGTCCACTCGGCGGACTAGTGATGGTTCGTTAACTAACTATGATCTCGAAGCGCAAAAATCACGGCGACCACGCCAAGGGGTTATGGTTTAATCAAACAGCACAGTTTTATTGTTTGCCTGTAAAGCGGCGTGCCATAGGTAGGAAGACAGAAAGTGAAGAAAAGATAAAGTAAAAAGAAAAGGGAAGAGGATTATAGCTACCACCATGGGTCCAAGGCATCCCGATGGTCCCAGGTCCAGGCAGCGTCCTGCCAGTCCTTCCGATCGTCGTGATCCTTGGTGGGGAAGATCTCCAAAGTTCAGTTGCCAAGGAACAGTCTTTTATGCCAAGCAGCACACCTCGCTCCTCCTCTGGTCCGTGGATTGTTGCCAGTCTCCATCTTCTCGAGCCAGGTTATCATGCGTGTCCAAAGAGGAGTGCCCAAGGCGTGGTTTGCCTTAGAGGCGGGTGGCTTCAGACAGGAGGTGTGTTTTTGTATTATAATGACGTTACAATGGAGAAAGTTCACCTGACGTTTATGTTTTCTGGTTCGTTGTTATGACCGCGGTTGTGATCCATCTTCTGGATAGAGGTTATGCGGCCTTATCGTAGTTGTTCCTTTCAGTCCCAGGTGGCAGGGAGCGGCACCGCACTCCTCGTACCGTGCAGTTCTCTTTGCCAGGGTCTTTGTGTCTTGGTGTCCATGAGGACCACATTCCATCTCCAGGTCTCTGTTGGCAATGTTGAGACAATATTGTTCTCTTTAGACCAACTCAACTGGGGCACAGCACAGGCTCTGCAGCACCTACCCACGTCTTATCTCAGCTGCCTTTGCCATTCGGGGCTTGGAGAAGCAAGGCTACCAGAGCGGGCGAGGAAGTGAAAGCCAGGCAAGCCGTCATCACCTTATTTGAAGCCTGACTGGAGAAGAGAAAGGGCCAGAGCTGAGTTCCTGTCTCTGAAAACCTGACCGGTGTGGGGAAACACGTCGGCATGGATGTGGGAGAAGCTGGAGTGGGAGCCTGGCTGCAGAGGTACGGCCCCAACCTTCAGCTCACGAGGGCAGGGCAGCACTCCATACTGACTTCTTACCCAGAGAAGCCACGGGTACTCCGAGCCACCAGCTCTTCACCCAGCAGAAGGTGAAGAGAAGCCAGGCCCTTTCCCACAGAGAGCCACCCTTTTAAGCTAAATCTATTTATTTGCGCCCCCCCCCCCCCCCCCCCCCCCAGGCTAGGCAGAATGTCCCAGTAAGGATGCTAACTAATCTCACCATGTCTCTCTTGTAAGGGAAGGAGACACCAGTGAGTATTGCCGGCATGGCTAGGGAAGGAGCTGACGGGTTGTGCCACCACGTTACCAATGCTGGCTGACGACAAACATGGCACCTTGGTGTGTTTTAACGTGAACGTGGCCTCGTTAGACCAACAAAACTCGCATGTGTAGATCAGTCCCAAGAGTTGCCCGTCTCCGGGGGAGGCGCACAGAGGCTACTCTCGGAAGAAGGAGTTACGCGTGCTGGCGTTTAGAGCAAGTGGTCATCTGGACAAGGCAACGGTTGTTACGTGGGATGACTTCAAAGGAGAAAAATCCAGCTCGGGGAAGTGAAGAAATGTCAAAGCCGAGTGAAGATGGCAAAGAGGAGCGGCTGAGTTAAATGGAGGATGGAAAAGGGGTTTTATATTGAAACAGTTTGGGGCAGGGGTAGAACTAAGATGGGTAGAAGTCCAAAATGTTGCAGCATCATGATGAAAACAGTTTATGTAGAGGTTAAATGCACAAACGATTTGACTGGCACTTCATCTGGCATAATTTCTTTGATTATTGGATCTACACACTTGAAAACTGTATAATTAGAATAGCTCAAAGTAGCTTTAATATATGCATGGAAATGAAGCTAAGTACAAAACAATATACTTTTTCTTTTTTTTCTTTCTCCTATTTTGGCTCCTCTGTCAGCCTGAGTTTCTGAGGTGAGCAGAGGAAGGGCTCTGCATTTGGATACCCTGCTTTTTCTTTGTAGTTGCCGTGACTGTACATTTGCCTCAGGGAGCCAATTATAGGGCAGAAATAAAAGCACCATCAGCTTTTCATGCAGGAATTTCCCGGAACTGAAGAGTGTAAGAAGAGCACGTACTAATTTCTTGCTGATAAATGCTGCTCAGAAGTATGAGGAATGCTGCCTAACAATACCAACGCACCTATGAATTAAGAGTTGTAGATGCAATTCGTGTGTCTCCAAGGCTGTTAGTGGAGATGTGCTTCTGCTTTTAAAAGGCGATCCTCGCCAACACCTCCGGCAGCAGAAAGGTGCCTGTGGTGCTGAATGTGGCAGCTGACGCTAATCAGTACCTTACCTATACGCTGAAGGGGGGAAAAAAGGCTTTTCAATGTAAGTGCTTTCCGTTATTCACTCTAAAAGCACCCTACGAACTAAAATGATGTAAGGATAACTGAATAGCCACCCTTTTCCCCAGTTAATTAATGCAAATCCTATAGGAATACTTCATACTCATTGTACCAGACAAGCACACAGCAAACTGGTAAAATAAATGTCATGGGAAGAAGAAAAAGATTCAGTCTAATAAGGCTGTAATGCCAGGTAACTCACAAGCCATCTCACTAAGCTTACTAAATGTGTAGATGGATATGTCACTCCTTATACTTGGCTGCAAAAAAAGTATCATCTGTGGTTTTTCCCCTTAGTTTTCTCCTTACCTGATGACACAAATGTAAGAGGAGTAAACATTTTCTAAGATTACATGCTATGAGTTGACAATGTGATGAGAATATTTCTCCAACTCGGTAGCTGCTGAACAGCAGGGCTTGCTCTCTGTTCCCAACACTGTAGGCCAATAGCACATTTATTTCTTTGTAAAGCCGGTATTTATTTAGGTTAATTTTCCTGGTTTTCTTTTTCTCTTCAGTTCTGGTGGGATTAGATCCAATACTAGACTTTAAGGTGAAACCGATGTTTCACTACAAAAGCACTAAACTCTAGAAAGAAGACGCTTCCAAAAGATTCTTAAGGGTCAACAGGAAAAGGCTACAAAGGAAGGGGATATTAACAACTTTCCTGGCTTCTTGGCTCAGAAATGGCATTTATTACCAGTCCGTGCATTACGGAATGAAGGTGTTCTGTGCCCTTTGGCAGGATAACTGTTCAAGGGAAGAAAGAGCTTCTTGTTAACAGTAACTGAGGTTACTGGCATTTTGGGGGTGGGGAGGGATGAATTATGTTTTCCTCCTCCACCTTTTGGCGCTCTGTGTATGTGTTTAAGACCACGCTTCAAGCGGGTGAGCCCATACAATTAGAGATGTGTCGTTGCCCCACAGCGCTCAATCTGAGCATAACCGGGGATGACAGAAAGAGGTTAGAGGGAAAAGAGGATGATTACAGAAGCAAAGGGTTTTGAAATGCCTTTTATTAAATGGACGTTTTGGTGCAGGTCTGAGGAGTGGCTTGTGAAAGAGATGGCATTTGGGCTGAAAAAAGCCTGTGCATTAAGGGGGAAAAAAAACAGTAAACCAGTTTATAATCCACTTAATGATTTAAGTCATAAGAAAAAAAAACACCAAACATTTAAAGGCTTTGCAGAAACATTACACTGTTAAAATATGCAGGAGCCTAGTGCGTGGTTTTTATTTTAGGACACCAGTACTTCCCGATAGCAATGTATTGCACATTTCTAGAAAAAAAAACCCTGCTTCCTTCAAGCATCAAGCTCTGACATGTCGATTGTGATCTTTGTGAACACAAAATCCTCTTGGTTTTATTTTTTGTGACAAGCACGCTGTCCCATTTACATTCTAGAGTGAACAAACGGAACCATTCCTTGAAACAGGGGTACTCGGAAAGAATCTTCCTCTCGTTTGAGTAGGAAGGAATTTGATGAGCCATCCCCTCTGGGTCTGCAGCGACTGCTGAGGAGGCAAGTAATTTTAGCTTGATGTAGCGACACATGGTACAGAAGCACAAACCTGAGTGGATGAGGCTGCTGCGGGCACCAGATGAAAACTTACAGGCAAACCTTCATCGTGGTACTGTCCCCAAAAGGCAACTCTTTAAGGTCTGTCATTCGGCGTCACCTCTTCCTGACCGAAATCACAGCCCATTCCTTCAGTTCTGTTTATTCTGAGCTGCAGTAAGTGTGGATTTTTCTCTTTGGTGTTCAGGAGGCACTAGGGTTGTTTCAGTTGTTCAACCAACTTGTGTAGCAATTACAATAGTAGCCTTGTGCTGCACCCAAAGCAAGGGCCTGGAGTTTCCCAGTTCAGCTGTCTCACTGGGTTTTGAGGATAAAGTGAATGTGGATGCAGCAGCAGGTATCCTACAAGCTGTAAAACTTATCAAAAGGCTGATAAAAAATAGTTAAGACTAGAGGCTAAACTCGGCAGCGTGACACTGAAACGGTCTCTTGGGAGAGAACTGCAGCTGGGCTGGAGGCTTTTTTAGCCAAGCACGGGGAAGTCGTGCTTGAAAAATAAAGTGCTTCACACCAACAGTCCCGTTACAGGCTGGAAATTGGGTGATGGGATTGATATTTTTGCAACCTCTGTTTAAGGCAGAGCAGAGGAATGCTGATGGCACAAACCTTGCTGCCTCTTTGACTGTTGTCTGAAACATTTAACTCGAGGAAAAGAGCCACTAACAAAGAGAAAGCCTTATCTGTTTAACATTTTAGTCATTCAATAATAATTTAGTATTTTGAATAATTTAAAGGTGCCTTATTGAGGTCTTCTAATGTACAATGGGAATCTCTACCACTTCAGGACCTGAACTGTCCATACAGTCCATAATTAATGAACTCATTATGGCTTTTTGTTAGTGTCCTCCTTTCTATGATGAGTTTTTTTGCCAGCTGGGGGAAGGTGCTTCATTCAAGAAGCGCTTAGGTGTCAGCCATTACACCCGGAGGTACACTAAGACCTTAAAGGACCCTTAACTTTGCAGAGACTTTTTTTCCAAACAGAATTGGTGCGTGCTGGAGCCCTCTAATACTGTGTACCACCGCAGGATCACAGGAATTCCAGGTCCTGGCAGTTGCTAGCCATTGCTGCTTTTGAGGACGCGGCACGTGCAAGCACCAGCAAGGGATACAGGCTCACATGAATAACTCCGACCAGTCCTGTCAGAGGCTAACAGATTCTTCATGCTTTTGTACTCCATACTTACGAATAGGATTATGAAGAAACGTCTTCTATTGTCAACACAGTTGACTGACTTAAATAAGCCACATAAAAGGGGTGTTTTTTTCTTTTAACAAGAAGTGGCAGGAGAAGGAAGTCGCAAGGCAGCATCTACTTCTATAAAAATATTAATTTATTATATAGAACTGGGGAAGGCAGCGTGTCGACTCATTAGCACAAGAATTTGGAGCAGATTCAGAAGTTGTGGCCTGAATTATTATTTATTTTAAACTGACCTGGCTTTACTGCACAACTAATTCTCTGCAACTGCTGAATCAGGCACTGAAAGTCTTTTAAAGGCTGACTAACAAAACGAGTGTAGAAAGTGAAAATATGCTGCTACCAGAAGAACTAGGCAAGCCATCAAAAAACCAGAACAGTTAATGCCTTTAATATAAAATCACTTTTTCTTCCCCCAAAAGCAGCAGCACTGTATTACAGGTGTATTACAGTTAAATTAAAGGAACACCATCATGACTGAGGATGCCTTCTCTGTATGAAGCGGCATCTGGCAAATAATTCATAGTCCATTTCTGTACTTTTCAGCTTCTCAAAATACACTAAAAAAATATATACTTTCTGTTCAGCAGGTGTTACTACCACCACTTCTCAAAGAAAACACAGTTTCTAGGAACGCCAATGTTAGACAGTAGTTTGGATATAGATTCTATCATTGGAGGTGGACCGCAAATGTACCATAAAGTATCTTTAGACACATGCTTTTCCAGATCCTTTTCAGATATTCTTCCCTCTGACAAAGAAAAAAGCAAGAAATGAGAGCAAATATTAATAATGATATAATTTCAAAAAGAACGACTGGTTAGAGCTATTTCAAGCACTGATTTCTTAAAAATGCCAGGCCTGTTTAAGGATAATAAATAGCAAGATTTGAGGTTTCCAAAACCATTAGTTCTTCTGGGGATTTAGATTAGTACTTCCAGCTGGAATGCCTGGGAAGAGGAACATGGCTTACATAAAACCAAAAATCCCACATGCAGATGATAAATAAATAGGTAAGTATCTCTTAACACAAATTCAACAGAAATGAACAAACAGCTTATCCTTCACCAATCCCACCTTAAGTGAGGTAACTTTGCTTAATAGTTTCTGGGATAAAGTTTGCAGTGGGAAATACCAGTATAAAGTTTAGAACTGACAGAGAAATGAAAACAAAAACTGCAAAGGGAATTTTCTTCTCCAAAACATAAGATGTAGAGTGAAATTACTTAGGTTTAACTCTTAACTCATTTTGAATCTTTAAGTGGAAAAAATACTAAATTATATGAGGATGTAATCAAACTTAGACTTTAGATATAATCTCTGTATACTGCCATTATATTTACCTGTAACATGTGGCTGAAGTTCTTTACAGATCTGTGAACTCTGTTGGGTAACGTGGAAACGACATGTGATCTTCCCAGGAAATGCATTCATCAAACCAAGAATATTTTTCTGTAATGTTAAACACACTTGCTTATACCACAGGCCATTAAATCAAAGCAGATGTATGCACACAGTCCCAGAACACCGGTGATTGTTACTGAGTACCAAGACTCTTGCATTTCAGAGCTGAGATCTTGATGGGTTTGATTTCACAGAGCTGACCTGCACACGGAAGTTCCACACCTGGAATGTGAATATACTACCAACTACGGTCTTAGGACTTTTCTCCTTTTTTGCAGTAGGTTGCAATTTGTAAGATTTGGACCTAAGAACCAGTTACGTTCTTTCCCGATTTCTTCCCCGTATAGATTCTTACCATTTCCTCCTTCCAGTTCCATATGGGTTTTCCATTTAAAAACCCCCTGCAGTATGTATTCACCATTTGTTAGGAACTTCTCGAGTCTCGTCTGCTTTATCTGGTAAGATTACCAGACCGATCCTTTACTCTCTCGTGTTCTCCAAGTAAAATCAACTACAGTGGTAATGGTAAATGCTATTTTTACCAGAGTAGAAACTGTAATTTTCAGTTCCCTAAGTCACAACTGTGATAGTTACCACCAAAAACGCAGCGGCTTCAGTTCAAATCACAATAAAAAACCCCAAACCTGTCAGTCAGATGCTGCAGTTAGTTCTGAAACTAAGATTTAGTTATTGTCTAGATTCTGCGCTATTTGGGATTTTCACTGCTGGAATAGACACTGGAATTCTTTCTTAAAATATTCTGAAATAAAGATACCTTCTACTCTGTCATTAGGTAAATTAGCTCATTTTTTTAAATGTGTTTGCTTGCTAACTAGTTATTACACTGAACTGTCTGCCATGGGTTGCTTAACAAAAAACCCCAGACATTCTACTTTATAGACAAACCTGTTTCTGGCTCCCTGAAGAGACGCGGAATGAGGAGCAGCACAGACCAACGCTGCTGTACGCCACTCCACTACCACCTCTAACACTCTCCTGCTTTCACTGCCCTGGATGCGACTCTAAACTTCTGTCCCCTTCATATGGAACCACATACAATTTGATAGCATTTTGGAAACAGATTATGTCCTGCCAAGTTGAAATCCTAGCACCAAGCCAGAAAGCACGCCCAAGGTAGAACTTAAATAATCGGGCAGTCATCCGCAACACCTGGTGGTAAGCCATCACTCTGTAATGCGGTGACATGGACAGAAAGTGGCAAATACATGTGAGATCAACCGCCAAAGTAGTATTTTCTAGTATCCTAAGGCAAGAGGATACTTTAACTGAAACGCTCCCTTTAACTGAAATGAAGGAGAATTTCAACAGCTCAGCAGGCTCCTCACAGCCTAGGGAGTCAGTGCACAAAGACGACAGCTGAGCAATATAGACCTAAGGGAGAAGACCTATCCCTCAGTGTCCCAGCCACGGTAGGGAAAGAAGGGTCACATTCAGTCCTCGTGAAATCAAGAAAACCCACAGCTAGATGGCATCTTGAAGCAGCAAAGTTAGTATGCTGTCTTGTATTTCTAACACCGTATGCTTCTACCATTGTAAACAATGAGGTTCTCGAAAGCAGCGCATCAGCCTGTGAAAGGAGAGCACATCAAAGGCCAGTATTAAACCAATTACTTGAGCGTTGCCCTTTGTCCTTGTCAGCCTACACACAGGTGCTTCTACAGGGAACAGGTCCTCCAAACCATGAGTGCCAACCTAGCGGTTCCTCACAGAGATTTGTACAGATGTATATCACATGAGCATTAGGACTAGTAATCCTGCTTCCTCAGTCCTCTGCGCAGAAGTAAAGAATTTTCATATATATGTTCTAGATTTGAGGGACACGTGAAGAATGAACAGAAGGATGTTTTTTAAGCACTGCAACATATCATTGTGTTCTCTTCTCTCCCAGAAGCTCAAGTGCAAAAGCACTGCTGTCGTAACACTGCTGAGATGGAACTCGGGAGATGCCTAGCTCCTGTGCTGAAAAACATTGTGAACAGACTGGGTGATGAGTCGTTGGCCAAATGGAAGAGCAGCTAGGTTCCAGTTTGTTATTCTGCTTCTAGCCACAAACAAATGACTTTTCAAAGAAAGCAAACATCTTCACATCTAGAAACATGGTAGAAGTACAGAAGAAAAACTAGTGATGGAACCTATACACAATTTCCGGAATCATGATAGATTTTCACCTTTATCTTACAACCAAAAGCTTTCAATACTGCAAAGAAACCTAAATCAGCTGCCTCTTCATAGAAGCTGTGCTGATTTGACCCAAAAATGTTATCAGTGAGCCTTAATGGCTGAGTGTGACAACTGAACTTTAACTGCTAAGTAAATGTTGACGAAGTACTTACTACACAAGCAATTTTACAAAGGGTTATAAATCCTTCAGTCATACACTAGTATCCAATAGTAACTACTGCATTATCAATAAAGCTCAGCTATTATTTTAGAAAGCATTTCCTTTGGTCGTAATTGCTCTTGCCGGTCTTTAAATTCAATACAATCTATACTGAGACTATGTGGTTTCAGTATTACAGCATATAGCATTATGCATACCATTAGTGTGTGTATACACATCTATCTTACAGTATAGATAAGCTTTAGTATATTATGATGCTCTCGTGAAATTACAGTAAAATGTAGGGCTGTAGTAAAATTTAGGCCTAATTGACTTAGCAGTTAAGTCCATGGGTCAAGCTATGTCCAATGCAAGCCTTAATTTGTACACTGGCACAAGTAACTAACAAAACACACACAGGATTTGAGGCAGAAAACACAGGATTCGAGGCAGAAAATGACTTTTGTCTCTGTACAGTGTGTTACGCAGAGGGCCTCTCTGGAATTTGGCAACAGAATGATACACACACTAACAGCTAAGTATCTGAGATCTATTTAAAAAAAAACCACTTTTTTTTACCTTAAATAAAAGGTCACTTGTAGTTTTTGCACTGTAGTACAGCTTCACTGTTCCCATTTTGTATCCATTTCCTTTACCCTCTTGGTATCCATGAAGATCTGCTATATGTAGCAGTATAGAAAACAATGGGTTAATTCCAACACCTCCTGCTATCAGCACTAGTTTTACAGGGGAGTCACCAGGCTGAGGATCAAAGAAGAAATCACCTCCCACTCGAAGGGCCACTTCTGAGTCAACAGTACACTAGGATGGAAAAGAAGATATTTAATTTCAAAACTAAAAGCAGAAGTTGAAATATTACTGTTCTTGCACCACAGTCACAGGACTCGCTGGGCTGTGATTTTTTTTATTTTTATTGACCAGTGAGGCAAAACTGAAATACCTTAAAATAAAGAGTTTCCAGCTAACTGAAGCAATCAGTTCCAGTGTCTCTAGGAATCTAGTTCTACTTTCAAAAGTTTCAGTCTTCTGATAAGGCAGGATGGTGACTCCCCCTTCCCACCCCCATAAGAGTTGAAAGACGAATGATTCATGCCAGAGCAGTATGTGGTTGTGAAAACCCGAGGTTAACATGTGAGATCACACTTTTACTCAAACCCAGGCTCCCGTCAAAAAAGGCCTTGCTATGAGGTCACAGAAGGAAGTCAGAATGAGTTGCACAGATGCAAAAGGTTTTTTTTCCGTCCCCACTCCTAAAAAATAAAACACACCCAGAAGTGAAGCAAGTATCCACAAAAATATTT
Source organism: Falco biarmicus (assembly GCF_023638135.1). Taxonomy (NCBI): domain Eukaryota; kingdom Metazoa; phylum Chordata; class Aves; order Falconiformes; family Falconidae; genus Falco; species Falco biarmicus. The sequence continues at coordinate 5,117,558 of NC_079291.1, read as the reverse complement.
CCTGCAGAACCACTTCTGCATTTCCACCTGCAGAGCTGCAGAATAAGAAAAATTAGGGGGAAACCTCCTCTCCTCCTCTCCACTTGAACATAAATTATCTCCTAGGGAAATCTGCCAAAGCATGTTTTTTTGATGCATGGAACACTAAAGCTAAACCAAAAATAAAACATTTGGGTCAGTATCATCGTGGTAAACCAGCACTGCATCCCAGTATGAGGGGCGAAACTGCAGTACAGAGAAGTCAGGTGAGTTCTCCCACATCACTGCAAGGTAACAACAAATCGGAGCGAAACACAGAACTCATTTCAGGCCATATATAGTGTTTAAAAAATAAAAAGAATAGGGAAACTAATGAAGGTGGGACAGGAGGAAAGAAAAAAAGCAAAGCTACAGGAACTGCTGATAAATTAGCAGTCACTCACTCACAGAATAAAAACACTCCCTCCAAAAAAACTTTTGATATCAGGAAACAGTAACTAAACCAAAAGGATTTCCATTAACGACAACTGTGTTGTCAGCAAAGATCTAAACACGTAACAATTCCACCAGGATGAAGGAGGAGACCCTTGGATGCAGGTACTGCACAGAACAGAGAGGTTCCTGAAGTAGTGAGCATTAACCATTAACAACCCCCGACATTTCTTGCCTTTCTTAATTACTGCATGAAGTATTCCCTCTCAATTATAGTGTAAGAAAACCAGCACTCAGGTGAAAATAATTTCTCTCTCCCTTTTCAGTATACACTGCCAGGCTTTCCTACCATGTTTTACTCTGTTTTAGAGATGCACAAATCCAGAAGTGTTCCAGATTCTTGTGGCAGAAGGACGATACAGAATATGGTACCCTTTGTGGAAATAAGTGTTTTCAGGGAGAAACAACCTCATTATTGTCTAATTTGCCTCCTTAATCAGCTCTAACTCATCAAGACTGGACACAGGACACAGGAAGAATCTCTCTTAATCAGCAGTCTCTCACATATTTCAGTGCTTTAGCCATGACAGTGATAACAGTAAATTAATACTCAAGAATAAACACCACCACTCTGGAGTAACACAGTGAGAAAGTGTTGTCCTTTAGCCTAGTTTGTAAGTACAGCACTGAAACAGCTTAGGCAGAGAAGTGAAGCAATCAATAAAATACATAGACATTTTTCTAAAGAAAAGGCTGTGTTGTCCTAAAGCTATAAAGCTTTAGGATTTTATAATACAGCAATATTAAAAAATAAGTACCTTGAAAAATCCCAAATACAGTGAGTAAATGAGTACAAACTGTTCCCATAACATCTTTTATCCTGAGATACCAACTTGCTTTAGAAATAACTTCTAAACAAGTAAGTACCACAGATTTTTCACCACATATGCAACCTTCTCAAATTCTAGGTCGATTTTTTTCTTCTTCTTTCCTAAGGAAAAGCACACACTTTTGTTTAGCTAGAAGAGTCCATATATACCCTGGAGGTTTCTCCACAGTATCAGGTTTGACCTAGCTTACCCACTAACTAAAGCTTTTCCTATAAATTCAACAAGAAAACTCAGCAACAGCAAACTTACAACATCAAAAATCCTAAAAGAGTGTCCAGAGACTGGGAATTATGAAGTAAGGCCTTCATATTCTCTCTGAAGAGCAACACCAAAAACCAGACAACCATCTTAGGCATTATGGGGTCTGCTGGCACGTGCACTAAAAGTTCTACACAACATCTCAAAGAATTATTTTGTTTATGTTCTAGTGGAGATAACTTGATATGACACCAATTAAAATACTGTGGATGGTCACATGCTAACAACTAGATTAGCACCACTCTGCATATTCTGAATTCTAGGAAGTTTGCATCAATCTTTACTGTAACTCTGTTGGCCACCGAACAAATCGGCACTATTTATAAATCTAGAAGAATCTGTCAATTTTAACTTTGCAGCCATATTTAAGAAGTACAAATGTCAGGCAGAGAACAGTAAACAGGATAGATCACAAGGGGCTGTGAAAAGAACAAAAGTTGATAGGGCAGATCATCTGTGAAATATGATCGGCAGCAGAAATAGGACTCTTCTGACTACAACTAAATGGGGTAAACAGACGAACAAAACACTGCAAGAGGCCAAAGTGTCAGACTTTACTTTGAATATAGCAGAAATCAGGCCTTGGGTTATGTCAATATTACAAAAATATTGCATATTTAAAAGAATACTATAAGAATTCTGATGTATTTGTTTTATCATTTCAGAAAAACTGATCTAAGTATCTCCCTTTGCCCCCCTCCCCCAATAATTTATATTTATCTGACAATGACTCCCAGTTTATATTTGTAGAAATGCCCAGGAATGATGACAAATTATCAGATGTAACTTTGTAATGTGTGATACAGCCTGTTCTCAGGGACACAGGTTAGAACAGCGGATTTTCAACATTTTCCAGTTCATTAATTCCAAAAGAGCGTGAACCCTTACACGCACTAGAACAGCACTGTAAGTCCACCAAGCACAACTGGAGTCAAAAGATGACAACTACCATATTACCACACATACACCTCGTTTCAGTCTCTTACCGAACAAAAGGTTTTAGAATGTATGTTGTATTAAAAATGGTTGCACAAGTCAACAGGAATTTTGCAGTCGACAGCAAAAAGTGATTTGCAATCACACACCACCCCCTCCAACCCCCCAAAAAGGCGGGGGAGGGGGGGAGAAAAAAGCCAAACCTCACAGTTAATCTCATTTACCTTAGTGTGAATCCAGTCAGCAGGAGGATGAACAGTGTGCTTTACTGCCAGCTCTAACACTCCTTCTCGATTCAACAGGCCAGGGCTTGAACATATAGAGAATCCCCCAACTACTGATACTCCAGGAATAAAGAAATCAACCCTAAAAACAGACCAGCAACAAAACTTTTTTTAAAAAAGCCAACAACCCCAAACATGGAAAACAATAACCAAAACAAAATGGCTGCCTTTGTTTCAATTATCCTTCCTTTACAAAGACATCTTCATTTCCATAACATAACTTCCAAAAAAGGATTTAATCTTGACTACTGCCATTTCCTTAGAATTCTTTTCATCCAGAAACATGTCATCACCTTTGTTAAAATAGCAGGTTTTTAAACTGTTCTGCTGTTAGCATTAGATGCCACATCTTACAACAGACTAGAATTCTAAATGTTCGAATAAATTCTTTAAGTATTAAAACAAAACCACAATACGGACTGATAGAGCGGCTTAAATCCCACTCTCTTTGGTCCCTTTGATGGGCTCTTCAATTTTCAAACGTAAGAAGATTGGGAAACTAATTTAGGGAAATTACTTTAGATTACACACTTTCTTTTCATGGGAAGATGAAATATCTGAAATAAAACCACGGTTTGTAAAAAATGTCTCATATGGAAAATGAGTTCCCAGCAGCAGAACTGCTTTACCGACTGGGCTGCAGTGCCGTCCGGTGGCAGATCCCGCTTTCTACTCGATAGGGAACTGAACTGGAATAAATTACTGCAAGTTTGGTTTTAAGCTAAAAACCACACGTGGGTTTCCACAGATTAGAAGGTAACATATGGCTAAGCTTTTGCAACACCAGCAATCAGAGAGCATGGAAGGCACGCCATTCCTACATCTGAGCTGTAATTCATTTTCAGAAAAGTAAGGCTTTGATATTCCAAACAGTATCAGAAAAGGTTAAAAGTTGGTTTAGGACCTAACATTTACACCCCTCTGTGTTGCACAGATCTTTAAATACTTAATTTTCTACGGCACATTACAAAATCTCTGTATTTCAAAAGAAAACTAATGTTTAAAACTAACTGTGCTGCTCCAGTTGGGAAAGAACCATACTGGTCAGCAATGCCAAGTACTAGAGAAGCATTTTTCAATTCGAGCCTGAGTCAGGCTGGCTCAGTATTAGTTACATGGGAATGCAACAAGAAATACACACTGGCTTCCACTGCACTAGTATTTGAACAGCATGGCTGTATTCTTCACCAAGATCACAAATTCTCGAGGGAGAAGAGGAGCACTTTGAATAGGTCACTACTTTTTAAAGAAAAGATCTTGCCTGTTTCCTCCCCACAAAGCTTCACCCTTCAAAGAGAAATAGCCTGGCTTTCTCTCAAAGAATGCACGAAGCGTGATATATACAATACTACAGCGATAATTTAACTTTATGCTAATAAACGAGATGGTGTATAAAGGTATCCGACTGCACATGAAAGGTTCCACCGACCATGGGACGCAGCTGTCCTGGCTGTAAGGATCTAAGATATTAGAAAGGACATCTCTCCTATTTCAGCATTTATTGTCTCAAAGAACACCTCAAGATGCTACTAAAGCTCTTTACCACCCTCTGGTGGAAAATCACCTTACTACTTACATCAACGAAAAGAAAAAACATTACATTTATGCTGTAAAGTAACAATTTACGATCAAGTCAAAATGTTCTACTTGATGTGTAAGGGAAACATTATTGGTGCCTGGTGGGGAAACATCCATACAAAACCAAAGGATCCTGTAAAACCCAAGTCAAATGTAGGTTTTGCCATTCTAAAGTACTAACGTAGGCATAAATTTCTTTCTATATTAGTATTTCTTTCCCAATTGCATAATTATGAGCAATTTCAGGGCATACTATACTGCATTACAGCGGAATAGCTTGTATTTCTGATGGCTTGTCTCAGTTGTGTGTAGGAAGGATAAGAGGACTCCTGAAGAAATGCTATCTGTGACGGCTCAAGCAGAAAGAGTAGTTGTATGGAAAAAAAGAAAAAAACCACCCAACTACATAAACCCACAAGGAGAGGCGCAAAAAGAGGTAAACCAGAGATCTTACGGTGTTTTTTCATTTCACACCTTTTAAAGGCTACCTAAGCCAAATCTTTTAAGAAATGCTGGAGGAAGAGATCAGAAACATTAAAACCATAAAGCCACTTCTTCAAAGTATTTATAGCATGTATTAAAACCATAAAGCTACTTCTTCCAAGTATTTATAACACGTATATACCTTAATGCACATTTTAGTAAATCAAAATGGGTAACAGCAACAAGTCTTTTCAGCATTACTTGAAGTCAGATAAAGACCAGTATGTGTTAGTATGCTTGCAAAACAAAATCACTTCTGCTTCTGAAAAACTTGGTAATTAGAACACTTTCAAAAAATATATACATTTTAGTGATAATCTTTGGCTGTAACATCTTACCATGGCGAACTGTAACAAGTTAGCCTTTTCTGCTCAGGAAATGGTGGCCTGGTGTTTTGTACTGCTCATCAAAACATGCAACCACAATTTACAGCTACAAGTATAGAAAAGTTGTTGTATACCTTACGATAGCATTAGAATACTTTCAAGGAAGAAGAACATCAAAAAGAGTAATTATAATTAAAGCTTTCAGTTTTCAGCATTATAATTTCTAAAACATTTTTGGAGAGTAAACGCACTTTCCAAGTACTGGCAAGCAAGAATTTCATATGAGTCACTGCACATGTGCAAAAACTGCAGCAAATTACTCCACAAACAAATTATTGCAATCAACATCTTGTGTTCTGGTTCTAAATTTAAAAGCCAGCATATTAACACTACATGAGTAACATATGCTGTTAATACCCTAGCAGCTATACTTTGATTCCAGCAAAACCACTTTCAGATGGCCTAAGCCAAGAAAAAGTTTAAGAAAATTTAAATGTCCAATGCCAAAACTACTTATAGTTTTAAATTAATTTCTAAGAGAAAAAAAGTGATTGAGTAGGCATATTTTTAACAAGGAAGGAAGACAAACATGAAAATCCACTGCTTCCCTGGGAAAAAAAGCTGTAAGGTTGCTTAAACAAACAGCTAATTATTTCAAAGGCTTAATAATTCAAGTTTTTTTATTCTCAAGTTTGTCTATCTGTATTTATATATTAATCTGACCTAAGAGGCTTAATTTTCAGAGTGGAAACTTCTAGGGGAAGAAATAAAAGTTAACAGGCAATTCTGATTTAATTATAAAACTAAGTAACTTGCAAATCAGCAGTCTCAGCTTGGCTGTAAAAATAACTAGTAAAGACAGACAGTAAAGACAGCTTGCAGAATAAAGTGCGGAGTACTTCAAAGTACTCGAAGAAAAAATGTAATAAACGTGAACTAGAGGAAAATACCAAAACATTCAAACTGAACAGTTAAGGAATATCAATTTTTTTCCCTTTTAAAATTAATATTAGCATATTTAATAATGGCTACTTTAAAATTATGCCACATATCAGGTATTAAACAGAGAAATCAATAATAAAACACTGTATTATATAAATTAATGATTTTTGCAAAGGTTCAAGTATCAGAGGCCTTTCAACATATTGTTATAGTGGACTTCTGTTAGTAATGCTCCCCTCAAATATCAGAAGATCTTACCACTGTCCTGCTTTGAAAGTAAAATCTTTATTTGCAATAGCCAAACGAAGTCTTTTGACTGTCTCTGATTCATTGGTGATTTCACACACTTTTGCTTGTGAAATTACCTAACAAAAGGAAAATAAGCCATTGTGTTACACAGATACTGTTTGCAGCGAAATTTTTCCAGAATCCACATATGAGATACCCACCACTTTGTGTGTTATCTGTGGCATTTCATTAGCTAAAGCACTAGTATTTTTTCACTGGGGTAGAGAAACAAAAATGGACTCACATGGTCACCAAATAGAGAAATGGTTTTCTAGGTACAGCCTGACATGTCTTGTCACTTTTGTCAGGGTTATTCTAAGATTATGTACAAATTTATTTTATTTCAGTTGAAGAGAACATAATGAGAAGCAATTGCTAGTTACCACTTTTCAGATTCTTTTAATATCTATACAAGGCAAACACTCCTGTATCTTACAGCAACAGAGTAAAAAGATCTCCAATATAAAGACTGACAAAGGAAATGTGTGAAACATCAGCGGCTACTGAAGTTCTAGGGAGAATTCTGGATCTGTATCTAGTTTAATTTAAATAATTCAATGCATTACTGAAAGATTATGGATTAATGCATAATGTAATAATGAAAGAAAGCCAACAAGCCTTGTGTTACTGCGTTTACACACGTACCAATTTGAGGTGATCTATGAACATGGCAAAACTGCAACACAAGCATTCATTGCTAGTTAACAGAAGAGGTTTTGTTTGGCGAGCAGATGGGAGAGGATGCAAAATCCCTAGTTGATACCACTTTTAAAGAGTTTGGTTTTGTTGGCTTTTTTTTTTTTTAAAAAAAAAAAAAGCTTTCCTAAATGAAAAGCAGATTTTGCAACAGGACCACTGGGCAGGAATACCCCACTTAAAAGTCTTCGATGCCCATCAATAGTACAACATGGATTTTCATACCCTACCCTCCCCTGCCCTTCCTCTTCAGGTATTTTTGAGTTATAATTATTAACCTTTTACCTCTACAAAGAAAGTAATGTCCTAAATATTTTCTACACAGGGCAATATACAGACTGTATTCTGTTAAAAAAAGCTGATGTCATTTACCACACTAGGAAATACTAATAATAGCACCACAACTCTACCATTTCTCATTTGTGTAAGATCAAACAGATTAAAAAAAAAAACCCAAACTTTAAGCAACTATGCTTTAATTTAAAACACATGGCAGGAAATTAATTTATTCATAAAGCAACATCTGAACACGTCCACTGTCCCATTAAACAGCAGGAAATTTGCCAACTTAAAATAAAAAGTAGCATACATTTCTTTTCCGCTTGAGCAGACAGTATTAAATGTGGAATGCAATCTAAGTTAACAAGAGAAACGTCAGATACATGATCCGTTGTTCTGATGGAGAAACCTTAAGTGCAGGAAACTGACATTAAGTTTGGATCTTCTTCACTCCCTTCTTTACTCTTCAGTACAGTCCCTAATTTGTTCTTTGGCTGATAGATCTGACAGAGCACTGGAAATGTAATTCTTAATCAGTATAAAGTTATTACAAAAGTTAAATTTGAGTCAGGGTGACCAAAGACATACAACCAGTGTTTTGGGCCATCACGAGAGTATCCAACTGGCCCTGAGCAAGGCTGCAGCAAGAGGGATGAGAACACAGGACTCCAGACTCTGCTGCTGTACTTCAGGAAAGTGTTGGGCATGTTTTATTACCCTGGTCTTTCACATTACCACCCCTCAACAGGCGACATTGTGTAGCATACACACTAATGCAACACAGATCTACGATTCTTTCATCTTTCTACAAGAGCGAAGTGGCCAAATAAGGCAAAACAGACTGAGGGAAGCCAACTGCTGATTATATGGAATTTAAAACCAAGCAGAGGATTTAAAATAAACTGATTTTAAAGTGGTCGGAAATCAAGCAACAAAGAATAAATCAAGCATTAAAAAAAGAAACAGCATAATCCTCTGATATGCAGAGAATTTGCAGTAGCAAGAACCGAGCCGTGCTCTTTCACCTATCCCATACAGCTTCCTTCTCTTCCTCAGGCCTTACACAGTTCCCTGCACCATATCAGAGCTTCCAACACCTTGTAAGGATCCATTCTCCAGGTATTTTCCAGCTACCCAGTTGAGCAGAAAAAGCAAGCAAGCCAAGGAAACAAAAATATCCAAAATAAATAAAAAAAAAAAGGTTGCAAAACTCAAAAGTGCAGTAATTTTTTCCATGTCAGCAGCAAACAAGAATGTGTATCTGTGCCTGTCCCTACACGCCTTTCCTCCGTGTACTGAGTTAATTTAGCACAAACTGGATCCACCTGAGCAGCTGGATGCCCACGAGCAGGTGCCATCCGGACCCAAGCAGGAGCTGACATCAGCTGTGAGTAGCTGGAGCAGAGCCCCGAGGCTCGTGGTTCCCAAAGCTGGCTCACACCCCGACAGCTCCGGCAACAGGCTGAACCAGGCTGCATTTGTCCTACCTACCTACTATGTCAACTAACTACGTCAACTACAGTTAGGGAAAAACCTAGCAGAGGAGGACTTAATTAAGTACACATACGCAGATTAACGTGTCATGGGCTTGAGAACAGTTTGTCCTGCCGTGTGACACATGCGCGAGGCTGGCCTGTCATGAAGGAAGCTAATTAAACAATAGAGAAAAATTGGGCACCGTTTCCCAGCTCCTGGGAATTAAAGATGGGATTTTTCAGTCAAAAAAGTGCCCTATTTTGGAAAAGTCTATGAAAAATGCAGAACTGTTTTCACTAGTTAAACTTCAGTTTCTGAGAATTTGAAAATTGAAATCATAGTCTCCCTGTATTTAAAAATTTCAAAACATCTACTTTAGCTCATTACAGAAAGGAAATACCTATATGAAATACAAGAGTACGTTCACCTCTGAACTTTATAAGGAAGAATGCTTACTGCACAAAGCTGAGTTTCAGAATAAGCATTTCTGGATTTTGGTGGAGAACCATGCTCTATATTTCTCATACTTGTGAATTAAACCAGATGCAACTAAGATACTTTTTACAGCCATCATGTCTCCCTTCAAAGTGTCTACACTTCTAATCTTACTTCTTATGTTATAAAAGGCCATTTTCCACATTTTTTTAATTGAAAATTTGAACCAGAAATCCGTGAAAATCTGAGAAGCCTGAGAAGACAGATGATGGGTATCCGCATGCTTTCGTTACTTATCATAATCCATACTTGACCAGAATTCTATTAAATTTGTTGTCCAACATAAACAACACCACGCATCACCGATAATTTTTATAACTCATTATATTCCACCCATTAACTACAAAATGCACTTGTAATAGTATAAAATATGAAAACTGAGAAGATGTACAATAGACTCCAGTAGAAGACAAAAGGAAGCCTAAGAATCAAATAAAATTATCCAGTTTCTTCACACCAAAAGAGAAAATAATCACTTACATCCTAAAGAACAGACCACTAACCTCCTGGCGAAAATTATTTGCTGTCTTCTCTAGATGATCCATTTTCCTTTTTGATTTTATTGTGCTGCAACAAAAAGCAAAGAAAGATAATTGTCATTTTGACAGCTGCACTACTGTCCCTTACTGATATGAATTTCTATTAACATAACAATTTACCAGTGTAATCCAGGCTACAGATGACGTAAGTCCAAATAAGAATTAAATACAAATATATAATTGGGAGTTAAATAAGTATTTGTAGGTCCGTAATAATCTGTCAGCTTCATTTTGACAAGCGTTACCATGACATTCTCTTTTAACAACAACAACAAAAAAAAAAAAAGAAAAGAAAAGAAAAGAAAAGCAGCTTTTGTATGTGGATAACCTACCCGTTCACTGTGCAGTAACAAAAAGCACAGTGCCTCAACACCACCAATGTAGAATGAGTGAGAAAAATTCTGCTGGCTCCTCTCAGTAACTGAGGAACAGTAAAACCTACATAAATAGTAGCATGAGCCATGACGACTGGGCCGTCTTCAGAATCACCAGCTCCTGAAAAATCCATAGAAACACTTGTTAAATAAAATGCTCACTGTTTTACATAGCTTGTTTTCACCCTTTATTTCCATTAAATCAGAAAGATCAAACCTCAGCTGGAGTTAAAACTAGCAACAGACATACAGACTAAGAAGAAGGAATTTTACAAGTACAAAAGTATCATAAAGAAGTGAAAACGTGCATCCACCAATTGATAGGGAAGTAGTCAACCTTGTCACAGCCGATATGGAAAAGGCTGAAGTACTCACCACCTTTTTTTGCCTCTATCTTCACAAGCAAAGCCTGCACCCAGACCTCTCCTTGTACCAGCAGTTTGGGAAGGAAAGGGATAAGGAGTGAGGCCAGCAACCACTCAGAGAAGCGGGATGTATTCAAATACACACAGCCAGATGGGTTACACTCAAGGTTGCTACGAAACACAGCTGACAGGCTTGAAAAACAGTTATCAGAGAAAGTCTCCAACTGCCTGGAGAAAGGCTAATGCATGGTCATTTTTAAAGAGGCAAGAAGCTGTGCCCATGTCCAGTCAGCACCACCAAAAACGCTCGGAGCTTGTCCCCTTAGCTGTACGAAAGCTAAGAAAGTAATCAAGGAGATTCAACGCGGATTTACCAAGGGCAAATTATGCTTGATAAATCTGAACACCTCCTGTAATGAAATGCCTGGTCACGCAGCCAAGGGCCAGCAGTGGACTCCATACACCTTGACTGTCCTGTGGGCTTTGACATCATCTCCCATAGCATACACATAACCTAACGTCACGGGATCCTCACTCAGGTTTCCTCCAGTGCTGTCGTTTTTGATATGCATTATTAAGATACAAATATCCAGGCTTCTGTGGGAAATCTGAGAAGTGCAGTTTGTCTGGTAAGTGAACGTACCACAGAAGAGAAAGGACCGTGACTGAGAGAAATAACATAAATCAAGCCAGGAACACCGGCTGGCTACAATAAACCACCTTGAAAAGGCATCTGTTCATTGTGTGTGCTACAGGGATGACGTCAAAAGAACTGTTGGACTGGTTGAAAACTGGCTGGGCAGACAGAATTAAAGACTTGATGGCTTCAACCTGCTTCAGTTGCCACCTAGTAACAGTAAGAGCCCTGGGGGTGATACCGGGGCTGACAGATTTCAATAAATTTACTGATAATTTGGATGATGAGGCAGAACATAACACCAGCAAACTTGTGAATGATACTGAATTAGGGTGATGGTTGACATGCTGAATGGTAAAGCTTCACTTAAGGGGCACTGAGGAACAGAAAACAGAAACCTCAGGAACTTAAAAATACCAAGGCCTACACCTGGGACTGGCTTAATCCAATGCTTGCAACTGTCCTGCTCCAAGCATAAATCCCTGTCCTGGTTTCAGCTGGGATAGAGCTAATTTTCTTCACAGTAGCTGGTGCAGAGCTGCGTTTTGGATCTGGTGTGAGAACAGTGTTGATGTTTCCATCATCAACAGGGATGTTTTCGGTTGTTACTAAGTAATGTTTATACTAAGTCAAGGACCTGTCAGTTTCTCAGGCCCTGCCAGCCAGAATACTGGAGGGGCATGGGAAATTGGGAGGGGACACAGCCGGGACAGTTGACCCCAACTAGCCAAAGGGAGATTCCATGCCATGGAACGTCACGCTGGGTATAAAAACTGGGGGGAGCTGGCTGCAGCCTGCTGGTCGCTGCTCAGGGACGGGCTGGGCATCCGTCAGTGGGTGGTGAGCAACTGCACTGTGCATCGCTTGGGTTTTTTCTCTTCCCTTTGGATTTTATTCCTCTCCCGTTCCCTCTCCTTTTCATTATTATTATTATTTCAATTATTAAATTGCTCTTATCTCAGCCCTCAAGTTTTACTTCCCCCCGCCCCCCCTAGATTCTCCTCCCCATCCCACTGGGCGGCGCAGGGGCAGGAGTGAACGAGCAGCTGCATGGTACTTGGTTACCATCTGGGGTTAAGCCATGACAAGCCTTCATCCTTCCACACAACCTACACAATACTTACATCTCCAAACAGTTAAGCAAGCAGCAGACCCTTACATGCACTACAGTGTAAGCTGGTGTGAAGCTTTAAAACTGCATACTCAAACGGAGCTATGACAGAGAAAGATAAACTGGTATTTACAGCGTTCAAAGTCAGTCAGAAATACCCTTTATTTACGAAGTCTAGGAACAGGTTCATAGTGAGCTGATACTTCACATTGCTTGTAAATCTGCCTTTGTTTTTCCTAAAATGGATTAGCAACATTCTGTCGTATTATCACCACCTATCAAATTACATTGCTTCTATGATGCAGTCCATTGCTTCTTTAAATCATTCTTAATTTTTCACTTCCACTTAAATCTCTTTTTCCACATTCTTTTAAAGCATGTAATTTATTTTCAAAATGTTTTTGTTTTTCATTTTGAATCCTTTGAAATGGCAACGATCCAGCCTGTTTAACTAATCAGGCCTATACTCTGTAGGCTTTCACCAACAGCTGCATTGGCTGTTAGTAATTTGTCCTGTTTGTAATCTTGTACAAATGGGAGGCAGAACTTTCAGGAATCAGGCTGCTCAGAAATGGAATAAATACACTTACTGTAACTACTCAGAATGCCCACTTTCAAGCATAAGAAATGCTTCCTGCAGCTTTTAACTGTCCATAATTTTTAATAGCTTTTTAGCATTTAATTCCACAGCAGCTTGCAACTTTTCAAAGTGGAATTATTTAAAACACTTCTACCACCAGGGAGCAAAATTACTTTAATTCCTTTTTGCCACAGCACATAGAGTACTCTATTTAAACAAAATACTTTAGCACTTTCTACATGCAAAAGTGTAGAAGCTATTGACAACAAAACTATTAACAATCTTAAAATATTTTAGCAAGACAAAGTAGACACCTAATGAAGAAGTCATATTAACTCAGCACGTTCAGTCTGCAAACCCAGAATGCTCAAAAATCATCAAGTGACTTAAATTCATGAGATCATTTAATGATCTGGAGTTTTTTAGATAGCACATGTTGGTTATATCCACCTACATCTTTTTTTAGGCTTCTTCCTTTTTGATTCAAGGCAACACCTGAGTTGGAGCAAATTTGTTTCTTAAATTGCAGTTGCTTTGAAACAGCTGTGGTAGCTGTTGCCAAATGACTGTGTGATATAATAGCGATATACTTTTGTGGGTGTTGTGTGAAAAGCTGCTTTCAAGCTTTTCACTCTACCACACTAACTAAATCAAAGTAAAAACAAAGAATGTTTGAAAGTGGACATTCTTACGTAAGCCGTTTATACCAATAGCTGTGACTTCAGTTACATCATCAGAACATGAAAATAAAAAAGCTCGATGCTTTGCTTCGGAGGCCAAGGACCGAGAACAAAGGTTTAATTATTTTTTTTTTTTTGGTATTGCTTTTTATAAATCGCCTCACATCCTTCAAAACCCCTTCTGCAATCGCTACTAAACACAGCGACATCTGCTGGTAGAATAAGTGGCCTAACTTTAAAATCCAATGCGGATTCTCAATTGCGTATTTTACACAGCGGGTTTAATTCTGCTGCCAAGGTTGACAGTCACTTAAAGCCGGCCTCATTCTCATTTTCACTGGTACCACTTTAGGAGGCAAATATATTCAGTTCTACACATGAAATGTAAAAGAACCCAATCAAACAACCAAACCAACCTTCAACATCAATACATCATACTGAAAACAACGTAAAGGTCAGCCTTATTTTATTGTAGCAGCTACAACTTTGAAGTCAAACTTGCAAGATCCCACTGACACAGACTACTTTTAAGACCGAGACTCTACCCTAAATAAAAAATAACTCTGGAACAGTGGTTCAAGATACTTGTTCCATTTACACGATCATCAAGCGCTTTCCAATCATGAAAGTCACAATGAAAATCACTTGTAATTTTTACTCTGCAACTCACAAATTCCAAGAATTCTTTTACCGAGTCCTGGTTCCCGTACACCATACCCGAGCCTGACTCACGCCTTTACAGAAGGTGAAGGGCCTCTCCCCCGTTCCCCATCTCACCTCTGCAACCTGCTCTGCTCCCGCAAGCCCTGCCCAGCCCAGAAGCGCAGCGCTTCAGCCCCCCAAGCTCCTGCCTGGGGGGGGGGGGGGGGGGGGGGCAATCTCCCTTTACTCGGTATTATCTTCTTGCCGAAGCCCTTACAGAAACAGCCACTCCAAATCCTCCCTTCCTTTGCTCCACGGAAACGAACCCTACTTTCCTCTAAGGTTCCCTCCTCTCCTCGCTTACAATTAAAGTCAGGCAATTCATCCGTCCTCCTCACCCTGCGACCCGCTGGCCCTGGGCTAAATATCGCTTCAGATCCACGGCTGCACCTCTCCTTCTCCTCAACCCTACACCGGTTCCTGAAGGCAGAGCGCTGCGCTGGGCTCGCCGGGCCGCAGGGGCGAGCCGGCAGGCCGGCCGCCAGCAGGCCGCAGCGCCGCGGGCACGCACGCAGGCCGCTACCACACCGCTCCGCGCAAGGCGGCGGCCGCAGGAGCCCCCGCCGAACCACGCGGTCCCCTCGCCCGGGGCACGGGGCGGCGTGAAGCAGCCGGGTGGCCGCCGGCCCTGCCGCCCCCGCCACGGCCCCCGGGAGGGGAGGGACGGGGCGGCGGCAGCCCCCGGCCCTGTCCCCGCAGCCCCCGGGGCCGCACAGGGAGCCCAGCTCGGGCGCATCGGCAGGGCCGAGACGCGGAGGGCGCCCCGCAGCCGGGCACAGCGGGGAGGAAGGGGGTCTGTCCGCCGGCCCCGGCTGCCCCCTCCCCCCCACCCCGCTCCCCAGCGGGCCCCGCCGCCCCCTACCCGGCGCCGCACCACGTGACGGGAGCCGCTCTCGCCCCGCCCCCGCCCCGTCAGGCGGCGCGTGCGCCGCTCCGTCCCTTCCGCCTCGTCCCCCCGCCTCTCCGCGGCGCCATGTCGGTCTTCCACGATGAGGTGGAGATTGAGGACTTCGAGTACGACGAGGAGACCGAGACCTACAGCTACCCGTGCCCCTGCGGGGACCGCTTCCTCATCACGCGGGTAGAGGCGGCCGGGCAGCCATGGGGGGGGGGGGGGGGGCAGCGTCAGGCCGCGGTCCCGCCTGCGGCGGCCGTGGTGCCTGTGGGCCAGGCGGGCGGCGGGTCCGTGACTGCTTTCCCGGGGCTTTTGCAGGAGGACTTGGAGAACGGCGAGGATGTGGCCACCTGCCCCAGCTGCTCCCTGATCCTGCGCGTCATTTACGACCAGGTGGGTGCGGCTGGAGGGCTGTCGGGCACGGCCACGGCCTGCCTCCCCGGCGCCGGGGCGGCCTGGCCGGGCTTCGGTTCGCCATCCCCAGGGGAAGGTGTGGTGGCAGCTCTTAAAGCTCCCTGCTGAGCGTGCGACAGGGTTGTGTGAGCTGGTGGCTCTTTGGTTTGCCTTATTTCTTGGTTTTCTGGTCTCCTTCTCCTGCCGTGTTTGGGCTTTAAAACATGCCTGCTTGGGTGAGTGTGGGGTGGAACATGGACAGAACAGTCTCAGTGACATTAAGATCTACCTGTGACTCTAGCAGCCCAGTCAGCTAGTCTAGTAGTTTTTCTTACCTAGTAAGCATGTTTGGCTTTCGTGTTTTGGGAGACATTCATACCAGTTATACCCAGGCTAGGAAACGAAATGGTTATCTGATGGTTTTTGAGGGCGAGGAGATCTGAAAATAATGAAAATCAACTAAAAGTCTACTTGCTGTCTTTAGGAGCAGTTCATGCGTGATGAAGTCATTGCAGAACCTTTGACAAACAAGGAATTGATTAAATGCTGATGAATACATCATGAACTGTTGCTGCTTTAGAATAAGAAGGTGTGGGGATGGCAACTGCGGAAAGAGATATGGTCCTTCTCCTCCTGGAAGTGCTCGCTGCTGTGAGATACAAGTGCAATAACTGGCTGCCTTCATGATTTGAATAAGAGGACATAAAACACACGAATGGGTTTTGTTCAAAAGAGTTATACACTTAAAAAAATATGTAAGTTGCCATATGTATTACAGAAGACTTGAGGATTACGATCCTAATTGACAGCAAGTCAATATACAGAAGTGTGCGGAGTTGTGAAATTACAACGTTTATCTATGAGTGGGTTCTTAGCCAATGGAGAAAAGCAGGCTTTGTGTGGGCATATACCAGTGTGAAATGGCATAGAGAGCTGAAGTGTTAGGAGACCCAAATTTAGAAGTCCATAGCATGTAATGCTGTACAGAATTACAGTTTTGACACAGTGTGGTCTTGACACAGTGTAGTATCACCTAGGGTGTGGGCTTGTGTGCTTCCATCCCATACTGAATGTGGGGGAAAATAAGAGACCCAGAATTGGCGCTGTTGGTAAATTGTTTTTACTACTGTAAGCACAAAGAATATGCAGTTGTATTTATATCTGCAGTGGAGGCAACACCTGAGTTGGAGCAAATTTGTTTCTTAAATTGCAGTTGCTTTGAAACAGCTGTGGTAGCTGTTAGAAAATGACTGTGTGATATAGCAGTGATATACTTTTGTGGGTGTTGCGTGAAATGAAAGAAAAGGAGCCACATTTTTTTTACCCATGCAAAGTTGGTAATGTGCAAATGGACTTGAAGTGGATTGTAATTTACCTGTCTTTTCTCAACAACTTGGTGATTTGACTGTTGCAGCAAATATAAAATGAGCTGCAGTTCTTTGTGCCATTTGTAGTAGTACATTTGCTGAATTTCTCAGTCTTCCTTTACGAGGTTCTGTCACTTCTTGGATAGGAGATGCACACATTTCACTTAAAGGAATTTTTTAGGGTGGAAAAGTTGGAAGAATATATTCCAGAGTACACTGATTCCAAGATAACTACTTGTAGTACAAGCCACTGCATTTAAATATTTACTTTAAATTATGGTAATTGATGTGTTTTAGTAGGATTTGACATCTGTGAAGTTAAATTTGAGGAAAAATACTTGTGCAGAATGTATATAGTTACTTTGCTCCAGGCGCTAAAGATAACCAAGTATTACAGAACTCTTGTGTTTAACTATTTTTGTTCTTACAACGTTCTGTGAATGTTAAAGATGAATATTCTAATTATTTAAAAAAAAAAAACGGGGGGGAAGGAACCAAACTGCACCTTTCTGTTAGAAGTTTTGGATGCAGTATGCACAACCCAAACTGTTTTCATGTCTAAACCAGAAGGTGGCACTCATGTTAAGTTGATGTCTGTCCTTAAAAAAAAAAAAGCAAAAAGCTGTGGTCCTTCGGTTAGCTATATCTTATCAAATATTTATTTTGACTAATTAAATAAAGATATTTAATACACTCCACTGGTGGTTATGATGGGCCATTGCTTCTTCTGTTCGTGCCCCAGCCACAATGATTTTCAGAGGTGTTGAGTTGCTGCTGCTGTGGTAATGATACTGGAATTTCTTCAGGTTAGTTAATAAAAAGTGTGTCAATGTATCAGTAGATGTTATAAAGCAACTTTACAGAAATTCTGTTTAAGCCCCTATTCAAATTTCTACTGCATAAGTGTCTTAAGGATTTTTACACAAGTGTTCTACATAAAAGAGTAAGTTTCAAGTGGATCACTAGGGAATGTATACTGTGGTGTGATTATATGGAAGTAAATTGCCAGGTGTAGCATCTTTAAAGATGAGTAGTTTTTACATTAGTAATTTGACCAGATTTCACTTTATAATCAAGGTAAGGCACTGTCATAAAGACTTTTAAGAAACTTGTGTAATTATTTATACTCCGTATGGTTGCGTTCCTACATGGCTGTAAAGTCTCCTATCCATTGACTTTCACTTGTCATGTCCCAATACAAACTTTGAAGTGATTCCCTGTAGTGTTCACCACTCAATCTAGAATATAGGTAATGGCTTTTTTAACAGTAAGTTTAGCAAAATTAATTATTTCATTTCATCAGTCAGGATCGTCAGTGCTTAAGGTTTTCATAATACACTTATTCTTACCGAGTATGAACAGGATCCAGGTTGTATAATGCAATTTATATGCACATGAAAATTACTTGGTTACATGATATCAAAATTGTAATGAAGTATTTAGTTGTGTTAGAAAAGTTTTCTTCACTTAAGGTGTTAACCAAGCATTGGAACAGGCTGCCCAGGGAAGTAATTGTGTTACCATCCGTGGAGGTATTTAAAAGATGAGGTTTGGCACTTAGGGACATGGTTTAGTGGTAGACTTGGTGGTGCTGGGTTAACAGACTCGATGATCTTAGAGGTCTTTTCCAACCTAAATGATTCTATTATTGGTTAAATTGCTCCTGACGTAGTCTCTCATTAGTCTCACTGCAGTGTCTCGAGGATCTCAAGACAGCAGTTGCTGTCCCCACAAGAAAAGGAGTCAATACATGTATAGATGTGTGTCTCCGTGTTGCTCATTTGGGAATCTGAGAGTTAAAAACTGCTGAGCTGTTGTGTTGCTTTCTCCTCTTCTGCTCGGCAGGGAGGGGTGCTGTAGCAACAGACTTTGTCCTTCATTAAAGCTCAGTGATGCTAAAGCCAAAGAGCTGCCCACTTTTGTGTCTTGTTAACTTGTAAGAGGCTTTTGACTCCGGTGATTGCAGTCAGCTTTTCAGAAGTTCTTCCATATTATAATTCCAAAACACCAGTCAGGGCAATCTGAGTAACCCATCGGAGACGTTGCTCTTCAGGAATTCAGTCACAAGGTTTCTTTGCTGCACCGCAGGCTCTTGCAGAGCATTACTTGTGTATTACATGTTCTTAGAAACCAATGGCTCACTTGTCTTCTGAAAGGGCGATTGTGTAGGATACAAAGGAGTCTTTTGCTTGCTGTTTGTATCTGACAAGCAGCTTGATTGATTGTGGATTTGATTAGGTCCTTGACTCTGCACAGAATCAGTGTGATGAAAACAGCATCATACAAACAGTAATGGGGTAAGTCATACTTGCTACAGGATTAGAGAGGGTGGAACAATTTATGATCAATCTCAGATGTTAAAACTCTGAAATTTCTAACGCTCTTTAATAGGACTAAACTCCTGTATAATGTTGAAAATAAGCAATACACTCTGCCACTATTTTATGGGAAGAAATGGAAGATAATGTGCTCTTCCTTAAACTAAAGAGGCTCAGCTTCTCCGAGAGGTTAGATTCTTGTTTGCATTTCAAAAGAACCTTGCTGAGAAGGTCATGTACTTTTGACTCATTGTGCCTGTTTATCAGTGGTGTATGTGATTAGTTTTCAATAGTGGCTCTAGAAGTCAATGACAAAGACCCTGGACCTCCACGAGCTGAGGTCATTAGGCCAGCGATTTCAGCTGTTGCACTTGGAGCTCCATTTGTCTATATGTTGGGGAAGTCATAATGTCCTAGAGGACCCTTATGTAAATAGTTTTGTCATTTTTTCACTCCATCGCGATTTTTAATTTTGATTTTTAGCAGTGGTCAAAAAAAAAAAGATAGATATCCTTTGCAGAACATCGGTTTAATAAATATCATTACGTAGGTTACCAAGGAGCAGGTACTGGTTCATTTCACATAAACTGTCAAAATTTCTGTTAAGGAAGTGAACTGACAACTGTATTGTCACTAAGAAAAGCAGTTTCTGTGTATCCCATTTTGTCTCTGCTCTATTCCAGTGTAATGTTCAGATCAGGCTAACTGGTAGGGATAGGTATTTGATACATTGAAAATTTCTTGTAACGTTTTTACAAATAGGATTTATCAAGATATTTAGCATAGTGACAAATGTTTGCTGTAATCTTCTCCTAGCACGGTTCCTTGCGGATTGCTTTCTCTATATTTAGTTAGGACACAGCTTTGATTCTGCTTCATGGTAACTCAAAATGCTAATTTCTTAATGTCTCCATAGTAGCCGTGGCTTGGAGGTGACAGGGAGGATCCTGTGTAACCATGAAGATGCTGGGCTGATCAGCCCTGAAACTGGTCAAACCTTGTGAGTGACAGAGGCAGCAACTGACAGAAGCTGTGCCAAGCTGGAAAACAGCCGTCACAATGTCACCTGTGGTCAGGGGGGAAGCAGGTCAAAAGGGACTAACCCAAAGGGTAAAAGCTTAAGCGACCTGTCATCACTCCTTCTCACCTCTTGCTGTCACCATTTTGATTTGTTTGCGTACCAGGTCACCTCTCCAAAATTCTTGGCAGCTCACCAGTCCAGCACAGGCTTCCTGTCACGTTGTGGAACATTGCTGCTCTGCCATTTCCCCTGCCGCCGAGCACAGCTGGCCGAGAGAAGCGCGGTCTGAAGGCTGGGTGGTGTGTGAAGATCAGCAGCAGAGCTGGCCTGCCCAGCCGTGCCATTGCCCAGCTGGGGTGGCAGTCGCCGTAGCTACTGTATCTCTGAATGATACCTCTGAAACTACCCAACTGAATGACTAACTGGTGTTTTCTGCAGTAGGTTATGTGCTGTAACACGCAAATCTAGCCCTTTAACCAGGTGAAGCAGAAAGTGGGGCTCTCAAAGAGTTCTTTAGAGCTTTACCTGTGTGGATATATTTTTTTTTTTTTGAGCCAAAAGCTTGATCACTGTCCAGCAATGTTCTCTGAGGCAGGAACAGCTCTGTGAGCCCTCACTCTTCACTTGCAATGTCCACCCTCCTTCTTGGTGGTCTTTGCCTTTCCTATCCATAGAGAGGAGCTCTGCCGCTGTGTGGTGATCTAAGGGGATAATTCAAAATATGTGTGATATTGGTATTGGCAGCTGGGTAATTGAGAAGGAAACTTTTGGGACCCCCAAACAAGTCGTTGTTGTGAAACACTTCCGAAGGAAGCAACGAGACTCATGAGTATTACGGTATTACGCCTGCTCTCTTCCTTCTAGTGGAAAAGTAATTTAATTTACATTCATGGGGTAGTAATTAATTCATGAATATTTGCCCCAGATATATATAGTTAACTAAGTATCTTTTCTTTTTTACTCTTCTCCGTATTTTCAGTAGTGTGATTAATACAGCGTAACTTTCAGTGTCCCGTTTTTTCCTCAGAGTCACTTCCCTGACAGATTTTCAGTCAGCTCATCGAAGTTGCTGAAATCAAGCTTTCAAAATTTACAAGTTAGGTCCCTGAAGATCCTAAGTTTGTCTTAAAATTGTAGTATTAAAAAAGTATTTAAAACTTATTCTTTTATATTGCAGCTCTTGGGGATCATGTTTTCATCTTGCTACCAAGATGTTCTTTGTTGTTGTGTGGTGGTAATTTTTTATTTCTAAGTCAAAGCTAAGATCCTTGTCATGTTTGGATGCTGAAGCTGTTGCTTTAGGGAAGGATCCAACTGTCACAAGACTCGGGTAAAATCAACAGGAGCTGGCAATATACTGACCCATAAGTCACTCCTTCAGTGCCCTCTTTGGGCTCTTTCTGCTCCATGACAGATCTTTTTACTTTGGTCTCAGGTGTTGTCCGTCTGGACAAGTCAGGAAACAGCGTTCACCATAACATCAAATTTTCTGATGTTTCACCATAACATCAAATTTTCACAGAAATAACATGTTCGTTATTTCAAGTAAAAGTCATTCCAGTCCACCAGAACACTAAATAGCTGCAACATTTCTGAGCATGATCTTTTGCATGTAGTCCTACAGTGTTTACACAAACTACAAGTTTCTAGTATAATCTTAGGAAGAATAATTATTTCACACTTCCTGGGGAAAAAAATTACATTTTTCAAGGGATTTTTTTTTTTTTTTAATACATTTGGAATAGATGCTGCTTAACAGTTCTCGTTCCTGCATATCTCTGATCACAGACCTGTTGCTGCTGCTTTCTCTGAAAATTGTGTACTTAAGCAAAGCCAATGCAAACGTCTTCTGGGCTTTATTTTATCTTTCAGAAAATAGTGAGGCTGGTGAGCTCCAGCAGAGCTTTGTGTGCTGCAGCATAAATTTATCGGTTTGTATCTCTCCGTAACAGAGATTAGGACTGATTTTGTAGCTTGTGGCAGATTTTAAGATTAATGTTTCATTTAATGCTACCTTTTCTCTCATTATGGTAGAATACCTTTGACTTCTTCTATTACGCAGAGGCTTCTGTGACCCCCAGTGCACTGCACAGGTGTTACCACGTTGGTGGATTCTGGTGTACATCCCTTACCTTGATAAGGAGAACCAGACTTTAAATATAGATATGAAAACAGTCTGGAGGCAGAGAGACAAGCAAGCTACCTGTCACGGTGCCATTTCAGAGCCAGTAAACACAGTTTCTGTGCTAGAGGCTGAGATGAACTATGGCAGCAAAACGGGTAAGTGCATCAGAGCAGAACTGGCTGTCGCAGGGCAGACGAAGGGTCTCCTTGGTCCCGTGCCATCCCCAGCACTGCTCTGCAGCTAATGAAGAGTCTTGACTAGGGCAACCATGCGGGGACACTTCCCTAGAACACCCTCCCACACAGTTTATAAATCATGGACCCCTTGAGGCTGATGCGTTTGTGTTTAATAGCTTAAATAAATACATATTTCCATGAATTTTTCTAATAATTTTTGAATAAGCACAACTTAAAATCCACTGCGTCGCAGGGAAAGGAATTACACAATTTAAGTATGCTCTGTGAAGAGAGATTTTGTTTGTTTTGAACGCATTGCTCCCTAATTCTTTTGAAGGCACTTTTTGGATTGGAAGAAGTTTCCTGCTCTCTCCTCTCTATCCTACTAGTGACTATTATGATTTTTTTTCTTATCTTCTCTCAGTTATTTCTTCTTCCAGTCTGTAAAGCCCTTGTCTAGTCAGCCACTCTCCACACAGGAGCTGCTCCACACCTGTGATTATCTCCGTTGCCCTCCTGAACCTTGCTTTGCTCTCCTGCACCATTTTTGAGAGGAAGGGAGATCAGAACTGTTATAGACATGGGTGCATCATGAATACATTGGCATAATGGTATTTGTTCTCTGTTCTGCTATTTTTCAAATAGTCTTAACATCTGACATGATGGTTTTTGACACTTGCTGAGCACTAGGCTGACATTATCTTAGAGCTAATTACGGGAAAAACCTTTTAGAATCCAAGCCTCAGAATAACCATGTCTTTCTTCTGTGTACCTACCTAGGGTCACAGCCTAGGTGTCTTTCAGAAAACGAGGTGATCTGAGTCTGGTATTATCAGCTTCTCTGGTTCTTCTGCTGGTTCCTCCTGGAAGTCGTTCTACCAGCCTTCTAACGGCAGCTGATGGTGTGCAAGCTCCATGCATTGTGATAAGGCTGTCCCAGATTAATGAATGCTCCTCTCCTCCTATCATTTAAGTGGCTTAATTTGTTATTTTCCTTCCGTGTCCTTTTTGATTAGCCATATTGCACTTCTTACATGGCTTTATCTCTTTCTTCAAAGCTGCATCTGTGTGCCTCTTGTATTTCCTTGTTGTTGCGACAGGGACTTTCCTTATGGGTATCTGAGTTTTCCGGGCAGTAAAGCATTTTACTGGAGTTAGTGAAGTGTTTCAATGTGACATTTCTTTTAAATTTGAATGCACTATATTTACTTTTCTAAAAGGTGTGTGAATACTGCCCAAGATGCACATATAATAGTGCCCTTTTTGAAAGGGCAAAGATATTTTTTTTTCCCATTTAAATCTACTATTTCCTTATAACTTTATTTTCTAATACTGGCCAACAGGTGGGTGGTTGGGTGTTACCCCAAGTAAATCATGAGTGATGAATGTGATAGAGCGAAGAATTCTTGCTTTTCCTTTCGAAGAAGGGGTTAATTGTAACTGATGGTCTCCTGTTGCAGGACTACTCAAGATAAAGCTATTTCTTGGGAGAATACCCTTAGGAAGTTAGTGACCTAGAACGAGCTTGGCACAGAATTGCCTTTTAGCTTTAACTGTGATATTTGCTGCTGCTGCTGCATCTCCAGACACAAATGGGTTTTGACATGCTTTGCAAACAGCCCGGGGTCACAGCCTACGAGCTTTCCCTGGGCAAGTAAAAGCTGTGGAGTCAGGAACTTGATCTGGTTCTTGTGGAGACAAACAGCAAAGTTCCCAAACCCTGGGATGGTGCACAGCGGGACGCAGATGGGCAAATGCAACCCCTCATTGTAGGATGGTGAGAAGGACATGGCAGGCAGCAAAATGTGCTCCCTGCCAGGGATGGTTCATGAAGTTCAAGCGCTGCTTTGAACTGGAACCAAGACTATTTTTCATATCCCTTGACATAAGGCCCAGGGGAGAGCAGGTGACGGCACACCAACCCGGCATCCTGCCTTGGGCATCAAAATATGTTTCTGTGGCCCCCATACCTCTGCAAGCTGCTCGGCAATGTAGAGACGTGATTTTGCTGTGGAAGCAAGGGTGCGTGGGAGGGAGGGCTGGTTCCGACGCCTTTCCTATGCGGCTTTCCTCTGTACGCACACTGGGAGCGCGTGGGAGCGCGTCAGCCTGGTGGGGTGCAGTCGTACAGGGTCTACCTCCTGTTGCTTATGGCAGGAAGGATTTTCTTCCCGCACCAGCTGTTTGTTCAGGCACTAATCTCAGAATTTGTTTCTTGCCCAGTCAACCTAGCAAGTAACCTAGCGGTTAGGGCTGCACGGTTATGCCCTGTGCGTACAGCAAGGGAGGGATGATGTCTAGAAGATACACACTGAAAAAACTTTATCTGGTCCTGACAAAACACTCTGATCCTTACAAATCCTTTTTTATTTTTTTTCTCGATAGTTTTTTTCAAGTCTGGGATTTTCCTAACTGAAGGAGAATTCAAATAAATCAGCAACCGGAGAAAACGCCAAACAACTGCAAACTTTCTTGGTGTTTTAAACTAATAGACCCCCCTTCTCAAGATATTACGTCTAACAGGATTTGATCGTGCTTCCTTAGCCAGAGAATTTCTGTCAGTACCTCTGCCAAACGCACAGTCTCATGGAGGGAGGATTTGATAGTGATCCAGGTTAAGCCAGCCTCTTCATTCAGAGACAGTGACTGCCAGCCCCACACAGACTGCAGCGGGGCCACCCAAATGTCGAGTTTCCATTGAGGAAGGCCAAGTTCCCCATACTCTTTTTATTTTTGCAATTGTAGTGGGGCCATGTCCTTGGTTTCTTTCCATGCCAAACAAAGCGTCTGCACATTTTGTCTAGTTTGTTTTTCTACAGTTGAGGCATTTATACCAGGAGCACCTGCAAAAATAGAGGTCTGAAGAAAGAGATTAGTTTCTGACAGGTTAATCAACCTGAGGAATAAGAAATTATTGTGCTAGATCTGTAAACGCATTTGCAGGTTGCCTTGCAGGGGCAGCTTGTGAAGATTAAACTGGCCGGGGATACTCGGCTCCTGGCACCGTGTGCCCTGTAAGACACGGTTAATATAAAATGCTGCAAGGCAGATCCTGCCATCCGGCACAGCTGCGTAAACCTGGAGTAACTCGGGCTGCTTGGGGGATGTTACTGTGGATCCACTTCACCCAAACAGAAGGGCAGAATTTAAATGAATTACCCATGAACAGAGAATAAAGAACGTGTGCGGTAAATAATAGATTTCTGCCCTTCGTGACACTCTCTCATAAATATTTCAGACTCAGTCTGATTGCTGCTTCTCTGTGTCAGCCAGAGACCAGACCAGGCAAGTGCATTTCGGTGTTCTGTTCTGGTCTTCATGTCTGAGGTTCACGTCTGAGGCTGTTACAGCTCGGGCTGAGGCAGAACCGCAGACAAAACCTTGATTTCTAAGCGTCTGTCCTCACCAGAGCTCTACTTGAAGTGCCACAGGACATGTTCTGTGACTGCTTTTGGTCCGATAGAGCTCCTGTTTTCTTTATTTTTTTATCTCTTGCTGAACTGAAAAATAGGAAGGACAGAGGGGAAGCAATTTTAAATTCATAAAAATCAGATTGTTCCAAAAGTGTCAGTTGAAGCATTTCACCATTTATGATTGATTTCATTCTGCAGAACTCAACGTAACATGTCACTGTATTTCTCACGCTGCACAGTCCCTCCGTGCAGGCTGGCACTTGACACCAATCTGTGAGGAGTTTTGGTTCCTCCAAAATTTAATTTTTCAGGGGACTTTACTCAGTGAGTAATGAGTCTGATTTTTTTTTTTTTTTCCTACATCACTGCTGGATTCTTTTTATTCACTTATTTTGTTCAGTAGCTATACAACCTCTATTACAATACCCTCCAGATGCCTCTATTGCCATAACTTGCTCCATGAGGTCAGGCTGTTGGCCCCACCAGCAGATGCACCCCAACACATGCCTACTGTGTTACACACACTCTTGATGCTCCTGACTAGTTGTGCAACACTAGCTGAAAAGCAAAATGCCTTAGTGAGATTTGAAGAGCTACATCCATGCCTGGAGGCATAATGACTGTTAGGAAAGATCCTTTTTGGAAAATCTGCAACTACTCAGTTTTAATATTCTACATTCTTACTGAGTTGACTGTCGTATTTTAAACCTGTCAAATGTGTTTTATCAATATAAAATACTGTTTACTTTTGCTCATTCTTGCACTATCCAGATCTTCACCCTTTCAGATCTTTCCAGTATTTTCCCCCAGATGTAGCATATTGTAACTCATTGCTCGTGACTGCCAAAAAATAACAATTCCAAGACTGTCCATAGTTCACAGTATAGTTCTTTTGCTGGTGGAAATTCCATCTTTTTTTTCATTATAGCCAGTCCAGCAGAAAGCAACCAGAAAGCTAAGTGAGCTGAGCCTCTCGAACAGGGCAGGGAGGAAACCTCAAGTGTGTATTGCTGACATGTTCAGCCAATAAAAGAGAAATCTTGGTCTCCGTAGAACAAATGGCCACCTGCATATTCGCAGAGCCTGAGAAATAACCTCCTCCATCCTGCCACTTCTCTTGCTGTTACTTGTTCTCCTGTGTTCTGCATTATGATACTCTATTGCCAAAAACAGAGAAAAAGGGTATGTCTCTACTATGTTCTTGCTGGATGTAGACTTTATCCAGATCTAGGAGTTTTATTCATTTTACTATTTATTTTGCAGATGTGTTTTAAACATTTTCAGTAATACGGTTGCACTGATGAGACGTAGCATCGGAGCAGGTATAACTTGCTCTTGCCCTTTTTGCAGCTTCATATTCTCCTCTGTTCAGAAGAAGAAATCACTGGCCTGGCAGAACTAGACCCACACAAGGTGGGGGATTTAATGGCACTGCCATGGCTGGAATAATCCAGTTAAGGGCTGCAGACAATAACCAACAGTTTTTTGTTGTCAGGGGTCAAAATGAGGATTATCTGGAGGGACAGAATTTCATGGTCTGCAGTACATTTCTGATGTTCATCAATGGGGCCCAGGGTATTCCCATTGAGACACTGAAAATCAGGGGTTGAACCTGTCATCCACAGAGTCACCTTGAAAGCCCATAATGAAATATCAATAATTGAGGATAGCTGTTTGCTAAAAGGATTACTGACAGGCATAAAATAACAATCACCAGTAGCTATAAATATATTTTATGTCTTGGATATTTTCCTGGCAGACTTTAGTCTTTCATTGAGTTATGCAGTAGCAGCCCTGGATTTGGACAACTTGTGCTCAAAAGAATAGTAGGATGTTTTTTGGGGTGCGAGAGGGGAGAAAGGATAGCTTTTTTTTTGAATCAGTGTATCATGATTTTCCTTTGTTAGCACAAAAGCATACTTCCCTCCACAAACGGCGAGGTCCATTTCAGTTTATTCTTTTGCGGTATCCTGTATAAGGAAGAAGAAGATGAGATAACTCTTCTGGAGAAAATCCAGGATGTTAATTAAAGAAATGGCATTTTGACATTCATTCCTTACTGGCTAGAGCCCATGGCTATACTGGTATTTCACATCTTGCTTTCATGTTCAGAGCTTTTCAAGATGATCTTCTCCACAATGCCTTTTTTATTTTTTTTTTTTTTTTTTTTTTCCCACTAGAGGTCTAAAAATAATGAGGAAAGGAGGCACAGTGTACCCATGTATTTGACACTAGAGCATTCTCACAAGGTGGACTGGAGCATCAGGTCACTGAAAGCCCCAGTGGGTTGGCTGACAGCGTGGGTTAGCGCTAGGCAGAGCGGAGGAACAGCATCTGATTGCTGGAGCCGAAAAATTAGCTTTGCCTCTGATCCAGAGTGACTTTCATGCATTACTGCCACATCCCACAGGAGCGACAGGTAGGCTTTGCTTCCACTTGGGTGATGCTCAGGTGATGCGTCATGCCGCCTGAGATAGAGCAGGGTGGTTGAGCTGTGGAGGAAGGCTCTGGGGCTGCTCGGATCTACCTGGCAAGTGAAATGCTGAGGGAAACCAGGAGTGGATCAAATGGTAAGATGTTAAACAGCAGCGCAGCTACCACCAGCTTAAACAGCTCGAAGGACTTGGTTCTGGGTCCTTAATCCCCAGCCTCCTGCTTTGTCCCTTCCCCGCCGGGGCTTGCCTTTGTAGGCAGGGAGGGATGAAAATCACCCCAGGTGCTGAGGGGAGCAAAGAGAGAGCAAATGGCCCGAATGCACAAAAATTTAGAGAAAAGCTTTCCCTGCCAGGCGTGCCATTAGGAGCCAGTACTTGCAACATAAACCTGAGGCTGCTGTTATTGTTGTAGTCCTGTTGGGTTGTTCTGCAGTGCTCCGATGCTGTAAAAAGAAATGGATGGATGTACTCGGGAACTGAAATTCAGCTTTTCCCATTTGCCACTTTTCTCTGTTCTTCCCCTCTGTTAAAAATCGAATATTGATCTTCCTCATTCTGCTGAGTCTGTAGTCTTTTCTATCATGTAATGGCTATAAACATGTTCACTTAGAGCTGGCAATGAAAATTCCAGCAAAAACAGTTTTTTATCAAAATTTGCCAGCTTGTTGAAAGCCAGACATCCCAGAGGAAAATGTTCTGTCTTATGAAGGGGTGACAAGGAAGTGGAGCCCAGCACCTTGCCGTGGGCAGCCTGGCCCGGGGACTCCTCTCATCGTGCCTGGGGGCGAGCATCCCAACTCTGTTTCAGAGAGTAAAGGAAACACTGCGTTCTGTTCCACACTGAAACCAAACCAAACTCAGAAACCCTGGAAATTCTGCAAAATGGAATTACCACTCTCTGCCAAGCCTGAGCATCATGTTACAACGTCTGATGTTGAATGAAAATGTAGGAAATGCTGTATCTTTCAGAAAAGATGGACATTTTCTTGTACTTGGCAAATTACGGTCTCGTTGTACTTATTTTGCTTATCAGGTTATTTTTCAGTGTCAAGACCTGTTTTGTTTCACCCTTCCCTTCACCACTGATTTGAGTTGTTCTTGGCACTAGGGAATCTTAAAGAGTGCTGTCACGAGCAGGAACTGGAGCCGAAACCACTCATTGTTTATGTAAAACTAAAAGTTATTTCCTTAACATCAGCATCAGGCTCCTTTCCTGGGGTTGTACGTGTGCAGATCTACGGAGACACCACTGACTGACCACAGTTTGTTACACTGGGAAATTATTGTTTCCTTTGCTTCTGCAAATAAAGGAATCGACAGCAAACTGCCCGAAGAGGCGACTCTCGCCGTGGTCTGGGAGCTGGTGATCCACCTGGGCTGGTGATCCATCGGCTGAGCTGCATGAACTCAGGAAGCATTCGTTGCTCGGTCACACCAAGTGGCCTCCCAGGCTATGTGATTTGTTGACTGGTTTGTAAGTGAAAGCAGCTCCTGGCACCACAGATGATGAGTTTCGATGGGTATGACACGTGCACAAATTAGATAAGACACAAAAAGCCAGTGTTTTAGATGGACAACTAGGCCAATGAGAATTTTACTGCAAGGCTTATTTTTAATTGACGTGATGAGTTTTATGCATCTGGCCACTTGAAATATTCGGATTTTGAAATTGTCACTTTGTTCACGGCTCGGCTCTTGATTTCAAAGCAGGCAAAGCAGGCGGTGTGTGCTAATAAAAGGGAAAGAAAAAGGAGAAGACAGTAATGCAATGAAGTATCTTCTCTGTAGGACTGTTTCACATTTAAACATTTTGGTTTGGCTACAGCTTTTGACCACGTTTGGTTTGTTCAGTAATCCCAAACCATGTGTATAAATAGTGATTGACAGAATACACCGTGTTTGAAGCAGCCTCCCAATGGCTTGTACTCGGATATAAGTATCGGATGTTCTAAATCTTGGGAGATGAACTCCTGATGCATCAAAGCACAGCTGATTTTCTTTCAGATCTGCGATTAAATTTTTCATGTAAATGTCACATCAAGTGATGAAAAAGAGACTGTAAAGAAAAACAGTTTTCACCTAATAGGATATTCAGATGTTAAGAAAAAATCCTGTGAAAAACATAATACTAAAGGATGTAATCATTTAAAGCTCCTTTATGCCTATAACAATATAAGTGACATCATTAGATTATTTTTATAAGTCTGTAAGACTGAGAGGCTAATAAATATATGGCAAAGAATGGAGATTTGTGTTAGCAATCTTTTGAATAACTGCACAAAATAGTTTAGACGATTTAACATATATTTGGTATTTTTATATGGTTTTAAAAATTCATATGTTTTTAAAAATGGATTATTTTCACCATCTTTTCAATTTGTAACACAAATTTACTGTTACTGTATGTAAGTATCATGATAGTATTACCAAAGGTCACGGACTTTAAGAAAGGTCATTGTGTAGCTACTTAGAAACTGAATAATGTATTCAGCCTTTAGGCTGCTCTGTATGTAACTTAGGTCCAAACTAAAAGGAACAACCTTGCCAACAATCCCGACACCTATCTGTTCCGTATCATGAAAATCCTGCTGTAACTTTCTAGCCTACTCAGCAGAAAGACACAGAAGATTTATCATTAATATTAGAATTAACATCTTCACAATGTTACGGAGACTCTTCTGGATTTTTAAATTCTTATTCCACTGGGACCAGACTGTGCTGTAACACAGCATCCTACACAGTGGGGTCTCTCAGTTTGTGAACAAAGAAGCTCTCCTGAAAAAAAATGTGCTGTTGGATGTAAGCTTGTTTGAGGAAACCGCATATGGTAGCAAGGGAGTTTGTTCTTGACTGTCATCCCTGTGCCTAAAGCCAGATCTGGAAGGAGTTGGATGAGCTGGGCACTGGGGTTGGGCTCCTGGAAGAGATTTTAGCTTGGGTACCCTTAGGATGATGTTCCTCCCACCTAACTCCAGTTCAAAAGCTACACATGCCATCTAAATTAATCATTAAGGCTCCCTCTCTAATCAGTAGAGAAAGCAAGCACTTCTAGATAGTGATTCACCCACCTTGTTTAAATACTTGTCTTTGAAAAGAAAGCTGAGTGTTCTCTGCTGACCAGTAGAAGCAGCCTAGACAGCTAGCTTAGCTGCGACTGTTCAGGTGGCTGCAGTTAACAGAGGTGAATCCCATCCCATGTGTCTAATGCATAATACCCCCCAAGTGGAACAGCTATTTTACAAAAACACCCACCACCTGCGGTTAGGAAGACAGCACCAACGCTATGCCTGCTACCCCAAATCTTGTAGCCCGATTGTTTTTCTTGGACATCCTTCCAAGCCACCTGGTGAAGAAAGAGCTGTGAGCTGTCTGACGGGTGTGCCAGAGCTCGTGCTTTCCAGGGATCTGCTGCGCTAGTCCCTATTCAGAACTGTCCACTGAAAGCGACAGAAATGATGGCAAAGGACTATAAAATCGCAGAATCATAGCAGCATTTAGGTCGGAGAAGGCCTTGCAGATCAAATCCCCTCTAAGATGCTGGTGGAGGCAGACTCCTCCTGCATGTTTCTGTAAGATGGTTACGTGACAGCTGGAGGAAGGGATGGCCACTGGGAGGCTTTCTGACAGCGTTCTTGGCAGGCCAGCCATTCTGCAGCATGAGGCAAAAGAAGCATTAGCCAATCGTATCATAACGACGAGAAATAAAAATACAACATTTCACTGTGCACTGCTGTACTTTATTCAGGGCAGAAGTGTGCAGTTTGCAGAGCTTAAAAACATGAGCCAAGAAGAAGAAGTTACCGATATTTGCAAAATGCTCCTTTTTCACTCCCTTCCAAGACATTTGTAATTTGAATAAAACTGCTGGAGATGAAGTAAGATACAAAGGCAGAACCTGAAAGCTCTTGCTCACGTCACCTTCCAGCTGTTACGAACATCTAGGTTGCCTTGGTTGCCTCAGTATAGCCCCACTCCTTCCCAGGGAAATCTGCACTGGGATTATCGCATTTTAGTAAGCAGGCGGTATTGCAGCTCAAGCTGGAGGCAGCAAACCTGGAGGCATTTACATGTGGACTGAGAGATACCCTGAACATTTCTGTGCTAAAGGATTTAGCATCAGGGTTGCTCTAACCTTCCCCCCGTTCAAACTCCACGTTAACACATGCAGAAAGATGCTGCCATTCTGTTTCTCTGCACTAGTGACGCCACCTCACCTAACAGAACGAGCCCCAAACTACGGCCAATACCAACCGTACCAGCTGGGTCGGGGTTTAAACCTAAGATGAGCGTTTCAAGCCTGTATGTTCTTCCATTTCCAGTTCCCTGGAAGAGGAATAAACCAGGCGATTTAGTAAGGGTCGCCAACTGAAAGGTGACCTGCTCGTGAGTCTGACCTTTCAGCTCAGTTTCATGGGGGGGTTATCTGGATTGCCAACCCAAAGAAACAGGTGGCAGTAGACCAGGAGATGTTGACTTGCGTGGTGCTGGAATTCCTTTGCTCTTGCCCGAGGCTCTGCTTCAGCTGCCTTCAAAGTTAAAACTGCTGCTCCATCCTTGCCTGAAACATTTTGTCGTACGTTTCTGTCCTGGCAATGGGAATTAGAGGAACCTGAAACGTTGTCCCTATCTAAACACAGAGCTAAAAGTAATCCCGTATTTTGCGATGCTCAAAGCGTCGCTGTCTGCTAGTGTTGTGTGAAAGTTGAGCAAAAATTAGGAAAACACACTAGCACCCTTAGCAGCGCCCCTCTGTTGAGCCCCTGTACAGCCTACACGAGGAGAAAGGTCTAGCTGATGGATCCTAACCACAGGGGCAAAGCGTAAATGACCACAGTGGGGAAACAGCACTGGCAGAGCCAACCAACCCATTGAAAAGACATACAGGAAGGAACCTAGGAAAAACAGGGAACAGATGTTTTCCCTTTGGTTTGTGGGTTTGGGTTTTTTTGTTTGTTTGGTTGGGGGTTTTTTGTGTAATAACATGTTTATATGAGAAAGGCGTGTGCTCCATGGTGCAGCCCACAATCTGTGTCCCCTGGCTGTCCCTGTATGAAGGCCTAGACCACACCGTAGCTCCCTTCTGGCCTGTGCTCTGGAGTTTAATTCCCTTGGAAACCAAACACACATTTACACTGTTACTAAAAGCAACAAGTATAGTAACAATTATTTTTTGAATGGTACTGAACCATATATTTTCATTTTATTGTTGGGAGAGGTATTGCATAACATATTTTTCTATTGTACATGTATCTAGTGCACACCTTCTTTTCCAGGTTTTTGTCATTATGTTAAAAAGCAGTATAAGATGAGGATGTCCACATCTCTTAATTTTAATTCCAAACATTTCCTCTCTAAACCAAAAATATTTGCATTCTTCTTTGTGATAAATCCCACTTGTGATCAATTATCATATTTGTATACACATTTTTTTAACATTAAGCTAAATGCTGAAGGAATTACATTCCCAGTGTGGAGTCCAAAATATAATAAATAATACATAATTAAAAAATCTGGCATACTCGTAATTTAAAAGAAAGGAATCACATGTTGTTAAAACAGCATTTCATTCAGCTTTTATGCAATTTTAGAAATTCTCTTTTCTCACCCTAGATTTGGGCCATGATCAGGGATCACTTGGTGTTCTGGAAGAAGCTGCTACCATCCTTTCAGGTGAAAGTTGAAGCATTTTTAAGAATGTCACAAGAAATTTTAAATGACACAGCAGCAAATGGTATTAAATTCTGATGCTATCAAGGAAAGAGTAAGTAGCAATTAGGGTGACTGGAGTGATGTCTGAACATGGTGTGGAATCTGTGGCACTCAAAGCCCACGGGGAAATCTTTTGGACAACGCAACACAGCATGCTGTTCACGTCTTCTGTTGTAACCAATATTATATGCTTGAAACCAACGTATGACTTATCAAGAGCAGGTGACTGGAAGGCTCTGGGCAGAATATTCTGTTATTTCTTCCTTTCTCTAAAGTCCAAACAATGTGCTGTACATTTAAAAAAAAGCAACAAACCAACCTTTCTGTCTCGTGAAAAAAATCTCAAAACCAAGTTAATTTTCATGAATTATGCCCTTCCCCTTTAATAAATATGGTTATGACTGATTTATACTGTAAATCAGGTGTCGTGCTGATGTGGGAAGACTCCCAAATCTTTGTTCTTCTGCCTTAGCAGGCTCTTGGAAAGTGCCATCATTGTTAGGTTTAGCTCCAAAATTGAAAGTGCCCTAACAAAACACTGATAGAAATCTGTTTTGCTAGTGTGTACTGTTAGGAGACCATTCTCTTTACCTAACAACTCTCATTCACTTCTTTGAAACACAGGAGGTCAGCAAGGATGCAGGCTCTGCAGAAGAAGTTTGTTTAGAAAATTTTGTATGCTGCTGTCTTTTGAGGCTCAGCCTGGAGACCCACAACAGCAAGAATCTAAAAGATCTTCTTGGCCAAAACTGACAGTGTGAAAGACTTACCCACTCTCACAGTGTGAAAGACTTAACGCAGGCTGCAAGCAACTGGAAGTAGGCACTGGTATTTTCTTCCTAGGTAGTCACTGTTGAAACCTGCTGTTTCCCTTCATTCGCTGTTTTCAGCCAGCACTTTTTTCTCAGGAATAACAATAAGCTCATCCCATAGCTTTCTGAGAACAAATGGATGCTACTGATACAGTCCATTTGAAAATAAACGGGGACGTTGTTACCCTTCTTTCTAATCTAGTTCAATCTTTCATATTCCACAAAAGTTTTCTGAAGAGTTGTTCTTAAATTTCATTAAAACCAACCAAAAAAAAAAAGAGTTATTAATATTTCAGTCTCATTCTTCCATCCAAATTAGACTGTGGATGAAGGGTTTAAAGAAGATGCTGAGGACTGCTGGTATTCCAAGTCAATTGGAGCAGTTAGTGCCTAATTAAGTGCTAATTTATGCTCTGTGCAATCTCACAGAGAGTAGAAATTTAACTCAGGCTAGTTAGAAAACAAAATTTTAGCTATTACCTGTGAAAACATCTACTTTATGCATACAAAACCTACTTTGTTTTATATGAGTCGACTGCACCGTAAAACAAGGCTAAAATCTTATCCTGGTTTGGCTGGCTTCCTCTTACAGTTTCAAAAGTTTCACAAACATTTGTTTTGCTGTATCCTCAGAAGTCACAGAATATGCTAAAGACAGGCTGTCTGGCAGCCATTTTTTCATGTTTCTTTCAAAGGGCAAACTTAACTGTCTTCTGCGATAGCAGAGTTGAGAATGTGTTGATGCTCACAGTATCTTTATTCCCTGCTTCACAGATTAAATAGAAATTTTAGCTAGAGCTGAATAAACCAGGAAATGGTGGCACCTATTTGAGCCCAGCCCTGCATGCTACAGCAAACACAAACATCTTTGTTGTCCATGCAGGAAATGTATCTTAAATCCCAAACAGAACGAATGTTTCCATTACTGACACTCCAGAGACCTGTCAGTCATCTCTGACGTAGCACATGGGAACGTTCAAATTGCCAGACCTGATTTGCATTCTCGTTACATGCACACAAAACCAAGTCCTTCTCATCGTCGCTCTTTGCTGCTTCTATGCATTTGCCAGAAAGGACATGGACAATCATTCCATTCTACAAGATGAGAGAAGAAGGGAAAAAATGAACAAATTAAAAATAAGGGATTTCCAGTAAAAGCTAGGCCAAGTTTCTGAAACTTTTTACATACAATAGATCACCAGCAATGACTGGTTTTTTAAGTATTGCTCTAAACATAATGACTAGGGTTAGCTTTGAGTCCAGGGCATGGCGAGCATTTGTAATTCCTTTGGAAGGTGACAGCAGTGGTAGGCGCAGAATTCAATAAAACTCTTCTCCACCATTTGTTTCCTGTGGGTGCAGGTGGTTATCAGCATCAACTACACTACTACAGGCCACAAAACTTCCAAAGACCAGTGCTTCCTTTAGGAATCAAACCAAATTACAGTAGGAATGGTACCAGAGGACTGCAGCATTCCTGCAACTACAGTAATTACTATTTTCCTAGGCTGTCCTAATGCATCACATTTTTCAGTCTTGTAGAGGAGTTCCTGTTCTGCTGGGCGAAGTCCGCTGAATAATACTGAATACCTCTAATAGGAAGTTTCTCTTACAACGCAGGAGGAATTTTAATGCTCCTCCTGCTCCCACAGGGCTCTCATTTGGGAGAGTTCAGGATTCCCAGATCCTTCCTCTGTGCAAAAGAAGTGGACAAGGATTTGCCCTGCTTTTATTTTCACACTCGCTGATTCTGATTCTATTCCTATAAGGCCAGTAAGAGAGTTAAAACAAGGACATATACATTTAGGTAGAATTCCTGTAATTTGTATTTTTAAACCAAATTTATTTCATGTAGACAGTGTAAATGGGCAAGAAGCATCCTAAATTTCCTGGGTGAAAATGGTATAGAAGTGAAACTTGCCCCTCCAATACCTCATCCCTTCCCCATACACGAATCCTGTCAATCACCCAGTGATCCCACAGCCACCATCAGCTACCTTCCCCTCACAGCAAAGCCACTACTGACCTCCTGCACATCCCAGTGCTGTTGTCTGTTGTCCGTCTCCTTTGTACAGTTTTGAGGAATAACCTTCCCGTGTCTGACATCAAAGCAAAACAGTGGAGCAGAGCCAAGCCGGATTTCCTTCATGCTGTTATATTCAAAGTGCTGGAAAAGGGAGGGGTTGTTTGAACAATGATGGAAGGACGTCCCAATTAATTTTTAAATGCTAATCCAAAAAATAATTTCCTGTACATGTTTGTCAAGATTCAACCCAAACATGAGTGATGGAGACTCAACAGCCTTGACCCTGCAAAGCAGTCCCATCGTCCCCCCGCCACTAGCTAGTTCTGGCATAACTATTTATCTAAGGAAAGGCTTTGTGGACTGTAATTATATATAAAGTAAACTCTTCCTATAATAAAATTTTCTAGTTCAATAAATATTTGAACAGAAGGGTGTTTCTGACAGTGTCTGCACACACTGCAGTTAGAAATGTGCCTGCAGCTCATCCTGAGCTCAGTGTGAGCAGTAAAACTTGCTTGGGACTTGAAGTAAACATCTGCAGTAAATCTGTACTGGTTTGGCTTCTCTTAATGCGTGAACTTGCTAGTCTAATGCCAGCTTGGGAGCCAGCATGAATTTCCCTCCTGTCTTCGACTGCAGTTGAGGCACTTAACTGCAGTTTTAGGCACTAATGGGGAAACCCATCTCCATCATTCTAGGATTGTTACATAATTTTTACTCCCAGGCTTTCTGTTCTCCAGTCGCTACCCAATATAGCAACAAAAAGGTACTTAGTGATGTCTGCTGGAGCAAAGTGTGGGTAGCTGGCCTCAGTGACACACAGAACATTGCCATTTTTCAAATGACACTCAGCTGCAGAAGAGTGGGCATTATTGCCTTAGCACATGCCTAATCTTAAACACATCAGTATTTCGACTAATGCCAACACAGCCATTTGCAGGCTGAAGTGAGCATCTGCTGGAAGGTTCCCCGGATCTGGTACAGTGCCTGTATACTTAAAATATACAGTACCTGGGTGAGACTGTCGCTGCACGGGGAGAGTTCGATAGACCCTTCTGCAATGGCTCTGCCAGGTCTGTAATCTGCACAGAAGCCAACACCAGTATTGTAAAGCTGTAAATAAAGCACAATCAGAAAGAAACAAAATATCCTTTAGCTAACTTTTTGTGATTGTATCCCTTTATGAAATATGGTTTTGCTCGTAATTTAGGCAATGTTTTTTTCTTTCAGACTAGACCTTGCATATTGATCTTGTAAACTGACCTGATATAAAAGGCAGAGTCTTACCAAAGGTCAGTGTTACCTAGTGAGTTTTGTTTAAGTTACAGATACCCACTTCTGGTTTTAACTGTTATGATAGTTAAAAGAAATCTGTCAAAAATTTTATGCTAACGGAAAACTGCACTTCAGCTGGACACTGTAGTCAGAAAAACCCCAAATATTTCAGCAGACAAAAAGTGACAATTCCTGTGATCAACTCTCAGTTCTTACACTCTTCTCAAGCAAACTTTGATAATAAAGAACAGACAAAACAGTGAAAGGACACAGTGAAATCTGGCTACACATAGCAGAGTGTGACTTAATTAGTGGACCTTGTTGCCTTGTTGGGGGAAAATCCCTTCCAGTAAGGCTGCCTGGAATAAATTCATATCTTAGTGATGGTAATTATCACCTTGTGCATTTTTTTTTTCAAAAAAACCCCAACCCCCCCCCCCCCAAAAAAACCCAAAGAACTGCTGTTGCTACCACTTCTGCCCTTGTGGGAAGTACAGGGCTGAAGAAATGCCTTTTTCTCTTCATGCACATGGGTCTGCACAGAGCAATCTCAGCTGCTGTTATGGCTGCCATCTGCATGAGGCAAAACAATTATTTTCCTTTACTAATGGCACCTAAAGAACCTAAAGTTAGGATCCTTTGAGCTGTGACACTGAACTGAGTCAGTGAATGTGAGAATTTGGGCCAACTGTTTGTCTTCTCTGTCCTTTTCTTTTTCCTCCCACCCTTGTTGCATCATGTTTGGACAATAAATGTTCCAAAGAAGGAACAACCTTTTATTCTATGCTTACCGAGTACTTAGTACGTGGAAACAATACTGGGGTCTTTAAACACTACGAAACCACTAATCATTCTTTATAGTGTGTTTTCTTTTACCTTGCCAGAGAAACTTGGTGCGTCTTCAGGCTGGGAGAGTTCAGGGTACACATTTGATACAAACCACTGGAAATTTCTGCAGCCCAGCCTCTTCTGTAGCTGAAGGCGCTCACTGCAGTCTGGCTTCTCTGCCTTTATGGAGAAAGCATAGGGGCAACAAGGTTACTAGTGTATTTGTGTTAGAGATGCTAGAAGTGAAAATTAAGTCATAAACATTATTTCTACCACCTCCTCTATTCTTCATGTTACAGAGACTGATACATATTCTCTCATGAGATATGCAAAGGAGGATGACCAGCTATAGCCTTCCTCCAACTTTGTGCTAAACCAGCATTTAATCTGGCATTGTGATGGAAGTAAATGTTTCAGAAGTAGCATACACTGTGAAAATAAGGATTTCCTCTAAAAATTATTCTCATACTGCAAGATAAGTCAGACTTTGCATCCTGGTTTTGGCTGGGATAGAGTTAATTTTCTTCTTAGTAGCTGGCGCAGGGCTGTGTTTGGATCTGGTGTGAGAATGTTGATAGCACACGGATGGGTTTAGTTGTCGCTGCGTGATGTTTATACCAAGTCCAGGACTTTTTAGTTTCTCAGGCCTTTCCAGCTAGAGGGCTAGAGTGGCACAAAAAATTAGGAGGGGACATGGGACGTCATGCTTGGTATATAAACTGGGGGGTGGGTGGGTGGCCAGGGCCTGCTGATCGCTGCTCTGGGACTGGTTGGGCATCGGTCAGCGGGTGGGGAGCAATTGTATTGCGCATCACTTGTTTTCTTTTCTCCCTTCCCTTTGGATTTCATTCCTCCCCCCCTCCCTTCCTTTTCATTGTAACTGCTATTATTATTATTGCTCTTTCATTTTTATTTAATTTCAATTATTAAATTGTTCTTATCTCAACCCTTGAGTTTTACATTCCTTTCCGATTCTCTTCCCTCCGGTTGAGGGGGCAGTGAGCGAGCGGTTGCATGGCATTTAATTACTGGCTGGAGTTAAACAACAACAGTCCTTTTGTCCCTGCTGAAACCAGGACACTTTGTCGTCTTTTTAATTAAAAAACTCAGGGCCAAGTTTGATATTTGTTGCACTGAAATCAGTGTGATTGTGTTAGATTGTCATTGAGTGTAGAATTTGCCCTGCTGATTAAAATTCAATTTCCAGGTCTTTAAAAGCCCTAATTACCCGGTTATTGGCGGCCCTCCATGATCAGAGGATGTAGGTAATAACAGAGTTTAGCCCCAAATATAGTCTTTTATTATTATCTCACAAATTATCATCTGACAGTTACTAACTCCAGTAAGTGATCGTGTTTTGTGGCTATAAAGGCATAAAACTTCTCCTATGATTTATGTGTTTTCTTGAACTATATACACACAACATCGACTCTCACCCTTCCTGGTAGCAACTCTGTCCTGAAAAAAGACAAGTGCCTTCAAGTGGGCATCTGCACTGCAGAGGACTGACAGTCTGAATATTTGAGGGTATTTAGCACTGAAGATGGCTAAACAGGGTTATGAAAACCTCTAAGCAGGTGTCTAATCCTTGAGTTTCAAAACCATGCAAAACACTTTTCTAAATCTCTCAGTGCCCAAATACTAAAAATACCTCACCACCCTTAAGACTCTCCTCTTTCTTGCCAGCAGTAGATCTCCCCCTTCATGTTTCTACTTTTTAGAAATGCAGTTTTGCATTCCAGGAAATCGGTCTGGATTCCTATGTTAGAAATTAAAATTCATAACGTAAGCAAGCGATTGACCGTAAATAACTTTTCCTTAGATCAGCTTTTTCTCTGCATCCATAAGAAAGAAAAAAGGACTTTGTGACATGCCTGGAAAACACTGACAAGTCGAGGGCCTTGGAGATCAAGGAAGAGGTATCCGTTTCTAAAGGCAGGAATCAATCATGCCTCGTGGCACTGTTTGCCAGCCCCTGTAAACTGCACTGACAAAGCTCAACAGTTGCAATATGCTAAAGAGAACCTCATAGTTCAGTATCTGTCTTAGATTCAATAAGTTTAACATTTCAGCAATTCAGCAGCACACAAACCTTTTCCCAAGAGGTTTTCTTGGAAATGGAAATAGAGAAGTAAAACGCTTCC
This sequence comes from Falco biarmicus, assembly GCF_023638135.1. Taxonomy (NCBI): domain Eukaryota; kingdom Metazoa; phylum Chordata; class Aves; order Falconiformes; family Falconidae; genus Falco; species Falco biarmicus. Next base: position 5,076,291 of record NC_079291.1, on the reverse strand, counting down.
CCTAAAAAGAGATGTTTCTCATGAGACTCTACTTTGGCTGAAGAAGGCGATGGCAGTAAATCTCATTTTGTCATACTAGTTACAGTCTGCATATGATGCCAAATAAATGGTGTAAATAATGTAAAGACAGTCATTGTCCCTGTAAACTAATCTGAAAGGAAGCTGTGCTTGTAAATCAAGCAAACAATCCACACAAGAAGAAAAAAGAGACAGCGGCTGAAATCATAGGGAGCTGGGAAGAGCCTTATTCATCTGCATTAACGCTTATACCACAGGCACCCTGTGCAAGATGTGAGTCAGACCATAAACCGGGAAGACTTAATAAAGCAACCCATACGGGGGTCACTAGTTATTTTCTGCAGTGGGCAGTGTCGGCAGTCAAGGCTCCTGGAGATTTTTGTAACGGCCAATGGGTGGCTCTGCTCAGCCTCCCAGTGCAATAAATCCCTGCGGGGCCCATCTGCAGCTGAGCGGCAATAATGGCATTGCTCGCTCGTGTCTCCTGAATAACATCCCGCTGCACTGACACACTGAAAAGATTGGCTGTGAAAAAAAGGAACAGAGAAAAGGGCCTTTTATGTTATGGTATGCTGGGTGCACAGATCGTAAAATTGATCATTTGAAGGAGCATCATACTTAGAAGTACTAAAAGTATTCTGGCTAGAATAAACTCTCGGGTGAAAGGGCAGGGTGCTTACAGCTAGTAAACTGTATCGTTTGTGGCTGTAGTTTTTAGTACAGAAAATCTCTTCTGAGCTGTCAAGTAAGGCTTTCAGGAAATTATTAAATGATTGAAGGACTAACTGCTCATCTGAAAAGACTTGGTCTAGTGTCCTCCTTTCAATTACATGGCTGCAACCCTTGTGAGTCAATTGACAAACTTCTGGCCAGTGAAATTCAAACCTACAACACAGACAAGGAGGGAGAAGCTTTTTTAAAAATGTGAAAATAGAATAGAAAAAGAAACATGATAGACTCTAGGATTAGCACAGCAAGCTGACTGGAGAGGCAGATACACCGGTGGAGCGTAAGGAGGTCAGACTAGGTGACAGGAGAGAAGCCACCCTGACGCACAGCCCTTTTCCTCTCCCCACACCCAGCTCCTGTTGGATCTGGCTTTCTTAGATGATGGCCAGCATTGCAATGACTGAGGCATGCGGGCCTGAAATGTAGGAGGAAAACTGAATGGGAAACAGCGCCTACCCATGCTCTGCCTAAATTCTTTAGTGCATCTTTTTCTCCTTAAAAGCATGGCATTGTTAAATGAACAAGAAGGTGAATGACATGTTTTCATTCAAAACTGCTTACAAGTTTGTCCACTGCCTTGTAGGAGAGGCTATCGTTACAAGGAAAGGTACTGGGGCCAGAGAATTCCTGAGAACTGCAGCAACATTAACAACTTAACAACGTTAACCATAGCTGCAGGACTCCGGATAAACAAACATCCACTGGTTTGTAATACACAGATAGACAGTTCCTTGACCAACGCTGATCTGCAATGGATTATACAGTGGCTTAAACAACTATGGCCGTTGTAGTAGTTGGATGGTGTGTAGTCTGCAGAGGGTTCAAGTGTGGCTGCATGCCAGGGCTACACCACACACCTGGCTACACATCTGCCTTAGCGTGCAGGCTGCTGGGAGTCCAAATCCCTGGAGGTCGGGCTGCTGTCTGTGCAATGCTTCTAATGAAAAAGTAACTTGTAAAAAGGTGGCTTTGTTGACATCTTTCTCAGCTACAGACAGTTGCTTCTGGACATCTTTCAGTTGAGGAAAAAAAAAAATCACCTTTTTTGTCACTAGACCACTCAGATATAGTCCTTTCTAGTAGGAGAGACACCACAGTTTGCCACATGTCCATGAATATTACTGAATATCTTCATAAATCACTTGAGGAAGACCTTCACAAATGAAGAATGAATCCCCTAGAAGGCCCTTAGAGCACATAGTGCTACTAGCTTCCACTTCAGATGCACTGCAACCCTCCGTGTACTATTGGTGGAAAAATAAATTGCAGCTTGTTGGGCAAGCTGAAGAAAGAGTCATTTGGAGAAGTCGTCACACTCCAAGAGATTTTATTAACTTAAGCAAACAACTCCTAGACACAAGTTTCTCTCTTTTCTTCCTGATCTGACAGGTCTTTCACTGGAAGCTTTTATAACAAGACTATCCTCAGCACCATGCATGTTGAATGTCTGACTGCACACAGAACTGCTCCCCGCCACCTTCCTCCCACCCCCTGCCCCATTCCACCTCCTTCACCTACCTTAACACACACGCCTTCCCTCAGAAACAAACCACTTTACCTTGCTGATTAAGAAAGCCACTGTGTCCTGCTTGTAGAAATTCTCTTTAAAAGAGCCCAGCCAGGTCTCTGCTATTCGGATTTTGTTCCTCACAATGGCCTCTTCATAGGAGAAAGCATCGGGAAAGTGATTTCGATAGACATGCCCGACTCGGGAGCATGGAATAATTTCTACGGTGCCACCACAGAGCCAGGTCTGAAACACAGGTGAAAGCATAAAAAGAAATTACCTTTACATAAAAAGGACAACCTCCTTTGCTATAGACTACACCTCAGGAAATCCTGATCTGCACGTTGCTGCAAACAGCAAGAGCATTATTATGTGCTTCTTCATACACTGTTCCCCATAGATACAGAGACACGGAGAAGACACTGGGCAATCAGTCCTTTGATTTGACCCAGTATGACCATTTATATGCTTATGTTTTTCTGTGCACAAATAGCGCAGCATAGTGAAGAGACCTGGGAGCATGCCTTCTTTTGTCTGGGGCATTAAAAGACTCTATACTCTTTGTGTCTGCAATTTTCATTGCTTTTTAATATCAGTTACTCTTTGTATTCAGCAAAATCAATACAAACAATTTAATATAAATGATTCTGTATTAAAGCTACAGGTTGGCAAAGAAATAATGGTACTACCCTTTTGGTGTACGTTACATGCCAAAAAAGAAGAGGCAGCTTTCAGAAGGGGCCAAAACCAGTCACTCAAGTCCTTAGACAGCAATAGCTGGTGAAACTTCCTTCTCCCGACATAATGCTCCTAACTCACAGCAGCTGCATGTCCTTGTATAGTCCTGACAGATCACAGAGCACAGGGATAGATTTCTGCAAGAAAAGTGATTGTCTCCATACCCCAAGACGTTCTGCACTTAACTGCTTTTATAAATTGCTTCTTGCCTTTTCATTCAGGTTCCTTAAAAGCCCAATAGTTACCACAGCTTGACATTTTAATTGATGTCCTTACCCTTATAGATAGTTCCAGATTTTCTGCTCCCCATATGGTCATGTCAGAATCATAAGCTCCAGTGTTTTGGAAGTAATGTCGATCCATGGCCACCACTGCACCAGCTACCACAGGACTCCTGTGTGGAAAACACCTTCAGGTTTGTATAGGGAATTATGTGAACTGTGAAAATCCCATCATTCCCACAGAGATAGTATTGCAAAATGATTGAATGATACTCTGTATAAGCTTGAATGAATTGTTTATCTAACCAAAAAAAAGAACAACTGGAACCTAATTCTAGGATTTTCTTGGGGAAGAGAGCCAAGAGCTGAATTATCAAATAAGGCTCAGAACAGTGGGAAATGTTACATACACCCAAAATAACAGGCAAACAGATCAAGATTAAAACATCTTTCTTAATTCTGTACGATCTATCTTTTGCTTTCCCTGCAAACCTATTCAGGTTGTATACTAGTTGTGTCAATGTGTGGAAAATACTTGTCATGTTCAAAGTATGACTGCAATCTAGTTAGATTGATTACTAAAGGCCAAAGAAGTTCAGTGTAAACCAAAAACCCATCCCTTCAAAAAAATGTAAACTGAGCCTATGCACATAACCCTGCCTCTCTTCTGTTAGCTGGAAGATGACCCAAACTGTACAGTTCTGCTGCTGAGCTGAGTGGAGGCATATTGGCTGATGGACTGTTACCTGATAGGGCTGATGGGAGACTGTCGTACCTTCTCTTCATGCTCTGGCACTGGTTCCCAATGAAAATTTAATTTCCAATCAAAAACACCTCGATGCAGGCCCACAGAGTGATAGTACTGAAAAGTCTTCCAGTCTATGACATCTATGACAGGGGAGACGACACTGTTTCTGAAAAAGACATTTTTCAGAAACGCTATTCAGAAAAAAAAAATTATTTTCAAAGCCAAAGCACAAATTAAGTTCACTACTATGTTGTAAACAGTGGTTCTCCTCTCTGACACTGTCAAGCAGAAACACTCCTCTAGAAGTTGAGTGCCCTTATTTTCCCTGCTGATAGAAGCTCAGGCGCTCGGTGCATGGGAACACCGAACCTGCAGTGAGGGACCTAAAAATCAATAGTTTATTGACAACGTGTACCTTGCATTGTCATTTAAAACTATTCAGGATTTTGCTATGAGATAACCATCAGAATTCTTATAAAGCTATTTCACACAGAGGCCCCAACCTCTGACGCTATAAGCTCTGCATGGATGTGAAGTCTGTGAGACCAAAATCATGTTTTGCTATAGACTTCACCATCCTTTGATTTTCCTGTAGATCTTCCACACACTTCACGAGTTTGTCACTTCAAGTCGATAAAGAGTGCACTTATCCTTATTTTGTTCTGCTGGTTGTTTTGCAAAACCATTTATCATCAAGCTCATAAACCAGTTTGTTTGTATTTTATCACAAGCTTAAAATGCTATTGCAAATGCACTGTCATCACAGTGTGGAATCTATTTTTATGAGCCAGAATAGAGCCATTGCACCACAAGCAGCAAGCCTCCAATTCATTTCTAGCTTAAGTTAAATTTGTATTAGTCTGAGAAGAGGTATTAGACATTTCTCCATGGCAAACATTTCATAGTATTTCACAGTGTGCTTGTACATCATTTTGGAATTAACTGGTAGTTCAGAAGAGCCATCAGCGTTCCTTGTTTCCAGGTCAATGACATAATTACATCTGGAAATTTTCAGAGTATAAAGGCAATGGTATTAGGGACTGCAGGAAAAAAACCTGTTGGACAACATTGTCCATTTCTTCTCTGTTACTCAAAAAGGATAGCCTCTGGTCTCAGTGTAAGGGCTTGTCTATAGACAGACATTCCTCTGGAGAAAAATCAGTAACAATTACTAGGGAATAAAGTACACTGGAACAAATTACTCTTGTTCTAGAGTAAGAGTCTTCATACAGAAAATTATTCTGGAGTAGCTTTTTCTCTAGAAAAGAACTTCCTGTTAAAACTGTGACAGAAAAGTGAAATGGTCAATTTTGTGGCAAAATGTAGAAGGTTTTATCTTCTCTTTCAAAGATATTTATGTTGGTCAGAGATCACTCTTGAGAGAAATACACTTAAAACATAATACTATCAATGAAGAAAGGACATCAGAAGTCTCCAACACAGTGAGCTCTCTGTACTTTTCCATGGCAGACACCAGAACCCGCTGAGGAAGATGGTAGCTCTGGATGACGTTAATGTAATCTTGACATACCTTCTCTGCCTTTACAATCACTACAGTAATGCTTTTTCAGTACCAGGGTGGGGGGAAACTCCAGACTTTGTTTTATCAGAGTTGACATTTCCTGCAGAGAAGTCTAGAAGCCCATGAAGAAATGGAAACTACTGATTGTCAGTGAATTGTATGCAGAGAATAGCGTTAAAATGACTTAGTTATTCCTTTGTTTCTTAATAAGAGCAGATTGCCCTATGATGAGCTAAAGGCAGAAAGATTTAAAATAGAGAAGTGATTATACTTCTCCATTCAGGTGTAATACCAGCCTTTGTAATAGGTAATAATAGGCACTCTTAGAAACGAGTTTATAAATAGAGAAAATGTTATGGTCACCTGCAACATTTGTAGGCATATACGTTAAGGCAATGATCTGCTGTCATTCTCCCACAGGACTCAAGAAGAAATGGAAAGAAATGACACTAAAAATAATAAAGCTGATATCCTTCCCTAATTCTCTTGATGGTACCCCTGTAACACAGTTTTGTGTCCAGGACAGGAGCAACCACCGCTAACTCAAGCTAGCAGGAGCCTTTCTACTGAAAGCTGTATTTAACCTTTACTCACTAACAGCATGAAAAGGAAATGAACTGATTCTGGAAGTTACTCAAAGGTAGTGTCCTGATGGACACAAGCAGATGGGCTTTTTTTATATGCTGGGAAAAATCCATCTAACAAGCTAAATGGATTTTATATGACTAAACTTCAAAAAAATGAAAAATTGCTGTAAAAGTAATTTCTACAGCCTGCTGCAATCTCCAGCGTACAAGTATCTCTGACAGCTCTCTGGTTAGGAGTGTGGTTGGAGTCCTGTACTTTCCACCTCAGTTTTGCTACTTGCTGAAATGCGTGCTATCTGTTGCTACTTGTTTATCCATTCTCATCCAGACAGGACTGAGGAACTAATGACCTCAGAGTAGTTTATTTTACAATTTCAGAGTCAGGAGGGAACTATCAGGAGGGCGTATTTGAGTGGAAGCCAGAGGAGGCAATGTAGACTAAACGATTCAAAAAACCTTGACCATGAAGACTAGACCACATGTGCATATCTATGATAGTTTAGACAGAGACAACGCAGACACTCAGTTATGCTCAGATATATTCTGGATCAGATGATCCAGACATTTCAGACTATCCTACATCTTCATGTCATTTCAGCCATTTAAAATCTGTACTTCTTTTGGATCCACCTTAAATTTGTTGCTGCTATAAAACTCCAAACTCCAGTGATGCTTTTAGCATCAGTGCAATCACCCACAAGAGTAAGCACCACAGAAGTAGTTCTTGTCAAAATAATTCGTTATTTTTAATGAATGATTTTGCTTTGCTTATTATTGGGCATTGGTTCTTCAATGCTATTCAGGAAAAATACCTGCAGTGATGTAATGGATTCTGACGGTTTAGAGACCAAGCAATTATCCAAACTATCTGCAAATTATGACATAAAAAATTACAGTGTTTAACACAGCTGACAATAACTCACTGGATAGGTCATATTCTACCCTGGCAAATATAACAATAAACCAGAATAAAATAAAACCTAATCTCCTTTCCCACAAAATTATACAGTGCAACCTGATAACTGTGTTTTAAAGCTATTACTCTAGTAGCTTTCAGAATGCCAACATTAACAGTTTTCAAGAGTATGTTTCTAAGTGTAATGCTTTATCTTTACCTCGTACAAACTGGTGTAGCTCTACCGAAACCAATAGAAACACACCTTCTTAAAACTTTTAATCTTGGGAGTGTCTTTCTGATCTGAAATAGAGGAATCCAGTAACCTGATCTTCCGTGAAAACTGGTCAATGTCCAACTTCAATCTTAATCAAGCATTGTTTACCTACCTTTCGGTATTAATGCTTTTTTTATAAAAAAAGATCCGTTTTCTGCATATTCAGCAATGGTTTGATTTTTCTGTGGTTCTAAATGCAAATTTTCAGAAGGTGGTAATTGAAAGTTGGAAGATGTTCTTAGCTATTCTTTTTAACTGAGTAACTGGCAGACAGCAGCTGTTCAGCACTTTGAAATAAAACACACACTGGCAAACTACTACTAATTTTACTCTATGGAATCCAAGGAAAGGGAAAAACAGGAAATTCAAATACAACTAGCAGCAAGGCTTTGAACTGTTTGACTAATTTGTGAATATTTCAAATGCTTGGAACACACATGAACTACAAAAGGTCACAATTCCATGAAAAAGAGCAACTCAAGAACAATTTCCTGGTTTGGGATTTCTCAAGCAAATACAATTGCGAATGAAAAATCTTCCCATGACCCTTTACAGTCGCTGTGGACATTATGTTCTTTTCTATTTTTAGAATAAGTAACACGAGGAGAAGAAGACTTAATTAACACAACTGTTTGGAAGTTTTAGATACACTGGTTTTGGAAGTGCTTTTTATTGATTTATACTTTCTTTTGCTGGGAAGGGAACAGATTTTAGTCTCTCTAAATCACCCTTTAAATAAGGAGGAACAAAAAACCCAACCAAACAAAACCAAAACCCCAAACACAAAAACCATGAAAATTATGTATTTTCCTCAACTGGTTTCAGAGTGGATCATTCCCTGCAAAGCTCGGATAGCTAGGAAATCCAGGCAGTCCGAGTTGTCTGGCTCTGCACATAGTCAAAACTTCAGTAAGTAACTGAGAACCCAAGGTGGTTCCACAGCATGCTGCACTTTCACTGAAAGCACCTTGCTGGCTGGCTGAAGTCTTCAGGGAAATAGCAATGCAAACATTTGAAACTAGATAGGGTTAATAAGAAGACATAATGCAGTCATTATGAATGGTAAAGCTATGGCATAAAGGATTACTTAAATATCACCTTAGAGACCAACTCCAGGCTAATTTAGGGCATATGCACAGTCTCCTTGAATTGATGGACTACTCATATGCTGAGCACTAAACATATACATATATACATCAAATCTCTGCTAGGTAGAGTGCTAAAGGAATGCTTAATTTTAAAAAAAAAAAGTATATTTTGAACCTGTCTTTTGTGAAAATAGTCAAATTTGTATGTGGGGTACCAAAATCTGCAGGGGTGACCAACACCTTTTTACACTGGACAGTCAGGGCACTGTGCCATGAATCATACCTGAATCTTCATTGTTCCTACTTTTGGCAGTAATACTTGCTTTTGGCTTTAGATTCTCATCTTCAGCTTCTTTACCTCAATTTCTTTAAAATAGGTCACATACTGATCCCGCTCAACTGTGAAAGATTGTAAAGAGATAGCATATCTTCACATAATAAACCATGTAAATGCAGAACATTAATTTACTGAATTTGAAATGAGTGTTATTGATAAATGGAGAATATAAAAGGATCAGGCAAAAAGGCAAGTGCCAGGAAGAAGGCTATTCCACGTGAAGTATATGGAAGGTTTTCAAAAAAAGGACAGTAGCATGGAAATGCATGCTCATATGCTGGGGTTGTGTGGGCTCTGGATGGATAACGTCATGCTTCCCTGAGCCTGGGAGGAGGTAGATAACAGGTGGCTTATCTATTTGGTAGCTCAAAATGCTGGAGTATGGGCCACTGAATAGTGGAGAATCAGATTAAAAGAGATGAAGGAGCTGTTCAACTTTGGTGCAAAATATTTCCCTTCTCTCTAGTGTTTTACCATAAAACCTGAACTACACAGAAATTTTCCAGACAGACAGAGTAACTCTTTTCTACTCCTGTATCTACAAGCAGAGGCTCCCGTTCACCCCTGAATGGGAGTTAACAACAGATGAGATACCTTTCCACTGCTATGGTCATTTCTTATTCTGTTTAACAGCATTTTCACTAAAGATTAGTGACCTAGAATCATGGTGCTAAGTAGAGGCACTTTGAATTTCAGAAACTAGATAGGCTTATTTTAATATCTTTCCTAACATAATATTTGAGTGGTATAGGCATGTACCAGCATAGAGGGAAACAGCCTTTCCAGAGCCGGGGAAAGGTCCTAAAGGCAAGCTACCCCTTCGCAAGCCATCCCTCTGCCACAGGTATGGTGCCCATGCCTTTTTTAAATAATCATTTAGTTAAAGGATTATTTTGCTTTCACATAGTGTTCTCAGGAACCACACTCTGGATCTTCTTTAAAAAAAATCATCCTGCTTCAGCATGATGGTCACTGGTTTTTGGTTGAAGGAACACTCTTTTCAGAAAGGTTTCATGGCACACTACGTTATATACCCCCTGTGCCTTTCCCTGCCTTTGGACTGAATACAGTATCAGCTGTCTCCTGGAAAAGGAAAACCCCTCAAAAGACAACCATAATAATGGCACAGCTGCATTACTATGCACCATGCTACTCACCTGGAATTAGCTGGAACGCAAACAGTTGTCAAATAAAATGATCTGTATGGCATTTCATCTAGTTTTCTAATGTTGTCCAGGTACCTATGGTATTCATCCTTGAATAATAAAAATGTCAAGGGATGCTTTACAAACCATTGAACCATTCTCCAGGTCAGGGGTCCTCAAACTATGGCCCGCGGGCCGGATACGACCCCGCAGGGTCCTCAATCCGGCCCCCGGTATTTACAGAACCCCCCTGCCCCCCCGCCGGGGGCTGCGGGGGGAAACCAAGCAGCCGCAGATGACCGCCTGCCACTGCATCCGCGCACCGGCCCCCTGGTTAAAAAGTTTGAGGAGCCCTGCGTCTAGGCTATATCCTAAGCTGATGCACAGCTTCCCAGTCAATTTGTTAGGTATGGTTCACAGAACTAGTCCCAGTCAAAATGCCCATAAATGCATGTGTAATGATTTTAGAAAGACTTAATACTTTTTTGGAAAATAATTTGGATTGGGTTAGCGAATAAAACCATCACATAGGGAAATGAAATGTCACCACCCAGAGCAAGTCAAATATTTCCATACCTGTAAAATCAGGATAGTTTTCCTCATGTTTGTCCTGTCTGTCATTACCTCAGGCTACAAAGAACTGGGGGTATCTTCCCTTTTGTGCATTTGTGCAACTCACTGTGAGGTCTCAGTTTGGGCAAGGATCTCTCAGCATTGCTCTATGACAACAGGTCACAATAATAGTGGCAGATCTGATCAGTAGTCTAGAAAATTAGACTTAATCACAATTTGCAAAGTTAAAATCTCCCTCCAGTTCTGTTAAGCTCCTGCAAAGCTTTGAGCTTTGGGAAGGCTGTATTTTCCCTGGCCAGCAAACAACTCGTTTGCTCACTCTAGGTGATAAAGTGCTTTCCCATTCTGCCTCTCCAGCAAAAGTGCATGAGTTGCAGTTTGATTTCACCAGTCACTGTAAGCTTTTTTTTCACTGTACTTTCCTCATTTGGGTAGTCTCAGGGCGTATTATTCAGTTTAACAGCTCCTTGACTGCTAAATGAATCCAAGTTGACTATGCTAATGCTTTACATTTCCATAGTGATCTCCACGCAAGCATTACAAGCAATTTAGGAAAATCATGTTTTAACTTCCTTATCAGGTCAGCGTTATTATCACCATTCTTCAGCTAGGGAAAAATGGGCAGCGAGGGAAAGTGATTGCCAGATGCTTTAAAGCATGTCTTCCCTGTGCACTGAAGAATGGCACAGGTTCTCCACACTAGCAGTGACAAAGCTTCCAGGGTCAGACACCGCGACTGATGCGGTGTATAGAAAAGGATGGCTTAGCCCATACAAATATCCAAATGCTCTTCCACCTTTGCTCCATTAATCCAATTAGCCATTAGCTAACTCCGTGTTAAATGTCTGCCCTCCTGGAGGAATGAATAAGCATAGGGGCCCTATGGAGTAAGAGAATCCCTTTCTCACCCTCTGGTGACAGGGCTACAGAAATCTCAGAGTGATAGTAGACTCTGTGGCTTTGCATTCCCTCAGCATGGATAATTTTTGACAGTGAAGCACTACGCTTGTGGTGGAGTCATAACTTCTTTCTTGCCATTGTAATTCTCCCTTCACTACAGCTCTCCTCTGAGACTTTTTGTAATTCTTTAAATTTCAGCAATACAGCCTTGAATAAGGACTGGACAATTGATACACATAGGAGTTTTGCATGGACATCAACAATAGACTAGCTCAAGGAAGAAGAATCATAAAGTATATTCATTATAAACTATCCAATAAGTCAGCAGACAAAAAATAATCTGCTTTTGCAAGGTGGACCTTTTAGAAGAGAATAGTTCTGACATCCTAAGGCAGCATTACTTTTGCTCTCAGTATTTTTAATGTTTTCATCCAAATGATGTAATGATTTTTTAAAACTCACATTAATTCTCTTATAAGCAAACATAATCAGGCATAAAAGCATCTCGTTCCAGTGCCTGTGCCTGGGAACAGTCTTTGAAGGTTTTTAGTATGACTATTCAACAGTCTGGTAAGGGTTTTAAAGATTCTTTTTTTTCTTTTGCCCCCTCTAGCAATTCATTTTTTCCCAAGTGGCTTATGGGTAATGATAGACAATGCACAAATTTTTCTTTCAGAAAAGTCCCTTTAGTAAAGGATTCACTGCCACGTAATTCTTGAAACATATGCAGTGATTTAATCTCTTATAAGTGCTTGGGGACTGCATAGATGAGCTCAGCTGTACATTAGAGAGTGGGCCCAAGCACCAACCTAAAAATGAAAGACTCAGAAAAGATGAATCTGTATCTTCCTCTGTTAATCTGGTGTCAGTGAAAGCGATTAGCTAGAACTGTTTAGGCTGCCCAGAAAGTCTATTTTTTTCTGTGGAACAGATGGTACAGGTGACATTGGTAGGTAGCCAAACTGGCTCAGGAAGACAAAGCATTTTATCCTTGGCTTCATCACTGAAACAGCTAAAAAGTAAAAATAATGGAGCCTTGCAGCAGTTTCTCCGATGGATGTTTGCCAATTTGCAAACAGCTTGAGACTGCAACCTTTTTAATTCAGACCACCAGGAAGCCTTCTTATAGTTCTAACTGGATACAAACTCTTGACAGTTCGCTTATACTGGGTGTGAAGTGAGGGTTATCTGTTGTGTGACCTATCCTGCTTCCCACATACCAGTGATGCAGGTGGTGGTAAGCTAGAAAAGAAAAGCAATGTGACCAGAACGAAGAAGGTAACCAAGAGAAGATTAAAAAAATACCCAAATCTTTACAAGTACATGACTTTCAGCAGAAATTAGCACATGCAGGGAGGTCAGAGGTGACCAGAGGGGATATTTACCGGTTGCTGGACAGCCTGGCTAGGAGGGGTTCCAACCAGCCCTTCTGACACTCGCAGTGTGAATCCATGAAGATAAGCACATCTCCAGTTGCCCGTGCAGCTCCTAACATCCGACCTCGGATGACTCCAAGCCTCTTGTTGCTCCGTATGAGTTTCACACCATCCAGCTTAGAGATGTATTCACTCAGAGCTGACTTCAGGGGCCCTGTCAGAAAGAGAATGCTCACCGAAATGCTTTAGATTTTATTCAAGCTGTTATAGAAAAGCAACAGGTAGTAGAAGATGCTACTTCTTGCTGGTAAAATGTTTTGGGGGCATTTGTTTTACATGACCGTGTAGGCCATGTTCCAAATATTCCCACAGCAGCATAATGTCAGAGAAGCAGAAAACCATGGAAACTGAGATTCACTAGATGTGAAGTTATTCCTGTGGGAAATTTAATAGCCTCCTCTCCTGGTTTCAGTAAAAGGTAGGTGCTCTCATCATCTCATAAAAGGCGCAGATCAGAGTGTGATACTACAGGTGTTTGGCTTTTCCAAGTGCTTCAGATTACTTTAGCAATGTGGAGTTTTCCACTCTATGCTTCAGCCAAAGTCCAAGTCTGGAAATTATTACAGCAGACCTGGTCCAGTGGGAAGGCTAAAATTTGCATACTGTGATCTTATTTTAAAGTAAGAAAGTTCAGAGTGGTTGGAAATGATGGGAAAAAAAGAAACATATTTCAAAGTTGAAAGGCTAAGCTGAATTCTAGGGATGGCAGCCAGCTCAGGGCTCCAGTTAGCTCTCTTCCTGAGGGTCCTCTATGCCTTCTGCTCTCCTCACGCACTTCTTGGAGGAGGACAGTTTCTTCCCTGAAGTTTTGGAAAAAAAGAGCTCATACAGAGAAGCAGGGACTACCTTGCTGGCTGAGATCATCAACTAGGATGATATCCTTGAGGGAGGCCTTTGGGGCTGTGTCCATAATGCTGTGCACAGTTCTCAGCAGAGTAGACCAGGCTTCGTCATGGAAACAGATGATGACACTAGCAGTAGGCAGACTGGAATCGTATTCTTGCTGTAGGCACCTGCATGGGATCAGATGAGGGAGACAGTGGATACACTGGTACAACTGGCTACTTCTTTGTCAGAGCAAAGTGGTAAACTACACCTAAGCCTTCAGGGATGGAAAGCAGTTTAAGATCTCAGCTTACTTCTGATGAAGAAAAGGAAGTATTAAGGTGTCCAAGACTGGAATACAAAGTGAAAATATGAGAACTACACTGTAAAAAATAAAATACAAAAAGAGGAAAGTTTTGCTGGAATACTCTCCTCTGCTCTGGCTGCCTCAAAACACAGAGCTCAAACAGCAATGATCCAGAAGGCAAAGAAAAACTGAAAAGACAATTAGACAAACCGGAAAGGGGGATAAAGCAGGTCGGTCAGTCTCCACCAATTTCCACATTTTCTCAAGTAACAGAGAAAACAACAAACTGAAATGAAACCTTTAAGACTAACAAGTACAATAACTCATCTGCACAACAGATGAGTATACTTGTGCACTACCTGACCAGGATCCTAGTGAATGAAGCCAACATCTCAGTCCTGAGAAATGGATCCTTACATGGGCAATGAAAATAAATATAGATACATTTAAGAAAGTAAATGTATTATCCCTGTAAAGTTTGCACAGGTTGCTTTTTCCGAAGAAAAAGAATCACTGATGAACGAGGCTCCCAGATTCACTCTGTGCCATTTTCTGCCTCTTAGTTTTTAACTCCAGGTACTGACACAATTTACTAAAAGACACTTGGCTGCCTGGGTCACTGTATGGCATTCCTAGAGATGCTCTATAGTGATGACTGGGGCCCATTGCTCCTCAGTTTTCTATGGGGCCAAGATTTCACCCATGACATTGAAATAACTTCCACCAAAATTATTTTGAATCGGAAGTTGCTTTGACAACTCAAGCATTTATGAATGAAGAACACTTCCTATTCATCCTCACAGAAACCATGTATGAAAACTACAAACGCTGGTCAAACAATGCCCGTTTCATAAATGTCAGTAAAGGATCTACAAATTGCATTCACAACAAAAAGTGTTTTCTGATATACCAGTCTTGGTTCAGAGACACAGGACCCACTATACTACTGGCCTGAGGATGCACATTTTCCAGAAAATGCCTTCAAATGCCCACTGCAGAGATGCAATGACAGTGCCTATATATCTCCTTTGCTTATATTAGAAAACACATTTTAAAATATTTTTATTTCCTGAGTAGCAATCGTTCAGTTTCCTAACTCATTTAATTTCTAGTAGCACGAACCTCTTCAAAGAATTACAGAATTGGCTGAATGTGGCCCATTGTTATTTCAGCATTTTTGTATTGTCAAGCGAACTGTCATACAGAGTTTACAGTGGTTGTTAAACAATTAGCTACTCAGCAGAGTCTCATGTAAATCATATCTTCTTAACATTGCTATGTTTATTACCATTTTACGTAGTGCTTCTATTCATGGACTGAGGCCCTATGATGCCAGACATTATCCAGACACAAAGCTGTTTATCATTTAAGAGAATAAATAGTCTGAATGATTTAATAGCAAATACAAATAAACGAGTAACATAGATACACTTCTAGGAATACACATTTTAAATGAGCACAATTATAATAATTTAATATAGTTTATCATATTTCACATTAATATCTTTTTGTATAGAGGGGCAAATTTTCTCGATTTTTACACTGTAATGAATCTATGTTGTGCTTGGTTTACTAATTTTCTTTAATCAACAATGCTGTTACTTCACAATTTCACATGGGATAATTATTTCCATTTTCAGCAGGATGAAGAAAAGGACACCCTCATACCTTGGCAGTGTTTGTATTTTCAGGCAGGAGAACCTAGATGTAAATAAGTAAAGATTTGATGCAGTACTTTTACTACCAGGCAGCTTCCAACCAGGAACATTTAGTACAGCTATAAGTACCTATATTTTGCACCATAATACTACAATGCCTCATTGCTAGTACTGTAGTTATAGCAAGAAAATAAGGCTGTTGTGGAATCTTAATTGGAAAAGAATTGAAAATAACTGTACTTGAATACATAACCTAGGTGGCAAGTGTTTAGTTGCCATGGAGATTGGCAAAGGCTTGCAATATAGATAACTAATCTTCAGAAAAATGCAAAAAGGCACTGGTATACAGAAATACCTTCCCTGTAATCTGGAGCAGTTTGATAGACTGTCCATCATAAATTGGCATTTCGAGAAGTCAGGGCTGACTGATATGAGCATAGTGATTTAACCCAATTTGTGAAAAATAAGGAATTGTCACATGCAGCAATGAACAGGAGAGCAATTCTGCCACGGCAAAAGCACTGCAGA
Source organism: Falco biarmicus (assembly GCF_023638135.1). Classification (NCBI taxonomy): domain Eukaryota; kingdom Metazoa; phylum Chordata; class Aves; order Falconiformes; family Falconidae; genus Falco; species Falco biarmicus. The sequence goes on along the minus strand of NC_079291.1, from coordinate 5,060,252 downwards.
TAGGGACTCCCACTCACCTTCAGGGAAATGTCTCTGAGATTCAGCTCCCAACAGCACTCAAGTGGAAGCTACACTTTAAAAATGAAATTTAAAACCTTTTTAGATACATTGCTAGTTTCTGTTTGCCTGGATATGTTTGACACTCAAGCCAAATAGCAGAAAACAGATCTTTTTTGGGGCAGAACGTCCATCATAAAAATCACAATGGAAGGCTTGATTTGGCTCCTCTGTCCCAGGTGGGTGTCAACAGCAGCTGGACCAACTGATAGCAGCAGAAAGCACTCAGAGATGATGGTAACTCAGAGGATGAGCCTTAGTGTGGAAGAACAACTTTCTAATACAACTGGACAAGTTATTAGGCTTTTTCACCCAGAAACCCTGGCTGCGTCAAAACTGGTACTCAAAGTAAATGGGGCAAAACAAGATACCCGATTCATCTGTCAGGATATGTTTTACTGTGAGATCAGTAGGAGTGCTGGAAGAGACTGTTTTACGCATCTACTTTCTGAAAAGTAGCATACAGCATTCACCTGGAAAGACACGCAAAGAGATGTGAGTTATGTTAGAAGATAGGGTTGCGTGAGAGAGGTCTAAAGTATCACTTTCCAGGTGAGGAAGTTGGGTTCTGGGCTGTCAAGCCACTGCACAGCCTGTAGGCTCTGGTGTATTTCCAGCAGAGCTCTGTACTCTTCACACAGGAAGAAACTTTATTTATGCTGCTCATTGCTCCAATGCAAAACACAAAAGACCTTGTACATCTGATTTTCTAAGGAAGAGCAGCTAAGTATATCTTATGCCATTTACATTACACCTTACACACTGGTTTAAGAGTAAACATGAAGTATGCAAGTATGAAGTTTGCCCAGCCTTATTTTAAAGTACCTGGAAGTGCTTCATGATTAGCTTCAAGCTAGGCATAGCTTCTGGTGTGAAGGATTTGCCATCTAACTTCAAGTGAAATGAGAGAGACCGAGTCCATGGACCTAACTCACTGAAATGCCTCTAAGTGGCTGGGTTCTTTCTAACTAAATAATAACAGACATTATTAGGAACAACATAATTCAAACAGAATAGAGTAATAGACAATCCGCTTCATTACTGCTTCACTCTCGTTTTCCACTGCTATAAAACTGGACTGACATAATTGTGAGCTAGGCCCCCAGAGTAAATTACACCTAAAAAATATCACTGTGGTTTGTGTGTTGTGCCATAAAGGACAGGACTGTCTTAGAGGCAGACCTCTGCTGCAGGTTTATGATCTGGATTTAGGCCTGAACAAACATGAAGCCTCAGATGTTCAGATCTGTGGTTTCAATCTGGACTCTGTAAGCTGTGGTGTTGATAGCTCTTCAGGCTCTAACTAGTCAGACAGGAAAACCCATCCAAGAGCTCTGAGCCCATGGCTTAAACCTTACAGAGATCAGTATTAACTAAACCTGTGCCTTGTTGGATGGCCCCTCAGCTGCCAAAGTAGAAATGTTTTTTGGCTCACATCACAGGCAGTAAACCAGGGTCATCACTCCTCCTTTAACATTACACAGTTCAAAGAGGTGCCAGTGGAGCATGGCGAAAAATAACTGAAATGGTATCAGCATTTCATCATTCAATGCAATTACCCAAATTAACACTGAACCTAGCCAGCAAGCGTAAAAAACAGTTTCATTTCTCCTTCCTTAAGATTGTCCCCTTAAATAAGAGCCACCAGCTGCCTTTAAACACGTGAAAATGACCCTTAGAAAAAAAAATGGGGTTTATATGTATGTACATATCCTATGTCTGTTACTTAAAATGTTTTCTGGTGCATCTTCCCACTGCGTCCTGGGGGGAAAGCCACAACAGGTTTTGTTGCAGGAGGCAAGAAAAAACCACCCAGCCACCACCCTTTCCCTCTCCCCTGGCCAGGGGAGCAGATACACCTCAGCCCCTCTTTAAGAAGAGTCACGAATGGCCCCTCTGGGGCTGCTGGAGTAACTGACTCCCAAGTCTCCAGGCTTCAAATGCAACACATGGGGCTTCAAATATAACGTGTGGGGCTTCAAACGCAGCACACGCTCCACGCGGCCGTAAGGCCTGCCTGCTGCCAGCTACCTTGGTGTTGGCAGATCTGCTCAGGCACACCGATATCCACCAGCCTCCCTCGCAGGAGTTTCCTTTCAGTGTTTGTCGTGCCACTCGTACTAAAAAAGCTGAAAGCCCCGAACTCCTGTATTCAAGCAATGCAGTGCGTGTGGCAAACTCGGCAGGCCCAGCACGAGGCGCACCGTGAGGAGACGGCTGGGGCCTTGCGGCGGGAAGCGGCGGGGCGGCCCCTCACGCAGCTCCGCGTCCCCTGGCGGCAGAGCGGGCCCGGGGCAGGCCCAGCGGGCGGGAGGCCGGGGCCGAGGCCCGGCCGGGCCGGACAGACCGCCCCCGATCCTGCGGGACCTCGGCACCCAGCGCAGCGCCGTGCGGGTTCCCTTCCCCGCCCCAGAAAACACACAGCCAGCCGGCGGGGAACGGCGGGGCCCGGGCACACGGAGCATTCCCCCCGCCGCCCCTCAGCACCTGCAGCGGCGGAGGCACCCCGCCCGCGGGCGCCGACAGGGGGCGCTGCCGCCCGCCGCGTTGCCGTGGTGACGGGCCGGGCCGGGCCGCCGTGTCGCGGCGAGAGGCGGGCGGGGGTCGCAGGTAACGGCACACCGCAGCGGCCTGCTGGGGCGCGGTACGCGCGTTCGTCCTCGCCTTTCTGACCCGGCGCCCCCTGCAAGTCGTAGCTGCCTCCCCCCGCCGCCCCCTTCGCTGTTGCCAGCAGTCGGCTCCTGAGGGCTTGACCCAGCGGCGGTGTGCCGGTGCCTGCGCCGCGGGCTCGGGCTGCTGCGGCCCGGGGAGGGGCGGCCGGGCAGCCCGCGGGGGGCTCGGGGTCCCGCCGGCGGCGGGGCCGGGGCGGCCGGGAGCGTACCCGGCTCTGAGGAACGGGGGGCTGTTCCTCAGCGAAGCGTGGGGAAAAACGTTATCTCGAACGGGAGCGGCGAGGCTGGCAGGGAAGGCGCGGGGCTCAGAGCAGGAGGGGCTCACGGCGGCGGGGAAAGAGGCGATTTTCTCCCAGAAATTAAATAGGCTGTTTTACTTACAACGGGTGTCGTACCTCAGGCAGCTCCCTGCGCAGAGAGATCCGCTCGCTAAGCGCTTCGTCAAAGCCATGGGTGTCCAGGCCGGGCGGGTGCCCCCCCGCCGCAGCCCCGTCCCCAGGCTGCAGGGGCAGGGACAGGAGCTGGGGCTCGGGGTCCCCCTCTGCCTTGCCCCCCGGCCGCCGGCCCTGCTGCCGCACCACCCGATAGCCCTTCCTGGCCTTGCTGTGGTTCCTCCTGCCGGCGGGCGACACGACGGCGGCGATCAGCTCGTCCTCCCGCAGGGAGATGAAAGGGGATAGCCCGTCCAAAGGGTAGTACTGCTGGCTCTCCTCCGGGGTCTCCAGCATCTCCTGGGGCTCCGCAAAGTCCATCTGGTACCCTTCCCGGGGGCTGAACTCCACGGGCTGGAAAGTCCCGTCCTTGCTCTGGGTGCTGGGTGGTGGAGTCAGCATTGTAACCATCAGTAGCAAAAAGCCCAGCATCAACAACAACAAGAGAAACTGCAGCTTACGTGATCCATATCTGCACTTCTTCCTCAAGAACATGCTGTTGGAGACAAAATGATACAGATGGTCATGTTAAATATCACTTGGATCTTCCACAGACTCCAGTCCTCGGGTTGCAGCAAAACCCTGTTTTTCACTATCTGCCAAGAGGATTTTTTTTACTCCCCTCAAATTTCACTGATGCCGTTTCATGCTTTCCTCTCTATTTACAGATAAAATATAACATTCCTATTAATATTGCACTTACTGTAGTAAAACATAGCATGGATCCAGTGAGAGAAAGTAGATCCTCTGTTATACAGAGTCCCAGCTTAGTTAGGAAAGCGCATATTCAGCTGATGAAAAGAGTAACTGAAGTTTTGATTTTTTTCCTTTTCAAAGTAAAAAGAAATTCCATTTCTTATAGTTTCCTTTCAGAGTAGATCTTGCTTCTTCAAAGTTTCCAGTTGCTGCCTGGATTGAAGTGCCTTATCTCTGAAAGCAGATCTGACAGCTCTCCCCCGCTCAGAGGCTTCAAGTTAACTGCGATCAACAGATGAGAACTAGTCGGTCCCTGACTTTCTTTCACACATAACTACGGCACTCAGTCAGGAAGCACTTTGCCAGACATAATACAGAGCAGTGTGTGCGTCTTTCTCTTGGTCCTAATGCCCTCACTGTTCTTGTCCTATCAAATCAAAACTTTGCAAAAGCTGTAAGAGGTGAAATATAAGCAGCAAAACATCGCATTAGAAAAGAAATCAAGGCACACCATGAATCGCTCTACTTCTGAATAGCCATATTAAGCTAAGAATGCTCAGAGCAAGAAGCAAGAATTTTATAAACTGAGTAAAAGATGGAATGCACATGGTTTATTTAAGGTTAGATTTATTCATATAGTAATGTGCTAGCTGGAGTATATGAGTATATTTCATATTCAATAAATATTTACAGCTGTAGGGATTTTAACACTGACATAAGGATGCCAGATTATCACCTGGCAGACTGAAGCTGTCTGCTTATCCATAAGTTTGGTACTGCAGGGCAAGCAACACTTCAAGTTTTCATTAGTCCACGAATAACACGTAGAAAACTTGAGCTGGAACAACAACTACTGACACTAAACAAAACCGACAACTTCTATGATTCAAAGAGGAGCTCAGACTCTGTGGTCTGTTTGCTAATATTGCTGGCATGGATGCTAGTGGGACTGTGGCATTTTTGCTGCAAGACAGATGCTCGTGCAATGGGAAAAGGGGTGAGGCAGTCCATGTGCCTTGGTCTGATGGAAATCAGGTATGGATGTAATTCAGGTGTTATCAACTCTTTTGATGCTGGGGGCTTGGAATGCGGATTTTCACATATCTTGTGATATTCGATTAGCAGAAAGCTCCAGCTCAAGGAAGCATGTGATTGCTTCCATGTTCACCTTTTGTTAGAAAATGCATTTCTAGGCATTATAGGTAAAAGAAAATCCTGAAGGCATGAAATGCAGTATATTCCAAAGGGAACCAAGGATTTGTTAGGTTTTTTCCCTTCTTCCTCATTACTACCCTGTAAGATGTTCTGTAAGTTCAGTCTATGGTTCCTGGAAAATGGCTTCCAAAAAATTAAAAATGCAAGGGCACCTACTTTCAGACTAAAACGAGTCACAGCCTTCAAAAGGAAGGATGGGATAGAGCACCTTAAAACTGCTCAAGGCATGTGGTGTCTCTCACATCTTGTCTACTGCCCTAACCATCTTATACAGAATGCATGACCAGTCTGCTGAGTTTGGCACCTTCGCTACCTCAGCTGTTCTTTAAAACATATAATGCCGCTTTAATCATATCTTGATTAGAAGGAAGATTTAGCCTATATTTTGATACATCACCATTGTGTGTGTGTGTATGTTTTTTAGCTTACATTCACAGAAGAGTAACATCCTGAAGCACCTTCAGCCCTGAGAATATTATTCTTTATCCTGCTTTTCATAGGGAGAAAGAAGTGTTGATGTTTTCAATTCAATAGGGAAGAAGCACACATTTGCATTAAAAAAACCCTGAGTTCAAAAGCATTCATTTAAATAACAATATGTGTCAGCCGTAGAAAGACAAAACGAAATGGAAATGAAGAGACCTGTCCAAGGCACTCTGCAAAAAGCTGGCACCAGCCACTTGCAAAAGGTTCAGTTCCACAGAGTCCCATTGTCAGGCATATGGAAGAGAAGAAAAAGGAGAAACTTAAGAGTGTGTGGAATAAATGGGAAAAAGTATTACTGGCTTTTTTGCTGTTTTTACTTTTCTGACTTACCCAAGTATTTTGATTTCATTTATTTAATATTTTTGCCCTGGCTAAAATTTTATAACAGGACACTGTAACAACTCTGATCAAGATAATTCTGGCCTGCAGTGGGAACTGCTGTATAAATTCTGTCCTGGTGTGTTCTGTGTTGCTGAGCAAATCCACCTGGGTCACTCGTGCAGCTATGTTTCAGCTACAGATGAAAAGACACCCTATTACCAAATTTTGCTTTTGGGACAGAGCTAATAGGCAGCACTATCATTGAAATATATGCAGGTGGAATCTGGCCTTTGAATCTTCCTGACCATTTTATCAAAGAAGAAATGAGCAACTACAGAAGATGTTTGGAGGTCAGTCTAGTCAATTAAATGAGCAGGTATAAAACTACGAGTAGCACACTTCCAGTAGCCTCTAGTCCCTGTTCAGCATGGACCTCTATTGGAACTTTCTCACAACCATCCCCAGTTCTGCACAACGAGCCTTCCTGAATCAAATTTCAGCCTCCTGAGTGCTGGGAGAGCAGAGGACAGCTGAGGTTCCTCAGAAGCACTTATGAGCCCCCATCAACCGGTCTGTTTTCCAACCTCACCTCTTAAAAGTAAGCCAGGAAAGCACTGTGGTTTTCCACTGCCAGCATACAAAAGCAAGATTGTCTTTCCAATGGATGAGCCCTTGAGCGTCTGAGAGGATGTCTTGTTTCTGAAATGCACTTGAAGAACAGCATCACTTTCTTATCATCTCCCCACCTGGAAGTTAAGACTACCACATCCATGGTATTGTCTTTCTACCTATGGTTACTAAAAAGCATGCTACAAAGTAGGCCCTTCACTGGGACACAGAATGAGTTGCTCCTCCCGCCTAGCTGTGGTGGAGTCCCTCTCCCCAGGTATCCCAGGACACTTCCCTGTGCTTCCTCTGAAGGAAGAGGAACGAGCGCTGCATGTCCCAGGTTCTACCCTCAGGCCTAGAGCCACTGCCTTCTTCCCCACTTCCAGGCTCTTAAGTGCTGCTTCATGCAGGTAGCACATGGAAGAGGCTGCCCACAAAACGTATTGTTCTCCTTGGACTGCTGTTCTACAGCAGACCCTAGACCTCCTTGGTCAGTGGGAGAGGAATATGTTACAGGCTGTGCCAAATACATCAGCAATTGCTCCAGAAAGGCCCAACCTCTGGTGTCGATATTGACCAGTGCCAAAATTGCGTTATCTTTCCTGTCAGTAAACCCATGCAGGTGCTGTAAGACTTAGGCTGTTACCATCCCTGCTCAGTCAGACCTGGTTGTGGAAGGTATACATACCTTCAGTAAACGCAAAGTCAAGCTGTGTTGACTACTCCATTCTTTAACATTTGCTCATGCCTCCGATTGACGAAGAAAAAAACATGTGCCATCCTTCACTGTTGCAAATTCTGCTCGCTAATTGCCAAGAGCTAGAACATTAAATCAAATCTAGGTCTTCTTATTCATTTGAAAAGCATTAGGAAACATAGTTGCCTTATCCAGAGTTATAAACCTTCCAGTCACTGCGGTGTAACTGTTTGTACTTACCCTTTTTTCCCCACTTCATTTTGGCTTGCATTTTCGTCCAAACCATTCCCCATTGCATACTTGTTAAATATTATGTGACATGTTATGTTATCCGTACGTGAAGAAACAACATACTTCAATGTGCAGAGCCCGCATTTAACTGCCAGGAAAATAACAAAGCAAGAACAAAACCAAGGCTGGATGGAAGAAAGAGCGTGTGGACAGGTTGTTACTCACTCTTTAATAAACATCTTGGATTGATTTACACTCCTATGCCAAAAGCAGATGTGCCACCTTCCATTTAAAGACTCCACATGTAGCAGCACTCATGGTTTCATAGCTGCATGTATCATATGCCACAGCTCTTTGTGCGTTATAACAATGGCTTTATTTGCACAGATGTGAAGAAAGTCCGTGCATAAAATGGGACTGATTACATGGTACACAGGATTTGTTGTGGTTTTATAGTCAAGTTACCTTCCCCATTTTTCGCAGGATAAATTAAGAATATGTATTTTTAGATTATCACAAGTCATAATTTATTTGCAGGTGTTGCAGATGTTTTATTTACTTTGCATTGTAGCAAATATCGTTCATTCAACGAGATTTTCTAATATCAAGCTAGTAATAAATTAGAACAAGATTCATTAGAACTTGGTTTTGGAGGCTATTAAAGCTTGATAAAATCTGTTGATCAGTGGCAGGGATTTCTGCACTTGCATTGTGATTTATAAGATGTTTGCCAATCTGTCAGTGAAGAAAATGCAGCTGAAATTCCATTTTTACAAGATTTGTGCTCATAAATCACGTGGCCAGTGTAAAATAGAGTATGTAAGACATGGACCTTTGCACCGCTTTGCAAAAGCAGTTCTGTGGGCATGAAAGTCAGCAGCACTTGATGAAGGGTAGAGGGAATATATCACAGGAGTGACAGCTTCTGGATTTACTGTACCACAGCCTTTGGCTAACTCAGAAATGGTAGCTCTCAGGGCTTTAAGTGCAGTAGTAGGTACTCTGTGCTTGAAACCTAGCCTCTAGCACAGCCTTAGATAGTTACCAGATATCTGTGGGGGCATTATTAACCCACCTAGAAATGACATATCTCAAGCCTTGTGGGCAATACGCATGTGCCATCGTTGCCTCTTGTACTCAACCATTAATAATACCCTGAAGCTGGAGAGGGTTCTGTATACCTTCAAGCCCCAGTACCCCAACCCAAGGTAACCTGAATTCAGCTCTGAAATGGCTGGGACCATTTTAGTATCAGCATCCTTCGCTAGAAAATCACCCCTTGCTGACCATAAAATCTAGCCCACCATTAGAGACAGGGACAGTACCACATTAGGGACAGGTTCTTAGCTGGCTCTGAATTGCTGTAGCTGTGCAAGTGGAAATAAGGTGGTTTACTCTTTTGGAATAGCTGGCCTGGCCTCTTTGGCTTTAGAAACAAAACAAATAAGGTAAGGGAAATTGATCCCCCATGTAATATTAACAATATCAGTAGAGGTACTTCAGGGGTAAATTCAGCCCTGTGGGTGGAAGGTCACTAGAAGGAAATCTTCACCACTGGTTCCCCATGGGGAACTCTGCCTGTAAAGTTTCATCTGTGGCTGGAAATTTACTTTACTGCCACCAAACAGGCCATGAAATCATTTGCAAACATCTGTAAAAACCCAAGTGATACTAAAGCTCCCACAGCAAAGCCTTTTTTCCCTGCTGAGTAATCTTTCCCCAGGGGGCAGCTCCAACTTAACATTTACTCCATGTCTTTCTACATATACAGGAGATAAGTAAACAGCATATGCTTCCCATAAACTTTAAATACAGGTAGCATTTTAAAGTCACACTATTCATACTCAAAATATGTATTTTTAGCTACAAGGGTGTTCAGGCTAAGTGAAATGAAAAAGCTTTAAATGGTTCTTGCATGTCTTGACACACTAAAGCATTGGATAACATGCAGTTATATAACTGATTGCACCTGTTGAAATGTTGCAATGGTCATCAGCTGCAGCAAGGCACCTACTATCGGTCACATTCTACTGCCCTTGCTGTTTCACCTTCCTCTAGAAACCAGCCCACACTGCTGCTCCTCCTCCATCCAACACCCCCTTTTCCACCACCCTCAGGGCTATTTAACCACTCAGCAGAACGAGCTACACCTGCACATCGTCCATGTCAATCAACCCACTGCCTCTGAGGCAAGGCCACAGCTGCATGTTATCAATGCTAATCAGCCCACTGCCTGCATTCCTCTACAGTCATCCACATCACCTAAGCTGGAAATTACTTTTTTCTTCTTTTTTTTTTCTAAATAGTTACATATTTGTGTGCACTTGGTACTATAAATAGCTGCTCTTCAGATACCTGCTGAATATTAGGGTTTGATTTATCAAGGAAGTTGGCAGAGAGTATCACAGTTGTGAACCTTAACGAGAAGGCGATATTTAATGATACTTTGAAGAGCAAATGATTTCACTGTTGCTGGGGTGGGTTAAGAGCTCCGTAAAGACCAAATTGGGCCACTGCAGGTGTGCAGCTTAACGAGCTACACTTGGGTAGCAGGGTAGCATAAAGTGAGAGCACAGAGAAGACATTTGGGAGTGCTACTACAATGGAAGAACTGGAGTAAATGTGGGGTGGAAGTTTGAGGTAAGACTATAGTTGGTATTATTTTTCTGCACTTTCATTTTTTATATGAGAAAATACAGGAAAAAAATTGGAAGTTATCTTAGTATTGTGGATGTGTGAGTTATACCTGTGGCTTCTCTCCATATCTCCCAAACAAGACTTATATTCTCTAACTATTTGGTAAGAGGAACATGGAAAATAGCAATTTTTGTAAGCCTGTTGCCTTTAGTATTTTTTTTTATAATACCAATGTTAAAAGTACATTCTATTCATGAGTATCAAATTGATACTGAAGTTATGATGTAGTTCAGCTGTGTGTATGTAATTGTTTGCTTTCAAGACTAAAGGCCCAGATTCCTTCTCTCCTCTGCTCCCTACCCTGTTGAAGTGCAGCTGGTGATGGGGTAGATATTCTATAAAACATGAAACATTGTATACTGGTGTAGACCTTAGAAATGTTGGTTTAAGAATCTGAAACAAACTGTGTGGGTTTTTTTACGTTTCTCTGGGATCACTGATGTTTGAGTGGAGTGGATAGAAGTTAAGTGTAAAGTAGAACTAAAAAATGAAGCTGGGATTCATGCCTAAGATGTTCTAGATAAACTAGGTTTAGCCCAAATATGCATATATGCACTGCTGTTGATATCTCTGGGAGCTGTGTGTGTGGCCTACATATTGAAAAGCAGGATTGAATTTAAGGGGAAAGAAAGAAAACGTGCATGTATGTGTATAGAGCATCAGTCTCTGTGTGTGTGTATATGTGACAACATAAATATATAAAATAAAAACAACCTGGTCTGCTCTTATGGCTCACACATCCATTCCCATGTGGATTGCCCTGCCATCCTGTTCTATGCACTCTGGTTGGTGGCAGGGTGATTAAAGAAAGGAGTAAGCCAACTACTGAAGGTACTTTCTTTCTGGCTATTTCTTTTTTAAACTAGAACAGATAAAACCTCTTATTTTCATCCCTGTATCAGTATAGATCTGAATTATGTACAACTGAATTGAGTATATGATTTTAATTTGTTCATATACTTTTAAAACTTGCTAGCTATATATGATTTTGGCCAATACTGATGCTCTGGGAAGTTGCTCAGTAATGGCTGGAACTTAAAGTATAATTTCAAGCAACTTCTCCAGCATAAGCAGACTTCCTTCCACGTTGTGACAATCACTGTGAATCCTGGTTTGTTTTGGATCAGCTATTTTCCTGTCTTAAAATAGGAGACCCAAGAACCTTGGTCAAGGAAATCTGCTAAAGAACGTGAGGCCCCTTTGTTTACTGTGTCATGAAAATACATTCATGTTGCCAAGCCATTAAAAAAGGAATAAAGGGGTGGAATGAAGCAGCAAGACAACTGAGAGATGTGTTAATTTACTGCATTCCCTGTACAAGTCTATGTTTCCAAAGGAGCCTCTCATGGTAGAAAGGAAGTGTCCTTTCCAAATACAGCCTTCGAAGGAGGTGAGACACGCAGCTACAAGGGACGCTTGCTACCAGGAAAGCCTCCTCATGCCTGTAGTTTACAAGAGTTGTCTACGTGATATTTTTCCCCTTCCCGCCCCTCCCCGCCCCCCCCCCCCCCCCCCCGCCCCAAGCTTTCTTCTACTCTTAACAGAGACATAGGCAGGAATGGGGATTTTGGAAACTAAGTTATAAGAAATAGACATTTAACCTATTGTTATGACAAATCTGGAACTTCTGATTTTTTGCTAGCTTAGGGGTATAGGAAAGGTCAAAGGTACAGGCTGTGGTCACTTCTGACTGCCAAACGAGAGGCAATAGGAATAGACGTGAATGACTTTATTGCTCCAATCACAAGCAAGAGAGATTGTTAACAGACATCGATTAATCTTTTAAAAGATATGCTTGCAAAAATGTCATGAGGTTGTAAAGGTCATCAAGGCAGGGATTTCTGTCAAATGCCAGGAAAAGTAGTGTCATTCAGCAGACTCTGGACATGCTTTGAGCTGCACAAGAACACAAACTGAGATATGTGACTCATTATTTCTTTGTGACCGAAGTAAAAATTAGATTCTCTTCTCATAATTAATTGCTGCATATGGCACAAGACAATTGAGTTTGATCACTGGTTCCTTTCCTTTTCATGTTGTTTCTTGATTTTTATTTAATTATTTTTTCCTCCCTAGTCATAGACAGGACACTTGGTTTGTGAGGGTGGGTAGCAGATGTAGTCTGAGAAGCCAGTTGGCTGGTTAGTGCTCAGAGGGATTGAAACAAACGGTAGAGCTGTTAAATGGGGAGGAAAGGAAAGTTCAGGAGGCAGGCTTGAAGTTACTAATTTGAACAAAGACTTTGCTCAAGGCTCTTGAGTGCTTCTCAGAAATCTTACTCTCGAAATCCATACAACAGAGCTTGAAAATGCTAAGCAAACAGTTTTGGTGGGAAGAGTACTACTTTTAAAGGTGCATACCTGCAGGCGGCATCCTTCTTGGAAAAGCCTGGTGACTGTAGGTTTATATCAGGGTGTGGGTACTAGGAACTTGGGTTGTTCTTTTGCTAGCCCTAACATTTCTGTCAACAGCCTCCAAAGAATACGCTCATGTGAGTTTTGAGACACCGTTTTGGGAAACGGTGATTCAGAGATTCTGTGCTTTGGTGCAGGAAAGGAGAGGAAGGAAATTTTTAAGTAGAAGTTTAAAACAGTCCTGCAGGCTTCTCTAGATTTTTCTTATGTAAAGAAAGTCATCATGCAGGCGAGGAATTCAGCACTAGAATTGTTGTGGGAGACTTCTAATTAGGGTCAAAGATGGTGAGAATTTGGTACTGCCACATCTAAACCCAAACCCACCAGTCCATGGCATGGTCAAGAGTGAAGATCAGCAACTGACTCTGAACCTGGTCCACTGGATTATCTCCCTCTATTAAGATGCCAAATCACTTCTACGTTACAGTAAAGCTGTATTCCCACACAGCTGTCTGGGTTATAGGAAGGCTGATCTATAGTCCTGAAGCATACACGGAGCTGTACACCAAAAGCTGGAAACATGGCCTACAATTTTAAGAGGAATTTTCCAAGCCAGAAAGTAAAGTGAGTGTTCATGTTCAGGGTGTGCCATTAGACTTCTGGAAACCATCACTCGGCAGGTATACGAGCAAAAATAACAAGTCTTTATAGTGGTTTTAATAAAGTGCACTTTATAGCACCTTTCATCTTCAAAGAATGATCCAAATTTATTGTTGGTATAAACCCACTGGGACCAATGAAGATGAAGAGGGGAGTACAGTTACCCCTTTGCTAATCAGGGTCATGATTTCACAGGACTATTATTTTGTACCTTGTCAGTAACTATTACAAAATCTGGGAGGCTGTAGTACAAATTTAGCAGCAAAAGGCAAACTGAATCTTGTGACTGCAGGCTTAATGGCCATCATTAAGTATAATATATATGCATAGCTTCAGTACACTTCTTTTGCCAAGTTTCTGGAAAGATCAGTTAAGTAACTGACTACAGGAGTGTAAAATGTATACTTCATTGCACTAATGACTGCTTTTATTCCTACTGCATGCAGTATGAAAGTCTGTAGATCATATTACATACAAAACTGCATCTCATTCTCTCTCACACGCTCTTGCACAGTATCACTTTTGGTGTGTTCCTGGACAGTATGGAAGCTGTCAAACTTCAGGTTATGAAAGGTGAAACACTGGACACCATACAGGCACCCAAAAAGAAGAAATTCATTTACGCATGTTAGTAAAGCAAAGACCTTTGGAAACGAGGATACAAGCAAGCTGGCCTGTATGCTTCAGCAGTGTACAGAGAATATTTCTTCCATGTTGCCTCAGTTGTTTTATGGTGTGGAAAGGGCACAAGGCCAATAAGCGAGGCTAGCACTCTGCTTGTTTTCCCCTTGGCCCTACATACTGGGAGTGCAAGCTAATGCATTTTGCTTGGCTCCTGCAAAGGAGTTCAAGGATCCCCTCTTTATCTGAGCAAGCTTTGGCAAAACCTGTCTGCATTTTGCTTTTAGTGGGAGCTTTATACAGCACTCCATTCAGATTGCTAATGACTGGCAAACTAACTTGCTGGAATGTCTCAGATGTGACTAATCTGTGTTACACCTCAGATTTTTTTATTTGGGGGGGGGGGGGGGGGGGGAAGGGAAAACAAACCCAGGAACACAAGCAAAGCAAAGGAATAAAGTGAATATTAGGTGCTTGGATACAACATGCAGAACCAAAACCATTCAAGCTACATGCGAAACGGTCTCACTACTACCAGTATTGCAGCAGTTTGTGGATTGGATTCTTTAAGAAAAGTATTGGTCTCATTTCGTTTGACTTACATGAATTGGTGGAACAACTATTGTCCATGCAAAAGTAGCTGATCAGTGCAGGACTTCTTGCAAATACTTTGGAGAGTTCTCTCTTGATTACAGAATCGTGCAGTAAGGACAGGTTCCAGCCTAATTTTTCAAATTACTTAAGAGTTTAATTTAGAAAAGAATGGGTGAACATTGTCCAACATGTAAAAAATTATATTCCTACAAATAAATATCAGCTTGTATATATTTCTTAAATGCTTTGAGAATTTAACCTACCCTGTTAGTGTAATGCACCAAGTGTTTTGCTATACTGCAATTCGTCTCTGCACTCAGACTCTTTGCTTTCTGTGAAACGATCATCTGTTCTTGGTGTATAAACATTGCATAGAGAAGTAACCAGGAAACACATACTGGTGTTATAACCACAGAGTAAGTGACCAGGAATTCCTTTGGAAGCTGTAGAGACTACTCTGTTACTTGTTGCTGTGTAAACAACGCCAAAGCATACGCCTTGTGGTACTAGCTATGCATGAAGGTAGAGAGAATTAGCAAACTCCTTGAAAGTTGCTTCAGAAAGACTTAGCTAATGGTGACAGTGCCCTGGAAACTGCACAGAGCAGGGATATGAGATGTGGATCACCTCCCCCCACCCCACCCCTGATTTAGCCATTGCTGGTGGATTGTTTACTTTTGTTTATTTCCTACATTTCTCTCTGTCTAGATTTCCACCTTCTCCAGATGGGACCTGTGTTATGTCAGGTGTTTGTACAGTGCCTCCGCGATGCCAGCCTTACCTTAATGGTGGTTCCGTAAAGGCTGGAGTTACTGTGGACAGCAAATTGAGGAAATGTGTAAGATCAGGGGAAGCTGCTTTTAGCTTGGATCAGGATACCATATCTTGAGTCCCTGGTCACAGTAGTGTAGCATCAGACATATTAATAGCCGTAAAGAGGCTCTTTTTCAAAGCTGTAAAAGAAAGTAACCTGACAGCTAGACGTAAGTGGAACTGGTTGGTGTAAACACTTGTAGCTCTGAATGACAAGATCCCTCGCAAGAGAAAGTTTACAGGTGGAATGGGCTTGCAGTCAGAACATCCTTTCTACAGAGTGGTTCAAAATGGCTAGGACATATCAGCATAGCAGAGTAAAGAGATTTGTCTCTACTAATCCTGCACTGGTTATTCCAAATGTGGGTTCGCTAACCTGGAGCTTTCGGAGTGCTGCAGAAAGACCTTATGATACACTGTTACCTACAGCTCAGCGTGGCTGTTAACCTCTACAAAAAATTACTTGTTCTCCTGCAGTATTCAATTATTTGTGTGCTGCCAGCTGTATTTTTAAGTTTTTGAATGGATAAAATTGCCCTTTACAAGCAGTGTGTATCCTTCAGACTTGCTAATGGAGTTGTTCATCTCTTACAACAGGACAGTATGCTGTCACTTGAAGAGTGTCATTCTAACAGTACGGTATTAGATAATATAAAGTGAAATCACAATGCTTATACAGAGCTTATAATAAAAATTGCTAGGTCTATATCATCACAGGCATTAATCCTGCAAATGATCAGAGGACTGTTGGAGTTTGCTCCTCTCCTGCAGATAGCAATCACTACTACAGGACTCCGTTGTCTCCCCTGTGTCCTGACAGACTTTTGTGTTAGTGTGCTAACAGACTGTCCCATGCTGCTTTCTGGTTCCACTGAGCTTAGTGCAAATCCACAGATTCTCAGGCTACCTCAGCTGCTCCATGCTTCTGGCATGGTGTTAGAGGAACGTGGGACCTGTGGCATGTGAGCATCTTGCCATTGTCTCCCAATACGTAGCTAAAAGGCCAGCCTTCAAGCCAGGGGTGGTAATAAATAATGCTGGATATTTTGTAGCTCTTGATGCACGGGCTGCCTGCTAGTCTGTGAGACAGCTATTGACGGACTGAGTCGTCACAGCCCCAGCTTGCAGAGGTCTGCACCCATGCTACACCTGTCTCTGTGATTTGTGCTCTGTGTTGAACCTGTGGTAGTGAAAATATGGGATGCATTCGCTATTGCTCAATTACTGCTTAGTGCCAAGGGAGGACTGAGGCAGAAGGACGAGCTGGAAACAAAGAGATAAGCAGTAGTAAACTTATTTGCTGGACCTGTTGCTTCAGTTGATGTGAGGGGTGTGTCCAGTGACAGGGTGCCAGGCCAAGTGTCAAGGCCAACAGCTGTGGTAAATAGATAATACGGCTTATTTTTGTGGCAGCAGCTCTTCAGGCTCACAGAGGGAGATTTTTGATTACTATTGGTCAGAGTCAATGTGCAAAGTGAGGGGCAAACTGGTTGAATTCTGATGAGGACCATCACTCCTGGTACCCTGTTGGCACCTTCAGCCCATTGAGATGTTCTATATCTCATATACTATATATCTATATACTGCCTTCTGCTCCTATATGCCTTCATCACTGTATGCTGGCCTGCACTTGCTCTGTTTGTTCTTTGTCCCAGCCACTAATCTTCAGCTCTGTGCGTGGCTGTATGATTTGCCTCTCGTTATGCACAGTTGCTCCATCCATGCAGGTGCCTGGGCAGCAGTATGGCAATAGTAGCAAAGTAGCTGGTGTGTGTCATCAGCACGCGTGTAGTAGTGGTGTTGGCTTATCAGTTAGACAACCGAGGAGATGATTCCTGTCTGTCCCCTGATGTGGGATGGCTGGTTGTAGCTGAAATTTGAAAGCTGGAGACTCAAGTGCTGCCTGGACAGCTGAACATCCCTAGCCACGTGCAAAGTCAGGCTGCTCTCTTCTTCCTGGCTTGGTGAATATGGGAAGAGGGTGTTGAAGCTGCTGGGGTGGCCTCCTCTAATGCTGTTGTCAGTGTGCTTGTTGTGCTAGGCAGCAACAGCGTTTGTTTTGGCTTTTTTTTTTTTTTTCCTCTGACCCAGCAGTGGCCTGCTTTCCTGCATTTCATGCAAGTGCATACCTTGGTGACTGCAGCAGTGGGGAAGGAGGGTGGCCTGTAAGATGCAGCAGCGTTACTGTCAGATGTGGACCACTGCATATGCTAATGTATAGGTTAGAGGTGGTAAGCTGGCAGTTTGGAGAGTGCTTCTAGCTGGCCCTTACGTCGTGCTGAAGGTTTTCTGGTTTGGTTACAGTGCAAGACTATGGGCGCTTAACTTGTGTCCACGTGTCTCCAGACAGTTATTTAGTACATTAGTGTTGATGGAGAGTCTTGTCCAGAGTGCTTCATTTAATGTAAGTCTAACAACCTTTCATATCTCTCTGGCCAAACAGACCATGTTGCAACATCATTGTAGTTATATATGAGTAGGGGTTAATCTATTGCAAGTTGTTTAATATATTAATTTCATGTGGTTGGTTTAGTCAAACATATTTTAAAGTTTTCCTGCCTGACAAAGAGGTCCTGCAGGCTAAAAAAGAATGCAGGAAGGCATGACTTCTAACTTCTTCTTCCCAGAAGATAATTTTTACATAGGTACGATATTTCTCCGCTGAAGCCAGTAGCTATCTGATCCTACCTTACCTGGACAGTGCTGACAGCTGGTAACTGTTCAGCCTTTTTTCAAACTTTTTCTGGGACTTGTTGTAGGTAAATGATAACTTCCTAATGGATCAAACTTACTGCTTTTGAATGCAAAGCAAACCCAGGAGACAATAGCAAAGACTCAAACACAACTACACTGTATCCAACCTACAAAGCTAATTGGAAGTCCAGATTTGTTCAGGTGAATGCTGTTTGAAATGGTACTTACAACAAATAGTGCAACTGTGTGAAGTCTCTAATTTTACAAAGAGAAAAGTGTGGTGAGGGGAACAAGTCTGAAGCCTTCTCTCATCTAGCAATGAGCAACTAGCTAGAGGAACATATGTTTCGTGATATATGTTCTGTTCACCCAGAGATGTATTGACGTGCCTTCATGAAAGTGCTTTTAAAGTTAGCCTAATGGCAAATTAAGTCAGAATAAAATTATAACGGTGAAGAAAAATGTTGTCCTATGCCAGGAATTCCTTCTTTTAGGGAACTTTTCCTGGAAATGCTTATTTCAAACAAATATTAAACTTCCTGAAAACAATCACCCAATTTCTTCCCCATTCCCCACTTGTGTTGGTTAAGGATTCAGCCCACATATCAACTAGATTGGTCTCTGGAAATCTTTCCATTGATTTCAGTGGACATGAAATCAGGTTTCTAACTGGGAACTCCAAGGTTCCAGCCAAATCATGTTCTGTTCATCACCATGGGTTTGTCTGCTCTTATGCCAGGCAAAATGCACCTTTACTCCTTCTGCTTCTGCAAAGCTCATTTCAGTTTTACAGTGGTGGTGGTTTTTTTTCTTGTTTTTTGTTCTCTGGAATATGTCTTTATTGTCCTGATGCTTTTTCTAGAGCAGGAGACTATCAACATGACTCCAAGATGCTTTTTGACTGCTCTCAGAATAGATTTATTTTAATAAAAAAAGCAACTGACCCTGTATGTTCTGTTCTAATTGCTGTTGTGCAGAATTTGCCAGAAATTAATACTGGAGAATATCCCTGTGTACTTTGCCCTGTGGAAATGGACAGGGATTTTTGTCTCCCATCACCTGCTGCCCAGCAGGGCTCTCCCTCAGGGAAGACCTGAGACTCTTGGGCAGCTTGAAAATGGCTCCTGTGGTGGGGCTGCATCCCGTGTCACAGTCCCAGCTAACTAATGTTGCCCAACAGGAGATCTCTTCCTGCCAGGTGGTAGTAGTCTTCAGACTGAAAATGTACTTACTTGTATGGTGCTTCTCAAGATAAACATCTAAATGATAGTAATGTTGAATCCACATTGACGTGATGCAGAATTGCAGATGCGTTAGAGCAACCGAAGGGCTTGTTATGCTCGGTTGGTCTCTGGGATGTGCTCTGCTATTTATTACATGATCTTCTGGTCTCCCCAGGAACATTGGCTGTGTTGCTGCTGGATAAAGTCAGTCCCTTTCTGCCCTGCCATGTCAGGATGGCTGGCTGCCATGGCTTTCTGCCTTATTGCCCATCTTGCAGGATGAATGGCCTTGTGCCAGACTCTCTCTCACCTTTTCTGGAACAAGAAAAAAGCTCTTAATTTTTCTAAACATCAGGTTCACTTGTAGCAGTGATTTTTTTTTTTTTTTGTATGACCACTGTTACATCTTGTTTAAAAAGACATACTTGGGTCTTATCATGAATAATATGTACAGAATCATTCCCAGGACACTAAGAGCTCCTAGGGTTCCTAATCGGATGCAGGGCTTCATTTTGCCTGTTTATGTATCTCTTTAAATCCTCACAACTCTAACATGAATTTGTAATACTGCAGTTACTCTTGTTTTCAACTTTCTAGCAAACAATGTGTCATCAGGCAATCATCTATTCTCCACTGGTATCTTTTAATTAAGAGTATTAAATATGGATAAGTCTCATTCTATAGCTTTTACAGTAGGCATTTTATTTTGACACCGTTTTCTACCAAGCCCTTAATTGGGGCTAATGGGAATTGCTTGTTACATTTCTAAATTCACACGTTATTGCAAATTATTTAAACTTGCTAAGCTGTAGCCTACTGTCAGACATAGTCTCAGTTGTGCCATTTCTAATGAAAATGGTTTTTACACTTTCTGCTGTAGTGTGGTTGTTTTGTTAACATTTTGCACAAAGGTGTAAGACAAGTACATACATTCTTATTCGCCCCTGCCCCTACTAATATGAAAAAAATTTGCTCATTTAAAGCAAAGATGTACTCATTTACCTGAGCTGGCCTCTGTTTTTTGTAGGAAGTCTTACTAGGCTTCATCTGCCTTTTCTAAGTCCAAAAGAAGTCTGCTTCATTCATGGTCTGGGATCTGGCTCATTAAGTCTCTCTGTAATGAGAGAATGTGTACTGTGTTCTTTCAGTATGATCTTCTACACTTACTTTTTTAGTGACTCACCTAGGCTTAGGGACATCCATACTATTTTTAGTCTTCTAGATCAACCAATTTGCCCCATTCCTAACCACATTTAAGAGGTATGCTTGCCTCTGGGCGTGGAGTTCTTAGCCTTGTTTTTTCTACAAGGTTCAGGAAGGGAGTTGAGAAAAATAAAATCTGGCTCCTCTGTGCTCCCGTGTGTCATGACAGGGAGCATTCTAGCTTCTTAGGTAGAGTTTGCTGGTTCAGGCTGGGGGGGTCTGAAGACCCACTGCCAAGTAGGGAGTGAAGGAGTATTTGAAAGAACAATTGTAGTTCAGGTTAAAGTCTTTATTATGTCATGTTCTCTCTATGTTCAAAACAAATATTCTGTACAAAACTTTCATTAGACCACATGTCTTCTACCATCCCATGAGGTTGTCGATCACATCCATGGGACCTCATTTTCATCCCGCTTTCCTGTGAAAGATGCCATCCTTGCAGTCTGCTCAAAGGGTCATCCCAGCAGCTGCTCATTCTCTTCTCAGATAGTTATTCCTCCTGGAAGGTGATAGTTTTCCCTAGCAAAAGGTGCTATGCTTTGAATGCAAGCAATTATCACTGGCCACTAGGTTATCTATTCCTTAAAGACATCAGTGAAGGAAGTCTTTCACTTTGTCCATACTCCTAAATCTGCGGCTTAGATTGCTATCTTGGCATGTAGGCTTCATATCGGTGTTTTTATATGGGGCTACTACTTAACCAGTTTTGCATATTGACATTCAACCTCGGTGGTTTTTTTTTGTTTTTAATCTTGGCAAAATCTTCCTTGTGTTTTGCTGCCTTGAGGAATGTGACAGTGATGCTTGTTTTAGATGCATGACTTGGATGGTTTTGACCTGTGCGAGACAATTGGTGAAAATAACCCTGAAGTGGCTGTTTAGACCTTAGTAAAAAGCAGCATAGGAAAATGTTTCTCCTGTCTGGAGTTTCCCTATTACATCATAGGGGTGACGGATTGTCTGGAAGAGGGAAAGCTGTTGAAATGTTGGGATATAACCTGCTTGATTCTGTTTTATGTAAAACATTATCATCAGTTGCATCCAGTCTTTGTTGCTACTGGTCTAAACGGCTCAATGCTTCATCCCACTATGAAAGTCTGCTTTTGTTCAAATGTGGTGTGCCAACATCTTCCTTATTTCAAGGGCAATTTTGCAGGAGTTGTCAGTGCTGTACTTCATCAGCCTGCTTGGATATATTCTAGTTTTTAAAAATCATTCAAGAGTTCAGAATGCCTCAGTAACACTGTGAGGTCATGGGACCTGTTTCCATCCTTTTATATACAGTTGATGTAGCCAAAGAGGCAAGTTTTGGCTTCTCCTGCAGAACCAATATGGCTTTAAATTATGACATCTCCATTTCAATGTAGCCACTATACCATTTGTCAGATCTGACTCCCTTGCAGATACAGACATACCTGGTTTTGATACCCAATTTTACTAACCATTTCTTCCCAGATGAATTGATGCTACTTGGAGACATTCAGCTGGCTATTTATCTCATCTACTGAGTTGCTTTAAGTGCAGACATTTAAGTTGCATAAACTCAATGCAGTTTGCATAGATAACAGAAGGCACAATATGAGATACCAGGGTCTGTACAGCTGCAGTATAGCTGTTGCGATGCTAGAGAAGAACTACAAGCTATGATAAGTTAGGTTTATTTTCCCATTTCCAAGAGTGTTTACAGGGACTGCAATCTTAAAGAAAGGCTTAAAGAGTTTTGGAAATGACATTTGGAAATGACAAAAAAATGGAACTTTGCAGTGCTATATTAACAGAGTCAAAGTAGAGTTGGCAATCACATGTCACGTGGAAAATTGTATTTCAGACTTTGATCTACCATATAAATCAAGAATAGGAAAATAACACTTTCTCAAGACTATACAGGATGCTTAGTAGGAGAGACAGCTGAGGCAGTGCAGTATGGCTTGCCTGCTGCTTTGGTCTTTGTTTAAATTGCCTGCCTGCACTTGCTGTTAACATTCAGAGTAGCTATTTACTGAACTCTTAAAAGATATTTGATATCTCTGTATTTAAATGGAGTTACTTAGCATATCTGCTGATGCTTTTTATCTGTCCTTTTATTAATATGTATTTATATCTCTTTGTTCTGTTTAAGACTAATTACTTCATCCAAATCCATCATAAATAGTGTTATTGTAGCCACAATCATCTAGGGTATAAGAGCAACAAGCCTCACCTCCTCTTATAAATTGGAGCTTTCTTATAAAATTGCTAAATGGCTTGACTTGTTCCCATCCGGTTTTTTATTATTTTGACAGCTGAAATAGTTTGATATTATATTTTTCTGAATAATACATCTCTGATTATTTTAAGAGGTTGTTTTCTTGCACATAAATGAAATCCCATCACAGCAGCTGTAGTTCTCCTTAAAATGCCAGCTACGTAGCAACATGTTCAATGTTTAATTAGCCTTGCCATGTTATTAACATCTCTTTAATATTCACTCAGAAATACTTGGCTGTTAAAATGTAGGAAAGCTAATGTATACATATAGCTTATTTATATGCATGGATTAATATAAACATGAAAAATAGGAATGAAAAATGTAGGTGAAATGCCCAGATAATCTTCTTTGACAGCCAGCTTTGCTAGACTGTGGAATTAAGCATCCTCTCAGGCAGCCTCGAATACCAGAAAATACCCCCCGGCACCCACGGGGACAGAGATCCAGGTTTGCCAAGCTCTGGGCTGGATGATCTGGCATTACTTGATTGCCGCTGTAGCGGCCTCCCTGCTGGCAGCAGTGCTCAGGTGCTTGCCTTACAAAAGGGTCGAGGCTTGCTGCCTCCAGGGAACAGTGTGATTTATACTTTGCCTGATGGTCTCTGTCTTTTTGAGTTCAGGGTTGAGAAAAGTATCTGACAAAGGACAACTAGCAGTCACCAGGGGTAGAGTGGCAATTAAACCTGGTGAGGGAGGTCAAGGACAACTTCTTCAAGTAAGTGAGTAGGGAAAGGACGATTGGAGAAAATGTGGGCCCGCTGCTGGGTGAGGTGGGTGCCCTGGTGACAGAGGACACGGGGAAGGCAGGGTTACTGAATGCCGCCTTTGCTTCAGCCTTTGCTGCCAGGGCCGGCCCTCGGGTATCGCAGACACGGGAGGCAAGAGAGGAGGTCTGGAGAAAGGAAAACTTCCCCTGGTTGCGGGGGATCACATTAGATGTCACTCAAGCCAACCTGACACCCACAAATCCGTGGGACCCAGGGGGATGCACCCCTGAGCGCTGCAGGAGCTGGCAGATGTTGTTGCCAAGCCACTCTCCATCCCCTTTGAAAGGTCGTGGAGGACAGGAGAGGTGCCGGAGGACGGGAGGAAAGCCCGTGTCACTCCAGCCTTCCCAAAGGGCGAGAAGGAGGACCCAGGGAACTACAGGCCGGTCAGCCTCACCTCCATCCCTGGAAAGGGGATGGAGCAGCTCATCCTGGAGGTCATCTCAAAGCATGTGCAGGAAAAGAAGGTTATCGGGAGTAGTCAACATGGATCCACCCAGGGGAAATGATGCCTTCTGCGATGGAATGACTGGCTGGTAGATGAGGGGAGAGCGGTGGGTGGTGCCTACGCTGACCTGAGCCAGGCTTTTGGCAGTGCCCCCCCCCCGAGCCCCCAGGCAAGCTCAGGAGCTGGCTGGGTGAGCGGGCAGTGATGGGCTGAGCGCGGGCTGAGGGCAGAGCTCAGGGGCTGCGACCAGCGGCGCAGAGCCCAGCCGGGGGCCTGTAGCCAGCGCTGTGCCCCAGGTCAGCGCTGGGTCCCGTCCTGTTCAGCTGGGTCATCGGTGACCTGAGGGGACGGAGCGCAGCCTCGGCAGGTCTCCCGATGGCACAAACTGGGAGGAACCGCCGGGACACCAGCAGGCCGTGCTGCCCTCAGCGAGGCCTGGGCAGGCTGGAGAGCCAGGGGGAGGGGACCTCATGGGGTCCCACAGGGGCCAGCGCGGGGTCCTGCCCTGGGGAGGGACAGCCCCTGCACCGGCACAGGCTGGGGGTGGGCTGCTGGGGGGCAGCTCTGCGGGGAAGGGCCGGGCGGTGCTGGGGGACAGCCGGTTGCCCGCGGGCCAGCGGTGGCCCTGTGGCCGAGAAGGCGGGTGGGAGCCTGGGGCGCGTTAGGGGCAGCGTGGCCAGCGGGTGCAGGGAGCTGATCCTGCCCCTCTGCTCGGGCTGGTGAGGCCCATCGGGAGTGCTGGGCCCAGCGCTGGGCTCCCCAGTCACGGGAGACGGGGAGCTGCTGGGGAGGGCCCAGCGGGGGCTGCGGAGCTGGTGAGGGGCCTGGAGCACCTCCCTGGTGAGGAGAGGCTGGCAGAGCTGGGGCTGTGTAGCTGGAGAAGGCCGAGGGGGGTCTCACCCGTGCGTACCAACACCTTAAGGGTGGGTGGCAGGAGGACGGGGCCGGGCTCCTTCCAGTGGTGCCCAGCGACAGGACCAGGGGCAACGGGCACAAACTGCAACACGGGAAGTTCCAGCTGAATATGAGGAAAAAGCTCTTTACTTGGAGGGTGGCGGAGCCCTGGCACAGGCTGCCCAGGGAGGCTGTGGAGTCTCCTTCTCTGGAGACATTCAAACCCACCTGGATGTGACTCTGTGCAACCTGCTCTGGGTGAGCCTGCTTCAGCAGGGGCTTGGGCTAGGTGATCTCCAGAGGTCACTTCCAACCCTGACCAACCTGTGATTCTGTGCAAGTCAGCAAAAGTGGAAGCAGCAACTGTGGGAGGTTCTGCTGCTGTCACAGGTGAGCTACAGGACACAGCACCCTGCTTGGCGTGGTGGTAAGAGAAGTCATACCAGGAGCATTGCCTTGGGTGTACTTGTGTCCTTTGGAACTCCAGACAAGCTGCTGCTCTGAAAAAAACCCCACTTTATCCCAGAGTATCTTTCTGGAGTAGGAGGAGTCATGGCAGCTTCTCATTATAGTGTCACCAAAATCGGGAGTAATAGGTCATATAGGAAATAGGAAAACTCCTTAACACCAACGTGGCATTAAGAAGCAGGCATTCCTTCATTGCAGTGCTGGATGCACAGCGGGTCGCTCCACCTAACATGCATGCTGTATGTTTAACTCAAACAAAATTATATAGTCTATGCTTATGTTTATGCGTTACATTTCTCAGAAAAATCATACGTATTCGTTCAATAGGCAGCACTATGTTTATTAAGCATCATGCATGATCCTTACAGGTATCTCAGAGTCTTATAAGGGGTCTCAAACAATAGTTGACCCTATAGTTACAGCTGACTGATCATTGAACTTTAATTTACTTCCCTTATATGGCCAGTCCAAGGGAGAGTTCAAGTTTGTTTCATTAGTTACCTATACAACAGTCTCCTGAGCTACTGCACAGTCTCTTCGGTGACCGTAAGTTTTAAATGACTCTTTCCCTCTTGGCATAAAATTACTGAGCCAGGGTTGGTTAGCAATCTCTCCATGGTGATTACACTAAAACAAACAATATAGTCGCAAAGCTAAACCAGACTACGTTACATGGTAACAATAGGATAGGCTATGTGCAAGATCCAACCTCTAATTCCTATCAAAAGTAGTGGTTTGTAATGAGAAGTAGATCTACCAACTACAGCTGTGACGTTTCCACCTAAGTTTGTTTCTGAAATCTATGAACACCTTTAAGTGGATCATTGAAGACAACTGAAAAAATAAAACCCTTGCCTGTTGGTTTAAGTTTACTATATGGGATCTGTATCTCTCCTGGATTGTTTTAGGAGTCTAGAGGAAAAGGGGGTGAAAAACCTCCACCATCCCCTACAACAAGCTTTTCAACTGCTAGCATTATAGTGCCAAGAATGCCATGGAGCATGTCTGCCATGGCTCCTTTGAGGATTCGTTATGCTGCATCACTCGCTAATAGGCCTTGCGCTCTGGGAACAGTTTTCAGCTGTTGTAGATGTGGTGGTATTCCTGTCCAGAGGTTCACAGGTATGTCAATGCTAGTAAATCTCACAAGCCAGCCTCTGTGTGAGAGAGAGATTGGTATGACCAAGCTTCCAGCTGCATGGCTACCAGTTGTAGTGCACCTTTGGCCACCTTCTCCCTGGCCTATGCTGTCTGAACACAGTTTGAATTATGGTTCAGAAAGGCCAAAACTGTGCCAGGTACTATGGTAGCCAGTTACATGCTACAGGATGACCTTGTGCCAGTGGTTAAGCTTATGTCCTGGCCATGTCTTGTTTATTACTACAGATTAAATCACTGTAAAAGTTGCTAGGTGTTTCAAAATCCATTTTCATGCTGTCTTGTGAATGTCCTGGCAGAGAATCTTCATATGAAATTCTTGCCCTGCCAGACTTAATGTCGAACTAGAATTTGCCTAAGCTCTTGTCACTCAGTGAACAGCTGTTGTTTGCAGTGTGCCTTTATCTCGTTTGCTTTCCTTGGATCAATTAGAGAACAAAAGAAGGGAGAGTGACTAATGCTAGTGGTGCATGAATTGCATGACTGGTATTTAGATATGGTCACCTCTGAAGAATCAATGGTGAAAAACACTTCCCCCAGAGCTCGATGTAGAGTGAACTGGGGATAATGCTCCCTGTAAACAGTGAAGTGGGAGAAGGAAATGGTTGGGCTTTACATCACAACTTCCAATTCACTGAGAGAGGAAACCTTTCTGACCTTTCAGACACTGTCGGGTTTCCTGCTTCAGCCAGTGATACATCTCTTGCTGCCTTCAGCCAGTCATAGTCTCCTCTCCTGTGGAGTGCTTGAGACTAGAGGAGTGTAGTGAAATGGAAATAGTTATCCTTCTTTCTTGGCATTTTAAAGGGATGAGGGCATGCTTGAGACATTCATGGATTTTTCTCCTTCCGTTGTTCTTCTCGTATTCTTCCTCCCCTCTCTTTTTCCTCTAACAGGAGCTGCAGGGGAAGAAGGATGGGGAAATTTGCAGAATTTCTTTCCAAAGCAAAAACTAAAGAACAGAGGAACTGACCCCCCCCCCCCCCCCCCCGCTTTTGAACTGAACTGACACCTCCCCCGCTCCCCACCCCCTGCTTTGTTTCTCACTGCATAAACAGAGGAAAAAATGGTGACAATCAGTCAGAATGGCAGCAAAGGTACTCACAGGCAGATGACTATGAAGCTATCTGATTTATAAGGCAGCTTGCCATAAAGGTAAATTATGTACCATTCATATTGGGCAGGGACTAATTGAATCCATATATCTCTGTTAATTCATATTCTGGGAAGAAAGCATCATCCATTTGGCAAGGCGGCAAGTTTACTGCCTTAATTTTGTAACTTTTGTTTTGTCCATGTTCATAATTGCTTAACTGTAACAGAAGACAAAATGCCTGTGTTGGGTCTTTACCTTTTCCTCAGCAGCTGTGACTCATGTGGGGCACATTACAATATGCTGAGGAGCTGTATTACTGAACACAGGGAGCATGTTCAAAGATCTATTTTGAGCAGAATGGGAAGGTTTTGTCAGCACAATGCAAAGCCAATATTGGTGTCCATTTAGAGAAAGAACAATAAATGCTATTATTACGCGAGTTTACCAGTGTAACCTTGGAATGTCTCTGACAATTGCATGCTATTTGCTGCCTTCATTCTGGAGGCAAAACTCTGCGAATGTTAAGCTACTGTTTGACAAGGCATAAATGTGGCACCCACAAGGCAGAGACACAAACTGTTATCCTTGCAGGCTCAAGTTGTACTAAAGCCAAGGCTTGCTGCCATCTCACTGATACATTAAATGCCAAGCAGCTGAGAAGAAGAAACTATTACTTCATCCATCCTTGTGACTGAATGCCCTTGCTTCCCTTAAGTGTTGTTTATTCATGAACATTTAGAGACATTCCTCAGTGTGAGCTATGTAGCTGTAATTTTGTCTCCTTGGAGTCTGCCTCCTGTCCACTTTCTTCATTAAATGTTGCCTTTGCATTTAAGGCAATGCTGCTTGGTACTTGCTTCATACCCGCCTGTTCTAGGGGAAAAGTGTAGGAGCTATAATTAGAGGAACAAGTGCAAAATGGTGGATGTGAAAGAGGCCAGGGGGAGAAGGATGACAAAAGCCTCCATTGAAATAGGTTCAAGGAACTGGGAAGAGAGAAGGAGGGACAAATATTGCTGGGAAAGGGGGCGGGCGAGTGGGAAGCCAAGGCCTCCAAAAATAGGAGGCTAGAGATGATGCAAAAATGTTACACCCTAATAAAGGAATTCATATCTGTAGAGCAGTTTCATTCTTGGGTGGTGAGATATGGCTGTTTACTAGTTAGAGAGAATGAAAGGGGGAATGGGCTGTAACAGCTAAAGTTGAGGAGTAAAGGAGTTTGGCTCTTTTTCTGGTTAGTCCTGCGCTAGCACTGGGAGCTCTCTGGTTTTCCTTCCCTACCCCTTCCCCAATGTGATCAGTGGCCCCAGCTGATCAAGCATGGAGAGGACTAATAAGCTTTGTTTCACTTCAAACTGTTGTGATTTCTTCTAGAATTATTAGCAAATCTTGTGGTCCACAAGTCTGGATATTTATTCATTACCTTACACTTAAGATTAACTTAATTCTTATTTTCCGCTATTTTGGAAAACCTAAATACACTTATAGATATAATAGCCAAAATACCACACACAATTTCTAGCTTAGTTACTGGAGGCCTAAGGCTCAGTATTGAAAAACTATAGGAGTGGTCCAGGAGTGTCAGGCAGGCAAGGAATTAAAATGCCCAGATTTAATGCATTTCTAAGTCATTTGCCTCCAAAGTTTAAAATTGGCTTACAAGTACACAGTAGTACTTAGCCCCCATTTCTGATACAAGATACAGAGTTAAGTTGGCCTCTTGGCTGAAGGACAATAATTGTCCTGCTTTTTTTCTCTGTGCTCTATAACCATGCTACAAGTATTTAAACAGAATATTAGGTTAAAATACACCACAGAATAAAGTGTACCCACTGAAAGGCAGACCTGTTTACTCCCATTACCTGCCTCGGCATGCAGAGCTGAGGCACAGTTGTGCTGCCGTGGGGAGGATGCACTCCTGGAAGAGTGAAAGCATTAGCCCCAGACCAGGTGACAAGCTGGCCCCCCTCAAGCATGAGCAAAGGCAGGCAGTGAACCAAGTTTCAAAATGAACCTTAAACTATGCAGTGGGGCAAGGGAAGATGTAATACCTGTAGCACCTGTTCATGGCACGGTGAGGATCAGATGATACCTGCAGCTGGAAATGCAAGCGCTGGTGCATGGCATAAAGTTAGTGCCAGGTGGCTACAGAAAGTGGAATAGCGCTCTTGTGTAATGTGGAACATAACGCATACAAAAATCAGTGAAATGGCTTCAGTTCTCATTGTCCCATGCAAACTAACTGAGCCTTCACAATGTGAGTATAGGCTGGACCGTTTCTTTATTGCTGCCACTTTCCATACTTGCCTATGTGATGATGAGTAGCAGGGTTTGTCAGAGGGCTAAGAAATGGCTTTGAGCTTTCCCAGGCTGGGCATCTGCCTGGTCTGCACGTTGATGCTTGAGCAGAGCAAGGTGGGGGGCTTCATCCCACCTCACCTGTGTGGGCTGTTGCGAGCAATGTGCTGCCGCCTGGAATGGATGTGGAGGAGGCTTTTAGGACAACTGAGCTGGCAGTCCTCATCCCTGTATGGATGTCCCGGGTTGTGCCCAGGGTGTTGGGCGAGCCTAGCCACATATGGAGGCTGACCGAACCACAGACTTTGCGTGCTGTATCTCTTTACTTGTATATGCTAAGCCCCATCAAAGCAGCACAAAATGGAAAGTCTTTACCTACTCGCAGGTTCTCTCCAACCATATTTAGAATGTTAGTATGTTGTAATGGTGCTGTCCTTGGCACAATGAATACTATCGTGGTATTTTTATGTTCCTTTCCTGGATTAACTGTCTGGGCTGGATTCTGATTGTGGTTACAAGGAGCTGTTCTGGATTTAGGTGGTGTATGTTCTAAGTGAAATCCTGCTGAGAGGCAGGATGAATATTAGGCTTAGCTGAAAAGCATATGCTTAACTGTACCCATAGAAAAGCCACAACTTGTCAGCTCTGGAATCATGATAAAGTGGGCTGATTAGTGCTGGGAAAACAGTATATTTTTTTGCTGTTATTACCAAAAATGTGAAAATAAAACTTCCCCTGAAAATAGCAACCACCGTTATTCTGGTGCAGACAAAAACAATGCCAAATCAACATCAGCAAGTAGGAGAAGAAAAAAATTAAATGCATGTTCAGAAAACAGTTTAGTAGAAATGAGAATTTATGCAACCAATAAAAAGTGTGACTCATCTGTACTTCTTCCATTCCAACTGGCGACCAGTGTTCCAAAAAACTTTCCCAGAATTAGTATGTAGAGAATGTTTATAAGTTGAAGTCTGTTGACAAGTTCAAAACCCAAGAGCAGGCAGCTAGTGCACAGAGGGTTGCAGTTGGTTTTTTTTCATCCTACTCGATGTGTTATCTGTAAAAACGATGACCACTACGGTCAAATAGTCTATAAATGGTCCGTGAAGATTTCTGGCCTGTGAACTGACTGAAGTAATTCTCTCTTTTCTAATGGTATTGGATTCACTAGTGAGTAACTGGAAGTAATGGCTTTGCAGTGTATCTGAAGGCTAATTGCACCGTGTGATCCTGCTCACCACCAGAACAAGCCACCTATGCTGGCAGGCTAGAGAGGGCTGAGCACTGGTGGCCCACAACCTGCTCAGCAGCGTTTCTGTTTTCTTCCTGCTGTTGTCCGTGGAGTCAGTGTATTTGTGGCTCTGTGCAGCCATCGGTAGTGATGCATTGATTGTTCAAAGCTGCCTTTTGTCTCTTATCCTTCCACCTCCCAAGACAAACCACTAGCCGGAATCTACTCCCCCAGCTCCTCATAAATTGCAGGTCACTTATTAACAGCCTTTTCAGGGTCTATTCCAAAAACATTATTAGAAAGCTTTTAAAAAACTTATTTTTATTTAGTATTATTTAGCATAATTATGCAATTATCATATTAGTCATGGAATACTATTTTTTTTTTAATAGCTAAACCACCAAGTGTCGCAGTGAAAAAGATAATCATAGCGCTCTTAATGCTGTGCTTCTAGGACATTTCTGTTGTTCTGATGCAATGACGCATATAAGGGTTTTCTTTGTTGGAAACAAATGTGAGATATCAGAGGTTAAAAGATGTCCACCGATTCAGATGGTAACAGAATGGTACTAAAGACACTGGTCCTAACAGATCAATTCATCAAGTTCTGAGAATCCCTTAGTTGATGGAAGTTCTTCATTCTAATATGAAGTGGTCAACCCAAAAGATAATATTTTATGAGCAAAACTGTTTTCAGTTGGTGAAGCTTCAATATTTTCACTTTCTAGAAGGAGCAAAACCAATGCATCAGCATAATGGAATGATAACTGCACAGTTGTTCCCCTTTGGGAGCAGTGATAAGCAGAGATGAAACTTGCATCCGGCAAAACACATTCATTTATGTCATCGTCTCATGGTATCCTCATACATATGCTCAATGACATAGTTTGTTTATTTAATATTGGACTTTTTTCAAAGAGAAGACATCAAATTACTTAATTCTGGGTGCATTTTAAGTGCTGGTTTGTTTCTTTCAGTGCAAACCAGAAGAAAACATTTCTTTTCTTCTTTGGTACGTGCTCTTTACTGTCTAAGTAATCCCCTCCAAAACTATTAGTACACATTAGAACACATTGGGCATACTCATGCCATCTGGCTCTGGTTGGATCATGATTTGTGATCTATGAGTATCTGGAGGAGTAAAAGCAGTAAAAGTGAAAGCTTTGAACAGACTTCATTGATGTTAGTTTCTTAACTTCCTTGGTTAGAAGATTATGTGGCTTCAAAGAGTGGGAAAGGTTGGGAAACTATGAAAGCAGAGCCAAAAAATAAATAAATCCAGTCAAACTGAGGTAAGGCTTGGTAGGTAATGCATCCACACAGTGGGTGGATTTTATCTAAACCTCATAAATATTTTACGTGATCCTTTGTAGAATTACTGCATACTCTTAAAAAAAACCCAACCCAACCCTCATGAATCATTTATATAAAATAGACAGTACAGAATGGGGAAGGAACTGGCTTAACAATTTCACATGCAGAACGCAGCAAGCCAACTACTGATTTATTGAAAAGTGACTTTTCCTGCTGGTGCAGAATACTTCTTCCCCCATAAACAAGATTCAACCAGTGCTCAGCAAGCACCAAAAAGGTGGCACCAGGAAAGGTTGAAATGGGAGTCAAAGTACAGCCAAAGGGGCTATAGCAAGTGTCTCCTCTAAAGAAATGTCTTGTTGGTTGGTTGGTTGGTTTTCTTTTTTGAGTGGTTTTTTTTATTTTTATATGTGATTGAAGTGATATATCAGCATCAGGCCTACTACAGTTGTGTATAAGAGAGTAACTGTGTGAAGAAGCTAGGTAAACAGTTGTCTCCTGACTGCATTGGCTGTAAATTTCCTGGCAAACGTGTTCTGGTAAATAGGCCAACAGCAAACTGACCAAATCATGGTGGTTTGTGGTTGGTTTTTTTTAAATAGATGAAGTTTCCAAACTAAGTGACTTCACTTTCTATTTGTGTTCATTCCAGGTGATGGAATTTCATGAAATGAGTATTGAATTTCTAGCTTTTTATACCAAATTCTTGTGTGGCTTTTGGCATTGGTTAGTCCCGATGTGACTGTGATCCTGAAGTTTAACTTGATGTTGTGCCAGATTTGTTGTATCTCTAAAACCTTTCTAATAAGTGAGTGGATGAGCTGTTGCAGACTGTTCTCTGAAGAGACCTCTGCATGATATGGAAAGCGTCTACTCTCCTTTCACGCCAAACAAGAAAATACTAGGTGTGAACGTGTGACGAAGTATTGGGAAATGTTATGTGTTGAGTCACCGCAGCAACTAATTATCTTAATGTTCTGCTTCCAGGTTTGTCTTAACTTGATATTTCAATTATGCCTTGCACAAAACGGACTTAACTGATAGTGCAATGAAACAGGTTGAGGCTGCATTTAATTCGTCCTAAATGCTGTATATGGAAGTTTGGAAACTGTGATACAATACTGCTGTTGTAATGCAATGCAATATATCTGGGTCATCAAAACAATGATGTTTCCTGTAATGGTTAGAAACTGGATGGATACCTCAAAATGTTTTAGGAATCCTCTAATGGACCTCCTTGCTTCTCGTTGCAGAGGCCATCTCACAAAGACACAATATATATAGTTGTGGTGGGTTGATCCTGGCTGGACACCAGGTCCCCCCAAAGCTGCTCTGTCACTCCCCTCTGCAGCTGCATGGGAGAGGGAAAATATAATGAAAGCTCGTGGGTCAGGATAAGGACAGGGAGAGATCATTCAGCGATTACAGTTACAGGCAAAACAGACTCGACTTGGGGAAATTAGTTTAACTTATTACCAATCAAATCAGCTTAGGATAATAAAAAGTAAATCTTAAGATGCCTTCCCGCCCCTCCCCCCCCCCCCCCCCCCCCTTCTTTCTGGGCTCAACTTCACTCCCAAATTCTCTACCTCCTCCCTACTGTAGCAGCACAGGGGACAGGGAATAGAGCTGGGGTCAGCTCATCACACCTTGTCTCTGCCGCTCCTTCCCCCTCAAGGGAGGCTCCTCACACACTGCCCTGCTCCAGCGTGGGATCCCTCCCATGGAGACAGTCTTCCATGAGCTTCTCCAATGTGAGTCCTTCCCACAGGTGGTGCGTATTCACAAACTGCTCCAGCGTGGGTCCCCCCTGGGGTCACAAGCCCTGCCAACAAGCCTGCTGCAGCCTGGGCTCCTCTCTCCATTGGGCCACAGGTCCTGCCAGGAGTTTGCTCCAGTGCAGGCTTCCCACAGGTCCCAGCCTCCTTTGGGTGTATCCACCTGCCTCAATGTGGGGTCCTCCATGGGCTGACGGGTACAGCCTGCCCCACCATGGTCTTCACCACAGGCTGCAGGGGAATCTCTCCTCCAGTGCCTGGAGCACCTCTTGCCCTTCTGCACTGACCCTGGTCTCTGAAGAGTTGTTTCACTCCTTGCTCTTGCCTAGTTAGCCCCTCCACCCTTCTTAGATACGTTAAGCCAGAGCTGCTACCACTGTCACTGATGGGCTCGGCCTTGGCCAGCGGTGGGTCCATCTTGGAGCTGGCTGGTATTGGCTCTATTGGACATAGGGGAAACTTCTAGCAGCTTCTCACAGAAGCCAGCCCTGTAGTGCTCCCACTACCAAAACCTTGCCACACAAAACTAATATCATAGGCAGCCAGGGCCTTCCTTTGGAATATCAAACTTGCCCTGTGCAGTAAAAAAAAAAAAAAAAAAGGCAGCCATAATCCTAAATTGTTTGCTTGGGACCCTTTGAAGGCCAGGATGCTTGTGCTGAGGGAAGGGTAACAGGTTATCCAAGGTGTGACTCAGACTTATGGACCACCAGCTTTCCCCTTCTCTCCTTAGAGTAGCAGGTATTTCAAAGCAGCCCAATTTCAAAGGTTCAGAGGTCTCTTTCTCTGGCTGTGCATCCCACCTGTGCCCCCTTTTTCTATCGTTCTTCCTGTGGTAGGAACAGCTCAACCTCCAGTTCAAGTTCCTTATTCCAGTAGGCAAAATCCAATTTTGCCTAGCTTGCTGAGAAGTCCTGTTTATAACCATGACTGTATGGAGCTAGAGAGCATCTTATGGCTTTACTGTGTCTCTGTGGGTTCTCCATGTTTCTGATGCTAATTTGATGACAAAATCTCAGTGTTTCCTCTTAACTGAAGCAAAATCTAGAGCTTGCCCCTGAATATATTTACAGGCATTGCTAATAATTTTTCAATGCTTTTCCTCGCAGGGGTTCCTTTGGAGCTATTTCTTGGCTATAAATGATCAAGTTTGCAGAAGACCTTGTAATTGGAAAGGAAGTGAACAGAATCAGACTCCATAAAGTCTGATTCTTTTCTATAAAGACTTAAAGAAAACAGGGTTTTGAGACTGCAAGCAAGAAGAGTAGTCAATTATTTAAAATCTTACTCCTGGGGAGAAAAAGTAGTAAACACTGTTACACAGATGGGGGTAGGAATATAAGCACTGACTGCACTGTTACAGCCTGGAGTTGTTTTTGACTTGTTGCATTTTTATTGAGGTGATGGTGTTCTAACTTTTAGTGCTCCCTGTCCAGGGAAGTGTAACCCAATAGCATCTGGTTCTTAGCGGCATACAGTCAGTGATTATTTTACACCCATTATTTCCTTGAACAAATATTCAGCTGCAGACCACAGATTATTTAAAACCAAACTGAAGTAATGGAGGGCTTTCCCATAATCTTGCTTGTATCACAACTGATTTTGTTTAGCCTGTCATAACAAAGCATCTACTGTATATGAGTTGTAATTTCATTTCATGTTCCTGGTAAGTTTTTGTCTAGAAGAGGGGGAAGAAATAATCTAAGCTTCTGCGTGAAGTGAGATGCTCTCACAGGAAGCAAATACCAACCCTGAAACTGTGGCACGAACAGAGGATTGTAACCAAGACATTTTCTGTGCATTTTTCTTCTCCTACCTTGATGCTCTGGAGCAGAGCACAGGGCTTGTGCTCAAAGACAGCACTGTTACTACTCTGCTTTAACTTCCTTTGCTGTGTTTTTCTTTCTTCCCTTCCTCTCTTATTTATCTGGATTGGAGCTTATTTGAGCCAAATTTGGTGCAAAGTCTAGCTCATGGGTCTCAAACTTTACAGGAGACTCTAGAGACTGCCTGTAATGATAATTCTAATTTTCTACATAATTTCATTTCCTTTACGTTTTTCTCATTCATTTGCAAAATCCTTGGAGAAGTAAAACCAGAAAGCTGAACCACAACATTTTTCTTTTGGGACTTTTCTCTAGCTGAATGTGTTCTGGCTTTGCTCCCATGCAGGCCACAGGTGGGCTCTTAACCACTTTGCTAACCCCAAACCAGTTTAAACCCATTTGAGGTGGAAAATGGACCATCTCAGAATGGAAAGCAGCCAGTGACAGCACACAGCATGAGAGTCCTGGTAGGGAGCGGATGCCAGGTGGGACCCTGAGCAGCATCGAGCATCCCTGAGGGCAGAGCAGGGGCTGGTGCAGCACCTGCTGGGGAGCTCTGTGGATGCTGAGGACATAGGTTGTAATGGTATAGGATATAACACACAGCATGGCAGACCTGTACAGGTGCAGACAGTCCTGGTGCTTGAAAGGTGCCTATCTAGAGACATCGGGGATAGCTAAACTGTTAGTCTGATTAGCAGAAACACTTTTGAAAGGCTGGTAACAAGAACTTAAAAACATTGATGCAATTGGATTTTGGTTAGGTTTAGGTCTGATTCAATCCCCCTTTTACAGTCCCACCAGAGAGGCATAGAGACTGCTTTCTGACCCTGGCTGTTAGCAAGCATGCTCTTGCAGGAAATTCTCCCGAGGGAAGATCTGATCATGAGGCCCAAGGATAGTGTTTGTACGTTGCCATGGCTCCATGTACCAGGAAAGTTCTGGCTGTCCACAGTCTGCTCCACATTTCCCTGATAAACTCGACGCTGCCTGCCCTTGTCATGGCTTTGAAATAGGGTAAGCCTTTGGCTCTTCCCAGCTCTTCAGCTTGGGCTGGCAAGCCCAGCATACCTATTAGCTTTGCTAGTATTAATTGGAGACAAGAGTTTAACCCTTCATAGCAAGCCTCAGTCCTGTAGCACAAAGAGGAGCCAGACAAGTGAGCTTTTCAATGGCAAACAAAATTATCCTCATCTCTGCAGGACAGGGCACACAACAGAAGAGCTGTGTTTCAGTTAGCAAAAGCCTGGCTCGGACTTGCACCACATCTCAGTTCCTGAGCTGGTTTTCAAAGGTGCAATATATCTGGTATCTGCAGTTTTTAGATTCCCTGAGAAACTCCATGGTTCCTCAGACCTGATGTCAACCATTTTTAAGAACCCAGAGTCTTTGTAAGAAGGTAATATGTTGCTGGGACATCTCCCCCTTGTTTCAATCTCAGTCCCAAGGCTCTGGAAATAAGCTACTACTTCTTAACAATGTTTTTTTTGCCAATTTTTGTTGTCATCAGGTCCACAGAGGAAGAAACCTAATTCATTCTCCTTTAGGTTGTAACAGTCATTTCAAGCACTTTTGATCAGTAGAGATGGGGATGACTACCTAGCAAGATTAAACCCAGAAAAGATGTCTTTGCTTTTATTCTTTACTTTAAGCAGACCTCTTAGAAGGAATCTGCAAGCCTCCAGAGTCCACTGAACTCAGGATGAAAACAACTGTTCATAACTATACATGCAATTATGGCAAACATACAATAATATTATTTCCCATATAGCTATTAAAAACATAAGATTCCTTCCTCTAGTCAAGATCAGCATGCTCGCAAATTTAAGGCAGAAGGTTTTTCTAAATTTAGAGGCATTAATGTGTTCAGTGATGCTGCAAAGCCTGTGCAAGGTGCTGCACAGTCTATTTCTGTCACTTGTCAGCCTTATCAGACCTGTATTGATTTACAATCCATAGTTCATGACTCAGGGACCTATTTTCTACTGAATGAAACACATTTAAAAAATATATTAAAGATCCTCAGCCTCTTTGTTATTGTGAGCTCTGAAAATAAAAGTTCAGTCTTGAACTCAAACTGGAACATTCGCTGATGCTCCACATTAAATTCCCATCCAAAAATATATTAGTGGAAGCTCCAATGATCATAAACTTAAATACAGGTTCTATTTCCCTGTGTTTGAAGCAAATAGTGTTGGTTTGGTTCATATTAAAGGAATTATTTTGTTGATACTCATACAACATATTTTGTGGTAAGCTGGAAATATGAGCAAACAACAAAGGCTGCAGCGTGGACAAAATAAATGATAGAAAAAACTGAATAGGAAAAGGTTGTGCCATTGAAAAACAGTAAGTTTGAGATGTTTATTAACATCTGGATGCTGTTTGTGAAGAGATGGAATGATGGCTGATGGGATTTTGGAAGGGAAAGAAACTGGAAAGGCATTGAATTTCTCATGCCTGTTTTTATGCAGACTGAAACAACACTTGACAACTGGTGCATTTTACAATACCTGAAGCAGTAGCAGAAAAACTGTAAAAATGCATAGTGATGAAAAAGGTGTGGTGGGTTTCCACAGTTTCTCTCTTAAACTGAGATGGAATGTGTTACTTAGCAAAAGAATGTGCTGAAGATCACACAGTCTGTCTTATGGGAGGGCAACACCCATCCCTTTCAAAGGTTTCTTTGGACTTGGGGATCTATTTTAGTCTGTGAGTCAATGTTTTGGTTTTCTTTCTACTTGCTGGGGAACAACAACAACAACAAAAAAAGCAGGTTTTTGTTGTTTGGGGTTTCTTTGTTGGTTTTGCTTTTTAAAAAGAAAAACGTAGTGAGGTCACTACGAGCAGAACTATTGCTGTTATTCCTTCTAGCTAAAGCTCAAGGGCAAGGTGAGATACTAGTGGAGATGCACAGAAATCACTATTTGAGTACAAAATAAGAGGAGGAGAAAGACTGGCATGATTAAACCCTTAGGGAGTACAGGGAGTACTGTCTGCTTCTCTAAAAATTCAAGTCAGAAACATTTAATGCCTCTAGAGTTGTTGGACACTTTGCTAACCAGGGACATGTTATAAACATTGTAGCAGAAGAGATCACAAAGGGCTGGCTTTAATGACATCTAATTCTGCACATCTACATGGTTACAGAAAAGCTCATGAAGCTTGTCTTTGGAAATGCATTTAATGTGCCTTCACTGCAAGCCCCTCAAACAACAAAACTATATGAACATAAAATTCTTCTGTCCAGGCACTGTTTCACATTAACTAGTGTGGTTTTACACTGGCTACCTCATCTTACAATTTAGAAATACCTTCAGCTGATGGCTGAAATAGTGTCTTTATTGAACTCGGTGATAGACTCCTGTGCTTTCCAGAAGGGACAGGATTGTGCTCCATGTACTTTTGCAATGGAGATTAGGCTGTGATGCTACCTGGATAATAGATTTGTTGTTCCTTGAATCAGCCTTTTCTTTGGTGTATTTTGGGGTTTTTTTTTGGTTTTTTGGGTTTTTTTTTAACCTATGAATCATCACCAGATCAAAATAAGAACGCAGCATGCATAAAGAAAATAGCAGGGAAAAACATCAACTTTAAAAGCAAAATCCAAAAGGTTTTTGTATGTTAATTATCCACAAGGGTGTTTTTTAACTATTTCCTTCCCCAAAGTACTACTACCACCTATATTGATGGAGTAGGTTCCTTTTCATACCTAGCACAGTGCACAGAATATAATACCAGTCACCTTGACATCAGTGTAACAATATCAAGGCTGCAAAGCTCCTTGTCCTGTTCTGTTCTGATATACAAAACCTGAAGAAAGGGAGAGTATTTTTTCAGCTAGGAAGATGATGTCTGTCTTCTGTGTATCAAGATGCATTGGTTCTGTTTTTCAAAAATGCAGATTTCTGCCAAAAATGACAATTTAAAGGGCAGCATTTCAGGAGTCATCGCTTTCTAGATGCATTTGTGCCTACAAGCAATAACTTTGTTTACAAAAGACAGTTGTGGACTTTGCTTTCTATTATGAGCAGTTCTAGATATCTCTGGCATGTTGCTGAGAAGGAAGCATTTCATCCAGCAGACTTTCACTTGATAAACTGTGTGGCGTTGTACAGGGCAGGGAGGAAAGAGGATGATTTTTCTGAGAGAGATGCTTTAACACTGAAAGCTTGTTTTGCTTTAAGTGAAGCCATCCTTTCCCCTTTTCTGTATTTCCTCTTGCCAGATTTAAGTAGACCATACTGATCTCTTGTGAGTAGTCTCTGCTCTTGTCACT
Organism: Falco biarmicus; assembly: GCF_023638135.1. NCBI lineage: Eukaryota > Metazoa > Chordata > Aves > Falconiformes > Falconidae > Falco > Falco biarmicus. The sequence continues at coordinate 5,020,174 of NC_079291.1, read as the reverse complement.
CATAGTTTTCCTTTACCTCCTAGTCAACAGTCCTTGCAGGATAGGAATAAAATACATAACGGGCAGAAGAGTTACCACAGAGGCAAAAATAGCAACCTCATTGACCAAGATGTGATGCACAATTGTTTGATATTGCCTACCCTCTACCATTTCTCTCTCCTTTTGGGTTTAAGATATGTAGCTGTTATGCAGATAGCTTGTATTGAACATTTCACTGTGCAGTGCTTAACGCCTTCTTGTTTTTATTCAGAATATTATTAATTTGGTACTTTATGAGGTTTTGGTGCATGCCTTGTGCATACAGCCCCATGAATTATGTCCCTGTAGAAATGTTGTCTATTATTAGCTCAGCAGAGTAGACACTGTGACTCCCTGGGAGGCTGCTGTGATAAAGAGCCTTATTACAGAAAGGTCATGTGCTATTTCTATCAACTCTGTTGATGCAATTGAGAAAAGGTTATAGCCTAATAAACTGAGGATGAGGCTGGAGCTGGGACTTCTTAATCCTGTCCCTGAGAGTGATGTCTCCAATAGCCTTGCAGATGGACAGGGCCAGATCCTGTAAAGTATTTTGGTATCTAAATCCCACCAAATTGGACTAAATGAAATCAGGAAGCATTTGGGTACCTGAATCTTTTTGTGTATCTGGTCTTTTAAGCCTGTATATGCTTGTTTAATGGGATGTGTAATATCTGTAGCATTGTTGGAATCAGCCTATAAACATGGTTTCGTTGTTTTTTAAAGACATGTTAAAGAGAAAGTTGTTTTCAGTGCCAGACATTGGCATTAAGATTTAATTCCCCTGTCATATTTACTGAAATTTACTAAAAGTCTACCTAAAAAAAAAAAAAATAAAATATTGATCTGTTAGGAGATAGTGAAGTGCAAGTATAAATAATCTAGAAATACACAGAAAATGGTGGGCCTCTGGACTACAGTGTTGGTTTCTCTGACTCAGGCTGATGTATGCCAAGTTTACTTTAGATCTTTTTTTTTTTAAGCATGTGTCTGTCTCTACAGTTATACGGAGCTCTCCCTGTCGGTATTAGAAACTCTGAAATTGAATGTTACAGAATATGTATCACTTTTACAGCAGTTTGTGGCAAGAATCCCTTGAGAGATGGTTGAGAGAGCGTAATTTTGTTGCCAAATAATAATGTTTAGTGACTCAGAAACTGCCATCTGTTATATAGACTCTTAGCTCAAGCTCTGCATTTTGAAATAGGCCCTGAAACATCTGCAGGTTTCCTCTAGACGTTTGGGCTAAAGCATCCACCTAGCTGGACCCTCTCACCCTGTCCTCAAGCCTTCCCCCAGAGAGATTTACCTATCACAGATGTTTGGGTTTTTTAACCTTCCATAGCGTACTGTCAACCATACCCACTATCAGACGTATGTGTGATATCACGCTCTTAAGGTTATGCTTTGTTCCAGCCACTGCAGCCCAACATTTCCATGGTGTTCCCAAGGTTAAAATTACACTCTTCAACACTTCTGAAATCCTGAGGGGGAAATGAGAGTTGTGCCACCTATGTGGGCAATATGTGAGGCACCATATGCTCCTGTCCAAATTGCAGTGTTACATGAGCCGGTTCCACGTTGGGCATCTGGAGTCACAGCAGCAGCACCACGCGGTCCTGCACTGCTGTGTGCTGGGGGAGCAGCTGTGCAGCCCTCTGCAGGGCTGCTGTCTATCACTTATGTTGGCCACCTGCTCTATGCCTTCCTCTCTGGATGCACCTTTGAAAATTGTGTGTACCCCTGAAAATCCACTGCAGGGGCAGTGTAAGACACAAAGGGACTTGTAAACTTGCTGCTCTTCAACAAACCAACTCTGAAGTCTTCCTGTGCTTTGCAGTCAAAATTCAGTCTGGTCTCTCTTAATCTTCCTGCTCTCCCTGCTGCTTGCTACTTTGCAAAGCACAGAAATAACCCTAATCCCAGTATTTGAAAAACTGCAAAGGAGCAAATTAGGCCATTGCATGAAATGGTATGGTGTTTTGGTAACGCTGTCTCTCTCATGCTGTTGTGATCTGGCATGAAGTATCCACAACTAGTCCCTGTGCACAGGGACCTGCCAGGCAGAGGTGAGCCACAGGAGCCTACTGAATAGTCAGCATGGCTTGACTTTCATCTTAGATTTTCCTTTGTTTGGGGAAGGCAGAGAAGGAGGAAGGCAAGGGACAAAGGCTGGAAGCTGAAAATAGCATTAAACCTGACAGATCTGTGCAACATAGCTATGAAATATATATGTGAATTCAGGATGTATGGATGCATGGGTGTTTGCGAAGGCACGTTACACACTGTATTCCTTTCAGATAAGTAGCCATGGATGAACATTAAAGGAAGTGACAATTGTATCGTTTCGATGCTTGGGCTTATTTTTATACACTGAAAATGAAGCTCAAGGAACTGAGAGCAAACTCCAAATCACAGGTCAGCCACAGGGAATGCCTTTCCATTTGTTTATTCTGTAGTTGTTCCAGTATGTGTAAAGACGTCGTTGTCCAGGAAAATGTCCTAATGCCTTTATGTGGTATGATACTGGCTGAGGATAGGAATAATCTACAGCAACACATTAGTTTTAGCCAGAAACTGATCTCGTCTAAATACTACCATGAGATTAAAGTATCTTACCAGAAGAGCAGCTATGAATAAATCTCTTCAGAGGCACAGAAGAGAGAGATTTTGCATCTGATGTTATGGAGAAATAAGATCCCTATAAAGGAGTAAATTCCATCTGGAGTTAGATTCCTTTGTGGACAAAAGCATAAAACAGCTTTATGTGACAGTATACTCGCTTAGATAGAACTTTTTTTTTTTACTGCTCATTACAAAAAAGGAGACATTGCTTAATGAATTCAAACAGTTATTCACATTTTGAATTCTCAGGAAGATTTGAATTCTTAATGGTGATGATGACTCATGGATTAAACATCCCTGAGAAGCTTTCAGCTCTGTCTCACCAGTGAAAATCCAGATATATGATCCATACCTCACTGTCTTTCCTGTGTTTGCAGGTGGCATGTGTCGAGTGTGGGCACAGTGGGAGACAGATGTTTAAGCAGCTGGGGCTGGTTTCCTTTGAAAGCATAGGTAGAGGGAAAGATGCAGGAAGAGGACTGAAACTGGGGTAAGAGCCACAGAGCTGTGGAGAGCTGAGATTTTGCTATGGCCCTTGGGGCAGCCATGGTAAAGTACTAAAACATAGGCCCAGACTCTAGTGAAAAGTTTTGCTGGCAGAGAAATGTTAGTAAAGAGTGAGAGGCTTTTGCTGATATGGCAATACTGGTATAGCCCCAGTGCAAATGCTGGCGAAAATATCCATTTGCTACTACATGTTCTGCTTAAGGACTAGATACAAACCATGTGGACAGAAGAACTTTTTTTGGGCCAACTCCTAATTATGCTTACCCTAGGAGGAACTGCTGGTGTGGCTGTAGCTTTTAAACACAAAAAGGCCATAGAACAAGAATTAGGCACGCATCCTCTCTCATTTTTGTCAAGGGCTGACCATGGTGTGTGGATTAGAGATTAATTTATGTGAAGACAATGCTCAGATTACTTCAGTGTCTTTGCATCAGCATTTAGTGTCGAGAAATAGAACTGTTTCAGTCTATAAAATAGCACCTAAGACTGCTTTGGTACCAGATGGTTAAAAACTGGCAAATGTGACTTCAATATATAAAACAGATTTGCAAGAGGGTCTGGAAATTAGTGATCACTAAGTCCAAAGTCTGTATGAGGAAAACTGTGGAAAGTGTAATAAAAAGGAGACACATAAACAAATAAGGTATGATAGGAGAGGGTTATCACTGCTTTTCTAGAAGGGTCTCATCCCTTGCAAATTTATTAGAGGTTTTTCTAGAGTAATTACTAGTATGTGTGAAAAGTTGCTAGGTAGGTCTAAATTTCCAAACCAGCTTTTGCTAAACACTTGAAAAGAAACAAAGCTACTAAGCGATGCCATCATCCTTACATGAGTCTGTAGCTCATTAAGAAACAGGAAACAAGAGTTGGATTCAGTGGCCTAAAAATAGGCAGTTTGTGCCACCTGGGATGCTCTGCAATATCCGAGACATCTGCACAAAGCTGACAGACATGACCTGGGATTTAAGGGAAACGTGCTTGTTGGCACCATACAGGGTACGTCACACACAAAATCGCATGAGATGTTTTCCTTTATACGCTGAATCTCACTCAAACTGATATCTGAAATCAAACTGATAATGAGTTTTTACAGGGTAGGAGATCACTGGAGTCTCCTGGAGATCACTACTAGAGGCAGCGCTGCCCACATTGTTCATGGGTGATCTGGCAAAGAAGGACAGAAAGTGATGGAAAGAAATTTCAGAGGAGAAACCGAGCTTACTTCAAAATGGTGTAGAAAGGTCACATTTCATAACTAGGGGATAAAATGCTATTTGACACTGTTGATAAAAGCGAAGTAGTGTGCTTTGGAGAACAGCCTTAATTTCACATATACAGTGATAGGCTGTGAAGTAGCTATTACTAATCACAAAAGATCTAGGAGTCATTTTGGATGGTTCTGTGAAAATGTCGGTTGAGTGCACAGTGAGCGTTAAAGGGGCAAAAAGAGCGTTAGGTGGTGTTAGGAAAGGAATAGAATTGAAAAATAGGATAAGCAGTTGTGCCACTGTGAGAGCCAATGGTGTGCCCACCTCACAAGTCCTCCATTCTCAAAAAAGATGAGTAAAAGAAAAAGCATACAATGAAGGAAGGCAGCAGTGATCAGAGATACAGAATGGCTTCCTTTCAAGGCGTGACTAAACATATTTACAGCTCTTCAGCACAAAAAAGAAATGACTAGGAGGGAGGAATATGATAAAGAGCAACAGAGAAGGTAGTCAGGTAGCAGTCATTCACTATTTTCTCTATTTCTTTTATATGATGCCAAGTGTAATAACAGGTTCAAAAGTTTAGAATACGCAGAGGAATTTTCTTCCATGATCCACAGGTAAGATCTGGCAGCCTTTGTCACAGAGCGCTGCGAGGACCAAAACTACTCAGGTTCAAAAAGCAACCAGATAAGCTCATAGAAGAAAATTTTTTAGCAGCTAGGATACACAAGTAAGTGTATGCTTCTGGTTTGAGAAGTCCTAAAGTTGTTGATTTCTGGGAGTGCATTCTGGCAAAGCATCACTGTGTGCTTAGCCTGTTCTTATAGTCTGACTTCAGCATCTCTTACTGGTCCATGTCCAAGAAAGGATACTGAGCTGGAGGATGCAGCACTCCGGCCTAGTATAGCTACTCTTACCTTTCTAACTTATGTTTTTTTCCCTGTGAAGAAAGTACCTATTTGATTCAACAGCTCCCCTGAGTCACAGGTGATAAAAACAATAACTTGTATCTGAATGTGAATTAAGCTTAAATCAGCAGTGTCCCAGTTTCCCATTATGCAGACTGGGTCATATTGTAAAGTGCTGTAAGACTGCAAGCAGGTAATACAAGCAGTACAGAATAATGATGCTAATTCTTAACAATGCTTTTTTTGAATGCTGTATTTCTCTAAAAAACTTCAGTCTTCCCATTCTCTAGTGACCTTCAGACAACTCTTGAGCTACCTGTGTTTTAGCTTGGTGTGAAAGTGAGCTTGTCAACCAGAAGTGAAGGAAAATGAACAGTATCTTTTAGATTTCATTTGGACCTCTGTTAACCCAGTTGAGAGAAATACTTCCTTATTATATACATTTTTAAAGGGGAGAGTTTGGATAAAAACAATGCCTTTAATTTTATTTTTTTTTTTTGCTTTTCTGCACTGTGTGCTTCATAATCCCCGTAGCGTTAACCTTGCTGTCAGCTATTAACTTCAGACATACTTTGAAATAATTTCGTGTTTCTTGAGTCTCCAGTTCTTCAGTCTCTGGTGCCTTTGTGGTATGGGACAAAGTTCCCCAACTTCTCACTTGCTAAAAACCAAGCTGGCAATTATTAATCCACTTCAGAATAAAATTCTAGCTTGCATGGGTTTGCACAGTTACCATAATCTTTTTCAAACAGCAAACATGCTGTAGAGTCTAAATGCTGAAGGAAGAGGTAACTACTAAGGTGTAGATAAGATGTTATCAAGAAACTAACCATTTTAACCGTTTCTTCATATAGATGTTGCTTGGACTAGGTAATCAGGGAAATTCTTGCGGAAAATACTCACTGCTGTCCGATTTCCTTCCTCTGCCATAAACAATGTGCAAAAGAATTGGTTAGAAAGTGGCTCTACATCCACAAAATTTCCATAGGCATAAATGACAACAAGTCCACCTTGTCCTCCCTGGGTTTTTTGTTTGTTTTGTTTTGAGGGCTTTGGGGTTAGGGTTTTCCTCAGGTTATTTTTGTGTTGCTTAAGTTTGGTTTTGGGTTTTTTTTTTTGAGTGCAATTAATTTTAATGGGTTAGAAATGTTTTCTTAGAGGAAGTTAAAATCCAGATTAAAAGAGGTGTAACACAAGCCACAAATAAGTACAAAGCCAGGTTAAAATACTTTGGATATTATTTTTTTCACACTTCTACAATATTTTTCTTCATCTTTGACAGTGATCATGGAAGGCTGATGTGGCAGAGATTTAATGGTAAAGGAAACTCAGTGATCCTCACTTATCTGAGTTCAGAGCCCTGCAGAAGTAAACAGATGTATTCATTCCCTGGACCCGTGAGGGCCAGAGCCTGTTATACTGTGTTTGTATTATCCATATGTTTTGGGGGAGCCTTCTGTCTTTCTCCTATTCCTATTAATGCACTTAAGAGACAGGAACGCTCACAGGACTGGCTTCTTTGAAAAGCAGCAATCTTCTTGTCTTTAGTCACTGCTTAAGGACATTGGGTATTTTGGGGAGAACCAAACCAACCTAGGTAGTATTTGGAAGAAAAACCATTAAGTAGGAGTGTTCACTTATAAGTCAATCATCTCAAGAAGAACAGCTGAGGATTTGGGGACAGAATTGTATTATTGTTATCACAAACTCACAGATGGCACAATAAATAAAATTGTTCATTTGATGCTTTTTCTCCCTCATTTTCCAGAGTAATAGAGAAAGTTTTTTTGAGAATCTAGATAATAGGCTTTGAAACAAGGTGGCCTCAGGAAAGGTGTGAGTTAACTGTCTTTTCTTATGTCTGTCATGCATGGGAGAAGAGTAGCTGGAAAATCTAATGGAAATAAAATACCTGCTCTGCTGAAGGTGGAAAATATAAGCACGGACAATCAAAATGTTATTTGCTACTTGTCTGCTGTGGTTAGATAGGGCTTCTCACTAGGGAAGATATAGAATAATTTCCCAGTGGCGAGAGGGCTAATTGTGTGGGAAGTGTCTTGAAGCAGAATCAAATGCTGCATACAGTCTTGCTGTGCCAACATCCTCACCAAAGATGAAACCACAAATCCTGTCCATTCCTCAGCATTTTTTTTTCTTGATTAAAAGTTGCTGGTATGTTAGGATGTCCTGAATGTGGATAAAATGTCCTTGAAAAAGGAAGTCCAAGTATTTGTTGTTGAGGGTAGCCAGCAACTAGACAGATCATACTGCACTGGCACAGCCATCAGTAAATCTCTCTATTGAGTCTGGATACGGCAGCTTTTCATTAACTTTATTATTTCCCAGAAAGTTCAAACAGGAGGGCTCAAACTTAGTTTCCTTCTTGTCCCAAAGGCTCCCAAGAGCTTATGGCTCTGGCCCCTGTCTTGTGTTTTTCTCCTGTTTACCCCTCCACCAGTTTGGACAGTGAGAGAAAGATATTGGTTTACGGTGCCTTTATAGCCCAATACTATTTTTGTAATTCTATAGCAACTGAAATCCTCGAAGAGGATGTGGGAATTCTGTCCAATTTTTTTGACAAATAACTGTCACTTGGTTTGCCTACTCATTCCCTTGTTACTGCCTACGTAGCCTTCAGTTCTGTCCTGGAAAGAGATGGAAAACTCACAGAGGCAGGAGAAAACCTACTCGTTAATGCTGATATTTAGAAGCTGGGGGTGTATTGCATAATTCAGCAGCTTTGTAGGGAGCAGCTTATGCCATTTCTGCTTCTCCCTGCCCCTCACTCCTGTCCCTGCCCTGTGCTTCATCATTGCTCCTCAGTTGTACCAGTAAGGTTGTTAGAAAATAACTTGATGCTTTATTTCTCAAAGAGATGGCTGATAATTAGTAGCTTATATTTGCCAGGCCAAACAAGTTCAAGTGTATAGATCCAGTGGTGCCGTGCAGGATGGCAAACCGCTTTGTCTGCTTCAGGCTGGATTACTTCCCTCAAGCTACTGAGGGCCCATCGTGCCAAGCCCTGTCTGTAATAGCATCCCTGGTGATCCCAGACCAAAACAATTGCAGTAACTGCACATAACCAGAGACAAGCTGCTATCAGATGAGAAGGTGATAGGTGAAATGGCCAGTTAGGCTGGTTGGACAATCACTGCACTAACTGCATGTCACCCAGTAGCTTGATGTCCCACTGCCTGTGTGATGATGTTGACAGTGTTGTCTCACAGGTAGGTGCTAGCTGAAGTCAGAAAAGACATCAGTGATATGGCTAGGATGCTGAAAGGAAACAACATGTGTCGAGAATGGTATCTGTCTCTTCAGACACAGGTGTATGGGGGTTATACTGTACCCATGTTCTCAGGCTGAGGATATTATTGGTAACTGAATGGCACCAGTGATGGAAATACTTATTTTTGCCTATATCTGAGTAAGTCTTTCTGATGAGGACTTCTCTGTCGTGTCATTGTTTGGCAGATTCCACGGCTCACCGCTTTGGGGCAGGAAAATAGAAAATCTGCTTGTAACTGAAGCTAGTGCAGACCCTGTTGGATTTCTTAGGAAGCCTTACACAGAAAAATGACATTTCATGTCTGTGAGGCCATCTTCTTGTGTGCTTACAGGTGAGGTTGTGCGTGTTGCTTTTAGTAGACCTGCTCCACCTTCAGGTGGGTGTCAGGCAGCCATCGGCTGTGACTGCTGCCTCAGTAGCTCACTGCTTTGCCTGTGCTCCCTGACTCAGAGGGTCTCTCTAGACTTTTTCCTATTTCTGCAAGAGGCTGAGTATCTGTTGATCACAATTCTCCACTTAACTGTGGTGTTAGGTTATACTGACTGCATGATGGAGGACGGATATGATCATGGTAGAGCCCAGTACAGCTACAGGACTTTCTTTGGGTTGACTTGAAGGTAGAATTCATGTAGATGGCTTGAGCAATTACGGCCCTTAATTCATGCTACAGACTTTTTTCCAAAGGCCTTTATCAGTTCTGGAGGCACAGCCAAGCAGAAATAAATGTGACCATGAGCTGCAGCTTGTAATGAGTGCATAAATTTGAAGTCAGTAATTTTATTTCATGTTAATGTGTCAGGCTGTAAACTGCGGCAGGTAGACACTCCACCTGGCAAGCTCTTCTGCAGAGGTGGCAATATTTGGAGTGGGGTAAAAAGGACAACTGAAAGTCAGCAAAATATACTTCATGTTATGAGTCAGAAGCTGTTGTTCTGCAGAGGCGCGAGTGAAAAGGTCTTGACTGTGGCTTGGGTTTTAAGCTCGCATACTGGGGGTCCTCTTTTCCAGAGAAGCTGACATTTAACTTGATGTAATCTGATAAAATACTGAAAACTAAGGTCTTTAACCTGGCAAACTCACAACCTGTAGGAGTATCCCATGGGAGCCTGTGTTCAAACAAATAGGGCTTGCAAGATCAGGCAACAGTTGTGAATTTCAGTGCATTTGGTGAGACTGCCTTTTAGCTACTTATAGTTTGAGTAACCCCAGTCGTGGGGTAAATTATGCAGCCTCGTATCCTTGTATCTGCTGGCATTGTAAGAATGCCCTGTACTTGTGATGGGTTGCATTCCCAGAGTGCTCAGAAATCTCATCAGGATGGTGCTGCCTCAGGCTATAGACATCAAAGCAGGATGTCTCTGTACACACGTTTGGCACGATTTAGTTGGCTATAGGAAGGTTACACACTCACGTATGAGATGCTTCCAGGGTCTGTTGGAAAAGTCTTCACAGAATATTTCCAGCCAGGTTTTGCTTTGAAAGCTGCTGCAGAGCACTGGCTTTCACAGGTTTATACTGCTTTGAGTTGTTTGCCTGTTTAAATATCACATCTAGTACAATGCTGTAAACAAGTGAGCAAACAGCCACATAACTATGGCTCCCAAGAGAGAATGATCTGTTAAAAGGGAAAAGGGCTTGTTTGGTTACAGCTGAATTACTAATATTCCTATAAATTGCTTCTTTAGGGTTGTGTAACATGTTTGGGAATGTGGCAATAAGAGATGTTGAAATGGGGAACAGACTTGGAGGAGCAGAAATGAAAGGAAACCAAGCCAAAATACACAGCGAGCCTTTTCCAGATACAGGTCAGCAGTGATCCAAGTGTATTCCTACAAAATGGAAGTTCAGAAGGGAACTGTAAGCAGTGGAAAATATTACATGCTCAACTTTTGTTACGAACCTCAGTCACTCTGAGTTCACTGCAGAAAAAATATTCGTAGAGTTTAAAGCCCCTTCTTATTCTTTTCCCTTTTTCTTCTCCTATGTTTAAACATTTTTGGGTTAGGTAAGCTACAACTAGGAGAAAAAAATCAACTGTTTTTCTAACATAGGAAATGTTAACAATACAAATACTTCATGGCCTTTCATTTCTAGCATTTGTCAGGATAAAATACTTGTTTCTCCTTTAGGAGGAAGGCAGCTCAAAGCAGAAAGGTTTTGTGGAGTATGTTTCCACTTGGCTTTTATCTTTTTTTAGGCTTGAAAATTACTTGCTGCCTTGCTGCTTTCTACCATCTTTGCCAATATAGACACCGTCTTTCTCTAAAAGCAGCTGCCCAGGCAGTGGCAGGCAGCACCTCTGTGAGTGGCAGTAGGGGAGCCACCTGGCCTGAAGTAGCTATTTGTTCTCGGCCGAATATTTTCACTGGGGAGCATCATGCACAATAAGACAATTTAGGCATAGCTGTTACAGTCACAATTCAGACTGGTTGTTCCCACATAAGCTTGGCCTGGTAGTTGCAGTTTCTATTTCAGACCTGGAGAAGGGCATATATACCCCCAAAAGCTCAACCACTGAATCAGATGTGCATGCTGGTCTAATAAAAATTATTACGGCCTTGCCTCTTCTATCTTGCTTGTTTGAGATGGGCAACCTCTTGTCAGCCAGCCAACCATCTAGTGATAATCTTTCAGCAGAAGGTGGGATGGTTTTGTTTGCTTTATTTGTGTGTGTGTTTATATATATATCTCCTGTATGTTATCTTTATTTTTGAGTTCTTTAGTGTCCTAGTGGCTATGCTTTATCCCAGCTAGGGGATAGTATCAGTGATCACTTACAGTGATGCTCTGCGCTTGCACGGTTTTATAAACTGTTTTCTGTGAGTAGGTGCCCGTGAAGAAGACTTTGAGATGTTTATTAATAATTAACTTGTCTTTCATTGTAAAACTGTTGTTTGCTGTGTGCATATCTGGTACCAGTGTGTTGGTATCTAATCACAAACTAGATGCAAACAGTGCTTTTCTTTTGTTTGGAAGCAGACAAAAGCCATTAGAAAAGATCAGAGAACAGCCTGCTCTACAGCTCTGACACTACAAAAGGAAAGAACCTGCTAGCACTAACAGCATCGAAATTCTGGCACTGATTATGCTGCTGAGTCAAGAACTAGACACCTTAACATTATTAATGGAGAGAGAAAGAGATGCTTCTTCTATTGAGAAAGGAATTTATAGCAGGAGTATAATTTAGATATACTGGCTGACCCTAGGGAGGTGCATCTGTCTTTCCCTCTCACTAGTACCTGCAGAAAACCTGGAAGGCTTATGGTAGGTATCAGCAATTAGGTCATACGAATATCCACCCCTGCCTCAATTTCCCCATTAATAAGTAAATCCTGTGTCACACTTGTTTCTGGGGTTTTATTACTGTTCTTCAGAAAGCAGGCTAGATATCTTAGTGGGTTGTCCCTGCTCATTATTGTAGAATCGTAGAACGGTTTGGGTTGGAAGGGACTTTCAAGATCATCTAGTTCTGCCATGGGCAGGACACCTTCCACTAGACCATGTTGCTCAAAGCCCTGTCTAACCTGGCCTTGAACACTTTCAGGGATGGGTGATCTACAACTTCTCTGGGCAACCTGGTCCAGTGTCTCACAACCCCAACAGCAAAGAATTGTTTCCTTATATATTATCTAATCTACCTTCTTTCAGTTTAAAGCCATTACCCCTTGTCCTACCACTACATGCCCTTGTAAAAAGTCCCTCTCCAGCTTTCTTGCAGGCCCCCTTTGGGTTCTGGAAGGCTGCTATAAGGTCTCCCCACAGCCGCCTTTTCTCCAGGCTGAACAATCCCAGCTCTCTCAGCCTGTCTTCATAGGGGACATGCTCCAGTTTTCTGACTGTGTTTGTGGTCCTCCCTTGGACTCGCTCCAAAAGGAGTCTTTTTGATCTCCAAAAAAGAAATAGTTCAGAAAGCCTTCTCCCCTTTCTGCCATCTGTGGCTGCTCGGGATGCTCATCTCTCTTTTCTTATCCCAGTTATCTGTTATTCCATTGGCCCAGACAGACCATTGCATGTTGTACACTTGTCAAAGTGCTTCCAGGCTGGTAGCTTCTGCACCGAAGAAGGGGAAGAAACATCTTCCGAAGGCTGATCTGAAAGATCCTGGAAGTTCAGCTGCTTTGAAACTTGAGATGGGGAAATCCCCTTTGCAGACCAGTCCTGCTGAGGTAGTCAGCCATTTGAGTGCTCTGGTCCCTGCTCTGCAGCCATGGGAGAACTGATATCAGACTCAGCCTCTTGGTTCATAACGGCCTAAAAACTGTGGATTTAACAACTACCAGTTTCATCCTGCCAGGGAGTTAACCGAGCCCTTTCCCACCCTGCCCTTCAGTGGTTATTGTACAACTCCCTGCAGGCTTTGTCCTTGTGGAATTAGGTGTGTGATGCCTTGTTGCTTGGGTGGCTGCTCAGCCATGCTGAGGACGTGGGAACGGTGACTCCTTGCAGTGTCATCTCTTTCTCAGCTGCTGCCACAAGAAACTTGTTTTTAACCTTGGTAGTAAGCTCCACTTCTCCCAGCTGTGGGAATGCAACCTTGTACTGATGTAGCTGGTTTACAGTTACCATTTTCTGGACCTCTTGGCTATGTACTTTTCAATGTTCCTTACAATTTTATCTACTCTTGCTTCTAAATGACATGCTGCTAGTGTTCAGTGTGATATGACCATAGGGATTAGAGGTGCATTTTCCTGAAAGACACATACTAAGAAGGGCTTGTTATTTACCTGTTAGAATTATGCACGCTGGGGTCTGCAGCTGTCCTGAAGAGCAGCTTCCCAGTTGCATGCTGAGTCCGACATCCTACCACCTCTGCCAAGGAGGGAGAGATGAGTTGCCTTGACTAGAGCTCTCTGTTAGAGAACCCAGATTATTTTGCTGAAATGTTCCATTAGGGTGAAAATCCTGGAATTCTATGTCACGGAATGGCAAGTGAAGAAAAGCTTTAATTCAGTTTTATCTTTATGGTGCTGATCAAAATATTTTGGAATAGTATGTTGTACAGAGTAAGACTACTTTGTTCGAGCTCAGGTCAAAACAAGCCCACCTGTGCCCTGTGGTTACAGAGCCTCATGAAATTTGCAGTTTGACAGTCTCATACTTCAGTTCTGTACAAGCATTGCTCCCTGGCTGACTCGTCTTTCTTGTGCTAACCTGTGACCAAAACTCCCATGAAACACAGCATTGATCTGACCACAGTTGGCTGGTAAAATGCATTAGAGTAAAATGGGAACTAATGCCTCAAACTGCAGCTCCTCAAGCCTCAAAAAACAGAAGGACCAAAGAGTTTAATTCAAAAACTCAAAGATGTATGACTTAAGTCAGCTTACCTGTTAGATTCCCCACACACCACCCCCACCCCAGTTTTCCCTCAGATGAAAGAAAAAAAGAAAGAGGAAGGTATCTTTCATATAAGCAGGAATTATTTTGGCTGAAAAACTGTTCATGAGAGAATCTTTTTTCCAGCTATACAACCACTCATCAAGCATCTTGTGTCTAAAATGCCTTCAGTTTGCTTGCTTCCAGCTCACAGATACTTTTGCTTCAGACAGTCTAGAACTCTGCTAATCTTCTCATTATGGACGATCTGAAAATGGCTGTTTGTAGCAGAACAGGCTGCCAAAAGAGATCATAAGACATCACTGCAGCTGACTCTTGTTTGTTTGTTTATTTTCTTGTTTTGAGTTGGGGAAGAACTTCAAAAAGTAACAGCTTCCTGAAATCTTTTTCATAGACCTTAAAACAAAAATAGCATAACAGCTCCTAAAAAGTCAAAAAACAACCAACCCACAGGTGTGCATGAGTATGTATAATATGGAAAAAGAATTAAGTATGCTTTCCAAGGTTACATTAAAAGCAGAAGTTAGTAAAAACTAGTTAACATGTGGGTTCACCTTTGCTTTTTTTTGTCTGCAGATCCGACCCCTGGTAACACATACAGCTCATGGAGTACAAATTATGTGTACCAGGTGTTCATGTGGAAAATCTGCACAGCCAAAGCATCCCGAAAAACCACAGTTCCTGCTGGGTGAATTAAGAGTCTGTCTTGAGGGAATGAGGGATTCAAAACTCCCCATGCAGGTGAGTGTAAATCTCTTCCTCCTTTCATGGTTTTAGCTTTGCTGGTGGTTTTAATTTCCATTTACAACCATTCATTGGAATGAAATGTGAGTCTCGAGGTGCTGCTGCGCGGTTCATTAACTCCAAGGTTTTTGATGGGCTCTTTCCTTGCTGTGGTTTCCATGGCTAGCTCTGCTCACTAGTGATCCTGAACCTGCGGCCAGTCTCACCTGCATCCCCGATGTAAAGGGAAGATGCAGCAGGTGTCAGTTTGCATTGGGAGCCAGATCTCATGGCTTCTGAGTCACATGCTAAAGCCCAAAGGGGCTTTTCTTGCATCACTTTCCCCTGTATCAAGCCTCTTCCCAAAACAAGAGCTCTGGGCATGTTAAACTTGAGATTTTTATTTACTTTTTCATAATAGTAATGAGTTGAAAGTGTTTCTGCATTATGTAATCATATAATTGTTTGGTGTTTGGGTTTCTTTTGTTTTAAAAAGCCTGGAAACTAGAACTCTGACTGCTGTGGTGAATTTATCCCTTGAAGACTTGTACAGCCCATGAAGAGGCAACGGGATGATGATTGGTTAAAATTAGTCTCCCCCTGAGCTTCTGGCAAAGGATTGTAAAGTGTAATTTATGCAGCAGGCTTTCTAATCCACCAGGCTTCAATAGTGTAGTAAAAATATATTAGTAATGTAGATACATGTGGCTGAGGTTAACTGCCTCTGTTGAATTTTTCCGAAGGAAAAAAACCCAACCTTTTGCTTCGGCAAGCTATGCATGTCGTAAGTCCAAAACAGGTATTTCAGCTTGATCAACCGATCCTTTGGGAAAAAGCTTGTGTCTTCGAGAGCCCATGGAAAACTGCCACAAGCACCCTGATGTCTGCTGAAGAGAAAACCCAAATCTTGTCTGAGATGCTGGAGTATCGTTGCCTGCAGTCAGTGGGCCTCATGTCTTTGTTATTGCAGGCTGTATAACACAAGCATCTGGCCTGTGTAGGTAGGCATGGAACAGTGCTGGGGCAAGGAGTGCTCTACGGTTTGTGGGACTGTGCCTGACCTAGTGAGGAGACCTATTACCTCACTCTGCTGGCTGGCCGGGTACGGTCAAAAATTACAAACTCCAACCCATATAAGGCTTTTAACAATTCACAAAATGGCTTCGTCTCTTGCACAGGATCGTTGAAATTGCCTCAGTGCACTCGAACTCTTACAAAGCATAAAATCCCCAGCAGTTGGTTCCAGGTTGTGCTGCCAGGTCCCGTGGCTGCTAGAGGAAGGGACCGCCTCAACAGTCCTCCGGCGGCCTTCAGGCTGAGCTGCTCCTTGGTTTGCTCACTTGTGGTGGCTCCACGTGGCTGCCCAGAGCCCACCTGCCGGCAAACGGGGCAGCCGCTGCCAGGGCAGTTTGCCCTTACTACTGCAGGCTTGGTTGGGGCCGTGTGAGGATGAATAGTATAACTGCATAAAGCCCTCCCTATGCCAAATAAAATTCCTCAGCAGCAGAAAATAGAAAGTTTTCACAGCAGGTCAGCTATATAACCAGATATACAGGAAATATGTACTTTGTCAGCCTCATGTAGGGCTTGTGGTGTGAAGTTCCAGAATTGTGAGGTGTTCATGTTAGCTGAAACAAGAGGCAAACTCATATTCTGAGCAAGGCTTCTATTTTGGAGGGCAACCATTCATTTTATTTAAAAAAAATATTTTGCTCAGCTCTATGTTTTCCTTTCTGGAAACGGCTCAGCATTCTGAGCATTATCCATGGAAACCTCCACAGAAATAAAACTTGCTAACTATGAAGGCTCAAGGCTTTGCTCTACCTGAAGTAAGTCGTGTTTGTGCTACTGAAATCAGTAACACAACACATTGCACATCTGCTGAGCATCTTGTCAACGAGTATTTGCAATAGGCTGGCAGTGATATTTATTTCATAGCAAGATATTTTTTTTAATTCCTCTTCATATTATTCAAGATACAGACTTCAAGAACTGCTTTCTCATCCTCTGTGTCTCAGTCCGTGCTCACATGAGAGCTGTCTGTGAATGTGACCACAGAATTGGGCTTCTGGCCAATAAAGCTAATATTTTAGAAAAGGACATATCAGGCAATGTAAACAGCCCTCACAAGGAAAGTTTACATATCTAAAATGTATAATGCTTTTTTAATCTTCTGCCTCCCTGTGTACTGCCAACTTTCTCCAAGAGAATCGAGCTTCCTAAGCAGTCCTTTCCGACTGTAAATTATTCTTGTATATCTAGCCAGAAGACAGACTATATAGTTGCTGGCCTGTCTCACATGGATGTATCAGTTAATTATTAGCCTCTGTAAACAATTCACAATCAGCCAAAAGATTTTTGTTTTAATTGTATGCATGACAAATGAATACATTAATCTTTAATCTATTTCTAGCAGTTTCATAAGCAGCAGAGGAGCTAACATTAAATATATTATGAATGATTCTAAATCCTTTCACCCTGGAGTTTGTGAAGAACTCCATTTTCCTTCCCGTATCCTGCTCTTTCTAGACCTGAAAGAAACATCATATACCAAGGTGATCATGATTGTGCTCGGTTGGGAAGCAATATTAAAAGCGTGTGCTAGATTTTCTTGGTTCCACCTACATTCACTACCATTCCCAAATACTTCCCCGCACCCACCCCCTTCCTTTGGCTCACACTGCCTCTCCTCTTGGGTTTATAGAGTTCCTTTAGAAATTAGCCTGTGCTGTACTTGCCAGAGAAATGCTTTTTCTCTCTAGATTCATGGTTTGCTTTTTTTTTTTTTAGCATGTAATAATATGCGCATGCCTGGGGACCCACAAAAACCTGAGGCCTCTCATATGTTCCCCTGTTCCTGTCACTGATGCACACAAATGCTGGCTATATGTTTTTCACTCTCATGAAATCTACACTGACTTTCACCTCAATCTCATCTGTTTTATGTGGGGTTTTTTCTGCAACATCACTGTGGCTCAAGTCCTTGTTTAGTTTGCTCTCAAAAGCTGCTCCAATTCCCACTACCCTTGGGAAGCCAAAACCCGGTGCCATGCAGGAGTTAAAATACAAAGCCCTGTGATATATTTGGGACCATAGCAATCAACTCACAGGAACAGCTTCATTAAGAGACAGATGCTTCTGGGACAAGGACTGTGGTTTCGGTACTATATACATGCATAGGTCTATGCCTGTAACGCTTTTCTGTCCCTCAACTTCCCATTGCATTTGCAAGAACTTACAATACTCTTATTTTTAGCATTAGTGTCCTATTTCTAAGACTTTTATTATACAGTATTTCAACAGGCGATAGTCTCAGGTGTCTTGCTCTGCAGGTTAATACTCCCTGCCTATATAAACTTACCAGGTTTTCTAAATGTCATTTTAACAATATTGACAGTTTTCCATAAGAAAGCTTAATTGTAATTCTCTGGTTATGAAGCAATGTCACTCAAATCACAGCTGTCGCAAAACATAAAAATCAAATTGGGATCCAATGTCTGTCATTATCCTCAGCTAGTTTGTCATAGGTATTAGATATAGAGGTTATAAGTAAGATCATATATTATATTCTCTGAGGAGATATGGATATTGACAAAAATCATGTAGAGCCACTACTCAGAGTCAACAAATACTCCCACGTCAAACTTGTACCGTAGATTTAACATTTGCTTGTATGTATCTGTGTGCACAACTTCAGACTGTTTTCATTCTGCTTTTCCTGTCCTAAGTTTTAAACAGCGTTTATTTTAAGTTTTCTAATATTAAAAATAGACAGTAATGGAGTGCCTGTGGTACTCCTTTACTTGCTGCGGTTTGTCTCTTCCTTTGCTGTACTCTTGCTTACGCTGAGTTTTACGTCATGGGGAACTTGGTCTAACTGTAGGCTGCCACCGGGAGAGGCAGCCCTGCTCCCCCTCCGTTCCCTGTTGTGCAGTCTGGTTACGGTAAACAGCTGGTAAATGTCTTGCCAAGGCAGGAACTGGTTCAGTGAACAGATTCAACACCAAACAACCCCCCCCCAACAGCAAGTAGCTCTGTGGGAGATGAGCGAGCTGGACTGATGGAGCTGGACCGATGCATGGGAGGATGACAGATGCTGCAGCCTCAAAGGGGGACAGGAACTGGCCTTGCCCTCTTAGTGGCTGCCCCCAAATACAGCACATCAGCTTTCATGCAGAGCTGTACTCTATTTTCCTCCTCTTTATAGAAATATTTCCCATTTTCAAGGTTTTCTCATCCTCTGAACTATAAAGCCTTTAAACGAAATACAGACTTGGATATGTTTTCAACCAGAACAGGTATTCCATTTCCATAGGCAATTGCAAACTTTTTTATTTCTCCTTACACGGAATACTCTGCCCTGCATACGCCTTAAGTAACCCATCTGTATTCCACAAGTCAACTTTCTCTGCAAAATCTTTATTTTAAATTCAGATGTCACATTAATCAGGGTAGTCATGTCCTGTTCGTAATAATCTCATCTAAATCCAAATAATATTCCAATCAGTGGATGTATCTAGCTCTTGAATTCTGATATTTTTTCCTTTCTGTAGCTGAAATTTCTTTTATTCGGAATAAGTGCACTTTGGACTGGTCTTGGGTATATTCTTTTCCTTTTCACAGACTGATATAAAAATGTCTGGTTTTTCTGCAGACAGAGAATTTTTTTCCAACAGCTGGACACTCTGCATGTCTGTGGTTGCTTCCATGTGTGCTCCTTACCTCCTGCAAGGTTGGGCTGTTCACAGACTTTGTAAAATAAGCACACTCAGTTACATATTCTACTTGCTGTCTGAGGGTCTTCCCACCAAGATCTGATGGGTACGTTCTGTATGGCTAATTAATCTTTGTTTCTTCTAAGTTTAAATCCAGCAGCTTTTAAAAAGTGTTTGTTTTCTGATCCCCATTAAAACACCAACACAACTAAAAGACTTTGTAAGCAGTCCAGAATGAAGCGTTTGACTGCAGAACTAACATTCTTCTTTCTCTGTAAAGTTTAGCTACTAAATGTCTCTTTAATGCTCAAGAGACAGAAGTACAAAACTATGGCTACTTTATGCTTTTTTTTTTGGTTGGTTGGTTTTGGGGGGTTTGAGGTTTGAATTTTTTTGGAAGTCTGTACCCAGTCATGAAAAGAATATGTTCCTGTTCAAGGCTTCTTTATAATGTTGCATTCCTGGAAAGTTCAGGATGTAAAAGAGTCCATGTTCCTTATATGTTGGGGTTTTTTTTCTCTTTGGTTTCTCTCTTTTAAAAGGCTTTTTTCTATTTCTACTGCAACCCTGCTAACTAGGCAGCATGGTTAGATGCCAGCTAATGAGAAGTGAGCACCAGAACTTATGACTTAGAGGGGCTGTTGATATAACTAAAAAACATTAGAAGAAAGTGCCTAAAAGGGAAAGAGCATGTCTGCCTTCAAAGGCTCTAGGTTAAAGCCCTGTATGACTAACTAAACTGGTTCTTCTAGATTGCTGCATTTCAGCCCAAGCCCTAAAGGCTGGATAGCCTTACAACTTCGAAAAGAATCTGGTAGCTCTGCTATTGATTTCTGGAGGCAGAGCCAAAATTTTGCTTATGTTTGCCGCTAAACTTGCAGACATCTAATTAGCTTTCTAGGAATGGGTGTCACAGCTTTCCTTAAGGAGCAAATAAAAACTAAGCAAAGATTTCATTCTTCAGCTCCCTGTACCAGCACCCACACGGCTGATGCCCATGTCTGTTACTATACATTATGACTTTAAAAAGTGACTTGAAACTAATAAAAATAGGGGTAGTTTCCATAAAGTGGTGCTCTCTTGCTTTTCCATTGAACAGACCCAAAAATACTTTGGCTCGTGTTAGATAACACAGCAAAAGAGAAAATGCTTTTTCTTTGATCCATAGTGTTTGAACTGCAATGTAAACCAGATGGAAAAATCCCAGCAGATAATTTTCCTTTCTTTTGACTGTTGAGGGCCATCAATCCAATCACATGAGCTCAGAGAGCCTTTGAACAGCTATAGCATATTTACAAAATGAGTTGGACTGAGAATTTTATTGTTTGAACACAGTGGCTGCGTGGAAATAATTTAACGATATACCTATCATACTGTCTAAGGAAAGGCTGAATTCTGTAAAAGATGTTTCACTCTAACATAGATCTGAGACAGGGTGACTGGGGCCAGGAAATCAGGAAATTTGTGGAATTCGTAGTTTGACATGCTTTTTTTTTCAGTTGCCCTATAGGCAGCTCAGTGTTTCAGTTTCTGCTGTACTTCATAATTTTGTCTTATCCTACTGCAAACAATTTTAATAAAATGTGTATTAAATTAATCCCAGTTTTACTGAAACAGTTTCAAAAGAACATAAAACAAATTGTAAACTGAAGTGGAACAATCCTGAAATACAATAAGCTTGTAACAGGCTGTTTATCAGACACATATGTTCCACCTTTACATTTTATGTGCTGAATAGATTTTGTACAGATACATCTATGCTGCAGCAAAAAATACTGGTAGAGAAGCAAAAACGTACTGATATGTAAAGAGGCTATGTAAATGCTTAAATGACCTAATGAGCATTCTTTAAAATGTGTCCATTTAAGACTGATGTAAAAAGGCATTTACTTTTTACTTTCTTAGCACTTTGGTTATTTAAGTATACTTTTACTGCACCGATGCTAAAAGCTGTAGCAGCGTTCTCGTCGTTGGTCTTGTCAGCAATGAAGAGCAATATCAGATCACTTTGGTTGTGTCCAGGATCTCTCATACACCCCTTCCACCTCATCAGACACCAGCATCCTAAAATCAGGCAGGCCCTGCTGATGTATTTACGCTGAATGGGACATCGTGAGACCCACCAGGAAGGTTTAGGCAAGGTAATTTGATGGAAAACTTTTATAAAAAAAGAGTACTTGCTCCAAAGCCATTGATGCCTGGTCTGTCTCTGCTGTAGCTGTCTAGCTACACTTGTCATTTTCTGATTGGACTTCTATGGGTCCTAGTAGTAACCAGCAAAGGGAGGTGACCTCTGTTTAAACAGATGAATCCACTGGAGGTAGGGAGACTGTAAGCTTATGCTGCTAAAATTCTGCTGTTTTTAATGGATTTATTGCAATACTGGCATGAACCAGCGTTGAAAAAGATTTGGGGCCAGACGCAGTCCTGCATAGTGAAAATACCTCAGTCCTATCAAACATTTTCTGAGGTACGGCTGTTAGTTGGCAGCACGTAGTCATCAGATCTTGGAGAGGTGATCACAGGCAGGCAGGTGTATTACATTGTAGAAACAGCCATGCTTGGCACTTCAGGGTGGAGTCTATTGTCTTTTCAGGAAGAAAAAGTCTTTGCTTTGATAAAGCTTTCTGTTTCAAATTCTGTAGGAAGCTTGTTCACCTGGCAGGGCTGTTGTATGCTCTGTGTTAAACCTGTTAGTGCAGGGAGAGCTGCATTCCCACGTACAAGCACGTTAGATAAGTCATCTGCCTTTAAAGTGATCTTGGCCTTTATTTTGGAACCTTATTTGATTGTGTGAACACAGGTGTTCCTAATGCTGTTCTCAGCTCTTCAAAATGCTCATTAGTGTGTGGATTGCAGAATTTGACCTTTTTTCGTTAAGAAATTACATTTGTCCTGCCTAGATCCTAATAGATACTTAGTACTGTGGTACTTAAGTTTGTATTCCAGTAAACCCTACCCTGCTTAAGTAGATGCAAATGTCACTCTGGCAGGTGGCTTAGTGATCCAGTACAGCCAAGATTTGTTACCTATTTTGAGCTAAGCTACTGCTTCGTGACTTTGTGACTCTTGTCCTTGCAAGTGAGTCGTGGTTTTAAAGATGCTGCATACAAATGCAGGACTTTGTTCTTCAGTTGTGCTAGCCAGCTGGTTTATTAGCTTAGCAACTTGCTCAGTCCTTTGAAGCACAAAAACTAGATACTGAAACAGAGAAGTTTCCCAGAGAAACCCACAAATAAATCTTATTGCTGAAAAAGGTTTAGGCCCGTGTGTGTTATTGAATAGATGAGTGATACCAACCTACTGGAAAAGAAGGCCATTGCATTGTGACTAGTTTTATGAAAGATATATGTTCATATGTCTGCTTGGCAAGACAAAGTTAGTTTTGAACAATAACAAAGGATTCAGAATAAGGATAACTTCAATTTTAGTCACCATTTCTGCAATTGTTACCGTAACACTGAATTACAAATTGGGAAGTGCTTTGCCCAGGTATTTAAATAAAAAAACCTGTTAGGACTACCAATACTTTTCCCATGCTGGGTTTACATAGAAAATCTCTGTTTGTTTGTTTATTTTTCTCTTGCAAAATCCAGCTATTCCCAAGTTTGCTGTGAAGAAAACTGGGTGGCAGCTCTACTTGGCTACAAGAACAACTTCAAGCATTTCAACTGGACTGCCAAAGAGGGCAAAGAGAGGAGGCAGATTTGCAGCATGAGCAAAACCCGTAAGGTTTCTCATATTCTCTCACCTTCCCCCCTCCCTGCAATGTTTCGTTCTGTTTTCCCCCCATTCTTCTTGTTCGGACCTGCATGATTTAAAAGCTGCTGCAGACCAGGTTTGGTACACAAAATCACAGAGTGCTTTGGGCTGGAAGGGACTTTAAAGACAATCACCTAGTTCCAGCCCCCCTGCCATGGGCAGGACACCTTCCACCAGACCAGGTTGCTCAAAGCCCCATCCACGCTGGCCTTGAGCACTGCCAGGGATGGGGCATCCACAGCTTCTCTGGGCAACTTGTTCCAGCATCTAGCCACCCTCACAGTAAAGAATTCCTTCCTTATATCCGTAGACACTCGGCAGGGTTATAAAAGTCATGATCAGACAGTGGTTTTGAGGTTTGTCAAAAAGTTTTTGGTGGCTTTTTTCTCTTCAGGGTGATAAAGCTATAGTACGTGACAAGTCGTTGGAGACGGAGGAGTTTGCTGAAGTCCCAGGCTATATTGCAATTCAGCCCAGGGAGGCTTTGAGATTAGTCACCACTCCTTGCGATTTTCTTTCTGAAACTGCAGTTCACTTCTTACCCTTCCCATTGCTGCAGTTGCTGGGCACCCAATTCCATGGACAATTCTAAGGGACAGCTTAATGAGGAGTAGTGGTCGCTGCAAGCTCCTCTTCATTGTGTTTCAGTTTGCTCGCTCGTTTGGGTAAGGATAAAGGCAATAAATTAAGGCAGAGAGAGATGGATTCTGCTTCCACCTCTGACACCAAACTGTCACGTGGGTTTGGTGAAGTCACTCCGCTCTCCGTGCTGCCCTCGTATTGCTTATAAAGTGGGGATGCTGGGCTCCACTTTCCTTTGAGGAATGCATGAAAACCACAGACATTGGTTTCTGTACGAGAGCCCTGGATGAATAGATTTTCTGTTTTGCATTGTGTAATATGATATTTTAATAATTCTGTTTATTAAGAAAAAAAATGAAAAGAAGAACGGAAGGTAAAGGTAGGTCACACTTCAGCATCACACTTCACAGCAGCCTTCTCCGCTGAAGTGTCTGCTTTTCAAGGTCTACCTCCAGCATACTACAACTACCTATAAAAAAGACCCAGCCAGTGCAATTTGAAATACTTGTTTGTTTTGAAACAACTATAATATATGATATTAATATGTGGGTAGCTCAAACCAGTCTCGGAGTATTTATATGCTCCCAAAGTGGGTGTGCTTTTGACTAGTTATAGTGTGCTTATGGGAAGGATTTGTCATCCAGGGAGATCTGTTCATCAAAATGGTGCTTGAAAGGAATGTCTTCCAAGTCATGATTGAAATTATGGTCCTTCTGCCACCAAGAATTTTTGTTGTCCTCCTCCTCGCTGACCATCCCCTGCTGAAAGTTTTGAGTTTGACTGGTTCAGCACTGAGATGATCTCTAAGACCCTGTTAAAGATAGGATATACAAGTGTGTTGAGTACTTTGTAAAGCAGCTCAGTTTAAATAACTTCTAATAGAGTAGCTCAGGCAAAATTGGTGTGTAGAATAATATTAGCAAACACAAAGATAGTGAAGCTCAAAGTCAGGCTTCTAAAAGACATTTAGTGGTGGGAAGGTGGGCTCAGGCAAGCATTTTCCCTCTCACTGAAGTCCTAGAAAAATTAGAGGTGGATTTGGGGGATCTCTTTTTCTATTTGAAGATTCATTTGTGTGTTGCTGTAGATTAAACAGTGAGAAAGTATTTTACCAATAATTTGAATACATTGTTCATACTGCTGAATAGTAATGTATTTTTCATATTTTACTCAACCTCTGCTGTTGCACACATGGCCGCCTTTATTCTTTAAGCAGCCACAAATAGGGAGATTTTATTTTCCCCTATATTCTTTGATTCCCAGATTCCCACACAAGTTTACCAAGTGTTCACAAAAAAAAATTCATTGCTTAGGCATTCAATGTATC
Source organism: Falco biarmicus (assembly GCF_023638135.1). Lineage (NCBI taxonomy): Eukaryota > Metazoa > Chordata > Aves > Falconiformes > Falconidae > Falco > Falco biarmicus. The sequence continues at coordinate 4,995,170 of NC_079291.1, read as the reverse complement.
TTATTCCTGCAGGTTCTTTTGGTCGTCTTTTCTCCTTGAGAAAGGAAGGAAAGAGATATGTATCTCTCTCTCTCCACCACCACCACCCACCTTTTCTTTTTTTGTCCTCCTTTTTTCTTTCATTTTTCAACCCTAATGTGCATTTTATGACTTTATCCTTTCTTTTGGCAAGTTAGTGGTAGATGGATTTTGGAAGACTTTTGTTGGGGTTTTAATCATCCTTAACAAATTAGTCAAGGTCACTGGCTTTTAAATCAGTGCAATCTTCAGAAACAAGCACAGGGCCAGGAGTAAAAATAAAAGCAAAATACTCCTTCACATGGTAACTTTCTAGTATGCAAGCAGGTGTAATATTTGGAGTGTAAGTCAGTGGTGTGGACTATCACATATTGATTCAAGAGAAGGCTTCAGAATGTGTAAGGTTTTAAAACTTTCTTGGAAAAAAATCATTTTTCTTTGTTATTCAATTACCTGCATCTCAATTCTCAAGTGTGTCTTGGTCTATCATATAGATTATTTGTAATGTAATTGCAACATAAAGGCAGAGTCTTCAAGCTGGATTGTATCGCTGTTGGTGCTGGTCAAATGTGGAACAAGAAAACATGCTTCAAAAACTTTGAAATCTATTGTCTTCAAAAGTAGTATAATGAATTACTGGTTTGGGTGGGTTTTTTTGCAGTAAAGTACAGTGCAAATGGTGACAAAACAACAGAAATGTATCTGTAGTGAGCGCTGAGAGGCAAGAAAGCTGTATACGATAGGATGTCCCAACCTGGATGTGTATGACCGTACCACTCCAAGCAGCTCCTTTAACATCAGTGCAGGTCATGACTATAAATCTACGTATTTGGGTGTTAAACAGCACAGTTTTCTCAGCAGGTCTCTTCCTACCAAAAAATACCCTCATTTTGAAAGCAATTTTTTTTGAATAATGTTTTTTTCAGAGTGATTTTTTTTTAAACTGCTTGGATAATGTTAGAAAGCAGCTGAAAGGGCATAATTTTTCCTATCTATGATAAATGTTATTGTAATTTGGAGGTGTGAGCAAACAGGAGAATTTATCCTAAGAAGGAAGTTACAAGAAGCTGGAGACAAGGAAATTCCAAGTCAATATCTTAGCTCACTCCTAGCCACAAATAGAGGAAGCAGATAGTATGCAAAACCCACCTTAAAACTAAATTAAATACATGTGAATATGTGTGTTCATTAAGTAGGTATTTATACACATTTATAATGTTATTTTTGTACGTACTTTAATGATTCAAGCATGTAATTAAAAGCTGTGCGTTAGACTTTCTAAGATCTAAGTGACTTAGATCTCATTTTTAACAGTAATACTGCCTCTCATGAGCCTTTATTTCCTTGAAAGTTAATGGAGCATACAGTCTTAGATGTCTGGAGCGTTCGCATTTGTAAAAAGAATTTTTTATTCATGCTTGTTTAAATGCTATTTTAAAATGAATGATGTATCGAAATGCACATGCATGAAGAAGCAACATTAAGAACAGCTTTCACATGAGTGTTTTTCTCTGCCTTTGCTGCCTTCTCTGTGTATCAGTGGCACAAAGCAACCTGAACACAGCAGAGACTGGGGGGCTTCATCTCTTGAGTCCATCCCTTAGGCTGGAGGCAGATTAAATGTTGGGAGCCACAGATCTCCTGGAACACGGTAGAAATGTTGCAGCTGTGTGATGGTGACGCTTTTGCTGGCATCCTTTTTCAGGTCAAAGTGATTCAGGAAATACTACGGAGGGACTGTGAGCCAGAGTTCACCTGGCTGTTTCTGCTCTAGTAGCTTTGCTGAGACTCCTCAAAGCACAAGCCCGTGGAGGGGGGGCTGCCTGGTGCTTTCTGTTCCTTTTCTGAACTGTACTGTGCCCTGCTTCTAGCGTCCACTTACTTCCACTGAATAAGTATGAAGAGCAACTCCCATCCTTGACTTCTATGACAGATATTGGCGATAAGGTTTAGACAATATGGGTGCTGAGTCCCTTAACAGATCATCTGCTAATCACCAGGTTCATTTGGGAGACTGGAAACCCTGCTCAGGAATATCTACGGCTGCACGGCTTGCTCTGCAAACTGCACCCAGTCAGTGGCAATACGCTTTCTAAGGGAGGGGAGCCAGCCCTGGAAGGTCACGCAGAAGGCCAGTTCTCTGAAAGAGGTAGTCACAAATATTCCCACTGTGTGAAAGGCCTGTGATCCCACCGTGCACCAGGGAAGACCAGAGCAGGGTGGGTGTCAATGCAATTTAAAATACCAGCATAGTGTGCCCACAGCAACAGTTGATAAAATTATCATCATGTGCATCCTCCCCAGTTTTACAGACAGGGTTATGGCAATAACACAGATGAGCTGGTTCAGACGTGTCTGCCTGGTGATTTGGGAATGCAGTGCTGCTCTACTACTGGAGCACTGGCTGTGGCATCAGCCCAAGAGAGATTTTGGCACATTGTGCGCCACATTGTCTCTCTCCTGTAAGACCAGAGAATCCCCCACAGTCCCTTCTGAACAGCACCAGGCTCGCCAGCACCTGGATGTGTGTGGCAGAAGCTTGAGCTTCCACCAACTACAACCTGCTTCATTGACAGAAGAACAGAGAACTGATTAAACTCAACCGTGCATGCAGGAGGAGCAGACATTGGTATGTTGCTTGTCAAGTCTGCATCAGCTGGATCAAAAAGAACCATCAACGGGGTTGTGTGACACACCTTTCTAGCTTCACTCTTGTCTTTCTGCCAAATTTCAACTTCCTGCTCCAAGGGTTCATAGCAATCTTCGTGAGTGGGTGGGGAAACCTGCCTTTGTCGCTAGTTTTTGTTCTGGAAAACATCTGAGCTTTTGGAGGTATTTCCTAATCGACCTCAGCCAGAGAAAGAGCATGAAAGATTTCAGACCTTAAAAGTTAAAGGTCTGACAGAGTTGCAAGCGACTGGAAACAGTGGGTATGATGGAAAGTATTAGCCTGGTGCAACAATGGATGGAGCAGTAGCAACACCTATAATTATAATTGTAAGTGACAAAACAGAAAGGAAAACTACGTTCCAAGGGATTTTAAAGGATTGATTTATTTTATTTATTATTTTTTTAAAACCTGGGCCAGATTGTCCCCTCCCGTGTTCAAACCTGCAGGAGGGGATTTCTGCTTGGAAACTGGTACATGGTGATCTGCAGAGCTCTCCCAGACCGACTCATCCCAGAGGCAGAATCTCTTTCTGTTCTCCAAAGGGTGCAGGTTTTCCCTTCCGAGTGGATGCACAGATGCCTGAGCTAACTTGCCCCTGCCCTAAGGGTCTTTCTCACCCCTACCCCCAGTTAGCCTGTTTTCTTTGGAGGCACCCTTGTAGCTGGTTTTTGTTTGTTGGGAACAGTTTCCAGAATGGAAAAGGAAAAGAGACAGAAACTATGCAGCCTCCAGCCCCTGGGCTGCACGGGTTATACAGAGGGAGAAAGGGACAGCAGAGATGGGTGAAAGGCGGATCTAGCTTGGGTGCAAGGAAGCATCTGCACGGTGTGAAGTATGCTAATACCTGGCTGCTGTCTTGCAGTTTTCTTAAAATATTGTAACCGCCCTTCTATAAAAAAAAAACTAAATAAACCAGCACTATGCTTTATTAATGTGTTGGGGTTTTTTTTATGGTATGATATTTTTTAATATAACTTTTGGCAGCATGTGCTGAGAAGCAGAGATTTTTCACTGAAATGTGGGACCTCAGAAGAAAGCCTGTTTGTCCCGAAGCGGCATGTTGTTTCATGAATTTGTCATCTTGAGCTACAGAATTGTTTTTGTTAGGATGCAGAAATAGCTTTGTACTTGCAGAGCTGCTGGTGATGAGACTCATGGCCCCACTGCATAGACTTGGACTAGTGCAATAGCTGGATAGAGGGAGGGAATATTTTTTTGTTTGTTAAAGCAGAGAAATTGCACTAACCTTTGCTTTCTTCCCCTTCAACCACTGGTAAAAAACATATTTGTGAGAAAAATGAGTGATGATCTGTAGTAAGGATTTATTACTTTACCAGTTACTTGAATTTCTCCCTTAAGATTACACAAAGGGCAACTAGAGGGATTTTTTTTCCTCATTCATAGACAAGGACCTAGGCAAAACCAGGTAACAAAGAGCAAAGCTCAAAACAAATGATGATGCTGTAAAAGAATCTGCCTTCTGCCACTGAAGAATCCTGACAAAATCATCTAGTTTGCCAAGAAAGCATAGTCTTGGTTTTTATTATCTAACAAATGTTTGTTATTTTTAATATCCAGTGAGTGTTTTTCAGAAACGTATCCTAGAAAATGTGAGAAACATTCCTTCAAGCACTTGCTGAAATTCTGTTTGGACATTATGGAGCCACTTTAATGACAGTAGGCACCCTTTAAGCGAGCCAGCTGAGGTATTTTGAAGTGCCTCTCTTGGCTGTCCGGGTTGCAGGACAGAAATAAAGAGCAGGTCAAACCACTTCTGGACTGCAGAAACCTAGCTGAGGATGGGGAGTTGGGTACAAGGCTGGAGGGACATCTTTGGACCAAAATGGAACAGTCCTCGGTGCCTGAAGGCCACTGCAGGTGCAGTGATAGTACAGCAAGGGAGAGACAAGCTTCCCCCTAGGGTAGAAGTTACCCTGTCCTTGGTCTGACAGACACAGCTCTAGTCCTACCCAGGGACAAGACAGCTCTGATGCTAACAGCTCCACCACCTTCCCAGCTCCATCCTTTTATATCACCCCTGGGTCCCTGCTGGGGGGTCCCCCTTTTCTCTCAGCCTGCATTTTGGGGAGGGCTGGGGAGCTGGCGGTCATTGACACTCCCAGAATGAGCAAACGCCTACAGCAAACGGGCCTAAGGAGTCTCCTTGTAGTTACCCTCCATGCTTTTGTTGTCCTGAGCTAGGAAGGTGTATTAACCATTTGATGCTCCGAATAAGAATATAGAAATATGTCCTCTTTTTCCCCTCTGTATTACTGAGAGAAGGGAATGATTGTGGAGTTGCTGGACTGTAAGTGGGGGCAAAACTTTCCCTGAAGACCCCTGCAGCAGCGATGCACAAGGCCTGGGCCTGGCCTGGTCTGCAGGGTGGTTGTCAGAAGTTGTGCCTGATGTTGGGAATGGTGACCTCAGGTGCAGCCTGGACAAGTCCTCAGGGTGGCTCTTAGCCTCCCGCCCCACGGTGCCTTTTTCAGAGAGCCATTTCTCAAGGGATGCCCTGTTTTTATCTGAGGCTGCCCTACTCTTGGTTCCTGGGAGAACAGAAAGCAAAGCCGAGAGACAGGGCTGTGAAATGAAGCGGGATTAGATGTGATGTTTGTAATTACAGGGAAAACCTCTAAAATGCTGGATTACAGCAAATAAATTCTGGCCCTTCCATTGCCCTTCTGTATTGATGTCATTTTTAAGAAGTAAATCCAATACTTGATGAAGAACTAACTAGCGTGTCAGAGCAGGAACTGAGCTGCGAGCCAACAAGCTTGTTGTAAATGTTCAGCTACCCCCAGGAGCCTGAGTGAGGGGAAGAAATTGCTCCACAAGGAGAGCGGCAGTGACCACAGTGTAGCCATGAGCACAGAGGGTCTGCCCTGGGGTGTCCCAGAGGATGTCCTCTCCAAGACACCTTGACGACGTACCAGATGTTGCTCTTGATGTTTGCTTGCAAATAGCAGGGAGGAAGGCTGGCCTTCGAGAGCGTGTTTGGCTCGCTTGCCCCGCTGCTCAGTGTCAGCGCTAGGTCAGGGCACCTCTGCGTGTCCCCGAGAAGAGGCGGTGGGGTGGTATAGCTGTGCAAGATGCGGAGAGTCACAGGAGGAACGTGCTGAAGGGGTCTCGGGAAATCTGTGCCTGGTACCTACACAGGGGTGGCCAATACACCACTTCACATGGACGTTAGGGAGATTCGTCACCACTAGTGCTGCTTGCTGCACCAGGCTCTTGATTGCCACAGGTAAGGCTGGTGTACAAAGTTCTCTGCCTCCACAGCCACTAGCCAAGCACATCACGTATTTTACAAGTTTATTTACAGCCTCTGAGGTACCTAATGCTGATTTATGTCCTTCTAACTGTGAAATCCTAGTCCTGTAGTGTCAAAATGGCAGGCCTGCTCCCAGGATACTATGAGGAGCAGACATAAGCACAGTCAGGTCACCACAAAACATGTGTCTCACTTGCCTGTACAATATCCCTACAGGGCAAAGAATAAAACCTATTCATAGCCTGCCCCTCAAACCCTGTAAATCCTTCCTAACAGAGACAGCGTGGCAAGGAAAGCGATGGGTGTAGGAACCCCACCAACATTCGTCAGACTCGCAGTTGCAGAATGCAGCCTCCCTGGTGTGGCTAGTCAGCAGAACCCAGAGTGCAGTGTCAAGCCTCGTGGCCTTTTTGGGAGAGAGGCCTCTGGAGAGTAGGATGGACCCTATCCACCCCTTGCTGTCCACAAGGACTCCCCATTCAATCCTTGGAGCTGCTTGTCCAGCAGCCGCACCAGATGACCAAGTCTGGGGAACTTGGGTGGGGAATGTCTGTGACCATTTTTAGCTCTTTGCTATGCTACGTTCCCCTGGCAGCGCAGCCGTGAGCACTTGGGCAGCATTGTGCTTGAAGGAATTTTTAATCCAGTCCAGCTACAATAAATCTCTGGGGCTTTCCTCCTCGGCAGTTAGCATTGCTGTGTGAATAGGTGGTTAAGAAAACATAAAACAAGCCATAGGAACTGTCATGGTACATCAGACAAAAGTCCTTCTGTTGCAAGCAAAGCAAAGATACCGAGAGGCTGACAGCGGCGTTTCTCGTGGTATGTGCTCCCAGCTTTCTGGCCACCAGCTGCTTAGGGACGTTCTGTTCCAGTCACACTGCAGCCTCGCCTCCTGGCACTGCTTCGGTCGCACATGACATTGTAATTACAGCGACTCTTGGGATTGCAAGTATGGATGAGCATTTTGCTGTATTTATCAGCAGAAAGACTGTTAGCTTGGTGTGCAGGTGTCATTCTCCACAGCTGAGGAAAGATGGGAAAAGTCAGAGTTTAGCAGAAAAAAACCCCAGAAAAGTCATAGGGAAAGAAACAGAGAAATAATGGTTTGGATTAATTTTGCATCTGTTCTTACTTATGGACTACGCTTTGTATTGACTGATTACCTCAGATTCAACTTTCAAATGTAGCACATGAATTATTTTTAACTCCAGCCTGGTAAATATCAACTATCTGCTGCTCAAATTGCATTAGCAGGTAAGTTGCCAGACTAAAGTGAATTCATTAAGCGGCAACAGTAGAAACATCTACAGGACAGGAATCAGAGGAGGAGGGAATTAAGACATCCCACAGTGCAAGCAAACACACCCTGATGTTTCCGCAATGGAAAAATTAGTCAACAGGACTATAAACTCCTGACCTGATCTGTGTCCCCTAAGCTTGGCCTCCCTGATTGTAAGCTGGAAGAAGCCTCCATCCAAGCAGGCTGAAAGCATCTGCTACACAACAGAAGCTTTTCCCGGCACATCCACCCACCTCCATTTTCCCAATTGCTGGGCTTATATGAACGAGCTGTCGGTGCAGCTCCTTCTGAGGCAGTCTCTGCCCGTCAGTACAGCTTTATGGACAAAGCATCCGCATGTCCTATATGCGGTTTTGGTGAATGTCCCGAGGCAGGTGTGATTCCAAGTTTTTGGCCCATAATAGGTCCTTCACGCTCAAGAGCATCCCACAAGTCCAAATAGGCAGTCCTGGAGACACGCCCCTTTTCATATTCTAAATGTTCTGTAACGTGCTTTTTTAATTAGATGGTAAAGAAAACTAAATGATTCCTTCCTCCCCGCTCATATGGTTCTCCTTAGAGCCACCTTCTTTCCACCATCCCTCCTCCTCCTCCTCCTCCTCTTCCTCCAAAACAAAGAAACATTCCTCATTTTGCTCATGACGCTGTTTCCAGGAGTGCTGCCCCTGTATTCCCATATTTCGGACCTGAGAGATGGACTAGCTGGGTGAGGCCTTTCAAACAGTTCTTTTTCCCCGGTAGAAAGAGCAGCATTTGCATTGTTCCTTGTACCTGCTGCTGCCAGCAGGCTTTGCAGGGCCCCCAAGAAGTGTGACAGCAGGACAGGGCACCTTGAAGAGCTGGTGTTTTCATTTACATCTTGCCACAAGTGGGATGGTTCTAATTCTGAGTTGCTTCCTTTGTCCACCCTGCCACCTCGGCTGTGCTTCGTAGGGATGTCGTCAAGGACTTTTTTTCTGCCAACTACACAAAGAGTTGCCATAATTTGCTTTTCTTAGGGTAAAAGTACTGCTGAAGTTCCAAGCACAGAAATAGAATGTTCCTTAGTTACCTTAGGTGAGCCCAGTGGTTCAGAGTTGGTTCCCCAGTGGATGGGTTTTCTCAGTGATTTGTTTAAAAATAAATGGTTTAAGATAAGTTACCTTCTGGCAACTAAAGCCCTCGAGGGAGTCCATTCCTGCAACCAGTGAGAAAGCTGGGCCAGGATTAGGAAATGGGAGTGGGACTGTGCAGGTAAATGCAAGAAAAGGGACAGGTGGACAAACAGAATATAAGCACTTCTTCTAAAAGACAGCATTTCACCTCCCCTGAGAAAACCTTGAGAGGTGGGAGAGATGTGCTTGGGCTCAGCCTCGCAGATGGGTACATGGCCTGGGGAGCTGCTGGGAGCGGGGCAGGATGGCAGCACTGGCCATGCACCTCTGTAGGTAGGAGGAGAATCTCACCAAGCAATGAGTTTGGGGCCTCTGTCAGGCCAGAGGTCTCACTCCTGGATTTGAGCCCTTGGATCTGGAGGCATATAGTCCAAAAGCAGATCGAAAGATGTTTAGATCTGAGTGGGGTGGTTCAAGGCTTCCTGTGTGTAAGAAAGAAGACCTTGAATGTGTCTTTACATAGAGAGAGTTACTCTGAAGATGTCTCAGTCCACCTCCAGTTCTCCTGGCTGGAACAGACAAAATCCTGAATGTCACCTGGTCAGATCAAAAGGTGTGACTGCAGTCACGGCACTGCAGCAGAGGGTTAAGTCATGTGAAGACGGGAGGAAACAGCAGAGCCGGAGCTGTGACATACCACATTCTTTTCTGTATCTTGAAACACATTGGGTGGTGATGTAGTCTCCATCTATAACTTTGGAAAGTGGTATACACTGCTACATAGCTGTAACCTCTTATCCACCAAAATCTGCTCGTCTTGTCAGGTGCCGGCATTCCTCTTTAAACAGAAACGTTCCTCTGCTGCAGGATCTTTTGACAGGTTTTTTCTGCTAATAAGTCAGAACTTAAGGAAACTTGGTTAAGTGCTTCTATTTCACATATAAGGTCTGTTCCTACTAAAAAAAATACTTGATTTGTACATAATAAAATATATGGAAATAAATGGGGATGGTGGTATTGCAGGGAAATTCTCAGAGTCAGGAAAATATCCATCCAATTTTCAAGGGATCTATATGAAGATATGGTTTTTTCTGGAGACGAAGGGGTAATATGGAGTGTTCATTCAAAACGAAAATGGCTAACTTGCCAACAGATTTTGATTAGCCAAAATTTTATGCTTGGAAATTTACATCATTTCTTAATCCTGTTCCATAAAAATATACTGCCATACCTAAGTGTTTAACATCACATTTGTAGGAATTTGATCCAGTTTAACACATAGTAAATTATTTACACGAAGGTTGCTTGCTTTATGCTACTCTGTCTGTTCTTAATACTCTGCCTGTCTGACATTCCACTCTGCCCATATGTTCCATCCCTGATGGATTTATATATAAAAATATAAATTCAAGATGAGAAGATTAGGACCACCCTGGAATATTCTGCCTTTTTTAAAAATAAAAAAAAAAAACAAGAACCCTGTATTTTGACTTCCAAATAAATCAAGAAAAAAGGAAAATTATAAGAATTCATTTGCAGATGATATGGAATGTGTACCTGCCCAGATTTACAACACGAGCCTCTTCATTTTGTGGAGTTACAAGGCTCATGTCATGTTTTCAGAGTCAGGTCAAAGAGAAGAGCAATGAGTTTGTTTTTAACACAGCAATCCTACCAGTCAGAAGTAGGGACAAGTTTCCCAGGTGATCAAAGTACATTTTAAACCAGCTGATTTAGGGAGCTAATAGTAATTTGGGGGGGATTTGGGTCAGATATGAAAGCACTTAATCCCCACATAGCTAATCCTCCCAAGAGCTAATTTAAATGGAGACTGATCTGTCCGTTGCACTACTGCTTCACTGCACAGTAGAACTTCTGAATTACTGAAGCTTAATTTAGCTTGAAAATTTATTAAAGTACGCTGTTACTAGTTCAAATAAAATGGAAGCAAATGACAGAATTGAGAAAGGAGAAGTCTATTTTTTTTATCTTATCAGTGAGGTTGGATCTCTTTGACTTAAATTCTGTTTAAGAAGCTTGTTCAAAGGTAGATCTTGGTGAACTTTTTCTATTTCTTGGTCAAACATGACCAAAACTGCAGATTCAAGGCAAAGAAAATTATCTTTGAACTTGTCAGTTAACAGGACCAGCTTTTTCAGTTGAGTGAAAAAGAAATATAGATGTTTAGGGTCAATATTTTCTCCTAAAGTCCATTTGTTATTTTTGAAAGAGAATTTCGTTCTTATAGCTGAAGAACTTTTTGAAGAGCCTACCACTTCCTGCACTCCCAAAATGAAACATTTCACATCAGGTTGACCAAACCAGTCTGTTTGACCAAAGACAAAGCATTATGGCTATTAATTTCTACATCAAAACTTAACATGTTTCATTTCAGGTTACTCTAGAATAACACCTTTGATTTGAGGGTTCGTTCATCAGTCCCAAGTTGCTGTTCTTTGTGCTGCTCCTCTCCACAAGTCTGACATAAGAGCTGAACTGTGGAACCAGCCTGACAGATCATAGAAAACATTCTAAGTCAATTATGAAAAATGTTCTCTTTAAGTCCAAACTTGGTTAAAATTCATGAATTCTGAGTCCTGTTCCACACAGCAAATATTTTGTCAGACTCCATAGCGATAACGTAGCTGTGTTTTAATAGCATTAGAGAAGACAATCATAAGCAGCCACCTTAAATTGCCAGAAGTTTTGCATTCCCTAATAAACACAGCTAAGTCTTGGCTGATTAAATGTGGAAGTAATTTACCCAATTGAAATACTCAGTCTTTTGCCAAGATTTTGTTTGTGTGTGTGCGTTTGTGTGCACGCTGGATTGATCAAGAGTATAAGGCAAGCTAAGATGGGAATCTCTGCTAGGTTTGGGATAATGTTTCTTGTTTCTGACCCCTACTTGCTTCTCTAGTTTGCTGCCACTCGGCATAAGGATGTTTTCAAAAGAGAAGAGTAGGGTGCAGGGTTGCTTTCTCAACCTGTTGGTGTATTCAGCCTTCTGAGTCCTTACTGTTTTCTGCTTCTGCGTCACACTTGGTAGCATTCACTTTCTCAGAGAAAAAACCAACCTGGCTGCCACACTTCGTTTCCCCTTGGTCAGCTTCATGTTGGACATTTATCAAATTCCCCTTCGAAGTGGCATTAAGGTTCCTGTTGATTTTGGTAAGTGCTGGAGGAGATCTTTGTGCTGTACTACGCGCTTTGTTTTACATTGGCAGGTTAGTCCGGGTCTTCGCGCTTTTCTGTCTCTGAAAGCTTTGAAATATGCCTGTCCCCTTCTCAGTGTCTGTTCTCCCCTTTCCTCCCCGTGGCTGGCTGTGAGTGCCCCACTGGCAGTGGAAGGTCTCAGAAAGCATCGCTCAGTGACAGGGGGCATTTGCTCCCCTGCTGTCCTGGCTGTGCAGTGGGGAGGGGACCAGGGCACGCATGGGCCACTGAGCTCTTTGGGGAGAAACTGCTGGAGGCACCAGGAGTTTTTTACTGCCCATAGGAAGCAGCAGCTCGACAATTGCCACAAGCAGGCCAGAAGAGCAATCAGCTGCCTCAGGATCCCAGTGGATAAGACTACCAGGCAAAGTTAATGAAGTTTTCTGTCCGACCCGGGATAGCTGAACACCCTGCTCTCCACTGAGCGGATCAGAGCTTGGCTACGGGATGAGGGCACAGCATCTCTTCTCTGCCCAACCAGGGCACCCGGCCACTATGCACTGCCTCGCAGGGCAGCGCTCACCTTGGGGCACCACATGCCTCCCCTCAGGGCCGTCAGGACTTTGACGGGAGGAGCATGCATTACTCAAATTTGCTCCATCCATCCCTCATCCAAATACACCCTTCTCGCCAAGTACTTGCTATTTGTGTGCAAGAACCAAAAAAATTGCTGTGTCAGTTCTTTTTTCCCCTCTTCCTCCTCCGTATGCAATTGTCTTTTCTGAAGTGTAATGCACTGTAGCCAGTTTAATAAAATATGTCAGTGCAGATGCAGGCTTGCTTATATTATAATTCATTGCTTTTACTTAGCACTAGAAACTTCCTGTGGCTGCTAGGCAGATAAAGGACACGGTGGCTCCAGAGCCGAAGGCATCGTTCAGTACTATCCAGTTATTTTTAAAGCTTTTTTGCTAGACGTAATTGCTGAAAATAGCACCACTGGTAAAAGCAACCTTAACGTTTACACCAATGTAAAACATCATTAATAAGGGACTTTGTTATACAGGAATAAACAAAGTTGGTTTTCTTTATTTTGTTCCACTTCCTCCAAGAGCCTTTAGACAACTTGAGGATGGAGGTTAAGAAAAGCTCGGAACATTACTTTCCCTTTAATCCTTAGATCCCTCATCTGACCCTACATTTTGTTTTCATGCTGAAGGGGAAAAAATATTTTCCTGGCAGGCTGAGAATGATTTTTCCATTAATCTTTTCTTTTGGAGCCAAGATACATTTTTTCACAGAGATCTGATGTGACATAATACTGTACCTGGAATTTCACACTAAAGAGAGTGGAAAAACATTCTTACCACAGCAAGCACTCACAACTGGGCTACATACCCTCCAGCAAAACCAAGAAGCCAAAAGAGCAATTTAAAAAGGGGGCAGGAAGGGAATATGGGGCATAGTCATTTCCCATAGGGAAGAAAGCTCTGAAATGTCGTCCTAGTTCTTAAAGCCTTTCAAAGATAAACTGATAGAATATGGAATGTAGAGGCACAGGCCAGCAATCATCTTGCTTGAAAGTTATCTCAGCAGTTTGAAATCCTATTAATTAAAAAAAAAAAAAAGAAAAAGAAAAAAAGAAAAAAAGAAAAAGCGGCACATCAGTGCAGAATCTCAAAGTGTAAATGCAAGGAGCAATAAAAACGTTTCAGATTAATGCAATTCAAAGCAGAACAGAAACTGCTTCTGCAATTAAATACATATGTACATGATCTTGGATTTATGAAAGCTGATAGAATCCACCCATCTCTCTATTTTTGGCTTATCAGTGTTTTCTTTCAACATTAAAAGTGTTTCTTCAAAGCCCAGAGCTGGAGCATCTCCAGGCAGTTTAATTGTCCAGATGTGGAGTGGATTTCCTAAACACTAGCAGCATGGGGAAGACATGATGGTTTTTGCTTGGAAGCCAATGAAAAGAAGAGAGAGATTTTCAAATTCTGACTTGGTTTTCAAAAAGACTTGCTGGAATGTGTCTTGAAAAATTCCCAGGACCCAACAGACAAATACATCTGTCTGGATATACATCTAATCATGGTTCTGTGCTGAATTTGTCTGCGGCTGCCTGTGCATTCCCAAGACACAGCCATTCCTGGGTTGGTTTGGTACCCATGGTAAAGCACAGTAACTAACTATTCAAAGGACTTCTGTTAGAGTATTATATAGCTGCGTTCCTCTTTAAGTCTAATAGAGGTCTATGTTGTGTTTCTTGGTACTACAAAAGCCCTGGAATGAGAGATAGATTCAACAAAAAAGGCCCTTCTGTCAAATATTTTTCCACCACGAGGAAATTTCTTGGTTGCAATGCGCCACAGCTAGTGCTTATCTGAAGTAGAGTTACCCAAACTCTGCTTTATCCTCCGCGGCAGTCAGATTTGTTGTCTCCCAAAAGCAAGCTGGACGTAGTGAGTGAACTTCACGCTCTCGTGCTGTATTGCTATCGCAGTATCCCTGCAGGATCGCACCTCGGTAGGAAGGGACCAGAAACGGCAGGCAATTCTTATTTTTTGACAGTGCTTTGGGGGCATCCATCTTACCAGCAAGACATTTTGTGGAAAACAATACTGACTGAGATGACATTGCAGAAATCTTCTAATCACAGGATCTGATTTTTTCAGATCGGTTTGAATTTTCAATTTTACATTATTTCAGCCCCCAAAGAAAGACTAGACAGCCCTAGGTGCCAGTCCCCTCCATTTAGCCCTGACACATGCGTAGTGTCTGTTCAATCCCCATCACGCATTCCTTCATTTAATGCTTCATTTAGCATGTTTTCAGGCCACAGGGCAAAACCAGCCTTGGTGTAAGTGAATGCCACCCTCTGAAACTCTATTTCTACCCGCATATAGCATACCTGAGCTCAGCCTGACATTTCTAGTGACCGTAGCTCATTTCCAGAGGTTGAGTCCACTGAGGCAGCCAGGACGGTGCTGGTGACTTCCCAGTGGGATGGCACTTAATGTACTGGAGATAATTGCTTATGCATGGCATGAGATTGCTTTGTCATGCCGCTGACAGCCACCAAAGGAGGAACCTGGAAGACTGGTTACATGGGAGACTCCTTCTATCATAACAAATTTTTTTGAGCTAATCAGCCTTGACTATACTGCAGAAACACCAAAATCACTGGTCTGTGCTCCATTGTCACCTGTACAGGAAGCATTTCTGGTTGGTTTTGGGGTTTTTTTTCTTTTTTTTTTGTTTGTTTGTTTGTTTCTGGGTTTTTTTTCCCTGTTTTTCTATTGCATTGAGGAAAAGCTGCCAGCCGTAACAGCTGCTCCTGTTTCAAAATACCATTGCTAGGTGAGATGTTTGAGGTGTTGACGGGCTGGGAGCTGTGTAACTGCAAGCAACCGCTGCTGTTGTGGCAGTACCTATGCATGAAGCTAGCCTATAGACAATATGCACCGAGTCGTACTCTTCGCCTTACACTGAAGTCCTACCCACTGCTTCCCTCTCCTGAGAAAGCCACGCTCACAGCAGGGCTGCTCCATCTGTATCACCCAACGCAGGGCCCAGCTAAGGTCCCCCGTTCACCCCAGCTGAGAGCAGCAGCCACTTCCTACATATAAGCAGTGAAAATGTTTCCCTTACAAATTCTAAAAAACCTCAGCCCCTTTGCTATATGCCCTGGGCTCCACGTAGACTTACTACACTTTATTTGTACGACTCTCTGCTGAGAGTCTTCTGAGAATTCTAAGTGTGAAAACAAATAGAAAAGTTATATGCGAGGGGAAAACCTACTGCCTGTGTTTGAAATCAGTTCCCAAATCTGTGGCTGGCTAAACCTCACCGCAATGTTATTGTGTGGTTATGGATTTTGGATGTTCTTTTTGCTGGAAGCAGGGAAGCCAACGTGCACCCGTTCTGCAGAAAGTCTGCTAAGGGAAAAAACAACTGTGTACTGCTGCTGAATGCAGAGTCAAAAACAGAGGTGGGAGCCTCTTTTGGCAAAATCCATCAGGCTCCATCAGTGTTATAGTGGCAGGAAAAGGCTGAGGAACTTGCACAACACTGTAGTCCAAAATAGGGCCATAACGCACAAAAATAGTAGGAAGCAATACAAATATTCCTCAGTAGTAATTTTCCTCTCCTCTTCCATCTGTCCTCTCTCCTTAAACCTTTTCATTTTCCTTTCCCTTTTAGCTTTACATCTCTTTCAGGCTAATTTTATTTTCCATCTGAGGAGAAAACAAGTGATTTTGCTTTGTTCACTGAAAGAGCTGGTGCTCTGCTGGGAGTGACCAGGGAGCAGCCTGCGTAATGTGCTTGCATTGCTAGGTATCGTTACAAAGTTAATTATAGGCTCTTTGGTTTCATAAGGGTCTTTTAGCTAAGCTGTAAAACAGAGGTCGTGTCTACCTATGATCCTTAAAAATCCTTCACCGTGACCCCACCATCCTGATCAGGTATCAATACTTTTCTGGGATTCTGTTGTAAAAGCATTGCCTGTGGCTAATATGAGAGCGTTATAAGCTACATTCCTACTTCAGGAATGCCAGCATTGCAGGGGCAGGTGACAAAATACCCAGTAGATAAAATATTTCTGTTTTTAAAAAAATGGTGCTGTGCCATCCTTGTCTGCATTAGCAACCCTCTAGCAAATGTACTCCTGCGCTGGGAAGATGTAGCG
Organism: Falco biarmicus; assembly: GCF_023638135.1. Classification (NCBI taxonomy): domain Eukaryota; kingdom Metazoa; phylum Chordata; class Aves; order Falconiformes; family Falconidae; genus Falco; species Falco biarmicus. The sequence goes on along the minus strand of NC_079291.1, from coordinate 4,978,961 downwards.
GCCAGCGACAGGCACTCATGAAGTGAAGGACTTTTTCTCCCATTTGCATTCGCCCTTCAACCCAACTCCCTAAAAGGGCTTCGGTGCCATTCGCTGCCTCCTCTGACTACCTTCCTTCCAGTATTATGTCTAATTCCAGATCTTCTTCTTACTCATCCATGTTGACTGGCACCCCAGTACCTGTGCCCTGCCCTACTTCAGGATTGTACCAGTAGTTACCAGGTTTGTAACTTCCCTGTGACCACAAGCTGAATTTATCCAGCTGTGACAAACTGCTTTTGTCCCCAGGAGCTGGGCCACATCTCCTCACACTCCTGTAAGATCTCCATGCAGGCGCCGGGTGCTGCAGACCTGGCCCATCTCCCCTCTTCCTCTGCAGGTCCAAAGGGCTGAAGCACCTCTTGCAGGTCTGCGCCTGGCTTTCCGGACACCCACTGGGGTCCTGGACAGGGCACAGGGATTCAGTATTTTCTTACTTTCTCTGGCAGCAGAGACAAATGTCTTAGGGCCATTGCCACAACTGAATCCCTCCCTGTGCGGTAGCTGCTGGAAGCCCTTTTGAAACAACATTTTTCTGCCCGCCGTGCATGCCCACCACACTTTGGCCATGCAGTATACAGAAGCGTATCCTCTTCTTCCCTCTTCCTCTTCCTAGTTCCATGTCCCTTGGAAGCTCCTATACATTTATCCTTCTGAGATGAATTAATGCAGAGCATTGCTATGGGGAAAACAGACAGCGAGCTATTAATTTAGTGGATCATTCCTTTGCTCTGTTCAATTAGTCTAGTTTAATCAAGCTGCTTTGGCCACTCCCTTTCCACAAACAAAGCAGCAGCCTTAACGCTCAGGCAGTTTGCATAGCTACCGTTACTTTTAATATTTGCCGACAAAACACTTCATCGCGGCAAGAAGCATTTGTTCCTTCCAAAGTACGCGAGTGTGTCTTGAAACCATGTATGCAAAGTTTTTAGTCGACATTAATCTTATCATTGTGCAGGAAGCCAGGCCAGCAAGACTACAGGGGAAAAATGGGAAGTCTGAATGAAGGAAATCAGGCTGGAATTTTGGTGTAGAGACCCCTGTTACACAAATTATCTCACAATTTGGCAAGAAAATGAAGATCAGTGCAATTTAACTGCTGGTTGCTTGAGGTTGAGGGGTTTTATCTGCCTTATTTTTTTAATAGAATGTTGTGTCATTGTTGCCAGAATGGCACATTTGAAGGAATTTAAATACTAAAGGGTAATTTTGGGTAGGATGACTCTTCAGGTAAGTCCTGCATTTTAATTCACGGACTCGCTGCAGGAATGAGAACTTCTACAGTATCCCCAAAGAATTCTCAAACCTCAGGGCTGGGATCCTCGACTTCTTAAATTTAACACGTGCTGTTGGATGGAGTCTGCAATCTGCCCTATAATTCTATTTTCCCCAGATATTAAATGTACATTTATTGGAGCTAAGGCTGTTTCCATGTTGTTCCTGAAGTGCTGTTACTTGATCTCTGTTTTTACAGTTTGCAGTATTTTTATCCCCTTCTAATGGATGTTTTTTTGCTTTACACTTTGTTGCTTAGGATCAGGGTTTCTTTTCATTACTGAACTGTGAATTTGGTTACTCTAGTAGATACGATTATCACCTCAGCTACTAGTTGAGCTAGATACGCAAACATGTACACATGTGTGCAGATGCACACATACATGCACATGTGCACATACAGTCTGGGATATGTGATCCAATGCCTGTGACGTTTGCCCCTCACACCCCATTGCCTGTCCTTGGCTGCAGTTCACAGAAGTTCAGCTGGTGGATTGTGCTGCTGGGAGACCCAAAACAGCCTTTTCAGCTACTGTCCTCCAGCAGGTTCCCTAGTAGGACTTCCAAATTTGCTGTACCTTCAGTGACATGGTTTAACTCCAGAAGGGCCACCTTAAGACCCTGGGTTTCTTTGCTGTTCCAGGAAATGTCATTTGCCATGGCCCCTTTTCTTTCGGTATTCAGCTCTGCCTGTTTAAAATTAGGCTTTTGGTTTAGGGTCTTCTACAAATGCATACCTGCTCTTATATCTGCAAGGTCTTTGCCTGGCTTCCCAAACAAACTTCAGAGCAGGGGTGTCTTGCTTCAGGCACATGCCACCTCTACCCCTGCTCACTACTTGCATCTGAAGGAGCTCGCCTCAAAGCGCTGCCACTCCAGGGCAGTGCTGGCACCGTGTTCTCTGCGTCCGTGACTCCCCGGACTGATGGACATGTGCTGTATTGCAGATCTGGGCATATCACGATGCGCAGTGGATGTGATCCCCTGGCAAACCCTGCGTTGGCTATAGTGAGCCACACCTGGAGACCCTGCAAGGCTGTTAGACTTTACAGACTATCTGCTTACAAATCATACGTAGCTTGGTATCGTGCCAAGGCTACTCAGCAGGCAGCTAAAAGATCTAGATGCTGGTCTATATGAAGACGAGGTGACTTCCAAGGCAACCTCTTTTCCAGGCTTTGAGTATCACCTGGGAGGCAGCTGATATCTACAATCTCCAACTTTCTAAAAAGGCCTCCCCATTTTTCATGGATTTAAGCCCTTCCCATGAGCTTTTTCCAGGCTGAGTGCTTCCTAACACCCCTCACGCATGGCTCACAATCCCAATATGAGCCAATTCCAGCAGTCTCTGCTCTCTTTTAATGGGTCAGGTCCCACATCCCTCCTGGCATCAGCTGTATGAAATATATAAATACTACAGACACAGCAAAGTGTGAATGCTCGAGTAATGACACTACATATTTTCCTCAATCTAAACTTATTTCCAGAGTCTCTTACATGTTGGCTTGGATTTGATTGAATGTAATTGACTCTGTCATTTGCTCATACTTATTTATCCTAGGGAAATACCAGCTGATAGATGTTCAAAGGGCTGTAAGGACCACTCCAAACCAGTGGGAGCTAGGCACTCAGCATCTCTGCCCATCTGGACCGTTAAGGGTGTAATACAGAGTCAACAGCAGGCAATCCCTATAGCACCATCTTGAAGACACGTGGGCTGTTGCCAAAGAGGTTCGCTCACCTCACAGCCACTGTGGAAATCTATTTAACGCTACATTTCAGGGCATGAGAGGGTTTAGGGTCTCCCCAGCGTTGGAGAACCAGTACTGGGGACTCCTGCGGCGCCGGACGGACTCCGTTCTGCTGCTCCCCTCTGCTGTTCAGCGCAGAAAACAGCACACTCCCAGCCGGGCATCCTCTCCCAGTTCCCAGAATATTTGCTCTTCAGCTGATTTTCCTGTTTCTTTGACCAGGTCTGGGAAGGGGATGGGAGGAGAAGGAAGCCTAGCTGCAATTGGAGGTGTTTATTGTGCTTGGCAGCTGGCTGCAAATGCAAAAGGAAAAATGGTGATTTCCTATGCACGGTAATTCTCCTTTTTGACCTTTTTTTATAGATAGGAAAGGAAAAAGGTAGTTTGCTGGAAAAGCAAAATAAATGAGACATAAACCCAGAACTGTGGCAGAAGAGATACTGGCTCAATGTGCAGCTCGTGGAGATAGGCTGAGGCACAGAAGCTTTAAAGGTTTAGAGTTAAGGTCAAATGAAGGCTGTGGTTCAAATTCAGATTTAAAAATCTTAATACATCAACATGTCTTGCTTTTTCAGGATGTCAGTTCCTTTTAAATAGGAATGTCAGAATAAGCCCTTTGTGGGTTTGGATTGGACTGCAAATAAAACAAATTCAGATGCAACTCTTCTTCCCTCTCCTCCCAAAAATCCCTTTCAGATGACTTAGCTTTGAAATTGTTGATTCCAGTTTAATTCAAATGGCAAGCAGAGTAAAGAAAAAGTCATTGCAGCATTAGATAATTATAAATGATAAAGTGACCCCCTCAGGATTTTTAAGCCTGTCAGTTTAAGGAACATTTGCTTATATAGAATTAATCATCTAGGTTGTATTCTTCAAATCAAAACCTGCTGCCAAGTCCTTCTTTACATGTAAAAAAGAAAGAAAGAAAGAAAGAAAGAAAGAAAATATTCATCCATTTTGTTCAGTGGTCCCAACATGAGTAAACAAAACACATCTTGGAGAGAAGACAGACTTTGCTTGCTATCTTCATCTTTTTCTCTCTTTTTGCTGGATCAGCCATAACTTGCTGCATTTTTCTAAAGCCTGACTAGCATTTTCAAGTTCTGCACAATGGGCCAGTATTTCTGCAATTCTTGGCTACCTCTGCTCCTCCTTTCACTTTGTCCTGTTTTGCCAGGAGTAATGCCAATAAACTCAGAAGGGGCTTAGATGTAAAAGTTGGTACATCCTGTGGATTAACCCCCTTCAGGAGGGTTGTAAATGGTGTGATGGCATTTGGACTCTGCCCGCCATAAATGTCCAAGGCGGTGAGGGTTGCAAAAGACCTGGGCAGTCTGACGTTCCTGCATGAAAAGCAGTGTGTTCCTGTCTTGAGCAAATAAATACAGTGGACTGAAAGGTCTCCTTCTCTGGCTGAGTTAGCTGGTGAGGTGCAGGCAGGCAAGAGGTTAATTTTCTGCGTTCAGATGCTGTGTCTTTTATGGCTACCTGGTCCATTTACTTTTTTTAACATGATGGAGGGAAAAAAGGGGGCCTGAGAGACAGGAGGAGCTATGGAAGAACATGGATTTGCATGTGGATTGGCACACTGAGGGCCATTCTTCACAGAGGGAAAGAAGTTGATTTGAGCCTGCTCTAATCCCTGCACTAGACTCCCATTCCCAACTGAAGTAGCTGCACCATGCCTTCATTTAACTCCTTCAGAAACAAAGTGAACTTGATCAAATTGAACTACCCTAACTCCAGGTAGGAGCATCCCCATGGGCGTTTAATGTGATTAAACTAATCCTCTGCATTTTCACATTTTGACAAATTTGGATGGATTTTCCCATATATCCTAACATCTATAACCCTCAGTTATGGCAGATTTAAGGAACATTTTGCTTCTTGAGGGCCCAGAACGGCTTTCCAACACGTTTAGTAGACCAGAAGTTTAATGTGAACAATCAGTAAAGCAAAGAATTAACAATAGTACAGCCACAGGCTGTAAGGAATTGAGTCATGTATTTTATACTCCCAGGTGTCAGGTATTCCGTGATTCATTACTCAGAGCGAAGATCAGTTCTCAGATTTGTTCTTTGAAAACACAGATCACTGGAAGCCATGTGAGTAGAGATTGCCAGGCCTCTATTAACTGATGTGGGCTGCATCTTGTCTTTGTGACAGCACAGTGTCAAAAAACGTGCTTGCTGACTGCACATATTGAAAATGAAGGGTACAGCCTTCCCTTCCTTCTCAAATCCTAACACTGCCTCAAAGTCAACGTAGCAGGGGTTGCTTTCATTTCTTTTTGAGCTTCTGTGTTTCCTATGTTCAAGCTTTTCTGAATTACAGATCAAAAGAGATATATTTCCAGTAAAACCTTTGTAAACCCATGATTTCAAGAGCAGAAGCTGTAAGTAAACCCCCAAATTTTCATGGGAAAATTACACTTCTATAGCTGCCTACATTCCAAATAAGCCTGCCCAAACATTCCAAATAAGCCTGCCCAAAGTATTTCGTTTAGATAGGTTATCATTCCTTATTATCTACCTAGCACCGACAGTGACTGTAAAACCTCTAGGAATGGTGGCATTTCCATTTATTTCCATGTTCAGTTTGTAGAAAATACTCACGATATGAAAATACCACAGAAATGCAAGTAGTTATTATCATTACATAACTCCATAGCAAATTAACAGTTTGAGTGGTGCCTATAAGAAAATCAGAATATATTTCAGTAAGCCTGTCGGTTTTGGTCTCTTAAGTAACCTTAAATAAAATTGCACTGGCTTAGTCAGCATGAAAAAAAATAAATATCTAGTTTTTATAATCTTCACTGGGATGATAATACATGTATTCCTTCATTTAAATAAAATCTCTGAACAGCACCTGGAATTTTATGGAGAAATCCTGCAGTGGGGATTTGTATGCAGCACGCTTGCATATGAAATGTCAGAATTGCATGGACAAGGACAGCAGTGAAATTTAAAAGGTGATGGATGAGACAGATGGCTGAGCAGAAGTGGTCTGCATTGCCATGGAGAAAAGCCTGATGCCATCCTCAGCTATCGGTGCTCGAGCTTGCAAGAGTCTGGCTGCTATGGATGCATCTGAGCCAACCCTGGGTGTTGCAATATGTCAGTTTTCCAAGAAACAGATTGATGTACTGTGTGTACTATTTTCTGTTTTCTTGAGGGAGGAGGGGAGAACTACCCATGGGTTTGGGGCTGTCATTTGGCTTTGAATTTTGTCTTGTCAATGCATTTATTGACACCTAGGAAGATTTCTTTGAAATAAGATGATATTGTGAATATTGGCATACCGTCCTTGGAAATTACTACTCCATTTTTTATTTTTTTTTTTTCCCTCAGGGAGAGCAGGGAACCATTATTTATAGAGAATCTAAGTTCTACTCACTGTTCTGTATTTAATCTGTGAGAAAGGTCCTGTGTTCCTCCCTTGAGACTGGTAACAGTGTTGATCTCTGCTTTTCAGGGAGTTTCCCTACCCTTTGTGGGCTTGCCTTTGTGAGGGGACTGCACTCCCGAGTGGTCCACGCAACAGCGGGTTATTGCTGATGCCCACACTGTGCAGAGGTTCCCGCTGGGTCAGGCTCGAGGCTCCATCTGATTCTAACCAGCACCGGGAGGGAAGCACTCTGGGATCCCAGACTTCACGGTTTGGAGTAATTGCTGAGCAATACAGGGAACCAGGATTGAAAGAAAGTGAGAATACTCCCTGAAAAGAAGCGTGAAAGCTTTCTGCCTTCCAGGGATGAAATTCTCTGGAAATATAAAGATCTATCAGAAAGAGTGTAAACAGTGACTCAGTCTTTAACTGCAAGCCATGGGTGCCAAAATAAAGGCAGTTAAGCCAAACTAGTCTGATTTCTGACCATCGCTTTTCCTAAAGCATTTGATAATTGTGAAAGGTTCCATTTAAGAGGATGCAGCTAAATGTGAAACTATATTACAGGCGTTGGAGTGGTACGGGAGGGCCATGAAATGTGAGCAATGTGTTTTTAGGCGGCAAACCAAAAGGATGGTGAAAGCACAGAGAGGTCCGCGACTGGCCCAATGAGCCAACACTGCAATTTTGGGAAAACGTTACTGTCTTGGTAGGAGGCTAGGCTGAGCCTAGACTAGAGCAAAAGACTCAGTAAAGGCTAAACCCTTGACAAGATGATTAAAACGTAGCCTGGGAGGAAAGTCTGCAGTTGCAGTGAAGCTCACAAGGGAACAGGTAGTTCTCTGAGACCTTACGCCTGGTAGCAGACCCACAGCAGAAAGTGGCGTGAATCTCCAAAAGACAGTATATGAAAAATGTGAGCTGGGCAGACTGCAAACTCCCATCCCCGGCCAATGCCATGCATTTCAAGACTGGTACTGCCATGGATTGTGCTGCCTTGGAAGAGCTGGCAACCCAAAGAGGGTGACAGCAGTGCTGTGGGTGACAAAGGGGACCCAGCATAGCAGCACGCAGAGCGAACACCAGCAGATGGGATGTGGATCCATTTTCAGTTGGGTGGGAGCATGCAAGCTACCATGGTTTCAGAAGCAGGGATCTTACAGCACTGGATGAGCAGCCGTAGGTAGGAGAGGTCAAATTGTACAGGGGCAGGAAAAGCCTCTTTGAGAGTTTGATACAGCCAGCATCAGTACTGATGACAGATAGGAGAGGGGAAAGCCATATGCCAGGGAGATGGGGATGGAAATGACATAAACAGCAGCTCAGCAGTATTCCCTTATGTTGCTTGGGTCTAGACCGTTAAAAATGAGGTCACTCTGGTCCCGTTTCTGGATGGCAGGACACTGACTCTTTCCCCAGCCCTGAATGTTAACCCTTCTCCAGGGATTAGATCCTGCAAAGGGAAGATGCTGAGCTGCAGGGTGTTTCTCTTCCCTTGTTTTGACAGAGCAGACTTTGCCTAAGAGCAGCCCTCAGTCTTGGCTGTGGACCCTGCCTTTAGGAGCTCCTTATTGCAGAGAGAGGTGAGGAGGAGGGTGGCCTCTTTCCTTTTTAGCCTCCTCTCTCCTGGAGTAGGACCCCAGGCAAACTCAGTGCAGGGTCCAGGAGAACGACAGAAGAGACTGGAGAAGGTGATGTCCCCTTTGCCGGAGCGGGGGATGCTGGCACAGAGGGAGCCCTTTGGGGCTTAGATCCGGCCAGCGGCTGCAGTTCTCCCATTAGGATTTGCAGAAAACGTGCAGCTTCAACAGGGAAATTAATGCTCCAGATGGGGGTGTGGAAAAGAAAGCTGAGAGAAAAATTAATTACAGGTGGGATGCAAACATGCAATAGTAAACTTCAGTGCTGTTTAATTTCTGTGTAAACAGAGCATGGTTTTGTGCTCATGGTTAGCAGGGGATGAATTCAGGAAGCTGTATTAAATTCTTGGCACTGTTTTTGATTCCCTCTGTGGCCTTCAGGAAATGACTTAATTATGGGGTCCTGGGAGGTGCTGAGCACATGCTGGGGAGCATTTCTTTCCTCTGAAGCAAAGGGGGGGGTTCCCGGAGCAGAACAAGAACTCAGCGGCTCCAAGGGTCAGGATGTGCTCACTGAAAAAATATGGTCCCCTTGTCTTTTGTAGCTTGCATAGCAATTGAGTTCAAGAATCCAGGATGTTGGTATCCTTGTTATCTGCAAAGCAAAGAGTATGGTTTGCTGGGGATCTGCGAGGAAGCCAGCTAAAAAGGGCTGTAATTGAATTAAAAGATGGACTGGTTTTGTTGAAAGAAAAGGGAACAGAACCACTAAGGCACACAGGCTGACATCACGAAACAAATTACAGGCTGACACATTGGCTAATAACCCGTGCTTCAGCGCAATAGGCAGGAATAACTCAAAACCTCTGTGGCTGGCAAAGGGGAACTGAGAGTAATGGGGGAAGCTTGTTTCCGCTAAATCCCATCCCACAACCGCTGACCAGGCCATCTGAACGTCAGCTCCGGTCGGTCGGATGGAGCGGGACCTGCCAGCAGCACGGCCACGCCAGGCGGGCAGCTCCACGAGGGGCACCCTCCTTTTCACTGGACATGTGAGCGCAGGGACTAAGGGGTTTCTGGCTGGAGGTGAGACAGATGCTGACAGCGCTGGCAGAACTGAATAAAGATGGCCTGGTAAATTTTGTGTGCAATCCAGTGCGTGCTGAATATTGCCTGGTATTCTCCCCAGAAACAGCTTCTCCAAATAGTTTCACTCGGCTGAAAACGGAGACTTCTTAGTGCGTGATGGTTACTCCTTCCCACTGTGCTGCAGGGACACACAGTTCCCACCAGCGCTGCCCTGACACGGTCCCATGAACTGGGAGCATGCTGGTGCTCCCAGTATGAGTGGGCCAGAGCAGTGCTCGTCAGCGGAGGGGAGAGATGGCATCAGCCATCCTGCAAAATGTGAGAGCTTTCCGTACTGTGGGAGAGATAATGGGAATTTTCCTGTATTCTCACTGCAGCTGGCTGCTTTTTTTTGGTAATGGTTTTGTTTTGCACCCCAGGAAGCCACCTACCATATGCACCCAGGTAAATCCCCACGGGACAGCCTGGGTCCGTGTTACACATGCTGGGAGTCCCGCCAGGCAGAGCTGGGCTGCACTGCAGCCTTGCCACGTACCTGCAGGCTTAGCGTCGTGTCTTTTGATAAACCAGAACAGCAGATATCCTCAATCCAGCAGATTTCCCTGGCTTTCCTGTACCAAGCCCTTAAAGTCCTTTGTGTCCCTCCTCTGACCCCGTGCCTTCACTTTCCCCAGGTACCCCGTCCTTAGACACAGGCAAGCCTGAAACATCCAACAGCAAACATGAACATGAAGAAAATACAAGTATTCTGCTGTGTGCAGGTCATGCACTCTAAAGATCTGCCACATAAATGTTGCTATAATAAATGGATTTGTTTCATGGCATTCAGTCATCAAGCAATATTTGTGCTATAACCCCAGTTATCTTTTTAAGATGTGGTGCTAATTTCACATGTATTTGCATATACATACATAGACACACACATGTTGGTAGAAATTCTGTGTTCGTATTAAAGAGGCATAAGAAACTGCTGTTTAAAACGAGAACATGTATTCCAGCTGAATTCCTTTTCTGCATAAGCTCTGTTGCTCTGTGATATTTCTGCTTCTGTTTAGTGGGTTTCTGTGGCTTCTTTCTTTTTTCCTGATGCTTTTCTGTGCACCACTATTACCTTCTGACTGACTTACTGTATTTCCCTGTTTTTTGACATTATCAATCCCATCTTCATTATGTGCTGGTGACAACATGTTTTGTGAACACCACAAGCTGCCTAAATTGTTTCGTTTCACTGGTTGTTTAACTGGAGAAGTTGGAAAGCATTCATTTGCCTTTTTTTTGCTATTGAGATATGATGTTCCAGGAGCTCCAGAAAGAGACATCTCTTATAACTGTGCTAGGAACTGCTGTCATTAAAATAAATTGAGCTAGGCTTATGCAAATGAGAGCAAAATTTGGCCCCATCTGTTCTACATAATCTAGTTCCTAAATCAGGAAAAACAGTCACTATGAAATGACACCCAGTATTTTATTTTTGTAGGAATTCGATTTTTTCACTTCTAAAAAATGCTGAAGCTCATAATGCAGACTAGCATGTTAAACATGTTGGTTTCTTCTAGGATGATGTTGGAGGCTTTTCTTTGCTACTTTTTTAGTTAAGAAGGTATCTGAAGTATTAAAATGGTCATTAGCGTTACTTACTGGAAAAAAAGAGATTGAGGGTAAGTAGTCCTCAGTGCTGTGGGTTTTAAAGAGGGTAATTAAGGTGGGCGAAATAGAGACAACAGATGTAGTGCTTAAGCCCTGAAGAACATCATACTGTCTTAAAGAAAAGAAAAGCAACATATTTTACCCGAGTAAGCTACCTGAATAGCCCCAAATCTGCCAGCCTTGAAGAGGCCACCTCCTACCCGTGGGTGGCTGTCCCTTCCCAGTGCCTGAGTGGGCTCCTTGCTGGGGTGGGCTCTGTCCTGCTGCTCCAGGCTTCCCTGCTTTGGGGTGAGCGGGCTTCACGTGGCCATGACACGCAGCTCACATTACTCTCTTCGCTTTTGGAGGGGGTTCTCCATTTGTCATGGATATTACCCAAGTTTGCTAAAAGGCTGGGGGACAGAAATGTCCATACATGTGAAACTGCCCTAGGAACCACGGAACATGTTAGTGGATGGATCAACAATCTGCTTTACAGCAGTGGACGAGCGAGTGCTGTTACAGGCAGCGTTTCAAACGCTGTTGCCTGGGAAGAAGGAACTGTTTTAAAAATTACGGTCCATCTGTAGTTTAAAAAAACCCCACAGATGGTATTAAAATGGCTCACCGAGAGTGGTGGTATCCAGCTGTTTCCTCCTGTGGTTGTTCTCGCACAAATGCATGCTGGCTTGTGCAGTTTTTGGCAGCAGCAGAATGAACTCGGCTCTTGTGCAGACGAGGCCATTCATTCAGGCTCCTCGTACTGACTGAGATGCCTGGTTACAGAAGACCGAGCATGGACCTCTCCAGTCTTACTGTTTACCGTATGCCACAAACAAGACAACAACCAGCACATCAGAGTTTAGGAGGGTTTGGGGGAATGATGATTTGAAATAGTTGGATTGCCACCCATCACCAAATGTTCTCAGGCAGGGGAAGAGCTCTATTAACGTGAAAAAGGGGCTTAGAAATTGAACTTCAAATTATTTGCTATGCAAGGGATACATTCCTTATCCTCTTGAAGAACAGGGCAAATTTAGGACCACTGTATTTGAATTACAGATGGTTCTGATATAATCAAAGGTTCGGTTTTGTAATATCAACATATGACTATTTACACCTCTCTTCAAAGAGAAGATCCTCTCAAAAATGCCTGTCTTACTGGAAATTATGTTTTATGAAGTGTCAAACCTGAGAGTGAAATGATTTATGAATAATTTATGTCTTTAATCCAAGAATGTGTTAAACTTCACAGATTCTGGTGGATGTTTTCATATAATAAGTACATGGTATATCTTAATAAATCCATCACATTCCAGCACCTCTGCAGTTTACCTTTGATAATATTATTGGAATACATTTATTTCAATGCAAAATTAAAATTGAAGGACTGGCTTGTTTCCTGCTGTTTTGTGATGGTATCCACTGGTCCATTTAAATTACAATAATCTGGTTTTGGATTTATTAGTTAAGTTCCTGTGCACTTAGGAACTCAAATGTTGAAAATACGTAAAATTTAGCAGCTTGTAAAATGTAAAGAGGGCCACAGAACTGTTCCGAGTTATATGTCATTGGGAGATAAGTCAGTTTATTTTAAAACAGTCTTTAACAGATAATGTCCATCTGGAGTAGGAAGATCATTATGTCCTTGATGCTGGAAACACTTCCACCCTCCTGCTTAATTTACCAGCACAAACAAGGGTGCACTATACCAGGGGACTGAATCAGGGACCTGTGTATATCACAAAAAGAGCCTGGAGGACATTAAAAAATAAAGAAAGGAAAGGTTTTGATTAGAGGATGGGTGGTCAGCATAGGAAGTGCTGTTTAAATAAAGGGATTGATGCTCTGTTGTTGAGAAACGAAGAGAGAGAAACTGAGGCTCTGAAAGTAGAGATGTGCAGAATTTGGGTAGCGCCACAACTGAGGCACAGCTGGTTTTTGATCCTGACTGTGCCAGAACTGCTGCGAGGGTTGAGATATTTCTTATTAGAGCACCCATGAGGCCCCTTATGCAAGGAAAATTTATTTGCAAGCATTCAGGATATATGCAGAATATACACCTTATTTTGTTCCTCCATCTTTGTACAGAAAGTATTCATTAAAAACCTTTCTGATATAATTAGTACTCTATCAAATCTTCCAGGACCTCTCACTGCTCTTAAGCACCCCAAGTAATTACTGTGCTGGGGGCTTGCCATGCCCATGAGCTCACCTTGAAATCAAGTTATTAATAGTGAGACTGATGCTCATTTGATCACACAGAAACCTGTGACTGATCACTTCAAAACCTACCGACAAAAGAAAACCCACGCGCATCAGCCACCAGCCTGCTTTCCTGCAGTAACCAGATTTTTTGTTACAAAAAGGATGTGTTGCTGCTGATCACGTGTGAGAAGGAAATGTAAAGAAACTGCAGTACCTGTGCAGAACCCACTCTCCTGCAGACATGAAGACTACAGAGATAACAGGGAAATAGTTAACACTGCAGCTGGGTGCCTTGCTCTGACTAAGCCCTCTCAGCTGGGCCATGTAAGATGTGCAGTCTTAATTTGCCACCACCTCTTACCACCTGAATCACCTTAAAAGGCAGTTTCAGCTTCTCAGCCAGGCAGTGCTGGAAATGCAACCCTTTTTCTGAGAAGACCATTGCATCTAGGGAAGCATCCGAGTAGCAGCATGGAAGATTTCCCAGACTCGGGTGTGCAGGGCAGTGCCGCAAGTGGAGCAGAGGGTGGTCACTAATTCCAGAAGCTAAAGGCCCAAACATTTACATACTTAATGACAGCAAAGAGAAAAATGTTTGGCCAAATGTAATGGGATGAGCCTCTACATCTGTAAGCAATCCTGTAGGGTCGTCAGTCAGATCAGATGCGTCAGGTACTTGGTTCCCTGGGCTGTTCCTGGACTTTCTCTGCACGGGGCAACCCAGAGCAGCCACTTCACTTGTCCTGGGAAGATGGAAGGCAGGAACTCTCTTTTGGAAAATCTCAAATACCTCTAGGTTCTAATGTGCCTGGAGGCAGAAGCCTGATACAGCCCTGCATCAGGGTGATACAGATGCCTCCGGCTGATTTGTCAAGAGCGGGGACCTCTTTTAGCACTCAACAGTTTGTTTCTTAACTGAACCTGTAGAAACTTAAGACACTTTGCTTTCTGGTTCATAAATGCACAATGCCTACTTTATCAAGCAAAATGTTAGCCACAAACGAATGGGCCTGATTCACCTCATTTGGGAATCAGACATTCTTGGGGGACACATGATGGGTTACATACACATCCCTTAAGGCCTATTAACATTGATTTCACTCCTTAAGTACTGAATAGATCCAGTCAAAGGATCAGGTCAGATTTTCCACAGAAGTAATCAAACAAACAGCCTTTGGCAACTGGATGACTGAATAAGAAGCATTACTCAGAAACCTACCATTTAACAGCATCAGAGAATCGAAGATAACTTCTGGGATACCCTCTGAATTCTGGAGGTAAAATGAGTGTGAAAAAGAGCAGGCCAAAACTGGGGACAAAAGCATACAAGCCACCTGCCAACAAAGCCTGCAGATCACCCAGCAAACTGAAATTGGACATGTCCTGGCAGTGTGGGAGAAAGTGGACCTGATGCCAATTTTCCTCAGTATTTATCAACACTATTATAGCACTACAGCAAGAAAAAAATCCAATCAGATGAGTGACAGGTTTTTTTACATCTTTCTTCCCCTGAAATATATGCCAGGGAAGTGTCAGCTGAGACATCTGGGAACTTCTGAAGGACAAACTGTGCAAAAAGTTTAGCCACAATCCATGAAAGCTAGGAAAATCCTGGTCTGAGTGATATCAAAACCCCAGCAAATGGAGCTGTAACTGAAGTAACGGGCTCCGGCTAGCAGGACCTTTTATTTCAGGCTTGAGTGACCAAAAAAACCTCTCTGCAAGGGAGAAAGAGGGAAGCCTTTTCATAAAATGCTATTTCCTTGGCATCAAAAATGCCTTTGGAGGGGCTGGGAAGTCCTGCACAGCCAGACAACAGCCGGCACCGCTGGTAAGAGCAAAACCAGCCTTCTGTGACCTGACGTGTTTTATTTCTGGTGAAGGGATGAAAGCACTTGCAATGTGCTATGACATTTCTGTCAGCCCTCAAACTGTACTTGACGTTCCCGCAGAGAACGTGGCATTTGTGGCTTGCGGAGAGGTGGGAGGGTCCATCCCCTCTGGCCTGTGCTACCCTTCCAGCATCCTTCTGCAGCATCGCATCCTTCAGGGGTCCCTGGCGGGTGCCAGCGGGCTGGGGTGGCTCAGGGCAGCAAATACTGCTGCTGCTGTTCCTCAGCGTCAGGTCCCCTTCACCTGAAGAGAGCAGGGATGGGATACAGCCTTCCATGTAATAGAAACTCAGTGTGCTTGAGAACGTTTAGCAGCCTTTTCTGATCTTGGGAAGAAAGCCTCATTGCAGCCGTCATTCCACAATCCCCCGAGAGCCAAACATGCATTCACCGAGGCCAGACCTGCCCAGCATCAGCGCTCCGGCAGAGAGTATGGGAAACAGCACAAGTGGTGAAAAGCAAGCAAAAAAGCTTACGCTGCTTTTGATTCCAGTAATCCCTTCTCCAGCATTGTTCAAATCCCAGATACACACTGGTTTTCCTAGATAGACAGGGTCAGCTCCTCGGCTCCTATCAGCTGACGCCGCTCCACCACCCGCAGTGCAGCTGACGCAGCTGGGCTAATTTGCTCTCACCAAGGATTTGACCCCCCGTTTTCTTCTTGACAGCATCCCTTAAAAGATACACGATGTTCTGCAGGGCCAGGCTAATCTGCTCGTGGAGGAGCGTCCATTGTTCAGCCTGCTGCCCTTATCACCCACTCTCGCCAGAAAAGAAGCCTGGGCTGGCTGCTGGTGACAGCCCTCTTCAGGCATGGGTCTTGCTGAGACTGTGAGAAGCCTCATGCTGCAGAAAGCCCCCAGGAAGACGGGAAGCAGCCGTGGCTATGAATCCCCCTAGAAACAAATGATTCGCTACGGGTAAATTTGTGGAAACGGCACGGTACTGTAAAGTGTGACTAAGGCTATTATGCCAGAGCAATGCAAAGTCTCCCCGCACCCCTCTTCCCGTGCCTTCTTGAGAATATGTTAATTACTGCTCTGGGTGTGAATACACCGTGTCTGAAATAAGTCGCTCTAACCAAGCGAGTCCATGGCCCTTTCCACGTGAAACAACACTGGATTGCCTAGAAAGGACCGTTGAAAACATCTGACAAAACATCATTTTAGAGTTCAACCAGCTGTGATTCGGCAATTAATGATGGACTTGAGGGTGGGCAATTGTTTAATTCGAGGTGTCGCCCTGTTGTGTTTGCTGCAGCAGGGATCAATACAACGAAGACAGGCAGTCCTGCAGAGCTCTTAGGCTCTCCTAGCAATGTGTTAGGACAGGAGAGGTGAACCCTGCTGCTCTAAAGATGCTCACTCCATCAGCTGCAAGAAACGATTTCTTGGCTCCCTGTCAAAAAAAGCAACCAGGTTGGTACACACTCTGCCCCTGCCACCATCCACGAGCTGTGTGGGTGCTCAGGCCCTGGGACGCAGCATACTAATTTAAATCATCTCGGACATGACAGGCAATGCTGCTGACAGAAGTCCCGCCTTGTGATGATCCAGTGGTGCTTGGTAGCTTTCCAAAATCCTTCTGCATCCCCTCATATTTCACGGGGGGTGGGGGGGGGGGGTGGGGAATCATCTCTGCAAAGTAGAACTGGATAGTTAGGAGCACAATGGGAGTTTCATTCTCCTCCGAACTCTGTGTTTCTGGGTGATACCATAGGCTTCCCAAACTTCAGTTAATATTGGATCATCTTGCAGTTTGGTGTCTATAAAAGATGAAAAAGTCTGGCATAAGCAAATGAATCCAGAACTGAACTGCTTCTGATCATGCTGGTTTTCTGTTCCCATTTTATGGCCCTGCACTTTCAAGGGCACCTTTGAATGAATCTTTTCATTTGATTTGAGGCCTGAATTGTCCTAATGGGCTGAAAATTTATATAGAAATGCCAAGATGACAACTTCAGAGGGGAAGGCAATGCAACATGTTATTGTGCAGGAAGTATGCACATTTTTTCTTTACAAATACTAGACACCTTTTTATATAAATAACCTTGAAGCAAGAGCATTAGCATAGCAAGACCTTCACCAATAACTCCTCAAATGCCTATTAGCGGACTGTACATACGATATGAACTACAAATACAATTCTGCTTAGCTATTCCGAAAGAGAATTCAGGCCAGGACTAACAATTATACTAATGCAATGTGTTGGTTAATTGAAGGAAGTTATGACATAAGATAAATGTCAGAGTTCAAAGCCAAGGGTGTGCATGTCTGGAGAAAGAATGTACGCAGGTAGGGCTGTTGTCAGCTGCAGCCCTAAATATAAGCCTCTGTGATTTTACTACTGGGAAAATATCCAGAAATCCTTTCTAAACTATAAATTATATGCTTGTGAGACAGAAATGATATACAAGCACAGCATCACCTGTAATGAGCCTGCAACCATCACTAAGACCTGGGAACATTAATGCCAATTAATCTGGGAGGGAAGAGTAAGATGTGCCAATGATGCCAGAAAGTCTCATAACATACCCACCTTGTCTTTCACCTGAATAAGAGCACAGACTATTAATGAGAACACTATTTTTTTCCCTACCAGCTTCCTGGAAAGTACTTGCTTGTCAAAAAATGGCTCACAGGGTCCTGGTACAATAATTTTCACTAGTCATTACTGTTTCTGTCAACTCAGTGACAACTATACTGTGAACTAGGGAGTGTATTTAAAAAAATTAATGATGAAAGCATGTTTTGATCGATGTTGACTCATCAGTTGCGTAGTATATGCAAAAAATATTATCATCCTTAATTGCCTCTGTGATACTGCACTCTGAGAGGAGTATCCCTCAAAGGAAACCCTTGGGAGAAAATGCTACTCTCAGCTTTTATAAGACTAATGTGGCTTGGACTGAATTGATCAAACTCGCATTCCACGGAGCAGTTTAAAGTGCCCATTTAGCATTATTCCCAGCTGACAGTTTGCTCTGTCTAGTTTATGGATTAGTAAAATGTTTTCCTTGGTTTGGGCTTATCCTGTATTTTAGCCTATATTAATATTTAAATTGACTTGGAACAAACAACTTCCCTTTGATGACAACAGAGAAGTTTTGATGAAACCAAAACGAGATAAAGGCAAACTTTAGGATTTATTCTTCCATCTTCTATCTGATACATACTGGCTTTCTCATTGTAGCTCCTAGAGAGAAACTGGCTGTGTGGGTTGGTGTCAAGTGCTACATAAGACAATGGCATTTTACTATTTGGTGAAGAAGTCTCCAGTTAAAGGGCTTTGTTCCAGCAAAGCACTTCAATAAGTGCCTGACTTTCAGCAACAAGAGTAGTCCCCAGGTCCTTTAGTGCTCTGTGCTTGTGCTGTGCTTACAGCTCCCAGGGTAGCTGGGTGGATGAGGAGAGCACACAACCTTGCTCATGGTCAGCAAGGTATGTCTTCATGGCAGCTCGCCTGGCAAACCCTGCTCTCTGCCCAGCGCCTTCACAAGAGGGCTGCGTGCTCTCCGTGCAGGCAGAGCTCGGTTTGTGAGCCTTTGGCGTATGAACTTTGTGCCTTGAATTGCTTGGACAAATGGGGCGATTGATGCAGGCTCTTTGGCTCACGTGATGGATGTGTGTCCATGGGGTCAACATGCTGGCTAGATCCAGCATACGGTCCTTGCATGCTATAGCAGTGGCACAAGGAGTACATCTGGTAGGAAAGCCCTGTTGGTATGGAGCAGAGGGCCAGTCTTGGCAACAGTTTCTTGCTGAAAGGCTTCTCCAACAGTGAGATGGCTCAGGCAGCCCAGAGAGCAGCAAGAGCTCCAGTCCTCTGCTCCAAAAATGCAAGGTCCTGGCACCTCCATGGAGCCTGGGGTGCAGGCAGATGGGAGCTCTGCTTGAGAGCTCTCACCAGTATGGACAGCAGGGACTGTGAGCTCAAAACATGGAAGTGGAGCTATACTAGCCTATACTAGTGTCTATGCATAAATCTTTTCATGGCACATATTGTTTTCACAAAGAGGAGTCCATTAGACACTCTATCAGCTACCAGAGGGTATATGATTTAAAGGGCTCCAATGCATATTCTGTATGTAGGATGCTATTTCACACAGACTATAGCAAGGGAAATAGCTTTTAGTGTAAAAGGGTTATGCTAGAACCTGGGGCGTATATAGTTAGCTTTCAGTTCACAAATTTCTTCTTATTGAGGGCAGGAGAGTTTGCTTCAGGGTAATCAACAACTTAGGTCAGAAGGGACTAGTCTGGTCTCACATGTAACACGGACCAAAGAATGTCCCTCTCTTAATTCCTGTGCAAAATTCATTAGCAGCGTTTGGTGCTAGAAAAACAACCAATTATCATGTTAAGCTTTCCAGTTGTGGAAAATCCACTACAGCCCTCATTAATGTTTACTTACCTTCACTGATAAGTAAAAATGCCTTAGCTAATTTGTAGTCTGAACTCGTCTGGTTTCAACCTGCATCTACCAAGTCTTATTATACCTTTCTGTTCCAGAAGTGCCCTTATATGTGAAACTGCAGCATTAGCTAGAAAGAAAAAAGCACAGGGGTGATATTCCATGGGAAATTAAGGTTCAGGCAGCTAATGATGGTGCTCCTTCAGTGAATACATGTAGCAATGCATGTCACCTTGCAGAACATAGCCAAGAGCTGCATTTTGGGGGGTAATATACGTCAATCTCCTGGGACAGAAATTACATTCTCTCCCCAGACTCTAACGTCAATTACAGTCAGTGTCTTTTAAGATGTTGAAACTACAAAAAGGGTCAACATATGAAATATTCATGCTGACATTTCCCTACAGCACATCCTTTCCTGGCTCAGCCATCTCCTTAGCAATACACTCGGTATCGTACCGTGCTCCCCCGCTGCCCCTCTTCCCCTAAGCCCTGTCAATTCACCCAGCCCTCAGGCTCCTTTGGTCTCTCTCCAGGAGAAACTCAATGACATTTCTTACGCTACCGCTCTGCCTGGATTGCTCTCAGCCTCTGCAGTCTGTAACCTGTGTTTCAAAGCATGTGGGAGTCTCTCCGTCACCCTCCACTGCCCAGCACTATCCTGACCCCCGTTCCTGATCTGCTTTCATACCCCACTGCATCACATTATCAAAAAAATTCTAGCAGTAAGCGGTTTATAGAATGTGTTGTACAGCAAAGCGGGGTGAAAAACAAAAATCCTTACAGTTTACAGTAAGAGAAATTCTCACAAAGCTTACTTGTGATCACCCCGCAACCTTTCATTGATTCTCTGTTAAAACTGATGGCGTATTTTTAACATGCATCAACTTACATGTAAGAGCAAAAGGTTAATTTCACAAGCAAATGTTTTCAGTTGAAGATATGTGAAGCATTTCCTTATATGAACATTTTCTTTCAACAAAATTGCATGGGGAATTCATTTATGGAAATCCCTCTCTGCAAACCTTTCCCTTTTAATAAACTGGCATTTTCCAACAAATATAACACAGCACAATGCAACAAAAACAATTGACAAAGTATCTTCCAATCTGATTATGCCTAATTACGAGTAACAAACTCATGCTGCAGGGTTTTTATTTTTTCCTTTGTCTGCTAAACACTATGTGTGCTACTGGTGATAGATAAATAACAGCAGGCTGAATGAGATGTGATTGCCCGTTCACACGGCCGTTCCTCATTTTGAAGTAGTTCATTTCCTAAGTTAACCCTGGGTATCTTATAATGCTGTCCATCATCGCAGAATTTTGAGCACTTCCTTTAAAATCACAATATAAGGAGTATTTTCTGAGCGTCTGGCACTTCTTCCTTTTTGAGGTCAACACTTTGTGGAAGAGGGTGGCAGAGGTGTTGCTAGTGAGAGTTGTTGCCTGCACCACGCATTTCCTCTTCTTCACTGGATTTGTTCCAGAAGGAAATTTCCACTGCAGAGCTATCCCAAATTCTTCCGAAGATACAGCTGTCATCTTCTTAGTTGTAGTCACTCAAGCCTGGATTTGGAGGGGTTGTAAATCAGGGCTTGTTTATCAGGGGAAGGTTATGGAGTCAGACCTGGCTATGAGCTGCCCCTTCTCTTTGACGGCTGTTCTGGACTAGCTCTTATATCAGATGAGTGTTTGTAAGGTGACATCCTGACAGCAAGGAGGATTGATCTGATGTGTTTAAAAAAGCAGCGTTCGGGCAGCCTGACCAGCCACAAAGGTCTGCCCATCCTACACGCCATGGGTGAGAGGACAAATTCCATGTTAATCACCAAAAGTGCAGATGTGATGACTGGGGGGACTAGAAAAGTGGGGGTGTGACACAGCGCCAGGACACCCAGCTTCCAGCCCCGACTCAGCCGTTAAACTGATGGTTCCCCGTGAGCACGAGCCTTGCTGCATCGCACTTCTGCTCCCTTGCATCCACCCATTAGCCTCCAAGACATGCTGAGCTCATCACCTCTTTGGGGGAGGCGCTTTTTTACGTTCTGTATTTCTAGGAAGATGGTGCCCTGGTGGCGGTAGGGTCTTTGAGGTGCTGCTGAAATAAAAATAATTAAAAACAAAACAACAGACTCAGGCACACAAAGTGATAAAGCAAGTTTGTTCACAACAAGCTGTCTCACAGAGGTATATAAAGGTTGTTTGTATAACCCCCAGGTAAAGCACAGAGTGCTTGCATCCTCTGTGCAGAAAAACTAACTCGATTTTTAAAAAACGCCTTCAATTCAAGCAACCCCAGCTGGCAGCCAAGAGCCGTGTGCCAGCACTGAAGCACCACAGCAGCATCAGCAGTCCCTTCTCCAGCTTGTGGGGCAGCCCCAGACCTGTTGCTTGCTCCCTTCCCAGCACCGTGGGGCTCTTGGCTGGAGAGCTGACGTGCACCGGTGGGGCAGAGGGAGCCAGCCAGGGGCACTGCTGCTGTGCCCTCTGCTAGGAGCTCTGCCCCAGCCCAGGCACGTGCCAGCACCCTCGTCTAGGCTCTGGGAATGCCGATTTCCAGTTTTCCTCCTCAACTGCCATGCCTTAGACAAACTTAGACATGAACTTGGGACCAGAACACATCTTCATGGAGCTTAATTCTACTTTGCTCTAGCAACAGCCGATGAGTCGCCTGAGCTACCTGTGTTTGCTCTCAAGCCAAATCACATATGAATATCAGGTATTTTGTATACAAAAGGTACACCGGCAGACACAGACTTAGCAAGGGGAAGCCAAACAGCCTGCGTGAGTCATTCTTTATTAGGAAACAGGTTTGCTTTCCCCTCCCAGGTACTCTCTGGAGTAAAAAGGGAAAGCTGCAGCCTGTGATGCTACCTAGCCCTCTGGTAATGCATCTGAGCAGGTGGTGGCACTTAGGTGGCTTTAGAAAGAGTTGTGAGGCTTTTTCCATCAGTGGGGAGCCTCCCTCCTCCCCAGGAGCAGAAGCGTGTTAATTAAGTCAGCAAAGCTGTGCAAGCCAGGCTGTCAGGCTCTTATAAACTGCCTTGTCTGATCCTCTCAACAAAGGGATGGTCTCAGCACTGTCGGGCTTCAGTCAGTTAACGATGAACAAAGTGTTCGTTTGCGCTCAGAACACACTCAGCTCCACAGCTTTGCTTGTTCAGTAAATGGATTTCTAATATTTCTGTCTGAATTTGTCTCAGGAATACAAACAAGTGAGGGGCAGTTGCAAAGCCTGTAAATTCCCTTGCAGTTTCTGGGGTTTACTTCTTTATTAGCTCAGTTTTTTTAGTTAGCAGCAACTCTCAAAATCAGATCTCAATATCAGAAAACAGAAACTGAAAACCAGAGCAACTACCTCTAGTAAATGACCCTAAATGGCCTTCCAGGTTACAGTGACCAAAAATAAACAGTTTTTTCTTTCAGAGTCTTCTCTGGTCCTTTCGGTTTTGTCACTATTGACATGTAATCAACAGCTGTGTCATTCATGCTTTTAACTTAGAGACACCTTTGATTCTTAATTTTTGCTTTCTCAGTACATCCAAGAACTTCTGGGAAGTATTTAACGCTTGTAGATATGGTCTTACAACACAGAAAATTAAAATACTGTAAGGTGATCAGGCGGAGATGAAGCTGGCTCAGTGTCTCATTTCTGACTGTTGGCAATAAGGCAAGCCAAGGGAAGAACAGAATAGCAACCACAGAGCAATGCCTCCCTCAAATACTTGCACAGGTGCCAGCAATGTGCTATGAGGGGACGTGGGGACGTGTTGACCCACAGACAGTGCCCTTGCAAAGACTAGCTCTTGCTATTTTTCTGCATTTATTCAATTCCTTGTGAACTTAGTGAACGAGTAGTAGTGTCCCATTGTCCTATGACAGAGAATTTCGTCTTGTTTGTGGCATGCATCTGGGAAAGTAACTTTTTAATCGGTTTTATCTATGAAGACGACTCTACCAGTTTATTATTGGTAGCAGGACCAGAAGGCACTGCACTGGAGACCTTGAAATGTGGATGCCTGATGCCAGTGGCACCCCCAGGCAGCGTATGACCAGGAGTCAGGTAAAAAGTGCACAAATGCGGAGCTTTGGGTTCGGGAAGGCAGTCGTGCATGGACTGCTGCCAGCAACCAGATGTCAAAAGCTGTAAGGCAACAGCTGAAAGCCAGTCAGGAAGGGGAACTTGAGAGACATTTGGGTCAACTTTTGATGAAGATTGGGTCTTCGGTACCCAAGGGTGGGAAAAGCAGATGGGCACAAAGTGAAATCTTGGGGCTCACTAGCCTGACAGGGTGAGAGTTTTGGCAATCTGCAGAAAAGGGGTCCTGCATAAAACGAACTTGTGATGCTGGAACTGGCTGTGCTTTATTGAAACCATTGAACTGTTGATTTACTGTAACATGGAACTATCAGAGGCCACCATACTTGAATAAGACACTGTTGCTTACACGAAAGAAATCCAGACAGTGGTATTGCAGTTGACCTTCCCCAAAGAAAAATGTATGAAGAAGTAAGTGGCGTTACAGAAACGACAGGAGGAGATACAGCAGAGAAGCCGTGGTGGTAAATGTCTAGCCTGCAGACAGAGTAAAAATGGCCATGGTAGAGATTTCCAGGGGGAGGAGATACCAAAGAATGAAATGGCAGCAAAGTGGCCTAGAAGTACTCACTGATGTATTTGAAAGGACTGCCTCACATCAAGAACAAGAAAGGTCTTGGTCAGAGTGATGCAGGCGGCACCTACTATCGCAGGCAGCCGTATGTGTTTGGACTATCCTGGTTGGAAGAGACAATCCCAAAGATATTTGGAGGGAGCAGGAGGACAGGCTGGATGGAAAACCAGCAGTGCTGGCTGAAAAGTGATGAAACTGAGAAATGGCTACTGTTAGATAAAGCCTTTGTGATGAGAAGGTACTTGAACCCCATGGATTAGGAGTGACCAAGACAGAAGGAAAGGGACAAGGCAACCAAACCCTGGACCCAGAGACCTCTCTGATATGAAAGCGTTCACACTTGAGAATCAGAGACGCTGCGTCAAAATAACGGGCACCAATGTTGGAAAAGAGGTTTAATCTGAGAGGACAAAGTTCACCATAAAGTTCCTCCTTGGAGGCTCAGTGGAAGATCTTCAAATGAGGATAAAGGCAGAAGCAAAAGAGCAGGCATGAGGACTCAGAGTAAGTGCCCTGCTGTGCTTCCTATCACCCAGCCTCCTCCACAAGAAGAAGGAGCGACCCTTGAAGGATACTCCTTTTCCCAGAAATAACCATTTCTCTGGGATTAGAGAACAGGGAAACTGGAAGTACCACAGTCCAAGTGGGAGGAGAAGTGTGGAGCCTCCAGGTGCAGGGCGAGCTGGAGGAGGGAACACACCCCAACCCAAGCAGGGAAGTAGCCTCCAGCTTCTGGCAACTGCCCTGTATAGATGAAGTGAAGCATAAACTGAGATCAGAGGTTTGCAGGGGAGCACCTCTGTGTGGTAAACAGTCAGATGATCAAGCATGTTGGATTCTAGCAAATTCCTGATAGAACTTGCTGTATACCTTACAGAAATCGGTTTAGACGAGGGACAAAGCCATCAAACTGAAACTGGTCTGCTTTAGGGTACAGATAAAATCGACACTTCTTGTATCTTTGAGAAGCAGTTTTGCTAATGGCTCTCCCAAAACCAGTTCATTATCTCAAACTTTCATTGCTGTTGTAATCAGCTTCTGAAGCTGTTTGCTTCCAGTTTCTTAGAGTGAGTCTCTCAAATGTTTTATATACAGTTGAAAGACTCAACGATGCTAGCAGCACACAGTTCACATCAAGTATAGTCTTGCTTGGTTTATTGCAACTGATAACAATCTCATTCCAAAGAGTGGAAACACTATTTCTGACTAATCAGGTCACACGAGATACCTTGCATGCTTCATTCAATATATGATGATTACAGTTAAGCATTACACCATACAGAGAATATATTCAGCAAACTCATTCCATCCTTTTAATTGTGCCTATAAAAGTGTTTCATGTCCTCATAGACTTGATGCATTGTCATGACCATGGTGCTCTGAAGGGGAGAGATTCTATTCTTGCAAACTGCTAATTGCCACAATATACCATAGCTGTTGCCATAAGTGATAAATTCCTGAAACTACCTCACTGGGATTTGGTCTTCTGTAAAAACCATTTGAATGGCACTGTATCTATTTGGGGAAGGGGGCACACTAAATTAATCACATTTTACTGTTCTTATCCAAAAAGAATTGCAGACAATACTGCATAACACTGAAATACTGTGTCAATACTGTCACTGCCACTTGAGTAATATATTTTTGCAGATAAATAGAAGTCTGTTTAGCAGGGTTTCAACATTTCTGGACATGCACTGCAAGGATGAATCAAAAGGGCTGAGCGCTTCCAAAGTTCCTAGGTCATTTCCACTATGCTCTGATTCTGTGATTGCTTTAGCTCTCTGATGCCAAAATTTCACAATTCTTTTAAAACTTTCTGCCAGTCATGTTGTTTGTTCTTGTAACTTCAACTTGATATAATATATATTTTTCTTCATTTCTGTATGAATTGAAGAAAAAAAAAAGTTTAAGACCTAGTTTATACTCAAAAAGGCAATTAGTTGCACCCTGCTAGACATGCAAATCAATTGGGTGGAAAGAGAAAAGTACAGTCAGAAATAACTGACGTGCAATGCAACAGCTTTACCTTTGTGGAGGTGCATACAACAACCCCTCACAATTTTAAACCTCACCATTTCATACTTGACTGTTCAAACAAGCTTGCACTGAATATCTTGGTTTTGCTTGTCCACCAAGTGGACTTGTGAAAACTAGTCCTGATTCTGGCATGTTGCAAAATCTTTATTGACCCACTAGGAATGGAATTTATTGCTGATAAGACTGCGTGAAGTTGGACATGTAAAAAAGTTTATTGACTGGGATGGTCTTGTAATGCTTGTCAGGAATGTTATTTCTTACCTGGCTGTGGTAGAAACAAGCTGCTTGTCAACACTAAATTATCTATTTCTGTAAAAGGAACATTTCGTTAGAGGAAATACAGTCAGTTTTGATAGATTTTTTTTATATGCTCTCTTTTCCTCACCTAGTATTTCCTTTTTGCAGGTAGACACACACAAAAAACCAAAACAGGAAAAAATATGACAAATTGATTGCACAATAACAGATTTATCTCTGGTTCGTTGCTTGCAATCATGTGAAAGTCATCTTAATGAGAAAACACACGCATCCAACCACACCCTGCATTTTGCATAATCTTATGTTGGAGTTCCCATAAATCTGTGATCTTGTGCTTTTTCCCCCTCTTCATATTGCTTTCCTCAGCATTTGCACCCTGGTGAGGAAATACATGACACTGGCTGCTGGACTTTCAGTCTGGGGGTCCAAGCAGCACCCCTGGCACCGACAGCGCTGCCCCCAGCCTATCTTGTAGCTATTTCCTCCATAGCATCCGTCAGATCTACACATGAGTTTGTATCTTTGCTGCCAAAATCCTTCCAAGTGTGGATCGCTCCCATTCCTTAATCATGGTTATGGTTTGCTGTTCAGGAGTTATTCATGGGCAGTGTGTTAGCCCTGAAGACTTCTGCATATACACACGGGGTAAAACTTCACCGGGGTGCCAAGCAGTAAACCGCACCCAGAGAAGGTTATCGTGAGGATATTGCAAGAGGATAGTTGTACTCTGCTTTGCCTCCCAGTAGAAGCCAGCTAGTTCTCTTACATTGCAGAGAAGTAGCATAAAGTAAAACAGATGGGTTTGGTAAAAAGCCTGGGACAATGCTTAAAAATGCCAGTGAAGATAGGGGAGAAAAGGTGTTACCACCTTAGAGCTGTGCCTCTAGTTTTCTTCAGGGATTTCTACACAGCAGATCTGGTGAGGAAAAGGCAGAGATGCCTTCTCCAAGCAGGAACTGCCCGCAAACCTTTTGTGACCATTCCTGTTCAAGGAGGCAGGATCAGTGCGAATTTTTCAGCGCGTGTGTATCCCCAATTGCTGAAGCTTGTTGCTTCTGCTGTGCTATGCATCCAACTCTCCACCAAAAAGGGTTCATCTTTTTCTACGAGGGTTATAAGCCTGAAATTACACTTGAGCATGGAAACAAACGGTAGATTGGTAAAATGCAGCCACTGAGGATTTTTCCCAGTGCCTGAAACTAAGAAGCTAATAAAGTGAAATTGGGATTAGAATGCAAGCGCTTTTCCTTTAGAGTATCATGAAGTCCTGCAGTGATGGCCCTGCTTAGTTTGACTCTATGTGTCAGTGTTAAGCATTAACAAGTTATTCTACTGCTGACTCTGGACCAAATACGAACAAGGCATCCTAGTACAAACAAAAAATTGTGGGCCATCTCTGTACTACACACCTTGAAATGGAGGTAGATCAGACATAAATGTGGCAGGGAAAGAGTTATAATACATGAGAAATGAGGTTCGCTGGAACGATGGCAAAAATTAGGATGTTTGCTCCACAGGTGTTCTTCCCCTCTCTTTTGTGATGGGTTGAGTTAGGGGGAAATCAGATAAACAGAAATAAAATTGTGAAATGCGGATGACTGAAGAGAAAAGGGGAAAGAACAGGTCAATGAATGAGTGATACGGAGGTGAAGCAACCACAACAGAGGCAGCACCAGAGCCAGCTAGCACACAGCAGAGAAAGAGCGATGCAGAAGTAGAATGTTTTCCGAGCATCCAGAAAGCCTTCCTTTGCCTGCCCTTACCAGCTGGAGTCTCAGGCTGGCTTCTCCTGGCTGTTTTTCTCTAAAACTCAGTGGCGAAGGGAGAAGAGGCATTGCCCAGGTCTCTCTGCCCTAGAAATGGTATCTATACATGCTGAGGAAAGGCAGATAGTAGACTGAGGTGCCTCAATTTTTCATGAGGGTATATCGACCTATAAAGCAAATACAATTTTGAATCAGTTTGCTGTATGAAGTTGTGCATAAAAGACAGCAAAGTTAAAAATAAAACCCTACTTCATACTACACAAAGGATGGTGGTAACAACATGGCTTTAATATATGTAAAAAAAAAAAAAAGTTGGATATTAATCAGTTAAGTAAAACTTCTGTCACGGAAAGTAAATAACAGACCTTTGGGCGGGTTAACAGCCTGACACAGAGGCTGGGAAAACGGGCAGCCTGGAAAGCTTCCTAGCGCTGTTAGCTCCCCAGCCCCAGGCTACCCGTGACTTTGAGCCCCGGGTATCCAGTTAAGCCAAAGAACTAACTTGACCAGTGAGCTAGAGAAGGGAATGAAGAAGAAACTGAGTTGGCAAAATAATGTTTCTGACTCTTCCTCCACATATTTTTTGTTTGTTTCCTGCACCTTTTCTGTTCTCCTCATTTTGTATGTGCCTCTTGCTTAAAGAGTTTAGCCTTGCTGTCCAGGACTAAATCTCTTTCCAACAGAGCTGAGAACCCATGAGAAGAAAATACCTTTAAAAAGAAAAAAAAGTTTGCTTCAGCTAGATTGGTATACATTATGCAATGGCTGATCTGACTGTGCTGTGTCCTTCCTTTTCTTCAGCCCTGACACTGCAGGTAAATGCTAAATCTTTGAAAATCTGAAATGCTGAATCATGGAATCATAGAACGGTTTGGGTCGGAAGGGACCTTAAAGATCATCTAGTTCCAACCCCCCTGCCATGGGCAGGGACACCTTCCAATAGACCTCGTTGCTCAAAGCCCTGTCCATCCTTGAACACTGCCAGGGATGGGCCATCCACAACTTCTCTGGGCAGCCTGCTCCAGTGCCTCACCACCCTCACAGTGAAGAATTTCTTCCTAATATCTAAGTCTACCCTTTCCTAGTTTAAAGCCATTACCCCTTGTCCTATCACTACATGCCCTTGTAAAAAGTCCCTCTCCAGCTTTCTTGTTGGCCCCTTTAGGTACTGGAAGGCTGCTATGAGGTCTCCCCGGTGCCTTCTCTTCTCCAGGCTGAACAACCCCAACTCTCTCAGCCTGTCTTCATGAGAGAGGTGCTCCAGCCTCTGGTCTTCTTCACGGCCCTCCTCTGGACATACTCCAACAGGTCCATGTCCTCCTTATGTTGGGGGTCACAGAGCTGAACTGAACGCAATACTCCCGGTGGGGTCTCATGGGAGAGGAGTAGAGAGAGAGAATCACCTCCCTTGACCTGCTGGCCATGCTCCTTTCGATGCAGCCCAGGATACAGTTGGATTTCTGGGATGCAGGCACACATTGCTGGGCCATGTTGAGCTTCTCATCCACCAACATCCCCAAGTCTTTCTCCCCAGGGCTGCTCTCAACCTTTGGAAATCTTTGAAATCTCTGGTACCAGACCAGTAAGGAGGTACAGTTATGACACTCTCCAAAGCTACTTAGCCTTCTCAAGAAGGTGGTTCAGAAGTCATCAGCTTGAAGAAAAGATCCTTTTGCTACCTGCACTTTCTTTTTCTTCTCCTCTCTTCCAAGTGTTTTATCTCTTCTCCTTGTCAAGACTGAACACCAAAAATTTAAGTGTTAGAGTCAACCCTCACCCCCAAAATATATATTTTACTATGTCCATTACTATCTCAAAACTATTGTTCATCCAGTATTAAACAGAAAAAAACCTCATAAGGTGACAAGGAAAAGAAAGGCATTGTTTGAGTGAAGGCTCAGTTCATAGTTCTTCCTTCAGTGCCTTTGAGTCCTGTATCTTCGTTAAAAGTGTCAATGGATTTGTAGTGGTAGTTGTTGATGATATGACTAAGCAGCTCTCTCAAGCTTGACTGGGAAGCAACATGTCCAAAGAGTCCACAAGTCATGCTGTCAAGCAGCCAGCTGGACTGCACTACCACCCTGACACCTAAGAGACACCCCAAAATCAGACTTTGCATCATGTCCTGATGTCTGGCATGTCTGCCCACAAGAGAGGGGAGGCTGCAAGTGTTTCAGGCATTCACAGCCACCCTTTTGTTGGATCAGGGCCTGGTGCCAAGATTTGTGCTATCTTCTGCTGGCATGGATCGACATTTGAATCCAACCC
This sequence comes from Falco biarmicus, assembly GCF_023638135.1. Taxonomy (NCBI): domain Eukaryota; kingdom Metazoa; phylum Chordata; class Aves; order Falconiformes; family Falconidae; genus Falco; species Falco biarmicus. Next base: position 4,948,691 of record NC_079291.1, on the reverse strand, counting down.
TTCTATTTAATTAAGAACAGTATTTGGAGCATCTGTTTGCAAAAGCAGTCAGAGTGTATTAGGATACCAAATAACGAGCACTTTGCATCATGTTGTGAGGTCATGCATTTTATTATTTGGATCTTTCTTGGACCTAAATTCCTTGCAAATATACACAGGATGATTTAGAAGAGTAGTCTAAATGTTCTTTCTTCTTCTGAGCCGCCAACACAGTAATGACTGTATGGAAACCATGCTGCAGCATCACACAAAGAAAATGTCTTGTAGACCATATGATAAACCTAAAATTAGAGCACTAGTTTAGCTAAAGAATTGGCTTAGGAAGTCAGATCATTGAAGCTGAACAGAAAAGCGTAAAAGGAAGGATGCCAGGGTAGTAAGAAACAAAAAGAGTAGCTTGAATTATCCTGCCTTATTCATTATGTTAGCTTTGATTTGCTTGGGTTTTGATTTTCTTTTTTCCTGAAAAGTGGATGAGTCTGCTTTAAGCTACAAGAGCATTATTACTAATGTATCCTGTGAATATAATATGTTTTACACTATTAAAGCCCTATAGAAATGAAGTGAGAGTTATTTCAAAGTACAGGATATTAACCTTACACATTATAGAATAATAGAAATGGCCTCGTCTAGATTTTGTTTCTGATTATAGCTTTTGGTGAGCAACAGGATCTGATGGACTTCCCATTAACCCAAGAATCAGAAAAGGCTGGTTAGTAACAGAATAAACTCTGCTTGATCCCTTAAACAGCTATCAGTGAATGTACTTTGACATCTAACTTGAATTCTTAGGCTTATTCTTTGGGAAATTTGATGGGGATCTTTTTTCTTGAGCTACAATGCATAACAGAATTGAATAGCTGGTGAATAAAGGAAAAAAAAAATCTTAGAGAGGAGCTGTAAAAGCATTAAATGCTTCCAGACAGGTCTTTCAAGAAGAGGGTGTGATGATAAACATGAGATGCAGTAACAAGCTTATTAATGACAGAGGACAAACCATGATGGGAGTGTAATGGACTTCGTAGCGCATTTTATCAGATGTTCTCATGTTCTGAGCTGATGTCTTCCACAAGGCTAGCAGCTTTTTCAACATGCTGATGGAAAACTCCTCTACAAATACCAACCATTTGCAGAAAAGAGTGTTGATGAGGCACATAATCAAAAAATGCAGAAAGATAGGATATAATGACTCCAGCCCCTTGGGTAGGTAGAGGCAGGGAGGTACAGACAGTATCCAAACATGATTCATGCCAAGGGACAGAATGGAAGTGGTGGGCCAGACCTCTGGGGAAGGGCAATCCCGGAAGGCATCCTTGGGCACGGAGGTACGGGTATGGGACTGGGAAGTTTGGGGGAACATTGAGAAGGGCTCTTTCTGCATCAGAGTTTGAGCACCGTCAGCGCCTGTACTCTACCAGGACTGCACACAGTGACAGCAAGGGACTGCCCAGGAGGCTGTATTGCACCCTCAGCCTCTCCTGGGACTGGGGGGAGGCTGATAAACTGTGTTAGTAGCTGTTGTCTCTGTCAATAAATGCCAGGCTGGGATGTGGCATTTAAAGTGCTCTGTAGGAAGCAAGATGAGAGATCTTTTTTTTTTTTTTTCAATTATACAGAAATGCATGCTGCAGTTTTCTTACTTAAACTGATGCATATTCAGGAAAGTGGAGGCATGGGAAACCGACCTCCTCTAAGGGTGGCAAAGGACTTCTCTTCAAGGAGAATACACAAAGGTGAGAGTTCAGGTAAAGAAGCTTAATCTTGGAGTTCAGGGGAATATCAGCAACAGGCAGAGCAGCTCTTCCAAGGTCTAGATTTCATTTCAGGTTCATCTTCCTATAGCTGAAAGACCGAAGAAAGCCCCAGATCAGTACATGCACATGTAGGCATTCCCTTTTGGATGCCACTGGTTTATATTCACGATTTGGTGTTGGGGGAAAGATCCCCTTGCACATAAGGCACCATTTTCCAAAATAACATAGATATCTGGGAGTATAACTTCATGCTCCTATATCTCCTCTGGCTGGCTTGAAAACTGTTTTCACTGTCAAGATTAAACTGCTTTTTTTTAAGCAAATTGTCACCTAGGTTTCTAAAAATTAACTTCATTATGACCTGATGTCGCTATTAGATCTATTTATTACTGTTGATGCTATTTGCTTACATCTGTGTTTTACTTACGTGGACTACTAAACTATATCTGTTATTTAACCTGCTTCTAATCAGTTTAATTTTAGAATGTGACTAGCATAATGGCATGGTATTTGAGGGTAATATTTAAGGGTAATTTAAGGTGAAATAATGGAGGAAATTTCATTCATGATTTAAAGATTTATGAAAAATAGTTCTTTCAATAATATCTTAAGAAAAAAGTAATACACTTTTTTTTTTTTTTATAAAATAGCCTCTCAGTGACCCTTTAGGCTACAGAAACAAAGCTACCGCTGAGCATCTAGCCTCTAACATTCAAAACATCGAAATAAAACAGATGCTTTCTATTAACAGGGCTCCTGATGACCTACAAATTTCTTGAGTTAGACCACAGCACTGTGTCATAACTCAGAAACAAATGATACTAAAATGATGGATGCAATGCTGCAGTCCTCAGAAAACTTCTATCCACATGTGCTCATGTGTCCCATGAATCAAATGGCTTTGATATGGGAACTGATGTTGCTAGTCAAAGTAGTTACAGAAAGGCTTTTCAGCATGATGAATCTCAAAATCACAGCAACGAGGGCTGGAAGGGAGTCCAAGACCTCATCTAGTCCATCCCTTTGCCTGGTGGCAGAGCCAGCCAGACCCTCCCCACATCTGGTAGATGTTATTGAGGCCACTCTCTGGTGGTAAGTGCAGAGGCCCTCCAGGCCTCCTAGTCCTGTCTCCAACCAGCCCTTAGGGTTAAACATTTTCTCTCCTAATATCCAACTTTAGTCTTGCTTCCTGCATTTGTAGCCCTGTAGGTCTCATCTTCTCCACAGGGGATATTCCAATAAATAGTAGTTCATTTCACTTTTCTAACTATTTACATATTTCAAGAAGTATCACATCTGCCCTCTAGTTCTTCTCCTTGCTTGACAGGATAACTCCAGTTCTTTTAACCTGTGCTTATAAAACACAGTGTCGATAACACAGCACTGTCTGTTGCTCTCACCCTGGCTTTGCCCACCAGATCCATACTCTTCTTAGCCTGTGCTTGCAGCACTCCAGAGTAACGTTTGACTTTTCACAGCTTTATGACATTGCTGATTTCTATTCAATTTGTGAGATATTTTAATTGTAAATGGTGCATGTTGGTTCGTTTGATTGCAATTATTAGAATGAAATTGGGATAGGTAAACAATGGAATAGAAATGATTAAACACAACAGACTTCTATTTTTGGCTGACTTTCTAGCAGGCCCGACCACTCTGTCCGGTTTTTACTATTTACACAGGAAGAAATTGTTGTTACTTCAATACTTGAGTTCCTGGAGCTTCTAATGCCTGCAAACTTTTGGGTTTGTCCCCTTTTATCAGGGTAGATAGTGCCATCATCTTCCAAGTGCAATTTCCCAGTGAGGGTCTGCTGTCATAGATCTGAAGATTCAAAACCTATTCAAATTTATAATTCTTCTAATGTCAGGAAACATTCTCTCTCGTTCATAAAAACTGAGGTGAGAAACAAGGTATTTTCAAGGTAAACTAGCCTGCAATACACTTGCTTAGAAGAGGTTCCCCATGTGTATCTTGCTGTATTGCATCCCACTGCAAATGTTTAGGGTAAGAGAAAAGGGGCCAATTTTTTTTTTTTTCAGGAGATGTCTAAAAATAAAATGTGTTTGGGTTCTTATGCTAAAAAATCCTGAACCTTTGTACAACTGCTTAACTATCTTAGAGAATCTGGACCCTAGTGGGATTTTCCAAGTGCTGAGCTGCCTAATTTCATGAGAATCAAGAGAAGCTCAGTAGCCAAATTTTGGCATTTTGGAAAGCCTTTTTATCACCTGTCAGTAGTCAGGGGAGATGTCCAATGCTATCCTTCAAGCAGTTAAGACTGTTTTGGTTCTGCTCAGTTGTATGAAGGAAAGAAAGATTTTTCTTACTCATTTCTTATGCCTTGAAGGAGTGTTTGGCCCAGTGCTGCCTTTTTTCCAGAACTCAGCAATACACTGTACCTTACTTGGCAGATTCCAGAGGATTACTAAAAAATTCATAACCCAGAAACATAAAAATACAAACAATAATGCTGAATGCTGCAGTATGTATGAAAAAACTGATGCCAATTCTAAACGTATTATATACTAATTACCATAATTAGATTTGTAGACAGTAAAATGACATTTGTGTCTTATTTTCAACATGGGAAAATGAAACAATGAGAGGCAAAATCATGTCACAGCAGAAAACAAACTCAGTGTTGAAATCGGTCAGTAGTGCTTTCAACAGTCGCTTGCTTAATCATTTCTTGCTTTCCTTGTGCTGCTGCCAAGAACAAAGGTCATATTTAATGACTGCCTAAATCATTTGCAACGTTTTTTGGACTTGCCCTAGAGGTAGCTGATGTAGATCCTTCTGTAGTTGATAGGAAAATCTCATATGGATTACCCCGTTAAAGAAATAGTGCTTTTATTTATCCTTCTAAACTGATTTGAATCCCTTCACATCCTCCAAAAGACACACTTCTTTTTTCTTTTCTGTTTTCCATCAGATGCTGTAGTGACAGCTCCAACAAGGCAACACGGGTTGTTTCAAGATTATAGAGCACTCAGGACACCCACAGCAGCTTTGAAATACATTAGTGGGAGCCACATGCACTTTCCTCTGCCAAACACAGAAGAATATGTGTCATCATAGCATCATTGTAATGACATACAACCTTAAGCGAGAGTCAGAGACAATAGCATAAAACTGAGGACCTAAGTGTCCTCCGTCTTGTCTCTCAAGTAGAAAATGTCATGGCCCCATCGGTTGGAAGTAGTGGTTTACCATCACTGTTCTACAAAGTGAAATAAAATACAATCTCATTTTTGTAATGACAGGTCACTCCTGGTGTTTGCATTCACTTCTCTTCTTGCTGCTTCACTAAGGGCCAGTAGTTGGGCAGTAAGCAACAGGAAAGTATGTTACAATGAAGCATTTAGTGATGAGGTGGAAATAGAAGAATGAGCAGAAGAAAATGGAATACTAATTCGGTATATAGGGAACAGCCCGAGCCAGACTGCTAGGTGTCTGTCATCAGGCTCAAAACTGGGGCACATACGAAGAGTATGGCATATGAGGGAGGGTTGGCAGTGGAAAGCGCTGGGGCTCAAACTAACAAATTTCATTCTATCTGAGGGACCTAGGTCCTATTATGAAAGTGACCTTGTACTTTCTGTATTTTTTAAAACATCTCAGTAGGACACAGGGTGATCACAGGGGTGACACCTACACTAGCATCAATCAAGTGACACCAAATCGAGTCAATTTCCTTCCATTCTCTCCTCCCGTCAATAAAGTTGTTCCCATCCCACAGCATGGGAGTCCCACATTTTTTAACATTTCTTTGAAAACTGACTCTTGAAAACACAGATTAACTACTTCAATCTGTCCTGTTTATTAAAATACAGGCTTTAATGTTTATGCATGACGGTTACTTTCCAACACTGCTGAAGTCTGCTCTTGCTGTCATTTAAGCTCATAGCATCACAGCGTCATGGGGTAACCCAGGTGGAAGGGGATCTCTGAAGGGTTCCCATCCAACCTCCTCACAAAGCAGGGTCAGCTATGAGTGTAGATCAGCGTGCTCCATCAGGTCTTGAAAAACTCCAAGGACACAGACTGCACAGCCTCTCTGGGCAGTGTCTTCCCATGTTCGCTTGCCCTCGTGATGTTTCCTTATATCCAGTCAGATCACCTCCTCTTTCGAAGTGGTTTTCTCATGTGCCCTTGCCATGTACTGGTTCTGTTTTCTCAAAAACCTCCTTACGGGCACTGGAATTAAAAATGTTGTGCAAAAGCAGGAGTAATTCCTAAATAGGCAAGACCAGACCTTGGTTTCTGTGTTTTTCTCATTTCTTCTCTTAATTAAATGTTATCTCCCCATCCTTTCCCAACAGGTTGATCCAGCAAGGTATATAAACACAGGTTCAGCTGTCAGGACACATGTGTAGAGGACCACTGACTTCAGAAAAACTTTCAGCAGTGTCATATGCATAAGCAGTCTCTCAGAAACATGAGTAGCTAAAATGTCTCATGATTTAATACACACCTTCAGAATCATTCTTGTTTTGGAGCCAGAATAATCCATCCATTGTCTGTCAGTCACAAAAGCTGGAAACTAAACTTGCTTTTTTTGTGTTTTAAATGCAAGCTGATATTCTGAAATCATTCCTTGGCCCAGGAGCATGTGCTGGTAGCACATTAACCGCTGTGAGAACTGGTAACACTGCATCTGCACCTGGGCATGTGCTTTCAGACCTTGCACGACGGAGGGGAGAGAGAAGAGCTAAGCCATGCATAGGCTCCCCGTTTCCCTCAACAGGACAATAAAGCAGTAACTTGTTACATGAACGTCAACTCACATACCAAGATATTCCATTGAAATGATATGCTGTAATCTTGTGATTAGCTGTCAACAGATTGTCACTTAAATGTCATGCTTAAAGAGTTCTTTAAAATTGAATAGATTTAGCAGAGAATCAAGTCACACTGGGGAAAGTTTAGCTTGCAGGAGTTTGTTGTGCTGCTAGGTCTGAGCCTCATTTGGTTTTAATACAGTGTGTAATGACATGGGTAGAGCTTACCCATGTTTTGTATCGTGGAGACACAGCAAATTTTAATTAGTCATTTGTACTGACAGTAGAAATATCTACATACTCTAAGTAAGCCCAAACTGGAAGACTAGCATTCATTCCTTAGGGAACAGGCATGCTACCAGATCATGGGAATTGCCTGAGCACAGTCCACACTCGTTCACTATTAATGCATTTGTCATTCCTGAAAAGCATGACAAGATCCAAGTGCAAGAGGGCACGGGAGGCAGAGAGACTGTCAGTGCGTGCGCTTGCACTAGCTGGGCGCTTCCTAACACACGCCTGTAACCTCTACTGGTATTAAATAGCATGAATCCTCAATTCAGAATTGGGTTTTGCTTACATGGGGCTCCCTTGAAGTTTGTTATACCGTTTCCAGCAATGCCCAGTTTTCCAAGGAATGGCTTGCCCATTTCTCATGTTTTCTCTTGGTCATTTGTCTGACCAATTTTCAGGCCCCTCTCACCCACAGCAGCGCACACGTTTCTGTTTCGAGGGGCACTATTTTTCAGAAAAAAAAAAAAAAAAAAAAGAAAAAAAAAGTGGTAACACGTGGTGGCAGCAGTGAGTAGCAAGCAAGGGATGAGTAACTCGGTACTCCGGCTTCAAGCAAGTTCGTACAGTTGTTGAGCTTTCCACACACCTTTATTCCCTCCTCCTACCTGTACATTTCTACATTCTTTGTACGTATCTTTGCAACTCCAGGTATGATGTATGAGGGCATTTTATCCAGTGTGTGTACCCCAGCATCTCTAATAAGCACTTCAGATCACACATAGCGACAATGTGATCCTCCGATACACACGAGCAAAGTCACGCTTCTTATCTGTTTGCTGTTTAGCGCACTCCTCAAGTCCAGGTTGCACAAGCAACCTCTCATACATTATCTAGGGCCAGTTCAGGGCTGAGGATGGAAAGCTGAAGCCTACAGTGAAATGCAGAGGGAAGGGTCTGCCTTGCAATGGTAGGATGTCACGTCCTTATGCCTCTTCTTCAAACTGAGACATTTCCTTCTGAGCACCCCCTCGGGTACTGACAGCTCTTTGCCCCTTTTTTCTGGAGTCAATGGCAATGGTACCTGCAGTAGAGAAGGCAGCTCTTTTTGCTTAGCAAATCCTTTTTTAGAGTATTGAGCAGATGGCAAACATAGAAAATAGAGCTGTATGTGAGAGAGAAATAGTAACATAGAACCAGATAATCAAATAATGTTTGATATTTTCAAAACGTTTAGTTTTCTGAACATTGTTAGCATTCTGTGGTAATGTCAGTGCCTGGACATTTAATTTTGGAAATTACTTTGTGTTTGGGGCATCTGAGCAGCCTAATGATCAAACATCTCTGGGCTCTGACTCAAGAAAAGGCATAGTAAATGTCAGGACATCTGACAAGATCAGTATTTCTACCTCATTTTGAAACTTGTGAAGATACATTTGCAAATGACAGGCTGTAAATGGCAAGGCTTTAGGAACTGCTTCATGAACAGCTCTGCAGTCTGTGGAGCCGGGCAGAGCCGGTGACTCGGGGACCATCAAGGATCCTCCCCCACCGTAGGCTGCCTTTGCTCTTCAACCAGTGCCCCGCGAGGGAAGGGAGGAACATCAGCATGGATTTGCAGGCATGACAGAGAAGGAAATCTATCCCCAGAAAAGCTGCCAGCCATTAGCTACAACGGTAATTCCAAGCATCCGTTGCCCATCATGGAATTAGTGTCATTAGCGAGACATCCCTTCAAAGGCAGCTGAGAGGATTGGAAAACATGACAGCACATTGCTGTTTTACAACAACAAAACCCAAAAAGTGAACATTTGCAGGTTTTCATCAATTTTACAAAAAAATTGTGGACTGCAATTGTGATGGTCTAAAAAGCAATGAGAGAACTGAAGGCAGATGCATTTGCAGCAATGGTGATTTCAAAGCTGTTCCCATGAGACTGTAGTACTTGTAGTAAGTGCGCATGAAGAAGGGATGAAGGGCTGCTGAACCACTGCAGTCCTGGAACCGCAGTGATGCTGATAGGATTTAATGTGGGGAAAAAAACTAGTAAGGAAGGACTTTCCACTGATGCGAGGAAGTAATAGCCCAACAACGTAAAGACTGGTCAATCATGCATTGACATTTTGTCTTTTCCAGCCCAATGTGTGAAAGCTATTATTCCTAATGAATCCATATTCCTGTCTGTGCCTTCTCATGATCTATATTAAGTACTCCCACCACACCCTAGAAGTGTCCTCAGCAGGATTTTGTGTTGTTCACATAAGCTGATTTGTACCTTTGGTCTATGATGTACCGCAGAGATGATTATAACATTACCAGGCTGAAAAACCATTTCTGTAGTGTTGATGGAGGAACTCTAAACCCTAAGCATGCACAGGTGTGCACATCATTTATGCAAAAATATATAGTGCCCATCTAATATGCAAATCTATATTGAAATTGCAGCCTGAGGTGATGTGCTGAGGCCATATGCTACTACCTTCTGTTGAAATTTAAGTCTTTAGATTAAGTTCCTTGGCCTCCTGATTGAGGCATTTGTTTTGGAGCTACGCCTGCGGAAAGTATTTGCAGCTTCTGGTCAAAACGCATTTTAAGGGCAGGGGGGGAGGAGTGTAGGTATTTTAATGTGTAGACTTTGAAATCCCCACTTTTTGCCTGGGAGGAAGAGTTATCCTTGCCACAGGAGCTGCTGTGTGAGGTGAGAGGATGCAACAGAGGAAAAGAGAAACCCCATGTGACTGGTCCTGCCTGAGCCTGAAGCAATGCCCAGCCAAGGCATGAATGCTTATTTCTGAAAGAGATCTTATCAGCCCAAAAGAGGAAACAAAGACAAGATGTTAAAGATGTCCTTTGTTTTTCTCAGGGGCATCTCGAACTTTTGCTAGCCCTGTATGGTTTCCCAGCGCCTTGTCCTCAGGATGGAGCATTGCCTTGGAGGGGCACAAGGAGCAAGAAAGGAGGATGCTATAAACGTTGTTTGCATTAGCCTTGCATCTTCTGGAGATGTGAATATAGGAAAAGTAGAAAAGTGAACACAGGGAAAAAAAAAAATCCACCAACAGATTTTCTGCAGTTACCTGTTGCTTGCTTTGTCTTTTTAGCGGGTTTATGTTTTGGGAACATTTGGCATCACCTCCACCACGCAGTAAGTTTCTGTACTCTATGTGGTCATATGCTACACAAATGTAGTTGCTGAGTGTGACAATAGTTTCCCAGCACCGTTAGAAGATGGCAAGAAGCATGGTCCCATTGCAGTTTCATTAGCATAATTGGCATCTGCACTTATATGGATTCAGCATTACTGAAGCTGTTTCAAAGGGACTGATTATGTGCTGTATCCCTTGGAGCAGTATTTCAGGCAGATATCCCACTGGGATGGAGCAGACGTGAAAAGAAGCCCTAAATTTTATAGTGCTGTGTCAGTATTACTACAAGAAAAGTATAGTATCTAAAATAAGGTTATCACACATAGACAATTACCAGCTTAATGGACATACACTGTTCTTTTAGATTTATCTTCATCAGTTCTCTGTTATAGCTTCCCTTGATCATCTAATAGGTTTGTTCTTTCCCTAGAAACCAAAACTCAGCGTTTTCTGTTACTTGCATGTGAAATGTAGTCACTTCTTATGAAAATAAGGTGTAGCAGCACTCTAACCGCATTGACCTACCTACCCAAATGCAGCTGAGCAGCCAGCAGGGCAAAACCAGCAGGCAGGGTACAAAGCCACGCACTCGGCTGCCCCGGCTCTGGGGATCCAGACTAGAACAGCCAAATCGTTTCTGACAACGGCAACAGCTTCCAAAAGCCCCAACCTGTACCCGGAGACTGGTGGATTCAAGGATGTCCCAGCTACTCCTGCTTACTCCGGCCAGCCTTGAACTGCAACGTAAACCCCTCAGGAGGCCACACTTCTTTCTTTCCCCCTCCGCGCCCCATTGCATCCAAAAGCAGGTGTACTGCTTCGGGATAATTTTGCACTGGAAGATTACTGCAAGGATGCTGAAGAGGGTTACAGAACCTGACTTGAATTTTTTTCTTCTTTTTAGAAGTCATTCCAGTTGTGAGATAAATAAAGCAATTTTTCTTTATATATAAAAATATATTTATATTTGTATATGTGCTATACAAATTTAGCATCATATAAATGTTTGTATATTATGCAATAAGGAATAGTGAAATTATGAAAAATTATTTTTGCTAGTGTTACACTATGTTTACATGCAGCTGTGTACAACCTGTGAGACCTGACGGCTGCCAGGTTCCCCTGTCCGGGAGGGGACCCTGACTACCTACTGATAGTTTAGGAGGATGAAAGCTAACCCAGCGCTGCCTTTTGCTTCCACAGGTAGAAACACATCTGCATGTTCTGGAGGGCAGCGGTGACTTCTTTTTGGAGAAAGGTGTCCAACACTGGGTCCCTGCCCCTGCCATTCTGTTACTCAAGAATTGTGGGGAACTACCCCCAAGTCACGGGGCTTAGCAGCTACAGTATTACACCACGATTTGTCACGTGCTACAAATTAAGACATGACAGTAATGGGGAGCTAGTAGGTTTTCAGCTAGTCTGTTGTCCCTTGCCATCCCCAAGTTAATTTATCCCTTCCCATACCTTGACCATGCCAATTAAATGATTTTAATATATTCTGTGTTTCCAAATTAAGGATCGGTTTGTTTTCTTAACCCAAAAGGGACGAGAACACTGAGTGTAAATATAAAATATAATCTCAGGAAAGACCACAAGCTCCCTTAAACTGTCTTCGGGACACATGTCTGAGGAGAAAATTGGTTTTTCCATTTTCTTTATTAGACTGTTGTGGGACACAGCAAAGAAAGCATCTTGTTTGTCTTTTGATATATCATAGACAATAACCTATGAGATAATGTAAACCACTGCTAAATGAAAATATATTTTTAGGAGGATGATTAGACTTAATAAGAGTGTTTAGAAACAGCATTGAATGTCAGCGTGAATGCAAATAGAATACTTTTATTCTAAATTAAACAGATAAGAAAAGGGATTTATATTTTTTTTCTTTATTTTTGCAAGAAAAGAAAGAAAATCTAAGTTTACATTACAAAAGGAATAGAAAGGATTTCCTTGTTTAGTATCCAGAGTTTTCTTAAGAATCAATGGGTCGAACAGAAGCAGGATAGCTCTGGATCAAAAATGAGGGACCAGACATATGGAATTGGTGAGGTAATTAACATCATTTTCCTGTATGTTTCAAAGGAAGTGTGTTGTCTCCTGCACAAAAGCATTTGTTTTGACGTGAACAATCACCAGCTATCTCACAGCTTCTTTACATTGTTTCAGTAGGAAGAAAAATCGCAAAGTTTCTGTCTACCGTGCTCATTAAAAAGCACATTTAACGAGGGCGAAAGGGCTCTAGCTCAAGCAGTGAGCACGCTGAGATGTCCCAGTCTCACTAAGGGGATGTGCTTTCACACATGTGCACTTTGGCAGCAGCCAGCCGAAGCAGACCCATGGCTCCCACCCTCCTCTCCCAGCTCCGTGCTGTCCTTGGCCATTGCTGGCAGGATTATTTCTGTGGCTGTGCAATGAGCTGGCTCAGTGGACAGATCGGACTTATAAGATTGCTTGGGAAATAAAAAATAAAAATAAAAAAAAGGCAAAAAAAACCCTCAGGCAGAAAGAAAAAAGGTTTTTTTTCAGCCTGGCTGACCAGGTAGCAGAAAGCGGGTGCTTGCTGGTGCACCTGGGGTTGCTCACATCCCCTGCAGTGGGGGGTGGCAGCAGTGGGGGGCTGCTTACACCGGCCCACGTGAAACCACAGCCTCGCTGGGAGACTTCTCTGCCAAGGAATGGGAAAGAGTGAGGGGAGAGCTGAGGGCTCACTTCACCCACCCTGGCCTTTCTCAACAGGCAAGAGCATCACGCTGGCTTGGGGGAGCTGGAAAGTCATAATGGAAATGAAGGCAGTGCCAGCCCCAAGCGTTCAGAAATCCTGAGTCAGGCCTGCAGAAGTCATGAGGTCTTTAAAAATAAGAAAGGCAGTGTTCTTTTTAGTTCCTTGCTGCAGTGTTAGACTTTTGGATACATGAGATACTGCATGTACACATTCTTAAGACTTTTCAAACACAGGGACTAGATTCTTTCTTTGATACAACCATAAACCGAGATTTTCATGCTGTTCAGAAAACATCCTCAGTCTTGGCAACTGTTCATCTATCCAGGCATCCACCTAGCACATCTGACACTTGTGTATCAGGAAAATGAAGCTGGAAGATAACCCAATTAACACTTTCCAGGCTGCTGCTGCAGGCACCGGCTGCCTGGGTCACTGCCGGCCCTGGGCTGGCCATGATCCCTCGCTGCTGGCCCTGGGCTGGCCATGATCTCTTGCTGCTGGCCCTGGGCTGGCCATGATCCCTTGCTGCCGGCCCTGGGCTGGCCATGATCTCTTGCTGCTGGCCCTGGGCTGGCCATGATCCCTTGCTGCTGGCCCTGGGCTGGCCATGATCTCTTGCTGCAGGCCCTGGGCTGGCCATGATCTCTTGCTGCTGGCCCTGGGCTGGCCATGATCCCTCGCTGCCGGCCCTGGGCTGGCCATGATCTCTTGCTGCTGGCCCTGGGCTGGCCATGATCCCTCACTGCTGGCCCTGGGCTGGCCATGATCCCTCGCTGCCGGCCCTGGGCTGGCCATGATCTCTTGCTGCTGGCCCTGGGCTGGCCATGATCCCTCACTGCTGGCCCTGGGCTGGCCATGATCTCTTGCTGCCGGCCCTGGGCGAGCGGTGCAGCCCCTGAGCTGCAGGTACCCAGCCCCGGTGGGCGAGCTGCCGGGCCATCGATCCACTGGTGTGACACCCCCCCCTGCTTCAGGTCACATCCTGCTCTGGAGCCTGCTAAGTCGGTCATCCTCAGGCAATACTGCTCCCCCTCACCCTGCTGATTTAATTTTGCAAACATTCTGATGATCAAAACCTTGCACAAACCAGTAAAATTTTCAGAAAAAAAATATTTCAGAAGAGATATCTCCTTTGGCTTTACAGCTGATCAGCGAATGCCCATATGTATTATTTATTATGCCATCGAAGTGTTTTGACAGAGTTGGAAAATCGGCTAGCAGGAGACGGTTCCAGCTCAGCATAGCTGACAGTCCAAAAGAAATCACAAGAATGATTGCATCGGGTGAAAATCCGCAGCTCAGCACATGCAGACCTGCCAATATATACACCCAGATCTATATCCTGCATGGAGATACACAGCTTTTTACTGCCATGACTGAAGTGCCAGCTTTCTTCTGCCCTTCCTTCCTCGCCTGCACGGCCTCCCACAGCCCAGCCTCGTGCGGGCCTGTCCCAAAGCCTACTAAAAGAAAACAGACACTGATTTCAGGTAGTTGCATATGTGATTCTCAGCCAAAGTCACTTTGCCTCGCACAGTACTTCTGCTTCGCCTTCTGAATAATTATACGTGGCTGTCAACAACAGGCTAAGCAGCCACGGCCCCTTTTACGCAGCATCTGTCCACATCAGCGCGGAGGGCATTGCTGTGCTTCCACGGTGAGAGGGCGGCGGTAGAGTCTGCAGCCCTGAAGGTGTACATGTCTGCACCAGACGCCAGGTGAAGGGCTTTGCACCGGGTTTTTCCATGGGGAAGGAGCAAAGGCATTAGCTAGTAAAAGGACTTGGAGCTACATTTTATGCTGATTTGTTCGAGGCAAGGAGAGGCACAATTCTAGCTGGTCTCCGCAAGTGAAGTTATCGATGATCTCTAACACCAGATGCGATCACAGGGGAGAGCTGGCCTGCTGCTCCGATCAGCCGCAGTGCAAGGTTAGTGGCTGGCCCCTCTGGGTGGCTGGGGAAGGTGCACCAGGGGCTGAGGCACCATGCAGCAAAACAGCTTGCTTTCCTCTGCCAAAAGCTGCCAAGGAGCTATGGATTCGGGGCTCTTTATGCCCTGTGATGCTCTGATGAACGTCTTTATTTTCTGAAAGTGTCAAAAGCACAGCCAGGTTCATTCACCTTGACCTCACGGATTTGTCCCCGTCGCAAATGTCGCAGACCTCTGGAGTGGCAGTGCCATAGCCGTAACCTCCTCCATGCAAACCCCAGCAGGAGGGACCCTCCTCAAGCCTCACCTCCACCAGTCACATGCTCCTGCCCCTTTGCCACAGATGTCAGTGGCCTTACAGCCCTGCCCATGGCACGGAGCCCACCGAAAACGAATCCAGCCAGGACCCTGAGCAGTGTTCGTGCCTGTAAGTGCCTGAAATCAGTGTCTGTTTTCTTTTAGCAGGCTTTGGGACAGGCCCGCACGAGGCTGGGCTGTGGGAGGCCGTGCAGGCGAGGAAGGAAGGGCAGAAGAAAGCTGGCACTTCAGTCATGGCAGTAAAAATACTGGCCAGGTTACCTGTTAGCTGACACCAGCCACCACTGCTGCCTGTCTCGGCATCCTGCACCACTGCCTGAGCCTGGCAGGGCATGGTCCCTGGGAGAGAAAATGCCCTTTTGTTCCGCGCCTGTACAGTGCGTACTGCTGGAATGGACTATCTTCAGCTGGAAGTGTCTTGCTTCGATATTTATAGAAAGTTGCAAAAGAAACTAACGGCAGAAAATTTAGCTATACCATTAATAATAATTATATAACAAATATAGCAAATAATATATATTATATAGCAAATAATAACAACAATAAAATGAAAACGTACCTATATAGCCAAATGCCTGCTCTAAATGACAGCAGTAAGGAAATTTATGTATTTATATGGGTAAAATGTATAGATATGTGTGGGTGGGTGTGCCTGAGCCATATTTCAAATGCAAGGAGGATGCTACTTAGCATTGTATCTATGGAAGCTCTAATGGCAATTCTCTTCCAAGATTCATGTCTTGGAGGACATTCAACTTAAAACCTACTGTGATAACATGAGGTGGTTTAAATTCCACAGTATAATTGCATGACATAATTCCTGAAAACCTAATAAAGTAATCTTAGAATATTTTATAAAATTGGAAAACCTGCAGTTTAGAAACAAAAAGCCACTGCGTGTGCAGCATTTTCAATACCTGTTCACATTCTGCTTCACTTACTAATGGGCTTGTGTGCAAATGCAGAGTCTTTCCCTAAATCAACACTATATTGCACAGACCAGTCGACTGTACAGTACCACTGCCAAATATGCTACGTGGAACTTTTCCAGTATTTCAATTTAATTATACTGTTTCAGTGTATGTAAATTTAAATTTAGGAAATTCACCTCATGGCAATGTAGAACTCCACAGTTAGTACTTTAGGGAATATTTGGTGTTAGTGTCTTCAGTAAAAGAGCTTTAATTACATTCATCCCAGTGCTGGCTGATCTGAAGGTTATTCTCTCCACTTTTCCAAGGTAAGTGCAAAACCTGGCTATTTAAAAAATAAAAATACAGGCTATGCAGCATGCCCTATGAGTTAAGAAACTCAGGCTGTGGCAGGTGAGGACGGAGAGCATGTTTGCCGGCACGGATCCTGAACCGAAAACACACCACCTGCAGCTTGCTCATGTTCAGGGCTCAATCTTTGCACCTACTGAAAGAAAACACACACTGATTTTGGTGCTGTAGTGTCAGACCCAGCTAGCAAAGAGCTGAAATGCCTTTCTGATTTAATTTGTCATGGCATATGTTCTAGGAGGGGGGGAGAGCATGTTATCAAATTGTAATTAATAATAAAGTTGTAGGTGTTTTAATAGATTCTCTGTGCATGACAATTGTCAGGTCCAAAGCAGCTCTAGAATCAGTTCTAAAGAAAAACCTCAAACTAAAATAACCATATATTAAGTTCTCTAACTGCTGTGACTGACAAGAGTACTAACCCTTTACCTGTACAACTCCATTTCTTTTTAATATTTTATACAAATAGAAATCCTTTAGCATGAGAATGAAGACAACATCATGAAAACAGGAATAAGGTTGTCTATTAAGATGCAAAGATAAATGCAAACTGTTTGCTTCATTTTCCCTTCTTTGAGTTACAAATTTCTCGCTGTCATGAAAAACCTTTTCATCTTCCCTGAAATTCATCACTGTGGCACTCGGTTGACAAATATATTCATCACAGTAGTGTATTTCCCAGAGATTCCTGTCTTCAGCCTCAAGCCCTTTATTCCTTTAGATGATAAAAGTCTTTATCTGAGAAGAGTTTACATAGATACCTGTCTGGCTGTAGGCTCACATACACCATCAAAGTATTAAAAAAAATCGTACTTCAAGAAAAAAACAGCTTTAAAGTAGATATTCTTTATGACAGAATCTTTTATCCACCACGCATGTACAGTGATCGTCTTTCTACTGTATTTGGACAATGAAGTGCTCTCTACTATAGCAATTAAGGAGCCTGTAAGTGTATTTTATGAACTTAAAAGTTTTATCTGAGGTTCTCAGTGTGTGGCAATGCAGCTGCATTACTACATTTGTATGCGAAATAGCCATTTACATAATATGGTAGCAGGCAATAAATTATTACTAGGTGAGAATACATGTGTCTAGTTGCTGCGTTTTGGTTTATATTGCAGTCTGGAGGGGAACAAGAGCTGAGAAAGTTGACTATTACTGCAGCAACTGTGGTATTGGCAAAACAAGCGTTTCTTCACCTTTACCGTTCTTTGCAGGACACGTTGTCCTTGTTTTCATGGCACCTACTCCAGCGGTACCGGGTGTGAAAGGGGAACTTGTAAAAGCAGAATCCCAAATTGTCCCCCTTTCTGAGCTCCCGTTGTGTTACATGTAGCTAATTTTCAGAGGTCTTATTTCAACTGGAATCTGGCTATTTAAAAAAATGTCTTTCACACACCCCCCCACGCCGGTGACCACTTAAGTGCTTTATAACCAAATATGTAAACTATACCTCAGAATCACTTTCCCACAACTGAAACCAAAGCACTCTGAAAGCAAATCCCAGAGGATATAGTCAATAAAGCATCTCTAGCTCATCAGGAGAGGAAATTTATGTATGCAGAAATCCTCTTTAAACCAGCAGCTGGCTGGGATATTAGAATTACATCATCCACCATCAGAGAGTAAGGGGTTCAGATGCTCAGAAACATCTTGTTTTAGAAGTCATAACCTTTATTTTGCTTCTCAAATAAAAATCAGCATTTCCACTCTAATACTTCCACTCTCTTCACTTATCCATTTAATATATTTGCTAGAGCCCTGGTGAAACACATCTTTACCAAAATATCCCTGTGTAGCAGGTTACATAAAACCTCCCAACAAGATTTTAAGGGTGCATTAAGCTTTTGGCTAGCCAAGATGACTGACCAAAACTCAATCCTTTTTGTGCTTCACTTTGGGCGTTACTCTTTGAAGAACTGGCCAAGCCTGAAAAAATAATTTGCAAGATCACATCCCACTGGAGTTTCCAGTTAGTCAATACTGTCCATTCCGAGGTACAAGGAGCAGGGCAAAAAGAAATGTTGGGGCATTTATTTGTTTGTATAAACAAACCAGAATATTTTGTTAAATAAACATTGATAAAATATTCTATTTATATAAATAAATATAAAAGAAAAATTATATTCGGTAAACACTAATTCAAGTTAAGTTGATGTGAGAAGAGTGCTGATATTTACAGTGTTTTAAGGAGTCATCCTGGGATGTGCTAATACTAGAAAATATGTTAATTATGACTTTTCTTTCTCTTCCCTTGTCTCAGTTTACCTTTAAAGGTACTGTTGATTTATTTAATTTGTATTAGATTCTTTTTGGCTTTACAGCTACTCAGAATTAATAGTTTTCTATGATCACATTCCCAATGGTGTACAACTTCTCACTAATGTTTGGACGGGTTTGAGATTTATTAAAAAAAGAAATCGTAAGAAGATTTGGGATAAAAATCTCCTCTGCGTAAAAGTCAGCCCAGAGCCCAGTGTCCTTTATACCCTTTTTATGCCTCTTTTAGACTCGACTCTGTCCTGCTGAAGAAGATAAAATTAATTTTATGTGGGAAAAAAGTTGCACATTATTTAAACTAGAAGAAATGTGAACAAGATTTCTAATACGCAAGGTCAAGACAAAATTCCTACCTTTGTAAAAGCCACCTTTGTATCCCCTTATTTGATATATACTTTACCAGTAATACTGGCAATCAGGCAGCATAAGGATAGACCAAACATCTTGCAAACACCCCACAACATTTTTCCCATGAAAATGCAAGTGATAATTTCTTACCATTGTTGCCTCACTCTATATAATTTTCTGTTTTCTCTCACTTCTACTTGCATTTCCCTTAGAATACATGACTGATAGGATCTTACAGCTGCGTGGCAGGTCCCTGCTGCTTGCTGACTGTACAAAGGGCACTCATATTTGCCCTACCCTCCTCTGGGAATTAAATTTGTTCTTTGAATAAGGAGGGCACATGAGTTCTCTCTCCTCCTGTCTGCATCAAACAGGGATAAAATTGGTCAAATGAGCATCCATAAGCATAACGGTGCTTTAGAAATGCCAATCGATGATATTTGATTGACGATGCCATTATGACATTGAATATTTTTTCATTACAATCAGTAACTATGAACAGCCAATGATTCCAAATGTAATCTCTGGGACAGAATTACAAAACCTTGACTGTTCTAGATTTGAATGGATAAAATGTGTCACAGCATGTGTAAAAACCTTTATGATGATGCTCCCAGCAAGCGATTATGAAATGAGTGTGGTTTCCATCGGAAGACTAGCTCCCAAGGAATGCTGATTCAGGGTCATAAAGACAAATGCATCCCCTCATAGGAAATTATAACATTATATTGATTTCAGACACCTTGTATGCTGTGCAAAAATAAAATCGGCTCTGCTTTGATTTAGGAGTGTGGGACAGTGGTAATCAGGTCTCCTGGATTCTATTCCTAGCAACAGCAGTGACTCACGCCGTGACCTTGTGTAAGTCTGTCAACCTCTGTGCCTGTTTGCTCATGTAGAAGAATGAAAAAAGAATAAATACCTACTTCGCTGGGGTTGAAACCTTGGTTAGAAAGAGCTAAGTATACAGGCTTTCCTGGCAAGCTAAATAAATCATGAGCATGTCTCAGATGAGGTCACAAAACGCCTCCAGTATGAGGTTTCTACGGTCTCTTCAGTTCGATCCCATTATGTATTTCCGTGCAGCGCACATGGTCCTATCTTTAAAGCACTGGGCAGTGTTACACACTGTGGGGTAAGTTACAGTGTGAAGTTCTAACGTTAACATTAATGGCAGCCGTGCAGCTAAAGCCTATGGCGCTCTGCTGAAAGTGTGCCCTCAGGAGAGTGGTGTTGCCAATAATTTACAAACCATCCGATTAAAGAAGCGTTGTGGAAATGTCTAACTTATGCAGATGTATATTCTGAACATTATCAGAAATGTTGTGGCTTTCAGTAAGTTTGTACGTCTATATTCATAGACTTCTGTGAAACATCTTGTTATTGTTCCTAAGGGACACCTGGGAGGTTGCCTACCTTTAAAGATAGGCATTTAAAGATAACATACGTGAAGTTACGCCAAAATATATGGTAATAAGTGAACAAGAAGCACTCCTTTCCTTAAAGCACAGTTACATTGAACTTGAGGTTTCATTTCTATTATTTCCATTACTTTGCAGTCAAATACTGTATTTTGTGGTACTAGTGGACCAGATAAT
This sequence comes from Falco biarmicus, assembly GCF_023638135.1. Classification (NCBI taxonomy): domain Eukaryota; kingdom Metazoa; phylum Chordata; class Aves; order Falconiformes; family Falconidae; genus Falco; species Falco biarmicus. The sequence goes on along the minus strand of NC_079291.1, from coordinate 4,928,290 downwards.
GTTGTTGGTGATATTCTCACGTTTTTATTTCAGTTGTTATAATCATTTGGACCATTTTATGCAGAGTAAGAATAGGACAATAATTCATATTGTGACTTGAGAAAAAGTATCCACAAACAACTGATTGATATCAGGGAAACAACGCTCAGAAAATTCCCCATTTCTGCGTTACCCACCTTCATGCATGCAAGCCATCTCAATAACCACTTGTGCTTAAACTGAAACAGATGGGTACCTCCAGGACTGGTATGGTAACTTCCACGTTTTACCACTTAATTTTTTTCGTGTTATAACTCACAGAATAAAACCCCCAATGATCTCAGGTCAGAATTCAGTTGGTTGATGACATAATTAAGTACATATGGTAAACCCAACAGGCTTGGACCCTAGCTACAGCCCAAGTATTGGTGTAAGGAGCCTGGGAACCAATAAAAAAAAGATGTGCCTTCCCCTATGGAAACAGTGCCTGGCTCCAAGCTGAAATAGGTTACAGTGGTTCCAGGTGCAACATTTTTGTTTGACGAGTTGTCTACATACAGAAATTACTCTAAATAGTGGGTGAACTGAAAGTAGATGTTTTTCTGAATAACTCCATAAACTGATAAGCTTCACAGGAGGAAGCAGAACTTTATCAGCTCCCAGACATTCTTTTCACTTTGAAAAGGAGCAGTCTAATTTGGGGACAGACAAAGGCAATGTTTCCTGATGTCATTTTCTCCTTCACTGACTGCATTGATAAAATTATCTCTAATTTCCACAACCATCAGTCTCTACAACTTTGTTATCAGTCCTGAACCATTTTGCATAGTGTCAAAATCAACCTGTTTTGTATTTGCATACACCATGTCTCTATTCACAAACAAAGAAAAAGTAGTTACAAGGCACAAGTAGTAAATTAGGGGGCTATCTGAAATGAACTAAAACATTTATTTACCATAACCAGCGTTTCTGGACATGTCTAGATGTCAACAAAAACGATTTGGAAAGTGTAACCACGTTGAGTTTTTTTCCTTTGCCTGGGAAAATAGGATTGCAATCTTCAGTGGGCAAAATAAAATAACATAAAGAAGCACACCCCATCAGGCCACCACTATTCAAAGGTAACGGAAGATCTGCCTCAGCTAGCACCTACAGAAACCCCTTCTGTTCTCACCCTGCCAGTCATCAAGAAAATATGTTCACGTGCCAGGCTCTTATTGGAGTCAACTACAAGCACATGAGCAGGGGGCAAAAACACTGTGGTTTTGTGCGCGTTGTGAGTGTTCACATAGAATACACTTAGTTGCTTTATTAAACTTCCTTTCTCCTTAAGGTAGTACTAAAGAATAAGTAGATTTAAGTACACGTGGAGTGTTAAGAAGTCACAGTCTATTTTGAAGCTATGGGAAAGTCAAGAAACTTGAAACGTTCGTTACCTATAGCAGTATGCAATGCTAAAACCACCAGTCTGTAATATTTTTTTGGGGGGGTGAGGTGGGAATAAAATTGCAGGAGAAAATAACACTTCCAAATCACAGTTACCATGCTGGGCGGGCTGACTGCAGCGTTATTTTATGGAAGATGAAAAAAACCTTCAATTTCAGTGTTCCGTACACTGCTTTCCGTTCCTTTCACAAGAGGTTTGCAAAGTCCTACCTACGACGATGTCCTTTGTGTTCGAGGGACAGAGGGCCACCACCGAGCCCCTGAGTTACTTCTCCAAACACAGTATGAAAATCACGCAGGTGACCTCTACTGATCCGCCGCCCAAAGCAGACTCGCGTTTAATAGTGAAGTGACCTGTCACTTCTCAGAAGCGAGCCTCATGTACTCCGCTTGTAGATGGCCGCTGCGCCTCATCATTCGGCGGCTCTCGGTGCCCTCGGCGCTGCCCGGCGCCGTGCCGCCTTCCCTCCCGCCCCCGCGCACGGCGCTCGCAGCGGGGCCTGCACGGCCGCTCCGCCAGGCGCGGCCCGGGCCGCACCACGCAGCTCCCGCCCGCCTGGGGCCTGGCGCCCGCGGGGTGCAGCCGCTAGCACGGCGGCGGGCAGCGCGCACCGCGGCTCCGCAACACGGCTCCGACATAAGCAGGTGGGAGCGGGGCAGCGCTCCCCCCCCGCGGCGGCCAAGGGGCTCACGCCAGCCCCGGGGTGGCGGGTGCGGGCCGCGGGCGGGGCGGGGCCGGGCGCTCCCCCGGGTGAAGGGCCAGGGGCTGAGCGCTGCCTTTGGCCGGGGGGTGCCAGCTGACCCCCGCCTCAGGCCAGACCACTAGCCCGGCCGCGCCGAGGGCCCCCACCTGGGGGCTCTCTCGCCAGGTCGCCGAAACCAGCTCTGGGGAAGCCGCGGCGACCCCCGCGGAAACCGCGGCGGCCACGACCCCGCCGCCCCCACGTGCCCATCTCACGTCCTCTCCCCCTGCCAGCCCGCCTCGTCCGCCCCACCAATCAGCGCCGCCCTTACTCCGCCCCGACCGCTGCGGGCCAATCAGCACCGCCCTTGGTGGTGCTGGCCGGGGCCGCGGCCGGCGGCGCGGGCGGGCGCCTTTGATGCCGGCGGGCGGTTAATTCGGGAAGCTCCTCGGGAGCTCGAGGGGAGCGGCGGGGCGGGGCCGGGCCGCGGGGCGGGGTGCGAGGAGGCCCCGCCCCTGGCGAGCCCGCCGCGCGCCGCCGCCCGCGAGTTCGGCGCGAGGCCCCGGCGCGGGGTGGCGCCGGCGGCCGCGGCGGCGGCGGGCGAGGAGGGGGGCGTGGCCGGCGCGCGGGCGGCGGGGGGGCGGGGCGGCGAGCGGAGCCGAGTCGTTGGTGGCCGGAGGCGGCGGCCGGTCGGTGCGGCGGTCTCGCCATGGTGTTCCTCAAACTCCGCGAGCAGGTGGGTGCGTGGGGGCGGCTGCCGTCGCCCGCCTCTCCCTTCCCTCCCGGTGCCGCCGGGCGCGGCGGCTGCGCGCCCTTCCCCGCCCCCTCCCGCCGCGGTGTGGTTGTGCGTGCGTGTGTGTGTGTGTGTGTGTGTGTGTGTGTGTGACAGGCGGCGGGCAGGGGTAGGCAGCATGGCTGCTGCTGCGGCCCGCTGGGGCCGGGTGGCGGCCGCCCGGCGGCGGCAGGCGCCATGTGCTCCGAGTGCGGGCGCCGGTGCCCCCTCGGTGGCCCAGCCGGGCGGCCGGGGGCCGCCGCCCCGCGCAGGTATCGGGCCTAACAGGTGGCTGCAGCGGTCCGCCCACCCCCTGCCCTGCCCTGCTCTCCCCGCCCTGGCGGCCCGCCGGCTCCGGGCGGAGGGACGGCGGGACGGCGCCCTGCTCCGCGGGGCTGCCCAGGCCGCCGGTCGCTGCCTCCCCCCCGCCCCGGGGAGGCCCGGCGGGGGTGACGAGGGGGCTCTGCGGGCTCCCCCGGCCAGCCCTGCTCCGCGCCCGTGTCCTGGGAAGGGGAAGGTGCCCGGGTGGCGCGGTGGAGCCCGGGCCCGAGCGCTGCCCGCTGTGAGGGGAGCGGGCTGGGGGCAGCCGGGGCGGGAGCGGGGCCCTCCTGCCGGGCCCGCGGCCTCGCGTGCCCCAGCGCTGCCCGCTCCGTCCCCGCGCGCAGCACCTTTCCCTTTGGGGCCTTTAAAATCTTTTGTTCGGCTGCTGTCTCTTTCTCCGGAGCTGTCTTGACAAACCTCCCCCAGCCCGTGCTCCCCTTCTGAAAAGGAGAAGGTTTTTCGTGCCTTCAGTGGTTTGTTGCTTTCATCACATCACACCCTTCTTTGTTTGCTGGACTCTTCGGTTTCCAGCCCAGCTTGTGAAAAATACTTGTCTTTGCCGCTCTGTCCTTTCCTGTGTCTCCCCTGTCCTACCTATTGTCTTCTGTGCAGTATCAAGATACAAAGGTGGGAGGGTCTGCCTTGCCAGTTTGCCGCGTGTAAGAAGATGCTTGCTAGAAAATGTGTTTGCTCGTGCTTGCACATCTGTTACACCAAATTATCTGTAAAAACTCATACACGCTGCTGTTGGTCTCCTTGATACTCTTGCGATAACTGACTGCAATGCTTGGAGACCCCACTGCCAAAAAAAAGAAGCCCCACAGGAAAAAAAAAGAACCAAACCATAAAAACCAACAAAAAACCTGACACCTAGAAACTTGGCAGGGGTTAGGCAACTGGTATCCTGTGTCTGTTTATTATGCTGATCAGTGTCAGCTCATCCTTACCTGCTAGTCCTTTCATCGGTCTGCACATACATCTGTCTTTTTACACTTAGGTTGCACAGTCCCTAGGGATTTTGTTTGAAAAAATGTTTAGCTGGGATCTTTTATGTCCTGTGTTGTATGTAAACTTAGTGAAGTCTCATATTCTTTCTAGAACCTCACCTATGAAGGAGCAATGAACCCAAAATGCACTTTGTGTCTTTGAGTTAGGTTTCTTTATAGGCTTCATTACTGTTGTTCTATGGGAGGCTCTGCACAGAAACAAACACTTGTTCATCTCTTCTGTTAAATAAGCCCTTCTGTTAAAACCAAGAAATACAACTCTTCTGCAAGTAAACATGGTGAAATAACTCGCAAAACCCCCACCATCAATATGTTAACATGAAGGTACTTTTCTTCTGGGAAGGATCCTGCTATTGACTGATGCTGAGCTGAAATACTGGGCTGTGGGACCACTGGTCTGACAGAGTAATGCATGTGAAGCTTTCGGCTTCTATCGTAATGCAAGTTTTAATCCAGAAGCATGAGGTGGATTTCTTTAGAGGCTTCATGGATCTGTAAAGGTGCATTGATACGCTGGAAGTGGAACTGTTCTTTCACTTAAAAGGGGTGGGTGCTAGGGGTGGGGAAAGGAGGCAGAGGAAGAAGGGAGAGAGGGGAGTACTGGTTTTGAAGAAGCTTTTGTAGAGGGAGTGATTTTTAGCAGCAGCTGTATTTCTGCTAGGTGTAAGTTACTTGATAAATAAGTGATTACAAACTAAATTCTGTTGAAATGGCTTTCTTTAAGAGTGCCCAAAATCATGAGGCATCATTAACATGAACTATTTCAGTTTTGCTAGTTACAGAGAATTCCTCCAGGTCAGTGTTCTTGTGCAGTATGCTGCAAGATGTCTTGACTTCGGGATGGGGTGCTGTGCTAAGATTATAACACCACCTGCTCGTTATAAAAACTGGTGTTGTATGAAATAGAGGTGTTTATCGTCAGTGTTTTATGCAACATGATTCATTTTTGCTTGAACTGTATGTATGCTTTGCTCCACAGTGATGCATTCGTTTAGAATAAAGTAAATGTCATGTGTGTGTTTGTGGTCCCTATAGTGAGTCTGTCTGCAGTGGTGGCTGTGTTTCACAGGGAAGCTCAAAGGCTGCTCTGTTGCTTACACTGTTCAGCTAGTATGAAGGAGGGAAGTGATTTGCTAGTTTCCTTCTACAACAGTTAGATTAATAACTTTCTGGAACAAAAATTTAATAAAATACTACTTCAGTGTAATTCTCAAGATTATTTCTTTCCAAAAATCAACATAAACTTGTTGATTTTGTTCTTTGATAGTGCAGAAGGGCTCTGCGTTTTTTATTTAGATGTCAGAATTATGCTGGGCGGAGACAGAGTTGGGGCATACAAGCAGCTTGATATTTTCTTACACTTGGTTTAGTTTAGTTTTTCAAGCTATTGCAAGCTTGGGTAAAAGAAGCACTTGAGAACTTAAAATGAGGTGAGAAATTCTGCTCTGAGGCTCTTAGTTGAGCTCAGAGGCTGAAATCCCAGTTCCACTTGCAGTTGATTTAATTTACTTAGTACACTGATAAACAAAACTTTGATCCTACAGATGCTTAATGTGTTTGTGAAGCTCAAATATTTGGTTGTCTTTGGGGGCTGATTTGATACCTTTAACTTTCGGAATAAAGGGTTTCCATGCACTGAGAAGAGTAGGGTTCAAGAAGCAGCCAGGAGGTATGTCCACAAATTTGTGTTAACGCAGCTCAAGGTTTATTGCTTTGCAGTCCTAGGAGGTAGGAATATCTTTAAAGTTTTGAAATAATTCAGGGTGTGTGTTGTACTTCCAGAGATGACTTATGTTTGCTCTCAACCTATATTAGGTATCAAAAAAACCCCATAAGCCATGTTTGCAAAAATTGTATTTGAAGCTAAACTGAACAATATTGAACAAAGTTGATACATGTAATGCTCAGTAGCAAACTTTAACTCTGGGGTAGAAAGGGTAATCATTCAAATGTCAAGTTAGAAGCTGTAGATTGTTCTTGTTGCTTGATTTGTTGTGCAGTGTTGGACAGACGTGTTTAAAAATAGAGGAAGCAAATATGCAAATTATGTCACCGAAGGTTAAGCCACTCAAGGCAGAGGTGAAAAATATAGTAAGTGTGCCTTATGATTAAGGTGTTTGCTCTTCAGTTTGTTTGCCTTCCTGCTGTCTTCATAGATTGGTGCTCATGTACCAGGTTCTTCTGGATGAGAAGCTGCTTTAATTGCTAAAATGCCAAGTGAGAGGGAGGCTGTAAAAGTTTGTTTGTTTCTTCCTGAAACAGTCTCCTGTAAGAAATGCACTGAAAGCAAAGTTTAAGTCAAGGTTTGCTGATGGTTTGTGGGGTTTTTTTTGGGTTTTTTTTTTTGGGTGGGGGGAGGTGTGAGATGCAGGAGCAAAAAGGAGTAACTTGCTTGTAAGTCCATAATGGTATGCCTTGGTCTCCTGTATAAAAGCCCTCTCAACTCTGCATAACCTAACCCTGAAAGGCTAAGTGTCTTCTGGTGTTTTGCTATTCAGTCATAGTGTCTGGGTACATTAACTGTTTCACAGAACAGGTAAATTCTTGCTTTAAAGGGTCGCAAGTTAGGCCCTCTTACACCTAAGGAGTAATTGACAGCCTAGTTTTATTTAGTGGGTAGGTGAAATTTGGATTACCTTACAGCTGAGGGGATTCATTGCTTTTCTGTTACAAGCCTTACCTGTGTATGTGCCTACAGGTCATCTTTTAGGTTAGAGTAAGCCTACATTTCAGTATAGTTTTATTGAAATGCATGAAGCCCTGATCAAAACTGGTGGACCGTTTTCTTTAATTTTGCAGCTGTATAACTATTTGTAGTAAAGCTCATTGGATGCAGTGTCATTATAGTTGGTAAAGCTTTATTTTTTCTTTCAGTACATCATTATTTTAATTATGCATAACCTGTCTTCTCTGAATCTTAAATATGTAATAGGAAGAAATATTAGGCCTCATAATAATGGGCATTTGAAAGGAATTTGTATGGGATTTTTCTTAAGACTACTAGACTGCGCTTGAGGCAATGCGTTTATTCCCAGAAGTCAGATGTGAGTGGAAAGGATTGGAGTATGAACAACTGCATGAGGATACTGGAGTGACCACTTATCTTGAAAGTCCTTGAACAATGAGAGCACTGACTTCTTTATTGCCCATTTATATCTTTCTCGTAGCGAAGATGGATCTTGTTCAATTGGCAGTTCAACAAATGTTTGCAGTGTCATAGTGAACGCTCTGAATGCCTCTCTGGTTGCTATTTTCATTACTGCTAGCATTAGACTTCATTCTTTTAGAATTCATGCCAAGAATAAATGTCCCAACTGGTTCCTTGTTACCCTTAAGAGGAGGAATGGTCTCCTGTGGTGATGAAAAGGAGCTGCTGCTGTTCGATGAGGGAGGGTTATGGTGGGAATGAAATTGCATGGTATTGCTCCACTAGTTCTGTTCTGACGCAGACTAATGAGATATGGGTTTAATAGTTGTTCTTTTTTTTGGTAGAGGTTACTTTTATGTTACTGTTCTTTAAAAAGCATGACTTTTGGGAATCTTGTCAAAGTTGAGAACCACTCTTTCTGCTCAATTCTCCATCATGCATTCTTCCTAAAATTTGCATCTAATCTTTATTAAATGTATATAAGATAACTAAATTAGGTAGTTGTAATAAATATCAAGACACCTTAAGTCTTAGGTTAATTCTTGTGTTCCCAGGCAAAGAACTCACATGTACTGAAAAGATAAGTTTCTTTAATTGGTGGACAACTTTGAGTAACTTGAACTCTGTTTATCTTGTTATACAAAGTAATTACCAGCCCTTCCATTAGAATGTGTTGAGAGAACCTGGTTCTACCATGTGTTCGTTTTGGGGGATCAGATTGCCTGATGATAACTCAGGAACTTTGGACTTGCGAACAAGCAGTTCTTCTCAGTCAAGAAAATAAACTTTTTTTTTTTTTTGGGGGGGGGGAAGAAAAGGTGGGAGAGAAACAAAGCAAGCCTTGATTCTACAGGCAGATACTTGTGGCAGATCCTGTTAACTCAGTGGCCTTCTGTGAGGGTATAAAGGTCTATTCATGTAGATAGCATCAAAGGTCTGTGACCATTACTTGGAGGCAAATATCAGGAGAGAAAAAATGAGGCAAATATGTGCTTGCGTATGAAGAAGTGCCTGCCTTAGCACCCACAAAAAAGTTGAAAATTCCTATGGGATAGCTGTTGAGACTCTGAACTAGCAATCTGCTATCGGATGTGGATTGTTACATTACCAGATTTTTGTCGTTGTTTCCATTCACTGAAATGGATTGTGTGATAAAATGACTGAAATTAATTATCTCTGGTATTAAACACTTCATATCCTTCACTTCATCTTTTATCAGCTAGTTTGTTTCTCAGTTGCTGTTCCTTTTATTTTCCTATAGTCAGCTGGGTCTTCCTCAATGTCAAACTAATATCTGATCGTTTGTTTTCTTGTTCCTGCCAACTTTTTATTTTGTTCTTACCTCTTTTCCTCTCTTCCTATTTCTGGAAGTTGAGTGGGAGACTCGTTGCCTTAGTTACAGTGACTTAACTGTTTCAAAGTTATTTATAATGTTTGTGTTTAAATAATCTGTATCATAATAGGAATCACAAAACATTTCACATCAAGAAAAAAAAATAAACAAAGCAGTTCATAGCTAAGTGCTGGGAGCATGCTTACAGTGCTGATTCTTGAGGTTTTTGTTTTCCTTCATTGTTGTGGGTGGAGGACAAGTTCTAATCTGGCATTTGAAGATGAATCTGAAATAAGGTGTCCTGGTGTTATCCTTTGTGCAAACGAGGACAGAATCTTAATATTTAAGCTCTGAAATACAAGGGAATGTTTTTATTCCTCTTCTTCGTAATGACACTAACACTCTTGCCAAGGGGTGGGAACGTACCAGTTAATTCAGTTGTGATTGCTCAGGTGTTGACGAATTATACAGCACTGACCCATTTCAGCACAAAAACTATAGCTAATGTGAGAATGGTGGGACTGAGGAGTGAGGAGAGAAAGGAAGATGAGACTTGTAACCAGCAGGGTGGGTGCTGAGAGTTAAAGAAGAAGCACTAGCAGTGATATACAAATGAAAGAGGGGCAGAATAGTTGGTCTGTAGCATCCTTGTAGATTGAGGAACTACTTGTTAGCTGAAGCACCTAATGACTTCTCTGCTATAATAATGAGATGCTTTTTACTGTGAATTGAATATAATTTTAGATTTTCATTGATTATTTCTAGAGTAATACAGCATGTATGTGAATTGAGTGAACAATACCATGTAAGCAGATTGTTGTTTACATGAGTCAACCCTACCTATTTAGGGCAGCTTGAACGCGCAAATATTTTTCTCACTAAATTACTGAAACCATATTTGAATTTGAGAAGTGTAAAGCAAAGCTCTGCCTATTCTAACACGGGGGGTGGTGGTGTTGAGTAAAACAAGAAAAAAACAAACCACTTTGCTTAAGCTTATGTTGTTAAACTTCAGAACTACATATATAGGCACAGCGAGGTGGAGGGGAAGTGGGAGCTTTCCAGCCCCAAAGGAGGAAAGAATGCCTCTTAATGGTGAACTGACTCGTGTTAGGAGAACTTAGCGAGTGTTCAGGTTTTGTACGTAACTTTGCCAGTTTGCATGGGCTAGTCTATTTCTGGCAGCGTCCTGACCTGTCGAGAAAGCATCCTAAATGTTGAATGTTTCCCTACTTTCAAACAATGAACTGTCACTTAATGGCCTTCCTAATTGCAGCGGATGAGCATTAGCTGATAAGTTATTCTTGGTCATTCTGCAATCATGCTTGAGGTTCACTCTCACTTTGTGCTGAAATCCTGTGCTTCATTTTATCTGGTACAGAAAAGAAAGCATGGGTACCTCTGGATATTTTTTTATTTTTTTTTACTTTGGCAAAGTGAAGATAGAACAGTACCTTAATGAAGGCAGAGAAGGGGACACAAGCAAGGATTCTAGTCGGCATGACAAAACAAGAATGAAATTGCAATAGTTAAAGCATTGAGGCCAAAATGAGCCTGTTTAGAGCTTACAGAATTTCTAGCAATCGTGACAAATTCGGTGTTTCAAGATTTTGCTGCTTGTCCTCTGCATTTTGACAGCTCCATCTATACTGGTGCCTCTTAACGGTGAAGTAGTTGAACCTTCCATTCAAGAACCTGGTCATCCAGTGGCAAGCAGCGCAAGAGACCAAGGATCTGCCTAGCTCACAGCTGAATGACCTATTTGTCATAGGCAGCTGAACTGGGCAGAAGACCACTTTCAAGAAGTTCTGCATTTATTTATACACTAACGTAATCTGTAACTAATTAATAGTGTAGTCACTTAAATCCAACCCTGCAATCTCAGTTTTGTATGATACTAGGGGTAATTGGTATTCTCTCCTTCCCTGTTCCCGTCTTTAGGTCATCTGCTTCTTCTGTCTATTGCTCATGATAGTGGGTAGGTAGTCTGTGCAAAGTCTTTCTTTTCATCCTGAGCACTCGATTATCTCTTTCCTGCCTCAGATCTTTGTGTGGTGTCAGTTGCTTTTTCTCTAACTCTGCTAATGCTTCATTTTCTCACCAGCACCACAAAGTATTGTTGGTAGGTTAAAAAGAAGGAAAAGCACACATAAAGTAAACAGATGAAGAAAAACAAAATGTCAGTGTTATTTTTCTGGTTACATTATTACTCATTGTTTTGAATTACTGAAACATCCCAAGTCATGGTACAAAGACACTTCGGAAACAGTGTGTTAGTGGAATTCCCTACCCCTTGCCTCTGTTTCTTTGTAACTGCGTAGTTCAGTTCTTGCTATGTTTGCTAAAACATGAGGATCAAGAGAAAGAGGTCTTATGCTTAATATTGTGTTGCTGTGGAGTCTTTTTGCCAAATTAGAGCCTTGTATCGGTACTGCCCGATAGCTTTCATTTCCTTTGCTCCTGTCTCCCTTCCAGGACCAGTATTTTGTTTTACAGCTCTGCTGCATTTGTTGCTGGTTTTAATAGTGTTCTTTCATTCGGGGGGATAATTTTCCGTGTTAAGGAGGACTCGTAGAAGAACACTTTATCTTCTCACTTCCCTGTCACCTGCAAGGTTGCAAATGCCGTTACTGCTCTGCATCGTTCCTAATCCTATACCAACCACCTTTCTTCCACTTCTACCCCATGATGTTGTTTTCTGTTTCTTTTGATCCACAAGCACACAGCCATTTAAATATTATCTAACACTAGTAAGATCACAGACTGAGAAGTCTCTACTTAAAAGTAGAAATTTTCAAGTGAAAAGTGAGACTTTATGACTTGTCCATAGACATTTGTCTATTCTTCTTTTTACTATAAGCTTAATCAGGGATTACATCAGGGATGTAAATAGTCAAATTAATCTATTCCAGAAGAAGTAGAGCTTAAGAGAGGAGGACTTTGAAGATCTTCATAATGAGAGCAAAAGAGAGGTGAAGAAGGGATTTCTAAAGCACTAAAGTGAGAATGAGAAGGACAGAAGTGGTTAGTATATCACAGACTCACTATTGGTGAATGGCAAAGCTCTTCTCATGAACTTCAGAGCTTCATAGTCAAGGGTCATCCAAAACCCAACAGGTGTCTGGCTACCCTGTAGAGCTCTGTTTACAATGACTGGAAGACACTGGTTCTTTTTTCTACCTGCCGCACCTTTCTATAGCGCAGGAAGGGGACTCCCCCAGCATCTATAATCTCGAAATAACACTCTAAATAATACAGGCAAGAGAGTGTCTTCTACTGTTATTCTATGCCCAGAGATGCAAAAGATGGTTTTTGGGTCAAGTATATCAAATTTATTGTCTAGGAAGGGCAAATATAGCTGCACGCAGACACATCTTTTATTTTTGAAAGGGCTTCGACTTCGCATACTGTGAATTGCCTTTTTTTTTTTTTAAGATTCACAACATGTGACAAGCTGTAATTGCTTAAAAATAAGTGATGTTTTTCATAGTTTGCATTTGAACAGGTTAGTTGTGAGGTTTTCTCACCTGAAGGTTGGTAAAATTCCTGCAATGCTCTGCACATGTGTTAAAACTGTTTCAGTAATCATTAAATTGTTAAACTTACTGCATATGTAATTGAAGAATAACTACTGTTATCAAAGTAGAAGTACCATGGTTCGTGAATCTGTGCTCACAAGTAGTAGGAGAATTTTGCAGAAGAATTAGCATGACTGTTAAAAAGTTGTTGGGTACATCTTTGCGTCAACCTAAGCTTCATCTGGAAGGACCTCTTTTGCTGTTGCGATGGCTGTAGAAAGTAAAGTAAACATTTAAGGTGTCACACTGGGTTCCTTTCTTGACACCAACCCCTTAACGTGGGGGAGCAGTGAGATGCGTTTCCTTCTATAAAGTTCTTCACTGGAACTTACATAAGCTAAAGAAATAGTATCCTGTTTGAGTGACAGGAGGAATGGCAATGCCAGCGGTGTCTGTGGATACTGTCAGAGGAGAAGTTCAGCTCCCCTTCCTTGGAAGCTCGCCATACTGGTATTAGCAGTGCTGTCCTCCGTGCTGTTTGAGGGTGTTGCAGAGTTGTTTTGGAACTGTCATTTCAGAGTAAGTTCATTAGAAAATTGGCTCTTTGCATCCTCAGTGACCACAAGCAGAAACAAGTCTTGTAGGCCTGAAGCCCAGTCTTGTGGCAGTAGTCGGCTATAGTTAACTGTACCCAAAGACAGAATGAATGTGCCTGCAGAAAAGATCTCGGAAATAAGAGCTGGAGTTCAGCCCTCTGTGCTGCGGGAGCCCTTACTGCCTGTACTGAAATACATGTGGTTTAGACATGTTCACAAACACACACCCCCTCCCCCCCCCTTTTAACATCATGACTTTTAACATCAAGTGCCCGCTAGTACTTCCCTTATGTTGCCTGACTCAACTTATTTTTGGGAATAAACTTACAAAAGTAAGACGGATAATTGAAGAACAGAGGAGAAATTGTTGGAATGATGGAGTTTGACCTCAAGATTCCATGACCTAGTCTTGTGTGGAGTGCAGTGATGTGTATTGTGATTGTGAAGCAATGCATCATCACAGAATGCCTGTTCAAAATGCCGAATTCTTCCTTTGCGTGGTGTATGGTGTGGCTGCAGCAGTTGGGTGGTAACTGCTGTGGTGTGTCTTTGCACTGTCTTGTTTCTTTTTTTACTAGATAAGAAACAATGAAAATGACCTGTAACAAGGTTCAGTACAGGCAGAAACATTAGGGTATGTTTTTTTTCTTGTTACTCTGTTCTTCTGTTAGGAGGTTAATTAACAGCCAGAACTGTGCTAATTATGTGACTTGGAAATTATCTACCACAGTGAAGGCCAACACTTGCAGCTGACAGATAGGAGAAGGAAATACAGATACATGAACTACTGAACGCTAATACATTTCTAGTCTGGGGTAGGACTCTGTGTGTGAGAAATGGAGCACATTGCCTGAACGAACCCAGTCTTTAAAGTCACGTGAAGTAGGTAAATTTTCATGAAACTCGTACCCTTTCATAATTTTAGGATGGAATTTAATGACATGCTTCTCCTTGGGTTTGGTGTTTTTTTTTTTTTCATTTGCAGAGTTTCTAACAATGACTGAAGCTCATAGGCTTCTGATCTGCCTAAAGCCATAGTTTGATATTTGGTTGCAGCTGAGTTTAAGCAGTTGTTCATTCTTCTCTTGTGCAGAGTGGTGAAAAGGGAGAGGAGAGACAAATTATTTAGGTCAGATTATGACTGCAAAGGTGTCTCTTTGAAGTTTTCCTAAATTGGAACCAGAAAGGAGTGTTCTGATGTCTTCCCTTTGTGACACAATTCCTGTAATCATGGAAGAGGTGTCTTCTGTGAGTGTCCTTTGGTTTTGGGGGCTGGGGGGGGGTGAGGGGAGGAGGAACTCGAGTGTGGTCTACCTTGGACCTCGCTCTCTGGGAAAGTAACTCGTTGGCCTGAAACTTCTTAGAATGTGTTTTGAAACTCAGAAGCACGCTTTATTTTCTTGTCTGGTTCCTGATTGTTTTGGGGTTTGAGTGTGGTTGTGAATTCCTCTTTAATTGTGACAGAACCTAGGGTCTTAAGGATGTCTGCTTCTATTTATAAAATCTCGTGTTGACTTACTGTGAAAATACTAAAACAAGAAAAGTTTTTCTGTAACATACTTGTTTACCACATACGCTGCCTTTAAGGACTCTCAGCTTTTTCCCGTCTCCCATATGACAACTGTGTGCCAGTTTTCTTGCAGCATTTAAAAGTTCTTTTTCTTCCCTCTTAGGCTGATCATATACTCATAGTTGTACAACTGAAATGAGCTCTGAAAATGACATCAAAAAGACTTTCTCTTGCCTCCCGTCTCTTCTCAGGATGTTACTGTGGAAGTGTAAGATCATGTTCAGGTAGTCCAGTTACCTGAAAACTGTATGCCAAAAGTAGTCTGAACTGGCTGCAGCCTTTTCCCCGCATAGACACGTGCATGGACAGAAAGCCCTTCGACTTCTTTACTCCCGTGTATGCTTCCATGTGTGCAGCTTTAATTGTTGGACACCATCCAGTGACAGCTTGGAGTCATGCCTGTTGTGACTAGTGATCCCTCTATCTCCCTGCACAGAGATACATGCTTGGGGTTGAGAAATATCTATTAAGAAAATATGAGTGTAGAAAAATAACTGGGTTGAAATCCAACTAAAACAGTAATTGGTCACTTCTTTACAAATAGCAATTAATGAAGCATGTCAGTCGAAGAATAAATTGAAGTCTTCTGTAATGGCATAAAACTTTTCATCTCGGCTCTATAGGAAATTGACATATAAAATAGTAGCTAAACTTACTGTTTTATATTCCACATATCACCTACTATAGTTTTATGGTTACCATGACATAATAAGCACATTGGTTGTACAAATATTTTTATCGGCAGCTAGAAAAGATAGCATTTTGAATCACCGTTAATTAAAACCTTACCAAGATGGACTGTTCTTCACTTCATTTTGTTTCCTCGTTTGATTGCGCTGCAAAGCTATTCAATTCAGTGGGTTATGGATGAGGCTATTGGTGCATTTGACTCGTTAATTTTCTGGAATAAACAATAAAACTATAAAGCTTGTTCAGAAAAAAATCAGGCATGTCTTTTGAATGTAGGAATACACTGGGAATAGTTGTCATGGAAGATAAGGTATAATAAAATTGCACTTAACAGTGTCTACACAGATAGCTGTCTACATATCACCTGTACATTTGTGATGAGGTATCTTTGTTTCAAGTATTTTGAGCTAAAAAGCAAAGAACATGGAAGATTTGAGACAGAGCCTTAGCCCTCATGATTATTTTTTTTTTTAGAAATGGGGAAGATTCAGTGAAGGTCGGGTTACAGCCTCTGCTTCACACTTGCTCTTGAAACTGCTCATCAGCGCCATTTTTAATTACATTTTGAATTTTTGCCTAAAAATCTCAGGCAGTCGTTCAGGGGCTGCTTCCTGAGTTGGCCAGCCGTGGGCTGTAGAGCAGGTGACTGGCGGATAGTGTTAGTGCTGCTCCTAGTAGCTACCAAAACCCACATAAAAGTTGACATAAAAGTGTAAAGCAGAAATTAACATTGGAATGCAGGGGGTGGGAAAACAGGCTGACAGATATTTAATAAAGAATTATTTTGCAAAGTGTAATAAGAAAAGTAGTTTGATACTTAAGAAGGCTTACCTAAGTGTCTGATCCTAGGTTTTCTTTGTAAGAGGAGGGAATAGGAGAGGATATTGGAATCTTACTTGCTGTGCTGAAATAAATGAAATGTATTAAAAGTATACAGAGTTTGAGAACACTGTAAGTGGCTATTTAGTTCTTAAAAATCAGGTTTGATCTTGTGAATAAAATTATATTTATGGTAATTTTTTGGCTGTTTTGTACTTGATGTTCCCCATCTTATAAGAGATATAGAGTAGTTTCTGTTGTGCTTTTTGTACTATTTTGTACAAAGGTTCTGAGTGATAAGACTAGACAAAAGGTTAATCTGTTTTCAGTGTGGTTTATTGGCATGGGTTGTGGGAACTTTGAGGGAATGTTCAGCCTGAGGAAGTAGAGAATAGGACAGAGAAATTTGTGACTTAAAAATTATATTAGGGAAATAAATGAGTATAACTTGTTAAAAATCTAAGTATAGCGTCTACTTGCATTCAGAGAATTTTAACAAATAATGCTTAAGTAGTACATGCTTGTTGCCAAAGGATTGAATTTGATCTGTTTCATGGACGGAAGTCATGAGCTAAGCACTTGGAATGCGTTTGTGAAAGTTCACTGTTTGAAAGCGGCATTAGACAACAGTAGCCTCTTCTGGAACAAACAGTATTTTCTTTACAGTTACTCCTCTTACTTGGTTTATTCAGTGTTGAAAACCAGAAGACGCTGGGGAAAAGAAAAGCTTCTCTTATGAAGTCTGACAGAATTGTACTAATCCTAAAACCTTGACAGACTCCGTGAGCAACCCCAAGTGATTGATTCAGCTCACTAACTGTCCATAGTATTTCCTTCCCACAATGACTGCTTAACTTGAGACATTTTTGGAAGCTTTTAATTAGTGGCACATGCAGTTAAACCAACTTAAAATACTTCCTTTATTTTCTGGTTTTATTAAATGCCCAGATCAAATAATGAATTTAAAAGTACAGCAAAAGTAACAAAAGTGAAGTAATGAAAGTGTCATAAAGGTTATCACATAGTATTTAAGCGCATCTAGAAAGCAAAACCACAAGTCAAGACAATTCACTTTGCTTAACTAACATATTTTTAAACTAATTTCTAGCAGTGTTTAGATGATGGGCAAACCCAATCAAATCGATCGTCTGTGCCTGTTCTGAAAAGGGGTACGCACCTGGTGAGGCGGTATATTATTCTTGGCAAGTATTTAATGGTAGCTTGTTTGTCCCCTCCCTGTGGGGGGGATTTAAGCAGTGTAGAACTGAGGGCAGAGAAATTGCTGCAGCCCTGCTTCGTTGCTGTGGAGAGATGTGGTACGTTCACTGGAATATTCATTTTGTAGGGTGGTTGTTCTGTCTGATTCTGGTTGCTTTGGATCATCCTGTTTAGTGCACATCACTCTTCAGTTCTGTGTTGAAGGTAATCTTCTCCCAACCTTTTCCAAGCAGACCTCTAGCCTCCTCACCCCTGAAGAAGTGAAAAACATCAAATTTTCACGTGGCACCATTCTCCATGGGTTCTTGTCTGTCAAGGAAAAACCTGACTCATTTTATTTTTAAGAGCAGTGCACCTAGGTATTTGGAAGTAACCAAAGTCCTTTGGAAGTGAATTTTGTTTAGTCAGTGTAATGCCACTTTAACTAGGAATGGGCAAGGTCTTGGTTCGATTTAAGTGATCTGCTTTATCTTGATGTGATTACTTAATTGGGATTAATTTTCTTGGGAACCTCTCTGTCCACTGTGCAGGTGGGCTTAGCTGTAACACTTAACCTGTCTTTTTCATACCCCTTTCGGTATTCCATTGCATGTGAAATGTAATCATATCTTTTAAAATAATTTTTTTATGGCTTAATTTGCCTTGCAAAAATCCTTTTTTTTCCTGTACTGACTGCATCCTGCTGAACTTAAAAATTGTGTTCTTAAGCACAGCAGTTGTCTGACCAGGTAGAGAGGGTGACCGGCTTCTGGCGGTCAGAGGCACCTGATTTTCTTCCCTTTTTGCAGGCTGTACTGGTGCAGTGGAATTAGCTATGGCACGTGTGTGTGGAGGTAACAGCGCTAGTTTTCATATTGCATTCAGGTGGAAGCGACAGCTGTGACTTAAGCTTTTAAGCAGTTGGCAGAGCGCAAGTGCAGGAGTTGTTTGGCTGTTGGGTGGGCATCCCGTCCAAGCAACGGGGCTCTTCCCTGGATGAGGAAAGTCCTGAAGTGCGTAGAAGTACCCTCTGCATTTACCATAGAACCACGCTGAACTGGAAAATGCAAATCATGTTTTGAGCCTCTTGTAAGGTGAGGTGCTGCTACACCCGTATGCTGAAAATGTGCCAGTTCTCTTTTAGAGCTTGCATTTTGGGGAAATAAAAGCTATAGGTCATTGAGCTATGCCAAAAGCTTTTATGGATACAGTTAACACCTCTGTTCCAAGTAAAGTAGTTGATGCTGACTTCTGTCCCACCTTAAAGCCATGTTTTTGTCCCATCGCTGCAGACAACAAAAAAAACTCGTGTGCATTATTAGCGCTGCTGGAAATGTTTAGATCAAATTGCAGGCTCTGAAGTCTATTCAGAAAGCTGCCTATTTCATATATTTTGCTGTGTTTTTCTCTCTTTCTTTTCAAGTGGCCTTCTGAAGACATAGTCAATAGGATTTAGATGACGACTGCTTCTTGGGTTGCTGGTCCTGGTGGTAGAGAAGCGACTGCATGCACTGTTACACCATATGTATTATAGCACTTCCTCATTAAAGATCCAGTGAGGCTATTCGGATACACTTCTGTTTTTGCTTTAAAAAATTACTCTAAAAATATTCTCTTAAAATGTATTGCTTTCCTTTCAGAAGGGGAGAACAACTCCTAGGAGGTTTTTACCTAAGATGATTTGTTCCTGTTAGTGCCTGAGCTGAAGGTTTCCAGCCGGCATTCTTTTTACGCCTATTGCTTAATTTCATTTCGCAAATGCATATTTTTCTGTGTTTGAAATGGGACTTAGGTTTTTATCATTCTTTCTGACAGACATGTAGTTTCACAGTATTTTCTAAAATGCCTCTAACCTTTCTTCCTGTTTATCCTCATATTAGGTTGACTGGAAATGTTAAAATTCAAACTCACGGAAATTAAACTGTGATGATTAAACTCCATGAATGAAAATAAAAAGTCCTAAAGGTGATGTGCCTGGTACAAGGTTCCCTCAGCAGCTGCCACCCTGCTATTCCATAAATGCTATTGATCAAGTCTAATCTTTGCTCCCTGGCTAGGTACCTAAAGTATGGGATGCTTTCCTCACTCTACGGAATACCCATTCTTAACTGTTGTTTTCCATCGATGTTCTAAAAAATGTGACAGCTATGTACCAGAAAGTCACTCTTCCGTAGTAATAGTCTGAGGGGTTTTAACTCTTCAGTCCTCTTATATCTCAAGCACTGAGGTTTCTGTGAAGCCAAATTGTAACCTTTGAGAGGTAACACGGTATGGACAAAAGTAGACTCAAATAGCTCTGAAGCTTGATTTAGTCTTTAATTTTAACGTGTATGAACGTCGCTTCTTGAATTGTAATCTCATCTTTGCATGTGAGAAGCATCAGCATCTGTTCAGATTAGAAAGTATTATTCTTTTCTGGTCTTATTAAAGCACAGTGTTTTTGAAAAGTAGCTGTAGGTTCTAAAAAATCTGTCCTGGTTGTGAACTTACTTGATGGGTTGATTTATATATAAACTGCTGTGACTCATAGCACACTTATTTTTATCCAGATAATTACCTTGCTAAAAGGTGTGCAAAACAGTATTGAAAGATTTGTTCCCTCAGCTAAAGGAGCAATGCTATTGTCTACCATTTTATCTGTCCTTTTAAGGTGATGTCAGATTAGTTCA
Organism: Falco biarmicus; assembly: GCF_023638135.1. Lineage (NCBI taxonomy): Eukaryota > Metazoa > Chordata > Aves > Falconiformes > Falconidae > Falco > Falco biarmicus. The sequence goes on along the minus strand of NC_079291.1, from coordinate 4,908,542 downwards.
TCTTCTGCTTGCTTTGCTTTCTTCCCAAATTTTAAAATTTAAATTCTTTCTGAACTACTTAACAAAAAGGATTTTAAAAGCAAAATTCAAGACTGTAAAAATGGTGTCTGAGATGCAATAGTTTGGTTTTGTTCGTGTGCTGTTGTTTTTTTAAAGCTGTGTCAATCCCAGGCATAGCATAAGAAATTTTGAAGTTGATACGTCTTTTTGTGTATGCGGTTATTGTTTGAAGAGATACATGTGCACACAGAAATAACATGTTGGTAAGGGTTTTTGGAATCTCTAGAGGATCTTACTCTTCTGCCTTGATTCTTTTTCATTTTTAATAGTGGTGGGAACATCAGAGGTTCAACACATGTTTTCACTTACATCAGTTGTGGATGCTTCATAGATTCAGGATTCTTCAGGTTTGCAGATTCTTATTTCACCTCTTGTTTTATGCTAGGGAACTGTTCAAGCTCAATGTTTTTTCTCTGAATAGTAAATCATTAAGTAGGATGCAACAGCAGGAGTGCTCTTAAATGTATTTTTTTGATCTACTTTTATTTAAAAATGGTATAATATTTTTGCTATGATCTCTGACAGTTCTGCTGATTCATAATTAAACAGTTTGAGTTAGTGTTTCATTTCCCTGTGAAGCTCCTCCGAGTGGTAGTCCTTGGTAAATAAGTAGTCAGTGAGGAAGTGGTATGGCATAGCATCCTCCTGCACCCTCACGTCCTCTCCTGCCCCCCAAATCAACTCTGCTCACAGCTGGGCTTATATATTAATGATATTGGTTTTATGTTAATGTGCCAACTCGTGAACTGTGATTACTGGGGGCAGACATCCTTGTGAATATCTGCTGCTGCTAAACCTGCTGGGAATTGTAAATGCTATTAATATAACCTACAGACTGCTGTGAAATAACATGCCTGATTTTAACTAACAAAAAAAGTTAGAGGATCAAGTAAATAGACCAAAATAAGTGGATCAGATATTTATTTTTTTTTTTAGGATGGGGAACAATTTTCTTATATAACTAAAAGATGAAGGCATGAAACCTAGAAGGAGAAAGTGAGATACCATTTTAAATTAATTGTACATTTAATGCTCCTCAAAGCTTGGTATGAATATAAACAAATTATCACAAGGATTTTGGAACAGCAGATGGATGTCTATTCCTCCCCTTCCAGCCCCCAACATATCCAGGAATATCTTTGGGAGAACTTGGTGTCCCTCCTCTAAATACTCCAGTTTCAGTGTAACCATCATAAATAGACTATGTGTTTGTGCTACATTGAAATGGGCTTTAGCATCATTTAGTACTACAAACTCTCATCTGGTGTGAAAGGTGGAGCGTTACGTGCCAGATATGTCGACTTGCATATTCTGAGGTCCAAAGTAAAGCTTAGTATTGTGTTTTAAAATAGATTGCTTTTATTGTGTAACAACAAAAATAATGTTGGTAAGTTCAGCCTTCCACATAGTTTAACTTTCCAGGACTTTTAAAAAGAAAAACAGAGAAACCCAAACTTTGCATGTTCTTCCAGTATTAGTAATTTGTTTTATGAGAAGCCTTTACACCTTGCTCATGACTTCTGTGAATTCGGGTCCCCCACCCACACAGCTGCATTGGGAATAGCAGCCTTCTGGGGCATGTTGCTCCCCACGCTGGCAATGGCTTTGTCCGCCTTTGCTTGGATATTGCTATGGGTCATCTTTTTGTACGAGGCTTCTGTCCCCTGTGCTGGGATTAGTCTCACACTGCATCCTTGCCAGGTCCTTATTGTTTCTTCTGATGTGATTATTGCTTTTACTCTGCTCAGCACAACTTGGTTTAGAAGGCTGCTCGCCAGCGTTGATTCTGTTTGTTGTTTTTTTTTTTCCATTTGCCAATGCATTTTGTCTTGTCTCTGTAACAAATGGTTATCTTAAATAGTTTTTCTCTGAATAATTGATGTTCTGGAATGACTTCTTGCTCCAATGTATTTGCTTTCTACTTTAATTGTCTCTTGCATTATTCTGTGAAGTAAATACATTCATATGATACAGCATTAGTCAGCCTCTGTGGTGTCTTTGTATGTGTGTCTATAGGTGTATCTCTAGTGCTATAGATTACTGGGTAGAATTCTATAAATAAGTATAAATTTAGAGACTAAGGTGTTCAGTGTCTTACTGTAGGTAGTTCTTATTTTAACTGGCAAGTCTTGCTCTATTCCCCAGCGTAACCGCTTCCATAACGTTAGGAACAGAGCATCACATTGCTTTGTGTTCTCCCTGCTATCTTGCCAGACTATCCTTTGAATGTCAGTACAGATGGTATGACTCATTTACACTTGTCCTAAGCAGGCGAGGTACTTAACACCAAGTATGTGCCTCCAGCTTTTGATTCCTGTGAAAGAGAGAGCGTTTCCCTCCCCCTACCCCAACTAGAATTATTTTGCAATAATTCAATCAGATTTTCGTTTACCTTCCTTTTTCAATTCTGCCTGTGGTCTCTCTCTTTTTTTTTTTTTTTTTTTTTTTCCTGTCTCCCCCACTTTTAAAAGATAGAAGACTACTTCTGAGGCCACATTTAAAAAAAAAATGAAGATTACCTGAGAAAATTGCTCTACCATTTAAATCTAGAAAATATCCTGAGGTACTGTAACCCTACTTTGCTGCTACTTCAGTACCTCTGAAACACAGATAACTATTTTTTTCCTAGTGTATTAGGAAGCTCGTGTGTTCTGTAACCTGGGACACAAGTCCATAAGGAAACATTTTGCCTTAAATAGGCTGAACCAAGTAAAGCTTTAGTGTTGCCTAGACCTTATCTGCTAGGTCTTGAGTATGCTGAAAAATGGCTTGGCTTCCCTCTTCAGCAGCAGGAGTAGAAAAGGAAGGTTAGGAACTTGGGTGTTTGGTTTGGGGTGGTGGTGGAGTGCTATTTTCTTTGTTTAATAGGATCATTCTCCCCTCTTTAATCTATGCCTTAGTTTAGGATCTGCTTTTACAGGTAATGCTGAGGAACGTGCCGGGTTGGCACTGAACAGCAGCAAAGGGCAAGGGAGAGCATGGGATGAAGTACAAGCTGGTGTATAGTCAAGTGCCTTATTTGATCAGCTGTTCTTTTTTACTTCAGAGAGACCCAAAATCAAGCTTCATGTTGTGATATAGTATCTTTTTTTTTCTTTCTGAAGGCAGTAAGCTTACTGAGAAAAAGGATCAGAAGTACCTTTTTCATCACACTTAATATTACTAATTTAAATGGGCAAAACGTGGAAGTTGTTCTTCATTGTTGCATGGCCGTCTACAAAAAAAAAATATTTTTCAACAATTTCCTTTGGTTTTATTGTAGCTGTTTCCCATGTAAGCTGTTTATCAACAAAAATTTGGAGGACTAGCCCTTCCTTAAACCTGTGTTTATAATTGCCCCAGAGCTGCATGTCGTCTTACCTGGAAGCTGAAAGCTTTTAAGGCTCTTACTCCCTCTTATGGCAAATTGCGGTGCCTCTTTCGCTTTCTGTGTTTGCTTTCGTCTCCTTAGTTATTGATCTCCATTTTATCTTTTTGCTGTTATGCTGGATTAGGCTGAGCAGGTTTTGGGGTTTTTTTTTCGTTTGTTTGTTTGGTTTTTTTGTTTGTTTTTGGTTTTGGGTTTTTTTTGGTGTGCATCCGTCCTAGTGAAAGTGTAGTTTTAATAAAGCTGATCAAATCAAAGGGCCATACCAGACTGGAAATACACTAGACAACAATAAGCTGTTTGGTCAGGTAGAGGGAAAGGAAGGAAAGCTTATCCTTCTCTACTTAAATTTATTTTGTATTTTTAAATATCACAGTTGCTCTTCTGTGATTCGTGTGGAGCGTATTTCCTAATAATTGGCTTGAAGCGATGACTTGAATCTCTCTAAAGCTTGAATAAGAATAGTTTGCTCTCTTGAATTCTTTGTTCCAGAGGTCGGTTGAATAATAGTAACTTATATATGGTACCAAAAAACCCAATACTGTAATGAACTTGATTAGGTGCTTTTGCATAGGGTCATTATTAAGAAATGACTGCTTAAAATCCTGAAATGATACTAATAAAGATTTAATATATTGAAAAATGCAAAAGAACTGTCATTGCAACTTGTACATTAATTATGTGATAGCATGTGGTAATTTTTTATTAGCTGTATGCAACTTTGGCATGTAGAATACAAATAGTGCGAAATAAAGCTGTTTATCATGTGGTTGGGGGGGGGGGGGGGGAAGGGAGTTTGTATGTCTGTGTACATGCCTATGTACAAGGTCAGTTGGAGAGAAAAGATAGCTATCCAGGGTTACCCATGTGGTAAATGAATCTCTGCTACAATATTCGTAAGAGGAGAAAGAAACCAGCAGATCTTTGTGTTCTCATCACGTCACCTTCCTGCTTCAGTAGTAGTTTCAAACATTTATTGGATGTGTTTGTTAAATTATTCAATTACTACTAAGTATTGTTAATTTAATTAAATCTAATCTTTGCTTAACATCAGTTATTTAAATGGGTAAAGACTACTCGTTCTGGGTTCATTGTCCCTGACTATAGTAGCACCATCAGGTATTTACTGCATATGGTGCTGGCTTTCCTGTGTCATGCTGGCAACAGTTTCAGGTGGTGAAAGAGATGCTGGTAGGAGAAATTTAAATTACCCTAGTAAGTTTTCTGGTGTGCTGGTAGGTCTTTTTCTGACAGCCTGAGGAGAATATAAAATCTGAATTGATAGCGCACCCGAGTCAGAGTTCCCTTTTTTTTTATTTGATTTTGATTTGACAAAAAAAATAAAATAATGAAAATGTGATTGGAATGAACAGTTAGCACCATCGGGAGTCAGGCCTTGGTCGAGTATTGCTTCTGTTTGCTTGGCCATCTTTGCGGGTGCTTGGGAATCCGATCTAGCGTGTGTTTGGCAGTTTTGGTAGGGGTGGATGAACCTGTAAACATCAGTCAGAAAGACCGAAGTAGAGCTCTTTTAATTAAGAGCCTTTAATGACTACTTGAACTTGAATGTTAGTAGCCTTAAAAACTTAGGTGCCTATCTTAAATCTGTGAAGTAACTAGAGCCTTCCAGGAATAAGAAATAAAGAAATGTAAAGGAGCGTGTGCGGGTTTGGTGGTCGTGCTCCAGTGGTTTGGTTTTCATTGGTGTGCTGCCACCTAGTGGCAAAGTTTGATATTGCTGCTTTTTTAGAGTGATGCCCACCAAGTATTTTTTTTCTTTCTTTCAAGCTGAAAAATTTAGAATATGATTTTGCAGGTTTCGTCCATTCGCATATAATATTCCAAATTATTATTCGGAGTAATGTGACTGCTTGGACAGTCTGACTGAAATTTCTAGCAGAGAAGAATCAAAACAAAGCTTTTTTTTCATCATTCTGCTCTTCAGTTTAAAACCTCTAGTTTTCTGTCAGTTATTGGAAATACTCTCCAATTCGAAACAACAATATGCAAGCACAAATCCAAACATAAAGATCAAGTATAAAAATGCTGAGATCAGAAAACAATACTTGTCAGATCTGAAAATGTGCAGTGTATTGTAGAAACAAAGTTAATCCTGTTAGATGTTCCTTTTCAGGGTATCTTTTGATGAACAATCGCACGAAAATAATTGGTATATTAAACTAAGGCTTTGACCAGTACTCAAAGTGCTCATAATACTTCACTGTGGTAATCTAAGCAAAAATTGCTTGGTAAGATGAAGGATATTGATGTGGGTAAGGGGACAGTGTTGCAGGTGGAGTGGGAGTGAATGTGGGATGCTGAGGGTGACCTTGTGCAACTCACAGCTGAGGTGTGCCGTCTGCTTTACCTTCTGCTGAGCACTGTGTGTGGACAGCAATGATGGGGTGTGTGTTCAGGAATTACAGAAAAAATGATGCATTGCCCCTGGTTAAGTACTATTGATTATGTTCCACTATTTATTATCAGGTCCTTATAGATCTGAGCTCTAGAAAACTGCTGAACAGTGAAATTATACTTTTTTTCTAAGAACAGAAAGACTTGTTACAGCATTCTTTGGGAGTATGGTTAAAGGTTTGAATTGTAAATGAGACTGTAGCCAAGATGTATCTATGCAGATGAGCAAAGCTACTTTAAGTGCTGTTTAAAGTGATAGTAACTTCAAACCCATGTTAGAAAAGGTAGTCTCCCTTCATAACCCCCCCCCCCCCCGGGAGTTTCCTAGCTGTCCTCTTGCACTAGTGTTCAGCTGATCTTACAGTAGGCCGGTTAGGCTGAATTAGCAAAAATCATTTTTAGTTTTCTGCGCTTTGGGCTCTCTTGGTTAGCCTCTGAACTAGCGTGATAACTGCAGTGGCAGCACAAAGAAAACACTGGGGACTTGTATCTGTAACGGTAGTCCCTCTTTGTCCTTGGCTGTATTGAGGTTGAATATGTCATGTGCTGCTCTGCCCAGTTTGGAAAGGTGACTGAGAATTGGTTTTTTGACCCAAGCAATTACTTTATCATTAAGATCTATCTAAACAGTGTTGTGGTGATAGAATTATTTTGGAAAATTCTGTGTTTGCTTACCGCGCCCGTTACCTTTCTGTTTACCTTAATTCCTTTTAACTATGAAAGCTGAATCTTGAGGTTTTCCCAGCCGCCCCCACCCCAAGTGGAAATGAGGCATCCATGAAGGCTAGGCTTTCTCTGTCAGCATCACAGATAAGAGGAGGAGAGAAAAATATTGATTCCTTTTGTTTTGGTCCACAAAAAAATCCTGCATTAAAACACACTAGCAGTAAAGACTACAATTGTTTATATAAATACATTGAAGCTTCCAGAGATCTCTTTGGCACGGGACATCTTGCATGTTGCTGACTTTACTGCCAGTTCTCTCCCAAGAAGTACTGGCATATCAATATGCCAGTTGTGCTTCTTATTTTGCAAATTAAATAATTAATAATAACCCAAGGTATGATTTTTGTTTGCCTCGGTGAACAACAGCAAGTTTTAACATACTTAAACCATTTACTTCTGAGATGACAGTAGTTGTTCCTGTAAAACATATCCAGCTTGTGATCTATTGGCTTATATTTAATCTTGGTGAAAGAGGATTTCACTTCTGAATTTTTTTTTTCATGTACATCAGGAAATAATTTTGCCTGTGGCCATTTCAACTCTGTTGTTAACCTTTCATGCTGCGTAAATGCTACTGTACCTAGTCATGTGGCATTTTTTGTGGTTAGCAATTTCTGTAGAATTTCATGGAATACTGTGTGGCCTTTTTGTTTTGTATTTCCTTTTTCTTCAGGTGCTTGTGTTAGATACTGAAATAACACGAGAAGTAAATTTAGTGAAATCCAGCGTGGCTTGTATGACGTAAGTTTCACTGGTCCCCCTTAAACAGTTTGAATATTTCCTTTATAAATCAGTTGTGTATCTTGGGGGAACTGGAACCATAGATAGACTTCTTAATGAAAAATACTTACATCCTTAACTCACAAAGCAGTTGGAACTTGTGTCTTTATTCTGTTTAAGGTCAATGTGTCAAAGCTGCGTGTTACCTTAATTCTGCCATTTGCTAGCTTGGTTTAACCCCAGTGGGCAGCTCAGCCTCATGGAGCCACTCGCCTGCTCCCCCACAGCAGGACAGGGGAGAGAATCAGGTAAAAATAAGAAAACTCGGGGGTTGAGATAACGGTGGTTTAACAAGTAAAGCCAGAACTGTGCGTGCAAGCAAAGCAAAGAATTAATTTGCTGCTTCAACCATCTCCAGGAGAGCAGGGCTGCATCATACGTGACAGTTATTTGGGAAGAAAGATGCCATCACTCCAAACATTCCCCCCTTCCTCCTCCCTTCCCCAGCTTTTGTCACTGAGCATGACGTCGTATAGTCTGGGATCTCCCTTTGGTCAGTGGGGTCAGCTGTCCCAGCTCGGTCCCCTCCAGCTTCTTTCCTGTCAGCAGTGGGAAGCAGAAAAGGCCTTGGTGCTGTGTAACCGCTGTCAGCGATAATGAAAACTTCCCTGTGTTATCAGTACTGTTTTCATCACAAATCCGAGACATAGCACCATCTAAGCTACTGAGAAGAAAATTAACTCTATTCCAGCCAGTACCAGTACACTCAGTAACTTGAGCTAGTCTTCCGTATGCAGTATTTCTGTTCTTTGCATGTTTGGAAAAAGGAAATTATGATACCTAGGTACCTTGGCATGTAAATAAAATGGATAAACAAAAAAAATGGGAAACTGGTCAGGAGGTGACGCCTGTAAATTTAACTTTTATACCATGAAAGCAAATTGTATGAGATAGTCTGGTTTGTGAGGGTACTTTTTTGTTGGCTACATTTATTTTGATAATGTTTTTTCATGGCCTTATACAATCCAGAAACTGTTGTAGGCCTTGAGTTGAGACAGCAGGTGATCGGTGGTGGAAGTTTTTTAAGAGAACACAAGTAGAATTCCATTACTGCTTTAGTACTTTGGTTGTATTTGGCTTTATACCTGAAGTTGCATTCACAGTTAGGAATCTGAAGAAAAAAAAAAAAGTCATATAAGAAATCACAATCTCATGTGCCTCGGTTTTGGACTAAACATGATTGTTTCAATTGAAATGACACATTTTATTCATTTTTACTTGGGGTCTGTTTTCCTGTTCAATCATGTCAGTGAATCTTGAGTCTGCTGTTGCCTTCCAGTTTAGGCTCTGGTTCAGCTACTTCATTATTTTTCCCCTAGCATGGGAAAATAGATCAGGACTATTCTGAAACTACAAAACGAGCGTTAGTGTCAAGCCCTTCCCTCGGGGAGATTATCGTATGCTAGTGTTGCTAGCGTGACGTTTATGGATTCTCTGAACAAAGTAGTTTGTATTGGCAAAAGTCTATTTTGGATTTTGCTTGCATAACTACTTTAGTGCTATAAAGCCACTGTCCTTTGCAGCTTGCATAGGTTTGCTGGAAAACTATTTAGTATAGATCTTCGCCGAAGAACCAGCTGCTTGCTGTTGAGGAGTGCAAAACACTTTGAAGCTGTTCTGGTAGTTATTGTTGATTTCTCTTGGTAAGCTGAAGCCCTTGCAGAGGCAGGGATATGTAAACCTGGCGTAGTGAAAAAAATCGTAAGACCTTAGAGAAGATGTAAACGTCATCTTTTCCATATCTATTTATTGAGGGAGAACTAGTATATGTAGCCCATTCTGGATTTTGGAAAAGTGTTGAAGTTTTTGATGCTTGACTTCAAAAGTAAATTTACCTGAGAAGCGAGTGTACGTAATTTCAGACTCTTAACAATGACTGCTGAATTTAGCTGAAGAAGCCAATTCTAATCAACATGCTGCATGTTCATAATTTCTAATTTTTACTTTTTTAAAATTGTACTGCTTCTGTATCGAAGTAGACTTGTACCCTGAAAGAAGCAGCACCTGTGGGGCTTTTTTTTGTGTTGCTACCGCCAGGTTAGAAAACTGGAGACTTTTCTCACTCAGCGTGGTCTTACCCTGTTCCTTGTACATCTGTAGTGCAGACTGACGTAGAAACTAACAGCAGTGATACTTACTGCCAATAACAAAAAGATGCATTGGTTATATTATTTCTGTTTGAAAGCACCTGGTTCTGGGAGCAGTAATAGTGATATAGGACATTTTGGATGTCCTATATCCATAGGACAATTTTGATAGAACTTTGCATTCTAAAAGTTCGTGGTAGTCTGATAGATGACTTGATGAGGAGGGGGGGAGATGTCATGAATAGTAGTTTCAGTTGCTGGAAAGTTTTGCTTCAGTGGTGTGGTAAGACCTTTCTTGCTTTTAGTGTAATCCTTTATGCATTTCCACCCCCTAACCATGTGACTTTCAAAATCAAACCCCATAGCTATGATTTTGCTCCGGTAGCAGTCACTTGGGTTTTGCAGCCCTGCCGGGGCTGTGGGCAGCCCGCGGTGGTGCCCCAGTGACTGGGATGCTGCTGGGAAGCGCCATGGACAGGGCCTGGGTTCAGCTGCTGGGGGCACTTCGGGCAGGGGCTGTTGTGGGGCATCTCCCTCATGGTCTTCAGCAAGACCCTTCAACCACAGAGCTTAACCTTAGTGCCTTTGGTCGCCAAGTGTTGCTTGTGGGCATTCCTGACTATATACTTGCAGCATTTGCAGCAAAATTACAAGAACTGGCGCTGGTTTTTGGAAGACCGCTTTTGCAAGGTAGGCATTCCCGTTGAAACGAGCATGGACGTTAGGTGGTTCCACCGTACTCTTGTGTTGTCTGAATGTTTCTGTAGCCGCTGTGATTTGCGCAGAGGTGTTTGGTTCCTGATACTTGTATATGGTTAGGATGATGACATCTCTTTCAGGTTTTCAAGGTAAATTTTATTCAGGTGAAATTCTTGACATATAGTTGAACTCATGCTTGGCATCAGGAGAGAAATGGCACGCAGAACTCTTTCAGATCTTGATTGGAACAAGCCCCCCAAGCTGTTCAGTTTATGTACCTGTTTATTATGGGCTGTGGCTGATACTTTCAAAAGCCTCCTCTCTATATATAGAATTATATATCTATTAATAAGATATTTGTAACAGACAAAGCTATAAAAACATTCTATATATATGAGGAGGTGTACCTTGTTAAATCTCTTTATATCTGCTTGCCCCAGAGAGTTGTGAATTTTGGATATAAAGTTGGGCCTAGTAACCTAATGATTAAGCATTAGGATTTGTATTGGTGCTATGGAGTTTTTTTCTTGTTTGGTTGCATTTTTTTTTGTCCTGGCCCCCTTATAAACCTTAATTGTCACTGAGAGGCTGTACAACTGCTTTTTACTGCTAAAATTCAAGGTAAACTGCTTGCCAAGTATGGATAAAATCTGTATCGATACCTACTTGAATATAGATGAAGTTCCTAACATGCAGTTGAGTCAATTTCCAGGTGAAAGCTAGCTTGAGTGACATGGTTTTTTTTCTTCTGCAATCTGAACCACTTTGTTGATATTTAAGCAAACAAACAAAAAGAGGTACTGACCTTAAAACAAACTAAACCAAACCACAAAAAAATAGAACCAGGAAAAAACTCTACACTCAAAGATGCTTCAGTTTATTGATTCAGAAGTGAAATTCGATTAAGAAACAGGTATCCTTTAGTAGGGAACATACTGAGATTTGCAGAACCTGTCTATGCCTCCTCCCACCAGTCTCTGCAGTCAGCTTTTGCATGCTGATTTGGTACTGTACTGTGACCAGTGGGGTTTCATTTGTAAGACACTTTCTACCTTTCTGAGGGGTATGCTTTAAGTTGATCCTCACAGGGAGAAAGGTGGCTGTATTTCCACTGTTTTCCAGTAGTAAAACTTCGTAGCATTGTTGAAGTGCCCCAAAGAACCTGACTTTCTCTCATTTTCCCCGAGGAGTTCCATTGATCTCTTTCCCTGTGTTGTCAAGTGAATGTTATACCTCTGTAGTTATCCTGTTAAATCTCCCTAGTTAAATGTAATAATCAAGTGGGTTCTGGTTTGTATTGCTGATACGAGTTGAATTTTTACAATTTTGAAGAGCTGCAGCTTCTCTTAGTTCCTCAATCTCATGTGTTAGGAATCTGGAGGCCAGGCTGCTTTGTGGTGTAGATGTCTCCCATAATTTGGCAGGAGTTGGAGCCTGTGTGAAGCTTCAGGTTGCAGACCTGTCTCCTCATCTGATCTTTCCCAGTTTTATGTGTGTGTTGGGGTTTTTTCCTCACCTGACATGCTCGGGACAGAAATCAAACTGGAACAGTTTAAGTGCAAATCAGACTATTGGGGGAAAGTGTCTTGACTTCCAGCGTGGTAGGGAGAAGTGCTGATTTCTGTCTCTCCTCCTTATGTCTGTCCGCAGGATGGAGTGGCTGTAAAGAGAAATTGTCAATAGTGGTTTAATTAGGAAAGTGAAAGCCATGGTTGCTGATATACCTTGTTTTTCGCTCTTGTGTAAATACGAAGGTGATGCACATCCTTATTTAGAAGTACCGTGCCAGCTAAAATATTTCCCAAACCTGCATGTATTGAGGGATGAGTAATTAGTTTTTGGACAGAGCTTACTACTCCACCTTTTACAGGTTATGGGAATTGATTATGGCTGGAAATTGTTCTTTTGGTTATTTTTTTCTTTAAATTATTCAGAAAACTGGGTTGCCAGACAGCTACAAGCTATCTGAAAACATTTGTAGAATACAAATAAGAGACTTGAACTCAAGGAAGTTTGGACTGATTTTGACAGCCCAATAGTAATAAAACCACAAAACGTAAATCCATTATTAGTGTGTAATGGGTACCAGAACGGTGCACGTTTCTCTGACCTTTTAAAATTTCATGGACCAGCTACAAAACAGTGTGGTGCTATTAAATGATTAAATTGCTGTAAGTGTGGGTTGAATGAAGTGTTGATGAAGGTACAATTTGTTTTACCTCTTATTTTAGTAATAGCTGATGTTTTGGTTTTATTTCTACACACTTCACGCACCCCTTAACTGATTCCGGCACCTGATGCAAAAAATCTGAGTCTGAAGTTTGGCTGAGTTAAAAAGCTGGATGCTTACGGCGTTATGGTCTACTGTTTCTGCGGATGTTGCTAGCAGCTCTTTAGTATCTATGTGTGGAGCAAAATAAGCTTTAGTTTTCAGTGTGTTGCATCGGATTTTTTCCCAAGTGTGTACCTCCAAGATGACCTAATTATAATCTTTTATAAATGAGAATAGGTGTGATATTTCCCTTGTTGTTGACCAGATGGTGGTAGTAATGTCTGAAAAATACACTCTCTTCCACAGTGAATGGAATTTACCAGCTGCTGCTTTTTGGCTGGGGTGGGAGGGCATGTGTTGGGAAAATATGCTGACTGGCAGTTTGCTTGTTCTATCTCTGTTAAAGCCAGGAGCCCTGTGGGACAAGGAGTTGATGGGATGCTTCTCTGACATTGAAAGTGAATCTTTTTGTTCTTCTTGATTTGTTTTTCACGCTATGTGAATTCCGCTTCAAAAGAAATGTGAAACAAAGCTTGTATTAAATAAATACTTGAGAATCTTTTACCCTTCCCTTAGGCATGGAAAAGAGATGAGGTAAAGGCGCTTTTTTCCTTGCATTTGTTTTTAATAGTTTTATTTCACAAAAAACACAGTGGCTCACAGATTTGCCAAAATAGTATTTAAATACTGTGCTCAGGAATGCTATAAATACTTCAGAAAACAACATTCAAGTGTTCATTTTTACAAGATCAAGAAATTCGAAGCAGCACCTCTAAAGATATGACACAATGGAGCTTCTTTTCATTTTTAAGAACTAACAATATCCTTTAAGTGGCTTTGTCTTGCATATTCAGGTAAAGATAAATATTTTAAAAGAATGAGGTTTTCCCCCTGCATGTTAATATTTCATGGATATCATAATTAAATTAGCTCTACAGTATTTTAGAAAAGTCTAATACCCCTAACAAATAAGCATTATAGGCCTATTATATTGCTGTTACTCTTTTATTTTTCACTGTTGAGGACTTCATAGTTTTATTTAGCAAGGTGTATTTTGTCAGTTTATCAGTTTGAGATATATGATGTGTGACTTTTTACATAGATTGCCACAGACTTTTTCCTTGGTGTGTGGGTGTTTTGGGAAGTGTTTTTTGTTCTCCTGTCTCAGTCAAGAAAGAAGAAAGAGCAGAACTTTTTTTCATATATCCTAGACAGCCTGTTGGGAAAAGTGAAAGGTAGCACACTTCTATTCCAGAATGAGAATCTGGGAGGAACCTTGCCTTTGCCCTTTGTTCTCTATGGTACAACAGTGCTAAATAAAGCTTATTGCTATTTTGCCAGAAGTTGAACTGGAAATGGTGAATTTTCTTAATATTCTTATGTAATCATGTGTATAACTGTGAAGGCTTTCATGGACTTCAAAGAGTAAAGGGCTTCTGTGTAGCCCCAGAAAATTGTTCAGAGCTAGTTTCTGTCATCTGTGGAATAACATTTCCAAATGTTCATTCCGTGTATGACATTTGTCCTGTTTTTCTTCCTGGTCTGTCTGTTCTGCAAGGAGTTTCAGGCTCTGTGGTTGCTTCTCTGCAGTTTGGATGGACTGAAGCTGGAGAGAGGTACCTTTTCTTTCTGTTTCATGGTTCAGTGTTTGGGGGACACACCCCACTGCTCATCCAAAATGAATGCTGAATAGTTTTTTATTAAGAGAAAATTAGCAGTAGATCAGATAATGTCCCATACATTTCTAAAAAGGACAACATGACACTTAACAACAACAAAAAAAAAGTGTTCAGAGTTTTAAAAACGGAGAGAAAAACAAAACTAAGGATGAGTAAGTAGCTAAAAAAAAAAAATAATGACCATGAGGTGTCAGTGTATATCCAAGAAGGAACTTGGGAGATCAGCACTTGATTCTGAAAAGATAATTAGTTGCCTTTATTGCCTGGAGTGTGAAATTGTTTGTGGGAGAGAAGGCAACAACAGCTGGGTCAAGACTCCAAAAACATCTATCTGTGTAACTTAAAGGTTGCATTTTCATAATTGTGTGGTGTTTTTAAACAAGGTAAGTTCATTGATGGGTTTCTAGATTTTACTATGGTTTGCAAAATTTGAGTTCAGTGATCTTCTCTCTTGATTGTCATACATTTTGAGTAGGCTGGTTGCATTGGCAGTTTTCTGGGGAAGACTTTGCACAGCTTGGTACATAAGATGTAAACAAATAGGAATATTCTAAAGAAAATTCTTGACTTTTTGTTACTAAATGTTGGAGTATTACTAACGTATTCATAAAACTCCATATACTTATATTTTATAGAGACCTGGGTTTTGACTTATTATAATGCTTTTATAAAGTAGAAGTTACCTTGCCAAAAAGCAGTAGACAACAATTGAATACAAGAAGTTTTGTGGCCTCATTTCTGCAAAAACTTGAGTAAATACTTTACCTTTTCATTACCCTTGTGTTCTTTGAATGAGATTTGGTTATTTGTAGATTTGAAGATGCCTAAGTATGTGGATTTTTAGAGGCAAGGGTATGTGGAAGTTAATTTCCCTAATGTTGTAAATGATTTACTGCTCACATGTATTATGTATTCTGTTTTGATACCATCTTTTTCGATTCTATTTTGTAAGTACTTCTCTTAAAGCATTTTGCTGGCTTTTAGGAATGCTAGAATTCACAAGTTCTCCTCTAGGTGTCTGTCGTGGTTTAACCAAGCACACCACCACTTGCTCACTCACCCCCTTGCCCAAAGGGGATGGGGAGGAGAATTGGAAAGGAATGTAAAACTCGAGTGTTGAGATAAGAACAATTTAATAAGTAAAGCAAAAGCCATGCATGCAAACAAAGCAAAACAAGGAATTCATTCACTACTGCCCATGGGCAGGCAGGTGTTCGGCCATCCCCAGGACAGCCGGGCTCCAGCACACCTAACGGTTACTCAGGAAGACAAACGCCATAATGCCAAATGTCCCCCCTTCCTCCTTCTTCCCCCAGTTTATGTACTCAGCGTGATGCCATATGGTACGGAATATCCCTTTGGCTGGTTCGGGTCAGCTGCCCTGGCTGCGTCCCCTCCCCATTTCCCGTGTCCCTCCAGCCCTCTCGCTGGCAGGGCCCAGGGAACTGAAAAGTCCTTGATTTGGTATAAACATCCCCCAGCAGCAACCAAACCCATCCGTGTGCTGTCGGCGCTGCTCTCACACCAGCGCCAAAACACGCCCTGCACCAGCTACTAAGAAGAAAACTAACTCTGTCCCAGCTGAAACCAGGACAGTATCCACCTCTTATTCCATACCATTTATGTCATGCCACGCTTTCCAGTGCAACCTCATTAATCACAACCCCTCTTCCCATCATTTGATATAATACACAGACATCATTGCCCTAGCCTATGGACCACCCCTGTAAAAATGTCCACAGATGTCCACAAAATGTCCATTGAGTTCATTTAGTCCATGAACACGATCTCTTATGGTGGTCACCCAGGAGAAGAGAGGTTGTGTGTTGTATAGGGTTATCGGGCATCAAAGCCAGCTCAGGTTGGGTCACTGCTGCACCGGCATTGCTTCTTGTAAGGCTTGTCCTCCAGTGGTTCCTGCTGTAGTTATTCATATAACATGAAACTCAGATCACGGGTTACAACAATTTAAAGGTATACCCATTACAGTCTCCACCCCTGGTCCCTTTGGACCAGCCCATAGGGTTTAATAGTGCAGTGAACTCTGCTCTTACCCCTGGTCCGGCTTGGACTTACCCAGAGACTGCAGTCCCTCAGGGTTGTACCTGCTCCTAGTGGAGCCTCAGCTACGAGCCACGATCTCTCCAGGGCATACCTGCTGTGGCATAGACTCATCCACAGCCACAGCACTTCAGGATGCACCTGTTCCAGCATGGCCTTATCCATGAGCCATGACCATAGACCTGCTCCAATGTGGCCTTACCCACAGCCACAGTTCCTTCAGAAGTAAATCTGCTCCCGCATGGCCTTATCCCTGGCCACAATCCCTCCAGGGTTGTACCTGCTCTGTCGTGGGCTTATCCATGACCACGTGCTTTGAGGTGCTGCAGCATGACCTTATGCACAACCACTGATGCTTCAAGCTGTACCTGCTGCAGCATAGACTTACCCACAGCCACAGATGCTTCAAGGTGTACCTTCTCCAGCATGGACTTGTCCTTGAGCCACAATTCCTTCAGAGGCATACCTGCTGCAGCACAGACATAACCATGGCCGTAGATGCTCTGAGATATACCTGTTTGGACATGGATTTATTCATGGCCACAGGTGCTTTGGGGTGTCCAGCTCCCACGTGGACTCATCCACAGGTCACACAGTCCCTTTGACTTAAGTTCACACTGGAGTTCCAGCCTCTCCAGTACAGCAGCGATGCCCTGGCCACCTGCCAGTCCAGGTGCATTGCCATTGCTGTTAC
Source organism: Falco biarmicus (assembly GCF_023638135.1). Taxonomy (NCBI): domain Eukaryota; kingdom Metazoa; phylum Chordata; class Aves; order Falconiformes; family Falconidae; genus Falco; species Falco biarmicus. Next base: position 4,891,702 of record NC_079291.1, on the reverse strand, counting down.
CAAAATGTTCCAGGGCACGGCAGTGAGATGATAAGCAGTGCAGTGGTACAGCAGGCAGCGAAAGCAAGGAGGAGCCACTAATGAGCACTAGAGTCTAATTTACAGTGAGGCAAGCAAGCCCCATGGTAAGCACAGAAGCCTGGCCCTTAATAGCTAAACAGCAATAACAGGTATAAATTTGTTCTAGCACATTCTGATCAAATCTGTTGTTATCTTGAACCCTTCGAGCCCCACGTTGGACATCAAAAATGACTGCTGTGGTTTAACCCTGGCTGGCAACTAAGCCCCACGCAGCCGCTTGCCCACTCCCCTTCACCCAGAGGGATGGGGAGGAGAATTGGAAAGGAATGTAAAACTCGAGTGTTGAGATAAGAACAATTTAATAAGTAAAGCAGAAGCCGTGCACGCAAGCAAAGCAATACAAGGAACTCATTCACCACTGTCCATGGGCAGGCGGGTGTCCAGCCAATCCCCAGGAAAGCCGAGCTCCATCACGCGCAGCGGTTACTTGGGAAGCCAAACGCCATAATGCCAAATGTCCCCCCTTCCTCCTTCTTCCCCCAGTTTATGTACTCGGCGTGATGCCATATGGTACGGAATATCCCTTTGGCTGGTTCGGGTCAGCTGCCCTGGCTGTGTCCCCTCCCCATCTCCCGTGTCCCTCCAGCCCTCTCGCTGGCAGGGCCCAGGGAACTGAAAAGTCCTTGATTCGGTATAAACATCCCCCAGCAACAACCAAACCCATCCGTGTGCTGTCGGTGCTGCTCTCACACCAGCGCCAAAACACAGCCCTGCACCAGCTACTGGGAAGAAAACTCTTATCCCAGCTGAAACAGGGACAGTGTCATCTTAATAGAATCTTCTATCACTGATAGATATCTTCTATCACTGTGATATCTTCTGTCACATCTTCTATCACTGATAGAAGCCAGCGTTAGGAAGATTTTGGAAGAAGTGAACCCCAAAATAGTCCCTATTTGAAAAAAACCAAGCCACAAGTTTGACTTGTAAATCACGTATGGATGATTTTGTAAAGTTGTAACTACCTTGTTGTGCTTGCATGGTAATACACAAATTGTTCACACGTGGATTCTGAATGCATAATTGTTTTTGTGTGCGTTTTTTAAAATCTGGACCCTAAAATTCTCCAGCCCCTTCTTACTGCAACATGCTGTATAAATATTGTTAATATTGTAGAGGCAGTTTGATTAACATAATTGTGACATTTCTGTCTGTGTTGTGAAATAATTTTTTTTTCAAAGAAACTTGGTGTGAGTAATAAATATAATGAATCATTGAAGAAGAACTTGAGTTCTTCACGTAAGTAAGTTTTTGTGTAATGGAAAGAATTTCATGAGTGATACACTTGGTTGTAATAGTGTCAAAGTCTGGAAAAGTTTAGGTGTCAAGAAGGCCGGTTTGAGGTATTTTAAGGAAAATACAAGGAATGAAGTAGTTCTGATACATCTATGATGAAGGGAGCTCAGCTTACGGGTGTGGTTTTGCAAAGCAATTGCAACTTTTTCTGTCACAGCGAACAGTTTGAGTGCTCCCACTGCTTCTGTGTCAGTTGTCAGCCCATGGTGAGCTGACTCCAGTAATTCACCAGCAAAAGACCTGAATGAGAGCAGCTGAATCACACAGGTGCCTGTGCTGGCTCAGGAAAGGGATGTGAATGTGAAGGATCATGTGGGGAAGGAAGGAGTGAAGAGTGTCTCCGACGGTCAGCAGTTAAAACCAGACTCATCCACTTCCTCAGATGTCACTTCAAAAAAAACCCCAACCAACACCCAAACCCCCAAACAAACAAGTTTCTAGGCTGGTAAAACTTGAATTAGTGTTCTAAATTAATACTTTGCTATATTTTGTGAAATTTAATTCAGTAATTGACTGCTCAGCTTTTTAATCTTCTAAATAACAGAATTAAGAAATTGATAGGAAAAGTAACTTCTAAGAATAGAAGTTGCTTACGTGCTCTTATCCTGAAGGGATGTGTAAGAGCCCTGGTGGGAGTCAAGGGGAATACTCTTTGTAAGGTTTGAAGCAGCCTGGTAAGATTCTTGACTTTTCCCGTGTTTCTCCTTGGTCAGTTTTTCGGAAAAGTCATCCATGTTGGAGTTGCAGAAGATGAGCACTTTCATCCCATAATAGTGTGCGTGTGTGTGTACGTGGCTATTTTCCAGAGTGTTTCCAGTTGCTAGAAGGGAGCTCTTTCTTGGACACAAGGGCAGTGTAAGGGGTTCCTAAAAACTTCCAGGAAACTTACCTTCCCCCAGACAGCAAATTCTGATATCGAGGCAGCTATTGACCCGCGCTGTTTTAAGAGAATCAGAGTACTTCATATACAGTGATGTTGAGTGTTTACATACTGAAGAGAGATAAAATACATAATGTGGTGGTATCCATAGCAACTAGAATTCATTTTGCTCACTTGCATATAGTATTTTGTGTCCCTGGTATGTATGGAAACAAAATCCCACATATGAGCAGGCTGGCTGAACTGTGGCTTCTGTGGTTGCAGTCTATTCATATCTACAAAAAACTGTATTAAAAGTATTGCGCTGCTAGGAATGTTGTATGCATCTTTAGCATTATACTAGTTAAATACTTAGCATTTTGTTTCAACTCGTAACTCATCTGCAAGCGAGAATCTAATTTCAAAAATCTTTAAAATAAAACTTCTAAATCTTCTAAGGAAAATTAATCAATGTAATCAGGATCAGCCCCTGCCAAACCCCATCCTGGGGAAGAAAACATCACCACCAAACTCCCCAGCCCCCACAACAACACTTTTCCTTGGGTGGGACAGGGAGCGGGGAGCCTGGGCTTAGGCAGATTGTACCATCACATGACTAATGAGTAGGAAAATCTGAACAGAAACTTCTAAAGGCAACAATTTTGGTGTTTTGTTTTGTTTTTTCTGAAGGCTGAGACTTTTGGAGCTATTTTAGTATTTCAGCCTCTTCCTCCCTCCAGTATTACTGCCTTCCAAAACTTGGTCTACTAGGAGAGTTTCAGTAACAACAAAAATGGAGACTAGGTGTTCTGAAGGAGTAGATTTTATTGTCCCTTTTCTTGTTGACAAAGGCAGATCTATGTTTTGGACAGCAGAAATCATGTGGTCTTCTGAGAAAATATTTGCTGCTATCGCTCTGTTGTTCTGGTGTTTCCTCATGATAATGCTTCTTTAGTTCTTTTATTTTTATCAGCACGTTATGCTTATGAGTGAATAGCAGACAGACATCCAAAGCTAGTTTAACTTTCCTTCCCAAAGATGGCCAGACTTGGGAAGTGTTTAGATAGGAATTGCTTCCATGCAAAGTGCCCTTTTGGTAGGGCAAAAGCAGTTTATATATTATATAAATATATATACTCCTGCTTAGGTGTGTTTTCCTTCCTTGGTCCTACCCTTGCTGCTTGCTCTCATGGTCATTTAATCAACAGAGGCCAACGGGTGCTGTGTAACACTTTTTTGGATGTGTTGCTGTGCTCCATTCTTAGCTTTTCACAGGGTATTCATTATTCCTCACTCTTAATTGGTTATATCTTGTTGCCCCTGTGGCTGGATTAACATTTTGTTAGTACTGGCTCTTGAAATCACACAGTTGTGTGAGTCCAAACAAAACATAGGCTAAGATGAAACCCTGGTAATACAGCTGAAACAAGACAGGTAATGGACTTACTTTAGCAAAATTTTCAAGCTGATTTTTGCAAATACAGCTAAAATCAAACTTAAATGGGCATAATTATCAGTTGGGAGTTGGTGGGCTTTCTGACTTTGGCCTACAGAGATAAGACCCACTGAGCTTCTTGGGTTTTGTGTTTCTTTTGTCCTCCCCAAACAAAAAAAACCCAAAAAAACCCCAACAAACAAAACCTAAACCCTTCCCCTTTTATTCTTTCTTTAATAGTCAAATGGGTTTTGTTGAAAGCAGATCAGTCTTGTTTATTTTCTTGAATAGTCAACAGCTTATTTTCTTCAATAGTCTACAGCAATTTGTTACTTGAGAAAAGCAGCAGATTCTGGAAATAGGATGTCCTAAGCTGTTGTGAGTCATCACTGAAGGTTTTAAATAGTTGAATGTGATGTTTGTTTCCTCCCTTCCATGGCTCAAAATGGTATGACTCATTTTTTTAGTGTTTCCCAGATAACAGTCTGAGTGGAAGCAGTATGCGTTTCTGACTCAAGTTCCTAAATGTTGGTGGAGCACTCCCATACGGCCAAAACCAGCAGCGGTTGGGAATTCCATAGGAATTTCAGACAAACATAAAAAAGCAAACATTTCGTAACCATGGCAACTTACCCACGAGGATTCATGTGGTTGGTGACATAAAACTGTGAAAGCCCTCTGCTGACTGGTATAAGTCACTTGGCTTTTCTGCCTAAATTCTGTAAGTGATGTAGGATAAAAATTCGGTCATGAGAATCACTTTTCAGGATTGTGGAAGGTCTCGTAGAACACTAAGATTTGTGTTATATTTTTATGTGGCTACCTGTTACCGTTTTTTTTATCTGCTAAAATGAAAACGCCTGGTATGAACCCGAATTTCTTCTGTAGTTTCATATGCTCTTGGTCAAATTCAGGTCTGTTTTGGTCTTTCTGCATAACTTGGAGCACAACTCAAAGGTGATGCATACTCCAGTGTAACTGAAACAGTGCTGAGAAAAATTAGGTAACTGATGAATAGGGAGGAGAGAAGGGAAAAAGGAGGAGAATGGCACATTTGTGCTAAAGAATGGTTTTGGGAGGAATAACCTTGATGTGACTTGGAAAGAAGTAACTGATCTGTCTGTCATCCCGAGCTCATCAAACATGCTGCAATGACAGCTTTTATGTCTCATTTAGAGTGGAGCTAGTGATAGAATCAGTTTGGTCACTTGTCACAGGCAGCAGAGCAACTCTCGTTTCTAGAAATCTACCTGACTACTATTTGCTTCTTCAGAAGCTCAACAATATGGCAGTCCAGCAGAGTTTTAATGAGGAAATGATAAACTTTATTCCAAGTTTCTTGGCTCCAGTTAGAATTCCCTAATTTTCCATCTCAACACCAGCACTGTCCAGTGCTGAATCTGGGTGTGTTGCGTTGTGCTGCCTTCCCTTTAAGGAGGTTTCCAGCCTTCAGCAAAAGAAACAAAAGTTAGGAAAAAAGCAAAGTGAGGATAAATGTTATTGTCTTGTAGTCCATACAGCTAAATGAGCCCCACTGGGGAAGCTGCCTGGCCCTACAGACCAAACCCAAATGTAATGCGTTCCTAATCATCTGCTGGAAAACCAGCAGTTTGTTTAAAAAAAACACCACCACCAAACTAAAAGAGCATCCGAATCCGGGGAAGTTGAAACCTGTTCTTTTCCCACATAACAATGAAAGATCACACTCAGGTTTGTTGGTTTTGAGGGTTTTTTTGATGAAGCAGCTGGTAGGTGAGAATTGCTTCTTTTCCTTAGGATACAGGCGTAGGGAATTGGTTTCTGTGCATCAGAATGAGGAGCTGTGCAGTCTGTTATGCCATACTTCAGAAACCCCCAAGGAGACCTACTGATATTCAAGGATATGCAGCCTCTGAGAGGCCTGTGGTGGGCTTGTGCATTATGGCATCTGTCCTTGAAGCCCAGACCATCCACTGCATTTGCAAGCCCTGGAGTACCTACTGAACAGGGAGAAGCAAGCCTTTTGTTTGGTGAAAATAAGATGATGTTATGTTGACCTTTTGTGATGTCGTTAGGTTCTTCTGTAATAAGTGATGAGCTTGATTCTGTTTTCTGTGCAGAAGCAGTATCGCAGGAAGAAGTGTTCAAGGGGGAAATACATAAAATCAGCAGTTCCTGTGCTCATCTTTAGAGCGTGACTCTGTATCAGTAGAAAACCAGATTAAAGGAGATGTACTAACTCTTCTTGGTATATGCATGCACCCATATGCCCAAAGGAAATCTTAGTTGTTTTACCAGCTGCCCTAATAAAATTTAGTAGGATCATGTTTTTAATTAATTCATAAGAGTGTGTGCACTATTGGTATAAACACTTTCAAAGCAACGTGATAGATGATACAAAACTAAGATTAGGAGTTCTGCAGTCATTCATTTGCTCCAGCTAAGTTACCTTCATCTGTTTCTTCTCCTTGGAAAGACGTAACAGCATCGCTTCCTGAAGCGTCAGGCTGTCAGCGCCAGCTGTGACAGTGGGTTGATGTCTTCCAGTGTCTCTGCGTGGTTATTTTTGCTCTGCTATTGTTGCGTTCCTGTCCAGTCTCACCTCCCAGCAACTGGCTGGGTAGTGCTGGGAGAGGACAGTTGATATGTGGAAGAGCAAACAGGGGCTGCTGAGACCGAGCTTTTGATTTTTGTTTCCTTCAGCTCTGCTTTTAGAGCTGGTGTGCACAGCTGAAATTGCTGCCTTCAGTAATTATCCCTGGACGGATACTGTGGCTATTGTTGTAATTGATGCTGTTTTCAGCGCCAGAAAACAAAACTGACTGTGGACATGGTCTGAGCTGGAAGGAACTGGGGAGGCCAGAAGTATTGCTGCTATCAGTGGCTTTTCTGCCTTTGCTCTGCCAACAGGTGAAAATACATGTAACCAATCTGTGGGCTGTGCTTTTCATATTAAACCCCCTTTCTTTTAAAAGCTGTCATCCTTGCAAAAAAATCGTAACTATACAGCTAATACTTACGGGTTTGTGTGGGTTTAACAAAAGCTGAAGTGTTTTGCCTGCTTCTCTCTGTGACTGAGCTGATATATTGAGATCTCTCCTCCGTTTTCCCACAGAGGTCGTTGTATTCTGTCACTTAACTTCTCCCCAAAAGAAAAGTTGCTTTAAACCCAGCCTGTTTTCTGTCAGAAACCCACACCACACTACCTAAAGTAGTCTGTCCACATCTATTTATCTGTCTTCGTGTATGCAGACTTACCTTAACTCTCCATAACACCATATGTGGATGGATGCATCTTTTTGTGGTCTCCCCTGAAACAGGAATTGTTTTTTCTAGTTAATTTCATAAGACTGACAATGCCACTGTCAGACTTGTATCGTTGTTTTTTAGGAAAGCTGTTAGGTGTAATAGCTGTCTTCCATTTTGGTCAAAAGACAGGGAGGTGGCTGCTGTTAGATGCAGCTGATGAATCAATAAGAGCCTCCAGCCAGACCACATATATTTTTTATAATAAAGTACCTTGAGAATCTGAAGTCAGACAGACTGGAGGACTTTTCTTATGTACTGTTTGTTAGTGTAAGAACGGCTTGTTGATTTTGATTACAGGCTTGTACGCTAAAAGAACACAAAAAGAAGACTCCTGCCAGTGAAGTTAAATCTGGTCTTAGTAAAAAGGGAGGTGTCGTGGGTGACATTCTAGCTAGAAGATCGTGAGGGAAGATACTGTTCCCTCAGATTTCCACTTTCTTTGAAGAAAAATAGGACTCTGCTTTTCTGGTTTTTAGGAATGTCTGTGCTCAGTTCTGATTTTTTTTTTTTTTTTTTTGATTGCTAAACTATATTTTGGGTATCAGAGAAGTTTTTTTTAAAGGTAATGATTTATCTTGTACTATGGTGGTTGTGAGGTGCTTCAACTGAGATTTTCTCTATCGTGATATTGTTCAGATGCATAAAATGTCCAAGAAGTGTTAAAGAAAAAAATTGCTTAGTAGACTTAAAACTTGTAAGACACTTTATTGCTTTTTGATCAGGTGATACTTCTGAAGTAGTTTTAAAAGGTTAAAATTCGACTAAGTATACAAATTAAGTTTACATCTCAGTCACAAATAGACATTTTGCATGATTGATTTTTCTCATGCTGCTCCAATAGAGAAAAGTTAGAATGAATGCTGGACTATTTTTCATAGTCTCGTGTGTCTCAATTTTTGTTGAGGTGACTATTCAGTTACTGGATTTTATTAACGGCAAAGCCTTAATTCAAAGAAAATACATGACTACATAAAACAGGTCTGTAGGTTAATAGAGGCTGTATTACTTGCATGAGAAAAAGAAGTAACTGCCTGTGGTATCCAGGAGGTGCAAGTGAGGCTATTTTTTTTTTGTCCTTGGAAGCAGAAATGTGGAGTCTGGTGGTTAAAACTACTCTCCTTTTCTGTATCCCAGCTGTGCGTATGCTTGGGAATAAGCAGAGCAAAATTAGGAAGAAAGGTAGTAATTTCTTGTTGCTTTAGACTGTTCTCTTTCCTGACTCCACCTCATTCCCTCAGGAGTGGGGAGGAAACAGCAGAGTTGTTCAGAAGAGTGACTCACAAGGCTTCTAGAAGTATTGTAGCTTATATTCATGGTGATGCTGAACACTCATCTCTGTCTATATGTGGGCAACGTTTTAGTAAATATTCTAGCTAAATTACATAAAAATCTGCATATGCTAGGATGTGCCTATGTATTTACAGCTGTAGCTGTTATAAGCAATCTTTGTCTTCTGAAGAAATCCATAGGTTCAGTCTCTACCTTGCAGAGCTGATACAGATTTTTTAAAAAATAGTTCATAAGACTTACTTGGCTCTAAATTTCTTCATTTTTACTGGAACCTGACAGAATAATTTCCTTCCTTTCCCAGATCTTTAATTATACAAAATATTAAATGAAACCAGGCGGATTAATCTGAGCCCCAAAAAGACTCAGTAAGAGGGAAATCTGGTGTTGGGTAGGTTCATTGCTACCGAAAGTGCTTCGGTGAGGTTTTTGGTGTCATCAGCAGTGCTGCTACAGTCTTCTGCTCATCAGTTCCTAAAGAAAAGGGTAGATCTATGGAAAAGGTTGCTATTTTCAGCTGATTCAGAGCTCGAGTTTTTCCTGTCTGGTGTAGACATGGCTACTGTCATCCTCGTTTTAACCTGCAGGTTGCATTCTTGTAATATATTCTCTTTGTATGCATCCATGAAAGACTCTTCGAACTTGATTTACTGAAAGGCAAGTGTAATTTGAAAATTGCAACACTTTTTATTTGCAAAAAGCTATCATGTCAACACAAAAGCTTTTTTACGAAAATGGGGATCCTCACTATTGTCCACTTAAATTCTTTTTATTTTCTCTCCCTTGCACATTTCTTAAAATTTTAGTTAAGTATGGAGATCTTACTGTGCTAACAATTAGATATTATGGAGGCTATCAGATAGATCACAGCTTGAGCCTCAGTAGACATGGCATTCTTTTATTAAGTTAGGCCATTTTCTCTCTTCTTCCCTACTAATCATTTAATAAGCTTTCTTACTGGAGATATGTGACATTTGGAGAAGACGGATGCTGATGGCCTGCTGTCTTCAGTTATTTTAAGTTTTATTAAGATAAACGGAAAAGGTTTTTTTTTGAGGTGCAATGTTCTTTCTTCATACCTTTGCAAAGACCCATTATGATTACTAAATTAGTCTGGGGAGAGGAGGCTTAAATTAATCCTCTTGAATTTACTCCTCTTTCATTCTCTGTTACTATTATCTCTTCTCCCACACTGAAAGTTATTAGTCTAGTTAATCTGCTGAAAACCTGAAACCTTAGTTTGGTTTCTTTCAGTAGAATTGCGCACTTCAGCATTTGGCTTTCAGAATAGCTGTGAGGTAGCATTAGAAACATGTATTTTGCACATCAGGGGATTCCTTGGATGATTTTTTGAAGTTGAAAGTAGAGATGATAGAGATGGTGTTTGCATTGGGGTGAAGGCAGTACTTCCAGTTGAAGGGACTGGGAGAGGGGAGGATTGTTCTTTTAAGTAACCTCCAAGTTCTAGTTCATTATAAGCAAAAGTTAAATGTTTCTAGAACTGGCTTGTTCTTTGGTTATGGAAGTCATTGCACACACATGTCTAGCATGAGTAGGCTGTGGTTTTTTTTTCCTGCTTACTTATATGGTTTAGGTTGCTATCAGGATCAATATAATATTGACTCAGTTGTGTTGGTTATTTTTCTAATGCAAACTGTGACGTGTTATTGGCTTTTAACTCTTTGACCGTAGTAATGTCACCATTCAAAAGTAGATAATGCTAGACAAGATATAGTATATTAACTTGCTTCTGGAAATGGTCTATATTAATTTTATTTTAATTATATTTAAGATTTCTAGAATAATTATCAGAGTAGACTCAAACGCTCCTAACTCTTCTGAATTTTCACAATTAAATGAGTGTGAAGTCCTATACTCTTTTAGGATAACTTGAATTTCTAGCTGATATTTTAAAGTGTACTTTGGAGCATAATTGCAAAGGTCAAAAATGGATGACTTTCAGATAATTTGAACTAAATTGGGCATTATCTCTATCTAGCAACGTGTCCAGTTGTTAATTCCAAAGAAAGCATATGGAACCCTTAGCATTTGCTTATTATATAAATTTACTGACTCTCGAAAAGTGTTCATTTACACTAAACATATGGGCTTAATTAGAAAGCCATTATCTAACAAGTGTGTGTATATAGTGTGAAACCCAAGTATGCATGTTGTCAGTATACTTTGCTTGTAGAGTTAAAATCTGATATTTTTTTCTTTTTAATGAATATGTAGTTGTGCAGGTAAGCTATGGTGTCTATTCCTTAGGGCGTTTTTCACAAATAGAAAACAAGACATTTTCTAGGTTGTGGTTGCTGTGTTCCTTAGCAGACAGTAGGGTGTTGCAGTAGATGAGCCTTGAGGATGTCATGTTTTTATTTAAACTGGTTTTGCTGTGGCCAAGAAGAACATGAGTTGTCACATGTATTCATGTGAATCTGTGTTGTTTCTTTTTAATAAATGGTTGAAATTCTAGAACAAAGCAGTGTCGCGTACAAACCATTGCTTTTTCGTAATTAAGACCAGAAGTATGAAATTCCAAAACAACCGGACTCCATATAATGAACAGAATATATTTATGAAGATGTTTGTTAATCATATGCTGTAAATGAGAACACTTGGGAAATCTGAAACTGAAATTTCACGGTGAATCAGAAACTGGTGCTATATTTTGCCAGGCCAGCAGCCCTGAACTTGGGGAGCCTGAGGCTAGGGTACCGTTTTGCACCTATAAAAACCTTCACCTGCATGAAGTGTCGGTAGGTGCGTGTTAAGCAGTTTATTACGTTGCAGTGAAGCTATCGTAGACAGTATTTCAAGAGTGATGATGTGAGCTTTTCCTGCCTGTGCTCCCCAAAGGTGGGAATTCAATATGTCTATTAATATCCAGACCATTTAATAGACCACTTAAACCTGTCTTTCTCTCTGCTGGATTTATATGTGAAACCTGAGCGCACATGCTTTATTGAAGAGCTAGAAACTTGTTTGCCATTGACAAATTCTGATCTTACCAGCTACTGAAGGACATTAGAAGTACCTTCACACTGCACAGCAGGAACAAAAACCCTCCCTCTGTTCTGTAACACCGAAGCTTATCCAGCAACTTTGACAGAAGCCATTTACATAACACACCCACAAGCCAGCACCGTTTAGGCAGATTCAAGCTGAAATATTTATTCAGCAAGTCGTAGGGCTTCATTATATTTTTATTATTATGTTAATGCAATATATTATTATATTTAAATTCTACTCAATTTAATTTTTTTCAAGCTGAGGTGTACTAGTTGCAAAAAATCCCAAGTTTGGTCATTAATAGCTAGCTTTTTAATTGTGGACCGATTAAGAGAAATTTATTTTCATTTAGTTTTCGGAGTATTTATGTGGGGAGTTTCTTGTCTTCAGTGAGTTAAGTGAGGACTGTTTTGCTGCTCTGACCAGTGCCATATGAAAGCAGTTAAAATGCTGGAATTGTTTACTGCCTAAATTGTTGTTAGTCAGCGGAGCCAGTACACCAGATTTCTTTGCGGCTTTTAGTGGAAAATATTAAACAGTCGCTCTTTCTTCAGTTATAGGATTTTTACGTTTTCAGCTGCGTTAGTCACAGAACTGGCACAGAGGTAACTGCAAAGACTGCCCCCCCCCCCCCCCCCCCCCCCGAAAAAAAAAAAAAGGAGGAAAAAAAAAAAAAAAAGTGCCTTTTTTTGGTGCCAGAGGAAGTTGCACTGGGAGCAGTGGCTGGGCTCTCTGGTAAGTGTGACATGTGAGCATTACTAGGCATTTCATCCTGCCAGGCTGCAGTCGCTGCTCGCCAGGCTGCTGCTCGGTGGGAATGCGGCCGTGGCGGTGGTTTGTGCTCTGTTCCTACGGGTTTTTAATGATCGGCTCGGACAAACAGGCTTCTTTTAAGCTTTGCGAGGCTATCTGCTGATTGCATAATTCAATTTGTCAAGAGAAAAAACTGATAAGCAGCAGCTCTAACTGAAGAGGAGAATCAGGTTGGCACAGTGACAGATGTTCGGATAAAGAAGTTGGCTCAGAGAGGATGTACGGAGTCTGATTTTTTTTTTTTTTATTTTTTTTCCTCCTCTCCCCCTCAATCCAAATGAAGACTATCATGGGAACTGTATTCACATGGTGATCAAAAGAAATACTTGAGTGATGAACTGCTTTTGCAGAAGAAGTCTAAGGCAGTAATTTGAGCTTTTGTGTGCAGTAGCTAGCTTGTTTTGCTGAAGCGTTTTTCCTCAGCGGTATTTCTGCCTAATGTGTTTCCTGATGGAGAAGCCACAGCTACTGCCGGGTGAAGGGAAAATGAACGCTCTGCATTGCTTGTGTCTCTGACAGAGTAACGCCGTCTCTGTTGCTGTCGTTTGGGGAGGCTGGATTCAACCAGCAGTATTATTCAAGGAGTTCATTGTCCCTGTGGTCTGACTCATCGCATGTAAATGTACTGCAGCCGTGCTGTACGTTGCAGATATTTTTCTTGCATGGGAAAGAATTATTTTTCTCTAAGCAGGTCCTGAGTAACTGCTGGAAGCAAGATGTGTTTTTCTGGCTGGACTGTTTTTGACATTGAGAAAGGAAGCTGTAGAATGACAGGATGATCAGAAGGCGCGTTTATTTTCAGTCACCAGAAAGCCTGCGACGGTTGATTTAAAACTGACCTTGCAGGAGTGGGTATAGCTGCGGCTGTCTCTCTTGGGGCAATTGTTCCTTGTTTCATCCTCAATAGGACGGTGTGGTGTCTTCTTCTGCAACAATGATTTCACTGTGGGGGTAGAAGGACGCTGTGGAAGTTGTGACATTAACCAAGACAAATTTCCTTGTGAAAGGACAGCTGTGCGCGACAGTGAGTGCTGTTCGAATGGAATTGGACCTTGGGATATTTTTATCTGCTGTTCCACAGTTTCGTTATTGTGGTTTCGATGCCTAGGGAAATTTTATTTTAAAAACACCAACTTTTTTCCAGCATTCTCTTCAATATCTTAGGGTGTTTAAATCTGAAAAATGAAGTGCGAGGGGGGATTGGAGTGGCCTTTTTTAAATGCTAATACACCAGCAGTAGCACTCACAACTTTGTGAGGGCATGTGAAACAGGTGGAAGTATTTCCTCTATGGTCCCTGTTGTGGTACCTGTGGTCTGGTTCCAAACATACCATTTCTGGCTTTTTTTTTTGTTGTTGTTGTTGCTTTTGCTTCCTCAAACGGATCGAATGAGTCGAGTCTGTATTGTTGTTTTGGAGGAGGTAGAAGATGATTCTCCGACGTTTATTTCCAAATTACCTCAGGAAAATGTATCTTTATGTCCATCGCCCTCTGGAAACGTGCTGGTAAGGCATGTTGTTTGTTGGCGTATTTCCTGCTTATAATACTGTCGCAAATACCAATAGTAATTTTCCTAGATTAACATGAATGTATGTGAAACTGAAAAGAGGCAAGGTGGTAAAAACTGTCTATACTAAAGAGGGGGAAAAGCTGAAACTTCCTTGTAGAATTAATATTTACAAGGGCCCATTCTTTTTCATCTAGCTTGAATTGTGATGCAACAAAACCAGATCTCAACTCTTGTATAATAGCAGAGGATTTTTAGAGGTCTTGGTAAACTTGTATTTGAAGTAAATGGTTTTTCCCTGCTCCACTCCTCATTCCTCAATGATACATTTATGCAATACTACTTTAGAAACTGATGTAGTCCTTGTATTGTAATAATATGTTGTGTTTATTTTGAGAACAGATAGAGTATATAATGTATATCAAGCAAGAATAATTCTAAGTTCAAATAAAAAAACATTCGTAGTCTTGATGTAACTGTTAAGATTCAAGCTACCACTTTCTGAAAATGATCAATACTGGGGACTGTGCTTTTATTGCTTTAAATCATTTTGTTTTGTCAAGTGGCTGACTTAAATCTTGCTAGCATACCTCAGCAGCTTTTCCTACTTACTAAGAAATCCTGCTATATTTAGTAATAGATGTGTGTGAGTGTGAATTTGTTACCATACTTATCTGATGCACTTTGCTTTCCCACTCTGTCTAAACAGGTGAAAAACTTCTAGTAACTTTAGTCACTTACTAATGTAAAAGGAGTTTGTTTGCTCATAGAGAATTTACAGCATGTAGCAGCAGCCCTAATTTTATTATGAGGAGTTCTCTTTTCAGCTGGTTTTTTTTTGTGGTTTTTTTTTTTTCTTCCTTTCATTGACTTAGAGTATTTTCGTGTGTGAGGTTTTTAAAACTTGGAATTTCTTCAGTTCTAAATACCTTGCCTGGTTTCTTTATTTCACTGCCTGGGATGTTTTAATTTGTCATCATCTTGTGTTTGTGCTATGTATAAAAAAAAACCCATATGTGCTTCACTAAAAACCAAAATGGGATTATATTCTAAGATATGTTTTTTCTTCATTTCAGCCACCATTGGTTCAAGCTATATTTAATGGAGATCCTGATGAAGTTCGAGCACTGATATTTAAGAAAGAAGATGTTAATTTTCAGGTAAAACCAAACATCATTAGCTTTGCATACATTTGAATTTTGTTTTGCTATTAACTTTCTGCTGTACTAATCACTTTAAATCTTGGCTGATTTGTGAGCTGTAAATTTTATTGTTTTTCTGTAATCAGCAAAGTAAAGCCTATACACATTCTTAATACTGGGAAGGAGGGATTAGCTTTATTGATTTGTGTCGATACTAAAGACATAATTCTACATTTATTTCAAATGTTTGTCTGCAGTGCTTGGGTAACTGAAAACTTTGTTCATACAGTTACATCAGACTTTAGAAAGTTTGACTGGTTAAGTGTGATGCTATGTAGGCTTCTGATTCTTTTAAAATTAAATACAGCATATAGTATACATTAGACAATGGTAAGAAGATTGACTGGGGGTTCATGGATTTTAAGAAGGGAAGCCTGATGATTATATTAAAAAGTAAAATTGAGAAATTGTGTTTATGTCCTGCTTGCAAACCAGGTAATGCAGACTTAAAAATGTCACTCAAGTGCAACTTGAGTTTGTTCCACTGGGTGAAATTCAAGATCTGAACAGCATGCAGTTACTGTATTTGCTTTCTAATACACGTTTGACACGATGCAAGATAATACGGCATAAACTCTTTACACTGCTTTTAAAGCAGAGTGACTTAAACCAATTAGAGCTTAACACTGTGGGAATTTATGTAGCTGTTTCTCCTTCAAATGTATCACAAGAGTGCTGCTAAGAAGCCACGGTTAACATTTAGGTGCTACATAGTGGCCAGTGTAAGATCATGCTGATTATTTACACTTTATTCTTAAACGATGGAAACCAAAAGCGAGTATTTGGTTTGGTATGTGTATTTTGACATTTAAAAGCATTCTACGCAACCTGTATCTGACCAATGCCAGCTAAAGTATAAGGGAGGCTTCCTGTTGTCTTCAAGAGCTTGAGCCCTGTATAAGAAAACTTGCTGTCAAAACTGAAGTTTTGTTTGATAAGGTTGGATTTTTTCCTCTTTCAGTAGTTTTGCATATCCTTAAGCAAGATAGTGTGATCGATTATATAATACCAAAAGACTTACTCTTCTGTTTAGTTATGAAAGCATTAGCTGTGTATCCTTGCAGTATCTTCATATATATGGTCTGTTCACATTGCCATTTTTATTTTTAAAAGCTGATAAGTCTGTATTGTTTCATGTAAATTCCTCCATGTGTAAGTCAGGTTTAGCGTTCATAGCTGTGGTGCCTGTAAACAGGGTTAGGTTAGGATCTTTCTGCTTTTTTGGCTATTTATTACAAAAACCTGTGCAAGATTTCACTATGTACGTGGTAGTGGTTTGGTTTTGGATTTTGTTCTGTCTAAATTTTTGTCAAACAGTTGTCCATAAATGTGAAGTCAGCAGATGTGCTTAAAAAGGAAAGCATGTAATTGCTTGATGTCTTTGAAGAAGGTTACTTCAGACTGCCAGGTAGTTACAGTGAAGAAAAGTATTGTAGGTAGAATATTCAAAATCTGGAGGGTTTTTGCATTTTACATAGGTGGGGTTTTAAAATTTTATTTTATTGCTTTCTGTGGATATGTCTCCCTTTAACAGAATGTGTGTGCATCATAGAGTAACAACACCCAAGGTGTGTTTAGAATCCATCCACAACAAATAAGCTGTTTTTTCAAAGTCACCTTCTTCAGCATAGGCAGATGTTTATCACCCATGATCACTCCTTCCTACCATGGCACTCCTAGTCCTGCTATAGCATTTAATATTACCACGTATGTCCCTTAAAATGCTGCTTGTTGGGACTAAACAAGTATATAAATTCTCTTGTTGTTTGGTAGAAATGAATTAGACTGCCTAGAGGATTTTTCTTTGTTTCTCTGTGTGTGTGTGTGTGTGTGTGTTTTGTTTTTCCCTTGGTTTTTTCATTTGCTGTATGTGTTTGGCTGGAGATAATATATCCCCACATAGTCTAGATACAGAGTTGTCCCCTTAGTTATGTGTTATAAATTGGTGTGGATGGAAGGAGGGAAAAAGTGAAGAAAATGAAGTGGTTATGTATGTTGCCTAATAAAGAGAAGGACTGTGATAAACTGTTTTGACTGTTGTGGATTGTATTAGACCAGTGTATATGCTGGATTTTTTCCACTTTGCTGTCCAAGGGCTTCAGTACAGTTGTTTGAATTCCAGAGTCATTCCCTCCAATGCCTCTGTAGAGTCATTTCCCTCTCTTAAGAGCAACTAATTATTTTGCAGTTTGTATTCTAATAGCTGAGATTCCTTCCTTCCTCCCCTCCCCTGAGCATGGGTTGCACTCTTAACTGGAGACCGAGCAGGGGTTTGCAAATTAATTTTGTGCAGAAGTGAATTGAAGATAAAGCTGTTCTAGGTCTTTGTGGTGACAGTGACGTTCATCTAGGAAAGCTGTTAGTCTTGTTGAAATGTGGATGGTGTTTTTCCTTCTGTTATCATCCAGCTTCATTTACCTTTTTACTTTCAGGGTATGATATCTTTAACATTAACCACAATTGATGTAATACTCTTCTAAAGCGAAGTGAGTGAGTTGAGTCTGTGTATTTGGCTTCCAAAAGCTAGGCTGTAGCAAGTGTTTGATATAATTACCCTATCTTTAGGATAGTACCCTAATACCTAGGCTGGGCTGTATTAGAGCATTATTCCTGAAACAGATGATGTCTTCTACCATAGTGTTATATTTAGAAAGATTCTGAGACTGGTAGCCTTTCATAACCTGAGTTGCTGTGTGCAACTGTAAGATGATGTGTGGATAGCAAACATGCTTTTTCAGGAAGAAGATTGTTCTCTGTTCATGCCACACCAGCCTTCTTGAGTCACAAGCTCAGCCTAGATTTAGAAAGTACGTATTGTATTCTGCTCTGCAGTTGCAATAGTTTGTGAAGAGCAAATTGGGTGTATCCCTAGCTGCTTAAACTGTGGTTCAAAAAGGCTTTTACTTTCTCTGCAAGTTGAAAGTATGCCGCTTTTTTTATAGACAAAACTGATTTATAGGAACTTTGTTCAAATGTATTGTTTGGAAGGTGAACTATCTCAAGGTTCCAATTAACAGGAAAAATGGAGGGGAACAATTGCTTCACCTTCCCCAAGAAAACTTGAGAAACTGTAGCTGCTTGTTTCATGAATCAGGCCTAAATCACATGCGTTGCATCTGTCAAGCCCGATGCGATTTCTGTTATACACCTGGCTCTTGCTATGGGGGGTGTGTGTGTGTGTATATATGTTAAAAAAATTATTTCTTGGTACCATCCTGAGCTTTTGAGACTTGGCAGTAAAGAAAATCTTGTGTGATAGCTGACACATTTAATACCTCTTTATTAGTTAATGGGGATCCTCAACATTTCCTGCTCTGGCTGATTAGATTAGTATGGCTTTGAATGTTACGTACTTTTCAGCAGTTACTTTAGCTAACTAAATAATTTCAACATTGCCTTTTATAAATCAGGATTTGTTTTTTAAGGGGGGGGGGGGGGCTGTTACTGTTGCAAACTGTGCCATTTCTGTTTGTAACCAAAATGGGTTTATGATCTATGTTCAGTTTAATAGATCATGAAAATGGAATATTTCACCTGAGCTATTTGTTAAGGATACAATTCTGTGGAGGCAATAACAGCTAACTGTCAAAAATCGTTTAAGGGTTGCAGATCTGACTATTGAAATCACTGTTCAAAATCAGAACAATTTTTCCTTCTCCTAGACCTATTAGGATAATATTTCCTGCCATGAAAAGTGATACTTCAGGTAACCCAATATGCAGTTTTTATAACCCGATTGCACTTGATCTTAGCTGAGGGGTAAACATCTGATCCTCTCTGGAACTGATGTCAGTGTGCCCCTTGCTCATCTCACACTGAAGCCAAACAAGCGCTCTTGTTGGAGGAATCCCAAAATCGCACAGATCTCTCCCGATGTTAAAAAGCGCTCACTGCTCCTATTTAAAATATTGATAGTGATCTATGTGATAAGTGAATTTAACATTAAACACCTATATCTTACTTCTCACTGTGCTTTGTGAGAATAAAATGGATTTAAACTATGAAACATATTTTGAAACTGCTTTATGTGTCAGTTGGTGGTGTTTTTTTCCAATATAAAATGTAAGATGGGAAAATGAAGGAATTCCATATACTGTACTGAGGACTATACTAATCAGGGTTATCTTTATGATTTCTATTCTGGACTATTGGCCATCCAGCACAGCTCTTAATTTAATGGCTCTTTTCTATAGTGAGTAACCAAAAAAATAAAATAAAAGCTCACCTGTGCTACTGTTTTGGGAAAAAAGGAAAAACAAAGCAAAACCATAGAACCAAAAAAATCTTGTTTGCTTTCCTGCCCCCTACCTGTATTGGATAACAATGAAGTGTTGCCCATAAATCCCAAGTTTTGTTCATGGGACTGACAAGGGGTGGGAACCAGTAGCACCAAAGAACTAGGTAAGAACAGGAGGGCTAAGTGTGTGTGTCCAGTACTTTGAGCCGTAGGGTTGCTGTGGGTGACTTGCAGTAGAGATGCGGGCTCTGTTCCCAGTCCTGCCAAATGTGGGTTTGCATCACTTCTTTTTGTTATTTGCATGCTAGGAGGATGTTGCTAGTTGTTGTTCTAGGATAAAATATGACATTTTATTTGTTTTCCTGTTGTTTTTTAAATGTATCTTACTCTGCAGGTCATTGCATATACTGAAAGAGGAGGAAGTTGGTTTGGGAGTCTGGTGACAAGTCTAGTAATTCTCATACAGCATTGGGCCTGGGTGCCAGGAGAATTAGATTATCAAGAGTCTCAAATATCTGAGTAGTTTAGGAATGAACAATGAAAATTAAAGC
Source organism: Falco biarmicus (assembly GCF_023638135.1). Classification (NCBI taxonomy): domain Eukaryota; kingdom Metazoa; phylum Chordata; class Aves; order Falconiformes; family Falconidae; genus Falco; species Falco biarmicus. Next base: position 4,872,134 of record NC_079291.1, on the reverse strand, counting down.
ACAGTTTAAAAAACAGGGAAGATTCTTTGTGATGCTGGTATAGGACAGCAAAGTCCTAAAAGAGGTTAAGTGGAAAAAATAGGTAGTGTGTGTATGGTCTTTCATCTTTATGCTTAACCTTGTGGGTTGAACTGTGGGGTAACAGGGTGCAGTGTAGAACAGGAAAGTCTGAATTACTTGAGTGAATTATGGAACATTCTACAAAATTTAGTAGAGTTCAATGTTCTGATCATACCAATAAATTCTGTATGTATTTCATACATTAAAAGAACTTTTGTTATGTTGTTATATGGAAAACTTAAACTGCTAATTCAGCAACTATATTAAAATATCTCTCAATGTAAAGAACCTTGCGTAAGTAAATATCATGGACTTGCTCAAAAAGAAATAAAAAGCCATAATGTGTAACAATGTAAAGATAATCTTCGGGAAATTTTTTACCTTTGTTCATTGTCTTTCTGTAGCCAGTTATTTTACCAATGACTAATGCAGAATTTTTTTTGTTTTTGATAAAAAGCGTGCATGCATATAACTACAAATGAAAATTCCCTTAAGTTTGACATATCTATGCCTTTAAAAACCCTCTTTCTGCAGCAATTGCTATGCATGAAGTGTTTTGAGTTACGCCTTTTGTTATCAGTGCCTGTTGTCACGATAGTGTTAGGAATTTGCTAGTTGGGACAACTGGAAGAAGTCGCTCAGAGCTGGTTAATACGTGATGCTTTTCAAATAGCCATGGTTCATCTGCAGGACCATGTTTCTTTGCTTGGGGGGTGTTCAACTAAGCTGTTTTTAATAAGTAGTGGAAGTAGTTTTGAAAAAAGTGGAGGAAACTGACAGTTTTGCACAGAAATTTACATGGGCCATATGAAAGCAATGGAAGGGAGCTGTGTCCAAATCATACTTCTTTCCATTTCAGGAATACTGTGACCATTGTTCAGAAAAAAGGGGTTTGATGTTTTGTAATGGTTTGTGATTTGGTCCACCCAGTGTGTTGCTTGCAGGGAAATGATTTTCCAGGCCAATTCATCTATAACACCTCTTGCTACTAGATAAAGCTTCTGGCAATTGGAGCAAAGCTACAGTTGTATCTGAACTGGTGAGAATAATAGAAGCTAAAAGCTAGGATAAGGTAGCAAAGACTAAGCAGGAATTGTGCACAGTTTTTAACTCTTCAACCTGTGTTTCTGAAGAGGTGAGAGATTGTGAGTTTGCTAATTAATCTGTTTGTCCCAGTCATGCATCGGTCCTGGTGTTGGTAACTATTTTATCAGGCTCCTGAAAGCAGTGTAGACAATTTGCATGAAGGACTTCGTCACAGCTGGAGTTGGCAACAAAAAGTTGCACTAACATATTTGGTACTGTGCAGCAGCATCTTACTGTATTCCCTGGCAGGACAGACTATTCAGGCAGCACGCTTAACTGCTAGTTTGCTGCTTTGAATGTGAGGGAGGAATTTAAAGGGCATCCAGAAAATAGTGAAATATTCTGAAGAGCGCAATTTGTTTATTTTTTTTTAGTTCCTGTCTTAATAGGCAGGGTCTGAACTCTTACTTTCTTAGTTGTGGTCTAGAGAGTGTCAATCAGGCATACATTTTTTTTCTTTAAAAGCATCAGTCTCTTTTTTTTTTTTATTGCATCTTCTGCTAATTCCCAGTTGCAGACATAAAGAGACACTGTAATTATTATAACTTTAACTATCTAGGTTGACAGTCTAGATTGTGAATGTTTTTAATAGGACTGAATTGTGCACATGTCCAAGATACCATTACAGCTACACAATCTTAAATTTAGACCTTCTATCCAAAAATGTTGTAGTACCTTGAGTCTAGCAAAGTAGTGTTTAGTGAAAAATGTGGACTTTTGATGTTAATAAAGTACATAGAAATATTTGCATGTTTTCTACTGAGAGCACTTTTTTTTTCCTCAGAGAGATTTAGAATAAAGACAAATTTTAGTTTCCATCTCTTGCAATGTGCTAGTTATAGCTAGTGTGGTTCTTAAGTTTTTAGTTTCAGGTTTTAGCAATCAGATCTAGAGGAAAAAATAGTTTAGAACTGCTTCCTAATGTTCCAAATTATTTGTTTATTTTAAATCCTGTTTAACTTTGGAGTTCTAGTAGTTTGGGTTTTTTCACTAGAAAGGTTTCTGGTTGAACATTACTTGTAAACTGTTTTTATTTCCAATTTAGAGTGTAGCACATTCGTGGGATAAAATTACAGGTATCTGAGATTGAAAGACTTTTCAGTATGATGAGAACATAGGATGAGTTATAACTTACTTTGGTGCTAGTTATTTAATTCAGTTTCATCGTTTCGATTGTTAAGCACAGTCCCCCACTGTGAGTTTTTCTGCAAGTAAGAACTGTATATTGAAAAGATTATATATATACACATATGCAAGTTATATTATAAAATGTGAGTATGTGTGTGTGTATATGTGTATAAATAATTTTTAAAATACGGTAGCTTATCTAATGTTGGTGACAGTAAACATACAATGAATTGACAGTGCAGTTCTTTGAAATAACTGAACATCAGGGAGGAAATAAAACATTCCTGTGTAAACAAAAACTAATAATGAGAATCTCTCCAGTAAAAAAACATCACTGAGAAACATAGGCCTTGACTCTGCAGCAGCTCCTGCCTGAAACCCAGCTTCAGGTGCTGGAGCAGAGAGTGAGAAATTGTCTTGGGCATGTGGGGGGCAGTAAGACCTGGCGGAGAGCAGGTGAAGTCAGGATGGGCATAAATCACAAAAGGAGCTGAGTGTGCCTGCAGATGTTTCCACTGCTGTTTGTTGAAAGATTTGTGTTACCCATCTGAAAAACAATAATTATACCTATCTCTAACTCAGAACAGATCTCTAATAAGACTTGAGAGAGCTTTTGTAACTAGATAGAGGCATTTTAGTTATTGGATTAATTTAATTTGGTATGTTGTCATTTTGTGTAAGGTATATGTAAATATATTTTTCATATGTATAGGAGAGAAGAAAATAGGATATAATCTCAGAGAATAATGGTAGCATTCATCTGTAGAGAGTCCTGTTTGGCCACGGATTTCTAATAAAATTCAGCTGTAGAATGAGAGCAAGATATTTCTTTCTCCTTAAACTTTTTCATGGACTTTTGTCCAATGTGCATGTCAATGTATTGTGTCACTTTCTGCTTCTGGTCAGTCTCTGTATTAAACTTTCTTAATGTTACCACTGCAAACAGGAACCCCTGTTTCCTGTGCGACTGGCCTGATGAAATGATGAGTCATGATGCTCTCCTGCTTCATAAAGTGTTCACTTCATTGACATTTCTTTACATCTGAAGAATAGCAGGAAAATTCTGTGAAGAATCCTATTTTGGGGGAGAAGACTGTGGTCCTGTGCAGACAGGAGCAGGTTCTGCCTGCTCAGAACTTGGAGCCATGCATCAGTTTTAATGTGGTGTGTCTTGCATGCAAGAAAGTCTAGGAAATGTTTTTTAGAAGGGCTTTATATGAATAGCACAGGCAAATGTGTATGGTGTTTTTATTAACAAGACAAAGTTAGCTTGTAGAACATCTTGCCACTAAACATGCTCGAGTTTTATTAGGTGGGTTTTTAGGCAATAGAGTTCAACACTACCATATGGGAATGTCCAGGGGTTATTGTGCTAAAGAACCGAGTCAGTTCTTAAAAACATGAATATTCGTATTATGTATCTGAAGGGATAAGAAGAAGCTTTGCTGCAGGGAATGTAGAGAAGCTTTTCCTATAGGAAAGCTTCTTCCAGTTCTGAAGGATCTGGTATGAGGCTGTTTAATCCATGGGTCTGAGGCCTGACTGATTCCAGAAATGGAGAATTTTGGAGACCTAATTCTTCTGAGTGTTGTGGAAACTTGCTGCAAGTTGTACATTGTAAAGAGTATCCACCAGCTACTGAAAGAAGATTTAGATTCATAATACAGCAGTTATTTATTGTTACTTAAAGCTTTAGATTTCCTGTTCATTAATGTGGAATGTTTTTTCAAGTATGTCATCTGTAATGAATAATCAGATATCTTATTTCCTTTTTAGTGGTTTAGAGTGAATCATGTTTTTCAGCCTCAATGTAAAGTGAGTCCAAATGGTGCTGAGTTCCTCTTCTGGTGCAGAAACAGATGCAGAGTGTTTTAAATACAAATCTGTATAATTAGGCATTTTTCTTCAGAATCGAAACTCTTAATGAGAGAATCTTGCCAGTCCAAAGAGGAATAATACCATGCTTCTTGTTGATAACACTGTGTTTGGCCTGTGCAGATGCGATTTTCAGATGTTGTGAGTTATCACTCTTACTAGAGTGATACAAGCAAACCTTCAGCAGTTACGGGCAGCCTGACTAACATCAGAAAGTTGCAAGTAGCTTCTGTGGATGGTAGTTCTCAAAAAGTTACTGCTGCAGAAGGGCAGGACTCTGAAAAGAAGGTGCTTACATGGGTGCTGCCTTGTACAGGTAGCAAGAGATATTGTTTAGAGACGTAGTACCAGTGTAGTGAGCTGCTCTAGGCTAATATATCCTTCTCCTCAAGTCTAGTAAGCTTGGCTAGTACTATGCTAATATGGTTATACTGTTTGCTAAACTGGGCAAACAAGCTTGGATGTCTGCATGGTGGTGTTGTTACCATATTGGCTGTACTCTGAATTTGTTTTACAGTAATTGGGGGTTTGACAGACAGGTTTTGTTTCAGCCATTGTTATTTCTTTAACATTGAGAAATTGGCATTGATGTAGCAAACCATGAATAATTAGATCAAATTTAAATGTTTTTCAAGAATTTTGTGTATAAGTCTCCAGTGTGATTCTTAGTGATAATGATTTTGTAGATCATGACTGACTTGCTATATTACTTCTAGTGATTATTACTTAAGATTGTAACCTTCGATACGTAAGTAAGTTCTGCATTTCCTGCTGCTTTTACAGAACAAGCTAGAGGCAAGGTCTTGAATAGTTAGAGCTTACTGGAGTTACTCTTGGCAGTTGCTGTGCCTGTCACGCAAAGGATTGGTATTTGAGAACAGAACATCCCCACTGAAAGAGCAGAGGGAAGAAAAAAGCTCAGTAGACTTAATGTGCATTAACTTCCAACATCAACACTCCTTAAAGAATGCATTGCTGGTAATAGCAAGATAGGATTTGAATTTAGGAATTATTTGCAGTAACTTTCTGGGTGAAAACTATGCATATGCAACATACTTTTGAACAAGACTATTTTCTCCACTTTGCAAGTGGTTAAAGCAGTCTTACATATCTAATGCGCTATCAGTAAACACCGTTTCCTTTGTCCCCTTTGGCCCTTGTACACAGGCTCTACGCAAGGTAGATACCCTTTTTAAGTTCCTTAAATCTAATCTAGTAAAGGGTGGTTGTATATCAAAAACTAGGGGGGAAGCATCTCTTATTTCTTTGCTGCATGCTGTAGGGAGAGCTGTCCCATGAATGCCTGAGGACGAGGGCTCTCGTCGACATTTGGTAGGTGGCTGTAGGGCCTGGAAAGGCTCGTACTGCTGTCAGGTCTGAGGACAGATGAACTAGAAGCTCATTGCCATGAGGGCTCTCTTGAGTCCTTGCTGAAGAGTATGCCTCTGAAGTTCAGATACAACATCAGTCTGGAATATAAAGTTTGAGGGGAATTTTCTCAGACCTGTGATGTTAGCCGGTACCTTTCTGTCTCCCAAAACCAGTGGAATTCTGTTATCTTTCAGTCTTTATTGAAGACCTACTTTTATTATAATCCTTCCAAATTATTAATTTCATTTCACTTTCATTTTCATTTTTTATTTGCAAGAACTACTGGTTATATACATATGTGTATATGTAATTATGGTCATTTATAAATAAATTACATGATGCTGACTTATTGTCTCATAGGAGTGCAAATGTCTTGCTTTAGTTGCTGCTAGCGCTTCCTGTAATGACAGTTCTCTTCTAAGCTGATAATCTATTCACTAAGGAATAGTGCAAATAAAATACTTTGATCCGAAGGTTACCGACAGTTTTGGAGGAGTTTTGATCCTTGCTAGCAGAGGCTTTCTGTTGGGTTTCCTTGTGATCAGGGTGGAGACTTCATTTTCTGTTGCAGATGCTTATTTTGGGTGGATGGTTTTTTTGACTGTCACATTCTTCAGAATAGGTACATTCTGTGGTTTTTTTCTTGCCTAACACTTTGTGCCTTTTGTTAGCACAGATTGTGTTGTATGCTACTGAGTCAGATGTTCAGAATAGTGCAAGGGTCTCTTAATAGAAGGACTTTGTGTGTTGCAGCAAGGTGACTTGACTTTATGAAGCTATCCAGCTTGACATGCACAAGCAGAATGTTTTAGCTTGCTCCAAGAAGAGGTGCTAACGTTAAACAGACAACCTGAAAACCACATCTTTTCCTGTCACCAAGACAATGCGGTTATTGAGATGAATACCTGAATTACATCAGACACATATAGGGTTGTCATTCTAGCACTAGCCTTTGAATGAAAAAGGCAGAAACCCCAGCTTCTCTGAACAAAAGTGTCATTGGCCTGAACGTAATGTGGTGGATTTAAACTGGGATGGAGATGTGCATACCTTACCTAGTGTGGTGTGATCTTTCACTGGAGCATAAACAGAGCCTGTATTGTACTGTTTTCTCTCTTGGCACATTTTCTTATTTGTGTCCTCAAATACTACAGATAGATGACAGAGTAAGATGAGGCAGTCACTGTCCCTCATTTAGCCTGCTCTACGAGCGCAGGCTGGCTTATGTAATGTCCTCCGCGTCGCTGTACGCTCACTATGGGAAGTCCATTGTTTTCACATGCTGCTTTGCTTTTTTCAAAAACAGTTCCAGAGTTGTTTATAACTTTTCTTATCAGCAACTGCATTGCAGTTAAGGGCTATGTTTGTCTTGTGCCGTAGGCACCAGGTAAATGTTTACAAATATACTTGGGAAGGGTAAAGCCAAGGGAAAGAATTTTTTAATGTATCCTTTTTTAAATATAGCGTAGTTTTGAATGCTGTAGGGTTTTGTGTTGGTTACCTTTTAAGTTCAGTGATGGAGTTTTCTTGCTGTCTGTCTTCCTCTCCACCGTAATCTAGTATATTAATAAATAGTCTTGGCCCTAAAAGTTGCTCTGTTTTAATTCCTAAGTTAAAGGAAGGAAGATACATCTAAAATCTCAGCTGTACTGTGAGATCAAATTGCTCTTATCAAAGAGTAGAGGATAGCTCTTTATTCATTCCATGTATTGGGCAAGAATTCAGTAGCCTTTTTTAGTGATAAATGGGACCAAATTCTTGATGTTGGAACTTCCAGTGAAAGGGAGCAGCTCACAAAATGTCTTCAGTTATCCGGGTCCTTATCCGATACCCAAATGAATGTTTGAGTTCACTCACAAGGATTCCTAGACTTTAAAATTTGGGCAAAAGAAGTTACATAGGCAGTTTCATAGAATAAGACGTAGGTTCAGCTTTTCTTACAAGCTGTGCTTGTTCTGTACATGAGTTTGAAAACCTGACCAGTGAGAATTGTAACAGTGACATCAACTTTACAAAACCTGCATGGAACATAAAGGTTAAAGGATATGAGAAGATGTGTATTTCCAAAAAGCACCCTGACTTGGTACTTTCAAAAAACAGAAATTGGAGAGGTATTTTTGAGGTGAATTGCTTGGAAGTGGAAAAATACAGAGATGTTGGATTGTTTCAAAATACGTCTCTTTAAATACCTAACTACAAGTCAAAAAGTCTTCTTGCTGTGTACATCTTCAGTTGTGAGAAATAAGGATGCAATGTCTACCAGAATACCTCAAGCTCTCGTGTCCTCATATGTGTTGTTACTGATAACTTTTTACCTTTAGGAGTTGCATAACTTCTAAGAAAAGTAGGAAGTTTAACTTCATTTTCTCTTGTCATGGGCAGACAAAAATAATGGTCTTCCAGAAACCAAATGAAAAAAGAAACACTTTGGATTTTACAAAATTTTGTCTGTTTTCTTAGTAAAACAGCATATTTTTGAAGATTTAGTACTTCAGAAAGGCCTTCTTGAAAACAACACAGGCTCATGAACTGAATCTCACTGTTTAGGCATCTCAGCCACATCGAAATAACTTGTAATTTTTGAGTGCACTTCTTTAAATGAGAAATTTTTACTCTCCTTCACTGAGAGTTTAGCTGGCTGTGGGGTCCAGCAATAGTAATCATAGATGGAATTGAAGCTCAATAGCTGTTCCTTGTGCTGAATGTTGACTCATTTCTTTTTGTGTGCCTGTCTTTAGGCGCCACTGTTTTCATTGGGCAAGGCTTCAAACATTACGCCTGAATGGTGTTTTGTGCCTGATGCTTGTGATGTAAGACAGCATTTAAAGAGATAATTATATGAAAAGATATCCAGAATAGTGTTGGTTTTTATTCTGAACTTGTTTCCTTTTTTGCCAGTCTTTTCTGTAGTGTAGTACCAACTTGTGTTCAGAACTGCATTTTCCTAAGTTGCTATGGGCGTTAAAGTTTGGGATTCAATGAAAGTTAAACCAACAGGTTTTCTCACGTCCCCTCCTGTCAAGTTGTTCTACTGAGCGACAGTATTAAAGACTGGATTGCCTTTTGGACAGGAGCACTTGGCATCTCATGTTTGCTCATGTAACGAACTCTTGATATTATTTGTGCAAGTTTTGTTAAAGGCATTTCCGGATGTTACTTAAAAACAAAAGATACAACTAAGCTACCTTATTTGTTTTTAAAAACGATTTTTTAATAAGAAGTGGTTGAATATAAGTGAATATTCTGGTATGTCACTGTAATATATATGAATGCTAGATGCTTTTTCTATGCAAACCTAGTTTTAATGATTCCCACCAGATTGCTTTTACTTGCCAGGCATTTTAGAAGGGAACCAAACTTTCAATGTAATTCTTACTTGTAAGATTTTATTTTGTGTATAATGGTTCAGTAAGGATAGAGTTTTTTATCCATTCTAGTTTTGTTATTTGAGTTGAATCAGATAATCATTAGCTGCATGGGAAGTAAGCTGTTTCCCATGGATTTTAGTTCCCATAGGGAACAGTCCCATAGCTGTTCTATGAACTTGAACTTCAAATTCAATCACGTAAATTCCATTTTAAAATGTCCAGAGGCATCAGGTTAAATGAGGATGCTTTTGGAATTGCAAACTATGTCCAGACATGCAATGTGAATTATTCCATACCTCTTCCTTGGTGGAGATTCCCATTTATGCTTGTGTCCCTGTGATGTGGATTTGTATGCAGCAGACATCATCATTCTGCTCTGCTCTAGGTGAAGGTGAAACTGAAATGTTTGACCTGCTATTTTTCTGTAAGACTTCAGATACACTCCAGGTTTTGTGTTAGGGGAGAAACATGATTGCCTGGGATGTTCCAGTAGCCAGAAAAGGAAGGGATAGCTGTTCAGTTATGAAATGCATTACAGTTGGTCACCATTGTTGCAGACTTTCAAACTGCCATTTAGGATGTGTCTGTGATGCTTCTTCCCTGTAAAACTCTGACCATAGTAGATACCTTATTGTTCCAGGGAAGGAGGTTTCCTGGACAATGTTCAGTCTGTTCTTCATTTCTTTTGGTGGATAGTGTGGATACAAGTGAAAAAATTCTAAAGGTAAATTTCTAAGCCTTTTATCACTGCTGTTAGTGACTAAATCAGAATAGATCAGATTGTCCGTTTCTGGTTTTAATGCCGCTCAGCATGATTCCTCCCTCTCCTGCCCATTCACCCAGACCCAAGTTAAATTTCTTCCCATTTCTGTGAAATAAGCCCATATGCAAAACCTAAACAGCCTATGGTATGTCCATTTGCAGTTGCTGATCATTTGAGTTTGTGGAAAATTAAATTTTGGAGAGGAGAGTTAGTGTCTCCTTTGCAATTATGTAGCTAATAGTCTTTTCTTCTAACATCAAAGAAGTACAGTGATTGCTGGCTACTTTACATGTCAGCATAGATCCACTAAAAATTGCCTTGTTATGGGATTTTTTTTTTTTTCTTGTGGCAGTTCAGAAACTTGTGAGCTTGTACTCTCAAGGAACATACATGTTTGGAGTGACACTTACATTTTTCTATAAACTCCATTTCCTAAAAGGATGCTCTTGTGACCTTTTTCCAGGTGGCTTGCTAGTTCTCTTCTGACTTACCTTTTTTTTTCTTCTGCTCTATCTATCTGATTTTAATGTCTCCACAAGCTATAGTGGCACTCACAAGTAAATTATTTAGTGGTTTAATCCACAACATGACGGGTTTTTATTATTATTATCTAGAATCAAGTCAAAGAGCATGTACTATTAAATTAGTACTGATGATCTTCACTAGAAACAACACTGGGGTTTGGCAGATTACAGTTGAAGTGACCCTCGTTGCTAAAGACCCTTCTCCTACAAGACAAGCCCTCTAGAGTAATTGCTTACTGCTCTCGGTAATGAGCACGAGGACAAAGATGCTGCCTCAGTTTTTTTGTGATTGCTTAAAAGTCTAGATTTGCTCTGTCCTAATAGATGGCATGAAGAGGATGTGTCCTGAAATGTAATGTCGAGTCTTAAAGCCTTATTAGTGAAAGCTTTAATATCGAGCTTTCAAAAAATGTTTCTTTCTAATACAGTACAAGTGTTTATGAAAAACAGTAGCATGAGCATTAGTTAAAGACATCAATAGACTCAGGGTGTCAAATCTAGTCATTTCAACTACAATGTATCTCTCTTCTGGCTTCAAAGGATACTTTGTGGTTAGCTGTGTAATAGTATTATTTTTGCGGTTAATGGCCTGCTTTCCTCCTGTTTTTAAGCATGCAGAAGACCATTATTGTACCTTGTTAGGCTTGCTAGCTATATTGGAGCTGCATCTTAAGATTTGAAATACAGCGAGAAAATAGAGGTCTGCTTCTACAAATAGTTAGCCAAAATTAGTTAGAAAATTGATAATTTTTTGATAATGTGAAGTTCTGGGAATTGAGTTAAGAAATACTGGGGAAAAAATCCAAAGAAACAGCAGACTAATTACACTGTAGGGATACAAACAGATTGACAACTTTTGAAAGCCTCATACTTCATCTTTTTTTTCTACTGTCAGTTGACAATAATACAACTAATTTTCAAGGTCTAGTTATGTGTTTTTAAGACACCACTTTGTTCATGGTCTCAATTATAGAATTATGTATCTAAACTAAACTTTTGTGAACTTTAAAGTTGGAACGTAAAAGCCAAATATTTAAATGTGTTCTGTTGTGTGGAGGAACAAAAAAACATTTTGGAGTAGACATTTTAACTTATGAAATAACAGTTCTAAATCTGTAGCAAAATCTGGAGATAAAATTCAGTGTTGTAGTGACTCTCAAGTGTAGCACTGAGAGACTTCACAGTGGGAGAGCTCTGTGGTATTGGGCACTGTCAAAGAATTGGAAATATTTTGTAGTCATGTTGTTATACGTTATCTGTGAATGCAGGAGTTGATGCTGGTTGAATAGTCCTGTCTCTCTAAGCTAACTGAAAAATATACCGAGTGAAGTATTATATTTAAAAATAGTTTCACTTACAAGGAATGTTTATTAAAGATATTGCAGGGTATGTTGCAACTGAAACTCTTTCAAGATTTATGATTGTGTATTTAAGGTTGATTTCTGCCAGGAACAGATGGTAGTGAAGCAGACTGCTGACAAGCGATACAGCAAACACCTATTAAATGATACTTTGTACGTGTGATCACGAAATAATGAGAGTATCTTAGTGTTGCTGCAAAATTTGGTTTTGAAGAGCAGATAGGATAAAGAGGAGTTTTTATGAACGGGGAAGTTACATTCATGCTTTTCCAAAAAAATACTTTAATTCAAAGATTTTGGATCAGTAGATATTTAACTATTTGAAGGGCAAATTGAAGGTATATTCTAACATACTCTTGGAAAAGCGGTAGTCAGGTTATGGCAGTCTTACATACAGGATGCATACGTATGGCAATCTTATGTACAGGGTAATAGAGATCTGCCTTGAAGGCATGTAGCTCCTTTAAAACTCTTCTCTAGTTGCATGTAGTTATTCTAAATTAATTGCTGAGATAAAGCGAGGAATAAATTGTTATCTCTCAAAGGATACTTACTACTTTTAAAAGAGGTGGATTTGAATGCTGCATGTTTAAATTGGCCACAGATTTATCCGTGAAATAGCCGGTGAAACAATTCAAGCCTATGTTTTAGGTAAAATGAAACAAAGGTGGCATTACCCTTGTTCTAGGTTAGAGGAGTTACGAAGAAGCTCGCAGCACCACTATCCCTGTCACGTTGTTCCAGATTCGGTTTTAACAGGGTTGTAAGGCTTTCTCCTATACAAATCTCATGTCATAATCCTTATAGAAACTCCCGTGCAGATGAAATGTTTGGGTGACTTGAGAAATGGAAGTACTGCAAATGGAATGATTATGTTTTTCATGTAATGCAATCCAAAGGTGCATATAAATATGATGTTGGGCTTTTTGTGACATAGATCTGTCATTCTGAAAACCGATTCCTTAAGGACCGAGCCCTTTTATTGCTTTTTAGTTTGTTGACAGTGTTGGCCAATATCTGGAATTAAACTTTGGAGTTTCTTATTAGGAATATAAATACCATTGTTATTTCTACTGGAACATAAACTTTCTTTCAGCTGTGTAAAACCTGCCTAATGCAATTAGTGTGATGTGTTTCCTTACTACCATTACAGCTGATTTAAAGTTGTAATAGTCCCATTTGCCTTGCAGGTTTTTGCATTGGAAAATGGAGATGGCACAACACTCGCTTTTCTGTGTTGTCAAATACCACAGTACTACTGTGATATTTGGAATTAAATAGTACCAACAGCGTTAGACTTTTACATTCTGTGTAACAATGACTTTTATGTACAAAACCCATTCACTCTTGAAATGTTTCATTTAGTGTCATTCAAGTTTATGAAATTCAAGGAGCAACCTTAGGGCCAGTGTTCATATTAGTATGATGTATCAGTGCTGCAAGATGTCTGCTTCCAAAGGAGCTTGTTAAAACTGAAAGCTTGATTAGTGTTATTTACTGTAATGCTTTATATGCAATAGTTTGTATTTGTGGGTGAAAATTGTTTACCATTTATTAATAAAAATGAGTTTATCTGTATAGCAGTACTTTAGTAGCATTTAAAATATGAATTCTCTTTAATTTTACTCAGATTTAAAGTATTAAAATTCACTGATTAAAATGTAAGACTTCAGATGGAACAAAATTAGAATTTTCTTTTAATGGAAGGAGAGACTTCTGCATACTGATGAGAGTTTGCTGAATGCAGCTTTTCTGCTTTTGTACGAAGTTCTGAAAAAACGGTTTTTAAATACTAAAACAAAAACTTTCTCACAGAGAAGGTAACTTTAAAAAAAAAAATATCGTTTTGGGGAGACATCGAGAAGTGCCAGCTGTGAAACTAGGGGAAAAAAAGTCAGGGCTTCTGTCAAAGCATCCTCAGCATGCAGAATACTTGTGGTTGATAGAGACCCTGGGGCTTGGGATTGTTGGAATTCCAAGCCTGGAGCTGACCCAGAAGGTGACAAGCCATGAGCATCCTAGCAGGACTGCCCTAGTGTGTAGAGCAGGAAAGTCTCCACCAGCCTCCTGCGTATGTACCCTCCCAGTTTGTACTCCCTGCTGCAGAACTGGGAATTGGGCTTTGAGTCTTTTCAAGCTGTCAGCTTAAGAGCAGCAAAACTAAAATATTTGCATGACTGGAAATACACAGCTTGGAAACACAGAAGCACTGGAGTGGAAATGTTGCTGGTGTTCAAGCTGCTTTCGTGTTTGTATTTTGCTGGTTTCCATGAGTAGAGGCTGGATTTTTGGAGAATTGTGGCTGGATTTTATCAGAAGTTTGGACCATGGGTGTTTCAGGAAAGTATATTTGGGTGATTAGCATTTTTCTAGACAAACAGCTCTCTTCTCTCCACCATTATATTTCTCCACCAAGATTTCTGATTGGTTTTATCAGATTGGTTATTTCATGACTTCTGTCATTTAGATGTTAAAAACCAACCAACCAAACAAAAAAACAAATCGAACAAACCGATACCACAACAAATGTGATGAAAACTTTGATAATAATGAACTTTTCCCTTTAAGTGGGAAATGCAGTTTTTGCTTGTGTTCCTGAGTGAATAATGTCTCTACAAAAGGACCTATTCACGGCCTATCTTACTTTCTTTAATTCTACACTGAAATTGCAGACAATATAATATCATACTCATTTTTTTTCTGTGTTTCTTAATCTGTAGATTATAGGCTCTTTTAACATTATCAAAAAGCTTAAATGGGGTTGCGAAATATTAGCTAGCTATAGTAGCTCTGCTCCTCCAGACTGGAGGAATGAAAACTGATTTTCATTGCTGGCTGGTCTTCACTGCCTTTGGGCTGGGCAAGCAAGTTTAGTATGTGTATTACTTTTTCCCTTGTGCTTCCTGTCTGTCTGTTATTCCCCACCCACCCCACCCCCACCCCCCTTAGATAGTAAGTCCTTTGTTGCCAGGGGCTGTCTTTTTTGTCATAAATGTGTAATCTCCTATTAACGCATACTGGCAAGTAATTGATACTGTGAGGCATTATGTGATGTTACTGATAAGTAAGTAGTATTGAGTCCTTATTCAGGGTGCATCAGGGTCAGGTTTGCACTGCTCAGTTTGGAATTACTTGTGTATAATTCCAAAAAATTGCGTTAGGAAACCTACGATAAGATGGTAACTGTAAATTCAACTTCTGAGCAGGGACTGAACGGGGAGTAGGTTGGGGCAGTGTGGGTGGGGGGTGGGGGTGTCTTGGGGGGTGGGGTTGAATGTTCTAAGTTCTGAAATTGTCTTTTCTGTTTTAGAAGTGACTTCTTGGGTCGCAGCTCTAGTTTTGCTATCAGATGTGTCCTGCCATGAACTTGAATTTTCTTCTTGTATGCTGCTAGCTCTCAAGTAGGGAGTCACTGAATGAGTGAATTATTTTGGTGAGGGAGAGGAATGCTTTTCACAATAAAATGTCAATTAAAATGCACGTTAATTTTATCATAGTTGTGACACAGCAGTTAAATTAGTAGACATCTCTTGCGACTGTTATCTTGATCTCTCACCCCTGGTATGTTTGAAACTGTACCAAAAAAGATGCAGGCATCTAAGCAGAGGTTAGGCCATAACCAGGATGCCAAGATGCCAGCTGATGATTCTTTTCTGATTTCTCAGCAGCCTGCCTTCAGAGAGCAAACTGGTTGGTTCTTCTTGTTCGTTTTTGTCACTCACCGTGATGTGACAGCGATCTTTTTTTTTTCTGACTAAGCTGTAAACTGGTGCAGGGAAAATGGCACTGATCCTGAAAGAGCTGAGAAATACTTTGGGCTGGTCTTACAAAAATGAATCTTCATCAGTATACATTGTGTACGGCTATGTAAGTTCTCTCATTGTACCTTCAAAAGGACCTTAGATCAGCCTGAACTAATGGAAAGTGCTGGGTCTTGCTTTTATGCTCCAGAGAATTTTCTGCAATATAAGCTGCATCTCTACCTTCTTTTTGCTCATTTAAACAAAACAGTTGAAATCAGATTTCAGTATTTTTGCCCCTATTCACTGCAGCTTCTTTTCTATTTAAAAAATAACTTCTGAAACTAACTTTAAATTTAACCGAAGAAAATGTTTCTCACTAATTTTTGCACATTAAGGTGTCGTACTGTTTTTAACTATGTAGGACAGCCTCGTGTTCCTGTCTCTGGAGAGAAGTGCATGGTGATTTCTAACTGATAGGTTCATTTAAAGATGTGATGAGCATCTGTCAGTCTGTGTATATCAGGAAAACACTAGTTGACTTTGTAGGTATTAAGAGTTCCTTAGGGAGAAGCATGCTTGTCTTAGTAAATGTGACTAACGTCTTTAGAGTAATTATGTTTTCTAAGCTATAAAATGTAAAATATTTGGAAGATGCACTTTTATGCAGTGTTTTTATTTTTTCATAACTCATACAGAATGCTAAAACATACTTTTTTATTTTAAATAAAACCTTTTTTCCCCCCTCTTACCACAGGATAATGAGAAAAGGACCCCTTTACATGCTGCTGCCTATCTGGGAGATGCAGAAATTATTGAACTACTTATTTTATCTGGTATGTTGTGTTCCTGTTAATGGGAAAAAGATAACTCTATGCACATCCAAAGAAATATTTATGTACATCTTAGTCTGTGTAGCTTTTGTTGAGATATTTAATGTACTAGAAATTAAATATGTTTATACTAAAATTCTGGTTTCCAGACTTATCAGTGTTATAATACTGTATAGTTCTGCTCTAAAATATTTCTTTGAGGAAGCTTTATCAGTTTTAGTCATTTTTATTTGTAGGTTGATCAGCTTTAGGTAGTTTAACTCTAGTTTAAAGAAGTAATACTGTATATATTGTAGGTAGAAGTTAGCAGCATGGCTTTGGTCAGAAGTGGCCTTCAGATAAACAGTGAAAGTTGAACACAGAAGATTGCACCCAGAGCTGGTTATATTATTTCTAAGTATCCTTTGCTGTTGGCTTAAATACACAGAATATAATTAGGATCAGCTGAAAATTTTCAGATCTGTTGTCTTCTTTTCTATTTATTTGTATGGAGACAAAGTACAAGTTCTTTAAAGCAGTATGCTTCTGTCTTTAAGGTAGAAACCCAAGAAACTAAACCAAAATCCTGAAAGCAGAACTTCATGACTGAGAACTGAGATACCGAGTTGATTATCTTTGATCTCGGACAAATCTACCCATCAGGTAGCTTGAGGCTGAATTCATGATATGGAGCTTTAAGATTAAATAGAAAGATTAAAACTTGTAACGGTCCCATAGAACTGCTTCAATCTTCTATCTGCTTAATGGCACACCTTATGTGTGCAAAGCGGGCTATTTCCACTGCCCCCCACCCTCCCCTTCAACCTTCAGTAACAAATGTAGCTTTAAGGAAATGTCACTCGAAGATTGTAGGAGCGGCTTTCAGGCTTTCAATTGAAATTTCCAGGCACAATTTCATTTGTTATAATTTAACAAGATAGAATCTTCTCATTATATACATATTATACATACTCTCTATAATTATATATAGTTATAATTAATTAATATCACATTATGTATGTTTTTATATATATATTTATATATATATTTCTCATGTAAGTATTCTATAGTGGTAATTTGTCCAGAAAAGTTTACCTGTGTTTCTTGAGAAGGTGCTGTTTTTCCTGTCAAGAAAAAAAACAAGTTCTGGTGACTCTTGAAAATACATAATGACCCCTTTCTTCTGAAAAGGAGTCTTGGATTTGGCAAGGATTTTTTTTTTTTATTATTTTTTTTTTTTTTTGGGCTGGGGGGGTGCGGGATTTCACAATGATTAAACCAAAACCAAACAAAACCCCCAAACAACTAACCATGTTAGAAACTTGGCAAAGTTGTAGTCGGCTACTTCTGGAAGTGAAGCTTCTGACGGTTTTGGGTGAAAAAGAGTCCAGTTACCACAACTGTCATGGAAAAACACATATCTCTTGGGCAAAGGGCTTATGGAAGGAGCAAGATTCTAGTTCAGATATTAATGAAACGAGACCCTGACTGGGGGATGGCAGTAGGGAAAGAAAGGTTAGTCATGCTATTTGGGCACATAGCCTGGGGATAAGTGTAAGAAAAACTGGAGAACAAAAGAGGGAAGTGAAGAACTAAAAATTGGAGGAGAGGTTGTGTGGTGCTGCTGTGTCTGCAGATTGTTCAGGAAGACTGGGAGGCATTAATATGTCTCGGATAACATTTATTTAATGAAAAACAAGATTTACTTACCCAAAACAATGTATTAAATAGTTGCAAAACCAAAAGCTTCAAAAGCCGTGGCATGTATAGGCAATATCAGTGTAACTTTGCTGTGCTCATGCGCTATGCTGTGGACGTCAGTTGCATGTTTGTGCCTTGCTGTAGAAACATGGGCTCATGAATTTCAAAGCGGGGGGCTGCGCTGGGAATGAATCTGGTTGGTAGTGAAGGAGGCACAGTCACCGGTTGTTGGTGCGTAAGTGAAAAAAGAAGGGCATTACAAGATGAGAAAGTGTGATGTCTGTTAAGGCTGTTCAGTTTGAAAGGCTGTGCGCTGATCTGTATGTTACCTGCTTGCAAGCTGTGGTTTTAGGCAAGCAGTGTAAACCAGACTCTTTAAAAAGTAGTCACCAATTTTAGACTTCTTCATTTCTGAATGCTGGATTTGAAGTGTTTGTGGTCTGTGAAGTGTGAGTGCTCACAGCTGTGTCTGAAGTGCTGCACCAGCCATTTCTGAGAAATCAGGTCTAGGTGTCTCAAAATGCACAAGCCAAGATTTTTCTTTTAACTTGCTTAATTTGAAGATGGGGAACAGAGGTTAAGTGTATTTATCCTCTCCATTTCATAAAGATACAGAAAATTAATCTATTGTGTTTCAGCTGGAAATCAAATCTCTCCTTTGAGACAGATGTATAATGTTACATTTTGTCATAATAGATGAGCATTAGATGAGCAAATAAAGAACATCTGTTACCACAGCAAGGTTTGAAGAAAGCTTGCTGTGTTGCGGGACCTCTTTTGGAACAATGAGAAAATATATTGTTTGTTGAATAAATAACATAGTTGTTCAGAAATCTCCTCTGTGCAGTAAATTTGCATGTAAAGTTTTTTATGCGGCTTTAATATATTGTAATATATTTGCACAAGCAATTGAATTAAGTAGTGTAGACAAATTCCATCCTAGCACTTCTCACCTTGTGAGAGCTTGGCTTTGTGACTTGTAATGTCATCTAATGTAGTTTTGCTGGAATGTTACTGGGAACCACTTTGGTGTTTTCCTGCTGTGCAAGCCATCCCACAAAGACTGTTTGCTTTGACTTTTGTGTTCTTTTTACAAACTGGACTTCAAAATTACTGAAGTCAGTATTAATCTTTCTACTACTCAGTAGCTCTTGCCCGATTCTTTCTCAATATTATCTATTCTTAGCTAAAGCATGTATCATATGTTACCTAGGTATAGGGTTTTTTTAATTTGATTGGAATGTATTTTGCATCCCATCCAGGGGATCCAGATTGCTTTCCAGTATGTATTTTGGATCGTACATTGCTGTTACGGTATCTTTATACTACTTCACTATAGATGTAAGCAACCTGTATTCCACATTCTGAAGGTATAACCAATTCAGCCTGTTTTCAGACTTTTGTGGAATAAGTTTTCAGTCTTACAAGCACACTTACTTAGTTTTGGATTCTTTGAGATATTTTCTCACTAAACCTCAAGGTTGCTTTGTGACCTCTACTATTGTAATCTTTCACCTGGCCAAGGGACCTGGAGGTGATGGTTTGGATACAGACTAAACAGCAGAGAATTGCTTCAGTGACTTCAGTTTGGGGCTGGACATCTAGATTGCCTTTTGCATTTTATCTTGAGACAGTGTTTCACTGAACACTAATGAACTTGTCCCTTGCAGATGCGAAAGTCTTGTCAACAAATTGTCCTACCGCTATGGTCTGTCTGTGGGAGTCCAAATATTCCAGTCTCTCTCCCTGTGAGATTGTAGCTAGTTAAGCAATTAGCATCCCTAAGCCTGTTAGGTAACGAGGTGAACAGTAAGTAAGAAAGAGGTGTGAAGATGATTGTTTATCAGCTGCAGAATGATGGAACAAAAGTTTGTATCATAATCACTTGAGAATCATAATTTTAGAAGTGTTTTCTTTTTTGTATTCAGTGAAGAGTCACAACACCGATCACAGTTGTATTTTTATGATGTACAACTCTGCATCCTGGTGCGCAAATACATCTGTCTACTTTGCATAATAGCACTGGCTTTAACTGTGTAAATACTTGATGGCAAGCTACTGAGAAGTAGAAAAGTAAAATAATGAAGTCTTAATTAACTGAATGTCCAGCTTTTTGTTCTTCCCAAGAAGTCCTGATTAAAAAAAATCAAACCTTGCTTTCACTTAAGTCCTGCATGTGAACGTTCTGGAGAGGCTTCTTGCTTTAGAAAAAAAAATTCTTTGTTTGTCCTATGCTTTTTTTCATGCCATCAGAGTCTTATTCTGCAGGCAAGTGTCATGTGAGAAGCAGGACAGATTAGTGTGCTCCCAGAATGTGTTCTTTTGATTAGTAGCTTTTTTTCACATGTTTTCTTTAAACTACCATGCAGACTTATTATTGCTTTCGCTGAAATCAACATAGTTTATTAAAATAAACATCTGAATTATCTATTTGTTTTCTTTTGAATAGATTTAGTTACTACCTTGCATGATACACTAGCACAACACATTTCTGTTTGTTTAACCCGAAATTTTCACTGCATGGAGCTCAACCTACATGAGTGTGTGGGCAAACTCAATCTCATTAAGGTTTGGCAGCCCACAAGTTTTTGTTGAGCTTTCCTCTAGGTCAGCTGGAAAATGCAGGAATCGTGCTGACGCTGGAAAACTATCATTGTAGTAATAACAGATTTTGGAAAATAGTAAAGACCCTCCAATGTTACTCCACTCTAGACATCTCTGAGTTTTCTTTCATCTAAGTTTGAAGCTATGGAAGTATTAAAAATCCATTCAATGACAGTCACACAGCTCAGCTGTTGAAAAGCTATTGCTGCAAAAATATCAGCTGCATGAAGCTCCCTTTGTTTGGATTGCAGATGTACCCACATGCCGAAGGCGTTTCACAGGGGCTCCTTTTACATGGGCTGTATCTTTCAGCTGCTTTGTCCTCATCTGACAATGGTGTTGGCTACCTTTTTTGAGCTGTCTTAACTTCCCCCTGGCAGCGGTAACAGCCAGTTGCTGTGAAGAAAGTAGGGCTGGTGTTCTTTGAGAGAGAAAATGGAACCGACGTATGAAAAGGTAGAAGCGTTCAGTAGCTTGAGGAGTCAACCTCATGTTGCTCTCTGAAGCTCGAAGTGGCCAAGATGTGGCACAAACTATGAAGTTCTGAAAGAAAATGGACTTCTTACACTGACAAGGCAGCAAAGTTCTGGAGGGTGACTTTGACTTGTCTGTGGTTTTCCTCCCTTTTGTGGCCAGTGTGTCCATGTGTTTTTCTGGTGATGTGGGTTTTGGGTGGTTTGGTGGTTGGTGGTTTTTGGGTGGGGTTTTTTTGTTGTTGTTGTTTGGGTGGGGTTTTCTGTTGGGTTTTTTTAAGCAATAAAAATAAAAACTCTTGTTGAAGCATCATTGTGGCTGGTCAAAAGATATTGCAGTCCTGTCCCACTCTTGATTCTGCGCCCCCCCCCAGATCCACTACTGTGTATTTAGCTTATGAATAAGAAGAAGCTTCCTCTCAATGAGATCTTACTATTTTTGCAGCAATAGCTTTCCAAGTATCCAAGTTCTCAGTAGGAAATTACCCTAGATTTTTATTATGGATTGCTCCAATTGATATGTCAAATCTTCTTTTACTTTACAAAGTCTTTCTGTATTCTCCTGAATGTTCATAAATTTTTATATTTAAGGAAAAGTTTTCTCCTCCATCTGTTCATTCCCCAGTGTAGCTTGAGAATTTCTGCTTGCCACTTTTAAGTACTTCCATGGTCATCTTCTCTAGATAAAAAGTGGATCATTTAAAACTGAAAAACTTCTGAAGCTAATACTAGCCCTTAGGAAAATAATTAAATAGAATCTAATTACAGTAGGACTACTGATTATTCTCAGTGATTTATACATGGGATCTTCCTAATTTCTGCAAATATAATTCCTAAAATTCTTTCAGTATAGTAATTAAGACAAAGTTTGTTAGCTTCTTTAAATACAATCTAAAGATCTTATTTACATCTTTTACTCCTAAATAAACATTTCAGAGCTTCAAATACTGAACGTCAGATGTCTGTATTACATATCTGAATGAAAACACTTAAGTTTTATCTGCTTATACTATTGCTTAATTGCTATCACATCTTGTACGATAACAAGGGAAAATACCATCCTTGACAGTCTAAAAATACAGACTGCAAATAACAGTGGAGGGCAGTTCAGTACTTAAGTCAGTACTGTGAGCGAGGATGAAACTGTCTTGTCAGTTCTGTTGTATTTCTTTTTTTAATCTATTTTCAGCTAGTGACGCATGAGTAATGTAGCTGCTGCATTTGTTAAGTCTTCCAAGGGCATTTACAAATAGGAAGAGTTCTGGTGCAGTGTAGTTCAGGAAGAGAGTCACAGCAAAAGTTCTTACGAGAGGAACACAGAGGTGATATGCTGAGACATGGCTGTATATAGTTATGTGGTACATCATGGATGAAGGAGGAGGTGTGTGGCTGTTCCTTACAGCATTTCCTGCCCAGTTATTTGTTGCCTGTCTCTTCAAAAGATGGTTGAGGTGATAGTTATTATTTGAATGCAAGGATATTGACACCAATGAAGTAACAGCTGGACTGCAGAAACATATGTCCAGGTGTATTGGTGGCTAATAGCACATTTAAATGTGCAATTGCCAGATATGGACTGATATAATCAAAGCTTCCAGGATCACTCTGTACATCAGTGTACATACTGATTTGGAAAATGTGTCTCTTGGAACATAAATTTGCTAAAAGTAAGCACCACTGAGTTTCTGTACTAGACTTACTAAATAAAACATGTCTTTCTAATTGTCAGTCTTGTGAATGCAACTTTGCAAAGTGGAATGTAAGATTCAAGGAGGAGGGAAGAAAAATATTACATATTTCCCCCCACCTCCCCTTTTGCAGAGCAAAAATCCTACTTCTATATTTGCCTCGATGTGTAAACTTACTAGGCTGTACTAGCAAAGATGGTGACGAAAGGGAAGATCTTGTTTAATATTTTGCTTTAGTGCACGAACATGGAATAATAAGTTGGTTTGTTTGGAAGGTGTGGTTTTAAGGGAGTGTAATTTACATAATCAGTTCTTAAGTTCAAGCAATGATGATGGGTATTCATGTTGCAGTATTATATTTGCTATCTCTGGCAAGTCCCCAGATCCTTTTGCTGCAAGCTCTCTGACTTAAAACAATTGAGGTATAAGAAATTGTACATTAAACAGATGTTCTGAACAGTTTTGATAAACATGTTAAGATGAAGATCCTGAAGTCTTGGAAGATCTAGTGTGGTAGGGTGGGTTTTTTTGTTTGTTGTTTTCGTTTATTGAGAATTGGGGATTGAGGTATGCTGCACTGTGCTTTGAAAGAGCAAACAGCTGCCTAACTGTCATTTGAAATGTGAGAATTGCCCTGGTTAACACGTCAGCAGGTTGAGCTTCACAGAGATAATATTACATCGGCAGTGTTGTACAGTGAATTATGTACATACGTGTGTTCAAACTGTCTTTAAGAAACCATGAAACAAATAATCTTTAAGAAAAAGATATTCAGTAAAGGTGTAATTATTTTTTATATGTGAGACAGGCTACTTGGAAGGAAGATAGGAACGTTGTCAGAACGTGCAGGGACGTGATGAGGAAGGCTAAGGCCTATTTGGAATTAAATCTGGTGAGGGAGGTCAAGGACAGCAAGAAGGGCTTCTTCAAGTACATCAGTAGGGAAAGGATGACTGGGGAAATGTGGGCCCGCTGCTGGGTGAGGTGGGTGCCCTGGTGACAGAGGACACGGGGAAGGCAGAGTTACGGAATGCCGCCTTTGCTTCAGCCGTTGCTGCCAGGGCCGGCCCTCGGGTATCGCAGACACGGGAGGCAAGAGAGGAGGTCTGGAGAAAGGAAAACTTCCCCTGGTTGCGGGGGATCACATTAGATGTCACTCAAGCCAACCTGACACCCACAAATCCGTGGGACCCAGGGGGATGCACCCCTGAGCGCTGCAGGAGCTGGCAGATGTTGTTGCCAAGCCACTCTCCATCCCCTTTGAAAGGTCGTGGAGGACAGGAGAGGTGCCGGAGGACGGGAGGAAAGCCCGTGTCACTCCAGCCTTCCCAAAGGGCGAGAAGGAGGACCCAGGGAACTACAGGCCGGTCAGCCTCACCTCCATCCCTGGAAAGGGGATGGAGCAGCTCATCCTGGAGGTCATCTCAAAGCATGTGCAGGAAAAGAAGGTTATCGGGAGTAGTCAACATGGATCCACCCAGGGGAAATGATGCCTTCTGATAGCCTTCTGCGATGGAATGACTGGCTGGTAGATGAGGGGAGAGCGGTGGGTGGTGCCTACGCTGACCTGAGCCAGGCTTTTGGCAGTGCCCCCCCCCCGAGCCCCCAGGCAAGCTCAGGAGCTGGCTGGGTGAGCGGGCAGTGATGGGCTGAGCGCGGGCTGAGGGCAGAGCTCAGGGGCTGCGACCAGCGGCGCAGAGCCCAGCCGGGGGCCTGTAGCCAGCGCTGTGCCCCAGGTCAGCGCTGGGTCCCGTCCTGTTCAGCTGGGTCATCGGTGACCTGAGGGGACGGAGCGCAGCCTCGGCAGGTCTCCCGATGGCACAAACTGGGAGGAACCGCCGGGACACCAGCAGGCCGTGCTGCCCTCAGCGAGGCCTGGGCAGGCTGGAGAGCCGGGGGGAGGGGACCTCATGGGGTCCCACAGGGGCCAGCGCGGGGTCCTGCCCTGGGGAGGGACAGCCCCTGCGCCGGCACAGGCTGGGGGTGGGCTGCTGGGGGGCAGCTCTGCGGGGAAGGGCCGGGCGGTGCTGGGGGACAGCCGGTTGCCCGCGGGCCAGCGGTGGCCCTGTGGCCGAGAAGGCGGGTGGGAGCCTGGGGCGCGTTAGGGGCAGCGTGGCCAGCGGGTGCAGGGAGCTGATCCTGCCCCTCTGCTCGGGCTGGTGAGGCCCATCGGGAGTGCTGGGCCCAGCGCTGGGCTCCCCAGTCACGGGAGACGGGGAGCTGCTGGGGAGGGCCCAGCGGGGGCTGCGGAGCTGGTGAGGGGCCTGGAGCACCTCCCTGGTGAGGAGAGGCTGGCAGAGCTGGGGCTGTGTAGCTGGAGAAGGCCGAGGGGGGTCTCACCCGTGCGTACCAACACCTTAAGGGTGGGTGGCAGGAGGACGGGGCCGGGCTGCTTCCAGTGGTGCCCAGCGACAGGACCAGGGGCAACGGGCACAAACTGCAACACGGGAAGTTCCAGCTGAATATGAGGAAAAAGCTCTTTACTTGGAGGGTGGCGGAGCCCTGGCGCAGGCTGCCCAGGGAGGCTGTGGAGTCTCCTTCTCTGGAGACATTCAAACCCACCTGGGCGCGATGCTGTGCAGCCTGCTCTGGGTGAGCCTGCTTCAGCAGGGGCTTGGGCTAGGTGATCTCCAGAGGTCACTTCCAACCCTGACCAACCTGTGACTTTCTAATATGTGCAATGATCTGGAGTAGGGCTTTACCCCAGAGGATGAAGGCTGTAAACTTCCTCACTGTCGCATGGTAGGAGTATGATGGGGTTGAAGGAGCTTTATGTTTCATGGAGACCATCTGAAAGTGGGATTAGGGAATGCATAATGTTTTCCCAAATCATGTGCTAGGGAGTAAAGAACAGCCTAGAGGGGGATTATGTTCTCAAATCCAAAGCTGTTTAGAGAAGTTGTTCTATGAAATTAGAATCATTCTTCGCAGTGTGTCTTGGAGGAACGTAGGAGAGAAGTATCTCTATTAATTTACAGTATTATCTATTTAACCTATCTAGAGCTGCGATTCCCGCATTAGTAGTGCATATGTGGATTTTTGGTAGTACACTTATTCTGATTATTACTTTAAAAAATTTGTCTTTCATTCTAACATGTTTTGAACTCCTTTAAAAGTTTGTTGTGGGAGAAAAAACAAGTTTGGTGGTTCTTTAAGTCCACCAGAGATTTAGGTCTTTCGTCAGAAGTTAACTTTGTTTTTTTCCCGTTGTCAGAGAATTTACAGATCAGTTGTACATTTGAAAAGTTAGTTTATTTTATTGTCTACATATTACACTAATTCAACTACGGGATGGACTAGACCTAGGGTTTCTTGCTACTTTGAGTGGCATATCACTTAGGGGGAGGGGGCAGATGTTTTGCTGATTTTTTTCTTTTGAGAGGACCATGTTACTTCTAGATATTGCATCAAATTTCCTTAGGTGTTTCTTTACCTAATGCCAACTTTCTTCCTTACCAGAAACAAAAACTACCTTCAGATATTCTTTGGCTTTAGTCCTAGCAAGTTAGATTAATTTACCACTGGGAACACCTTTTGTACAGTATCTTTTTGTATTTATTTTTGCTCTCTTCTGATGCGATTTTAGGCTGTGTGTTAAAGTACCAGAAATGTCAGGGAATTACTTAGCTGAACCCGTAAACACAGCTCGGAGTTTAAGCACATTTTCACTAGAGCTTAGGTGACTGCTGGTTCCTTGCAGTGGAAATGTACATCTCTCCCCTTCTGCTGGGCATGATGCTTCTCCTGTCTTAGGCTTCATCACCTGGGTGGATCTGACTTCACATCAAATCTTGCAAGTGTATTTTCCTGAGGAAAATCATGATGGTGATTAGCGACCCAGTAACTCCCCTAATTCCTTTAAAACACTTCAAAGACATTTGAATTAAAATTAGAAATAGAAATCAGTTAGACTTTGGAAGTCTTCACTCCTTGGCTGTTGGCTGTAGATGTGACGTCAGCTGAAGCTTGGAGTACCGTTTTGGCTCTTATTTTTCTCTCATCTGCTAAAATTAAAAACAGAAAGAAAGAAGCATGGCTACCAGTAACCTGGAAGACAAATCAAGATTTACAGATACATTTGAAATCTGTTGATTACATTCTCACTTATCATTCAGGTTATTGTCTTTTACATTTACAAAGATTGCTGAACTTCCCAAGACATTTTTGGTGATTTTGAGAATCCTCAAATATTTTTTTTTTGCTCAAGTTCTGTGCAGAATTTGATACAGTATACTGTGTTATGGTGCAGTACACTAGGTCCTTATGACAATTGACAAAACCAGATGTTTATGGTAAGATTAGGTCTCTTAAACTTTTGTTCGCTTGTGAGGGTTTTCTTCAAATGGACTTGGACTTTCTTCCCATTCCTTTGAACTTACTTTACAAAAACTTTTGAACTTGAAAAATAGGATGACACCATAAGCTTCTGAAATTTGCGTAAGGGAAGAGGGAAATCCCTGAAATTGTAGCCAGGAGTTAGACCTCAGGCTCTGTCTGGCACTTGGAAGATGTAGGGTCAAAGTGGGAGTTTGAATCCGGCATCAGCTTTCATGTTGTGTTCTTAAGCCTGATGGATTGACTAGAAATGGATAAACTCAGAGAACTGACATAAAATCTTTGGTATATACAACTACAATTTTGTACAGGCTGCTAAGTTTCTTGGAGAGGTTGTTCAGCTGTACTGGGAGAGACTTCTTTGCTAGTGCAGGTCTGGGAGGCTTGGTTCAGAACAACCTGTCTCTCAGCTGAGTATCCTGACCAGCAGCTGTTTGACATTTTGTGTCTTACTGACCTTCCATCCTTTTCTATTCTTTGCATGGAAAAAATTGGTTCTGACATAACAATATTAGTTTAGCCTGAGAAGTTAATAAGCCTTGAACATGTAGCATTAATGTTACCATCTGATATCATGTGTTGCCCTATCAACTCTTCCCAACGGTATTTCCAAACTATTTTTTCAAAAACATAGTATTTCGTCTAAGCTATCACATATCTGTAAGATCTCAGCAGTTTTCAAATAAAGATGGCTAAATTTCCACTCGGGGAATAAAAAAAATTATAAGGTTTTTTTACACAAACACATATATACATGTATACATATGTATATGTATATACAGTATATATATCTGTAAGAAATTAAATCATTACACTTAACGATTAAGTTTTCTTGTTTGTAGTTCACTGGAAGTTAGAATGCAGTTCAGTTGCTTCCTTCAGGAAAAAGAAAAAATCCTCAGATCCTTCTTTCCTTTTAATTATTAAGGAAAAAAACCAAAACCAGGCTTGTGTCCCTTAGAGGTGTTTGTGTGACCTTGTCTTCTGGTGGCAGGAACAGCTGTTTCTTAGGTGTGCTTTTAGAAGCAGAGCGGTGTGGTTATTACAGCCTGTCCATGAAGGTCCAAGAGGTCCTAGGTGACCTGGTGGAGTAGAGAAGATTCCTTCCCAAATTACGAGTAGAAGCAGCAGTATGTTCTATATACCTAACGCATCAGACTCGCCAACCACAAGAACACTGGAAGCAATGGGGAATAAATGTAGCCTCTTTCTCTGGTTTAATGGAGAATTTCAACTATAGTGCGAAAGTATGAGATTTGTTGCTGAATGAAGGCAAGGAGTCTGTCTTTCTTACCCAAGTGGGTTTTTTTTTCTTTTTTATGTGCCTTTGGAAGTGCAAAAGGTTATAAAAGATTACCTAGTGTAAAAAGATGAGTACACTTTGATGGAAGACAATTACGGGTGCAGTGTTAAAAGAATTCCCTCAAAGGGTGGGCTTTAGCTGGAGAAAAGACTCCTTTCCCTTTTTTACATCGTGCTGTATTAATAATGAGCCTAGAATAAGTATCTTCCAATAGTTCTATTTCTGTACTTGAAAATATTTAAGTCTTCCTGTAAATATATTATAAATCTCTGTTATTTTTATTTTTTGTTACAGGAGCTAGAGTTAATGCCAAAGACAGCAAATGGTTGACTCCTTTACACAGAGCTGTGGCATCTTGTAGTGAGGTATGCTTTTTTTGTTTACTGCTTTGTGTTAAAATAAGACATCTCAAATTACAAATTTTACATATAAATTACAAATATTACATATTTGTAATACTACATATAATTTGTCATATTACAAATAAATTCTGTTATTTGTTTGGGGTTTACAAAGTGAAACTACTCCAAAGGTTTGGAATTGCAGAACATTTTTGCAACAGTTCGTTTAATCTGTTGAAGGTATGTGTGTGTATATATCTCAAATCCATGAGTGGGAAGAAAGGGGGGAAAGCTATAAACTTCTAGGGCTCAGCTTTGTTCTCTGCCATTTCCCTAGCAGAGGTTTCTGCATGCCGGGTTCTCAAGTCCAGTTTACTTCTCTTAAGGTAACCAGAATGGGTCAGCATGAGGGAAGTAGAGGTGAATTAAGATTTAGTACAGCTTTTATGGCATAATCTTTGCATTTCTTTATTTTTTTACATCCTTGTCTCTTCAGGCGTTGAAGAAATAAATGGTTCTGTAAGTCCTGCAAACGTCATTTTTTAAAAAAAGCGATGAACGAGTAATGGTAGTATTGAAAATCACTTTAAAAGTTATAAATGAAATATGTGGAAAGTTTTTTTAAGTCTACCAGTTACACAATCATGAGAATATAACAATATAAGAAATTACTTTGTTGCTGTTCCTCTATTGTTGATGTCCTAGTAAAAATTTTAAATTCCTGTGGAAGATCAAAACAGAGAAATGATGAGCTTGTTGTGTGCAAGAGTTTATGCAAAGCAGTCTCCTTTGAGATCCTGAGTCAAACTGATGCTCATTTCAGTATGTCTCAAAAAAGTAAAGGTTTTTTTAAAGATGCTGTGTAAATTTTTGTTTGAGAAGATGGAATTGAATATTTTGGTTTTGACAAGTATTGAACTTCATCTATTTGATACATGAAGTATCTAAGCAAGCCTTGTTTCAGTTTTTGCTTTTGAATTCCCTGGATAGATTGCAATATGTTGCCACTAGCATTAATAGCTAAGTTATGTGGAGACTGTGTTATTCAAAACAGTGTTTGAAAATAAATCTTCGAGGATGCCTTTATTCCCAGATGCAATTTGTTCTTCTTGAGGTATTTTTAGGCTGCTCCTTTGGGAGCTGACCGAAGCACCAAATGCTGCATTCTTCAGAGCTGAGGGACAATAAAGCTCTTTCTATCAGTAATGCTTGCAGAGAAGAGTGCTGCAGGCAAACTGGACCGAAACGGTAACTTCAAGTAATGCCACAATGTTCATCATATCTTTTTTAAATGTGGACTGTTCTAAACAAAATACTAGTCAAAAGCGAACATGTAAACCATTCATACTATTTATCCGGAAGGCAATGATAATTGCTTGTCAGAATTTTCTATTTATAAACACAGTAAGTCATAGGAGCCCACATATATGTTTGATACATGTAGGCACTGTTTTCCAGCTGACAGACGTACATGGGTTTTGAGCATTCGATGAAAAAAGCTGTAATGAAAAAACTCTTCATAACGATTTCAGTAAAATATCTGGAGTTACTCTGGAAACAGGGACAGCTGCAGTTAAGCAAGAACATTGAAACATGCAAAACAGCTGGAATTACAGAATTACATATGCAGCTGCCAGCTGCACAAATTCAAGCAACTTCATGTCAAGACGGTCACACTCCAGGCCTCTATTTGTGTGCCTGGTGTACTTCGAAGAAAAAAAACCAAACCAAACTCAACCTAAAACCACCACAACAGACCCCTAAGCAGACTTGCTAACTCTTGAAATTCATTAATGCATGCGCACATAAAAATATAAGATACATTATTTTTATACTAGTGCCGTGGTGCTTTACTATGGTGCTTACTTCTACAAAAGGGTTAATAGCTGTTCTAAAATTTCCTTGTTCTGATTATGGTTTTTCTTAGTATATGGTTCAAAGAAGACAGAAGTTCAAAATACTGATTTGATTTTTGAAGTACTAAGTCTGCTTAAGTTTTTTAGAGAAGAGCTGTTCCAGTTCTCATTTAAATTACAGGCCTGTGATGCAGTATTTTCACTTTTATGTTTGTTCCTATTTTCTTTTTCATTGACAGTAGAAGAAATTTGAACATTTTAAATACAATGTAATATAGATAGAATAATAGATAGTAATAGTAGAATCAAGTGTTACTTAGCATTCTGCTCGTAGTTGAGAATAATGCCTAGCTATTGTACCACAGTGTAATTCAGAATTTCCAGTAACTACTTGTGGTAACATGTTTCAAGTTCAAAGTGCCAACCATTTATTTGTGTGCTCAGCGCTTGGGTCGGGCACCACTGAAAGCCATTAGTGAATTGTGGGAAGGTCACGGAGCTGACGTAAAATGCACTGTTCATCATCATGTTGATATTACAAATAGATTACTTTTTTTTTATGCATTCCAATTGTGTGCACGTATTTTAATGAAATTTGTTTATCTTGCTGTAAAAATTAGTCTTATCTGTCAAATTTTCACAGCTTGTACTTTTAACAAAAAGAAATGAATAATCTTTTTGTAAGATGGAGTTCAGTGCAGCATTCTGAAATGGTTTTCGGGAGTTGCAACAGTGTATGTTGAAACTTCTTGTGTGCTGTTTTGTCTGTGGTTCTCTGAATGTACGTTTTAATAAGCTGTTCTTTGCTTTGCCATTTCCAGACTTTGACAGTTCAAAAATTTTGCTTGGCAAATTGGTGAAACGCATCATTAAGTTCATAGTACTTCATTAATCCTTAGCAATGGAAGTTTTGGAAATTAGTTGTGATGAAAAACAATTTGCCAGATGGCTTAAGGAACTGGATAAAAGACCTGGAAATGGTTGATTCAGTTGAATCCTGTAGGGTGTGTATTGCTCGTGTTCTTGAGAGCATCCCCAAATCTGGATTTATGGTAAAGTACAAGATGATATTTACAAAGCATAAGATGATGTTTACAAAATAACAAATAGTGAATAGTTTTATTACTGCTATACTGTCCTTGGATTTAAGGCTGGCATTTCAAATCTTCTCTAAGTGGCTTGGGTTTTTTTGTAAATGCTTTCAGGATGCTGTTCAGGTGTTGTTAAAGCATTCAGCAGATGTCAATGCTCGTGATAAAAACTGGCAGACACCCCTACATATAGCAGCTGCAAACAAAGCTGTGAAATGCGCTGAAGCTTTGGTGCCTCTCCTAAGCAACGTAAATGTGTCTGATCGAGCAGGCAGAACGGCATTGCATCATGCAGCTTTCAGTGGACACGTTGAGGTAAGTTATTTTTCTTACCTTGTTTCCCGCTTGTCATTCTGTCCCTCACATTTCTGGTATTTAGTTTCTCCGTTTAAAACCATGTTTCACCCACCTGCTCAAAAAAACCCAATTCCTATTTTGTATTTGAATTTGTCTTCTGTACGCATCTGTGTAGAGAATGGTTATGGAAAATACACGTTACATAATTTAGTTGGAAGGTTCTTAACAGCGCTCATCTTAAGACAGAAGCAAATTTGCCTGAGTTAAGTGGAGCTAAACTAGTAATAGATAAATGTAAAATGGAAAAAAGAAAATACTTTCCTGTTCAGTAGATAGTGGACATATGGAATGTGTCGTCACTGAAATGTGGATGAAACACATGTAATAAGCTCTAACTCACTAATCTTCAAGCCTCGGAAAATGTCTGGTGATAAATTTCCATTGTAGTTGTGTAGAGGCAGTTGGAGGCGAATCAGCAATAGGCTTGCTTTTAGAAATTACCTTTAGTGAATTCCATAGTAATAGCCTGAAGATTTCAAAGATTCCACAGCTTTGCCATATTTAACTGGGAAATGTTTTTGTTCATGCGGAGTTTTGTGTTCCTTACAGATACTTCATTACTGCTGCCAAGGTGGGCAGCCAGTTTTTTTAAGCTTGTGGGATATTCGAAACCCAACACATTTAAATCCTTGGAAAATGGATACGTTTTTATTTTCTCTTATGAATTTCTTCATCTAACTTTTAAGCAGAGTTTTTCCATTATGAATAATACTACTTTTCTTTCTGTTCATCTCAGATGGTCAGCTTACTGTTGTCTAGAGGGGCCAATATTAATGCATTTGACAAGAAAGACAGACGAGCTATACATTGGGCAGCATATATGGGTATGTACATTTTTCAGCTGATTACTATTGTGGTAGTAAAAAAATCACCTTATGTTTAGTGGGTTTATATGTTTTTAGGAAAAATACTGACACTGTAAGCATTGAGGCTATCTCTGTCTGCCAGGAGACCATTGATAGTCTATTTCAAATTGCCTTGTAAATGTGTTTTTATGGTGAGAAAAACCAGTTTATTTGAAAAAGAAAAGTAAGGTAGGTAATTTTGTTCTTTAAAAAGAAGGGACTATGTTCCTTAATCAGCAGGAGTCTAATCACAAGTGAAAACTTCTGCAGTAATGCTAAATAGAAAGTGATAAATTCATACAGGGGGCACCTGAAACAAAGGATCATTACAGCAACCTTGGGGATTATATTTTAAAAGAAGACTATTTCCTCTCTGAAACTCCCAAATTCTTGCTTTGCCATGTTATTCCAGGCGTGGATAATTATTGTCCTCATGGTATTTATTGATCAATGCACTGGCAATACTGTCAATGTATTTCATTGCCTTTTGTAAGACTTTCATTTTATTAAGTGGTAGGAATAGCTGTAAGAAATAGTAGAGTTTTGTATCTGAAGCTTCATTTTAAATATCAGCAATATAAACCATTGGAAGGTGATTCACAGAAAATGCAGGTTAGGAGTTCTAGGCTGATACTGACAATGACTTCTTAGCTTTAGCTAGTCACTTTGTTTCTAAGTAATTCATATGCAACTGCAGATTTTATTTGTCAATTGTTCATGTCACCGCAGAATACGCTGTACTTGTTCAGAAGCCAAAAAACTTAATGTCTCTTTTAACTTCCAGAAAATACCTAAAAATGCTCTTGAACACGTGCAACGTGTCATGTATGAGCAGTGAACAATTAAGTTTCAGGATCAATTTCAGGAAGAAGCCAGTTGAGATGATTCCGTGGTCTTGATTGTTATTCAGTATTTTAGCTTATTGCTTCATAATTTCATCCAGACAAGGGAGAAGAATAAAAGCAGTAGCATATTAGTATTGTATGCATCTGCAACCCCGGGAATTTCTTTCAAGGTGAAATGGGGAAATAAGACTTCATTGTATGTAATTTTTTGTTCCTGTTATATTTTGATGATCTACATTTTCCTAAATTTTTAAATTCTCCAGAAAATACATATCTATATGCCTAAGATACCATCTTAGAAAACTTAAGGAGAACAGTCAGGAAGAGAACGTGGTCCAGTTATTTATGGCAGCTTTTTTTCAGTGGTAATCATAGATGTGAACATTTTTGTTCCCATTATAAGAGGAAAATACTACTTGGAATGACTGTCTTGGTGAAAACCTTTATTTATATAAAAGAGCACTTTGTATTTTTGACAAACAGTCAAGTTAATATGAAAGAAGAGTAATTTCTATTCTGCCCCTTCCCTAAGCAAGCTAATTTTACTATATCTGATGTCAGACCAAAAAAATAAACACACATAAACAAGGAAATTACATGGGCTCAATATGTTGACATCTCTTAAGTCTAGGATAACTCTGCCTTGGAGATCTGATCTTAAACTGCATATTGAGGGGCATTTTGCTTGGTATTAATGCTCATTATTATGAATGAGAGAATTACTTATAAACAGGCATAATGCTGTGCAATGTGCGTGCATGGGGGGAGGTTCTTAAAAACAGACTTAAGGCTGCTAATAAAACGTATTTCTCATCTGTGATTCTGTGGCATCGAGTATTTTACATAACTGCTTTTGAGTTGTTACGTTTCTCCAAGCAATGTTTCCTAGTCTTGCCAGGAAAGAACAAATGGAAGCAGTAACTTAAAAGTGGAAGTACCATTTTAAACATGCATACAGAGTGAAACAAAAGAGCAGTAGCATGTGGGGCATTACCTATTTAAATATGGTCGCCAGAAACTTTACCCTGAGTTTTGGGGGTTGATTGTTTTGATGAGTTGTTTGAAATGTGCTTTGGTCTGAGGACTGAGAATTCTGATCTTTACAAATGCAAAACCGTGCATTTACAAAATTTGACTTGTTGTAAGATCTCAACAGTTGTAAAAGTGACCTTACAAACACCTGGATTCACACAAAATTGAAATTTAGTGTTCTTTTTGCACAACTTGGTGTTTCAGGCCAATTTCACATTAGTCTTATATCCCTGACAATGCAGGTCTGAAATAATCTGATAGCAATGTAAACTAAAGCTGTGAAATCCATATGTGATATGCTAAAAAGAACAACAGGATCCTCTTGAGCTGTCATACGAGGAAAAGACTTGAATGTGCCAGCGGATTATGCAGTCATTGTCACAGCATTAATACCTTTAACATAATTTGAAGCTGTATGATACTGCATTTCAGCTACTGATACCAGTGCTTGAAACTGAGGAGTTAAAGAACAATAGATTTTGATTCAACATTTTGTGATATTTTGTATTAGTATTTCGTAATTTACTTACATATGCAAAGCAATGTCTGTGACAGGCTGTCCAACCACCTTACTCAAGGCGACTATTTGCAAAATTTTGTGGAATGAAACTTCTGCATGATGGCAGAGATCTAACGAGTGTCAGTGAGAGGACAGATGTTTTCTGGCTTGTGCTCAGCTAGATGAGAGAGTCTTCTATTTTTCATATAAGCTACATTTATTCCATTTTTAGTCAGTGCTATTTCATACAGTGTTTGGGTGGGAAACTTTTTAATTTCTGATGTCGATCAACCTAAATATTCTTGCAGAAAATAGAGTTAGAAAAAGCTTTGAAATCCTTCAAATAAGGAAAAAACCCCTGTGACATTCTCTCTCACAATTCAGAGTGATTTTATGCTGCTTCAATTGTTTGAATAAAGCTTTTCCACCATATAAAACCACCCACAGAATAGAAAAAGAAGTTACGCTTTTCGTCACTCTACTATAAATAACTTTCTAGGGTTATTTCCATTGTTTCCCTTCCTTCCTGCTTTTCACCCGACTCCATTGCTGTCCAGTTACAATGCTGCAACTAAAATGGACTTCCATTCTTGCGTGCTAGTGTCGCCTTCATTAGTGTATCGGGATGTCGTCTCAGTGCTTCCCGCTTCAAGTTCCTTGCTCTTCTGTTTGAGTGACTTCCACTGATTGCAGCTTGTGTTTTCAATGCAGGTCAGGGATTTTTTTGGTTATTTTCTTCTCCTTAAAGTTTTTCTGCCACTGTTCTTTTCAGTGACTCTCTTCTTTTCCTGCCTTTAATGTCTTCTGTACTTCTGTCTCTCATATAGGGCTTGGTTTCATTCTTGTCCCCGTTATATTTGGGTGAGAAGATTAGTATCATGTCTACATTTCTGTTTCTCTTCTTTCCTGCAATACTGAAGTAATTCAGAAGTGAAATATTGCAGCACTTCACGTTGTGCTGGTATACTGTGTTTCTGATTGGTATAGCTAGGTGAAACGTCGTTCTGTATGTTGGTGGGCATGCAGCATAAAATGGGTATCGTGGTGACTGAATATTTATCAAAATAGCTTTGTCTGTATTCCTTTTGGTAGACACTTCCTATTCAGCCTTTTGCAAATTCTCTTAGTCATTGAAAAAGCAAAGACCCTCACTTGTTATGCAGTACTTAAAAGTACCAAATCCAATCTTCAGTTTTACTTATGTGTTTGACTGGATAAGAATAAGTATTCAGTGTGATCCTCACCACTTTTTGAACTAAGGTAAGGGTGTCACTTGAAAGGTAAAACAAAGAATCCCACATCTGCTTGTACGGGCCAGTTACAAAGGTAAAGCACTCCACGTATTGTGGTCTTTTTAACTCAAGTGTGCCTTTTTATTCTGCAGGCTTTGTCGTAATGATCCGTGTGTTTTCAGTGATGACTTGTTTGGTGGTTAAATTAACAACTGAGCAAGAATGACAGATTTTTTTTGGTTAGACCATTTTCATAGCATTTCTCTTAGCGTGCAGTGTCACAACTGCATGCAAGCTAGCAGAGGAGCATGTGAGCATGGTAGCCAGGAAAGCTTGTTGCCCTCTGGAGTAAGCAGTGTGGTGTAGGGACCCCCGGCCCAGCCACGAGCTGGCAGTGAGAGCAACTGCCTGTTACTCAGGGTGGGCTCCCCACCCTCCCTTCCCTTTTCCACCCTCCCGGCTGGAACTTCCCCCAGGTCATCCCTTCCCCACAATCCCAACTCAACTTCCACTCTCCTCCCAGTGATTTAGGAGAAGAGTTGATGCTTTCAAAAGGCTGCGGTTCCTCAGAGGATTGAGTCAGTTTTGAAGGTGGAGCTTTGCTAAATTCTGTATAATTTGGCTCAACATTTTAATGGCTCTGCAAGTTGAAGAAGATGGTCTGGGATGGGAGGGGATATATTTTTATTTAAAAATAGAATATTTTCATGCTTGTTTAATTTTCAAAGTTCATGCCAAATGCCTTAAAAACCTCAATGGGCATGTTTGCAGTTGGGTGAAGGTGGAAGACTGACAGTCACGTACTCTCTCAAGTTGTTTACAGAAATTTGCAGTCAGTGTTTAATAAATACAAAGTTAATTTTACCTCTCTAGTCCTCAAATCTTCCCAAAAACTCCTTCTGCATAAGCAGAAGACAAGATTTGTTTTCAATATATAAAATTATTTTTGCAGTATGAATACTATGATTATTAGAGGGAGTATGTAGAAGTAATCTCTTCTGGAGATGAACTTTTTATGTTGTTTTTATAGTTCATGATACAACTAGAATACAAGAACAATTCTTTATTTTCCAGATTACATACAAATGGTGATGTCTTGCTCATGTTATAACGATTGTACAATTATTAAGTTTGTAAACTTGTGCTGGTTAATATAAAATGCAACTTAATTCTTTTTGTCTTTATTATTTTAGGTCATATTGAAGTTGTGAAATTACTTGTGGCCCACGGGGCTGAAGTGACATGCAAAGACAAGAAATCATATACACCCTTACATGCTGCAGCATCTAGTGGGATGATCAGTGTTGTCAAGTATCTTCTAGATCTTGGAGTGGATGTAAGGAAGAATAAAACAAAGCGATACATATTTTTTTAGTAATTTGAAATGTTCTTGTTAGTATTGTAGCATGCTGTTTATTTAGAGGCAGGTTATGATAAAGTGAAAATAGTATTTCCCAAGATCTTCATTCACATACTTTTTTGTTATAAAACCTCATTCCCCCAAGTAACTTAAGAGCTTTGCAGATTTAGCAAAATTATTTGGAAGTACATTTTTTTTAGTAGGCTTTTTGTTTATTTGGTATTTCTTACTCTTAGTTCATTGGACTGGAACTCAGGAAATAGGAATTCAGTCATTAGCTTTGCTACACAGTCCTCTTTGAACTGCAGGAAATTAAATGCTTTTGCTTGAGTTACTTGTAAAATGTAGTTTTACTGACTTTCTTAGACCACGTAGGTTTTGGGAAATACTAAAAGTTGTGAGAAACTTCAATACCTACAGTAAGGAAGACCGTATGAGTATCGAAATGCAAAATAAATTAAAAGGCTGTACAGTACTTGTATGTAGAAAGTCTGTTAACAACAAACAGTGAAACTGCGTAAGAAATCTGCGTTGTGCATCACATTTTAGCCTTACAAGGCTGGAGAGTGCTGCCAAAGTTCTGTCTTGAGAAGGAGATCAGAATTCAGTATTGTGTTGTACACAACAACAACTTTTACATCTATACGTGTCTGTCCTACTTCTCCCCTGCCACTCCACCCTCCCACTAAAAAAATAATTTAAAAAAAAGGAAAAAGAAATAAAAAGTCCCTTTAGCCTCTGCTTTTAACGGAAACCCACAAATTCTGTTGGAAAATGGTAGAGGTCCATGCTGTGCTTAGTCTGTAGGGTCTATGCACATTGCCACTGTTGACATTTTTTCCATCTCTGTGTTCTGTCAAGTTGCATACTGCGTACAGGAAGCTGGTGTGGAGACAATTGGAGGAGGCTGGCTCGTTTGTAAAGCAATCGTACTCTTCCCCGATACAGACTTCTTGATCAAAGTACTACGTCTAGAGCTTGCTTTTAATCTCTGGTTTTGAAGACTTCCAAAATGTGATGAAGACGTTATCTCATGAGAAGAGATTTTTCTTCGTTATAATTAAATGCTACTGTTATACAGGTTTTTGCCTGCCAACTAATCTTGGTTTGGTTTTTTTTTCCTCTGGTAGATGAATGAACCAAATGCCTATGGAAATACCCCTCTCCATGTAGCTTGCTACAACGGGCAAGATGTTGTAGTGAATGAACTCATAGACTGCGGTGCTAATGTAAATCAAATGAATGAGAAGGGTTTTACACCTTTGCACTTTGCTGCTGCATCAACACATGGAGCATTGTGTTTGGAGCTTTTGGTCTGTAACGGAGCAGATGTAAATATGAAGGTAGGTGAATCCAAAGCCATACATTCACTTTTAAAGATCCAGTATGTCTTTATCAGAGGTAACTTTTCAAAGTCGCTGTGTTTGGAAGATCCCACTGATGGCTGAGTACTTCTGTGAAAAGTACTATAGAAAAAATGAGCCAGTATGTCGCTCTAAGAAACTTGATCTGAATCTGAATATTTCAATGGAATGTAGTAAATAGCCTAAAAGGATAAAAAATAAAAATGACAATTCTGTCTGGTCAATCTTGATTATATTTCAATGTCAAAATTCCACATAATTTGGTGTCCCTAGTCTCTTCATATGAGTAAGAGCCAATCATACAGAAGAATACAGAAGAACATGTTTGTCTTATAAATAAGCAGCATTAACAAAATCAAGGCTATTTCAGAGAAGTGTGTTCAACAGCTGGGTTTTTTAATTACCTCAGCAAAACTTTGTGAGCAGAGTTAGTATACGTTTTACATCTCTACTTGGTCACAAGCCTTTGGCTGCAGAATATTCCTTAGAATCCAGTCTTAGTAGAACTTCTAATTCACGCAAGCATAAAAGCAAACTATAACCTATATCTCTTATTATCTTCTGAAATGTGTAGGGTAAGGTCTTGAGATGTGAAACCTCCTGTTTTGTATTAAGTTGCTTTTTACTCTAGTAATGGAAATGTAACTGTTCAGAAATATCTGGTCCATGTCTGATACTTCTGTGTTCAGAAGTATCTGGTGTCTTGACAGGTTTCAGGCAAGGGGAAATAGGAAACAGGAATGAGAAGTGTTTCTCTTACAAAATATCTAATTACCTTTACTGTTGCCCATGTAGGAAAATAGGAAAAATTATCTCTTCTTTTGTTTCTTAAGTAGATTTGTTTAGAGTTCTGCCTGAATTTCAGCACCATCTCGATAAGAGGTGAACATTAGAATAGCTAACATTTCTGTTAAAAATGTTGGGGTTTGTGGCTAGCTTTGTGTAAGATATTTACACTGATTTTCAACTAACTAATTCTAAAATACAATTTTTTACCTATTGTTAGTGAACAATCTGTAGCCCACTGAAAATTTGGAATTTATTTAAAAATAAGCTGTTTGATGTGGAAAAATCTTAGATGTACGTCACTGCTCATTTCATATGTATTTAAACATGCAGGTCGTTTAATGAAAATGTACTTAAACTCAGTTGTGGAAAAATCCATCAGCAAAGTGCCCTGGGGAAGTAAGGAGCTCTGCTACAGGGTTTATTGCCAACTTGTCCTAAGATACACAGATCGCAGTTCATTTATTTTTGTTGCCAGCTTTCCACTCTGCATAATATCCTAGGGCTGGATATGACTGAGGGCTTAGCCTTACAGGGCTGACTTCTGTCCTACATGATGTGTGTTCTGTCATGAAAAGTAATCCCACAATGTTAAATACACGTATGTTACAGAAATAAGAACAAAAGAGAAACATAAATATTACCAAATACGCTGGGTTGCAAGTGTTTGTGACTTTATGCATATTTTTGATGTAGGAGAAAGAAGCAGGGAGGGCTTA
Organism: Falco biarmicus; assembly: GCF_023638135.1. Taxonomy (NCBI): domain Eukaryota; kingdom Metazoa; phylum Chordata; class Aves; order Falconiformes; family Falconidae; genus Falco; species Falco biarmicus. The sequence continues at coordinate 4,831,615 of NC_079291.1, read as the reverse complement.
ATTTCAGAAGGATGTGCAGCAAGTAACGGCGGTTGGGTTATTTTGGCTACTCATTATCAAATACATTGTAAGTTAGGAATGAAAATGAAACACTTGCAACATTCTGTTAGGATAATTAAACACTGTTAAAGATTGCTATAATCTTTATGTTTGAACTTAAAATTGGAATCTTTGTTTTATGTATGTATACACTGTAGATAGTGACTACATTTAGTCAGTTATAACTTTAAGTAACCTTAGAAATTGTTCAAAGAATGGCTGATATCTTCAAAGTGACTGGCAAAGTTCCTGAATCCTTTGAAGTTTATAATGAGGCTGAACTTTTTTTTTTTTGAGGTGACAAAAAATTTTTTAACATCAGACCAATATATTCTTGCCTTCCTTCCCATTCAATTTTAAGTTATGGGATTCAAAGTAGAGATTTGTTGGTTTCTGTAATTTAAGAAAAAAAATCCTTAGAAGATTTAGTATGGGTAAACCCAGGTTTTCTCTTAAGCTTACTCTGAGATGACAGAATCATTTTTTCTGAAACATGATAATGATGGGGCTGGGAAATGAAGCCTGAAGCATATCGAAGAGCCGAGAATGTCAGCTGAAGTCTGAGAGCTTAGTAAGGTTGACTACTGAAGTTAGCCTGCTTCAGAAAAAGATGTCTTTACATTGGAAAGGGTTAGTAGCTTTAGCTATAGGTTGGCTGTAATTAAAATGTGTTCATTCGCTATCCAAACCATTAAGTGCAAAATTAAGCAAGTAGGATTGTGTAGGGATTTTAAGCAATTACAGCTTGAAAACAGCATTTATCCCGTTTCTGTACCAACATGTGTCTCCACTATAATTCTGTTAATAACATCTCTGTGGATTTATACCAGCAAGACTGAATTTGGCCTGTGAATTTGCACCTGAAGGTGTGAACAGCCTTGCTCTCGTACGTGAAAACATACCACTTGCACTGTTAAAAAGTGCAAGAACTGAAGCAAAAGAAAATTGTTTCCAAGTCAACTTCTGCTTCCCTGGAAACATTTATAAGGGTAAATCTTGGATTTAATCAGAAGAACAATCCCTAAAAAGTAGCAAAGGGAAACTGAGAGTATGTTGTGTAGTTAAGAATAATTTGTAGAGTTAAAATGAGTTGCTTTTAGAGTGTTCTTATTATTTATTGAAACAAAGCCTGTTCCAGGCCAGTTTCCAAGCACTGAGGCTGAAGTTCAGGGTAGTTCTTACAATTATTATAAGTTTATTTTTCCTCATAATTGTATTGCTTGTGTAATCTGATTTAATAGTCCCCTCCCATGTGCAGCTGTTTCTGTGTTGTTAGAGGTAACAGAGTGGGTGTGGGTGGTGCAGACTAGACAGTGCTTTAGAGCATTTTCTGCTGTGGATGACCTAGCGGGGAGAGCAAAAGGGAAACATCCTTATTTTTGATGGCAGGTGGAGGGTAAGTGCTTGTGCACATATGTGGGTGCTGCCTCATCTCAAGAAGGGAGAATATGTAGCAGAACGTAATGGAACAGTAGAGATATGTTAGGCTTTTTATCACCTCTGTAGGCAGCGGAAAAATAATTTCATAATTGTTTTTGTAGCCTTGTTATTGTCCGCGTAGTACTGCAGAACAGTGAATCCTGTTAAGTATCGCTACGTACTGCAGCACTCTCTCCTCACGATTCAGGATTTCCATGCATGGAAAAGCATGTTGAAATGAGTACGTAATGGATAGTATTAATTGTTTTATGGGCCCCCTTTGCTGCTTGAGAATTTAGTGACCTAAGTAGAAAAAGTATTTTACTTCCATTGGTGATACTAGAGCATAGGAGTCGTTGCGAGGGAGAGGTTTCACTTGGAAGAATGCTGTGACGTGATATTTCCCCTGACCCTCAGTAAAGCTCAGTAGTCTTAGAACAGTTAATATCTAAGTATCACTTGATAGAACACCTTGTGCTGTGTGTTAATTCTGTCTAATAGCAATTACTGTTCTTAACAAATTTCAGATGATCTTAAGAATTTGTGGATATATTTTCTCTAGTGATAGAGGAGATTTGGGTGGTTTCTTGCCTATTACCACACTTCAAATTGAGTTTCAATGAAGACAACAAAAGCTGTCAGTAGTCCATAGCTATTCCATCATGTGCTCTGATCCGATCTGGTCTTTTAAAATCTGACAGCTGTAGTTAACTTAAATATTTAGATAGAAGATCTTAAAGGCATAAAAAAAAAAAAAAATGAAGGAAAAGTTTTGAAGCTGCCTGCTTGCTTATGCAGTCCAGCCTCTGGTGTCTCTGGAAACAGTACTTTGTTCAATAAATAGAGCCTTATTGTTTCATTGCTTACAGAACTCTTTGGCTACTGGTTCTGCTTCTTTATATTCTTTCCTAGTTGACAGTGTCTAAGAAGGGAATTCTGAATGCAATCCTATATCTAGCAGTTCAGCTTCAACGCGGAAATTATCCCCTTCATTTAATTTTATACCTGTTCTGTGTTTATATGTTGATAGACAATTGCATGTTATGTTATTCCTGGGTTGCAAAGAAACCTGAGACTGTTAGACTGGAGAGAGGCACTGTGGATAATCAAACCCATTGTCTTAGAAATCTACATTAAGTGCGTTTTTGAGCAAAGTAAATCTAAAAATCTGTTATTGATTGTACCCTGGGTTTTCATTTACGACTGAAAAATTATTTTGTAGATTATTTGCTGTCCTTTTTGCAAGATCTCACTTGAGTCATCTAGTTGAGCATTCTCACTTGACCAACACGCTTCTTAGTTTCTAATGCTGTCACATTAAGTTATTCCCTTGTAAGGTACTTTTATTAATGTCCTCAATGAGACTAAGATCTACTTTTTCTGCTCCATCTTCTTACTCTTAGTTAGCCTTCCTTTGAGATACAGGTATAGCGTACCTGAGCCAGTGAGACTGCAGGCTGCTTTATCTGAGCCCTTAAAATTATTCTATCTGTTGCTTCATTATTTCCTTACTTTTTCAAAGTTTCCTCTTTTAAAGTTTAGAACGTTAGATAGCAAAGCAGCTTTTGGTCACTCACTCCAACTAAGCCTATTTTATATGATCGTTTTTCTTTAAATTAATTGATTCTTCAGCTTAAAGGGGGAGAAAAGTGAGGGAAAGAGACACCAGATGTGTAACAATCGTTTTAAAGGAGGAAAAACATTGGACACAGAGAATATGAACGGTTGGATAAAGAGAGCAGAACTAAACAGCGAGGAGAAAGATGAAAGGTAGACGTTAGAAGAAAATTCTATTTGTAAGAAAATCAGAGCATAGAGATTGCTTGGGGAAGTCATTACTTATAGTGTGATTATTTGACCTTTCCTTTAGGCCTCCAATGACAGAGGTTAAATCGATTGTCCAATCCTCAAGTGGATTTCAACCCTGTTTTCTGTGTTTCTTTGTGTCTGCTATAGATATGTGGATGTGTCTTTTGGATTATTTACGATAAAAGAAATCTCCTAGCTGAAACATCTGGAGATAACTTGGCTGTCATTATAGTGTTTTATTTCTTTCAATCTAGGTCTGAGAAGTCAATGTTTCCCGTAATTGCATTGTTGTAGGTGGCATATGCTGCTCTGTACAGTGACACGATTGAAAATTCCACATCCAACTCTGTCTAAAAGGGTCTCCAGCAGACTTTGAGTAACACATCCATAAAAGCTTTGGCATTTGGTTCCAAAGGAAGAGTAAAGATGGGAAGACACTTTGGCACATGACAGCAGTTCATGATATTTTAATACATATGTTCATATCTCATGTTCCTCCTACCACCTTTGTCTTTTTTAACTTTGTATTTTGTGAACATTTCATACTCTTCAAAGGCAATGTTTAAAATTCAAAGATGCATGTGCATCCAAGACTACTTTTATTTTCTGTGCGTGTGATATTTGCAATTTTTTGTCTGCATTTGTAGGAACTTTTTTTCTGCAGTAAAGCTTTCCCATTACCTACGATAAAGTACGGGGTGGGGGGTGGGGAATCATCCTGAAGTAGCGCTAACAGAAGATAATGGGTTTGTAAGTGCACTGAAATTGTGCTGCTAAAAATTGAAGCTCCCTTATGCGTTACTGTTGGCCTACTTGAAGGACATCTTTACTGGGTGAATGACTAAGTGCATATTTGATACATGTGTTAAATGTATAGTACCAATTGTGGTTGAATAGTTCTAGCCTAGGATTACTTGTGGTTTATGATAAATTGCTTATAAATATCACTTTGCAAAACTTCCATGAAACACATGAGGTTTTTCATGTGTTGTCTTCTAATATGTGTAAGCTTCTGTAGTAAATACTGGTATTTTCTTTCAAAAAACAAACTTAATTTAAAGAAACATGGGTTTGGTTTAGGCTTGGGTGGGGGGAAGAGTTGGACATAGGCTCGTTGCTGAAGCTGTGTGCTGTAATCATCCTCTTCGGAGTGATTGTCCTAAAGGCGTAACTGAGTGGGCATCACTGAGTTGTCACTCGCAGCTAGAGGAGTGATAAAGAGCAGCTCTGTTGAAAAGCTTGCCATGTCATGCTGACTTGTCACTGCCAGCATCCGTCTTGCAGAAGTGCATAGAAACAATTTAAAAGAGGGAGTAGAGGGGAGACAAGAAAGTAAAAGGATGTTCTTTTTTCTTTTTTTGTTGTTGTTAGTTCTGGTGGGTTACTATTACTGGCCATAAGTAAACACTGGGGGGACTTTTTTCTTTTCCAGAGTAAAGATGGGAAAACACCTTTGCACATGACAGCGATCCATGGTAGATTTTCAAGATCCCAAACCATCATTCAAAATGGTAAAAAGGGGGAGGGAGTAGTTGTGTCATCAGCTTTCCAGTATTATGAGTATTTTCCTCCTCTTGTATTGATAATAAAGTACTGAATTTTTTTCGTATCCAGTAGTAGTTCAGTTAATGGTGGAGTCTGGCATATCTGCTTATGAAGTTTGATGAGTTACATTGAACCGTTTATTTTTCAGGATGCAGGAAAATATATTAATTTCTCTTCCGTAACCCAGGCTGCAGAAAGTTTGTCTCATATGGTTACGTAATCAAATGCTTCTCCCTATTTTGCTTGTCATTAATACCAAATACCACTGAAGGCTGTATAGATTTTAAATCCAAGCAGTCATCAATGGACAGTTATTAATGTTGCTTAGATTATCATCAGTGCTGTTTTTCTAACGGAAGTATCTGTGTGCCTACGTATATTCTTACTTAGTAATTGCTTTTTGTTGTAGGAGCTGAAATAGACTGTGAAGATAAGAATGGAAATACTCCTTTGCACATAGCAGCTAGATATGGCCATGAGCTATTAATCAACACTCTGATTACGAGTGGTGCTGACACTGCGAAGTAGGTGGTTTTACTGATACGAATGCACGCTGAGAGAATTTAGAAATACATTTATTAGATTAACAAGAGTAGTATGATTTTTTTTAATGTTGTCTTCCACTTGAAATAGGAAATACTTTGTGTGTTATCCTGTACTTCTAAGTAGCTACTCAGTACGTCGCAATTTGTACAAAAACAGAAGTAGATATTCCTCAAATGTATTTCAAGTAAAAGCTCTGGAATTATAGATATATAATAATAAATCATATTTATTAGTATATAAAAAATAACTGACTTAATGCATCCTGCTAGCTTGTAAGAAAGTGTTTAATGCGTGAAGTTTTCCTAAGGCTCGGTATTCTAATTAGGTGGTTTGCTGAACCCACCATGCACGTGCACTTTGGCACACAGTCATGTTTGTTTTATTTTAATTGTAATGAAACTGTGATACCTGATTATGGTGTGTCTTAGGCGGGGTATACATGGGATGTTTCCTCTCCATTTGGCAGCATTAAGTGGATTTTCAGACTGCTGCAGAAAGCTCCTCTCATCAGGTAGGGTATGTCTAAAAATTGTATAGCTGCTTTGTACTTTGTCTTTTATTCCAGAGGGTAGCTTTTCATTAAGTCTTAATTTAGTAATACATAAAAATATTTATAGTTTACTAAGTAGCCTTGGGCCAGTGCTTGTTAAAATGAATGCAAACTTTTACAGAAGTAATTCCTCTCCCCCCCCAAAAAAAATTCATGCAACTTGAAATAATGCATCTGTAACTCTCTAATGCTGTGTTTGCGCATTTTAAGTTGGCCATAGAGGTGGGATGAGTGGTTCAGACAATAATGCAACTTCAAGGAGAAAGACTAATGTTCTCTAAAATGACTTCATGGAGCATCCTCCATTTCCTTTCCATGATGTCTTTACCTTAATAAAAATCATTCTATTCTACTTCTGTAGTGGGCACGTAATAGCTCTGAAGACTCTGTGGACTGCTACATTAATAAACTGTAGCATTTGTGGTTTATTGTTAATTAAAAGCAGCCGGAACTGTACTTGGCTTTCACTGTTTGATTCCTCCCTGAAGTTGTGGCAAGTTTTAAGGTTATTACTTCCTTGTTGTCCATTTTCATCTGGTGTGAATTCTGAGCTCTTTGAACCACTGCAGTTCTCAAAAAGTAGATTGGTGTGAAGTATTGTGGAAGCTTCAGGAACAGAATAAGAATAACAAACTAAATGGTGCTACATTAATCTGAAGGCATTTCATCTTTTTTAAATAAAGAAAAGGGGCGGGCGGGGGTTGGGGAAGAGGAAGAGGAAGAAGTTGCTTCCCCAGCTTTATATTGTCTGTTAGGGAAGCCTGGGAGAAGAACTAAAGGAGTATAACTAAAGCTACCACTGGTAAGGCTTTTTATTTCACTGTCCTGTCATGGACAAGCTTGCAAGGATTTGCTTCAGAAAAGAACTGTCCTGTAGTTGACTATATTTCTATTGTGTATGTTCAAAATGAGGACTACTTTGGCTCTTTCTCCTTTCTGCACATGGTGCTGTGCTGCCTGTACCCTTTCTGGAGATTCAGTGTGGCAAAGGAATCCCTGCAGAAGACCTGCAAGTGGTTTCTGTGACTTTCACATGAGTTGAGCAAACGTGAATGTAAATCTAGCCTGGAGCAGATAAGGACTTGAAGAGTATGTTCAGCCTTCAGACTGGAAAGACCAGATACTGCTACCAGCTTATTAGAACATGCTCTTGGTGTGGGGATCGGTATCTGCAGACTATGTACCCTTTTGCTTTTATGAGGAAGTCTCATTTATGTAAATTAAGAATATCTGATTTTAAAATTTGTTAATATTCATGTGCAGACCTTAAAAGAAAAGAAAAAAAAAACCAAACCCACATCAGTCTGCCTTGTCCCAGGATTGAAAGGCATTTAAGTTGTTAGTGGTGTTAGACAAGCAACCTGGGGCTGTGGAAAGTCATCAAAGACTACTTTCAAATTAGATTGGTAAATTATCTTAAATTGTTTGCTGTGTAGCACTGCCTATAGAAATGGGAGGAGGCTGTAGCGGTATATACAAAACCTCTATTTTGGGGCATAAGGAGTAGGAGAACTGTCTTGAATAGTAGTACTCTTAAATAACACATTTATGTATCGTTGTTGAATAATTCTTAAAAAGGGGAAAAAAAAAAATTGCATTCCCAGGCAAAAGTACCAAAACTGGAGATTTAATGAGTAAGTTTTGTTACATGAGAGCAAGACTTTTAGGAGAATATAGTTGTTTTCTCAAAGCAAAAGTGTAGCTTTGAAACATGATTTAAATAGTAATCTTCATGTCAAAAGATATGGTTACCTATAGAATTGCACAGTTAAACTTTGTGGTCTCAAATTTGAAGTTCCATAGTTCACACATTTTGATAAGAGAAATTGACAACATTCTCTAAAGGGCTCTTCTGTGAGTAATTGCTAATTGCTATTTACAGCCTTCACTCCAGCTTAACAGAGTTCTTTGCTTTCTCAGGGACTAAAGAGCTAAACTCAAGGATGAAATTTAAGTAGCTCCTGAATTCAGTAGACAGTCGCCCCTTTATTTAAAAAAACATTGAAAAAAATATTTATTTTAAAAAAATATTTATTTAAAAAAACACTGATAAATTCTAGCATATTCTTAATTTTCCTATTGCCTTCATATATTTTATATGCAATGCTAAATTACACAGAAATAATAGCAGGTAAACAGGACAAGAAAGAATATAGCCTTTTGCCTCAGTGCAGCTAATTGTCTTCTACCTTATCCCTTTCAGTAACTGTTCAAAAATACTGTGAACGGCAAGGGTGTGTTTCAAGTGAAGTAAATTTTCCGTACTTAAGTGCTTTTTTGCAAATCGCTTTTAAATTTGTTTAGCAAGCATTTCTTTTAAGAGTAGATGTGAGCAGTTTTGTGAAAGGTGGTGTTATATAACGGTTTTACAAACTACTCGATTTGTAGGTTTTGACATTGACACACCAGATGACTTTGGCAGGACTTGTCTTCATGCAGCTGCAGCTGGAGGGTATGTAAAAAAGCATTCATGCTTTCATATTTAGAGTTCTTTTTTCAATCGCTGATCATTCCTGTTTTGTTTTGTTGGGTTTTTATTTTAATTATTTCCTCTCTGTGCTTTTCCTTCCTTTTCCCCTTGGAATGTATGTAAACATGAAAATAATTTCAAGATGGATTCTATCTGCCAACAATAAAAATAAAGCAAATATTCAGCTCAAGTAATTATTGGAGTACAGTGTCCAAGTATCATCAGCCTTATCTTAGGTTTGTGCTTGGGGATGAACTGAATTTTACTTTAGATTCCCATGGATGATGATATAATTTTTAGAATTTACATCAGTCAAATATGGCATGCCCAGCTAAGAATACTGTAGGACATGAGGTGGAGAACAGCAATTTGGGAAATACGTTTTTACCACATCCATAAACAAAAGGCCAGTCTAACCAAATTAAAAGCCATAATTAAATTCCAGAGTTTAGGTGGATGAAGTAGTCAGAACTACTTGCTCATCACTTGAGTTGTGATCCATATTGATTATTGTTATTGTATTGTAGGTTTTCTATAGCAGCTACTCAAAATTGCCTGGAAGAATTGGGTAATAAATTTCATGATACACTTTGTGGGACACAAGAACTCCATGATATCAATATTTTCATTTTTCTGTTTCAATGTTGTTTAAGTAATACTGTTAAGTAATCATTGTAAGTCAAAAGATACTTGATCGATACATCCTTGTCGCAAATGATTAAGGTTAAAATGCTATCTTTTCATATAAAAACACATAATTTGTGACACATTCCCTCATTCATCTCCAGTTCAGGAAAGTTACTAAGGTAGTGTTTAAACAATAATCACTATTGTACATCTGTTATGATGATCATATTGTATTGAAAACAAATTACATGAAAAAGTAAAATATATATGTTGCAACTTATGTTTGGCCTTACAATATATACGGTGAAAACTTGCCTCTGTGCTGGAATCCTGGTAGCAAAAAGCATGTGACATGCAGGTGTTTCTTTAAGAATTGAAATTTCTATTGAATTAGATTAATGTTTATGTGCTTTGTGCATGCAATTTGATATCAATAAAATTTCTATATATGGACTTGAAATAATTGATATTCTTTCCTGATTCGGTTCTGCAATTATGAAATCTATTTTACATACCAAAATATATTTATCAAATTCTTCATACGATAGTTCAGTTCCATTAAAAATAACATGAGATGTATATGTGTAGCAGTTCTGATATTTGCAGAGGCCAGTATGAAGGAAATAAAATTTGCAATCATAAGTAATATTGCATTAATTTAATAGGAATTTGGAGTGCCTAAACCTCCTGCTAAATACTGGTGCAGACTTCAACAAAAAGGACAGATTTGGGAGGTAAGACATTCTAGATTTGTATATTGTAAAGGGCTGGTAAAAGCATTACAGAAGTAGCATGTTGCAGTGTGCTAGTCTGTGTTGTGTTCCAGTGTAAATGTTTTTTAAGATACAGTGTCTCTCATAAACTGTGCTTCAGCATATGTTATCAAAAGTTACAAACATATTTTGTTTATTGTGTTTTGTTAAGTAGATGTTTAGTCTTGTTTTTAAAGACTGAGTTCCATATTCAACTGTACTTTTTCTGAACCTTATTGTTTATAACACAGATCTAATGAGTTTAAATTGCTCGTATCCAAGGACATTAGTGGTATTTTCCAAATAATGCATTAGTCAAACCGAGAAATCTGTGCTATTTCTAAGCTTTTTTTAATTAAAAAATCCTTTTATTATATCTATCTTTTTTTGCTTCCTTGTTCATGCTCTGGTTCTGAACACTTCTGGAATGACATTCATTTCTCTTTTTAGGATTATTTAAGTTTAGATGGCATGATCAGTACTTGTGTAAAATCTCACATCATATCATGGATAATATGATTTTCCAGGATGTGAATGGCAGGAGTAGGGCTTGAGGATAATGTTACGGATCCAAAGTTGTATTTTGCTTTAACTCTACTTCTGTTCTTTACCGAGAAAGGAACAACAATTTCACAACTTTTGTCATTGAAAGTTGTGGGGGTTTTTTGTGGGTTTGGTTTGGGTTTTGGTTTACATGCATGTTACAGAGAGCAATTATTTCAGAAGAGGGGAAAGATTAAAACAGTTAAAATTGGAGAGCAATGGGAAAAAGTAATTTTAGGGAAGAGGTAGGACACTTAAAGTTGTCTGACTGTCTCCTCAAAATTGAGATATTTATAGTAATAATCTCTTCTAAAAATAGAAAATGGAATTCTGAGTCATCTTGGTGGTTTTGAAATATTATCCAAACTGGTGGATCTAGAGAATTATTTACATATTTGAAGCTGGAATGAGTTTCCTCTGAGATTATACATCGTTATATTAATATGTCATGGTTTTGTTATAAGAAGACAAGCTGTATATTTAAAAGTTTTCTTTAACAAGACCTCTGCTATGTTAGTATAGTTTAAAATAAATAAATAATGCTTCCCTCTCAGACAAAATTCTGATCTGCTTGTCGAAAATATGTACTTGTTAACAGTTGTATTTTATTTTTACCTTGCTGTGCAGTCCTTGAATTTCTCCATTTTTATTCCATGTGGCTTAAATTACTTAAATAAAAATAAAATTTCTAGTGTAAACTTGATTTTCCTCTAAATGTCTGTACAAGACAGTTGATACAAAGCTTCCCTTAATACAAAGTTTGTGCATATTTTAGCTGACAAGTAGATACTGTTCAGTATTATTAAATAGCCCCATTTTTAAGATAGTAATGACACACTACAAATACTAGTTACAAATGTAAGGATTTAAGTTTCATTTTATTTTGCTTTATCTGTCTCTAATATTATTCTGCTGTTATTTACCATTGTACTTTTTATTTAAATGTGTACTAAAGAACTCCACTCCATTATGCTGCTGCCAATTGTAATTATCAGTGCCTGTTTGCCCTTGTGGGATCTGGAGCTAGTGTGAATGACCTTGATGAGAGGGGTTGTACACCTCTGCACTATGCAGCTGCATCAGACACAGATGGAAAGTAAGTGGCATGCTTTGTGCTAAAGACTTGCTCCTTAGAGACATTTGAGCTGTGAATTTTGTGTATGTTCTGCCTTCAGATTTGACAAATGCATTTTGGATATTGATGCTTAAAGATTAAACTTCACAGTGGATTATCCATTGTATGTAAAATATTTTATGTCACCAGTATTTCTGAGAAAAATGAACAATAGTAACATGTATCATAAGTTTTTAGTTATGTCCTATAATGCAGATGTCCTAATTCAGGAATTCATTAGGAACAGAGTTTTCAAACCTACCTGCTGTGCAGTGGTTGAGTAAATACCATTTGTAGGGGTTATGATGACAGTTGCGAGCAGTAAGGTCATTTGGCTTTAAAATGAAAATATGATGATGATGATGGTGTGTTTTATGTAAGGTTATTGATGTTGCCCAAAAATCTATGCAGTTAGTCAGAAGTACGCTGTAAAACTAAACTGTGAGTTACCATAGGCCTACAACAGGATAGAAGTTAACTCAGCATTTCAGTATGAGATGCTTTATCTATTTCATGTTTGATTAAACTATTAATGTGTGGCATTACAACTCCAGCTCTTGTTAGTGTTGATTTTTGTGAGGTTGCACTTGCATGCATTAAATGCATCCAGAAACTTTCATAAATCTGCAAACGTCTCTTGCATGTATGTATTTTGTAAGTAATGGTTATAATTAACATGGTTACTAATGACTTCAGTGCTTTACATGCAAAGCTTATATAGATAGCACAAAATTGATGAGGTTACTTCAGCTCCAGACATCATATGTGTTGAGGAAACTTGAGAAGAATGCCGCTTGCATGTGCACACGCTCACATACAGCGGTCAAAACAAGCTGGTGCGCAGCGTAGCATCTCAAGTGCGCACAGTGGCACCTTCACTGCAAAAGTGCTGCCGAGTGCTGTGTCATCTTGTTTTAATACAGCACCTTTTAAAACATGAGGTAGCAATAGGAACAAGGTGGCGTGTAACTCACAGGGTGGGTTTTGAAGGATAAATAAAGAATACTTTCATGGCCATTTAACTAATATTTAAAGTACATGCCTTTTTTAATGTAAAGCCAAACTTCAAAATGAAATTGCTGCTTTTTAGATATACTTTCAATTCCTGCTGGCGCTTGCTGAGATAATTTTACTTTAATTGCCTTCCTACAAGTTGAGCTAGGATTAAATTTAGCTTCACAGTTGCTCTGAAAACCTCCAAACTATAATGGTTCTTCAGATGACATCGTTTTGCCATCTGCCTTACAAAAGGCATGAGCAAGAATGATGATGGCAATACTGCAGAGCTTTGGGAGGTAACTCAAAGAATCGTCTCTGGAACCCACACGATATTGCCCTTCTGATTAACAGTTGGCTCTCTGGAAGACAGGCTACAAAGCTGAATGGCCGGAGAAGAAGCTTTTTATATTGATGCAGCAAGATAATTAGTAACAGCTGGAAAAACCAGTACTGCTCAGCTCATATTCAAAATAGGAACGAAGCTAAAAATGATTACTGAGTTGGAATATAAAGCCTGGGGCTGGGGGGGTGGGGAAGTCAGGAAATTATCTATATAGAAATTCCAAAGATATTTACATGTATTTGTATAGTCTTTGTTCAGACATCTTTAAAGACAGATTTTAGAGACAAGGACACTTTTGCTGTAAATTGTTTTCCAGCTTCTTCCTCTATGAAGTATTTCTTTTGTATATGTAACAAATGCTTCTAATCTGGAACAAACACCAGTAAGCCTCGTTTTGACAAGACTGGAGAGAGCAGTGATTGCAGAATGAGATATAAACTAAGCAGCATCTTAGGGGAGAAAAACCCCACACTCTTTCTATGTTAGAACTATTTAATAGACAGTAAAATAAATGGGGACAAAATTTAAGTTACCTGGGCTTTCAGGAAGTTTGATTAATCTCCTTTTAAAGAGGCCTGTTGAGGTCAGTTAATTATGTAAAAGATGCAAATCTTTTTCATGGGTAAGAAGAAACGGCAAAAATAATAATCTGTTTTGCATTGGAAGGAATGGGTACTCAAGGATTTTTAGTAGACTTTACTTCCAGCAGGGTATTTAGCGTATTGTGGTTTTTATGGGCACACAAATATATGAAGTACGTAAGTTTAGATAGCCAAGGCCAGTGATGTTTGACATTTATAAATGAGCCAGGAATGTTAAGACAAAGTCGTTGATTAAAATTGACAAAGTTAGACAATTGGACAAATAAAACGTAGGGACAGTAATCCTCACTCAGTGGGACAAATTGACTTGTCTTTGGCTTCTCGGAAACCTTATCCCATTTCAATTCAAATAACATGCAAGCACAGCTGCCATTCATGAAATCCAGGCATTTGTTTATGGGGCAAATAAAACCCGAATTATTTGGTTAAAAACGAACATATGCATTACAGGTAGCTTTTTGTTAGGTACATTGAAGATGTAGTAACGTTATTTACATCCTGTGTTACTTACGTTATTCAAGACTGGAGAGTTTTTACCTTTTTCACTACCTGCCTAAGTTCTTTTCTCCTTTATGGTGGGCACGAAATGATGAAATGAGAATGCACATTGGTATCGCTCCTGCTGTTCTCAACTTTGTAATGAGATAGTACTTTATATATAGGCGCTTCTTAGTTTGTAGTTTTTCCTGCAGCTTTTTCCCCCTTTCATCTTCACTCATCTTGTTTGTTACTTTCAACCTTTGTCTGGAAAAGCAAATGTCAGGTCTTCACTTCAGTGAATTGCTGTTGTTGCACATGGGGTTCTTGGGCCCTTGACCCAGAACAGCTGTCTTACGTTGAAATGTGTTTCCATTTCATCGCAGCTGGTACTGGATCTGCTTCAGATGATGAATTTGCACTGTTCCATCTGCTGTCTCCAGGCCCTTCCTTGAAAGAACTTACAACGACTTCTGATGTTGCAGGGTCATGCTGTCTTCCCTTAGGAGATGGCTGCTTTTGTAGGATTTCTGCCTGTATTTCTCCAAGGTTTGAATGTTCCCCAGAGTTTTGAATGATAAAGTTTCTACTCTTAACAGCATTGATCAGAGGTCATTTTAGGATTCGTTCCTCTCAAATCTAAACCTGCCATGTCCTACTGCAAGTTTTTCACCTGACATCACAGCATAGCCATATCATAGAAGTACGAATGTTGAAATTTCCTGAAACTTTCTACCAAACAATTTTCCATGAGATAAATGAGAGCTAAAACCTTTATATTGTCAGTGTAACCAACTGGCTTGTTTGTCACTACCGATAACGGTGATCTGTGAGACCTTCAGATAATCTGTGCTAAGGAAGAAAGGTCCCAAGCTGGATTTGACAAGATAATCTATTTTGTAGCTTCACATGCGTTTTATTTAAATGATAAAGGAGAAACATTTCATAATCCCAGGAAGAAGGGATTCTGTACACTTCAGGAAGACACCAAGTTCAAGGTCATGACAGTGACTTTGCAAAATGTTAGGATAGACAACATATAATTATGAGTAAGTTGGCTTATTGGTTGGAATCGTTTAGTATGCATGCATGGAGTCTCTTAAAAAGAGAAAAACAGAGAGAAGGAGCTGACTTTCATAACCTGTTTTTCATCTTCCCTGCTGAGTATCTGTGGTTGAAACTATGCTGATCTTGTGCTGTCTTAAACTTTGTGTAGTGGAAGTAAGGAATTGTAGGATAAAAGTATCCCAACAGCTGAGTGTGTCTGCTATATAATAAATCAATAAACGGGTGTCTGGTAGAAGTGTGTGTGTGACTCTGGATACGTATCATGAAGAACTCAGCTATTGGTTCCCTTCCTTCCATATCAAATACGAAAGAATGCACTGATACATGAAAAGACACAAAACCAGTAATGAGTCATATTAACAAAGGCAGCTGCAGTTGTACTAGCTGGGAGGAGAATGGCCAGGAAATACTAGTATTAACCAAGTCAGGTAATTCAGAGGATGCAGGATGTCCGCAGAAAAAGGATTCTTGCAAATTTTGAAAGCTTTGTGATTGACCTTAACGCTTGGTGTAATGAGTTAGGTGTTCTGTACTCCTAGCCAATATTGCATGTTAAATCAGCGTTCCCGTGTGCCGTATCCTATTTTCCAGTTGAATTGGAACAATTTATCGCTTAGCATAAAGTTGCAATTCCGTATTTAGATATATGGTTGCATGTGTCAATTTAAATAGGTGCCTGGAATACTTGCTAAGGAATGATGCCAACCCGGGGATCCGAGACAAACAAGGATACAATGCAGTTCATTATTCAGCTGCTTATGGTCATCGCTTATGCCTTGAATTGGTAAGAAAACGTGTCATAGATGAAAGGTGTAACAGCTGCTCTTAGAGTGTGATGCAGACGCCAAGGGATTCCTCCACCTTGGTTCTTCATCTGTAAAATAAGTCAGTAGTGTTTTTCAGTCCCTTTGAGGATAAATACTTAAGCACTTAATACTCTTCAAACAGGGCAAGGTGAGGAGCTAAGGTGCTAGATACTGGCTTAAAAAGATAATACATTCTGCGATGAAGAGAGAACTGGTTGAGGATGTGGGGTATTAGTTTTGGGGATTTTTTTTTCTTAATTTAGAATACACTGCTAAACTTTTTCCTGATGGCTGAAATAAAGGAACTACAGGTTATCCCGCTGACAAGTGTTGAGCAATTTCACAAATGTCATCTGAAGGAGCAAATTAAAGTGTACTGATAACCTGCAAAGTAAGGGTGCCTTTTTAAATAGTTCACGTACTTACAGTAACTAATGGCCTCATAATAGTATATCGGATAATAAAGTCTCAGGAAGTTTTTTATTAATCCCTTTGCAAAAATGTGTATGTTATTTGATATGCTAATTTTATCTTCTCTGTGTTATACAAGTTAATATTTTTACACAAATTATACTTTTCTATTCAAATGTATTAAAACATGAATTCTGAATATTTTTAATTGCAGATTGCAAGTGAAACACCTCTAGATGTTGTAAGTGTATTATTTCTCACTGTTAAAGTACTACTGTACAGCAAAAGAGAACATGTAATTTTAGAAATACTGCTTATTTTTAGACTTTTTCAACTATTTCTTCAGTGCATAGATGTATTACTTGATTTCAGTTACAATTTAGATTTCATTGCAATTAGAATTTTAAAATAGAAAAAAAATTAAAAAAACATTTGTCTGACAATGTTATAAAAGTGTGATAATGAAAACTTAGTGATCTGAATGTATTTGGTATTTTTCAAACACTTTCAGTGTTTTAATTCAACTAGTTTACTAAATTAAATATGGTCTTGAAAAAGACCCAGAATTAAAACTTCAAAACACATCTGAAAGTAACAAATGGAAATGTATATACACAGATATTTTAATCTTATTTTGTAACGCTTGTGTCTTTTTGAGTCCATTTCTTCTTTTTGGGAAGTGTGGGGGTTTTTTTGTTCTGAGAATCGATATTCCTTTCTGGCTTTTCATACTGCTTTTCTTGCTGACTTTTCACCTATCTAAATGCTTACTTGTTTGGGGGTGTTTTGTTTGGGTTTTTTTTTCCTGCTACTACAGCTGTTCTCATCCGTCCTTGTCTTCCCTTTGTCTGCATTTCAGCTATATTATTTCATATGGCTGCTTCAGGAAAAATAATAATTTTAGATTAGTTTCTGATTTAATTATTGCATTCCTATGCAAAGTTAACTGTGCTTGGGAGATGAAATTGGGGGAGGGGTTGCAGTCACTGCAATTCAAACTCTTTATAAAAGGTTGAAGGAGATCTAGAATTCCTAAGGAAACTGTAATCCTACATTATTCTTCCTATTTTTCTTCCTTTTATTTTTCAGTCCATGTATACTGGATACTGTAGCAATTATTGCTGAATGTTTTTAAAGGTGAGGGGGTTTGGCACTCACTCTGATTTTCTCTCTGTTAAGCTGATGGAAACATCAGGTACTGACATGCTGAATGATTCAGACAACAGAGCACCTATAAGTCCGCTGCATTTAGCTGTAAGTATTTCATTCGTTAGTGATGACAGCTCATCTAACGGCAAACAGTTGTTGACGTAGGCTTATTCATTCTGGATTTTTTTTTAAATAGGTCAATAACGGTAAATGAAGCACAAAAATATGTACTAATATTCCTGGAAAAGCTGTATAGGGTGATTTTTGCATTTCACTTCTAACTTGTTTCATGGAACAGCTTTCATTTGGAATCTTACAATTAAGATTTATGTTATAATTTATACTAATAACACTTATAGAAGACTTGTTCGATAAGTAATGATTACATTTTTTTTTTGTCATCAGCGTTGTTTTACCCTCATCATTGTTCAGCATGAGAAATGTTTGTCCTTACAACTTTAAGAGAGATTTGCACAAAGAGTAATGTAAGAGAGGACCCGATGAAACTGCCTGTACAAATATACCCAAAATACAGAGTAACCAGCAAAATATGTAGCTTTCATCTTTTCACTGGACTTTGAGCAACTGGAAAACCACACTGTACTTTTTGGAAATAGCCTAAGTCTCATGCAGAGTGTTTGTGTGTGTGTGTGTGTGTGTATGGTCAAAGTAAAAAGTAACAGTTAATGCCGGTAAATGAAAGCAGTTAGACTGTTCCTGGAAATTAGTTTTGTCTGTGGGCAGAGGTTATGTATCCAAGAGTATATATCTATTATGGAAATTATAAAGCCATAGTTGTAGGTGTTTATTTTCATTATTAACTTTGAAACGTTGTCTTGACACATATTTACAAAGTATTCTCTGTGCTATTTTTTTACCTTGGTATATCCATTCTGATCTCTTAACTGTTTCATCCCCTAAGTCACTTCTGTTTTACCAGTTATGTTAACTGTAGCTATTCGTACTGTGTTATTTTTACTGTGTTAATTTTATTGGCTTTTTCTTTTTAAAATATTCTTATTTTAAAAAAATAACAGGGGTTAGTCAAGTTTGCATGTGTTCCTCACTTGAAATAATCTGATGGTAATTTAACTATAACATAAAGCAGTGAAACATGCAATATTCAAAATACTGGTAGTTATACAACTTAGAGACATCATTTTCTGAAAGTAGTTTCAGTTGCTGACTGAAAGGATAAAAAAAAAAAAAAAGCCACTAACATTGCTGCAATTTTGTATGTTTTTTTAATTAGTTGTAACTATTGTAACCTGCTGCATCAGTAGCTCTTCCACAGGTTAAAACAAAAATACCATCTTCACAGTTTCATTTACATAGTGCTGGTAAGGAAAGGAAAAATGTGAAGGGCGGGAAAACTGAAGAATTTTCTTATTCTTGTAGGCTTATCATGGCCACCATCAAGCTCTGGAAGTGCTGGTACAGTCACTGCTGGACCTTGATGTGAGGAATAATAATGGAAGGACACCGTTGGATCTGGCTGCCTTTAAGGGTCACGTGGAATGTGTAGATGTGCTTATTAATCAGGGAGCATCAATCTTGGTGAAAGATTATGTTGTAAAGAGGACCCCTATACATGCTGCAGGTGTGTGCTAACCACTAACCTCTAAAATTCCGGCTTTCGAAGTGGCTCATCTTCGTGTTTAGAAGTCTCGTATCATTAATGCTCTAAGAAATGATGTTTAGGAATAGACAACTTTCAAGGTATAAGCTCTGCTGAGAAAGCTGTAACAAAGCAGTTGCGGACAGAAACCAGGGTTAACCCAATAAATCATTTCAGCTCGAGGCTCTGCAGGAGTGCCCTGTCCTTGCCCATTCAGCTAGCTAGGCTGGCTGTGCTGGCAGACGTCAGTGACATGTTCCTGTTTCTCTCCTCGTCTTTCGTGCAACCCAAACTGTAGGCCCAAATTTAGATACGTGAATCGTATTGCATGTCTTGGCAGCTTTGTAAAATACTTCCAAAAATGACTGGAGTCTTGGAGAATTTTGTGAGTTTGAGAAGAGACATGAAAACTATACATTGGGTTTTTTCCAAGGATTTAAATGACTCCTGAGCGTTTTGGAAATAACAGCAATCCTTTGCAATATTTTCTCACTGCATTTCCTAGAAAAATTCTATAAACCTACTTTTTGCAAAGTCTAGCATTCATCGTATATTCTCATTTCTTCCTCTTTGAAAATAGACTTACTTAGATTGACATTTATAGTTACGGTACTCTAGAAATGTTGCAGTAGAAAGAGCATTAGGGACAAAATATTGTCATTCTAGCCGTTTAATTTGTTGTCCATGAGCACAAGCTGTATTGTTATATTTGATTTAGTTTCTCCGAACTTGTTAGCATTTCTGCCAGTTAAAGAAGCATGAATTGTCACTGTTGTTATGTGGACTGAATATTGCAGCTGTGTGTCAGAAATAATTTCTTCTCCAACGAGCGATCACTTATCTTTCATGGGTTGCATTTAAATGTGATTTCTCAATTTTTTGTTGCTTTTATTTTTCCCTTTTTTAGCTGCTTGGTTAATTACTTTTATGCATTGTATTTCCTTCCCCTCCTTCTAAGTATGATTTCAGTTATTATTTCATAGCTTTACACATGCTATGCTTGCTACAACATCTGTGTATGATTAGCTAGGTATGTGTTTACCTGTGCCTTAAAACAAGCAAAAGTTATGATAATTACTGTATTTAATTATTTCTTCTTGTGGATGTTGTAGAAACATATATTTAAATTATGGTTAATGTGTACACCTCATTTATATACAAAAAACAAATAGCTGTTGGCAACTGACAGTTGGAATCAATTACTTTTAAAACTATACAGTTGAGAATGCCTGATTTCTGAAATAATTTCTAGTGTTTATACTTTTTGCTTTAATTTAAGTTATAACAACGGTGAAGTTGTACAGTGGGTTCTCAAGCTAACAGCCTTCTAGTCTGAGCAGGTTACCAGTATGTTTGAGCTGTATACTCAAAGGCAACTGATGTAAAACTGGTTGTATTTTTATGATGTTTTACAGCTACAAATGGTCATTCGGAATGTTTGCGGCTGTTGATAGGAAATGCAGAACCACAGAACGCAGTGGACATTCAAGACGGAAATGGACAGTGAGTTCAAATGATACATATTCTGTTCTTCACAAGTTAGTGTATTTTATTAAAGGAAAACCTAAATATTTTACACTAGCGATTTTTAATTTATGAATTTGAAGGGAGATGATATTTGAACTAGGACAAGTGCATCTGTGTATTTTGCAATAAACATAATGGCGGTGAAAAATGTTCTTTTTTTTTCAATTGAAAGTAAAATGTGTCTTATTGCCCAGATGCTGAAAAAAATGGATACTAATAACTTAATCAGGACTTCTGAATTAAGGGATATTAATGTATTTTCTTGACTCCAAAAAGCAAGTATGAGTGGTATTCTCAGAGTGAAGGTAATGCTAGAGATGATCATTGATGATGTGAATGTTAACAGCGTTCACCAGAAGGGTAGTTAGTTGTATTTCAGCTGGATCTAGTCTGTTAAATTTCCATGTAGATTACGCTTTATTTCACTCTTTGCTCAGGACTCCTCTGATGTTGTCAGTTCTCAATGGGCACACTGACTGCGTTTATTCACTCCTTAACAAAGGAGCAAATGTAGATGCCAAAGATAAGTGGGGAAGGACAGCATTGCATAGAGGGGTAAGAGAATATTCTTTTTTCTGTCCCTTCCAGTTTTATGCATACTAATTTCAAATACAGACTTACTAGGTAGTGTTAATGAATTTCTCGTTATTCTCATCATGCCATTCTTAGCTTTGAATTGTCTTTTTAGTTGCTTCCAAAAGGCTAGCTTTCACCTGTTAGCTGTGTATCCTCAGAATGTTTTTTTAGACTTCTGGAGTCTTTTAATTTTGCCGTGTTGACTGGAGAGGTCTCAGAGTACTGCTTTTTGTTATGGGTCAGGGTAGTGTTAACGGGAGGAAGGAGACTGCTGTATGCCAAATTTCTTTTTTTTTTTATAGTTTCTGCCAGATGAGGCAATTGAAAGAGCCCTAGAGATCAGCAGTTCATTCGGTGTTATTCCAAGAAATTCTGTCATTGATATTATAGTACACTGCTATTTTTCCAACAGAACGAATGTTTTCAGGAATAAAAATAATAACTGTCCTTATATTGATATTATTTAAAAATGTAAGAAATTGCCCGAGGTTTGCTTGCTTTAGTTATACACCTTGGCTTATATACATGAATATTTGCAAACTTGCTATTTCTTGTCTCACAGGCAGTTACGGGGCATGAGGAATGTGTGGAAGCATTGCTTCAACATGGTGCTAAGTCCTTATTACGAGACTGTAGGGGACGAACCCCTATACACTTGTCAGCTGCATGTGGACATATAGGTGTTCTTGGAGCTCTCCTGCAGTCAGCTACGTCTGTGGATGCAGTACCTGCAATAGCAGACAATCACGGCTATACATCACTGCATTGGGCCTGCTATAATGGTAAAATACGTTAAAATTGAAATACAGGTCTAAATGTATTTGTTGATACTGAGAAAGTTTTACTATTTATAAAAGCAACAAAGTCTGTCCTCTTTCAGTTCGTCTTAGTCACTGTGACAATATGACGGCCATGGTATCTTGAGGGGGAGTGCTTTAACATCGAATGCATAATATGAGGTGTTTGTATTACATTTTTGTTATAAACTGCCCTCTTTAGTTTTGTGCCTCAAGGAGTCTTTTAAGAAATTCTGCATAGTACCTGTGAGTAGAAGTGCACCACACATCCCCCAAAAATAACCTTCACAGGGAGTCTTGTAAGGAATGGTTTCAGATTAAATCTTTTTTTAAACTTGACTCAAATCAACCTTGATAGGCATAAGAAGCTAAAGTATATACAAGTGATTCAGTCGTAATTTTTTTCTTCACTAATACTTTTCTGGGTTTTGGGGGTGAGGGAGGACTTAAAAGGTAGGAAATTCATTTGTTTCCTTTGCTAAAGGCTTTCTTCTATGTGTTCATCTCCAGCATAGTGGAGATTCTCATTTATTTCACCTCTGAGTCACATGATAGAGAAAGGTCAAGAAGTAAGGGTTTAGAGCTTCATTTTACTGATCTATTTTAAGTGAAAAATAACTAGACTGTCTTCACAGCTGGAGCAACTGGGTAATACACTGATAATTCGAACTAGAGTAACATTTCTATCACATCCATAAAATTAAACTTGCAGCTTGGTCCATGTTCAGAGTGACCACAGTGTCTGAATAAAACAAAATTGAAATATGCTTGATCTGTAGAATGAAAATTTGAAAGCACTTGTGAAAATACAGATCTTCAGACATCAGTGAATGTTGAGCTAAGGTTCTCTGCATATATGCATCAAAGATCAAAGAGTTACAATTGTTAGCTACCTGTACGGCAGTAGGCTATAGAATTTTGAAAATAATAGTATGATAGGTTGACCATGTTCTTTTTAAGCTTTTGTTATGACTGTTGACTTGGGTTTTCTTCGGCTTTACCAAGGCAGTGGAACAAAAATAACCCTCAAATGGTGGAGACATTTTCACGTAGACTAAGTGGTGAATGTACAGAAGAGTTTGAAATGTGGGGGTGGAAAGAACTAAATTAAGTGCTCTGGATGTTCTTCAGACAGCATGAGATCCCTTCTAAATTTCACAGAGTTTACAGTGTTAAATGATAGTTTGATTTTCAGGATTCTAAAAACATCCTAGTCCCTAAATGTAGCCCTGTCAAATATAACCAGTGTGTCTTTGAAAGTTTCAAATAAAATATCGCTTAATCTAATTTAGATATGTATTTTTCTGTTGTAATCCATAAATAGACCTTTTCTTTTCTTTCTTTCCTTTTTTTTTTTTCATTAATACCTAATTCTTATATTTGCTTTAGGTCATGACAGTTGTGTAGAGCTCCTCCTGGAACAGGAAGTTTTCCAGAAAATGGAAGGAAATTCTTTCAGTCCATTGCATTGTGCTGTGTAAGGAAGTGCAAAATTATTCTTCATAGATTTCACTGCTGTATTTAACAAAAGATTTATCATTCTGTAAATAACAGCCTGTTTAATTCATTGTAGGATAAATGACAATGAAGGTGCTGCAGAAATGTTAATTGATACACTAGGTGCTGGTATTGTAAATTCAACAGATTCAAAAGGAAGGTAAGAGTGTAAATGCACAGTGGAAGAACATCTGTAATGTAAAAGTGACTCTGCTAAATTCTGTGATCGTTTGGGGTTTTTGTATATGCTGCTTACGTTAATTCCCCCTTCCCCTCTTTTTATTCTCTGAAGATTTTTATTCTGTGCTAGAAATAAAATCTAGATTTTAAAAAATCCTGTTCTGATTTAATAAACTTGAATTGGATTTTTATTACATAGGCAAGTTGGAGCATGTTTTAAATTGTATCACTTTGTGGGTAGCACTTTATGCGTATTTTATTTTTTCTGAATCAAATTATAATAAACTACGTAGAGGGAATTATTTCAAACTTGAAGGTGACTTTCTAAAGGCAGCAGTCACAACTCCAGCAACACTAATTTCAAAGGATCAGTGGGAGGGATCGCCCAGTCCTTTGCATCTGCAGGATCACAGTCGGGATGCCCCGTGCAGAAAGCACAGGTGACCATGGCCATATTGTCTTTTGATCTGTTGTAGAACTCCTCTTCATGCAGCAGCTTTTACAGATCACGTCGAGTGTCTACAGCTTCTGCTCAGTCACAATGCTCAAGTAAACGCTGTGGATTCTTCTGGGAAAACACCTTTAATGATGGCTGCAGAAAATGGACAGACGAATACAGTTGGTAAAGAGAAAGTTTATATACTTCTGCTCTTGGCTTTGTCAGTCTTACTGTGGGTGAAGTTGCCTTATAGTTAATGTTCTTGTGGGTATATTTTGTCCGAATTCTGTTTTCACTCTGTGCAAATGTAAGCCATTAAGATGCTTTTAATTAATACGAATCTTTATTTCCCCAGAGGTGCTGGTTAGCAGTGCTAAGGCTGATCTGACTTTGCAAGACAGTTCTAAGAACACAGCACTCCATTTGGCTTGCAGCAAGGTGCGTGCGTAGTCTGACTGACAGTGCTGAGCTTTGCGTTATCAAGCACTGTTTGCAGATATTAACTTGTGACTTCGAAAAGGCATTCAAAGCAATTTTTGAAGAATATTTTTTATATGACAGATGTTTGTTCTGTATTAAGGGTCATGAAACTAGTGCCTTGTTAATACTGGAGAAGATTACGGATAGAAACCTCATCAATGCCACCAATGCAGCCTTGCAAACGTACGTATCGGCAGTGAGTGTGTTTTACAGATGGGTTTTTGGTGTGTATCTTGCTCATAAAGAGGAGTATTTTACAGAATTTTTTCCCAAATTGATTGAATTTTACTTGCTTAATACGTACAAAGAGCTGAACTGACTTGAAGTGAAAAAGTGAAAAACTTTAAGCTCATACTTCAAGTTCTAGTTTTAGCTGGGTGAAAGGGATGATAAATAAATCTTACAGTATTTTAGCTTTGAAAAGCTAAAACCAAACAGAACCAACCAAACAAGCAAACAAAAAACCCCAAAACAAACAAAAAAAGAAGAAAAACCCTAGCTGAAGTATGCTTTTATTCTTCAGCATGCCTTCTGCTAGCAAAAGACACCTATTCCTACTAGGATGAAAAAGTATTTTCTATAAAATATCATGGAGAGTACGGTATTCTGA
Organism: Falco biarmicus; assembly: GCF_023638135.1. Classification (NCBI taxonomy): domain Eukaryota; kingdom Metazoa; phylum Chordata; class Aves; order Falconiformes; family Falconidae; genus Falco; species Falco biarmicus. The sequence goes on along the minus strand of NC_079291.1, from coordinate 4,806,622 downwards.
ATGCTTCCTGAAGATCTTCTCTCAAGTAGAATTAAGCTTATTTTGTTAGCCCGATCATAAGGAAAACTTAGAAATGTAAGTGGCATGTCCTACTAGGGAATATATATCAGGATGGGCTTTTAAAATTAGTCTTCTGCATTTTTTTTCCTTTTAAAGAATGTATTTGTGTTATGGGCAATATTTGGCAGCTGATACGTGGCGTAGTTATGTCCATGTGTTGTTAGACCACTTTAATAACACTATCACAGACCATTTAGAAAAAGAACACTGGAACTTGTAAGCAACTCGCTATTTGACCTTACATCCCTTTCGGAATCTGTCCTGTTCAAACTCCTACGGTTCTTCCAACTATGCCCAGGGATCTGCTTGCACTAAGGAGTTAGGGAAGAAGTAACTAAGGAGTTAGGGAAGAAGTAAGACTTCTTCCCCTGCTCTTGCTCACCGTGGTGCACCGCAGGCAGCAGGAAATAACCAGAAAGCAGGAAAGGGACTGATTGCCTCATTTCTGCCTTGAAGCAGGGATGTCTTAAGAGAAGGAGAAGCAAAACCGAGATGGGAACAGAAGTGGGAAAGTACGCTGCCACGGGCTTATGTAATTCTACCCACATACCTTGGCTCATACAGTCTGATCAAGAGATGTTGTGGGGGAAAATTGGTCACATATTTGCACCTCCATGAAATGTTTATATGAATTTCAAGATTTTAACAGTTGTTTAAAATATTACTGGTTAGCAAATGTTTTTTAATAACTGACTTTCTGAACAGCTTCACGTCCTACTTCGTAGCAAGATAAGCATTACAATTGTTGGCCTCTATATTGAAATTCTTCCAATTACAGTACATTTTGCAGTGTGCAGTAGTTCTTGAATTTTAATCCTTTAATATAAGCACCATAGATACAGCTGCTCCTCTTTGTATCTTTTGCATTTCTGTTCTCTAAGTAAGGCACTTATTTCCAAATCAAAATATAGTTCACAGTTAATTCAAACAATTTTAAGAATCTCTAAACAAATGTAGAGAACTGTAAAGGAGGAGGGAAGTAAGCAGATGTATTCTGTTTTCCTGCTGAGTGGTGGTAGGGTTTTATTAAAGCCAGGGGTAACCAATTTTGAAAAACTGTTGCATTTGAAAAAGATACAATTAGAATATTTGAGGTAAAGCTACACTTCCCTTGGTAATCCAGTCACTGCAAAACAGTTACGGTTAACAGTGTGAGGTTTTGAGAAGTAATCTGCTTTTGTTGCTTCATGCATTATACTATAAAATAATGCTTTTATCTCTAGTCACTTCTAAAAGGCAGATTGATGAAATTCTTCGGCATCTCTTATAAGCATTTACATGCCATAAAATATGACTACCATTCAGCTGTTGGTATTCTATTGCTTATTGCCTGTGATATGCGGTAACACTGCTGCGGTGGTATCTGTTACAACAGTTCTGTGAAGGATTTATCAACAGTAGGGTGCTAGATGTTTCTAACTTTTTTAACATGGTAAAGTTCATAGGTAAGCAGGTCTTCCTCACTGCTTGGTGCCGTAAAAAGAAGAAAGTGCACAATTGTTATTGTAGTTTCTTTGCAATAAGAAAATTAATATGCTGTTTTTTCCCATCTCAGTTATTACATCTACAATTTTTATATAATGTATAAATAACATACAGGTATAAATACTTCAGTAATCATTTAACTAGATGCAAGTTACCTATCTTACTTATTATCTTGTTCTAAGGTTTATATATGAGTTTGCTTGTCTTCACAGACCTCTGCATGTAGCTGCTCGGAATGGACTAACGGTTGTAGTTCAAGAGCTTTTAGGGAAGGGAGCAAGTGTACTTGCTGTAGATGAAAATGGTAAGAAAAATTTGTTTCCCCATAAGGAACTTTGGTTTTAAACTCAGCTCACTGAAAAGCAGTAACCCTTTGGATTTAATATGAGCCTTGCAGTCGGTTCCCCCATAAAAAAAAAATGTGCTGGTGATGGGTTATTTTAGCAAAGCAGAAGAAGTGTAAGGAGAGGGAAGACTTTCAGAACAATATAGGTCATGGCATAGAAGTGTTTGGATTGCATTTATATAATGTATATCCTATAAATACGCTAGCCTTGGCGTAACTGAAAAAGGTCAGAAAAACATATTGCTCAAAGTAAGCTAGAACGTTCAGCTGTTAAGAAGCTGGATTGAATTGCCATTCATTTGGTCACGGTAGGTATACTGGAATTAGCTTTTAAAAACGAGGATGAATTACAGATCGGTTACCGGTCTCAAGCTTCTGGCTCTTTATAGAGTTTTTTGGGATACAGAAGTAAGAAAAAGTAACTGCTTTATCACAGAGAATAAATCCTACGCCTTGTTAGAACAAAAGAAAATCAAATCTGCTGACTTCTTACTTGCATGTTTTCATGTAAGACATCTGTGGTCCTCTGAAGCTGTGCTTTTAAAAGCCTAAGAGCTCTTGCTCTTATGTCATACCTGTTGTGTCATAAAGCAGTAGCTGGGATTTGAGAGGGGAGTTTGGGGGTTGGAGGGGTGGGGGTTGGGTGGCTTGGTTTCTTTCCAGAAGGGATGTGCCTAATTAATAGTTTGAATTATATTTCCAATTTGGAAAGTTCTTCCTCTCTTAATGTTCACTGTAACTTTCTCTCTGTGTTTCTCAAACTACAATGCTTAAAGTGACATGGGTGTTTTTAAAGAGCATTCCTTACCTAAACTAGAGGACAGGGGTAACTGCTAAATGAAACTCCCTAAAATGAAGACACTGGAAAATATATCTTTTTTATTTTGTTTCTCATCACAAGTATGCTAACTGGAGAAGTATTTTTGTGGGGTTTTTGTGTACAGCCCACCAGTCCCTTGTTAGGGTGGATCTTTGATGTAAGAGAGAAAAACATTGTTTGTATGGAAGTGTCAATTCTCTGGCAGCCTGGGGTTCTAACTGTAACGTGTTAAAACTTTTTACGTTCTGCTTGTATTTTAAATTGTAAGGTATTTGAATGCTAACTAGTCTTGTTCCTCACTGTGGTTCTTTCTAACAGCGATTGCTTTGCTTATAAAATTTTAAGCAGCCTTAAGAATAGTCAGTGAATTCTTCTTCTGTTGGATGAGTGTGCCAGTTTAAAGTACAGTATATGCAAAGTGATGAAAGTTGTGAAAGAGCAAGGGAGACTTTCACGGGATTTATCAATCTATTTCACCTGTCACTGTAATTTTTTCTTAATGTTTAAAGGTATTAGTATGTCAGCAGGTTTGCTGAACCTGTTGCAAAAGTCATCTCGGTTTCCATAGTGTACCTTTTATATTAAAAGGAAAAGCTGGCAGTATCGATAGCCAGGTTCTGCCTTCGGGCCTCTTTGTCTTTCATACCTACTGCTAGAGTATTCGTGTCCCTAAAGAAAAAAAAATCACATATATTTAATTCTGATAAGGTAAAAATGTAGGTGAAGTTACTTCCTTTTTTTAATTATTATTATTAGAAAGGCTTAAAAGAGTGTGATTCATGCATTTTTGGGGGGCGAAAGCTATCTGTTTAGCAAGGCAGTCTCAAGAAATAGGCGCTGGAATGTTTTGCATCTCAACACTGACATTCTCTTACTTTAGCATAGTTCAGGTAAGTTCAGTGATCTACCATGCAAGCTTGGCATTTCAGATAGAATTAGATGAAATTGGAGGTAAAGTTTTAGCTAGTGTTTTACATGGAATCATGTCTTAATATATGGAACATGTAACCAGCAGAACCTCAGCTTGTACGGAGTGATGATCCATTTCTCGTCATTGAAGTTGTCCCTTTCTGTAAGGGCTGCATTGACTTTTTTTTGCAATAAGTCTCTATTTGTATCTGTATCTGCAAAACTACTTAATAGTCCTCTGCTGCTATGTCTGGGCTGCATAAAATTATCAAAAAAAATGAGCTTTAAAAAAACCCAACATCACTCCAATTATCTGCATTTCAGTTTATAATTCATTTGTAAGATACTTAATAGTCTAGATTTGAAGTCATACTGCATTTTTTTATTGAGCTTCCATTAATGTGGTGAGAAAGAACTAATGGCTTTGGGAAAAATGTAATCCTCTTGGTTCTTAAAAGACTAAATGCAACTGAAACAGCAAATCAGCTGTCCAGTATACTTCCCAAAAGCAGTCGTGTTGAGGGTTCGTTTTCACTTCCACGTTGCCCATGTTTCCACACCTGTTGTGATGAAATTTTGCTATCTACAAAAATTCTGTTGATTTTGACATTTATGCAAGTTCATCTGTCTTAAAAGAAGTTACTAGCTTTTTCTTTCATTTAATGCCATCTGAAGTTTTACTTTTGGTCACTTAATCAACTTTTCAGTTTTGTTTGGGTTGGGTTGGGTTTTTTTCCCCTGCTATTTAACTTACGAGGCTAGCTAAATTTCCTGATGTGGTCTGTCTTTTGTCGTATTAATGTGCACCACAGCAGTGAGAGGAAGCATTCTCTGACTCCAGAGACTGACATAGCATGGAGGTTTCTTTTATTTCCTAGATTCATCGTTACAGTGATCATTGAGCCTTTCAAGCATTTTATTTAAAAAAAAAAAAAAAAAAAAAAAGGGGGGTGTGTGTGTGGATTTTGGTTTTTGGTCCTTTTCCAAGCCTTCCTTCATTCATATTCTAGTTTATGTTGGACATCTCCAGTTTTCTGGAAGAAATTTTTCTTGTAAATGCTTATGAAATGACTCATGCCTCAGATGCCTTTCTTCTCTTTTCCAAGTGTAAGACTTCATTCAGTTTATCTTGAGAACTGTCTTTGCACTGACCACATTAATAACCTTCTCGTTTTCCTGTTGGCGCCTTCATGGAAACTCTCAAGCCCCGGAGGAGGGAGCAGCTCTGTTCTGATGGGGGGAGCCCTGGGCTTAAGCCGTGTCCATCACACAGGCTCTGTTTTCTGCTGTCCAAGCAAGCTGCTTCACCTCACTCTGCTTCTATCGCCCCATCCACAAATTAAGATAGTAATTTCGTTGTTGTTGTGTGAAGGTTTATACAGGTACAAGTCCAGATCAGGGGGAACATTATATGAGGACTGGGTAACGAGATTTCAGTGGAGCCTGTGTATTTACCAACATCTTCAAAGAAAATTTGAAGTATTTATACCTGTTGTTGCCCTGGAATATGAATGATCACTTTGCAGTTAAGGGACTAAAAATATAATTTGTTCTTATAATTCTAAAATAATATAGACAAAAATAAAGTGGTGGAGGACGCAGATGTCAGTCTTTCATGGTGCAAGCAGTTACTTCATCTTGCTACATCTAAGGCAGGAATAAAACTGTGATTTCATTCCTACTTAGGAAAGCCAGGAGCTTAAGACCTACGATTGCATATTAGTATAAACGCTGGTTTTATAGAACTTTTAACAGAAGCAAGTAATCTGTTTAATCTTTACATTGACCTTTAATTTTTTTTATGATGAACTGGGATGTTCCAGAAGGAACATAAGTATGAGTATTCAGGATCTTAGCAAGAAGCCTTTAAAAAAAAATGGGGGGGTGGGGGGGGGGGGCAGCCTAAAGAGAGCGGGTGACTGCTTGTTTTTCTTCTTTGAACTTTTATCAAGTCACATTACTGAAAGAAATGATGTTGAATACGGCCAGCTATTTTGTGTGCCACCTTACCTTCGTACGGTCTCCAGCAACTGTAGATATTAAATTGTGTGCATTTGAGTATCAGTTCTGAGCCTTCTGTTCTGCCTTACGTGCCGGAGATGCAGACTTCATCCAAGTGTAGCAAGCTGTGGCCCTTGCTTCTGAACCCTCTCAAAATGTATCTCTTCTGCAGACTGTCACTGTTAGCTCTGAGCTGTTTAAGTGCTGTGATACCTTACTAACAATGAAAACATCTGCTGCGCTGCACTTCTGTACGGCCCTATCGCACGGTCAGCTGGTGTGTTTTGTGCTTGAATTATCTGTTTCCTTGGATTGTATGCCTCTCTGAGCAGGGACTGTTGTCTTACTCGGTTCCAAGCATCAAGCACAAGGTCTGTCCTGAGCAAGTAATAGTTCAACCGCAAGATCGTCCCCTGCTTGCTGTTTTCTTAATTTCTAGCTGCGATTATTTTCTTTAGTGTGCCTACTTGTTTAAAACTTCTGTGCAATTGTACAACACAATAATTACTCTGGAGCTGTATCCGAAAACCTGACCTGCATCTGCTTCTACAGTAGAGATGATTCCTTTGTAGTTGAAACACTTGCTGGTAGAACAGGCATTGCCTCATTTTCCATGCCTTTCCAAGGTCTGGGTAGAAATCCATCGTGCAGTTTGCTTTAAAGCCATCTATTATTTAAAATTCCTTGTGTGCTTTTTTCCTGGATGTTGCATACCTTCAAGTCGTGGACTGGGGGTGGTGCAGGACTTCCTATTGAGTCTTCCTATTGAGCTCGCTGTGGGCGGCATATCTGTTGCGTGCAGTGAGAGATACCGCAAGGGTGCTGCACGGGGATCCGGCCACCCGCCTCTGCGTGGAGCCAGGGTGAGGGAACTTCCTTTGGTCTTGGCGGTAGAATTAGCTCGATCTGTAGTTGTACTTGGGTGACTGCCCTGCCTCTAGAGCTGCTGCTGTCACCACCAATTGCAGCGCCTCGGTGTCGTCAGGATACCCTGAGGCCTGTGCCAGAACTTCTCCTCGGGTGCTTTCCTGAACAATTAAGTCTTAAAGCGTGAGACAGGAGTAAAGCGCAGATCTCCACTCAGGAGAATTTGAAGCATTTTTCTTGACACATAATGAGTAGAGGCAAGTATGTAGAGAAGGGGAAAGTGGCGAAAGCAGAAATGTTGGAGGACAGTTAGAGCCCCAGTTACCCAGAAGAAATTTCACAGCTACCTGACTTGATTGAGCCCAAGGCCTCCTGCATCTGGGAGCTGCAACAGTAGCATTGCCTGGCAGAAGGAGTTTGGCCGGACCAGTCGATAACCAAGAGGTGTAGTTTCTCTCTGCAAGTCCTAGCCCACTAATCCAGCTGGCATTTCCTCAAATTTCTGTGGATTTCTTGATATCCCTCAAATCAAAGTTAGATGTTGGCTTTATCATTTATATTGCTGTATACTGCAATGAAGTATAGGTTCATGGGAATTGTATACTCTGCCTTTTCAATTAACTGGCACTTATGCTTTAGCCAGCTTGTTGCTGAGATAGGACAGTCTTATTAAAATAACCGTCTGTGATGAACAGCTATGTGGAAGCTTCTGGATGAAGAAATATTTAATGTGTTGAGCTGTAGTTTCTGCAGTGGCTCTCTAGTGAATGCCTTCACCCATCGCTGTTGGCTGGCATTAGTTGTCTGTTCTCAGCCGGGTGACTTCCTCACCATTTTCAAATCCAGGCTTTCTCACTGGCCTGGAGTGTCTGACTGTGCTTAACAAAACACATCTCTGTTCCAAAGCCCACTAACTTCTGGGTTGGTTTTGTAACCAAAAGTTTAAAAATTCTAATTGATAATGCATTTTTTTGGGGGGGGGGGAGGGGGGGGGGGGTTAAAGAGTGCAGAGCTAAGCAATATAAAATACTTCTGCAGCTGAAAGATTACATGCTCTTGGAGGTATTTTTACATTGTCTTTATTTTAAATGAAGGCTTTGTTTTTTCTTGACTTTCCAGGTTACACACCAGCTTTGGCCTGCGCGCCCAATAAGGACGTGGCCGATTGCCTAGCTCTCATTCTGGCCACAATGATGCCTGTTTCATCGAGCAGCACGTTACCTTCCCTTACATTCAATGCCATTAATCATTACACCAACACCTCAAAAACTGTCACCTTCGACTCTTTGCCAATCATGAGGAGCGAACATAGCTCCTACTGTACTTTCAACAACATTGGCAGGGAAGGTGGGTACCCATACACAGAAGACGACGAGCTCAATGACTCAGATTCTGAGACCTATTAGAAGCTACGTTTTGTAGGTCTGAAGAGTGAACCCTCATGCTGGAAGGTCAGACTTGTGCTATCACAAAGCTAGCAGTGTTTGAATGCCAAAAGAGGACAGACCTTTGAGAAGATGTTTGTTGTTTTTCTTTTTTTATTGTGTTTGCATATAAAAAAAATCTGTGAGACTCTAGGAAGATTTTTAAAAGCATATTTTGCAGAAGAAGCATAAATTCTTGACTAAGTACTTGGAATCTGTGGCAAAAAATAAAAATAAAAAATAAAGAATGTCAAAACTGTTTTATTTAACTGTACCTACCATTCTGTTTCTGGTGCCAGAAGTAATTTCTGCAGACTGGGCACCCTACTTGATGTAAATGGACAGCACTATCGTACAACACAAAGGATGCTAGATTTAAATATTATCAATAAAACTAAAACCATTTTGAAGGCAATAAATGAGTTTGGTACAGTAGGCATTGTTTGTGCTGCAAATTGCCAAAGGACCAAATAACTTAAAGAATTATTTTTTTTTTAATTAAGTTTTTGCGAAAACTGGAATAGGTTATTTGAGAAGTTGTTTCAACCAAACCTTAATCACTTCTGAAAAGAAGCTTAGATTTGGGTTTAAATGTTGGGGGGGGGGTTAATTATTTTTTTTTAATCATCTGAAAGCCTTCCAACACTATTACATGTACCATGAAAGAAAGCAGATGTACTTTTAAGTTTTTGGTTTCTCTTTCTTTTAGGTGAAATGAAAATTAACTTGTCATACTTTTGTAATACTGAAATTAAACCAGCTAACAAGGTGAAGTCAGGGTGAAAAATGTACAGTGTAATAAACAAGGGAAGGGGTGGGAGATGTGGGAGGGAAGCAGTAATTGTTGCACAGCTTTAGGTTTTTTTAACTTTGGGTTTTGGATTGAGATTTATTTTTTTTTAATTTAAAAATACACCAGGAACTCGGAAACTACGAAACTGCATAAAAAATTGAAATGAAATGTCTTGATAACCCTGTTGTGGCTGAGAGTTCTTTTCAATAATTTGTCCACTTCCTTACATTGTATATCCCTACCACTTTTTCTTTTTTAAATCCTGGCATTACAAGGGGCAGGGGGAGGTGAATTTAAAAGTATATTTCCCTATTAGAGAAATAAAGTACAGTGTCTGGTCTGTGGGAAGAGCTGTGTATCTTTGTTGTGCTCCATTTAGAAAATAAACAGCAGAAGCAGGTCCCTGTAATGTAGTTCAGACTTGCCCGAATATTTTTTTTTTTAATTTATAACAGACTACTGTGTTTTTTAATTGCCTGAAGAATGAAAAACTGACATAAGTAAGCTGAAGTTTTGTCTGTTAAATATGAATATTTACTTTATTTGGCTCTGCTTTAACTATAACTGTTACTTTTCAAGTGAATTTGTTCATGTACATGCAAGGAATCCTTGCGTGTCCTGATAAAGTACAAATAAATTACTACAAACTGATTCCAATTTCCTTTTTATCCTTTTTGTATTGTGAACTGGAATCTTTATGATATTGTAAATTATCAGCTGGTTTTCTGAACATAGTGTGGAAACACGGGACAATATTTTGATCTATTTGATAATTTTGTGGGTTTTTTGAAGAATTAATGAGCATGTACATAGAAATAGTGACTGCTTGAATACTGTATTTACCTGCACTCTTTCAGTACTTCAAGATTCCTGTATATTTTACGGACTATAATAAAACCCAAATGTGAGTTCTACTAATGAATAATTTATTTGTATCTACTAAGCATTAATGACGACGTTTCTTTGGTTGAACATTTATAAAATCTACGTCACAAAGGCTTTACCAGCATTTTAATTCTAAAGTGAAGGGTGAGCTATTTAAAGTAATTCTAAAAGTTAAATGACTTCATTATTCCTTTAGGCTTCCATTCAAGTGTTACTTTCTTAACCATTTGTGCCTGTGTTTGTTGTTTATATAAGCCATGTGTTTGTGAGCAGAATTAGATGATTTTAGGGCGATGGTGATCTCTGTACTCTCTTGCTTCTACATCTTGCAAGTATGGGGCTGGCTGGGAGCGATGTACGTGCCACCGCCGAGCATGGAGGCAGCACTAAAAAGATGCATATTGGCCTGTTGGGAGATGCACTGCATCTATTTAAATAAAAAGGTTGAAGCAGCACGGACCAATTTTTCCTCGTACGCTTGTGGAAAAGCTGAATCAGAATGCCAGGTAGCATGCCTGTTATTTAAAAGGTAATTGCATATTTCTCTTAAGGAAATTGTGCAATTTTTGTTGATTCAGAGGAACCATGAGAAGATGGTATTAATAGTATATTAAAAAAAAATACTATCTGTGCTAAATTGTATTTTACTTCAAGATGGCCTGTTAGTGTGTGGTGTCTGTAGCCATGGGGCAGTTAATAGGAAGGGACACTCTGATCTTCATTGGAAAAATCAGCAGGGCAGCAGGGACTGAGCTGTTCATGTCCACCGTGCGCCTGGATGATGGAGGAGAAAAAGCTCAGAAGGCGCTGGTTTAACAGTTACGAGATGTAGACATGGAATACAGGCACGTGCAGGAAAAGGTGCTGTGGAACACCTTTGTTTCCTTCCGTCAGTCAGAAATTGTGCCTCTCCTCCATTTCATTACTACTCGACTCTTGAGGAAGAAGACTTTTTTGCTGCATTAAATGGCATTACTTTTAAGTTTTGTGAATTTTTTGGACCTAAAGATCTGTCGTCTTTTACTACAAATTAAGTCCATTTAGGAATTCAGATTACATGATTTGTGTATTTCATCTGTCTCATCATTAGAATTTGGTGAGCCTGTAGATTACAATTTGCCTGTATTTGGTTGTTCCTATTTAAAAACAACAAATCCCCAAAAAAAACTCCTTACTACCTGGCAGTATGGGTAGGACGGTAATTATGCCTTGTAAGTGATAATTGGGACTATTGTTAGAATATGGTCTTATTCCAAAAATGGAACGTGATTTGTTTCAAGAACATGCTACTGTAGTCAGGGACCACTTAATGAGCAGTCAAAGAACAGAAGGTTCCTTGTTTCTTTAAGACAAATAATCCTGTGTGGGGCTGATGGGGTTTTTTTATTAAAAAAAAAAAACAAAAACAAAAACAACCAAAACCCAAAACTGTTCATACCTGAGTGTAGGCCTGTTCATTTCCAGAAAATGGTATTAGAACTTCCATCTTTCTAAAAGAAATCCTCTTTTTTTTGTACAGAGCACGGTTATTGTTACAACCTTCACCCAAACAGCCTCTTGGCTTTTCACCGAGAGAGGTGAGCCTTGGCTGGACCACGGAAGCAGTATACTGGAATAAAAGAAACCCTTTTTATTCAGGGAGGGGGTGTGGGGGGTTGTTTAACGGAATGTTCAGGAATGAGGACAATCAGCTCTGCTCAGCTTTCTGTGTACTCTGACTTCTGGGATGTTTTCTGGGATGTTGTATTTCTCAGTTCTGAGGATAAGCGTTCTGCAGAAGATGCCAAGTTAGTATTTACCTCCTCGGCTGAACTGTTAAGTGTAGCGTGGTAGCACGGATGCTGTTAAAATGAAGAAATCGGTGCCCCCAGCCCCAGAGTGACCCTACTGCAATCAGAGATTTTTATTGTAATTCCTCACAATATCTCAACTTCTGTGTCTCGTGCTTTGTATTTATCTCCAAAATAATCATCTAAATGTATCTGGAACAATCAGAGCTAGAAATATGCACTTTTTAAACTTGGATCTTGGTTCTGGTTGGTTTTTGTATTTTTCTTCTTCTTCTTGTATATTTTCTTCTTTAAAACTCTGACTTATCTACCAGGCTAAAGAATAATTTTTTTGTTTATTAAAAAAATTAGTAATTAAAAATTAATTACTTCAAAGCTTTGCTCCTTTTAACATCTACGCAAAGGGCACTAAAGATCCCAAATGTTACAGAAAATGACTGAAAAGGAGAATGAGATAATGTTTACAGATTCTTCAACTTGGTAATTCTGGTTTTGAGAGGAATTAGCCTTCCTGTCTCGCGCAGAGATTATGTCCATTTAAAGGCAACAACTACTGTAGTAATAGAGAGTAACATACTGTAGGTTTTTTTTTAAAAAAGCAAATGTTCATTAAATCCACTTGGTTGGAGATAACACAAGTAGCGTTCTGCTAGCTCAGCTTCTTTATTGCAACAAGAAAAAGTTTATGGTGACCTTTCTGTTAATCATGCTGTAACTGGGAGAGGCGACAGTGAATACCGTATAACGGACAGTTTGGCATATACTGGTGAGAAGTTTTTTCATGTGCATAATCATGGAACATTTCTAACAGTGACAGTTGCGTCCAGGCAGCCCATCCTCCTTAATTCCATGTTTGGATCAGTGGGGTTCACAACTTAAAAACTGAAACCTAAATATAAACAGGGTGAGCATTTGTGGAAACAGCAGTTCTGGAGGACATGCTCTTTGGCTCAGTGTGCTGCAGGGCGGGTGAGGGAGCTCCATGGGCTTCCTGGGCTGCAGCTGCAGGAGCAGCAGGAGGAGCTGGCAGGAGCACCCTCCTCATCTCTCACCGCTTTGCTCTGTGCTGATGGTACATAACCATTTTCCGAAAGAAAGAAAGAAAGGCCATCATACTTTTGGTTAAAAAGCAGTGATTACTGATAGCAATAATTCCTGATAATCCCGTCCTGGTTGCAATCAAACTAATAACCTTGGAGAGAAGAGCCTTTATAATCGCTTAATAAGTAGTTTAAACTTTTAACGCCACTTCTGTAGGCCTGGATTTAAACTCAGCAAAATCCATTTTAATATCAGGAAAAAGTAAGTATCTGAATTCTTGAAGTTGGTCCACCAAATTCATATAAATCTTTAAATCCAAGATCATTAACTATTGCCTCTTGTAGTAATCTCTCAACAACTTTCATTGACTTCCTTATAAATAATCCTTTAATATCCTGCAGAAGCTGACGGGACAGTGGGAGAAGAATTCTTAGAGATGAGGATGAAAAGGCTTTTTTTATAAACCTGTAGCTGTGACTCTAATTTGGGCAAGGTAAGAATTTATAAAACACAGGTCTCCTTTACAGACTAAAACCTGAGGTGTTAAACGTGAAGAGATGCAGCGCAGGCCTCTTGGCTGGTAGGCTTTTAGTTTTTCTGGAGTCCTTTTCTCACTATAATAACCTGTGTGTTTTGAAGAAAACATGTTAAGTGCAAAGGAACCACTGTGCATTAATTTGAAATTGCAAAAAAACTGGTTATTCTTAAGAAAACATCCTATTGTTATGTTTATAAGCCTTATCACAGAAGCAGCCTTATCACGTATCCTCTCGTACCTGCGGAGAGAAAAGCTGTCTGAAATGGCAGACTTGGAAAGCGTGTTTCTTTCAGTTGTTCAGCGATCTGGAGCCCAGGAAATTTGCAAGTGTGTTTTGGTTTCCCTGAGGGAAAAAGTTAACAGACCTGACTAAAATTTTCAAGCTGTGGGCTGTTGCCCGTCTCTACAATTTACCTTGCAACTGAACGTTCCCGACAGGAAGAAGGTGACTGTCCCTACTTGTGGGCCTCAAAGATCTCTTATAACTCTATCCAACCCGGTGTCCCAGTCTCCTTAGCACTGTTACTTACCTTCAAGTAAAGCAGTATGTAAATTGTCCCTGCTTCCCTGGTGCTGGGCGCTACTTTACATTAGGATAAACTGAGCTCCCTCCATTCCATGCTGTTTTACCGATTTTCAAGCCGAGGCTGGGAGAGGAATCTTGGCAGTATTTCACCATGTAGCTGTAAACATAGTTGAATACCATGGAACCTAAAGAGCCTTTCAAGCTGTCTTAATATTGTTACTGCCACTATTTAAAAGAGGAGAAAAGCACCGTACATTCTCTTTTTTTCATTAAAAGTGCAATGGAAGCAACCAGAAATTTTGCTATTCATATTCACAACAGAACAGAACAAACCCCCACTTCCTGCTCACAAATGAGACGTGCCGGTTTTGAGAAGTGCAGGTTTTCTTCTCATCGCACCTGGCAGCTGACTTGGTTCAGAAATCTTAAGACACCGAGGTCTTAGATATTCAAAGATCAGATCCGATACCTTAAATAGGTTTAAAGCAAAATCTAAGGATTCACATCCTATCCTATCACACATATATTTTCTATCCCTTGCCAAACTTAATTATTCAAGCTGTCTGAAGATTTTTCTTAAAATCCCCCATGCAGACGGGTAAGGCCAGAAGGGCGTGCTTTCCGGTGGTTTAGACATACCCAAAGTTAGAACGGCTCTGTGGAATACACTTTGCGAGTATCTCACAGATAATTCTTTTGGGTTTTTTTATTAAACCCAGCAAATACATTTATTTAAGTATTTTAAATATTATATACAGCTATTTAAGTCTTTAGCCTAATTTATTGTGCTAATAACTCTGCTTTAGAACTAAATCTAAAACCGTATTTAGTGCAAGAGGATGTACGTTTTCCAGCCTACAAAGTGCAGGCAGGGGAAACGTCCTGAGACCTGAAACTCTCCAGCCATTCACAGTTCTTTTCTTCTAGACCTGGTTGTATGGTACTAGAACCAGAAGCACAAATAAGCACCAAAAATGCTTTTTTTCTGTTCTACCCGGTATGTTCTGGAATTCGTGCAGCGTTCAGCAAGAACAGTGCTATGGATGCCAAAGAATTAATGATTTTTAATAAACCCTGCAGTGGGATGGCCTACTTTTACAGCAGCAATTTTATGTTTAATGAGATACAGACATTCCCCTCTCCATAATTCTGTCCAGTATATGCTGCAGGATAAACAAACCTGTTGTGTTGCTGTATCAAAGCCGTGACTAGGTCCTGGCTCACAGTAACATATCTTAGGGAAGGACAATTTGACAAACCCTGGTATCATCACTATTTATACACTCTTAATTTGTGTACGTATTTAAGAAACCTTGAGGTAGAAATTCAGCGATTTCTTGGTTGTTTTGCTTTCTGAAACCAGAAAGGGAGCTCATTCAAAGCAGGAGCTTATTGAGTACCTTTCAGTATGCAGGCTTGTGGCTGCCATAGCGGTGCGAGTTCGAACACGTCTCGGAGTCAACTCAGACCACCAAAACAGACTCACAGCTCTCCCGTTACTGCTCTGCTCCTCTTGGCCTGACTAACAGACTAAGCAACCGGAATGCAAGGACTCGCCAAAGGAATGGTTGTGTTTATTCCGTTATTCAACAGCTATTACGCAGACGAAGTTGTAACAGCCACTAAGACCACACAAAATCATAAATTATCCTCTCTGAATTTAACTCCAAATATCTATCCTTTGAATGTTCTCTTCCCAGCTATCCACTGCATAGAACAGTTTGTCACCGCAGTACAACAGAGCACTTAATCTAGTTACTGCTCTGGAAAGAGTGCTGTGTTTTACTCATTTAGCAGCAGGAACCTGCTATCTGGCACACAAAGTATTTACGTAAAAACCTTGCTGTCCCACAATTCGTTATGTGCTTTTCAGAGCTCTTGTTGAATGAATTTATGAACAATGCATAAGATGCCTTAAAGTCAAAACAGTCTTGAAATGACCTCTCTTCTAAACGGGGAAAGTAAAAGTACTTAAACACTACATAACACAGTCATTGAAATCCATTGCCAACGTCTTCTTTAAACACAATTCCTTACACTGGAAACTGTCTTAACACAGTCTAGGTTTTCACAATCATTTGATACCCTCTTCCTCAGGCTAGCTGTTCCATGGATGTTCACAACTGCAACATTCAGTTACTGTTAAAAGTATATGAGAAAACTCACAGAGATTTCCAACAGGATTACAGACAACCACGTGGCCAGTAAATGGTAATGATTTCAGCTGGGAGTTTTTTACTCTAAGAAAGAAAAATTAAAAAAAAAAATCTTAGCACCCTAACCAGAAATCAGAACCTCACAATATACAAGCTATATGAAAATATATATATATATATATATGTATTTTCATGCATGTCACGCATGGTATGTGTGTCTGCATTCCCTTTCCTACTTTTCTTGCTTTTGCAATGCTTTTCCATTCATTTCCATATTCCTAGCCAGGACCCCAGAAAACCAAATGATAAAAATAAAAGGAACAAATTCCATTGAAATGAGAAATGTTATTTCCCCAATAAAAACATCTCAAGACATTACAACAAGCCTTTATCTTTGCAAGGCAGATCTTTTACTTCTGGTAGGACATAAGCTATCAAGGTACTGGTAGCTGTATTTACGGCCTCTTAGGTTAAGTGCTTCGCTTACCATTTCAAATGCGGAAATTAATCAGTCGGGTAACAAACACTTGAAGCTCTAGGAAGTACATATGTTCAACAACTTATGTTCAGATACATGCTCTGAACATACGGGCAGTTGTCTTCTGATTCAGTCAAATATCTGTGCTAGTCCTTTTCATACCATCGTCCATACAGAGCAGCTGTCAGTAGGCCAGAAGATGTTCTATTTTTGCTTATGAAATAGTAGTTGTTTTTCCAGCCCATGTGATCAGCAAAGTCCAAGGTAATACCAGATGTCAACAGTAAAGGGAAGATATAAGGGGTACTCATATTTCCCCATAGCTGGAAATCTATCAGAGCAGTGGCATCTGTAACCTCCTGCCCACAAGTGTTAAAGCTGAGACCACCACACTTCACTAATGCACAGGCCTGGACATAGTACGTGCCGTGCACTGTATGGAGCCCATCAAAAACTCCCAGAGCATATAATTCATCAGTTAAAACATCTCTCCGATAAGTTAAGTAACAACAAAGGGTATTGGCACAAACGTGGAGTTTTCCTTTTTGTCCCCATACAGGAACAAAAGTAAAGTTGTCGTACATCATTTCTGCATAAAATATGGGAGGTAACAGTTCATTTCCCTCTTCTGATGCTCTACCAGGGGTGTCTTCTCTCTCCTTAAAGCAAACTTGATCATCCAGCGAGATGCTCGTAAAAGGCTTGCACGAGTGATGCAAGTTCTCTCCGAATCTTTCATTACTCTCCAAATTGGTTTCGTAATCTGTGGTAATCACAGGAATTTCTGCTACGATAAGCTTGCCACCGTAACTTTCCATGTTGTGGTAGATGAATGATTTGACTGGAGTGTATATGCCGCTCCCTGTCATGCCCAAGGTAGGGTGGTGGATATTAGCTGCTAAAACATTAACATTGAAAGCTGTTGCAAAAGCTTGTTGAAATTCTACAGCAGACAGGAGCGGGAGCTGGTTCATCCAGGCAGTTGGATATACAACTTGTTTCAAATTGTACTGTCTGATGAGGTTCACTGCGGGCTCAAAGAAGAGTATATCAAAGCAAGTGAACATACCAAACTTGCCAGCAAAAGGCGTATCAAAGAATTTATAGTCAGGCTCTGGAGGGGTATCAAAAGCATATTCAAAATACAGATTGTGTTTGCGATATGTGGCGACCAGCATACCGTCATCGCTGAACGCCACGTTGGTATTGAACTGGTATCTTCCATCAGGTGGACAGCGAGGATCAGCGTGGTCACAGGGTTCCTTAGTTCCCAGGTTTGCTACAAGGAATATCTTGTTCTTCAGTGCCATGCAGCTCAGACGCTGGAGAACCTGGAGAACAGTATGGGGAAACGTAAGCACTCCAGAATACTGAGGAATAAGTTTTACTTAAGCAGTCATGACTTATTTAATACTTTTCAAATTATTTCCATATTTGACTATATCTGTAAAATGTAAAAGTACTAAGATTTTGTGACGACAGCTACTGGAACCAGTAGCTTTCTTGACTGAAAAGTATTTCAGATATTAATTTTAAAACAGCACTGAAAAAATTTATCTGGGTTGTACTTCCTAGGAAGTAAATAAAGAAATCTATTTCAAGGCCGTTAATTTTCAGAAACTTCTGACTGTTGCAGGAGTACCAGTGGCTTTAAAACACCATAGGTCACCTGAAAGCTTTGACAAGGCAGTGTAACTGATCTGTGTGTGCCTTTAGAACAGCAAATATCTAATAATAATCATTTGCACCTGCAGTGTCTTGTTTCTACAACGAGATGTTTTTACTCTGAATTTTTTACAAAAAGTGATTACTAGCTACATCTTAAGAGAAGCAGAATGTAAATGGATACGCTTTGCATAGTTATGGAAAAGAAATAAAAAAATACAAAATTAAATACACGCTACAACACTACAGTATTACTGGGATGTTTCATCCATGCAGCAGAGATCTGCACCAAAGACTTTCAGTACTGCAGTCTCCAAATAGGATCTGAACAGCAAACTAAGTTCTTGCTCACTTGCCCATGATAACAGCTAGTAAAGACTCATAGGCAGGAGGAGGTCACTGTTTACAACGGCGATTCATGTTTGCACACAAATTCTGCTTAGTAGGCACACGCATGATTACTTTCATTATATCGACCACTGTAACATGAAGAAGAATAAATAGTTTGTATTAATAAGCATGGTTATTTTCACTTTGGGTTCAGAACCATCTATGAAAATACTACTTTTTGTAACCTGCAGATCACATCTTCTGTAATCACACTTGGTCTATGCTAAGTTGCGACTTCTATTACATTCTAGCAATTCAAGTCCTGTTACTTGTGCTAATCATCTTACACACAATCACTGAGTCACAATGTTCTGCTGTCATTAAAACTGAGTAACGACAATGCATCAGAAGTGAAGATACTGCTATGTTGTTTTATATAAAACAATGTTGTTCAAAATAAAATCATACACAATGTATCTTATTAGAGAATAATTACCATTTCACAGGTTGAGGAGATGACAAATCCAGATGGCTCGTAAATAAGCTAATCTTCTTGCACGTTTGTATCTAAAGCCCTCCTCTGTCAAGAATGATACTAGCATAAACTGAGAGTCCATGAAAACAGACTCTGGTACTAGGAGCTGTTAAACTTCTTGCTTACTTCCCTAAGCAATACGACTAGAGCTAGTTTCCCACTTGGAGCACAAATCTAGCATTCAGTTATTCCACCTCTCTGCAGAAATCACTCCCACATTTACCTCTGTGTCATTGAACAAATAAGGCTCTCTGCACGGATTCCACTTCACAGACTGTGAATGCAGAACAAAATCTAAATAAGGATAAATGGAGCTTCTGGTGAAGTTGAAGCCATGGATTCCATCTTCAGGAAAAACAATGATCTGTGCCCCCTGTATGTAAAAGACAGATATGTTTTGTAGGCAAAGAAAAAACAATCTAAATACAAAAAAATAGTAAAAAAAAAAAAAAAGAATCTCATGGGTAAAAAGCACTTAAGGATAACCCAAGCATAGTTTGACAAGAATGTAGTTAGGAAGTATCTTTTCTTTGACTTCATAGTAGGTGTAACTATGCATAAAAAAAGAAAAAACTTATTTAACCTGACACATACCTTTACCTTGAAAAATAACCTATCTGACATTATTTTAAGGGTGTGCAAGTAAGAGCATACTTCCAAATCCTTGCCAAAAGTATTCTCCATTCATATGAGTCATGAGAATGACATCATTCAGGTTAAAGACTGATGATGTTAAAATCTGTCTTAATTTTTTTCAGAATTGTCCTATTTGCAGATTAACTTTGTCAAAGGTGCTGTACCTCTGTCAAAGGTGCAGCACCACTTAGTCAAGGCTATGCACCTCGATTAGGTATATAGGGCTGGATACAGTACTGGGAATATTGATTTCGGAAAACAGCTTGACTCTGGAAGCAATGCAGATTCTGGTAGAAATGTAGCCATGCCAGAGCTAGGCTGGCTCTACCTGAAGTTGAGTGAGATCTGAACTGTTCCTAAAAATGGGGTGGATTCCTCTTAAATCAGACACACAGTCACAAATTCATGTGACTTTTCATAAGTCAGTTAGAACTATCTGTGCTACAGCTTTGGGATAATTTCTGTGTCTTGGATGCAGTAGTGCACAAAAATGGCTATTATGCTTATGGACGTCTCAAAAAAATTTGTGTGTGTGTTTTCAGATTATATAAAATTTATATAAAAATATAAAAAGATATTAAAACGGTAATCCTTCTGTTCCAGAACAACAGATCTGTGAAACTTGAAAGTCAATTCTTCTCTCCACAACAACAGTAATGCCTTCCTCCTCTGACTAGAACCAGCTTTGGGTTTTCTTGGGGAGGTAAGGAAAGGAGGCTGTGCATAAGAACAGCCAGAAATACTAGTCTCTCTCCTCTATTATAAATAAAATATATTTAGACTGAGAACCATTCCATGGAGGGTAGGAGAAAGGAATGGAAAACTTTACTTCCACAAAGCTGTTAATGGTGGAACATTCGTTTCCAAAGTATTTAACTTCCTTAGTTTTTAGAAACATTCAGGAATTTCCATTGAGAGCACTGGAATAAAATCAAACCCAAAGACAGCTGCCTGTAAGACAATCTTTCAATAAAAACATTCCATTTAAGAAAACAGAAAGGAGCTAGGTATTCAGACCAAAATAGAATATTCATTTCCCTATACTAAATAACTATAGGCGTGTTTTTCCAAGCTTGGAATAACTCAAAGTCAGGCGACCTCCTAATTGGCCTGATTTTTTTCAGAGCTGCTGGCAGGTCATAATGTCTGAAAACCCAGACCATAGTTATGTATATAAATATGGCTTTAGTTGCCTGGGAACACAAATGTGAAAGATTATCCTCAAAGAGCACTTACTCTATATATACATGGGACACATGCAACTGCTACTAAGCTGTGGTATACCTGTCTTGCAGCATCTACTACTTGCTGTTCATAGATGTCCAGGTTTCTGCCCATGAGCTCCAGCGCAGACCGTCGATCAACCAGGGCTGCCGGGTTAGGACTCAGTATAGACTCGTGTTCATACACGGCAGCAACATAATGCCCATGCCTCTTAACTCTTCCTGAGACAACTTGATAGCAAAAAATGCAGACGAACAGCTTCCAGCACAGATCCATCATGGTATATGCCATAAATCTAGAACAACAAAAAAAACCAGACGGGGTGGGGGGAGCTTAAGCAACAAATCATGCCAGGCATTTAAATTTACAATTAAATATGGATGGTAACTGAGACTCTCAGCAGTGTTTGAGCCAAGAATGTTGTTTTTAAATTACTCAACAACCACACCCATATTGTTTCCACACCTTAAATATATCTACCTTAGTGCTTTAAATAACTGTGTCCTGTTTAAAAGCATTTCAGCCTCATATAGTTCAACTGATCCCCTTGCTTAGTCTCCCTTTACAACTAACTTCAGCATTCATTTATAGATTATTGCACTACAGACATCAAAACACCTTTAGGAAAAGTTACAAGCAGCTCGCAAATGTGCAGTTTCTCCCTCATCTGGCGATGGAGAATGTATTTAAAAATAGCATTACCTAAAATTACTTGGACACAATCTTTAGTAGTCAAGTAGAAATACAACTTATTTTATCAATACAGAAACATAGTTGCCAAAAGAATTAAATACAGAAGTAGTGTCTAATGTATCTATCATGAAAATGCTTCTCCTGATAGATTATGGATTCACTCTATTCCAGCTCCACACATGCAATTAATAGACTAATTTGTCTCATCCAGTGTAGCCTTTTTCAACATTTCTAAAAACACTGAGTGCAATTTAGATCTTCATTCCTCCTATACAATGCAGATGGGTAAGGTTGAAAATGCTTTCATAGTAATGACAATTGAGCAAAAATCCATACAAAATGCATAAAATTTGCATTACTGAGCTTTTCTTAAAAAGAAATGAAGAATTGGAGAGAGTGCCCCAGCCTTCCAGACTCACTAATATGGGCTCCCCATGTAGCCTTATGACTTCCCAAGTTGGAAAAATACTTCTATAGAACAAGGACTCAGTATTAAGAAATATTACAGAAATTCCGTGTTATTCTGAATTATTCTTAGTATGAGAATTCTGTAATTGTCACCACAGTGTTACTAGTATCACTAAGGAATTAAATCAGTATCAGTGAAGTTGAAAGGGCATGCAGGAGAAATGCACTAACGCTACGTATTGACAGCCCACAGTCTTCAAGTTCAGTTACTGATTTTTAAATTGCATTTGCTCTTTGATAACTCTTATCCAAGAAAAAGAAAGTTCCAAAACACTTGTAGCTCTTGAATCACTCTTGAATTTTTGTGACCCACTACTCCCTAATTTTTTTTGCAAAGCAAATACAGACTTAAAGACACGTGCATCAAGAGCCTTCTCTAGTTCCCATTAGGACTCAGCAGGAAGAAAAGATCAGTTTTAAACTAATCCCATTTTTCTTTTTATTCATGTTAAATAGTTTCATACCTAAAAAATAGTTTATGACAAATTAACTTAAAACATCTTTTCTTAATTCCAGAATAAAAAGCAGGTAATAAGAAATCTTCAATATTGCCTTTTTTTTTTTTTTTGTCTGAACACCAACTGGTTTAGTATCTAACAATGAACAAACTGAAGTGTGAGGAAAGGTATTCAAAAAGCATTTAGTGCAGTGTCTTAGTTTTAAGTCACTTGTTTGCTTCCCTGAGCTCTACATGCTATTTGCAACCCTGGTTTGATAGCAACACATTCCTGCGTAGGACAGGAGAACCATAACCTTAGTGCCCATGGTAGGCAGAAGACTTGTTTGCTCAACCAGAAAGTTTTAATATGTAATAACACTTGTAAGGGTCTAGGAGTAATTCAGCTATTAGATGCTGCTAAGGTCAACTACTTATTTTCTTGAGCTTTAATTTGCCAATGTGTCCACATATACATGTCTTCAAGGGTAAACTTAAGTTACCTAAGCACAATAAAAACAGAATAAAGCTTTGGCATCTCTGTTAAACAGTTATATTAAACCCCCTCCATTTATATAATCACTTTTGAGAAGTGATGTACACCAAGCTACCCTTGCTATTCTGCATCGTGAGGAAAACACTCTGTACTTACTGGGGGGGTGGGGGGGGGGGGTGTGATTTGGCAACGCAGTTCAAGAACAGAGGATCCTACCTTGTCCTATGCAGCTCAGCTTTGCACATGAAGTACCAAGGTACACGCGAAGATATAAAGCAGTAGAAGGAGGAGGGAGAGGAGAGGTTGGAAGCCTCTCACAACTAAGGAAGCCACTGAAAATAAACATATTGTGTTGCACTTCCCCCAAAAAACCATCTTTCTATTCCTGTTATCCCTTCAGAACCAAAACACCTATTTAGGACAGGAATAGGTTCTAGTCAGCTGTTCCTCAATAAAGTTGTCAACTAAGATGTAATTAGCGTTCATCATTACTACTGATGGAAAAAGTCTGAGAGTTTCAGATCACTGGATGGAATTGCTGTGTGTCAGAAAAATAGCCTTTTTGCTTTCTAAGCCAAACACACAAACATAATGGGCTTCTACAAAATGTTGCACCTTAGAAACATGCTTGGAGAATTCTCATTTTTCTGCAAGTTTATTTTCTGGTGGTCAGAAACGCTCAAGCACTAACCCAAACCCCTTCCTCATTTAGATACACAAGAGGTTTAGCACTGAATATCCAGCTACACAATCCCATCTGGCTGAACCGGGCCAACTAAAAAAAATAACACCTCTGAGTACCTACCCTTGGTTGTGATCACTGCTAGTCCTACAGACAATGGCCGAGCACTCGGGTGAGTGCTCCCTAATGCCTCTCCCCCATCTAAAGGATTGCCTCTAACAAGGAGAGCTGTGACAAGCCCCAAGGCTGGACCTGGGGATAGTAACCTTTCCAGCCAAAATAAAGATACCATCAGGATTTACTCGACCATTAGGCTGTTGAAATTCTAAGTAAATCCCGGCCACATTCTGGGGTTTTTTTCCCCCTCACAGAAAATGCTATAACATCTAATAAATCCTTTCCTTGAAGAAAAGTTAATTGGTTTAGGGTCTACAGAGCTGTCACCTCACCTGAGTCACAACTTTAAAAGAAACTGTCATGAACTTAAATGCTTTATAATTTAATCTCTTTTTCTGTCCCTTTCCTGTGATTTATGTGGTCTTTTGTCTGGCAGATACGGTTCAGTAG
Source organism: Falco biarmicus (assembly GCF_023638135.1). Classification (NCBI taxonomy): domain Eukaryota; kingdom Metazoa; phylum Chordata; class Aves; order Falconiformes; family Falconidae; genus Falco; species Falco biarmicus. The sequence goes on along the minus strand of NC_079291.1, from coordinate 4,782,771 downwards.
GATCATCTCACCCAAATGTAAGTATTTCATAGCAGTATTACTGTCACACAGTCACAGTATCCTAGTTACAGTTCTATACAAAAGGTAAAAAGACTGGTGTTTAAGTTTAGTTGCTGACTGAGACAAATTTTCCCCCAGTCACAGTGCAGACTGTTTTCCTATTCAGCTTTTCAGAACCATCTAACCTCAGTACATTGTGAAGCAAAGCATCCTGTCACTCACTTTTCAACAACTTTGGAAACTTAGAAGTTTGTCAGCTCTCACCATACATAGATATATACACAGAGAAAAGCAAAACATACACTGCATCTTAGCACTTTTATACTCAGAAGAATCCAACAGACTATAAAAATCAGAAGTAGCACAGCACTAGCCTGGGTCCTCTTCCACAATTAATAGCAAATGCCTGTTCAGCTATAGTAACATAAATAGTAATTACTAGGCAAAATATTAAATTTGCTATGAAAAAATAATTTTTTTACACCGAGTTATATCCATGAATTGTGATGTTGCTGCCATTCTAATATATAGCATATATAACACAACAGCCCCTACACAGATGTAAATACATAATGAAACCCAAGGTTTTTTCACTGATCCCTCCTGTCTACTGCTTTTATATGCTGCACTATATTTTAACACAGTATTTTACTATGTGGGTTTTTATGAAGGTTTTTCTAGCAACGCAATCATAGCTCAAAAGAAATGCAAGATACCTGTTTATATTATCTAAAGAATGTATATTCTGTGTGGAAGTCATGACACAACCCTGCTCTCGTTTCCTGGCTTTTACCCAGAGGTGCCGTCCACTTTTTACGAACGTTGCCCATTCTAACATAAAGTTTTACAGTTAAGTTTCATACATTTCACAGGATTGCTGGAACACGCTGTGTCACATTAGAAGACCTGCTATCTGACTTCATGAGGCCGAGCCGAACGCTGCCACTCTTAGCAGTTCAGCTCGAACAGCTAAAGATGACGGCCAGAACAAGCCGGCGGGGCAGGGCGGGGCAGGGCGGGGCAGGGCGGGGCAGGGCGGGGCAGGGTGGGGCAGGGCGGGGCACCGCCCACTGGGCCCAGTGCTTGCTTCTGGCACCTGAGCGAGCTCGGCAGGGCCAGGCAGGCAGAGCCAGCTGCAACCCTGCGCGCCACCCTTCAGATGGCATTCTGGAGAAGGGTCTCACACTGCGCCCCCGGTTCTCCTCATGAATGTCGGCCTCGGGTTATCTTCACCTGAAACGGCCCCGTACCTGCCCCGCTCTGCCTCAGCCACCTCCGACCAGCTCCACGAAGCTGGTGTCGCACTGCCGAGGCACCGCCCTGCTTACCGAGGCGGCTGGGCCCGCGGCTCCCACAGGCCCTGCCCAGCGCGGCCTTTCGGGGGGTGCCTGCTCCCGCCTCCCCCCGGCTGAGGCCCACGGCGAGGCGAGGCGAGGCGCGGAGCGCAGCCCCCACGGCCCCCGCTCCCGGCAGGAGCCGGCCAGGCCCGTACAGCTCCCAGCCCGCTCCCTGCCCCTCACCGTGGGGCGGCACCCGCCGTCCCGCCCCAACCGCCCAGAGCCGGGCTCCGCACACGCCGCTCCGGCGGATGGCGCCGCCGCTTAACGGCCCCCGCCGCACCGCCAGGCCAGGCCAGGCCAGGCCAGGCCGCGCCGCCCTCTGGCGGCTGCTCCGCGCTCGGCACCGCCACGGGCCTACAGCTGCGTGCAGAGGGCAGGCGCCTTCCGGCCTCTGATTGGGTGCCCGCTCTAGCCAATAGGAGACTTAGCCCAGCTCTCGGCCTCGTCCCCACGCTGCCCGCCAGCGGGGTCAGAGGTGGCGGTTCGCGGCCCTTGGGCCCGCCCCCTCTGCTGTCTCATTGGTCGGGCGGCGTGACAGTCAACTGCGCCGACCTTCGGCCGGGGGTCCGGTTCCGTCCTTCTCGCCGGGGGGCGGCTCCGGGCTGCGCGAAGCCGGGATGGCCTCCGGGAGCGGTGCGGCGGGGGAGGCCGTCAGCGGGGCCCAGCTCATCGCTGAATCCCTTAAGGCTCAAGTAAGAGCGCGGGGGCGGGGGGACCGGCGAGCAGCTTCCGTACGGCGAGCGGGCAGGGACAGTTCCCGCCGGCAGCGGTGGCCGGCCGGGCCGGGGGCTGGCGAGAAGCGAGTGTGCGCGGCCGGACTCACCCTGCGCACCGCTGCCGCTCTCCCGGGGGCTGGCGCGAAGGGCCGGCCCTGGGGCGCTGTGGGAAGGAGGGAGGTGCTGCCGCAGCAGCCCGGTGAGCGGGCCCCGCCCGGGGGCGGTGCGGCCCCGCAGGCCCCCCCGCCACTCATTGCGTCCCTCGTGTGAGCTTGCCCGTTCCCGAGCGCGCCCCCGCTCCGCTACCAGCGAGCGGTGCCCGCCGCCCCCTGCGGCTGTGCCCGCGGCCACCGTGTGCTCCCGCTGTGTGCAGTTAGCAGGGCGGTGTCGTGTCTCCGAGCTGGGCATGGTGCTGAGCTGACGCTGCTCGGAACAGAAGACTTTGTTTGGCCCGTGACACACAAAACGTAGTTCTGTTGTAATAAAAAGCAGCATATTCTTTATCTGTACTTCTCTTTGGGCGTACCGTCCTAGTTGTTTCTTGTGCCTTTTTGATGTTAACGATCTATGAAAGTGTAAAAATATGAAACGCTATGAGGAATATTCAGAGGCAAAGCTGACACGCTGAGAAACAGGAAAATAATGTAGCAGAGGCATCCCGAGTAAGAAGGGGTCAGTGAAAAGCACTAACCATATGCTGACTGAGGAGCTGGGCTGAGCTGCTGTTGCACTGCTTGTAAGCCTCCAAAGCCCTGTGCTTTCACAACTGCAGAGGACTGAGCTGCAAATGCTAACTAGTTTTACATCTTTCCACAGTGGCCTGTGAATGCATATGTTGTGACAATTTATTTTTAGACTGCTTGTGTAGTTAGTGTGACAGTGTTTGGCATGTGCTTGTTAAAGCTATCATTTTGAAAAAAAAAAATAAATCCTGATTTATTTTTTCTATATATTTGTCTTTTTAGAATATTGAATACATGTTTGGTATTGTTGGTATTCCAGTCACTGAAATCGCAATTGCAGCCCAAGCAGTTGGAATAAAATATGTAGGAATGAGAAATGAACAAGCTGTAAGTATATATCTGTAGTAAGAACAATCCTTTTTTTTACCAGTTTTACAATGGAATTAAATCCAATATACATTTTCTTACTAGAAAGAGTGTGATCTGTGAATGTTCCTTTAAAGAACCTGTAGAGAAGCAGTTACGGTCATTCTGGAGTAAGAGAGCACTGATGCGTTGGGTTGGGTGTTTCTTTTTGCCCTTCATCTCTCACTTCCGTTTTTAAATGCCCCTTCCTTTTCCAACTTGATAGGGGCGTGTGTTTTGTGTATCTGTCCCTGGATAATTAGCGATTACTGTGATTGTTTAGAAGAACAATAACCCGGGGCAGTTTTAAACTTCAAAAAAACCCTTTGCTAGATTGTTACTCAACAACAACACGCACTGCTAGTCATTAGTTCTTAATCTTTAATAATAATTATCCCTACGTATTCAAGGCAATCTGTTCTTGATAATCGTATCTTAAGTTAGTTGTGAGTATACAATATGCTGGAGCTGGTGCAGTGTAGTTAGCACTGATGGTGCTGGCTGTCAAGGGAATCAGGCTTGAGAACCCTTCAGTAAGGGCAAGCTGGAGCCAAACTGGGCATATTTTTTCTCCATCCCTTTGGGTGGATATCTTTTTATAATATATTTTGGTCTCTGAACAGCTCTTATCCATTGGCCTCCATGCCTGGACTATGGACTGTGTGGTGCTGGATGGTGCTTTCCCAGGCCAGGCGTCTTATCCTGTTGCCTTCTTTCTTGGGGGTTAGTTTTTCCCCTTGCTTAGCCATTGCTGCTTTACCTAAAGCAAAAAAAGTATCTTCCCAGATCTTGAAGTTGCACTTTTTCAGTGACTAGTAATTGTCCATTAGCAAATTGTTTATTATTCTGGGATTGTAGCTTTCAGACTGCGTCTTTATTTTCAAGGCCCACGCTTAAGTTCTATGTGGTAACAAAAGACAGCATGTACCAAGATCAGGTTCATACAGCAGTGTCCTGGTTTTGGCTGGATTAGAGTTAATTTTCTTCCTAGTAGCTGGTGCAGAGCTGTGTTCTGGATTTAGTATGTGTATAACGTTAACACAGTGATGTTTCAGTTGTTGCTAAGTTGTGCTTACTCTGAAGTCAAGGACTTTTTGGTTTCACGTGCCCTGCCAGCGAGAGCTGCACAAGAAGCCGGGAGGGAGCAGAGCCAGGACAGCTGACCTGAACTAGCCAAAGGGATATTCCATATCGTAAAACATTGTGCTGAGTTTATAAATGGGGGGGAGTTGGCTGGGAAGTGCTAATTGCTGCCTGGGGATGGGATGGGCATTGGTCAGCAGGTGGCGAGTAATTGTATTGTGCATCATTTGTCTGTCTTGGGTTTTATTTCTCTTTTTGTTGTCTCACTTTTCATTACTATTATTATATTGTTATGTTTCATTTCAATTATTAAACTGTGCTTATCTCAACCCATAGGGGTTCCCTTGGTTTTTTGTGATTCTCCTCCCCGTCCCACCAGGGGTGGTGGCGGGGTGAGGGAGGAAGCTGCTGTGTACTACTCTAGTTGCCAGCTTGGGTTAAACCACACAAAGCAGGTTCTCCTAATAAGTTGATCACAAGCCCTACTAGCCAGTCTTGGAACATTGAGCATTAGCTACAGTTAACTTAAGGGTCTCAGACCTGCTCCTAGGCATGGCAGTACTGTTTTAACCGGCCACAAAAATGCTTAACCCTTGTTTCCTTGCTATGTGGTATCGTTTTGCTTATTGAGTTGAAAACAGAATAATTAAACCCTGCTTAGTGTGCTTGTAGTTGTATGGGGAGAATAGGCTTCTGCTTTGGCTACAGTTCAAATCCAGCGCTCATGGCTTGTGAGCTTTGGGTTCCGTGCCTGCAGCAGGGATTCCTATGTTTCTTCCTGATGTTGATTCTGGATTTGCTGGACAACGGCATTCTGTATGCCTACATCCTTCTTGCCTCTCTGAGGAACATAAGGATCTGGGTTCAGCTGCTCAGTGCGACCTTAACAGATAATGAGTGCTGTTATTTACTTTTTAGTTGTTAGGGTGCAAGGTTCATTAGTAAACGGGTTTTCATTATTACTCTTCACACAAAAAAATCTTTTTAAGTATACCTTCAAAATTATTTACAATCTCCTCTCCTCTAAATACAGATAGCTTTAGTTCGTGTTGCTTCGTTGTGGAATGAAGGAGTAAGAGTTTTAATGGCAATGACTGTACATGAACCCAAATTCTATGTGCTGCTTTAGTTTGCCACTCGGTTCTAAAATATGATTGCCATGGAAACTCAACATTGTGCTTTGAGCTCCATTAACAAGATTTTTAGTAACACCTACTCCAAATATTTCTAAGCTTTTGCACGTGGTTATGTCATCAAGTTGTTATCTGATTCTTGAACATTAGTGGTATTTTTCTTTTCCATATCAGAGGCATATGAAAAGCAGAAAGAGGTTTTTCTTGTCAATGTACTACTTTGTCAACAATTCCCGGTCTTAATACTGCAAAGAAAATAAGGGTTTCCTCTACTAATCTCCATGCTTTTTCTCAGTTGGTCTGTATCTGTAGGAGCATGAGGATGCTAAAGACTGTTTCTCCTTCCATGTAAAAGCTTGTAAGAAGTCTGTGTTTTCACTCATTTAAGCTGAGATTACTAACAAGCTGTGTTACCTAGAATCACTGATAGGTTTGAGGGAAATATTGAGTAGCTTTGTAAACTTCTAGAAGGAGCTTTTGTGTTGCTTACGCTTCTTACCACAATAGCACTCAAATAAAACTAAAAAAAATTAATAATAATCTCGACTCTATTTAAAAGTGAAAGAGTCATTCTATAAGGCCAGGAGCTTACTTTAAAAAAAAATAAATTAAAAATGCAAAATTAGTTCCATTAAGTGTTAGAACTTGCTGAATTCAGGACAAAAACATGTGAATATGAGGGAGTTGGCAATGTCACATGTGTGATGGAGTTCTTGCGTCGCCACACTAGCTTCTGTTTCTACTGGATCACATAACAACTTGTTACTAGCTGTAATTTATATCTGAATGTTTAATGTTGCTACAGAAGTAGCAGGAAGACGTGCTGCATAATAATACTGCTGATAAGCTATGCTAACACGTTGTAGGCATTATTTTTGTGAAAATTATTTAAACTGCAAATTTTCTTTGAAATATACAAGGTATCTAAAGCTGTCTGGTACCAGAAATGGAGTGAGAAGTAATTCAGCAGCTCAGCTTGGAAAAGACAATTCCTAATTTTCTAATGAATCTGTAGTGTGTGGTTTCAACGTTTTGCATAATTTCTGGAATACAATGAGTCATTCCAGTGATGGCTGGATTTCTGTTTGTTGCCTTTCTCTTGCAAATTCCTCTTCTGTGTTAGTCCAGAAGGCAGAAGTTTATGTTCTATTCGTTTTGCTTCCCTGATTTTAGGGGTTTCCTTTTATGCAGTTGTTTTTACTTTCTTGAATCCCAGATATTCCTAATGTAATATGCTGGAACAACAGAAGTCTGCAGTGTGGAGAGGAGTCTTGAGAATTTTTGCATAAACCTTCAAGAACATGCTTTGTGTTCTTTTTGTTCTGTTTGTGTGGGGAGGGTGAAGGGGTGATTTTACTTAAATTTAAGCTCTGATAGTCATGGAAAGATCTGTACCTGCTTATTTTTCAGTATTTTGGTTGAAAGTTACGTACAAAATAGCATGAAATGTATATACAACAATAATTGTATAATTAACGCCAGTTTTTTCCATAGGCCTGTTATGCTGCATCTGCTGTTGGATATTTGACTAGCAGGTATGTTCCATATTTACTAATATTAATAATATGATTTATAATTGTGTTAGACTCAACAGAAGCTAGGAGTGTTTTGTTTTGGAGCTGGGTGTTTTTAGTGTGCAGATGTAGGGCAGTTAAAATGGAACATGAATTTTAAAATAACTTTCAAGAACAGTGTCCATATTTCTGTTGCTATGATTCAGGGCAGGAGCAAGGAGGTGCTTACACTCATATAATATTGTCTATCTTACAACTTTATTTTTTCCTTTTTAATATTTGAATAGTAGCTTAACACCGTTGGTATGAGGAGCAGAAATCATGCCGCTGTTTGTTGCAATTTGGTGGACCTGTGAAACCACGGTCTCATCACTGGGTGTATCGTTCAACAAACACCTTATCAATAGAGAAACTGATCATGTGCTTTGCTGTCTCCCCTGTGCTTCCCCTGACAAATACTGGCTTTTCCACTTTTACTCCATTTTGCTCTTAATGTTGCTGGAAGGTATTCTGTGGCCTGTGACTTGTGAGGTACTTCTTGGGTATCCTATGGACCCTTTTCTTAAGTAAACATCTGGTTTCTGCGTGCTCACAAGTGCAGGTGATCATTCCTTATTCTGCCTGGCAAGCATGACACCTGTGTTATGCTTTGTAACTTTTCTTCCTCTGAACAATCCTCTGGAAGTAAGCTGAATGATTATTTTTTTTTTCTTTTGATACGTAAAGAGTCTGTAAAGCTACTAAAAAATGCTCAGTAGTTAAGAATGATCATTTTTATCCCATTACCTGGAGTAACAAGTGCCTTTGCCTGAATTCGACTGTAATAAAATTTGAGTTGAATGAGATGTACTTCTTCCTTTGTGAGCTTTCTTCCATTGATACCTAGTGCTAAAGTGGGGTTGAGAAAACTGCAGACATAAATGGCTTATCAAATTCCATATAAATGCTAGGTGATGGGAGTAAATGTGATCAAAGTAGTAAGGAGCTGTGTTATGATCAGCCTGTATGCCAACCTCTGTGTAGGTGGCATGTGACAGCTGTTCAGTTTTTCAATTGGGTTGATGCAGCTAAATGATTTCTGATTCCCATGTCTATCTTTAGTCTTTCATACAAATCCCTTGTTGTTCATGCATTTTGATGACATGAGAGAACTTTAATATTTTATATTTAAGTATCTTACTGATTTTTGTTGGTGATTTATTGAGTGCCCTGTGCTTACTTTTCTTTTCTATCTCCTTTTTTTTTTTTTTTTTTTCCCTCCCCGCACCCTAGACCAGGAGTATGTCTTGTAGTGTCCGGTCCAGGTTTTTTACATGCCCTTGGTGGGATGGCAAATGCAACCATGAACTGCTGGTAATGTAACTATATTTTGCCGTTAAAATTCTAGTAATTGTTTGCTATTGTTTGTTGCAGATGTTGAGCTCCACAGTATTTAGTATAGGATTTTTTTGTCCTTTGTTGTGGATAATGAGAAGGGAATTCTTCATTTATCAAACCTAAAAGTAATTTAGGTCTATTTTTTATATGCTCACGGATAAAATTTTTCTTTTTGTCCTAACCTGTTATGCATATATTGGAAAATCAGTATATCTGATTGTATGGATACATTTGAAAATTGTATCCATACAAGTCAATATTCAGCCTGTAATACTTTATTGATTGTGGAGAATTTCAGAGGTTTTTTCTAAGTTTAAATCCATGTTGCCTTTGAATTACTGTGTTTCATATGTGAACAAATTGACAACTGCATTATTAATATTTGTATTTGCTCCCCACACAGACATTTAGAGCAGTAATTAGGTATTGCATTAAATGATGTACAGAGTGATAACATTTACTCCCACAAGCCTTTCGTGGGACATGGCAGCGTTAGCTGGCCTGCCACCAAAAGCTCTGCGAGGTATGTCAGGTAGCTGCTCTGGTCATACCACGCACATGTGATCTGGAGCACTAGATTAGCAGTGCCTGATAGTCAAGGGAAGCTTGATAATGGGAATGCTAACAAATCAACTCTCTGCCACTTTGAAAAAAGATCTGAAATGTTCAAATTATTTTTTAAAAAATGACTTATTGACTACATTTGTGCTGTCCCTATATGACCTTAGATTAAAAAAAAAAAATAATTTAAAACCTTGCATTTAAACGTGGATTTGGTTTTAAGAAAGAGGCATTCATGGCACTTGCTTATGGATTTGCCGGAGGCATTTTTGTTTTCTCACAAACTTATTTTTGCCTGAGATAAGCTGTTTACCTGACTTGATCTTGCATAAACCTGTATTCCTGGCAAACAGCGAAGGGAGTGACTTACCTCGTTTAGGAAAAGATTTGACGGTATAGTGAGAAGATGGGTTTTCACTGACCAAATCACATGGTTTGCCCAATGATTTTTTCATTGGTCACAACAGGCTTGCTTTTTGCCTGCCATGTGCCACAAGGAGAGAAGTAAGCATTCGCAAACCCTGAATTTAGCCTAATCAAGCTAATTTTCTTTGGCTCCTTCATTAGTAGGCACCTCCATTGCGTGTTTGAGAATCCCAGACATGCTTTCGCATTTACTTTTGGCTGGCATGATCACTGTAAGAAAGGGTGCTAGGTTCTGGGGAAGAAGATCAGGGAATTTTCTGTTGAGTTAAACTGATTAGCTTTCTAGCCTGTTTCATTAGACACCAGCATGAATACTTGGGCTGGCACTACGGAGAAGCAGTATGGCAAGGGAAGAGCAGGAGTAGCCCAAGCAAAGGAAAGGAGGTGAAAATACAATACACCTTGAGGGGTTTGGTTACACTGCTCTGACACAGTCTGCCGTGAAAAGGGTCGTAGGCCCATAAAATTTCCACACCGTTCTCCTAGCCCTGCTGCTTGCCCTCTTGACCGCTGCGGCACTTGTCTGACCCACAAATCGCGTTCAGTTCATCATTCTGGCAAAAGGCCAACCCAGCAAAAATAAGTAAATAACATCATGTGAGATAAGTGATCAAAGTGAGCTCACTCCACGCATCAAGCTCCTAGACAAGGGAGGGGAGTGGATTATGCAACTGGGAGCAGAAATTAAAGAGGTCTTCCCCTTTCTGTGGCCACAAGGTGTTAAGTCTCCTGCTCTATACCATCTCCTGCAAGGAAGTGGCACGAGGAGACCTCTTTGTAGGGCAAGGTGAGCCCTCGTGGGTATCTCCCAGGTGCCATGTGATTCCATGACGTGACACCTGGCATCGTTACCCTGCTATAATGGCTGAGCTTTGGCTCGTTTCCCACAGAAGTTAGTTAATAGTTGAGCTGAGTCTGCTTGTTCTGACGAAATAACTAAGACTAAGTGATAGTTGTTAAGGCTCAGTCTGCGTTGTCCTCCTTGAGCCTGGAGAACCAATTCTTCTGATTCTGCTCTGTTTCAGACTCTTCCAGGTGAAAGTAGCCTCTTCTGTATCAACTGGAAGAAAGCCAAGCAGTCTGATAGCACAATTTTCTACCAATTACGCTTTTAGATTTGATTGCCTGAGCACAGGTTGGCTGAGTAGAAGAGCCTTTGGTTGACCCTGGAAGCTTGTTACAGTGAGCTCATGGACATATAAATCTGGCCAACTAGGTAGCTAATGAGGCCTTGGTAAACTGCATTTCCAAGGGTAAAACGTTTTGATATTTCATGTTAAAAATAACATACCATAATGCCACCTACTGCCCTGCCTCGTTCTGAGCAAGAGTTTTTGTATCTCAGTTTGGCTATCAGAATAGACTCCGACGTAGAGTTTGTGATAGTTTGTAAGATTTCAGTATACAGTGGCGTGGTGAAATACCATGCACTTTACCTGAAGTTGCAGTTGGATTTTTTTTCTGTTTATTAAAGTTCTTCTCCTGCAAGTCCATAAGGCTTTCTATTCTTGTTAGTTTCACTGTGGTCAATGTTCTTCCTGCCTCACTTTTTGGTTTTTACTTAATTTGTAAGTGCTGCTTGTTAAAACGTCTGCAGTATTGTGACAGTAGTACAATGATTTCATTGGGGGAAAAACTTCTTTCTGGTTACAATTATGTAAACGTTAAAAGCAAATCCAAATCTTCAAGATACGGCTGTCAGAATTGGCTTTCTTAAGAGCAGAGCATTTTCTTAATTACATTTCAGTATTGGGAAGTAGTAATTTTAATAAAACATTTGAATAAATTTGAAAAATATAAGTGATAGAAACACAGGGTTTGTCACTGTGAAACAGACTGGTTATATATGGATAGTCGTAATGATTTTGCTGAGGGGAGAGAATCAGCAGAATAAAATACCTAGAGCATACACCAAATGCATTTTTCCATAAGGATTTTTCATAGAGAAAAAATACAGCCTGAAGTTCTCATCTCACTGTGTCAGGGGATTATGACTGAGATTTTTGATTTGTGGCAGAGAAGCAGCCTGGTTTTGAAGCCTGGATCTAGACGTTTGTGTATCCCCACATCTAGGTTTATGCATTCAGCACAATGTAAATGTTTCATCTTAATATATTGTATAGATAAATGCAGTCAAAGGAAGGGCCGTATCTGAAGAAAAATTGTGTAGGAGGAAAAGCCTAGAAAGCTGTTGACCTAATATTTCAGTTTAGTGTGGATGAATGAGCAGATTAATAAGACAGCTTTCTTTTACTGACTTGGCGTTTACCATTTTGAGGAGTTTGACCTACAAACTGAATAAAAGACCAGTTTTCATTCACTGTAGGAAAATAATTTATCGTATTTTGTGGCGATTATAATAAAAATGTGCTCCTGTGGAATGTACAACCCATTTTGTAAGCCTTTCTCACATAGCCGTGAACTAATTTAAGAACAGGAGTGCTTGTAGGCATGGTCATTTTTTGTTCATCTCTTTGGTCTTCAAGGTTTTTTACTAAAACCCAAATGCAGGACCAGGGGCTGTTGGATAGTCGGCTAACAACTGCTGTGTTCCAAATTGTATACAAAGAAAATCTAATCTTTCTGAAAAGATTGTTTCCTACTGTGTTTCTTAGTTCTAGTGTTTGTGCATGTTACAATGCCTCTTACAGACAAACTTCTTAATGCTCTTTAGATCAATCAGTGCTTTTTAAAAAAGCTTTTTAGATCAGCTGTTGTCAGTCCTTTCAAACCACATTGTCACCCATGTTATCAAACTTGAATGAAGATTGCTAGCAATATGACTTGGTTTTAAAATTTTTATGCTAGATGCAGATCACTTCGTACAGCCAGGCTGTCCTAAACCTAGTGACCCAAAATCTGCTAGGAAGTGTACCAGCCAACACGCTGATATTTGGAATCCACTCCTGCATTGTGCTGGTCACTTTCTGTTCTTGTTGGGATCTGTGGATGCTGAAGGTACACGAGATCTCGGGAGCAGTAGGATTTGACTGTAAGGAGAGTTTACAATTGTGATTGCAGTTATAAAAATATATGTATGCTTAAGGTTGGTTATGTTTTGTTTTTTAATACACTTTTCTAGGCCTTTGATTGTTATTGGAGGCTCTTCCGACAGAAACCAGGAAACCATGGGAGCTTTCCAAGAATTCCCACAGGTACACAGACACACAACTTTCTGCAGAAAGGTTTGAATTAAGTAATTGATGTTATTTCTTCACTAGTGTAGGAAAAACAAGCCGAAACCCTAACGTTTCCTGACAGATCTTGTAAAGCTGTTGATTTGCTCCATCTACTGGTTTAAAATTCTCACTGTGTAGAGTACAGCAGATTACCTGGAATGTCTTTGTCCATACTCATGTTAAAATTGATGCTCTGGTTTTGGTTCTCAGCTGGTATAAATTGCCTTTGTCTGTCTGTTCTGAGATGGAAGAAGGCAAAATGAACTTTCCAAGACAAGAAGCACCGCTTTCTGGGGAAAAAATAAATACTTAAGCACTCTGGGGAATGAGTATGGCTTTGACAGATTCCACCAGCTCAGGAACTGTATTTTTCTGTGTGGGAGTTGTCAGCTTGTTGTTTTTAATTTGGTATTTCTTCCATTTTATTCTTGTTGAAATGAGGTGGAAATGAGAAAATAACTTTGATAAATGCATATAACCATTATATTGACTTAATCAGGTTGAAGCTGGTAGGCTGTACAACAAACTGTCTGTCCGACCAAGCAGCCTAGAAGCTATTCCTACTGTTATTGAAAAGGTATGAAAAAATACTAAATTAGCAAGAGAACATCATGTAACTATCTCCTCCTTTGTAAGTTTTGAGGATTTATTTTTTGTATGGTTTTTACTGTAAATAGTTTGATCTTGCAGATAACAGGTGGTGGTTGATTGAGTAAATTAACAACCAGGGAGGTTTTTCCTGTAAACAATGATATGGGACAGGTTAGGAATAGATTCTGGTACAATCTGATCCTTACTGATCCCTACAGTGTTTTTTGTTAGCTTCAGTCAGCTCGAAAATTTTTGTGAAAGAAATGCTTTTAGGGAGAGGTGTAATAACTAGAAATGCAAAAACATAAGCTCTTTTACCACTCTCCTATGAAGGAGATTTGGAGGGGGAGCGGTGGAGATGGTTGTGTTTGTGGTTTGAGTTTGTTAGTTTGGAGGGATTTTTTGAGAGAGTGAGAAAACGCATCCTTATCTCAACGCTTCAGGAAGGATTACAAAAGTCTCTTGCTACTGCTGTAGCAATACTTCAGCCATGTCAGCCTAAATTTGCATACGCTGATACTCTTTCCAGAAGTGCAAATTCAGCAGAGGATCTACCTGTAATAGAGCTGGAATAAAAAGTAATAGAAAACGGAGGCATTGGTTGTCTTGGTTTTCCTCTGTCTGTGCTTCTTTAAATAGAATTCAGCATGAAAGTTTAACGTAGTATTTCCAAACACAACAGCTGATATGTAGTTGCCTCATTGTAAATTAAACAAAGAATTCATGGTCTAATACAGTTCATCTACTGAAAGGTTTCAGCAGGCATACAGGGGAAAATGTAAATAGCTATCAAAACTTTATTTTTTGGGTATAAATTAATTCATGGGAGCATTCCCTGTTGTGGTTCAGCAATATGAAATAACAAGTTCCTTCTCTGCCTACAGAAGAGTTTTCTTGTTTTTTACATGTAAAGATTTTTAAAACACTTTCAAAGATTTTGAATGCTTTCAAAGATGCAAAGTTAAAACTGAGATTATCTGTTTTCTAGGCGGTAAGAACCAGCATGTATGGTCGTCCAGGTTCTTGCTATATTGACATACCTGGGGATTTTGTGAATCTTCAGGTGAATAAGAGCTCTGTCAAGTGCGTAAAGATTGTATTTGTTGTTTTTTCAAGTCACTGAATAAAAGAAATTTTGGGTTTAAGTTACTATATTTTCTTAAGAGAATCCAGGCTCTAAATGTACATTCCATTTTAACGTGGCAGTTTATAGTTTGTAATGAGATGTGCAAAAAGGAATTAATTTATATGATGGTAATAGAATGATGACACTTTGTAAATCTCTGGGACAACACTACCTGTAAGATTAAAGAAACATGCAAGAAAAACTTCAAAGCCTGCTTTAAAAAATGCATCCTGTTCTGATAAATGCTATGAGTAATATGGTGTGTAGCAACTGAATGAATAGGTTTTATCTTTCAACATTCCTTGTTTTGAAGTTTTTAAAGAGTCTCTTGTTTTGTTTGACTTCCAGGTATGTGGAATGCTGCCTGCAACCTCCCATCAGCACAGCTGAACACTCTGCTGTATCTGAAGCAGTGTCTATCATTGCTCTTTCCAAGCAGCCTCTGCTAATCGTTGGCAAAGGTAGCACACTGATGTAGCTTTGAACTGTACAAGTTTGCGACAAGAGCAGCAACCAACGTGGTTTCTTTTCCCCATAAGCGTTACCCATCTCCTTCTCACTCTCCATTAAAACAAACAAACAAAACAAGACCAGAAAACACAAACTTCTTTGAAATTTGATGTTAAAATCTGCTCTGTTTTTACAATATTTTTACTCTGTTGTGCAATTGTTTTCTCTTTTCATCTAGTTTAAGAGAAAAGTCAATTGATAAAATATAAGTTTGAGTACAAAAAAAATAGCAAACTGCTGTCTTAAGCCTAGAGCTAATACCAAAGGATCACTTACAAATTCCAAACAAATTCTGTTAGAATACAGAAGCGATATTCTCTATCTGATGATCTGGCATATGTAGCAAGAATCAGAATAACCGAAGGTCATTTTTCCATTTGGACTGACTGAAAGTGCCAGCCTAGCTGTGTGGAGACAGGAACCAACATAGCAGGTGTTGCTATTATTGCTGTTTTACAGACTTTCCACTGTACCCCGCCAGTGTATTTCATTCCTGAAATAGAGGTGTCCCTAAAGATAGAGGATAAATATTCTCTGTGCTGGTTCACTTATTTTGTCCTTCCTTGAGTAATGTTAGTCACTGCAGTGGCATTTCTGTTGAAGATACAGGTCTACTAGAAACAGATTTGAAATAACCGACTTGTTTCACGTAGGCTGTTTTCCTGCAGATGTGGAAACAATCTGTGTCTTGGAGAGAGGTTCTGTGTTTAATCAGGGAGTGAAATGGTTGAGATGAGATGGATCTTATCGTTGATTAGGTAATGAAATAGTAGACAGAAGGTAAATCAGGAGAGGTTTTCTGTTTTTCTCTCTGGCTTGATAGACATGAACAAAGGGGTGTTCCTTGAAAGTGAAAGGTAGAAAACTCAAAAATACATAGATACATTTGTTAAGCAGATTCTTAATTGCTGACATCAACAAAACCTGTATCTGGACTTCCTGCTATATATTGTTGTTAGCAGCATTTTTGGAAGAAACACAGTTTATTCTTCAGGATTTAAGACTGAAGGACTTTAAGTCATTGCACAAGGACCAGTTGGTTATTCTAGATTGTCTGGGTGACCTTAATCTTATAGTAGACCTGTTTGGGCAGATTCTTACGGAGCATGTGGTACAATGGCATGCAGGGGACAAGCAAAAATTACATTATACAACACAAAGATCATCTCCAGTTGCTGCTGCGGAAGTCTACCCCGTAATACCAAGCCACCAATGCAAAACTGTGATTTTAGATAAACAAAATTTCCTATTTTTCTCTGCCCAGCTTCACAGAAATAGCTCTGTGAAGAAATAATTCAGCTGAAGTCTTAATAAAAAAAAAAAAAAAAAAAAAGCTTTTTGTCAAAATGAGAAATTTGAACCCAGATACCTGTAGTTTTTCATGTTGTGGTTTGAGTTCTCCAGAATGAAAAATAACAGGCAGCTTTCACAATGGGAAATAGTATTTTTTCTGCCACTAATGTAATCAGGTTTTTCAAGTGAATACGGTAGGTTTCTGTAGTCTTAAGCAGTCTTTTTCATTTCATTCAGGTGCTGCATATTCACATGCTGAAAACAACATCAGAAGGCTGGTGGACCTTTGTGGGCTGCCTTTTTTGCCTACACCCATGGCAAAAGGAGTAGTTCCTGATAACCATCCAAATTGTGTAGCTGCAGCAAGATCAACGTAAATATAAAGCAAGGCTTCTAATGCTAATGTCTGAGAAACAACTAGGATTTGTGGTGATCTACAGATGCCTGGGAAGACAAAATGCATACAACAAAAATTTTTCAACCATCTATTGCACCTTATTTTAGAGCACTGAAGATCTTGCTTAGAAAGGGACAACAGATGTAGGTGGATCATTTTTGATGATGCTTAGAATGCTGACCGGGAAGATACTTTTATCTGAGAGCTAATATTCTGTAACTGAGAAACCTATGGCAAGTAGATGTATCAGTGTTGTTAGTATGTCATTCGTAACATAAAATGAAACTGGCAAACAGTTTATATTAAACATTTAACTTGGTGTACTAGACAAACTACTAGCTTTTTATTTTGACAATAAACAGAAGCTTAAGATGCACATGTTGCAGTTAAAGTTTTGATACCTTTCTGCGTGGTGTTTGCAATACAGTGTCACTAAATTGTACTTTATCTAAAATGGAAAATACCTTATTTTAAACAACACAGAAAGATTATGTTTAAAGTAATTTATAAGAACTTTTTTTTTTTTTGCTTTTGGCAAAATTAACATGAATGGACCGTAAGAACCCTACTAGGTATGAATACATACGGAGTCAGCTTGCAGATGGAGCATTTATATACTTTGAGATTAAAATATTGTCTGTTGTTGAGCATCTTAGCTTTATCATTGTTAAGCATGCTGTTAAGAAAAACGGAGAATAAAAGAATATACCAAATGTTGTCTGCCCATCTGAAAAATAAATTAGTAAGATCTAAACTCAATGGTCCACAACAATCTTAATTTTGGTACCTGCTGTTGCCAGTGTCACCGCGAGTTTTGCTTTAGCTTCAGCATCATTAGAGCATCTTGTTAGTCTCCTAGTGTAACGATTCCTTTCCCAAACACAGTGTGTTAGGAAGGTAGTAATTAATTTTCTTCTTGATTTCCTAAGCTCAAGAATGGCTTGGTGATTTGCTGTGTAAAAGGATACAGGGTTTTGAGGCTAAACAAACAGCTTAGAGGATGGAAGGATTATATGTGTATTCTACGAGTTTCTGTGGTGGTTAGGATTACTTCTGATTTTGAAAACGCTATTAAATTTAATAATAATTCCTCCTTATCTGATTCTCTTATTTCCCTTTATTAGGGCATTACAGCATGCTGATGTAATAATCTTGCTTGGTGCAAGGTTGAATTGGATTTTGCATTTTGGTCTTCCACCAAGATTTCGACAAGATGTAAAGGTTATTCAGGTAAGCAGGAAAATGATTATGACTTGAAGTAAGTCTTTGTGTTCTAGCGTTGCCTAGAGCAATTATTGTAAATTATTTTGGTAGTGTACTTCATGTGGCAGATACTGCCCTATGGGCAGCACGGTACAGTGCATGTAGCTATGGTAGTTGTCCAGAAATACTTCTGATTTAATTTTTTTTTTTACTTCCTTATTTTTTCTAAAGATGGTTACAGCATTGCTCCAGCTATCAAGGACTTGGTGCTGCTGTAATGAGGAGGGCAGACATTCTATGTAGCTGACTAATACAGGATTAAGCTCATGATACTCCTGTGATCTTTGGAGAACTGGAATTTTCATGACTGAAAGCAAATTGTCTTGAAGCTGTAAAACCTTTCATACTGTTTGACTGCTCTCTCAGCTGGATTTTTTTGAAATAGAATTACTTTCAGATCCAGAGTCAGTCACTACAAGAGCTCAGTCACTCAGAAGTGTTAATAAGAGGAAGAAAAGCTATGTAAATAATTAATGTACTTGCCAATCTGCCAGCTCTTAGAAAGACAAGTTCTTACATTTTTTATGGCCTTAAAATCTCCTGCCTTGGAGTCTGTGGTGGAATAGTAGTAGTTGATTCAATGTGCTGACTGGCCTGCCTTCAGTGATCTGGAACATAGTCTTGTATTCCAAACTTGGCATCTTTTCCAGAGGAATCAAATAGATATTTTTTTTGTCAAAGCTAGAATTCCTTTTGACTTATGAAATGATACCTCTTTTATGTTTCCTTTTTCTAAACAATCTAATGAAAAATATTTTTTCGTCTCACAAATTACTTTTTCTTTTTACTGTCAATGGTTAGTATTAAAATACTAATTCAATTCGTAGTCTGTGTGACCTGGTCATAAGTTAGTATTCCATGTAACTTTAGAGGTCTCATACAACACTGATAAAAAAAAAAGTGGGGAAGTTTCTTCAGTGGTCATGATTTACTTTTCAGTTTCTTCATACTACCCAAAATCTTACTGCCAAGTAGCATACACAAACTTTTCTCAGTAAGAAAATGACTGTTATGTATAGACTTTAAGGGTATACCTAAGCCTAGATTTTTAGTTCTCATATAATTATCACTGACATCACACCTTCTTCTCCTTAATGTTCTAAAAAAGTTCTGTACTGTCTGCAAGAGCTTAAAAGAAGCAGTCAGTCAAGTTTAAGGGTATATAGGAACTTTTATTAAAAAGTGTATGTACCATAGGATTTTGCTTTGAATAAAGGATTTCCTGATGTCATTTCAATGAAAGGCAAATGAAGTTATCTGTACAGCCAAAAAAAGGGTGAAGATGTTGTTAGCAAATGTTCCTTACTTGAACAGAAAAAAAAAATAATCCCTTCAATATCATTGTGTAAATGACGGTCTTGCTTTCTTTTTGAAATATAGATTGATATTTGTGCAGAAGAGCTGGGAAATAATGTGAGGCCAGCTGCAATTTTATTGGGTGACATAAATGCCGTGACTAAGCAGGTAACGTAATGTCAGATCTTCTCCTGTTTTGACCTTAAATTTCTTCTGATTTATATAATGTAAGTTACTAGTTTAAAAAAAAAAAAAGGAAAAAATTTAAAAAACGTTCAAGGAAAACTAGGCATACATATTCATGCAGTGTCTCCACTCTGTTCCCAAACTAAATTTTAAAGATTCTGATTAGTGTTACTGTGAGTGTGCCGGGATCTTTCTTGATAACGTTATTCTTGATGCTTGTGGGTTTTTTTTAAATATGTTGAAATAAATCTCTGTAACGTTTCAATGTTGTTCCAGCTCTTAGAAGAATTCAGCAGAAGACCATTGAAATATCCATCTAATACAGAGTGGTGGAAGAAGCTAAGAGAAAAAATGATGAAGAATGAGGAAAGATCAAAGGTATTGTTGTGTTAAGGAAAAGAGGAGGTTTCTTGCCTTAAGAGGCGCTGATGCATAGTCAGTTTTGTCACTGGTCTACATCAAAGCTCCTTAATTACTTCTGACAGTCATGTCACCCAAACTTTGAAAATGTGTACCATTCTGGTACAGGCTTACTCTTGTCAGGCTTATAAACTGTAAGTTAAGTCTTAATATTTAACTGTAAGTTAAGTATTCTAGGTTTTGTATAAATACAAACTGTGCGGAAGGCATTGAACTTCAGGGTTAGGTTCTTAAAGCCAGTAGTAGAAGACCCCAGCCAGAGCTGCTGTATTATGGGCAGTGTCTTTGAAGCAACGGACAGGTACTCCACGTGGAACTTAGCTTATGTAAAGATGCATTCTTAGTTTTCTTCTGTAATTATGCCATTTAGCAGTGCTGGTGGAAGTATGTTCATGTATTAAAAGCAAGTAGCTATGAAGGCTGAAAGACCACAGATGCTTGGCGTATGCCTGACTTGATGCAGCTCGTATTCTGCAAGCTCGGATGTGTGTTTCCGAGATGGGGATCTAAAATGAATTTAATTCTGGCAGATCATTCTTTTGAACTACTTCCCAGCACACAGATGACAGCTGACTTAGAGTTATCAATAGTCAAACCTACGTGCAGAAAAATTTCACATGCCTCTGAGGCTAAACCAAATTTTAATAACTTCATGTTAATAATAGGCCATCCAAGGGTTGCTGGGCTGAGTGATCCTCTGATAAATACATTGTGTCACCAGAATAGATACAGAGAGAGTGACCTTGAAGTAGTGCATGGAAGACTAAATACTTCAGCCTTACCTAGCAGAGTGGGTTTTTTTTCCCCATTGTTGTTATTTTCATGTCTCAGTTCTGCACCTGATTTAAATTCTATCCATAGGAGTTACTAATATCTCTTCTTTTTAAGGCATTAGCGTTACAGAAATCACTGCCTATGAATTATTACACGGTTTTTCATCACATCAGAGAACTGATACCCAAAGACTGCATCTTAGTAAGTGAGGGAGCAAACACCATGGACATTGGACGAACTATGCTTCCAAATTACTATCCCCGTCAAAGGTGTGGTACTTTCTTTTGCTGACTCAACAGGCTAGATCTATATATAAATATTTTCATTTAGCTGAGAAGTATGATGGTCCAGAATTTTCATAATCCTTTTTAAAGGTTCTAAATAAAACCAAAAAGTTTAGTATATTGGGAGAGGGATTAAGGAAAGTTTTCCACTCACGTACTGATGTCCTGTCATAATTTTAACAATACTCTGCGACTTGTCTGTGTGCTGTGCAACAGAATGGTGATAGTTCCTCACTCTTTTGTGGCAAGTAACCAAAGAGCATCATGTTTAATTCCCTGATCTAGATATTTATTTCTGTGCTCAGAGTCTGCGGCGAATATTAATTTAAAATAAAAACAATCATTAGGATTCTCATGTTGAAAAGAACTCGTATGAAGGGTTTTTCTTTGAAACACGCTTAAAACCAGGGAAAACTTAAGAAAAATAAACTCATTTTCAAAGTCAGGTTATATAATGGGCACGCTTTCATGTAAATCTGCGTGCCTAAACTGCAGGCACTCAAGTTTGAAAGTGTTGGTTTGTCACTTTAATCATTATGTGTAATCTAGTTTTAATGTAAGTGGGAATTAAATATTGTTTCTTGAATGGGGGAAAGAGTGAGCTCTGTCTGGTGAGGTGAAACTTCTGATCTGGCTATGAAGCTTGTACCTTCTTGTGAAGGTAGCACTAAAGTCCTAAATGAACCTAAATAGTACTTTGTAAACAAAAACCAGCCAAACAACCAAAAAAACCCGTACTTCTAGTAAAGTTGGGGGAAGAGTTTGCATTTTTTCCCCCTTATTTAGAATAAGGGCACAGTAATGTTAATGATTTTATTTTCAGATTGCATGGTGCATATCTGAAAGCAAATTTGAAAAGTTAACCGTAGAATAATCTAGTTCTTTATGTACTTTTGTATCCATTATGTGCTTCTGACTGAAATGATCAAACTCAATTACAGCTTCCAATTTGATTTCAAAAATTGAACAGAAGACTAAAATTTGAACAGCAGTATTTAACCAATGGCTTTCAGACTTTGAGTTGTATTTTTAAGGATTTAAATATAGAAAGATTTCATGCAGTCTGCCTGTCTCTACAGTAATTGAATGTTTTTGAAATATTGTTACTATGCAAGCTAAAAGCATACATGAATATATATATATAATGTATAAGGGTTTGTAATTTTGAGTTCCAGTATGTTTATATCACTTAAAACGTTTGCAGTCTTGTCAGATGTTTGAATAAATAAATAATGTGTACATCTGGTATCTCTTTATAGCAATTATTTATGAAACAGTATTTGAATAGTATGTGGCAAATGTAAAGATAAGTCACCGCGGATTAACTTAAAAGTTTTGAGTAGAAATAAAGGGATAGTAATTCTGTATTCTCCCGTTTAGGCTTGATGCAGGTACTTTTGGAACGATGGGAGTCGGACTGGGTTTTGCTATAGCAGCTGCGATGGTAGCTAAAGACCGAACACCTGGAAAGCGAGTCATCTGCATAGAAGGAGATAGTGCTTTTGGATTTTCTGGGATGGAGGTAGAGACTGTTTGCAGGTAACTGGTTTTTTGCTCAGGGAGACCCTCTTCATATATTGCCAGGATCAATGTAACTAGAAGGCCAAGGACTCTGCTGTTAGGTGGGGTACTCTTAAAAGCACACAAAAACAAGCCAAAAAATATGCCTGGGTGTTTTGGGGGTTTTTTAATGCTGTTCTGACATAATGTGTTACCAGGGGTGAGCAGATTGTGTTTCAAGCAGAAGAGATTATTTTATTTTATATTTATTGCACCTTTAAGGAAAAGTAACACTTCTAACACCTTACAGAAAGATACAGGTATTTCAGAATTCTTCCAATACATCTTTTTGTAGATACAACTTGCCAATCCTGATTATTGTAGTAAACAACAATGGAATTTACACTGGTTTGGATGCAGATGCCTGGAAGGAGACGTTAAAGTTTGGAGATCCTGCTACATGGTGAGCAACTTCAAAGTATGTTCTGTTAATTAAAGGAAGAAGTAACCAAAATGGTCTTTCTCTTCACTTTTAATGCTTTGTGATCCAGACTGAAATTTTTCATAAAGTGAACTTATTCCGAGGCTAAGTTCATTGAAGTAAGAACCAGTTACCAAAAGCAAGTAGGCAACCTAATTTCAGACTATTGTTTACAGCAGAGAGAGGATTCTGTCAGTTGTTTCAGGTTTCTGCAGCAGTTCAGGCCACACAGTATAGAGTTCATAGTGGGCTAACCTCCAAAATCATGACAGTTTCCAAAATTACCCAAAACTTGTGTTCTGAGTATGCACTGGGCTTTTGCTTCTGGAGCTGAGATCTCTGTACCAAGACAGTGGGGCTAAAACTTTGCTCAGGAATGTCTCCAGAAGATGAAAATGAGTATGCTGCTCTATAGACATAGCTGAAGTGGTATAGGGAACATAGTTCTTCCAGCCCTGAAGACTTGTGTGATCAGGCCAGCACAGCAGTGATCTGACACTTCAAAATAAGTCGTGAAGTAAATAAATTGGGCAGTCTGGCAATTCTTCCCTGCCATTAATCAGAGGTTTTCCATTTTGTTACAGCATACCTCCTGTTTCTCTCCTGCCAAATTCACACTATGAGGAAATTATGTCTGCCTTTGGAGGTAAAGGATACTGTGTTAAAACACCAGAAGAATTGCAGAATGCTCTGAAAGCAAGCATGACTGACAAGCAAACACCTTCTCTTATAAATGTAATGATTGATCCACAGTCTGAGAGAAAGAAACAGGTATGTATGTTTTCCTTTCTTTTTCTTCAAGCCTCATGTAGGCAAGCCTCTGAAATCCTCAGGAAGTACCACAAACTGCAGAGAAGACAGAGACAGTTGTGAGGCAGAAAGATTGTCTTTAGATTTGGAAGATAGGAGAACAGGTGCTTTTACACTGTGCCAGCTGCTTTCCTTTTTGTTTAGTTTGGGTCGGGTTTTTTTTGCATTGGCTATTATTAATGCATAGTGTCTTTAATGACTGTTTCCAGAATTTACGGCTGTTCTTTTTCATTCCCGACAAAATGAGACAAAACATTTTTGAGCAGTCTTTATTTCCTGTGGCTTACATCTGGTAGTTAATGCATATTTGTATCCTGTTCCTCTTACTGTTTGTCCATTCTGATGATTTTTATTATGGATTTGGTTTGTTGTTTGTTTTTTTGCTTCCAGGAATTTCCCTGGCTGACTCGTTCTAACCTGTAGTAGAAGATGAAGATAATGGTGGTGCAAGGAAGTGCGTTAAGCAAAACTAAATTGATTTCCAGAAGTGGAATTCGTACATCTCTATTTTACATGACAATTGGAACAAAGCGGGGTTTTAGAACCGCTGTTAGAGGAATCTTTAAATGCTGAAATTGGTTAGTTGTAAAATGAAAAAGACACATGTGAATGTATACCAGGCCTTCTAGCAGACAATACAGAAACACTGATGATAAAATTATATACTTTTTCTTTTACTCAGTCATACCTGTCAAGATTTGTGAATTAAAAACGTGGATGTTCTGGACAAAGGGAGTAAGCTGAGGGTTTTATGCTGACTGAAGCATAAGGGTCTTGGGCAGTCTGCAATTACAGTAGCTTCATTTTTAACTGACCACCAGCTTGCTACTTGTTAGAGACTTTGTCCAGTAATGACCAAAACAAACCATCTTATTGTGAAAAAGTGCTGATCGGCCTCGTGCATTGAAGCCCATAGGGTTGAGGTGGCTTTGTAATTTTACAGGTTTCTTTACATCTGTTCTTAAATGCACTGGGAGGTTCTTTGTTATTACATATATAAAAGGGAAAATTCTGACTCTTAATTTGGGTTTTGATTGCTTTATTGTCTGTCATTGCATTGACATTTAAGTGCTAGTTAACTCTTGGAAGGCACTTGGCTGACCCAAGGAAGAAGAGGACGGGGCTGACAGGGGATCCTAGCCTGCAGTTAGGTTTGTTGCAAAAAGCTTGGCATGTTAGTTCTTGCACTTCAGTCCGGGTCTGGCATGAGGCCATGGGTTACTGCTAGGCAGACGGACATCTCTGCACCCTTGTGCAGAAAGATAGCATCTGACATCTGACACAAGCAAGAGTACTGCAGTCTGACTAGAGGTACCACGACTTATTTGTGTGGGAACAGCCATGTGGCACTATGAATGCTTGAGTCAAGAAAGGTAATATCCTTAGGAGGCTGAGAAGTGCAGAAAGATAAAATCCATGGAATGGATGCAACTCATGAACGAGTGTAAGGCTGCTGAGACTGCAGAGTTGCTATGTTCTCTGAGGTGCTCTGCAAGGAATGTGGAACAACACTGGATGTTGTCACCAATTTTGTTTCATCCTTGTTAACTCAGAAATTGATTTTAATATGCTGCAGTGACTAAATACAATCCATTATGATGATGTAAAATATCGGTAAGAGTTAATGCTGGTACTGACCACAGGGGATGTAGTTTGCATTGGATCAGCAAATGCAGAAATTCTTGGTTTATATTTGAAAATTAATAAAAAGTGATTTTCTTACTGTTTCTCCTTTAATGAGAGTATTTGAATTATGTCAGCGTTTTGTGTCAGCTGTTGGAAAAGAGCTTATGTTGGCTTTTTAGAAAAGTTGTTGAATAACCACAATAACATGTACAACTCATTTTAATGAGTCAAGATGCCTGAAAAATGGAAAGCAAAGAATTCAAAACTGTGAGGAGGCAATAATGTAATTGATAGCATCAGTTTGGATTTCATTGAGCTTTTAAAAAGCTCCAAAATGAATTAACACTGCATTTCTTTATAGCTTTAAAATAGGCTAATACCATGATATAATAGAAGTTCTTGGGTTGTAATGATTAGGGGTTTTGAGGTGAGAGGGTGCACAATACACATATAAAACTAAGGAGAGTGAAATTTGTACTACTTTGTTTATATAGCTTCCTTGCTTGGTACTATGTTTTGTACCATGGAGTTGCATCTAAGAGGAGTGTTAGGCAGGTGAAACTATATGAAAGAAAAGTTTCGGAGATGAGATAGAAACAAGGTATCTGAAATGTCCTAATTTTATTGAAAGAGGCAAAAAAATTACAGATGTCTTAAGTCTGGGAATGCTGACCCACGTGGCTTAGCCAACTGGAAATTTTGAGGCCAGAGCACAGAATTAAACAGGCTCAAGACACCAAACTCAAGAAGAAGAAAATGCCTGTTAGTGTTTAAATAAGACACAGTTCTGAGTCTATTTCATATCATGGTTTTCAGGTAAATAAAAAATATTTGAAATTTTGCTATACCTGTTATGGGTGGCCTCCATCAATCATTAGTCTAGTTCCTGTGAAAACTTTTCTTACAGGGACCTGCTCATTTCATTTGGTTGGGAAACCCAGAAGTTCAGGCCAGCGTCAGTTGTCCTCCTGAAAGAGAGGACACCGGCATGCGTGAACGAGGTTGGAACCCGGGAGTAACAAGTGGTGCAGGACAAGTATTACAGAGATGTCCAAAACCCAGCAGGTAATTTAACTGTGGGACTGCAGGTAAATCCATCGGCAGCCACAACAAAATGGCCAGGTCTAAGGAATAAGAAGCAAGGTTTCTTACTGTCACAGCACCTCACAAGATAGTTTTTGGTGTTGAGTGTATGTTCCTGCAGCCTCTTGGTATGCTCAGCTTGCTAACAGGTTTAGTTTGCAGTAATCACTAGCTTCTTAATAATGGTGTTTCGCCTTTAGTCTGCAGTGAGTTCTGTAGGCTGTCTGCCCTGTGAACATCTGGGTATATGTCACGTCTGCTTTGCCTTCAGTTGTTACGGCCATATAGCATATATCCATTTTGATGAGGAATCAGATGTATAGTTGGTTTGGCTAGATCTGGTTTTAAGCACACATGCAAAATTCCAATGACCTGTAAAACAAGCAGCAATGCATCCTCAGGCCTGCCACTTCATACCCAAGAAACCAGCACACACTGGCTGTAAGCTATAGCAGAAGTCCTATTAAGAAGCATGAGTGACTTCTGCCCTGACTACTACATCGTTCCTTTCTATGTTGGAATCAAAATCCCCATTGCAGCTCTTTTAACGCTATTTAAAGAGCTCGATGTAGGTGCTTAGTAGAGACAAAAGCGCTTGGCGCTCCCCCTTAGTGATGTTCTGAGGTCAGACCTGGTACCAGAGCTGATTGCCTTTATGGCATACAAGCAATGTGACTTCTGCCGATCGTTTTACTTAGAACCGAGTGCCGTAGTGAGTAAGAAATGGCTATTCTGAAGGAGATGTTTGCCGTTTCTTTTGATTTGACTAAAACCAAATGGACAAGGTTTAAAGAGGCCCTCAGTAAAGCAGACTCTTCCAGCTAATTACGGTGCACACTGATATAAATGAGAATTGTTTCAGTGTCTGTTCTTTCCAGGAATCTCTAGGCTGCCTGAAATAGTGCAGAATTAAGAAAGAGAAATTAATAGAATGTCAGTGTGCTTGCTTGAGTCAATGCTTTAAGAAATTTTTTGGTTTATCAGTCTTTTCAAGGGGATGATAGAGAAGATAAGGAAGCACACCACTGAAAATGTTGCATAGAATAGTTTAATCTGGAATTTTCTTACGTTTTGTCAGCTATAGTATGTCTAAGCAATTCAGCTAGCAATTAGTTGTGTAATGCCTTGGGTCAAATTCTAAACTGGATGCAGAGAAGGCAAGCTTTTGAGGACAGGATTTGAATTACTGTATTTTGGAGTTGAAGAGATGGATTAGCAATCCATTTAGGGCTGTGTAAATGACCATGGACATGTGAATATCGGCAGCTTAGACCATCTTTTCACGTAGCTGATGGGAGTTTTCCTGTAGTACTTAAGTGTTGGTAATGCTGCCACATGAGGAAGATAGTG
This sequence comes from Falco biarmicus, assembly GCF_023638135.1. Taxonomy (NCBI): domain Eukaryota; kingdom Metazoa; phylum Chordata; class Aves; order Falconiformes; family Falconidae; genus Falco; species Falco biarmicus. The sequence goes on along the minus strand of NC_079291.1, from coordinate 4,755,364 downwards.
GAAGACTCATGTAGGCCTTTTTGCACCTCCGGTCTACACAGCAATGTAAGTTTTTGTGGTTCTTGCTTCCAGAGAGCAATCACTATTCCTAGGCATGAGTTTTGTGCAGTGACTACCTGTAGCTGCTGTGGCATGAAACTTAGCGTAACCTGCAAAACTAGCTGAGAACCAAATTGTTGGGCAGAGAGGCCCTTCTGCTCTCCTCGTGGTGGATGCAGTGGGCTGCACACCTCTGCATCAGCGTGCAGCTGCAGTGGTGACTGCAGTGTCAAAATATCTTCAGGCGCTCATCCAAGCTAGAGCTTCACAGTGTCCAGGTACAAGTCCCTCTCTTAATGATATCTGCACATTAGAAGTATTTTTTAAAAAAAAAAAAGTTGGCAGTTCTTTTGAAGTGTTTGAAGAGCTTGTCGTCCGTCTCCTTGGCACTGTCATTAAGATAATGTGCACATACAGTATTTTATAGATCCTAGCACTGGGAGGTGCTGATAGCAATACTGGTGGACTTGCAGGCACATCTCAAGTTCCAGCCAAAGCAGTGCATCCTTCTTACGGCGTGGAGACATGGCTGCTGGGATTTAGGTATAAAAGCCTCCTTAGCCAGGCCATAAACCCGCTTGCTTTGCAGAATCGGGGATATCATTCAAGTGCTCAGAATGTAAGTATAAATGATGCTAGGAAAAGTGAGTATTTTAGCCCTACCAGGGATTTTAAGCTACCACAGAGAAGCAGCTAATTCTTGGCCTTGGTTTATGTAGTTAAAATCAGCAAGACCTTTTATTACTGAATTTAGTGTAAGAGCTGGTTTTTCTCAGTTTTCATCCCTGTGTCAATTGCCCCTTGGTCAGGATGCCTTAAATACAGTTGACTGAAGCTTCAAAAGTAGGACTTTATAACAGAAATGCTAATGCAGCCTTAATTATAGCTCCCTGATTCTGCAAAGGGAGCCGGGAAGATGCATTTGTCTAGTTTGATTAGGTTCAGCTGTTATCCTGTGTTTGGAAGATGACAGCCCTCCAAACCGGAATGCCTGGGCAACGTGCGGTGTGCTGCAGTGAGAGTGCAGTCTGGGCTTCAAAACGTAAAAGCGCTGTAAAAAGGCAAAGCCCCTCCACCCACAGCCTGACCCAGTAGCCCTAGAAATCGGCATGAAATCTGCCATCAGCATGGAAAACCACAGCAGTTTTAAAACGTAGATGTGGGCTGCCCAGCTACTGCGGGGCCAGAGAAGTCTCATTGAGTTCCGCTTGCTGTAGCATCATAGTTGGCGCTTGTGGCCACCCATTTGCTAAAAAGAAAAAAAAAAGGAAAGCAAATCTGGCAATGCACTGCTACTTCTTCGTACTGTTGTACCAGGACCTATTTTTTTACCCATCCCCAGCTTTATAATGTTTATGGTGTTAGTTCTTTTCCAGGCCTTTGGATAAATCCTTAAGTGTTGCCCTCTGCTGCTGCTCCCCAAGTGGGTTCAGCAGCTCTGCTCCTGGTTTTGCATTCTGCAAGGCACAGGATCCCTAAATATTTAGTGCTGAGGTATCCGTGAGAGGAGAGGAAAACCAGCCACAGGTAAATGAGGCATTGTGCTATTTTAAAGACACCTTGTCTGAAGCTTTTTCAGGCCCTGATTTGGCAAGGCACCTGTGCACGTGCTCTGTTTCAGCAGCAGCAGCATTGATTTCGCTTGCATGCCTGAGGTTACCTGGTGGTTAGGTCTCTTCCTGAGTTAGTGGTGCTCTGGCCTCTCCTCTGCTAGGGATCCTCCTCAGAAGGCTGCAGTGCCGATGTGAGGGGCCGTTCTTCTGGCTGTGTGCGCACTGGCGTTTGGATCCATGTTTGCTTGCATCTTAGTGGTGTAATAGGCTGTAGTGCAGTATGAAAATTGCGTTGCCAGCATCCATGAAGTTCTCGGGAATGAGGAGTCCCAAGACTACTGTGAGCATTAAAACAATAACATTGACGTTTTTTTCTTGCAAGAATGTTCACAGAGGAAAAAAGATTGTGCTTTGTGGTGTTTAATTGATAGGGCTTTTTGGCAAGCTGGATGATAAATCACTTAAATTAGGAATCGTGAGAGCCAATTACTGCCAGATATTCTTCTGTTCTGTGCCTCCAGCAGCACTGCAGTGATATTAGTACAGGCAGTGAGTTCTGCAGACCTTTACTAATAGAAGTAAATAACAGCGATAGACAATACAAATGAAAATAAGATGAAAGAACTGCCTTGAAGACTATTTCCATCTCCTCTAGATGTAAATATCAAGAACAGACTGGGTTATAGCCATAACTTGTTTGTGATTCACCACCCTGGGATGTTAAAGGCTATTTTTTGACTTATATAGTATTATATTATATATATAAAAAAATACATAACTTATATAGTTAAAGGCTATTTTTCTACTTATATAGTATTTGCTGTAGATCTCAGCCAGGACTCCCATTGTCAAGGCCATTGTACTCGTGGATTTCTATGGGCATCTTCTTTTTCCTGTGGAGCATGTTTCTATGAATAATTCTAGGATTTTTCATGTTTATCCAGGATTTCCAAATATCTAGCAATCCTGGACATGCTTGGTTCTGTGCAGACTTGTGAGCATGGGTGGTGAGTGTATCTTGTCCCAGAAGCATCACGCATTCTGCATGGTGGTCTGCTCCAGTGCACAGTAGCTACAGCACAATGACAACAAGTTTGGCGTGCTATGTATGCACCAAAAAACCATCTAGTACCTGAACATCTTGAGGAGCCATGAAGCTTTCTGTACATTTGGTCGACATACTCAGCAAGCCAATGGGATGCTTGCCTGTATAGATTTTTTACAGCATGTGCATGCATTGTAGGGAGGCATAGGCTTCCTGCATGTCTACTGCATTATGTATATGGACGTATTTTAGCTCTGAATGGCAGCCCTGCCATGGTGCAGAATTTTATACTATCCCACAGTGAATGCTGAATGATTGCAGTTTGCAAGGGAGGGTCTAAAAGGCAGGTGAAACAGGAAAGGGGAAGAAGCATAATGTTATAATGGTCAACGGCTGAATTACTGTTTTAAAATTGTTCTTCTTTGTTGTGCCTTCCAGAATTATAAGGCCACAGTGAGGATCTTCTGATAGATTTGATGGAAGTTACTTTGCATTATCCCATAATCTTTAATCATGTCCATAACTCTCTTGTTCTATAGTTTGCTCCATTATCATCGACAGAAAAAGAAATGAGTGCATGGGGATCACTCATAGGAGGAAAAAAAGTGAAGGGCTGAGTCTTTGAAATAGGTCTAAAAATGCAAAGTTAGAGTTTCGAGATGAACTTTCTAAAAATGAGGTGGGAGCTGGGCTGCTCTGGAAACAAGTAACCTCTGAAAGGTATAAAAATAAATCAGATTCCCTAGTCAGTTGTGTATTTCTGCGGACACAGAATATAGAGAAAAGAGGTCAGAAGGCCACTGCTTGTGCACTGTGTAATGTCCATGAAGTGGCTCATTTGCAAAAAGGGGTTGCTTTTTGAAGTTGCTAGGCTTTTGTGTCCTGCCCTCCCCCTGTTCATCCAGTGGGTAGCCCAAAGGCAAGCGCTGGCTTGACCTGACACCCAGCTGGGTGACTGGCGTGGGTAGAGCTGTGGAGTAAGGCAGAACTTCATCATATGGTAGAATTTACTTCATTGCGCAGTTAGTGGGGCTGTTGCTATATGGGCTTCTGAATTAAATTTAAAACACCAGCAAGGAAATGGTGAAGCCATGTGTTTTCCTGCACTTACTATCTTTTTTTCTTCAGGAGCTGCATTTGTACTTCAGGTAATACCATCTTCCAAAGTAATGTTAGCAATGTTGTTGAAGTATTAAATCTCAGTGTTAGGTGTAACTCATTCAGGCACGCAAACTGGAACAGGTATTTTCATTGTGAATAACAATTGTTGCTGAATAACTATCTAACAAGGAAAACGTAATTATAAAAGATCTTTGCCAACTCCTGCACTAATTGAATGAGCAGAATTCTTCTGTACTACTTTGCAGACATAAGCTGTTATTGGATTACTGCGTTAGCACAGGGTTGCTGTTTTACCTTTGCCCCACTCAGCAGAAGAGCTTTCAGGCTTTTGAACTAGAAAGTCTTGATTATGTATCAAATGGCTTGATAGGACAAGGGCTGATATTTTTAAACTAAAAGTGAGTAGATTTAGACTAGATACAAGGAATACATTTTTTACAACAAGGGTGGTGGAACAGGTTTGCCCAAAGAGGTGGTAGATGCCCCATCCCTGAAAACGTTCAAGGTCAGGTTGGACTCGGGGGGGCTCAGAGCAACCTGATCTGGTTGAAAATGCCCCTGCTTGCTGCAGGGGAGGTAGACTAGATGACCTTTAAAGGTCCCTTCTGACCCAAACTATTCTATGGTTGTCTTTGTCTTTCTAACTAGAACCGTGTTTATACAGGACCTTGAAATTGATGATATTTTAACCACATTCATTTTCTCTTGGCTTGTTGATGCAGTATCTGCCAACCAAAAGTGGATAGGGCTGGGAAGAAGCCTTCTTTTCAACAGGTATTCATTAATTCTTGCTTTGAAAAGGTTCTTAAATTCTATTTACATGGTAGGGTCATCAACAGATTCTTCCACACACTTCTAAGAGCTCAGGTCTGGGTTGAAAGGGTCAAGAAAACAGCTACTTAAGCAGGTGAACTGTGCAGATTATTTTTTTTTCCATTATGTTTTGGTTGGGTTTTGACATTTTTAATTGCTATGGCATCTACTCAAAATAGGGTGGTTTTTTTTAACTGCAGTTGAGTCCCTATGATAAACTATGGGGTTCTTTATCTTTGAACACTAAACAGCAGATGACATTTGATGTTCTGGGGTTCTCACTGTGGAACAATTTTTCCACAAAAAAAAACCTGACAAAAGTCAAGTCCTCAAAACCCCTTGTTCTCACTTAGGCCATTGAGGTATTTTATAAGATTCAGAAACTGCAGCGTGAAAAATTTGCTGTGTTTCTTTCTTAAGCTAATGTCACCTCAAATAGAAATACTGCTGAAGCCATTGCATTTCTATTTGATGAACACTACTCCTGGTATCAGAATAGCAAATTTAGGTGAGACAAGAGTAAGAGTTGTGCAGCATATATTACTTCAGTTTCTAGCAACTGCATCATTTCATGTAAGAATTTTAAGATTTTTTTTTAAAACTTATTCTCCCCCAAGTTTAAAAAATTTCATTTCCAAATATTTATGCGATCTTCTCCAGTGGTTGCACCATGAATTCATAGTAATGTGAGTTTTCACTACACCAGCAGCAGCAGCTGCAGTGAATACAGAAGAAAGAAGAAAAATCTTCGTTATTGATTGCTGTTTGGATGATAGAGACAAGGATTTCTCTCTGATCTCAGAGCATGGGCCTTAGCTATGTGGCGCAGAGCTCTGAAGGGAGCAGCTTTCCATCGGCTTCATGGGCCCGAGGGAATAGCTGGAGGAATGCGCTGCGGACTGAGCAGCTTCACAGATGGTAGGTGGCTCGGGGGCTTGAAGAGCACATGTCTGTCAAGTTTCTTGCACCGTGTAAGACTCACTCTGCTACACGACACTTCCCCTCCTCAGGATTGTCTCTATCACCTGCAACAAAGCCACGGAGGTCAGAAACAAGCTGTGTAACCAGGTGTACGTCCTTGTCATCTAGCGTGGACCCCCGATTAGCATGGATTGTATCTTGTGCAGTCAGTTAAGTCGAAAGCAGAAAGCCCACAGCTGTTGTCCGTTTTGTTTCCAATGGACTTCGTTCTTCTCCTGCTGAAACCACTAGCAACCTTGCCATCAGTTTCAGCTGGTAAGGCTGATCAGTATCTTAAAATTAGAGGAAACAAAACCCAGTGCCTGCACCTTGCCGTGGCCTGGCTTGCTGCCTTGTAATGAACTGTCCTTTGCGTTGACCTAATGGTGGTCCCACTGAAAACTAACAAGTTGATGAACTGCTCTACATCATGATGAAGAGGTCTTTTCAAATATAAGTCCAAACAACTCCTTTCAAGTGTCTTGTGGAAGATGATGTGTTTCACAGCAGGGTGTTTGCCTACAGAGCTTTCTTGCCTTGGCCAAGAGCCATTTCAAGTCAAACAGGCTCAGACTTCAGAGTGATGGAGATGCTATGTCAAAAGAAAGGAACATGTTGAGAAAACACCAATTTTTCAGTCAGGGTTCTCCACTGAAAAAAGTGGGTAAAAGATCTCTACCTAAGAATTGACTGCAAAGCTAACTATATGTAGGTTTTTTAACTCTTTAAGCAGCCCTGGCTTTCTGTAACACTTCTGGCCACCTCCAATATAGCACTCACTCTTGCAAGGAAAAGGCATGTTCCTTGTTCCTGTCTTCTTCAGAGCAGATTAGAGGGTGAGTTTATGATAGAATTCCTTGCAATATTCCTCGAGCAAGAGGTTGTTGCATTTTTACCCAGACATGAGTTTCTGTTCTAAGCCAAAGAAACAAGAACTAAAATTGATCAGGGGGTGATGGAGGAGGGGTAAGATACGGATCTTACTGCAGAGTTCTTTGCAGTATTATTGGATTCATTAATTTCCTTATCAAATAGAACATATTTTGTATTACAAATTTCTACCAAATTTTCTATTGCTAAAAGACTGCAGACAGATTTCAGGAGGATTTGAAATTACTTAATTGTTGCATTGACTAACTATTGAGTTGGTCGACCGTTTTCAGAGGTGAATCCTTTGATAAAACCTTGACATTTTAACTTCCGAGCAATTTTTCCCAGCATCCACGCAGGCTTCTAGCATGGGGATTGCCCACTGCTCACCTTTATAATTGGGCAGCTGGACATTCATCTCAGGCTTAGGGCTTGTGATGATGAACTTCACAGGAGCTGTGACTTTCCCTCTGAGATGCAGCATGCCGAGAGAACTAATGGCACTTAATCCAGGGTTATCTTGGTCAAAGAGGAAAGAGGCCAAACTCCTATCTTCACTAAGAATAGCCAAATACTAAAAAGTAACAGACAGTGGAATAAAGTAGATTAAGTTAAAAAATAAATTCAGTTATCCAAAGTGTTGCAGTACTGGGAAGAGATTTTAGAAAGCATTATGGTTATATTAAGTATGTCCTTAAGGATAGAAATATATAAGGCAGATGTGATTGTTCCTATCAAACCATTACATTTAGAAAGATTTTAATATGTTTGCAATGTCTTGAAAGTAACAGCCAAGACTGTTTAACTGTAATTGTGGAAATATATCACTTTGCCCTTTAGTGGTGTACTCAGTGGGAGATAACACCCAGGGGGACATGTCATCATCTCTGTCAATGAATGCTTTTCTCAAATGAAAAAAATAAATCGATTCTGTAATTAATCCAAAAGATTTCCATGTTTGCCTTGGGAGGAACAATAAACATTGGGCAAAGAAACCATCTCTGTCTGGAAGAGAGGGGGTAACGATGGTTTCACAGTGAAGGAGTACCTCTGCTTTTCATGGAAACGGCTGTCGGATTCCAAGCAGAAAGGAGGACAGAAATTTATTTGCAAAGTGCTGTGAGTTGCAAGAAGGCACAGAAGCACCAAGCTTTTGCACAGGTAACCAAGGCACACGCTGGCTTTTCAGAGAGTTGGAGGTTTGTTTTCTTCCCACAGGGCTGTGTAGCGTGTTGACAGCCACCACCCCCGGACCCGATAGCGTTTCACTCACCCCATCACAGCACACATATTGTTTCTGCCACCTGTTGTACCCTGTCCTTCCAACCTGTTGTTGCGGTCCTACGATGTCTGGCATTATCAGTGAGACTGTCATTTTCACTTAAATACTAAATAATAACCTGTTCGGTGGTTTGTGAAGCCTTTGTGGCACCCTTCAGCCTGAGCTGCACTCAGTAAATGAATGCAACACTTGGAACTACCAGTGATAAGCAGATGTTAGGTTCGTCTTTCTCATTAAGGCAATTAGTGACCTGTGGGAGATGATCAATCAGGGATTTTATCCATCTCGACATCGGTGTCTGGTTGCCTGCACAGAGGGATACTGTTTATAGCCCAGTTCATAATTTCTCCCTTTCCTGCTCATCGTTATTATTAAGCAAAGAGCCTTTTTCCTTCTGTTAGCAAAACCAGGATCCCTCATGCCCCAGTTTTAGCAGCTAATGTCCACAATAGGGGCAACTGTAGGAGTTAAATATAACTGTCTAGTGTAAGGAGAAGATTTAATGGGAAATGGTTGGCATTCTTTCTTCCTAAAGGCAGGGGGGGTGGGGGGGTGGGGGATGACGGGGCGGGGGGATGACAGCGGGGAACGTACACACACAGACACACGCATCCCACAGCCAGGGAAGAGGCAGGGAGCAGGCAAGGCAGAGAGGGAGTGAGAGTAGAGAGCGAGCGATCCCCAAAGCAGCCCTGCAGCTCTGAGCTGGAATCTGCCAGGGCACAGCCAGCATGTTGGTCCTCAGCCTGCTTGTCTGGGGATCTTACCTGCAGCTCTTCTGCTTTGCTTTACCTCAGACTGCGTACGTTGACAATGTCTTCTCAGTTTCAGCAGGTAAATTGCTTTAAGTCTTGTTACTTTTCCTTGCTTGGAGCTCTCTGCACTCTGATTCTTGCACTTTCCGGTGACTGGAAACACAGGAGGAAAAAATACATACTTCAAATTGCAGATCTCGGTGGAGGGATTTTGCATTGCAGACCTGCTCTGCCACATGTCAGGACATTTTGTTGCTTGGTTGGTTTTGCTTTTTGCTTTATAATTCCTGGTTTTAAACCCCTCCCTTCCCTTCCCCCAGAGAAATAATAGACAAGATCCTCAGCTGCTCTAAAATGCTTTTTTTCCATCGGCTTCTATGGTGCTGTGCTAATTCATGGCCCAATTAGTATATTACTTGCATGTCTGCATGTTTCTTTCTATTTTGGATGAGTTTAGGCAGATTACAGCAAGGGAAAGAAAATTAATCTCAATGTATATCTGCTTCTATAAATAAAGCCCTGACCTCAATGAGCGCTGCCGGGGTCCGACTGGATGTTAGCAGAATAAACATCATCTGGCTCTGGCTATGACACTAACGAATACTCGGATGACTTACATAGCAAACAAGAGTCCGCTGCATGGAAAATCCCTGCTAGGCAAAGGCAAAACAAATTAGTTGTCAGCTGAGCCGGGGCACTGGAAATCCCACTTAATAGATTTTCATTTCATCAGCAAGACTTTCCTTCAGCCACGTTCTGTGCGAGGGAAGGGGAAGGCTGGCGAGAGCTCTGACTCCGTCTCTCCTTTGAGGAACTTTCACCAACTTGTAGCAAATTGCTGTCTCCCACCTTCTGCCCGTTATTCTGTATCTGTCAATAGAGATGCTTCTATACTAACGTCCTGGATTCCTTCTGTGTCAGATCTGAGCTAGTTCAACTGAGATTTGTAGGTCGGTGGCAGCTGTGCCTGCAGGTCCTCCCCTTGCCTTGCACATGAAGACAGGGACCAAAGGGGTGCACATTTCATGACCGTGCGTAAAATCAATCTTAGATATGGATCTAAAGACACACGGCCTTTCTCTCTCTCTCTCTCTCTGATGTCTCCAGTATGACCAGAGCCAGGTGGTTTACATCCAAGGCATTTATGAGACAAGGGTGGTCAGCAGGCTAGCTTGTATGAGTAATAGATTTCTGCGCTAAGGAACAGTGGTATGTTTCTGCTAACAGTTTTTTTCAAAATCTTTTAAAATGTGCAGAGCTACTACACTGTAGTTCACTCCCAATGGTTTGAACAGTCCATTCATTTAAAGATAATCAAATAATAAGATTCTGAGGACCACAAGGGTAATGCTGATATCCTTTGGAGAAAAGCCCTATAGCATTTAATAATGCAGCCATTACAATTCTGTAGTCATTTCAGATAGCTTTTAAGATAACATCTAGAGAAGCCTAATGTCTGAAGAAGTACATCCCTTGAAAAACAATTTAGTCCATTCTTTAGGAACTAATATTTTTTTCTGTTAAGCTCTGTAGGATGCTAAAAAGCATTTACATTTGTTATCATTGGTGTTCAATTGGGTATGCTTTTTCTATTATGTTGAGATTAGTTAATGCTGAAGTACAAGGAATCATCAAGATTTATTTTCTCTGATATATTCAAAATTGCATTGCAATAGCATGTAAGTCATTAGACTTCAAAAATTGTTTTGAAGAACCTTACATTTATTTGATACTTGTAGATGCTACCCAGACAAACAAGAATTTCATGTTTCCATCACCTGTATGGCCTGGTCTTTCTCCTGTGGCACACACTTGTGTGTCTAGAGAAGCTGTTTAAACTGTCCTCTTTGAAAAATAACAGTTCAACAAATAACTTTCCCCTTAGAAGAGGAAAGACTTACCGTCTCTGCAGAAACTGTAGTAGAAGAGGCAAATATGAAGAAAAATGCCAGACTCTGCTCTACACAGAATTATTTTCCGTAGCCTGCAAGAGACCCCAGGGCTTCCCAGGCAGAGCCTGCAGCCAGCTGCGGCCCCTTCCTCCTCCAACCCCGTAGACCAGCAGTTTCTGGCTTCAGGCTTGGAGAAGGTGTGAACCCGATGGGGAAATCTGGTTCCCAGTGTGGCAGTTTGGGCAAATTGCCGCCATGCACCACTCGGCAGTAAAGCCCCACGCTGTGCTCTTCTGGCCCAGGCACTGACAATTGCCTTCATACCCAGCAAGCTCTTAGCAAGGCTTCTGTCACAAATGTAAACGTTTACTTGATAATCTGTGGAAAAAATAATAACTGGCAGATGATTCAGTCATAATCCCACAACCGCAGGGCTGGATTGACCGTACTTTGATGAGCTGTTACACACCTGTGTGCCATCGTTACTTGCTAATCAGGGCTATTTTGTATGAAAAATGACATCAATTTCTTTAGTACTTGGATTGCATCTCCATTTTAAGAAACATGTCCTAAGAAAAAAAGCAAAAAGTTCTCTCTTTTCTGGTAGAAATCTCACAGTGGGTACAGAAGGTGAATTAATTCCATTTAAATTCTCAGTTATTTTAGTGGTTTCTCAAATGTTCTGTGTCTGTCAGCTGAGTCAATTATTTGTATCTGGCACCAGGATGCAATTTCACATTTGAAGTATGGATTTCAGCATGGTACTTGCAAATTCTAAAACTAATCACATTTAACAGTGAGGATGTTTTTGAGAAATGACTTGTCTTTCCTATGGTTGGGAAAATGCACTTGGGTGTTTTCCAGGTGTCTGAAAACTTCTGGGCTAAAAGTACTTTTATTTCTGTCCTCCCATGTCTTTGCATAGCCAACAGGTCACAAATGAAAAGGTTTACAGGTCAGAGCAGTAACCTGAAAGCAGAGATAAACAACTGGTAGGGGGGGGAAGTGTAGAATAATTGGGGAAAGAATAATCTGAATATTTGTTTTGCTGCCAACTCCACCGTATAGTCCCATCAGCCTCAAGCAACAGTGCATCCTTGTTTCTGGAAGTATTTTGAATGTGACATCAGCTCCAAAAAGTTGACATTTCTGGAGGAAATGCTTCAGGGAATAACATTACAACATGCTCAAGCATGCGGCTGTGGTTCCACGTGGCAGTGAAGACCCCAGGGGTGGGTACTCAACTCTCCTGGAGACAGCAGGTCTCTTTTCAGGGTAATCTGCCGTATCCCACCCTTACGCCACTGTGTTTATGGTGTCACTTATTACCGGTTTTCAGAGCTCTGCTCTGCTGAGGTTCCTGTGCTGTGCACTTGAGGAGGTTGCATTCACATGGTGAAAACCAGGCATGAATTTTATGTTCATTTTCAGTTGGGTCAGATGAACCAGCCTGCACCTTGTAAGAACCAGCCTGAAGGAAGCCACCTTCTAAATTCAGGCAGTAGTAGGACTTTCTTCCACCCACCCCCCATTCCTTCTCCCCTATTCTACTCATCCAGGCCAAAGGTTTCTGAGGTTTTTCAGAGAGATGGGAAAGTATTTAAATTACCAGCAACAGCTGGAGAAGAACAGTATCTCGATGCTTCTTCTGACCCAAACTGCCTTTTACACATGCCACAAATGTATTCCTTGGTTGAATTTTCCCCTACTGTCAATATTGATGCACAACCCTATGACAAGAATAGGGTTGATTAAGAACATCTTAAGGGCATTAATTTAAGAGATTAATCTGAGCATCACTGGCAGTATTCTTCACACTTTCTTTGCCTTTTTCCCATTATTTTCCTGAAGAAAAAGAACACCACGTCCCACTGGGTGGGTGGCCTCTTCGGAGTTGAGAAGGTGTGATATTAAGCTGCAACCAGACCTCGTGTGGGATAGCTGCAGAAAAGGGTTCAGCTTTCTTGTGGACCGACGCTGTTGGAGCAGTAAGAGCCGTGGTGATGGGAAGGCGGGTTGGGAGCAGGAGCTGTGCAGGGTGCCGCAGGGAGGGGAACGAAGTACCCCCTGCCCTGGGGGGAGGGAGCGTTGTGCATCTGTGAGAGAAACAGTGGGAGAGAGAAAACACAAAACCAAGCTGTGATTCTTGACATTGAGGGAGTTGGGATCCTGCCTACCTTCCTGTGAAAGCAATATCTGACTCCATCATCTGGACGGGCTGGGGGGGTCCTCTAATGAACCAACCTGCAGGCACCCTCAGTATTGTCAAAACAGCAGAGGTGTCAGGTGGGCGGGTTTTGTTTCTAAATAGAGTAATTGCAAATATTTATTTAGGTAAAATCACAACGGAAATAACAATCAGAGTGCATGCAGGAGTAAGAAAGACACAGAAGGAATTTAAAATAAGACCAACAGTAAAAGCTGGAAGATCCTCAAGGCAGCAGCCAGAGCCTACAGGGAGAACAGCCCAAAGGGTAGCTAGCAAGCAGAGGTGAATCTCTGAGGGGCAAAAATATGAGTCCAGGGAAGGAAGCCTGACTCTGCTCTGGAAAGTCAGAATGGGTCCAGGAGGTGCCCAGCATCCTGATGCTGTTGGTTGTTTCCCATGGAACACACAGGAGCAGGAAAGCTTTGGTTAGATTAAAATTCCTGATGGCAATGAGCCACTGGCAAAGGCTTCATTAGGAGAAGGAAAGCAAATTATCATTGGCCATAAAAGAAGGCAGTCACCTGGCTGTGGATCTGGCTAGGCAGAGGTCTTGCGGCTGGATTTAGCCGGGCATTTAAAAGCTTTCTATCTTGTTTGTGACTCACAGAAGCCTGAAAGGGAGGCGACAGATTCCTTCAATAGAGTATCTCTTCAGTTTGAGAGAAAAAAATAACCTTGGGATTGGCCATTTGCATTTGAGCGCAGCTGCAGGCCAAAGGAGCGGCTAGAAAGATAAGCCAAAATTGCCGTGTGGTGGTTACCCTCCTAAGCTGATAAAGCAGCAGTTCCTCAGCAGTGACTGGGGAAAGGCTTGGACTGGTAGCAAACTAAGTCTAGTATGGTGTGGTTACTGGTACTTTAAGTAAATGGGTCTTTAAAATAAACACAGTTAAAGAAGCACCTGATTTGCCTTTATCTGTAGTTTCTCCCTGGTAGATACAACCTGTGAGAATCCCAGTTTCCTGCTCAGGTCAATGTGGATAATGCTCAGGGATGAAATCACCTCAGGATTCACAGACCTTTCTGTGGTGGTGCATGGTGCAATGCCTGTGCCGAGTCCGGTGGGCGCGGAGCAGCCACGCTGGTGCACAGCCTGTCCACCACTTGGTTCCTGCAGCCAGCCTCGTGTGGGGAAGGGCAAGGGGAGCACTGATGCAAGCCCCAACAGCAAAGGACCCCCACGAGGTCCTGTTGGATTAGCAGTCGGCCAATAAGTAGAAGCCCACTTGATCCTGTGGGTGAGAGACAAGGAAAGGACATCAGAGTCGGTTCAGGAGGTTGTGGAATTTGCCTTGCAGCAGTAAATAAAAATCAGAAGAGGACACAGCCACTAGCGAGGAAGCTAGGCTCGACAAGGCACCCTCTGTACAGCTCTGGGTCTTGCATGCAGGAGGGGAAGGGGGCTTCTGGCCTGCTTGTGGCATTACTGGATGGCAAAGCGCTCAGGTTGTCGAAAGGGTTCAGTAATGCAAATGAAGGGAGAGGGTTCAGTGAAATGCTGTTTATCACCGACATTCGCTCACTCCAGAAAACGCATATCAAAGGACCATGTGGTCCCCCCTGTGTTCCCCAGTTGCTCCTGGTTTAGTAAAAAGGTTGACTTGCTTGGCTTCATGTGGTGAGCTGCTGGGGGCAGAGGCTTCCTGGTTACAGAAGCCAGGACTGATACCTGGGCTCCTGAAGTGCAGGAAGCTGGGACTACAGCGGTGGCCAGTTCAGAATTCTTTTCTGGGGCAACATTTATATTACAAGTGAGGCAGATGTCCAGCTTGAGACTGTGGAAGCTCCTCTGGAGACACAACCCAAGCAAAGCCGATATTTTTCAGATAGCTGTTCTGTGGTGAAGTTCTCCAGCTGCCTGGGACAGAGGTCAGTGCAGGAGCTGAGGCAGGGCTTGCTCGCCTTTCCAGCGAAGGATGCACCAACCCATCTGAAGGTTTTTCTGTAACCTGTGAATGTTTCTGACAGGCAGCAACTGGTCTAAAAGGGAACCTCAGCTGAAAGCGATGCTGCAGCTGCCACAGAGATCCGAAGTGGTTCAAGTAGGCTTGTCCGTGCCGTATCACTGTATTGGATGTGCTGGTGAATACTAGATTTTTGTTGTAACCAGACTGGAACGTGGAGGCTTCCATTCCAGCACAGCAAAGCAAGCTGTTTCAAAATAAGATGTTTGCCGTGAAAGGATAGGAGCTCCACCAACAAGCTATCCAAAGTGCTGCAAGATCAGCTCATTCCCTAGGTACTTGTTGACAGACAGTGCTTGCAGGCGCCTAGTACAGACAGTTCAGTTGTGGGTTCGCCAATACAACCAAACCCCTGCACAGCAAGGGAACAGTCTGTGACTTCGCATTTTGGTTTTACAGTCCATTTCATATCGGACACAGAGGCTTCCTGTGGGTGGGCTGTATTGGCACAGGAGCACCAGCAGCATAATTGCAAGAGAAACTGTTAATCTTAGTTAAAACTATGGAAAAATAGAATTTGTGTTTATACGTGGGGAAGTTTGTTGTCAGGCCATGTATCCCTGCAGGTTTTAACTCCTGGTGCTAGGATAGTGTGTGATTGCAAAATCAGGGGGCACATTCAGCTGTAATGCAACATACGACTCACCCAGGGCACGTCAAGGAGACCTATTCCACGCTATAGCTTAGGAGGAGGAGGAGAACTAGGGAAGCCCTTCAGTTCTAGGGGGAATTGATTGAGGAAGATCAGAAATAGGTGAGAGAGAAAAACCCCACAGGAATTAACAGACCCCAGCCTAGATGTTCTGCTTCTCCCCTTCTCCTCTCCAAGGAATCATCGCTTTAATGAAAAGGAAATTGGGGGAATGCTTTTCTATAGTCACACGGCTGTAATGGTAAAAGGGTATTTGGGGTGAGAAGATGGATATAGGAAGAATGCAGAAGACCAAGACACTGGGGGAAAACCAAAAGGAGCTGTTAATAATTTTTCTCAGGAACTAGCAAGTGTGTATGCATAAATGCATATGCCTGGGGAATGCACACGAGTGAAGGGAGATGCTTTGGTTAAAGAAGGCAGTGCGACAGTTTCAGTTTTCTTCTACCCAGGGGAAAGTTCCAGTGGATTTTTTTGTTAGCTACTTGAAACTACGAAGTTAACAACTTTTTACAATACCAAGTCAATACAGAGTCATTTTTTTGAAAGGCAGACGTCAGCTGGGCTGTGAATCTGTGGCAGTAAGGGAATCGTGAGGAATTAATACAGCGCATGGTAGCAAAGTTTCAAAGAGGGATTTGAAAGCATTTCTCTGAAGTCTTTCTGAGCACGCAGCAACATCCGCAGTCACATAGGGGTTGTCTGGGACTGTCTGAGCATACGGTGGAGCAACATCAAAGTAGAGTGCACATTTGATCTATGCCAGCACTAAGAGGTTATAATCTTGCAGCTGCAGAAGGGTGGCACCGGGGTGTCTCAGCTTTTTTGCTACTGATGGCACAGATGAAGGCGGAGAGGGCTGCGTGGCAGTGAATGGCACATAGAAGTCTTTCGGGGCTGATGCAGCAGCCATCCTGCATTAGTCTTTAGTGTTTCAGGCTCTTCTACAGATTGTAGTAGGGTTTTAGGCTTTAATACTCAGAGTATTTATAATATTGTTCTGGTGTGACAAGCAGTTGAGTTTTATAATCCAGTTCATAAAGTGCCTGAGATGAGATACTGTGATTTACCAGACTGGAACTCTGTTTCTGGTGTTGTAATAGAGTCATCTGTGGCTTTGGGGTGTTGCTTAAATCTCTGTGCCTCAGTTTTTCATGCACTGAAGGGGAGCACGTAGAGTTGTCAGCATTGTTTAGCAGTGTCTAGAGCTCTGGACCTCTGCAAATGGAAAGCAATAGACAGAAAATTGCACAAAATAGCCCTGATGTGGTTATTGGGATTTATAAGCCATGGCTTTATTTTATAAACCCACATTATAACCCACTGGTCTTCCACCTATCAGATTTCATTGGAATTTTCATGCTCTTGGGAAGCTGCAGTGCAGAGCCAACCCAAGCAAACACTCCTCTTTCTATACTGATCTCAGAATTTTCTTTCTGCGATCAACCTGAGAGAACAGTATATAATCTTTCGGCATATGGGTTGCCCGCATACATGCACATACTGATTAAATGTCTGAAATATTTGCATATAGGGAGTAAAAGGACTTACCCTGCTTAGAAAACTCACAAGCCCCTTTGCTTTCCTGCATCTTGCCATTTCTGCGGTGGTTTCCAAGGCTGGCTTGCCAGGACGCAGCTGCTTGCCACTGGTCGGCCGGGCTGCGCGGGGCTGACTGGGACTTCGCTGCCCCTGCGTGTGCAGGAGGCACCGGGGGACACGGGGGGACCTGGGCTGAATGTTAGGTGAGGAAAGGAGACAGAACGTCCTTGCCCCCCCGCCAGCCAGGTGAACACCAGGATCCAGGCAGCGTGCCAGGGTTTGTGGTGGTGTCAAGCTTTTTGAATGTCGACTGATTTTAAATACTTTTATTTATTTATTTATTTAGACAGCTTCTGCGTGTGCACCAGCCGCTGAAGTACACATTACAGCTGCCACAGCCCATAGCCATTTTGGGGATTAAAAAGGGAGTATTTTCAAAATTTTGTGAGTTTTTCTTGGCTGAAAAGAAGTTTGCAAGGTTTTGGCTGAATTTTTTAGTTTTCTGTCAGAAGGATGAGGAATTGGTTTCTAATCAGCTTTTCTCTGCTCCTTAAAGACTCTGAAGCCCTATTTCAAGCAAGAGGGAACCGGAAGCAGAGGAGAAGAGAGCTGCAGCTCCATGACTCATCCTGTAACTCCCGTGGGAACTTCATGGGTCACTCCTCCATGCAGACACCATTACCTAAGCTGCAGAGCTTGATACCTTTCTTTGACATATTTATATTAGTTGGTTTATAAGAAAAGATATATTTACGCCATCAACTATAAGGTCTAAGTTCAAAAGGGTGCTGAGAGATGCAGACCATTTGCCAGCCTGACTGTCCAACTCATCTCCAGACATGAGCTGCATTCCTGTCTCTGCTTATGTGTCCTTAAGGCATGTTTTGGGCCACAAAGCTTCATAAAACACATTTTCAAGAAATAGGTATTGTTAATGCTGATGCACGGCTTTGGGGTTTTAAAGGAGAGCTCAAGGTGCATCTGCTCTGTAAGTAAAAGATTTTGACCCATGGCTCTCAAAAGGTACTTTTGACAAGCTCTTAAACTTTTCTGACTTAAAAGGGAAAAGTGCTTTAGTCACCTTGCAACAGATGTGCAGAACGGCGCAGGGCGCTGGGGCCCGTGGCGTGCTGCTCTGCTTGCAAGGAGGGCAAGAGGAGCCCGAGTGAACAACAACAAAGCAGATAAAGTCTCGGTTTCAGCTGGACAAGCCCACGTTCATTAACTGACGAGTCTGCCCAGCTCGTTTATTATTAATTCTGAGTGGCATCCAAGTGGGAGAAGCACCTGTGAAGGGGTGTCAGCCATCAGAGGTCTCTGTCCAGCAGAGTCCTGCCTGTCACAAGCTGGGCAGGCCACCAGCGCTGGTGTCAGGCTGACAAGCCTTTGGATAGCAGTGTGGCTTCCCGTCAGGGCTTGCTGGATGAATGCGGTCACAAATAGGAAGGGAAACACATGTTAAGTATCTTTTTCCTTTCTCGTCCTTTCCTCCTGGCAGCTGGCCTACAGCTTTGTGATTTTAGGATAGAAGTCACTTCCGTAGTTTACTTACGATTTTTTTTGGATGGAATCCTGTAAATCTAACTTGAACCCAGGACACCACTTCTCTGGTAGCTCCGTTGCAGCTGGGGGGGTCCGTAGGGTTGAAGGTCAGCTGTAGGAACAGCTCTAGGAGGGCTCAGAGACCTCGTATGAGCCCCACTCCAGGGGACTCGGCGTGGGCGAAGGCTCCTCTCTGGCTTTGTGTTGGACCACCTCGGGTAAGAGTTCCCAAATTCCAGCTATGGTCAGAAGCAAGCAGTCTGCAGGAACAAAATGAAACATTGCAACAGCTTACCTGAAATATGTTATTTTGTGAAGCAACCATTGCCAGTACACCCATAGACGTATATAGTCACTGTCTTGGACTAGATTAACATACAGTCTGGACCATAAAAATAATTTGAGTTTGAGCATGGTAAAGACTTTCTATTCTAAAGCTGACTGTAAAAATGTTTATGTTCTCTGAAAACAACTGCCACTTAGACAAGTCCTAGAAGGAGTTTCTCATTTTATCTTCTTTCTCTTACTGAATAACTTCTTTGATATTGAAGTTGTTTCCATATGAGATATGTAAATGCATGCTCTGGGGAGGCAGGGTCTTCATGTTTCACCGAAAACTATGACAGTCCTATTCTTGGGCTGAGATTTTTTCCACTGATGGGGACTGGAGTATTCTGAAGCTGTGTTTAGCAAACAAAGCTAACCTGGAACCTAAAAATATACACTGCGTTTACGGAGAGCCTGTAAGCCTGTCAAGGTAACTTTTTTGTGATATGAAACAAGCCAATAGTGTGATGGTTGTACGTCTTGGAGTTATCACAGTTACAAAATCCATACCAATGAAATGCGGTGCTTATTGGAAGATCAAGTTCTAGCAGTCGTACCTGTCATCACTCTGTGACTCACTTTTTTGCTCCTTCTGCTGTCGTTATCACCTGTCATTCCAGTGCCAGCCTTTTCTTAAATAGTGGCTTTACAAATACATCTTCCAGAACATAGCCATGGTTAATGATGGAGCCCCTGAAAGATGAACTACCCACATCATTATAGAATTTATATCTATCCTACATAATAGAAACAGGATAATTTTTTTCTTGTTTCTTCATAGAGATGAGTACATGCTATCACCATTCATACCAGCAAACCTAAACTGGGTTTCAACCTAACTTGTGGTACAGTAGTATTAGAATAAGACTATAAAGACTGAAAACAGTAGCTATTTTGCTTTTTGCTACCAACTTGGTTAGCTATAGTGTTTTTCACAATAAAACCTCTTCCACAGAATTTCGGACTTTGCTGCTAAAAAGAAAAACCCAAATATTTTATAATCCAGCACTTGTCTTTACTCATGAGGACATGATAAGTATCCTATTAAAGCTATAGATGTACATTTGCATCTAATCTTATTTTTGGAAAATATTTAAAGAACGACACTTTAATCTTCTCTCTCTCTCTCTCTTTTTTTTTTTTTTTTTACACAGCAGTACAACTGCAGTAATACAAACTTTTTCTACAGTACGTGATAGTGATCTTAGAAGGAAGCCACATCAGACCAGCTTTGATATTTGTATTCTTGTTGAATGATAATAATCCTGTTGAAATTTAGCTAGATCACGTAATAAGGTAGTACTAAGAGTGATGATATCGGAATGTAGCCTAAAATAAAATAATAATCACATTTTAGACCGTGTTAAATTACAAGCTGTCCGTTGCTTTAGTAAGATGCAATTTAGTCCCAATGCAATATATTCAAATACAATCCTGAAATTAAGAAAACTCCAGAAGTATGTGTGGTAAAAATTGGAGACCTTAGTTACAGCTGCATGAGAGTGACTGAATTCAGGATAAGCCAATACAGAATTTAACTCTACATACCTTCGTATTTTATTGCTTGTGAGAATTGGACGCAGACAAACTCAAACCTTTGCTACTTTTTAAAGGACATTTTCAGTACGTATTTAAAGCTATAAATGAAACAATATATCTCTATTTTTTATTCTAAAACTTCTGCCTTTCTCTTAAATTGAAAGTTTTGGCTCAGTTTCAAACTTGTGAGGAAAAGCCGAAAAGGAGTCTTCATTATGGACCCTTTCAGACTTCAATTGACACATCTTTCAAAGGTATCAATGCAAATAACATATTGCTAGACAAAAAAATCTGGATGACTTAAACTACCCTTGAATGCTGCTGATTCACACTCCTCTGAGTGGCTCTTTTCTGTGCATCAGGACTGGGAACATGCTGTCCCTGTTAATGTGGGATGACGGGACTGATATAATACATTTTCTGAGACGTTTGAAAATGTAGAAGTATCTCTGTCCCTTAGAAAGTTTGCCTTACCTTGAGATGTGGCTAATATCCAGCCTGTGCTTGATTTGCACACAAATCTAGCAATTTTGTCAGGTTTGTCTTCCTAGAAACTTAATTTAGAGGTTTTCTATTAATACCAGATACTTCACCATAGGCTTTTCTTCCTACTGTGTTTGGCTCCCTGCCACCCTTCAGTACACAGACACCCATTCCAGCTGCCACAAGCCAGAGGAAAAAACCAACAGGCATAAATAAATGTTTGCTGTCCTTGGCAAAACCTTTGCAGAAAGCCCCATCGTGATTAGAAATATATTTCCCAAGGAGTAAACAGGTTCAGAAAAAAACTCTCACAGTATAAACGCATCACCTTCCAATTCTTTCTCTGTGAACCCTTGGTCAGAGCTTCCTATATTGTTGATGGGAGTTTACTTCTTAGAAGAGGTTACATACCTTGCTGAACGCAGCTGAGGTCCTGCCTTACTAGTCAGATGGTGACAAAGCTATCAGCTAAGTCGGAGTTGCAGAAAATTTATTCTTAGGGATGATGCAGGAATCAGAAATAAGGCAACCTGATTTCAGTCCCAGGGGAAATATAAGCAGCTGGGCTGTGGAGCAGCTTCCCACTCGGTTATCACAGACGGGCCTGAAGCAATTTGGTCCATGGGGAAGGTTGGTGGGCAACAGCACGGGGTGCTTCCTGGTGGCACACGGGCTGTAACGGGAACTGGAAGATGCTGTTTATAACACACTTTTGGGAGAGAGGGGAGAGAAAGCGAGAAATATTTCAATCTGTTTTCTAATGTTGCTTATCTAAAATTTTCCAAAATCAGCCTGTGTCATAGCCACATTAAGAGTTTAAGACTCTGCCTAGCCTTCAGCATGAGGAGGAACTCATAAGGGACCACCCAGGTTCTTAAACCCCTGCTTGGATTACAGTGTTACAATCAATGCACACAGGATATAGGAAAATCCTGTGGAATGGAAACTCCTCTTATTCTGGGAGAAATGTTTGTGGCGTTCAAGGCAACAGACGGATGTTTGTATTGAACAGATCTCCCATGTCTGGAACAGAAGAAGGAGCTCACCCGCAGAGCGTGCTGCCTCCTCGGCCCTCCTCCACCACCCCTGTTTCCACCACCATACTTCAGGCACAGCTGGAGCACTGTAAGTGTGGCCCGGGAGCCTTTCCCCTCTCTTTACGTGACTTCTTAGGTGTGACAGAGACTGAAGTATCCTCTCAAGCACCTCTTCATGGCACCCCCTCAGCCCACCCGTCTGGCTGTGTTAATACGGCTCTGTTAGGACAATCATTCAACATCCCAGACTAGGGCTTGAAGTGAATCTCAAATAGAGCAAGGAACGAAACAAAGCTGGGTTTGTTCGGGCAGTTAATTAACTTTAAAAAAAATTAACTTAAAAACTTAAACATATCCTCTTTACTCTGTTTTGGGAACTTAAGAGTCAGGCAATCCTGAACTAAAGGAAATAGCAGTGCAATAAACCAAGTAAGGACAGAAAGGTAATTTTCTGTCCTGCACAATGGATTTCAGGGTGTACATTATGTATATGTCCTGTTTTGCATCGCATTTGCCTTACCCAGTAGGTGAAACGAAGGTCTCAAAATCCTCCTATGGAATCTATTCCCGCCATTTCATTTTGCAGAAAGACAGACATGTCTTAGTTACTGGTATGCAGTTTTCACTCACCCACCTATGCATATACCTACCTGCTCTACATGATATGTATCCATACACATGTTAACATATGCAGCATAGAGGATACAATGGGTATATGATACAGCAGCTTGCCCAATTATTCTTATTGCCAGGATCTGTTAACTTCACATATTTTCCACCCCAACATTAAAAATGTTTCTACCTGCTCAGTAATTCCTATTTCTTAACTCTACTATTCATCTACCATATACAAATACTGCAATTGTTGCTGGTGTTACGTAAATGATGATCAGTAAGATGTCTAACAAGAACTAACCCAAGAAAAAATATAGTGTGAAATCCTCCATTATCTTCAGAGGGATCAGGATTGAGCTCAGGGTGCTGCTCCCCGCCCCCCCCCCCCCCCCCCCCCCCGACCAAAATCTACTTGCCTCACCTTTCCTCATCCTCTCCCCTCTCTGTGCTTTGATTTCCACGGAAAGGAGACCCAGAATCAAGGTCCTGGGAATGTGCTATACTTCTTCAGTGAGGATGAGGTTGGGACCAGGATGCCTGAGATTCCCCCCAAACAGCCCAGAGAGTAATCATAAAATCATCCTTACACCATCGTTTCCCCCATAAAACCATGAAATAAAACGAAGCAGTTCTGAGGAGGGGGGGGGAGCCGCGTGAGTTCGCTGTGAGCAGTTTGTGCTTTGGAGTCCCCAGCGGGAGCTTTTCAAGAAAACGGCTTTTCACTTGGAAGCTGAGGATCACTTGCGTTAACCCGGTGTTTCTGGGTCAGCGTTCGTCCGCGTTTCCAGGGGAGATCACTTTTGTTACAGGACACAAATAAGGCGGTTTACTCATGCAAGGCTAATTTTGAAGTCAAAAGATGAGACGCTCATGGTCATTAAAGGCATCGGCCCTGGTCTGCAGGGCCTGCAGCGAGTGAATGCCGATGGGTTAGTGTCTTCTGGAGCCAAGTTCACGCTGCCTACACCCTCGCTGAGCGTACTCTATTCTTAGAGCAAAGACGCTATTTTTGGAGAGGAGCTGCTACTTCTAAAGTGCGACAGAGAGAGCAGGGTCAGGTCTAAGAATAGGCCAAGGTCCCACAGTGGCTCCGAGGGGCGTGCGGCAGCGCGGCTGCCTTGTGCCTCCGGGGGAGGAGGAGGAGGAGGAGGAAGTATGGGGCAGGTCACTCTGCTCAAGTGCTAATGTTCAAGCATCCATGGAGATAACCTTGTGACTAACCCATGGCTTCCCCCTGAGCGAGCGAATAAACCCTCTTGAGGCTGTAGCATTTGGTGGCTGGGTTTTTTACATTTCTCCAACAGGCTGTGTATGGCTGCACGTTCACTCATATGTTTTATGTCACACAGAAGCTGCTTGCCCTGGATGTGAAAGAGCTGTGTCAGGAGCTCCAGATAATACAGGCTTCCTCCCTGCCCAAATCGCACTGCCCTGCAGGGCCTCCTGGCCCCCAGGTGAGTGATGCATTTGTAATTAAATCACATGTTCTCTCACTCGCTCCAAGGCCCTTACAAGTCTTTAAGACATCTGCAAATGTTTGTTACCGCTTAGCGAGCATACCGAGCTCTGGCTTAATTTCATCGCAATATGACCATGCATAAATCATGTAGGCTTTTTACCCTGTTCTCATCCCTGCCTTGCATACTGCAGTCGGTTTCAAGTTCACCCTTCATTTTTGTGAATTTTTACAGTGGGTAGCACCCATCAAATATGCCGGAGGTGCCATCACCTCCTTCAGAGGCTCTTGGTTAGTTTTTTGTTTGCTTTAGACTCTGTTGTCCTTTATGTGAGGGAAAGAGCCCATGGAGTGGATGCACAAGAAGTGCAATGCACTTGAATGTTAGTGGAGTACATCCTCGAGAAGGCAGACGCCTACAGTGAGCATCAGAGGCAAGGAGTGGCTCCAGGAGGGAAGTGGGATGGGATTCAGGAGATGTGGGATCTCCTAGCTTGACCTGCAGCGTCTCTGCCTCTGACTTGCTGGGTAACCTTGGGCCAGTCTTTTTGACCTCCTGTTTAATTTTCTACAATTGGTACATTCAGAAATCTTCTGAGGAAATGCTCCACCTCTAGGGGAAGGTTTTTGCGAACATCTCTTTAGTGGGGAGAAGATCACCCATCTGCCTTTCCATTCCAGTTCATTCCCTCCAAAGAAAAATTAAACTTTTCATGGAGAGGTACTTCCAGTTCCTCCTGGGGCACGGGCAGTCCTGATCTATGTGCTGTGCTGGGTGCTTTGAGATGTTGATGTTCCTTGAGGCTCCTGGGTGCCGGTTTTATTACAATACAGCCAACAGCAGGCATGGCACAAGACATTTGCTGCAGCAAAGCTGTGACTGAGGCTTTGGCAGCCTGAGAAGTTAACAAGCACCCAAACACTATTTAAGAAGTATGGACAGTACATCACAGTAAAGGTTGTTATGTGGCAAAAAGCTTAGCTTTCATTATTTAGAAGTCAGTACTTCAGAAGGTCTTTGTAAATAGTCTAGAAGTTGCAATGTGAAAGCCAGAAAGTCTTCTTTTATGAACCTGTCTTTATCGTTCTGCCCTTTTGTCTTTGCTGGGATGCAGGATGTGGCAGACTCGTTTGGCATGTGAATGGTGGGGTGTGGAGAGAAGTGATGGGAAGCATTTGTGCTGTTCTGTATTGAGAAAAGTCTTCTCTGCATTATGAAACAGCCCTGCACTGTGGTTGGCCATGGTCC
The DNA here is from genome assembly GCF_023638135.1 of Falco biarmicus. Taxonomy (NCBI): domain Eukaryota; kingdom Metazoa; phylum Chordata; class Aves; order Falconiformes; family Falconidae; genus Falco; species Falco biarmicus. Next base: position 4,730,418 of record NC_079291.1, on the reverse strand, counting down.
AGAGTTGCAGTAGATGTGTAAGAAGCAGATTACAGAAGCAGTCTTTGCTAGACTGTCTTTGTGTAAAAAAATCCTCTTAATATTCTCTCTGGCTTAAACTGGAAGAACAGGAATATTGATTCTATTGTTCTACAAGGTCCATTGCTATAAATAATATTATTCTTGCAGCCAAATGACCCACAGTCCCTCCGAGAACATTTTTAAATAGAGTAGGCTGGCAGATTTTATCACAACGGTGGACATTAGGGTGGGTATGACATGGCTTTGGAATTTTTAATTATAAATTATGGGACTGTATCTTGTACCGGGTCAATGTTAGAGCCAGCAGTCCTCTGGGCAATACTTCTATGACCATGGTCACCTGAAAAGAAATGCTACCATTAAAAAAAATAATCTTAAGAAGTACATCTGAGTTCTTTTCTGCTGTAGCTTGCATGACTTTCAAAGGAGTTGTAAAAGGCCATACTGTTGACTCAGAGCTGAATTTTAAATTAGATTTGCAATGATGTAACTCAGAGTGTAGTTCCTCCCATGTGTAACCTAAGGTAAAATGAAAGAAATAAGATAAAATTTGACTCTGACTCTAATAGGGTGCATCCTGATTTACACTACTGAAAACCTGAAACAACTCTACTGATGAAAATAGTCAGAGTAATTTGCATTTGAGGGTACGCTTTGCTCCTATTCCCATACAATCTGCATCATGTTATGGTCAGCATAAGATAGCCAGGATTCAAACCTGGAGTGAGTGATTTGTATGGTGAATCCAAAGCTCCTCTGATGCAGGCTCTTGGGATTTTTCTCCTTAGTCATTCGAAAATAAAAGGTGGTCTGTGAATGGAGGCATTCCAGAAACAAGACTGATTTTCTGATATTTTTTTTTCTGAGATGGGTTTCAAGGCCTCCCTGGATTGAGAAGTCTCCTGAAAGGAGAACCAACCTCATCTGAGAGGGAGAGAAGTATCTTCAGGATTCAGAAGCAGTGGCAATCCTCCATGTCCATCCCACACTGCAGAGCCCATCCCGCATGTTTTATGCCACTTCCCTTACCGCTCCTTTGGCTGACCTCCTTTGCCAGCTGACACGGTGTCTCCGTGTCCTTGTTGTTGCTAATTCTTCAGGACTCCAGGAACTTCTCATCTTTCCTTTGCCCCAGGCCTTTTTTCTTGCCGATTTTCTTCATCTAGAAGATGCCCCCGCACTTCCCCTGCCAGCCTGCCGTCCAGCGGTGGCCAGACCTGGCATTTAGAGGCCACGTTCAAATACCACATCTGACACCCCAACCTTGTGGGTTCACACTGTTCCTGGGAAACACCTACAGGGTCAAGGTTTGAGGGAAGACAACCACCAGCGCCTCTTCACTAGTGCAGCTTAATAATAGCATTCACTTCTCTCCCTAGGGTCCACAAGGAATTCCTGGTATAACAGGACCAAAAGGGGAGAAAGTAAGTGTCTGTTATGAGAGAGTTTGGCATGTTTTTGAGGGGCAAAGATGTGGGGGGAGGGTGGGGGGGGTGTGTCACCTTTTTCCTTGTCTGTTTAGTGAATGAATCGTGGACCTTATGGATGTGGGAATTTGCTATAATGTGAATGTAAAGCTGTGAATTGGTTTGAAGCTAGAATTTAAAGCTTCATCTTTCAGTGTTCATTTTCTGTTTTGAAATATTTTTTATGGCTTCCCATGGTAGCTAACTCTGTCTGGTGTATTTAAGCAAGCAGCTCAGGTGCACAAGTCAGCAATCTTACCGATCCAAGCACCTTTGAGGAGGACATGAGAAGCAGAGCTCTCCCACGCATTGTTAATTGCATGAGTCAGCTCAGATATTAAAACTGGGCTATGCGTTAAGTTATGGCTTCAGATCTGTAAAGCGTTTGCTCCACGATGATGTTCTTTAGAGCCTTATACCTGAAGCTGTGCACATAATTGCGTGCTTTGCTGTGCAAGGGGATGCCTATAGATTTAGGGCTGAGAACACAGGAAAGACCAAGGAGCTCGGTTGAAGTAATTCTTATTTTACCTCTGGAAGCAAAGTGTTAAACATAAAGATATTCCCAATTTTTTAAATTTTTTTAATGCAAATGCATTGACTAATGAACCACTGTGCTTCATGTGGTGCCTGTGATACTAACATGTTCCTTTTTCTGGCAGGGGGAGATTGGCAGGCCAGGAAGAAAGGTATGAGCAAAGATGCTGTCTCAGAAACCCATCTAATACTTGGCACATAGCAGCTGTCAGAGAGGGTTGCAGGCAACAGTTAAACACAACTTGCTTAATGTCAAAGTTTAACCTGTTTGTGCCGCTTCCCCTGGTACCCAGGGTGGGTGGTAGGGAGCTCTGGGTGCACAGCTGGAGAGCTGGACCCTCTGGCTTGGAGACCTGTCCCAGCTGCCTTGAATGCAAGAGATTCCTTCCGTAAGAGCGTGCAGCTCTGGCCAGACACTGCGAGTGTTACAGAGTAGGAAGTTACCTGGACTATGTCTCTGTGGACAGAGGAAGCAGAGTATGGGAGCTGTCATAAAAGGTGTATTAAAAAAAGCCCAAAGCAAAATCAAACTTTTTACTCCCCTGAAGTCTAAATAAGGCTTGGCCAAATACCCCCAAAGGAGGAATAACCATTAATGATTACACCAAACAGAGTTTTGGCATCGATGCAATATGCTGACTACAATACTATACTTGGTGACATATGAGCCATGATATATTGTCAAAAATATGTACCCCTACATGTGATGAAACATAATACGTTATCTTGGTCACTAAATACCTTCATTTAATGTAATTAACTTTAAAAGAAGGCAGAAATGCAGGATGAAATCAGAGATATGCAGGGGGTAGTCACTAACCAGGAAAAGAAGTACCCTTCTAATAATACACCAAGGATTTTAACACCCTTCTAATAATATACAAAGGATTCTAACACCAGCTACCAATCAGTAATCCAAATAAATACGAAACACATAAACAAGAGGCCTTTTTCTTTAATCTAAATTGCAAATGCCCTACAGTGAACAAAAATATTATATAAATTCAAGTGTTCAAAACAGTAATGTCTCAGAGAGACTCACTCTAACCTACAAGAGAGTGCAAACCTTAATCACAGTGCGTCGGTACCTACTCTTCTGACAAAAAACCAGTAGAATTTCAGTTATTGATACTGGGATTTTAGGATGATTATTTTGACTGCATGTAGATTTACTCTGTAACTGATCTACTTATTTGAATCAGTATAACCTGGTATTTCTGTAAGCCCACACTTCCTCCAGTAGCATAATGAATATATTCATTATGAATATAATACAGTATTTTTTTGTATTAAAAATAAGGTAAAGAATCATTCGCAGGTCTTTTCCTGAAAAGATTTTGTTCCTCTGTATCTCCTGTCTGCAGTGGAGCCCTGTGTGTAGGAATGATGTTACATGAATCATTGTAATCGGTGTTTTCCGTTCAAGGGTAGACCAGGTCCCCCGGGCGTCCCTGGGATGCCAGGACCGATAGGATGGCCTGGACCTGTAGGACCGAAGGTAAGTCTAAAATTCACATGGAATAAGCTGTTCAACATCACGACCTGAACAGAGCAGTTGTCTCAGGAAGTCTCTAAACCACTGTCTGCTGGAGACTGGGAAGCTGCAGCAGTGCTGGTCCCTTTTCTCACACTGCTCTGCAAAGACCTGCCCAGTCTAGGGTTAGGTTACTCCACCTTCAGCCTGGTCCCTGTAGTACTTCTTATGTCAATTAAAATATGTCAAAGGGAAACTGAAAATCAGTCTAATGAAGACTCATTCATAACCACTGGTGTCTCACAATTACACAGATCAGTGTTTCAAAACTGATCATCATCTTTAGGACTGTTCTTTATGATGATCTCTTTGCCTGAATGCACACTTCTTGGCAGCATAACTGCATGCTCGTGTCAGCTGAGGCAAAATACGAGGGTGGTATCAGGAAAGAGATTACAAACCATGAGGATAGCTGATCACATCTTTGAAGTTCATTTCCATACATTCCCAAACCTTCATTCCTGTGATTTTTAATAACCAACAGCAGAAGAAATGGTAGGACACACTTTGCTACTGCAGTGTTCGCTTCCTCTGCATTTTTTATATTAAAAAAAAAGATGCAGGACAGCCCTTTACTAAGTATTATCTTATGCGAAAGATATACAGTTCTTCACAGGAGCCATGGTATATAGAGTTTCTACTGGGACTCTTGAGATTACTTGCTTTTCTTCAATCCAGTATGCGTCAGGCAAAAGGACTGCACACAATGTTTAGTTTGAAACTGCATTTCCCAGTAAACCTTTGACTCTTCATGTGCTCCACGAAGTCTGGTGCCTCCACCTCAGAGGATGTGATGCAGTAGCTCTTGCTCCTACAAGAATAATAGTAGATGACTTCTGAATTGAAGCCACACCTGAGAAGCAGACCCTCAAGCTCTTCACAGCTATGTTAGATGAAGAACAACATATTGTATTATGTGGGAATGCAGGCAAGCAGTAAGAGAGTATGTACTTAAAAGGAGCTGATGTTCACTTTGAACTGGGAAAAGGTGTGCCCCCCAAATGCACTGTGTGATATGATTTCCCACAGTGGGAGCAGTGAGGGCAGAAGGAAGATCCAACTACCTGAGAGTAGGTAAAGTCTACCTACGTTAGTACTGAGAGCAGAGCAGTCAGAAAACTCATTCATTCACTTGGCCTTTTCCTTATATAAGCTCTGGTTCTATTTATGAAGTCTCCTGAATTTTGATTTGTCTCCTCTTCGTCTATTGTTATGCTTTTTCATTGCACTTCTAGAAGCACCCCTTGCATTCAATAGTCATAGTTTTTCCTAAACTTTGACTGCAAGTCCTACTTGCTTTTGATTCAAATTCTTCTGCTTTTATTGTCTCCTCTGATACCTGTCTCCTCTGTTCTTTAGATGGGTTCACACTTTCACTTCTTCCAGTCTTCATAAATTTTGGTTTCCTGCCTGTCAATGAAGGCTCCAGTGGAACAGAGGCCAGCAGATCTCTGTGCTCACTTCCATTGGCTGTGTCTCTCTTGCCTTTCTCTTCTTTTCATCTCTGATCTTCCCAAACTCCTGATACTCATCTTCACTGCAGTCATTTGCTGCATCCTCTACTTGCTGTAAATCTTCAGTAAGCTGCTGTTTGAGTTTTTTTCTCATTCCCATCTCCGTGCCTTCTGTTTCTTCAGCTGGGTCTCCTTCATTGTCTTCTCCTTCTTTGACACAGCCTTGGTCCAATACTTACTTCTCCTACTTTGTTTCTTCAAGTCTTTTCTGAACTTCTGCCAGGGCAGCAGCCAACACGAAAATCCTCTCCATTTCTAGGACAGTGAAAGCCAAAGGAGAATGAGAGCCAACTGTATTCTGCTGGTAGTGCTGCTGCATGTCTGCGGGGACTACTCTGTATTTCACGCTAGATATAATTAGCTGACAGCAGCCAGAGAAGCTGTTGTAAAGCCTTTTCATGATTTACTGGCTCCAAACCACTGTAAAGCACATGGTGTCTCAAAACCACAATAAAAGCACACTACACCTCCCCAAACCATAAAGGCTTGCAGCAAAAAAACCTTTATTTTCTGCGACTCAGTGGAAGTGATGCTGGGTAGAGACAATGCACCTTCCTGCAGAAAAAGGATGCAGCGCTGCTGAGGTTTGCTTGCATGTCCTTTAATAGCATCTGGCAAAACTGAAGCACAAGTTACACACCCAAGAAAATGCAAATAGAAGAATAAGATGAGGACTCAGGCAGAATACAATTGCAATACAGACCTCTGACTGCAGTGCTACACCAAGGTCAGGCTTGTCTCAACCATTTGACATAAAACCTGAACCGCTAAACTGTCAGACGTTCAAGTATGACCTCATCAGAGAGCCACAATCAATAACTCTCTTTATTGACCCCTTTAGGGTGAAAAGGGAGAGTTGGGTGTGATGGGATTGCCAGGTACAAGAGGACCAATGGGCTCCAAGGTTTGTTAACCTACCGCTGCATTTTCAGACATTGGTTTCTAACGCTCTGCTGACAGCTGCTTCCCTCGTGACTTTGCTGGAAAGCATTTATCAAGATATCTATTTTCTAATACAGCTAAAAAGATATGTTCTCCTTCAAGCAAGGTTATGTTGTCTGATTGGGCTTGGCTGTGTTTTTGACTTTTCGTTAAAATGCTTTGGTATAAATTATTGTAACGCAAAAACTTATTGTAAAAGCAAAATTCATATATAATTGTATCCCATAGAAAACTGGAGCTTTTAAGTATATCTGCAGCATTAAATCATGTCTGCAACGTTTTCCACCCACCTCATAAGACTGTGGAGAAAATTTTGCTCCTTTTCTAAAACGATGCCTATGTATCGACAGTTGGATAGTAAGCACAATTTGGTCTGGATGTTCAGTGTCTGCACATCATTGCCTGCAGCATGGCCTATGCCTTTACAAATTTAAGCCACAGTATTTTAAGGTATTTGGAAAAAAAAAAAAAAGTAATCAGTTTTTTCAAATAAAGGACTGGAAAGAAGAGCTGAACATTATTGTTTTTTGCATATTTAAGAGAAGCTCGGTTTTATAGTAATCTTCACATTTGAAGATTACTTCAGTATAATTTAAGAATGTTCCACAGGGGGAGGAAAACAAACAAAACAACAAATAAAAAAAACAGAAAACAAAGATTATTGCTAAAATTATTTTAGATTATTAATTGTGGCATCTAAGGCTTTATTCACTTTCAGTTACATTTAATTTCCCTTCTTTCAATTTTAAAGCAATATCAAACCTGCTGGCTTTTTACCTGGCTTTTCACGTTGGCTTTTGGACTGAGTTGTCTTGACTTTAATTAATGTTTCAGAGTTCTGTTTCAGTGCAATTTTAGAAGCTATAAAAATTCATTTGCATTTGCAAATTGATGCAATTAATTATTTTTGCTTCATTATTTTTCTTCACTTCAAAGTTTGAAAGTCCGGCTTCTTGGGTGATCTTGAAAGCAAGAAGCATTAAACTATCTATCATTCCCTTTAGGGTTTTCCTGGAACTAGAGGAGAAAAGGTCAGTGTGAAAATAGAATAATGTATAATTTAACAACTGCAAACAGTTATGTAAAAAAAAAGTAACTGTAGAAATGAGATTGAACTTTGCTGAAGTCTAAAGGTCCCTCTAGGAAACAAAAACAAGCCTTGAGAAGGAGCACAGTCTTGTGGCTTGGGCTGGGATGCTGAAGAAGTGAGTTTTACACCCTGTCTTCTCGTGAACAAGTTACTGCAGTGCACCTCACTACAATTTCCCCATCTGTAGAATGGGTATAACAATCCTTAATTGTTGGTCTGGTTTATTTAGGCTATATACACTTCGGCACAGAGACAGTTTTTACTGTAAGACCTCACAGTGGGACCTGAACTTGGATGAAGCCAGCTAGGGGAAAAAATCAAGTTTGGAAGTATTATGTCCAGGAAAGCACGTATTTAAAGTAATTATCTGGGGAGAATGAGTCCCTTTTCCTACAAACCTTACTTCTAATTCTGTTACAATGTCAATGAAAGTAATAAGGAAACGTTTTAGGGTATCTACCATATACCTTACTCGGAAGATATGAATGTATTCTGCGTGACTCCAAATAGCGCCTAATGTAGGAGAAATACTTTCTGTTTCCTGATGAAATGGTAGTAATTAAGCTGTTGTCACCCTGTTATCTCTCTCCAGGGATCCAGAGGTGACAGGGGTGACAAAGGAGTCAAAGGAGACCAGGTAGTTTTCTTTTCCCAATGGCTGTGAGCTTTAGCTGCACGTGCACACCAGGACTAACATCCTTCTGATAGTGAAAAACAGCAGCGGTGTGGAGGAAGGGAGCCTGGAGGCATCTCTCTGGGAGGGCAAGAGTGGCGAGGGAAGGCGGTGGTCCTGCCTGACGGGAGGGCAGTGGGGCAGCCTTCGTGTCCATCTGCCCCCAGCCCCGGCAGTGTTGGTGAGCCAGAGGGGGGTTTTCCTGGAGGGAACCTCGGTCCCTCCTGGCCTGTGCAGTCCAGAACCAGGACAGCTTGCCAGGATGCTTTTAGCTGGGCACAGGATAATGCTGGGATGGGGGGAAGTGAGATTTGTGGCTGGGGGGTCCTTTTAACTAAGAAAAGAAAAGTAAACTGCTTTTGATGTAAACGGAGACATGCCATTCCCAAACGTGGGCTTAGACAAAAGCACAACCAGGATGTTTTTGCTGGAGGAGCAGAAGCAGGCAGCAGAGGACCAGACAGAGGAGTAGTGTTACTGTACAAAGGACTTTACCGTAAAATTTTGCTTATAATTCTCCAACTACTGCATCACCCACAGTGCTGAACTGCAGTGCAAGATTCTTTAACTGGTATCAATACACAGGACTTGGTTTTCTTCCTTCCAAGAAAGGTGCTGCTTTGTCAAAGGTCACTCCACATTTTTTGATGATTTTTCTCCTTTTACTTTGTAGGGAGAAATAGGCTTCCCTGGAATGCTGGGACAAAAAGTAAGTGAACGTGGTGTCTTGGGGAGTAAAGTGCTGACATATGGTGAATGAGTGGCTTCGGGGACATCCTCAAAAGGATAAGACATTGAAAGTCTTGCTTGACTCAATGACCAACACTTCTTGGACTTCATCAAATTATTTAGGCTTTTTGTCATAGGAGAAAACTCTGAGGTTTAACTGTTTGTTGTTTCTCTGTTTTTCCCCAGAACATTGGTTTAGTTATAATCTTCCTCCTATCTTCAACATATTCAAACTCTTAATTACAGATTTATAACTGCCCTAGTTGTTTGGGGTTTATTCGCTTGAAGCTAATAAATATTTCCTTCTTGATACTCTGAATCAAAATAGCATTACTATAAATAGTAGGGATAACCCTGACCAGTTTTTATGTCATTGTTATTCTGTACTTAAAAAACAATCAAAATTCAGACATTGACTTAAGGATAGAAAGCCTAAAGGAGGATAATCTTATCAATCTTATCACATCTTATCTCTGAAGTTAGGATAAAGAAATAATGGTTGCTTTTAAGGAGGCTAGAAGATGAGTAATTTCACTGCCCTTTCCCTGAGTGATTTTATTACACATGCATCTTAGCAGCAAAGCAAGATGTTGCCAAGGAGTCAGAGAGTTTTGCTAGCCTTGACCTATTCAAGTCCCTGAGCGTGTTTCTGATCCCTCCATTTGGCCTTCTCTTTAGGAAAGGATTTTTCAGGGAAAGGTGGATAAATTGTAAGAGGTATTTTTTACTTTATGCTTGTTTTAAAATATTCAATTATAATTTTGGATTTCTGAAAAAGAAACGGTGCTGGCATTATCTAGAGGAACTGTGTGAATGAAAGCACTGTCCATCTACTGCCTTGTGTAAGGGCAGGTATAACCATGTACTGACATCTTTCTTCCTTCCCCCTCTGCACTCACCAAGGGAGAGATGGGCCCGAAGGGACAATCCGGAGTACCAGGACACAGAGGACCTATAGGAAGACCCGGAAAACGAGGCAAACAAGTAGGACCAAAATGTTTCTTCTTCCCCGCGATTCACGGCATCTGCGTGGTCATGGTGTACGATGGTGTGGTCTGTGCTCTCGTGGTACCACGCGCTTCATCACATGGGGAGCAGGCAGAAGCCCTGGGACACCTCACACAGGCTACACAGGAGCTAAAGCCTCAGCTGTAGGGCTGCAGCCTTATCTGTAGCACTGTCCCCTGACCGTGCAGTATGGGGAAAGTTCTGTTTTTCCTAGATTGGTAACAAACTCGTTGAATAGACCTTGAACCCCTCCTTTGAATCCTAAGCAACACATTGCTATGGTCCCAGCCCCACCTGATGGCTAGCGTGCTGGTGTGAGGTCCAGGTCTCAGGCAGCTTAGGAGGTAATGCTGTGGTGCCCTACACTTTGTAGATGCCAACCTTGAAGCTGACTTAGGGAGCAGGGCTGCTTGATTTCCAGGCACGGCGAATGGGGTATATCTAAAACTCAACACATTTCAGCCTGCCCAGGTGCCATCCTCTTCCCCTCGAGAAAATAGATTACTGGGATGAGTGAAGGAAGGTTTGTAGGAAAACACTGGCTTTCTGGGGCTCTGGATGAGGGAGGGATTGCTGTGCATGCTACAAAAACTAGTTCCCCGTAACCTCAGCTCTGGGCAGACAGGCAGTGTCAGCATCTTGCAAGGGAGGTCTCATTGCCTGTCCGTGAATTTTCTCCCCGGCTCACCAGTGCAAAGAGCTACACTGCTGCTAGAAAAACACTGCTTGTGTGCCCTGGCAGTGGCTGCCGGTACACTGAGAATGGTGTGCTGTAACGGATTAAACTGGTGCGTGGTCTGTGGCAATGAAAACTGCTGGTCTACACATCCAAACCTCAGTCCTGTATTACACTGTAATACACTCCTGGTCTCTAGCCCAAGGACCAAGTGTGCATCTCGTGCCCGTTCAGGCTCTGCCCTTGCTGCTGGGCCCACCTGGACGATGCTTTCTGTCAGCACCATCCAATTGGCTTCAGTCAGGCTTTGCCCAGGCCCAGGTGTTGGTCAACATGGATCAGCTTGCAGAGCTGCAGGGCCTTGGAAATGTCCTACACACCGTGCAAAGAACCAAAGCACTAAAACACCCTCTCTGTTTCTTGTGTTTCCCCTGCTAACTCTAAACCAAGACTGATTTGCTAGGCTGGATATTTATATGGCGGCTCTCGCCATAGTACTGCGTGCCAGGGACAGATTCTTCTGCTCTGAGAAAGACTGGGAAGACACCTAGTGACCTTAAGGGATGGTAATGTAGTATGGAAGCTGTTCAGGAATGCAGTGGTTGACAAATGGTCTGTCCTTACAGCCCAAAATAATTATGTTGGCGAAACTATTTTTTTCAGACTTTCAGATGAATTGTAAAGATCAGGAATTGTGCGCGAATTTGATTCTGACTCCTCCACTCTAGCGTCTTCCAAGGGGGTAGCAATATTGGTATAGCTACCTGTATAAATTACCAAATGGGCCTCTAGGAGTGCACCTTTCTTTTTGTATTTATTTTAAGCAATGATATCGGGGCTACAAAGGAGACCAGCTCCTGGTGCTCTGAATTGCCACCTGTAGAGCCTGTTCCCTTCTGCTGACTAACAGGGAAGGGAATTTATTCTTGGTACGCTGTACGTCTGCTGAAACGCAGGAGTTTGTAGATGCTGTGGTTAATGGGCTTAGCTGAACATATTTTATTTGCAACCTGGTTATGCCCAGCACTGCAAACATAGGTGCATGCCTGCTTCACCGTTTTTCTGATGCCACCAGCTAATGTCTGAAGTGAAAGAATAAGCATTGTAGGGAAAAATTAAAAGCTGGATGTTAGGAAAGGAATAATAGGTCTCCAGTGAGGAAGGTATGTGCAATGTAAGTCTGCCAGACGACCCACAAGAAATAGGTTTTTTGTCCTTGATTTGTCAGGTTTTAAAAGCTGATGTGTGCTTTTTGCTATTATTTCTTTAAAAACTCTGCTCATCTGCCCTGCCAAAGGAATACACACAGAATGTCTTTCTGTAGCATAAGGCAAAGAGAAGACGCAGTGCCTGCAGATCAGCTTCAACACAGTGCACCGCTTACTTCACCTTAGACATTTTGTTATATTACACAGTGTCTCAGTCTAAATCTGGTGACATAAAGCGTGTCATAATTTCAGGCAACAATCAGTTTGACTAAAAGAACTATAGTCTGGCCCTAAATTAGGATATCCCGGGCCAAGGCTCAGTACACAAACACCTTTCTGGTGCCCTGAAAGCAATTTCAGCATAAATCTTCTACGTGAACACTGGGTTCCCCTCTCTGTAATTGGTGAATGAGTTATTTCCTTTCTACTTTTCTAATCCTTTGAAAAAACTTAAGAGTGGCATTTTAAGGCTGTGTGGGTCTGGCTGCTGCCCGTAAGCGCTGCGGTTGCCTGGCTGTTTGCTCAGCGGAGAGGATCGTTTCCATCGACATGGAGCCGTTTCCTGCCCCCTGATCCAGCTGACATCCCTAGATAAAAGCAGCTAAATTAGGAAGGTGTCACTTCCACTTCCATTTTGAGATACGTCTTGATTATCTCACTGACTTCAGCTCTCCGCTGCCTCTGGGGCAGGCTCTCCCTAAGAGGTGGCCAGGAGGCCAGTCAGGGCCTCACTGCCCCCTAACTGGGATATAACACCCAGAGCTTTGTAACCTGGGATTTCACCCTAAGGAGCAAGTTTAGGGTTTCAGTCTTGCTGAGGAGGAATGACTTAGGGTTTTACGTAATGTTGCTTGGAAAGAAAGGAGGGGAAAATAAATATTGTCCATGTGGAAAGCTTCTCTGAATGCCATGGGTGCATGTGAAAAGAAACAAGGAAAAAAAAAATCAAAAAAAAAAAAATCTCCCCCGTTGTTATTTAATCAATCTGTGCTAAACAAGAGAGCATTAAGCAGTCATTCCTCCAAAGCAGGAGGCACAGAAGGCAGCTCGTTTTCAGGCAGCACACGTCGGACTGGCACTGGCTTGCCTCCGCCAGATCACTGCTGTGTGGGGGAAAGAGCTTTCCCACAGACTTCTCTGGGGCTCCAAAATCCTGGTCTGCTAGTTCCATGTTGGATAGTGTAAGAAGTAATTAGGAGTCAGCATCGCTGACATTCACATAAATCCTGGAATATTTTGATGGCACAGAGTTTACCTAATAGGATTAAACAAAGCAAATATTCAATTAGTTCTTTATGGACCGTGGCAAAATCAACCTTCCTCTGTTGTAACAGTGCAAGTGACATTGAGGCATATCCATGGGATACAACATATTATATAACAACAAACAATTTTAACATATATTACTACATATGCTAAGTTACTCTGAAATTAAACGTGCAACCACTCATCACACGCCCATGAATGCATATTGACAAGAAATTACACCAACTTCAAGGAATTAATCTCCTTTGTCATTAAAAGAAAGCTTACATATACACAGCATTTTTGTTATGCTAACTAATGTATGCTGTTACATAAAAATCAAATCAGTTATTTAAACTTTAAGCTATGTAATACACTTCTGAAATACAAAGCTGAGAAATCCCAAGCCTTGGAGAGTGTATGAGCAGGAAGATAAACATGGTTATTTTTAATAAGTGTTGCCGTATTAAATTCAGGAGCAAAAATAGGAAGGTGCTAAACAGTTCTGCAGTGAAACTTCCAAATGCCTAAGGACGTGGTTGCACAAACAAGCTCCTATGAGGCAAATCAGGGCTGATTTTACAGAATATTGGCTACTGTATGGTAACTGCGTAAGCTTATCTCCCACAGGTAATTTTACAGCATTTTGACTGAGTGGCAGGGTGTCGGAGGGACACCATTTGTCAGCATCATGTTGCCATGCGCTAGCTTGCACTTTGTAAAGCCAAGCCCTTGCTTGCCTTGTGATGATTTTTTAACGTAGCTATACCCATGGTGAAAGTGAATACAGGAAAGAGATACAGGAGTCCAGGCACCTAAAGTGCTTCTGAAAACAGCGTGGACCTCAAAGTCATTAGTGTGCTTCTGAAAGGCTGTGCCCTAAGGCTGGGAAATGTCACTGTGGAAGCTTTTGCCACGCCCTTAGTGAATTTTCTCTTTTTTCCCCCAGTGTGTATTAGTGCAATAACTAAGGATTTCCAGGGTCAGCTGCTTCAGCTCCACCAGCCCTTGCTTCCTGAGCCGTGCTGACTCTTAGAGTGCTACCAGAGGCAGAAAGGCATCCTTAAAGAAGGCTACCAAGAGACTGAAGGCAGAGCAGGGTGATCCCTGGCTCCACACAGAACAGATCTCTGGGACCATTCACATTTAGGAACAGAAGTCTGCCTGGACATGTTCTTCTGTCATCACTAGAAGAGGACAGCAGCTCTTCCCTGGGGTCATGACTAGCTCATGCTGCGTGCTTCTGTTGGCAAATGTCTTGGCTTTCTTGAAATGGAAACCACTGCTGGCTGGAAGAGCTTGTGTGTTATTAATAGTTCAGCAAATAAATGGATGTCTCTTCAATCCTAGGGACTAAAGGGAGACGTTGGACCTGCAGGTATCATGGGTCCACCTGGAAGGCCTGGTCCTTCTGGCCAGCCAGGCCCCCCTGGACCTTCAGGATCAGGTAAGCGGGAGATCAGGGGATCTCCTACACAGTGTCCCTGCTGCCCAGCCCCTCCTGACTCATCACATACGGCCACACAGACCCCTTTACAAAAAGCGCTGCAGGGCTTCATTTGCTTCCCCACTGACAGCAAGGAGAGGATTCCTTCCAAAGGCAGGCCACACCATCCTTGTCCAGTGTAAGAACTCTATACCTTACTTGAAAACCTACATGATGGCTTCTGGTGTTTCAAATAAAACCAGAAACATGGCCTATGCAATTCCTGTGGGGCTTCGGTAGATGGGTATGATGAAAAGCCATCTGGCAGCCTTGGAGGGACTAGTTAATCTCCATCATCAAAGGTTTGCTGCTTCTCCAGATACCCTGGCTTACAGTGAAAGATTGCGTTTCCTAATCAGCCAGGACATCCTCACCCTCTGCAGCTCTGTAAAGGAAAAACAGATGAGGCTCAAGTCACAACGGCATTAAGGGAAGAAGGGAAGAGAAGGAAAGGGATAGGAGTCAGAGGGAAAAAGGGGCGGTGGAGAAAAATTCTCTCTTTAATTAAGTGCTGGAGATCTCTGCTTGCTGCAATTGTGCATGTTGCAGAAATCACAAGAAAAATTCTGTAACTGATAGATAATTGTACAGCTTCAAAGCTATGCATGTGCATGAACTCTGGGCAGCTTGTGAGACCAAGCATAGACATGAAGGACAATACACAAGCCATGATGTTTGGTGACAGTGAACCTTCAAGCAGGGTTTTCTCAACCCAGATATGCGCTAAAGTATCTGAAAAGAAAAGCATAAACAGGGTTTTCTCAACAAGGATATATACTAAAGTATCTGAAAAAAGCAAAATCGATTGGAAGTTGCTGTTGCTTGAAATGGACAACAACTGCTTGTGCTGCTGCCCATCTGTTCAATGCCCTCTTCCATTTTGCGTTCCCTTTTCTTCTCTTGCTTACATTAGTGGGCAGGAGGTCTCTTCTTGTGGTGGTGTGGAAATGGTACATCTGTGAAGCTGGGGGCTGCTTCAGAATCTTCACGTCTCACGCCTTCCATTATGAAACATCTTTGCCTTGAGTAAATTAGCTGGAAGTTTTCAGAGGGCAGAATTTTCACCATGTCAATGGGAAGGCAGCCAGAATCTTGAGATTACTTTTTAAAAGCTTTATTTCATCCACAGAAAGTTTATGTGTCGGGCTTGTTAATCTTTTCCCTCTAGAATATCAATTCTGAATCCTGAAAGACCTTTCTGTAATGATATCACTCCTTGCAGTATGAACATGTTGGCTCACAGTCTACTTCTGCGGAGTAGCACATCCTTGCCAAAGTTTGAAAGTCAAAAAGCAGTATTTTTTTTTTTATTATTTTTATTTGTAGCACTCCTGTATTTCTAGTTGGGTTTTCCTGTACAGAGACCTCTGAAACAGCATTGTACAAGTGGTTTTACAAGTGCACAAGTCCAATGTGTTGTGGATGTATACAGACTGACTCTACTAAACTTGGTGCACAGGTGCTGTAGAGTGATCTGTGTGTTCATCATGTCCTAAATTTCTGTAGCTTCAAACAGGTTGACAATTGTTCTAAGCAAACAGTCTCTCTCTTTCTCTGTAAAGTTGATAGAATAATTTACAAAGTGATCTGAAATAATATGACTGTGGTACAAACTCAGCTCTTCCTCCTGAAGTGCTGAATTGGTGGTTCTGGTAATCCCTTACCTTAGTTCCCGGTGGATTTGGTGGGACATATGCATATCTGAAAACTTAGATAAATGCATATATCCACCTGGCCTGTACTTTTTCCACTAAGGCTACATTTGGGTGTTGTGTATTAACTTCATAACGAGGCAACCTGGTATTTTGCTTCCCAGGGCAACTCGCAATAGGACCAAAAGGGGAAAGAGGACTGCCAGGGCCTCCAGGGAGGTGTCTCTGCAGATCCCCGCAACACGTGAATAACCCGCTGTATGAGGAACATGCGTTTGGACACAATTTTCCCAAAGTCCCTGCGGTAAGTAGATTTTCTGGGAGAGGATGTGAGCAGTTTGCCTGGTTTAGGCTGGAATAGAGTTAGTTTTCTTCCTAGTAGCTGGTACAATGCTGTGGTTTGCATTTGGTGTGAGAATAATATTGATAACACGCTGATGCTTTAGCTAGTGCTAAGTCGTGCTTACTCTGAAGTCAAGGACTTTTCGGTTTCGCATGCTCTGCCAGTGAGCAGGTGCACAAGAAGCCGGGAGGGAGCAGAGCCAGGACAGCTGACCTGAACTGGCCAAAGGGATATTCCATACCACAGAATGTCATGCTCTGTATATAAACAGGGTGGGGGGGTTGGCCAGAGCCTGCCAATTGATGCCTCGGGATGGGCTGGACATCGGTCACGAGCAATTGTATTGTGCATTACTCGGTTGTTTTTTTTCCTTTGGGGTTTTATTCCTCTCTCCTCCTCTCTCCTTTTCATTACAATTCTTGTTATTGCTATTATTATTATTTTCATTACTAAATCGTTCTTATCTCAACCCCCAAGTTTTACTTTTTGCCTGATGCTCCTCCCCCTCCCACTGGGGGCCGGGGGTGGTGAGTGAGTGGCTGCGTGGTGCTTAGTTGCACTTAGGGTTAAACCACAACAGCAGTTCTTAAGTACTTCTACAGTTAGAGGTGTTGTACTTACGAGTATTTTGGATTTAACAGGGAGGATGTCTGTATGCAGACAGTGTGTCATTTCTAGTACCCAAAACCTCTAGGTTCAGTCGGTGCAAAAGAATTTGGTCTCATAACTAGTCTGAGGGTTGTGTGACTGTGGTGCCAAAAAGCGGCTATTTCAAACCACCAGTAACACAGCACATGTTTTAGAAAACTTTTTTTGAAGCCTGAGGATGCTCTTTTCCATCTCCTGCTATACATATATAATCTGTTATTTCAGCAAATTGAAACATATTTCAGATCGGTCAGTGAAATAAGCATCTCTTTCTTGCTTATTTTTCACATCTTCTTCTGCAAAGACAGTAATTTCAGAATTGAATACTGGAGTCAAGCAGTTTGCATATACAATAGAACTTTTCCCCAAAGCACAGACCCTCTACCCTGAACCAAAAAGGAGTTTTTGGTTCACAAACCATGGGAGTCGGACTTCTGAGTTCCTGTCTGTAGGCCTACACTTTATATAGCTAATTCCGATCTCTGGCCCTCTTGAAACCATTTTTACAAGTAAATTGGACAAAGTATTTTAAAGGACAAGTAATTGCTGGGAAGTGACTGAGCGATTTTTCATCTCTGATTTCTTTGGGCTTTGTAAATACTGTTTCTGTCCTTTTCCTTCCGCTGGGCCCTACCTTATTATTTTGTGCATTGTAGCACTTAATCAGCAATGAAATTGCTACCTCACTGCCGTGCACCAGTATAGCCCAGCCACTCCACTCATGTAAGTGGATATTGCTGGTGTCTGGTCCTTTCTGAATGACAGTAATCAGCACTTAGCTTTGTTAACTTCCCCATCTGTCAGGTTTTCACAGAGCTGTTTCAGGGTGTGAAAGGGACCTGCTCACAACACTGCCCATTAAACTGGGTGATTGAACTCGATCTTTTGCATGAGTGTGCTGCAAGTCTTGTCAGCTGCTCACTCATCCCTGTCTGTGTTGCATTACAAAAAAACCCACCCTTTTTTTTTTAAAAAAAAAACACATAATGGTGAGAGAAGAAAGTGCATGAAACAAAGGTGCATATTGCATCATGCTGCATGCTATTGCAAAAAAATTATCTTGTACTTCACAGCATGTAGAACTCATAGGAAAAGGTATAAGGCTTGCAAATTCTGTGTAGGTCTTAGCACCCCCTTCTCGATCAGGCACAGTTTCATATTTGATCTTAAAAGATGGTAATGAGAGTGTAACCACCTAAAACATAAGTACCCTACACTGTCACTGTGAACCCTCATTTGATGATGATCAAGTGCCGTTCTGTTCTCAGAAGTGCAGGCTGGCAAAGAAGCAAGCCTCAGCTCTGAAAGCTCCCCATTTGCCTGCCCCATTTGTTTCTTACTCCCTTGAGCTTAACATTGCTGTTATTTATTCTGCTCAGATCCCCATGTAGCAGCTTTGAAGCCTGCCTTGCACTGCTTGAAAACTGTTGTCAGGGTTTCTATAGCTGCACATGGAAAAGACCCAGGGACGGTGCTCCGTGGCCCCAGTCCCGGTGTCCTGTGGTTTCCCAAAGCAGCCCCCGACCGCAGTGTGTCCCCAGCGCGATCACCCGCTCACCCACCAGCTCCGCAGGTGCCAGCACCACCAGAAGAGGGGAGAGCCTGGGAAACAAAGTGCCATTTTTCTGGCACTGGCTAAGATTCATTCCGGTTTTTAAATCTTCAGCAATTTCAAAGGCCAGTATCTGGAACAGAGAGTTTCCGAGAGCACAGATCTGCTACTGATTTCAAGAGAAACGTAGAGCTCCGGGGCTGGGACTTGAGCTCCTGCACACATTTACACAATCAGTTCTTCACTAGTTTTCTATTTCTTTGCTTTTTTTCATTCAAGCTGAAGGCATTTTTATTCAATGCTTCTTTAATGACATTGGCCTTTATCAAGGACTAGGGTAATATTCTGCCATGTAAAAATTTCAGCGTACTTTGTTTTAAAAAGAGCCAATTCTGTTTCTGCTGGTGGGAATCAGGCTCAGCCCTAAATCCATTTTGCTCAGAAGCCCTCCATTTGCTTTTTCTTAATTTAAAAATGGTTTGAATCTTGCTATAAATTAATTTGATTAAGTTGCTGAATGAAGATACTCTTTCCAAATGCCCCTTACAGCCAATTTCAGTGACTGAGACGTTAAAAAAGATGGGTAAGAGAGCAGCTTGCACTAATTTTTCCAATTTGAACTGATTTTTTTCTGTTTAATTGAAGACTTGGCTTTAGACCAAAGTATAGGCACGTAAAGAAACATGCATTTCAATGCCTATTAAATCTAAACAAAGTACAAAGAAGTAAAAGGTAAGTGAAGGTTGCATTGAGCAAGGCATTACTTATTTTGTAGCCACGAGCATGCCTAAAAAATGATAGGCAAACCAACAAAAAGCTCTTACACCCCTATGAATTTTGCAATTGTTCCAGCATCTAACCATTTATCTGACAGTTTAGCAATGATTTCACACAAGTATTTGCATTTTCGTTACCCATGGATGTGCTTTCTGAAATAGGGGCCATTGGAGCCATAGCTAGGTGCTCAGGAAGGACCATTCTCCTTTGGAAATTGGTGTCTGTTCTTACCCATCACTAAGGAGCCACTTATGGTCTGGCAGTCCATAGGTGTAAGTTCTCACACTATTCTGTTTCCAAAAAAACCAAACAAACGCCAAACCATTTTTCTGTGTAATTATTTACCTATTTGGTATGTCGGTTGGCAAAACTAGATTCTGTGACAATCCAAAATACTTCTTAAGAGGGTTACCGATCACCTCTTTTTCTGTGCCCCAGATTTTTGTGGTGAATAATCAAGAAGAATTGGACCGGTTAAACACTGAAAATGCCTTAGCTTTTAGAAGAGATCAGAGATCTTTGTATTTCAAGGATACCTTTGGATGGCTCCCAATCCAGGTGAAAATGTGACTGTGGTCTCAGAAAACTCGTGAGTGTATGTTTCATTTCTAAACACTGAACATACTTCTGTACTCAAGGCATCATACAGAATCAATGAAACAAATGGAGAAAAAGCTTATTTTTGAGCACTGCCACAACTGTACCTAATTCTGTGATTGTTGTTCACAGGGGTCTTAATTACTGAGGCATTAACTCATCAGTGGTGCATGTTTTGCTAACCTCCCTGTGAACCAGGCTCCCCTGGTGAACAAACTGGGGCTGAGTCCAGGGAATTACGACAGTAAAGAGCATTTTTTATTTAGTACAAAATGAGGCAAAACTCACCAGAGTGCAAAGTTGCGGAAAAACACAAACCCTGCAAACCGAAACCGTGTGTTTCGTTAATGCTTCAAGGAGCTCACCTGAGTCCTGCTGAAATCAGCGGCAGGATCCTTCCTGTGTCCACTGGACTTTGGGTCAGATCCTGTATAAATCCCATGAACCACCAAATGGTGGGATATGAAAACCCGGTTGAGGATCTGCCTCCTGCAGCCTTTCACCCCCTCCGTTTGCTAGCCAGGCCGCTCCTGGTCCGGTTCGGTAACCGCTGTGTCTTTGTTTGGCCAGCTCACCCCTTTCTATCCCGTGGATTACCGCTTTGAGGGTGGCAGTACCTGTGGAGACGGGATCGTACAGGACGGGGAAGAGTGTGACGATGGCAATGCGGTTGTGACTGATGGCTGTATAAGTAAGTTGCAGTGTGGCAGGAGCAGCCCCTTTCCACCAGGGAAGGGGCATCACTTGTTTCCACGCTGCTGTCTGACTGACACAAGTGTTCCACGGAGGAGCTTGCGTGGTTTGCGGATTGAGTGCGGGCACGGGGGGAGGGAGGCACAATGGTCGCGGTGCGAAAGCTGAGGCCCTTCGTGCACGTGGATGCCACACGCCTGCACAAGACCGATGTGTCACCGAGCGCTTCCCACGCGTCCTCGCTGAGGACTGTGTGCCTCGCTGAGCAGAAGTGTCTGCAGCCAGAGCAGAACCACTGCATTTCAGGGGCCAAGTCCAGCAGCTGGTTGACATACACACCTTCCCCGGGGGCTGCCGGCTTTCTCGCCAAAAGACGCAGCGTGCCTTTGCCGTGCACCACAAAACCCCTTGGGACAGATGCTGAAGCTGGCTGTTTCTAATAGTAAGCCAGATCCTGGCTCCAGTAAAACTGCTTTGGATTTTGTTGCTCACTAGCGTAAGGAAGGTGTCAGCCGACTACCTTCACTATTTACGTTTATACAACATGTGGTTCCCGTCTAGTCAGGGTTCCTTTCATTTTGCTGGTTATGGGTAGCAAAGAGCATATAAGCATACAAGCAGCTGTGGCAACCTTCACTTCTACTTTTCAGTTACTTTTACCACTTGATTCCTTCCCCAGCGCGCAGCACGTGGCACCATCTACAGCTGACACACAGCAGGTTTGGTACTCGGTTGGTTCTAGCAAAGGGATGCTTCTTCACGTTTCAGAACAGGTATCAGCCAACACTGAAAGATGCAGCTTTTTCTTTTTTATCAACACAGCCCTCCTTTTTTAGCCTCACTTTGAAAACGAGGTGTATGCAGCCATGCTCTATGTGAGTTTGGCCACCCATTTTTCCATCACCACCCTTTCCCTTATAACTTGGGAATCCCAGCCGATGTCTCAATGACAACAGGAAAGAGATTTCAAAGGCAGTTCAGCTGCAGCAACAGGTATAGGGACACGCAGAAGTAAATGCCCCTCCAAGTCCGCCTGACTGCAGAGTCATCCAGTGAGAGAGCACGAGCTCTCCAGGCTCCAAGCATGAGAAAATGATTCAATTAGAATTTGCAATCAACTGTGGGGAACAAGCATGCAGCAAAATAGTGTTCCTTAGTTCTAGTGCCTGCAAAATTGTAGATAGTGTGTCTGGAGGCACACTGTGTTACTTTCTGCTACCCACTGGGCAAAGCCTCAGGTCAATCAAGGCCTTGCAATACATAGACTTCTGACAGTGACCTGATCCAAAGAGTTATCATCGAGTTACTTGGAAATGAGCAAATCATCATCCTTCCACTCTTCTGACTGAACCAAAAGAAAAAAGCTAACCTAATGTTAAGGCAATTTAATTATGAAATAGGCTTGTTGTTCTTAGAAGCATCAATTTGTAACAAATAGATCCTTGGTGCAATTAATTAACCATTTTTTTTAGTAAATAACCCACTTTAACTCTTATAAACTCCCTGTTGTTGAAAGTCCTTTCAATCCATTGCTTAACACTATCTCTGAGAAGATGTCAAAGGGATCTTAGCTAAATGAATTTGTTCAAGTTATAAAGTCATAGTCAAAAAGTCGAAGACATCAAAAGCAAAGTCCTGTTGCTAAAATAGCAAAAAAAAACCGCAAATGACTGCAGCCTACATGTCAGTCACCATGAAAAAATGTCACAAGGCCCACGCATGCTCAAGTCAGTAGGAGTCAGCAGTGGGAAAACCACCTTTTTGGCAATCATTACATACTTTTTTATTTGATAGACAGGCACTAGGTCTGCATAATTCTGTTCATATGTGGGTACTCACTTGCAGTAGACACGCATAGATACCGTGCAATACTGGGTAAAAATCTAGGCTGGTATTTTCAAACCACTTAACAACCTCGGAGTGTTGTTTTGAAATTGTGACCTCCGAAATCATTTATGTTAACTGTATTTTACGCTCCCTGTAATTTGTGTTGATAGTAATTTTCTATGGTAATAGTAATTATTAGAATAAATGCTGTTGTAATTAGTGTTTCTGTAGTACTTTCTTATTTTTTGTAGTTATCCATTCTTTCCCTTGGTCATTGAAATCAGGCTGAAGAAAGCATTCTTTGTAGTGAATATCCTTACAGGATGCCCTCCCCAAAATGCTTTGTTTTATACTTTATCCTTAAAAATCTAGTTCCACTTACCTCACCTGCCTCTTCTACATATGAAGTGCCTTGAAAGTTTTTCTTTCTATGTTTTTCGCTAGGATGCCGCCGTGCTTACTGCGGAGATGGCTACAGACAGGAAGGGGTGGAAGACTGCGATGGGAAAGATTTTGGATATTTGACATGCAAAACGTATCTCCCTGGGTATGTATGAGCTATCTTCAATTTGGTTCAGTTTTGTTTTGCTTTGTTTTCTTTTTTTCTCTTTGCCAGCTTTAAAACCGAATAGTATTACCCAAATAAGCCTTGTTCCACTGGGACCACTGCAGGTAGTGGGGGGAGAAAAAGTCTATCAGCTTATTTCTGCATATTGTTGGCTTGAAAAGGGCTAAATCTCATCTCCCAATAATCAGCACGTGCCTTTTACTGTACAAAATGAGTGAAGGTCACACAGGCATACATTTGCCCATCGCATGGAAAGAGTTCCTCATTTGGTGACATTATCATTGCATTGATGTTCACCTGTGATATACCAAGAGTAGGAAAGACCATGAGAAGGAAATGATCACACTGAAGGAAAAAAGACCCCAGACCCCAACCTCCAGCCAGCCTCCTGTTGCCCTTACCATTAATAGGTGCTCTAGGGGTATCTTTGTTTCTGCATCAATCGGGTGTCTATCAGCCTTTCCAAAGACCAGGAAATTCATTCAACAGCAGATGCAAAGCCAGGCACTTCCTTAGCAATGTCCTTCATTTAAAACATCTGCTTATTGTTGACTTGCCTTCTCTGCCTTTGTTTAAGCAGCTTCCTCTGGTCAGCACTTTGCCTCCAGCAGCAGTACCTCTATTTAACTGTCAGGTATTGTTACTAGCTAACAGGAAACATTTAATTTGCAAATGAAATTATGCGCAGAGCCCTCATCATTCATGGAAGAATAATGTGCTAATTGACAGGAATAAGAAACCACAGGATGTCTTTGTAAGTCAAATGCTGTGCTAATCCTTCCCCTGCAATTGTTGGAGCACTCCTGGTGTAAGAGATTACTAAAATGAGACCAGCAAACCTGACAACCTGAAACGTTTTACAGAGATCTCATCTTCAGACAGTGTGGTGCTGGTTTCTACTGTGAAAAGTATTTATTCCCTTCTAAGAGTCTGAAGTTTGGTGCCAAAAATAGCACCACAAAAGCTTGAGAAATTAACTTGAGAAATTTTTATAAATTTCACTTCCCATGTATAACCAAGTTGTGAAGAGCAACTGAGATCCTTTATTTTTGTGTGTGCAGTCTGCAAATTATCTGCTAAAGAAAAACCTGTGAATCACGAGTAAAATGGGTAAGTCTGTGAACATGGCACTCCCACACGAGTTTCATTGCAAAGCACCCGTTCCTCCAAGAGCTCAGCTCTAAGATTTTTGCTTTTTCTACTCTTTCCAGCCCCAAAATCCTTCTTCATATTTCACACACCTTCACTTCAGAATTTGTGATGCTTTTCTGAAAATACAGGTTATCCAAGAACATAGTTTTAAGAATCTGCTTAATGGGTGCTTAATCCACAGCTTGTGGATTATCTGATGGATGGGTTATTCACTTAGACATATGCTAGCCATAAAAACTCTATTAAAATGCTTATTTTATTAACATGTCTGGTCTGGTCTTCAGTAGGTAGAATCACTGCAGCTCAGTTTAAGTCAGTAGGAAGACAAAAATCACTGGTTTTCCTTATTTTGCAAGGATTTACTTTTTTTTATTTCAAAGGTGGGCATGTGTCACAATCATTATCTCAAGTACATGAAAAGTAAGTAAAAGGTCAGGCACAGTCATGTCTGCTGGAGCTACTGGAAGTAACTGGAAAAAGACTTAGCTCAGAGCCTCAGGTGGTCCGTTACACAGTTCCCGTGGGAGAGCCAAGGCCTCCTGCACCCATCCCTGCACAGCGCTCAAGTCCTAGTGTCAACGGGGATTTTATTTTTTTTAATTGACTTTACTAGGAATTATGTCCTCCCTCATAGTTCCTTCTGGAGTTTTTTTTTTTGTTGCTGACAAGGGGGAGCACAGTAGACCACTGATGGAAATTACCCTCTTATTTTGGTTCCCATATGTGGCTGCACATGGCATTTTCTGATGTTCTTCACTCCTACAGAAAGTTACATCCGGGAACTATATGATGTGAACTATAGCATACTTTGAAACGGAGATATTCTCTTTTATTTTAGGTCTTACGGAAAATTGCGATGCACTTCTTACTGCTACATTGACTCTACACAGTGTCGATACTTCACATGAGAGGAGCGGAGGTGGGTAGCATCCCACATGTAGCGGGGTGCTAGGTGCTACACTGTCATCTATCCAAGAAGGACTGGGACAAAAATAAAACCCCACCCACCTCTGTGTGAAAACCAAGAGACATCATGCTGCTGATGGCCATTTTGACATGTTGGGGTTTTGCTTTTTGTTGTTGTTTTTTTTTTTGTTTTGTTTTGTTTTTTTTTTAATTAAGTCAGATGATTGGGAAAGAATAGGACCACTGCATCCTGTCTTAAGAGAGAAATGTCGAACAGTGTTTGCCAGTAAGACTTTCATGTGGCTGCAGACAGCAACATGCTCTCCATCACAAACGCAGCGTTCAGCTACTGGAAACTGAGTTTCACTAACCAGGAATATTGTGTAACGATTACCTCGACTTAGCACTGTTAAACCTACATGTAAGCTCTTCAGGGTTTTTGTCTTTAAACCTTCTCAGCATAAACACGAAGCATATCTTGGATGCGGTGTTTATAGAGACTTTTTCTTTTATGATAATGTGAACTTTGCAAGCGTTGTATCCACGTGAGTGATGACTTCAGCGACATTAATGTCAACTATACACCTGCCTGGGTTGAAGGAGCAGAGGCCCTTCAGTAAGTGCTTTCAGGATCAGCAAATCAGCCAAAAAAGCTGGTTAACGTCACCTTCAGGCTAAGACGTTTGGCGGTCTGTGTGTCTGTGTGCATGCATGGAAATACAAGCAGTCACACGAAGGCTGAAACTGCAGACCACAAAGGCCAAACTGGACAAATAAGCTGTGAAACAGCCAAGGAGCTCTCTCCCAGGAGAAAATCAGACAAGGAGAGAAGATAAAGAAGGAATGTATTTCCGTATTTTTCACCTCTGTGCTGAGCTGGCGGGGCTCTGCATGACCCCGAAGGGGTTGGGACAGCGTTGGTTCCCTGCCTGAATCCACAGCGTGACACTTTGCCTTCACTCTGGTTTCTACACTGGAAGGTTTTTTCGTTTTCATCCCCTTGTCCACCCAACCATCATCATTCAATTACCAGTTATACCCTGTCCTCTCTCCCTTTCACGGTTCCTGCCATCGTCTCTGGGGTACGTTCTCACTTTTGTATTGCTGTAAATCAGATCTTAGAGTAGGGTGTTTATAGATGTTCATTCATGCTGTGTAACGTACATGTATTTTTGTTTTTCACGAAGTTTGTTCAACTATATTAGCTCTGATAGGAATCAGGGTAATTATATACTTATTTATTAGCAGGCATTAAAGAGCAAATATCACATGGGAAGCATATTAAGTGTTATATGAAAAAGTCTAACAGAAGAATATGAAACAAAGGATGTGCAGAATTAAGGACTAAAAGACTCAAGTCAAGGTGTTGTTTTCATACACGCCACTCTTTCCTGCTTCATGATAAATGCTGTACATAACTGTTTAAAATGCGTGAGTTATCAGTACCAGTGACAGCACTGCAACAGCTGCACTTACACTGGTACTTCTGTAAAGGGTAAATAAAGGTGGATGTTGCATTATAATGATAACATATTAAAGCAATCAAGAAATGCATGCAACTTTTGCAACCTGTGTAGAAGACTTTAACTCTGCATGTCCAAAGTGATACTGTAAATCACCAATTAAAAAAAAAAAATCGAACCCCAAACAAACTAGTGAACTCTGTGGCTATCACTTACCTGGTCTATTTATGTTGCTATGAGGCCAAGCCACCAGTATTTGTAGCCCAGTTCCATAGTTCAAAGTTTTGCATTGTGTTGCTTTGTTTTCTTTACACAGAGGTCTTAATAAAAGGTCAAGGAACTACTTGGGCAAGGAAGTTGCCATAAGCTCTGGAAATCTGCGCACTAGCACAGCTGCCTTTTACTTCCCTGTGTTTGTGCAAGTGGCAGGTTCTGGCAGCCTCACACCGTATGGGAGCACGTATCCCGTCAGGAGGCTCTCGAGGACGGCCATTCTCCCAGCTGAATGTCATCCTGGCCAACCTTCCAGCTGAACCTCTGGCAACATCTGCCAGGTGTTACCATCCTGGGCTTGGAGACACTTTATCTGAACCCCTCACGTTCTCCAAGGAGTTAATCTCTACTCCCTAAAAGGCTGGAGTCTTTGACAAATTTGATAATCCCAGTGGCCCTTCACCTTCACTTTTAAGTCACATCATTTTTAAAAGCTCCTGCTTGCAAAGGACATGGATGTTGCAAAGATAAGCGCAGAGTGTAGGAAACGTAAACAGGAGATGTGATCACATAGGTAAAATCACGCTGTGCTGCGCATGTTCAGGAAGGGGCGTATCAGTCTGTTGAGCAAACATTCACAAAGCATGGATTCTAAATGGCCTTTATTAATACAGCACAAACAATTCAGCATCTTAACAGAAAGCAAGCAACGTAAGATATAAGGGGGAAAAGAAATGACCATGACATGAAACAAGTTTCTCACTACCGTTACCGTCTCGTTCCCCTGAGATGATAAAGCATGAGAAAGGCATCTGGGAAGGTGTTAAGTATATATGATTTAAAGGCTGCAAAAGAAGTCCTTCCTCTTTATTTCTGACATACCTGCTTTATCATTAAGTGGGGATTCTTCAGCTGGATGGTGCCTGGTCTGCTGTGAATTATCTTCCCTCCTCTGAGTTTCTTACCACATTGTGCCAAGACTGGTTCAAAAATTAATTGGGGTACTTCAGTTCCTTGGCCTTTTTTAGCAGCAAATGCTTGTGGGAGAGTTTTCTAATGATTAGTATGTTAACTCTAGACAAATACAAAACCAGTATGATCTTACGCTATGCACTGATTTAACTGTGTACTAAAAATCCAGCTTGCACTTAATATATAATATATAACTAAATATATGTAGTTACCTACTGCATGTATTAGCAGCTCATGTCAATAAATCATGCTACCTTACTTCCGCCATGTCCTTACTTTCATTTCTTTCATTTTGGGTTTAACCACCACAGTTTTTAAATGTAATTATCTAGCTTAAGATGCTGGGGATGGAAAAAACCCCCAGTGCCTCCCCTCCCATGCCTGTTGCCCCCTCCCTGCCTGCCGCTGGACCCGGCGTGCACGGCCCGGGACTGCGACTGCGCACCCCTGCGCTGGCCTTGCTGCTGCCTCGGCCCCAGACTGACCTGTGCAACATGCTGGGTGCACAACTGCTCCACATCCATCGATTTCTGGTTGTGATCAGTGTCACATGGACTACTTTCAATAAGGCTTTGGTCTGCGGTTCAGGGGATTATCTCCTCCTGCTACCTCATAATGTACTGGCGGGTTTGTAATGGCTAACGGAGACTGAGCCGATGGCTGCAAACCAGAAAGCGATGGGTGTTGGGTGCTGATGGATGAGGGAATGGCGATGCTGGCACACCCAGGCTCGGGGAAGAGGCTCCTGCATTGCCCTAGCAGCCAGCAAGGCTGTCTTTGCATACAATGGGGCATCCCAGAGAGGGGCAGTGCTGTCTCACCCCAGGGGAAATGGAACTGTATTGACAGCGGGAGAACGACTGAGCCAAAGGGCGGTAGATTTTCTGCCTGTCCTTTCTGTGACACTCACCTCTCTGGCTTCCCAAATGCCTACGTCACGTCTCTCTCAACTTCAAATCATTCAGATTGTAGCTGCCAACCCTGTCCCCTTGCCCATAGATCAGGCCATGCAGCTCATCTCCTTTCTTTGTTCTTACGGTTTCCTTTAACAGTACCAAAATTCATATCCTTTGTAGTCCCTTCAAAACCCTGCAATGGCCTCGCTGCTCTGCAGGCACTGGTTTTCGTCGGCTTCTTTTTCAGCCTCTCATGCCATCCCTTTTCTAACCCCTGCATGCCGCAGCCCCGCAAACAGCACAGCAAAGCTCCTTGGCCACGGTTCTTACCTTCTTAAAGGATGGCTTCTTCGCAAAGCCGACCTCAATGTCTTGAAAAATCATGCGGTGCAATTTCCATTTCAGTCCCACTGATTTGGATAAGGGGATTGGTGGTTATCCTTAAACTGGGAGTCCCCCAGAACGGGCACTGTCCCTGAGCACCAGCTGTTTACAAGTAATATCAGTAGTAAGTCCCCAGTTAGCTGCTTTGGGGGACAATTCAATAGCTTTGGCACTCTGCTGCCACATAAAATCAGGGCAGGTATTAACCAAAATAAACCCAAGAGGAGTAAAGCAGTGCTGCGCTGTGATTCTTTGGTGATACTCATGTGTATCATGCAGGCAAGGCAATGCTGCAAGATCTTTAAAGAGTTGGGAAAACCATGTTTTACATTATGAAGGGTGAGGCAACAGAGAGCACTTTGTGATACTTTCAAGTTCCGCCTCTGATAGCTTTTGCCTAAGGAGATGGATATGGCAAAGCAAGCATCCCTTCCCTGGAAACCATTCTTTCCATGGGAAGCTGAGTAGTGGGCTATTGAACTCTGCTACAGGCAATGTAGGGTGCTGGCAGAAAGACAAAGTAAAGCAGGCGACTAGCGAATGTAAAATTGGGATCAGGAATTTGGTTCGGAGTAGCTGATGTTTATTGATCCGTTAAGGCACAGTGCAACTTGCAGACCGTCTGAGCACCGCCAAACCTTAATCAAAGAGGGAAAAGGAACAAAACCTAAGCAAATGAGCTATTTCGTGTCTTTTCTGAACATGGTCAGTGAAAAAACCCCACTGTGTTAATGGATTCGGTTACATGCCTGGCAATGTGCTCTTTGCTGCAAACTGGAGCCCTCTGTGCTGAAGGCTGGTGTCACTCCAGGTCTAAAGAGGCAGGAGCAAAGCCTGGACACATGTTTTTATTGCATCGGTAATTACTGGGGCATTTAGGAGGATGGCCCCGAGCCAGCCCAGCCGAGGAAAGGCTGCGTTTGAAAGGGTAGCCAAGCCAAATTATATTAGTGTGTACTCCTGCCTGAAATTACATTAGTGGCTACTTCCCTCCCCCTGCCCCCCACAAAATCTTGGTGCTTATAAAGCACTGAGTTACAGCCCTGGCCTTTCAGGGCTTTTAATTCATTCTGACAGTTTCCTGTACATCTGACGGAGGGTCCAGTTTGGATGCACAATCTTCTCGAGTGAGAGAGAACAGCGTTTAAACAGCCTATTTTGCTGCAGCTTTCCCACCCACTACTGGCCAAGTAGCCTCCCCTGCACAGGGAAAATGCTCAGCATTTTCTTTGGGAAAGGAGGGGGAAGGAGAACCGTGGAGCTGAACCCATCAGCACCTCCCATCACAAAGCCAAGCACCGCAGGAGCCAGAGCCTCTTGCCATCGTGCTCGGGGCAGGAACCGGCCTTGTGCCACACGTTGCATGGAAGTATTTCATGGTCTTCAGGAAAAGCCACCTGCCAGGCTGTCCCCAGGGCCAATGCTGCTGGTGGCACCTCCTGCAGGACACAGGGAAGGGCACAGCACTCCCCGAGCTGTTTGGCAGGCGCAGTTGGGAGCCAGCCCAGCTGGTGTGTGACAAGATGAAGGCAGAGCCTTGACAGAGCTGGAATCTGAGGTAACAGCACAATAAACCAGCCGAGAGGAAGAGGAGGTAACATTAACCTCCTCACACAGCAGCGCGTTTAGTATATTTAGAAACTCGGCAACTGATGACCCTCTCTCAGCCAGTCTAAAGCATCACTTTTTAAGAAGTGTACAAACGGACATCGGGGTTAAATTTAAGCCTGTTGCAAGGTGTATGTGTTTGACCCTTGTGCCAGGCATGGGAGGAAACTTTCAGGATTCACCTTGGAGAGGAGACAGAGACCTGTCAGGGTCCTCAGCATCCCCTGCATGGTGTGAGCAGGGGGGATGACAGTTATTCACTGTCACCCTCCCAGGAGGAAGAGGCACCTAACAGCATTTCCTGCTGAACCATTACTGAGAGGTGTCTCAGGACGTGGAAAACGCAGGCATCTAAAACTGACTTTCCTTTGCCCTCTTAATCAGAGCATCTCCGATTTGGTGGAGCTAGGAAGGAGTATCTTGGAGACCCCATACTGCTCCCCAGCCCCATCCCAGGGGCCCAAAAACTTTTTAGTGATCAATTTTGTTTGGAAGAGAAGAGCTCCTATTGCTTCCTGCAATTCCTGCTTTCCCATTTCCATTGGCCACATTCCTCCATGAAACCCACAACGCAGTGTCGAAGAATTAGAAAGGAATGAAGGCAGGTTAATTAACATTGATAATATACAGCTGTGGGCTGGCTTCAGGGGCGGTGAGTTGGCTGATGTGGATAAGGTGCAGGTGAGGCTGGTTCCTGCTAAGTAGTTAAATAAGCTCGAAGGGGTATGGAAGAGGAGCACTTGATGAAGAGAAACCTGGAAGAAGCAAAGGGAGGACAGAGGGTGCCCTGGATGTAGGAGAGGTCCATGGGAGAAGCAGGGGGCCTGGATGAGGGGAGGCTGGCTGAGAGAGGAGCCTGGAGAAGGAAGAATCTGGATGCAGAGGCAAGAAGCAGGGTGAACTGGCCTGAGAAGGATGAAGAAACGGCATAGACAGTAGGCAAACTTGTGAAACCTTGTGGGGGATTGGTGGCTGTGCTGGGGCAAGGTGTGGGAACTACTTATTGACGTTAACCTGGTACGGGGTGGTAAAAGCCTTGTTGCAGCTGGCTAGTTGTGAAGTGCTGTGACAATGCAGGAGCTGGGGCAGGCTGTGCTGAGCCAGGCAGGCATCTGGGGCAGGTTATGGTTGGTGCTCCCTATGCCTTCCTCTTGGAGGTTATTTGATGGGCAAACTGGTAACCCAACCCTGACACTTTATAGCGGTATCATTTTACACGTAGTTTATACATTTCCATCTTACCCACTTGGCACTACTGCTCAGAGGATGGGATGTGCTGAGCGAGATAATATTGAGAACTGCTTAGGTTTTGAGTTGTTACGAGACTTAAAGGGGAGGATGACTGATTAGAGGTAAGAAATGGAGAATAGTTCAGACAACTGAACTGTCCAGAAGTGTTCTGTTGAAACGTGTATATTATGGGCCAAAACCCACAGGGAGGCTGGTCATGAAGTACAGTAACCAGCCAGATTTAAGCTGTGATGCTCCAGTGCATTCAGATAAACCATATGGGGGCTGTAGCGATGTGTTCCTATTTCACTGCCATTTGACCAGAGATTAGTTGCCAAACCCATCTGTAACCCCACAGCAGAAGTGTGGGACCAGCGGGGTAAAGCTGGTAATCTCACTGGTCTTGGTGGGCACGGTGAAGGGCAGGGAGGCTTGTTCTGTGCCAGGACTTTCTGAGCAAGACAACATCTGTTGTGAAATGCTGCAGGATTACAGCTTCTAAATAAAGCCGGAGAGTTGTACCTGTTGCTGCCTGGGGTCAGCAGGCTCTCCCTTAAGCTGTCTGAGCTGGAGCTTTTATGCTAATCTAAAGATTTAAAATATTTGCTCTCTGCTCCATGCTATCCAGTTATTTGATGAGCAATAATATCCTGTATAGGTTTGTGGCAGGGAGGACTGAACTGCTGCGACTGACTCTTGGGGCAAATAAGTTGATATTGGAGTACTGCATATAGGGAAGGAAGAACCAAGCCCTAAATAATGACATAGAAATAATGCGATTATTCCTCCTGCATTCAGAAGTCGAGCATCTGTTAATTAGGCCATTTGTGAGGGGCAAGGCATGCACTCTTTACCTGTACTGCCCGTGTTTTGCAGCCCTGAGGATGGCAGGACTCTAGCTGAGGGGCAAAGCCTCCCTCAAAATGCAAAGCCCCCTGAAAGGTGGCCAGCAATGTCTCGGCAGCGGGGTTTCTGCCACGCCACGCAGCACTGTGCGGGCAATGCCAGGTAGCTCAGGTTGCCCTCCTTGCATGCAACACCCATGCCCATGTTTCATGGTGGGGTGCTCTGCTTGGTGACCACATCTGTACCTGAAGATCAAAGACTGGTTTTTTTGGGTGTTTTGGTTTTTTGTTTTTGGGTGTTTTTTTTTTGGGGGGGGGGTGATTATGTCTTCTGTTTTAATAAAAAGAGGAATAATAGTTAATAGAAAATTTTGGGCTGGCTGACAAGAAGCATGCCTAAGCTCTTTGAAATAGTCCTAGGGTTTTTCCCAAGCTTCCACCCAGGGAGAGCAGCCTGCTCAAGGTGACTGATGGAGTGTGAGGTGGATAAAAGCAGCAGTGACTATTTATATATGCTGGTGGGGTGCTGTAAATCCAAGGTGAGAGGCCACAAATCCTTAAAAGACTGGGAGGGAAGGGGAATATAGTAAGCCGGATTGAAGAAGATATACTGTGAAATGTCCTGGCAGGATCCAATGTGCAACTGGGACACTCGGTACGTCCCCAACAAGGGGACAGCACCTTACAGACAAGTGCCTGCAAGAAGGTCCCTTGCCTGACTGGTGCATCTGCCAAGGCAGGACCAGTGGTGCCTCAACACAAGGGCCAGGGGCAGAAGAACGAAGCTGTGTGGGACAGCAAGCCTCTTGCCCTTGACCAGGGTCTCCCACCATGGCTTTGGGAAGAAAGCTCTCCCAGCCGCCCGCGTGCTCGGAGGGGCACCAGGTTTCAGAGACCCCAGCTGCACACGCAGGTGTGCCCTGCTTGGTTGGTTGGTTTGGGGAAAGCTGGTTGCTGCTTGATGCGTGGGACGTGGGCTCAGCAAGTGTCAAATACCTGAGACTGCGGCTCAGATGTCACGTTAGGGAGAAAGCGGGGCAGGGGAGCGGGGGCAGCGCAGCACAGGTTGCCCGGCACACAGCTTCCCCTTGTTGCAGGAAGGAGGTTGGGTACCAGCTGCTGAGCAAGAAAGCAAGTGGAAAACTGTGACCTATAGGAAACTATGTGAGGCACGTCTGGTCTCTGAAGACTACAGATGAGCTGGCGATACCAACGCTGGAAACGGATGCTAAATTGATTGGAAATTATTTTGACTGAAAGCCATAGCTGGAGCAGGAACCCTGGTACAAAGACAAATTGATGTAAACGCATTTTGAAGTCTCAGATCCATCTGATTTTGAGAAAACTGTGACCTGATCTCTCCTTGGCATCACTGCAGGACTTTGCATAGGCCACACATCAGTGCATCCTGCTGAAAGCAGTGAGGTACATGCTTAGAAAGCTGCCAAATGCCCCTGGTTGCCACCAGGATGCGCTGGGGGCCCGGACTGGGAAGCAGCATCTCGGTGACTCCTTGATTGACAGCTCTGGAAGGACACAAGTATTACCAATTTCAGCTCTTCCCGCTGCAGGCGAAACTCCTGCACCAATGGTGATGCCTTGCTAAAGAGGTGGGTAAACAGTGAAAGATCCTGGAAAAATTTTACCAGACCTTGCAAGCTGGAACACCAGCAAAGTAATAGAGGCTAGTAAAAAGTGAAAGTTATGGGAATGCAAGGGAAAAGTCTCTTTCCCTGATTCCCCAAAGTCAGGGGTTGAGCCTGCACTGCTGTCACTGCCACTTCTCTAGGAACCATGCCCTCGCAGCGCAGGGAAGGGAAGCTGGAAGCTTTCTCAGGCTGGTGTGCTGCTTTAATGATAACACACAAGAAGGAAATCTACAATCTGTTGGACACACAAGGAGAAGAATAAATACCTGTTAAGAAATACATTTGGGTCAATGTATTGAAATATTAGGAAAAAGTACATGGTAACATCTAGGGATAAAATCTTCCAGATGAACAGACTGACCACTTAGCTTGGTTGCACCCATGTCTGGAAGCATCTGGCATCCCATAGCATCTCCTGTGCTTCGCCTTCTCAGTCCTAGTATTTGCACTTGACACTTATTAACTATACCAATCCCCAAACGAAAAAGAAAACTTTTCTCCTTGTGGCTCTGATTCAGGGAACAGCTTTGCATGAACACATTAGACTGGTGTTCAAAACCTGTGCTCTGTCCAGGCTGCAGCACTGAGTTATGGTCCCATATTCTGCATTTCAATTACTTTATATTTCCTACAGGGCAGCAAAACTGCATGCTAGCCCCACGCTGCCCCCAGCATAGCACGGTTTCCAGCTAGGTTAAAAAGAAACCCACCCAGTAAAGGTTTCACTCTGCCTGGTTGCACTGGTCAAAGCATTGGTGCTGTGAGCTTGCATTGCCTTTCCTTGTTAAGATTTAGAAAACATAAGTCTTTTTTTCCATATAGGAGAACCCTAAGAAAAAAATATTTCTGGATATTTTGGTCACTGCTGAATCTTGCCTCCTGTTTTAACAGCAGCACCTGTGTGTTCCTATGAGCCCTACGTGTTCAGCACACAGTTTTGTATTTTGAACCATGGATCTAGATTCCTGTGGGAACAGGAATTTAGCAGCCACTATCACCACCCATGACCTTTACTAACAAACACCACAAACTCCATCACAGCTTTAGCTGGGACTCTTTCTGCAGTTCATGAGGGATCCTGTAATGGCAACAGATTTGCATTGTGGTTTGTTTGTTTTTTTAACTACTTGAATTTGTAGTGAGGAGACGCTTGCCTAAGAGGTTTTTTTTTTTTTTGTGCATGGGATTTCTGTTAGAACGTACCTGTGTGGTGCCGCTGGTCTGTGTTCAGCTGTTTAGAAGAGCAGAGCATTTGTCAGAGGTGATGAACAACTCATGCCAGCAGACAGGCCCTCTGCACAGCCACAGACCTTGTCACAGCCACCATGTCCCCCTCTCCTTTGCTTGTGGACATGCTGCAGCTGTAAAACAGAACACTGCAGTGCTGGCTGGCAGAATCAATATTGCAAATCACACTTGGAAGCTGGGCTTCAAGGCATTAGCTTGTCTGTTATGCCAAAGTAGTAACAGTTACAGGGCAGGTCTGTGGACACTGTAATGCATGATGGACCCCATCGCATCCTTCCTCCTCCCGTCCAAAAATGCCAATGGAAAGAAGTTACCTGCATGGCTGCAGCAAGTTGCAAGTGGCTGCTTCTCCAGTGAAAATGGACATTTGTTCAATTTGTTTATTGCATGCCTGGATGGAAAGCTGAAACCTCATTTTTCTGCTAGAACAGCACCTTGTGACTTCAAATGAGAAAAGGAAACTGTTCATTGTAACGCTGCATGTGAGCGAAGTTTTGATATACCCTGTCACGCTTGCAATGTCTGCCTCTGCGTACATCCCCTTTGCTTTGGTGTGAAGAGTTATGGCTGGCTGCTACAGCATACACAGTCCAGATACCAGTGCCAGCCCTGCACAGGACCGAGCTCTGCCCCAGCAGCAGCCCCGTCTAACGGCAGCATGCAACAGCACGGCTTCGGAGGAGCTGCCAGGGAACACAGGGAACCGGGCTCAGCGCTTGGTTGTGGCACAACTGACGCTTCAGGGGAGCCACCAAAACAATCTGTGCCATGGCTGCAAAGACAGCTTGTGCCAGTGGCACCCATGCTCGCCCACGTGCCAAGTTATTTCCACATGCCCACGGAACAGCTGAGACAGTGTCTTAGGGGGAGCCTCTAAAAGCATTAGTGACACAACTGTTGTTATTTAGCTGGAACTGCCGTGGTATCACAACTGATAACCTGCTCGTCTCCTTAGGAAGGAGAGAAGGTGAATGAAACCCTGGATCAGTGGAAGATCTCTGCCCTGGATAGCCTTCTAAACTACTCATCCCTCGCCAAGGTGCCAGCTATCCATCAGCTCAGCCCCAGCAGGTGAGACTGAGGCATGCAGAGTCTGGCGCTCCTGCCGGCGCTCAGCCCTTGCTGAAGCAAATGCAACGCTCGGCCTTGACAGAGCTGATGCTTTGGGGCTTACTGCAACAAGAAGGGTTCAGTCCCCCGTATCCCACAGGAGAGAGCCAGCTCTAGCTGAGCAGTGCTGCTGTTGCTGCATCAGGATGCACGCGTCCTCCCCCCTGCCCAGGCACAGGCAGGGGCTCAGTCTCATCTACTTTTCTCCAGCTAGGAAAATGCCTCCTCCACTTCACAGATCTTCACATATATCCATCTGGATTGCTGCCATTTAATGGAGGGACTTGCCCTTGCTAGAGTGAAATAATAGTTTCATAGATCTGCTCTCAGGTCCATGCTGTGTTTATATGGAGGGAGAAAGGGGGAATAAAGGGATGTGTTAACACCCACATTAATTAAGGAGCACTGGTCTTCATCTGCATCTCAAGACAACCACACAGGAGTTTCTGAAGTTCTTGAAATCTCTAAGGAAGAGATTCAAGACCAGGCAAAAGAAGGACAAACACCACATGCAATTTTAAAATACAAATTCCTCTCCCAGTGCCAGGTACCTTTTATAACTAGTCATCACCTATTTACACCGGCCAAGCACCCACAACCACATGCCAGACACAGCTTTTATTCTCATGATCTAAACAGGCTCCATGTGTGTTAACATTCTTCATACAAAGATACATACAGGTTGTTTCTGTCAACCAGAAACATACTGGTTTTGACTGTTCACACAGCGCCTAGAACAGATGCGGTCCTGAAGAGCACTTTAAGCCCTCTGCTGTAGTAAAAGAAACAAAATCCATGCAAGAGGAAAGTGAGATTTTAGAACATGCTTATTTAAAATAAGTTTATTATAATGAAATAATATAAAAATCTGACAAAGGTCTTAATGCTCCAAAAGAAGAGAGAGGGGTATGGTTTGAGAGATGACGCAGACTGGAAACTTCAAAGTATTTCAGACTGAACTGCTTATGACAGCACAATTTATGCAATGCTTACACTGGAAGAGGTGATTTTTGGGGCATGAGCAAGCCCTTAGAATTAAGTAAATTTAAAGTGTGAGGCAATATACCTTCTCTTCATCTTTAAGTGTATTTCAGTATGTATGTATAAATAAGGCTTGTAGTAAGCTCAGCTTGACTGATAAAACACATGCCCAAAATTGCCTTGAGAAAAGAAAATAAAAAAGGAAACTACAAAAGCAAGCTGCTTTGGTTTTCAGTTTAGTCACTGTATCCTGGAATGCAATTTACTTGTTTAGCTTCAAGTAGACATAAATCTCAAACTTTCAAGATGGCTTTAATTAAAGAAATTAAGTTTTGGACCCCTTGAATGCTGCAATGCAAAATAAAGTTCACAAACTTAGCGTTAAGCAGAAATCTGGATATGAAACCAAGGAAGTTTCATATATTTTTTAAAAAAAAATCTACCTCTAACACATCTGGAGTATGAGGGGTGAAAATCTATACCAAGAAAGGGATATTAAAAATGACAGTCAGAGACCACATTTTTGAAGAACTGCATGCCAGTGGGCACGTGGGTTTAAGTGAAGCATATGCCTGTGTTCTAACTTCAAAGCAAGGGCTTAAATCCTCGTGTGAACTGTGAGTAGGATCAACTACTGCCTGTGTGTGCTCAGAGCGAGCAAGTGCACTATGATACCCCTTCTGCACGAGAGTGATTATATATTGCTTGAAGCGTGTGGTACTTTACAGGGTTTGGTCACCAAGGGGCTACAGAAGGTAGCAGAGAGGCTTGAATTCAGTCATTCCCACCATTCTCTTTTTGTTTTCTTATCTGCACTATGCAGGCAAGTGAAAAGAAATAAGTCCATTAAATAAATAAAAAAAATTCCCTGTGCTTTCACTTGTAAGAGATAGAACTGCCAAGGCTCAAGTGTCCCAATTTAAATTTCATCGGTGAAATTAGAAGTTCAAAGTGGTGTGGTTTTCCTGGCAAAATTATGTCAAACAGGGGAGAAACTTCAGAGAAAAGCAGCACATTCTCCACCTGACTGTATGTTTGGTTGCCTGCCAAGGAATTTAGGTCTCATTTCCCAAGTTTACATTTATATCGCTTACAAAAGCTCCTGCTTTGTTCCCTTGTGGAGGGATGCTGAGACTTGGCAGCGACAGCTCTGGTAGCAAAGCAGAGGACAATGGGAGGAAAGGAAGAGGTGGGACCAGGTTGGGGAAGAGGGAAAGAGAGGCAGGTAGGAATGTGCTAATTATCTTCTCTGGTGCCTAAAAGGCAGTTCGAGGTTCCCTAAAGTTTTTCACAAAAGCTTAAGTGCTAATGAAAAGAAAGGTTCAGAAGGTCCAGCATACAGACATAGTTAACGCTGATTTCTATAATGTTCCACACCTGTTTGCCAAAGCACGCTGCAAACAACTGGAGCACATTTTGGGCATATTTTTTATACATCCAGCCAACCAAGTGACACTTTTCAAACAGCTCTAAAAAAATCCAGATGATGCAAGATTGTAAGTGAAGCTATATGCCCCTTAACTTTAAGTGCATCTGTTAAAGGGAGATCCATATTACAACAGCGTCTAGGTGGGATGTTTAGCGTAAACACTAAAGCACTTGAGTATTCAGTTCATATTCTACAATTGTAGCATCACAGAACTTCCATCTGCAACTGAGTATGGTGTCTTAAAATAGCAGAGGGGGCTCCAGAACACAGTTTAAAAAAAAAAACAAACAACAAAATAAATAAAATAAATAAAAGCCTCCCATTGCTAAGCAGAACTCGACTGAAATTGAGAGCTCTGTAATATAGTGCCGTTGGCGTTAGAGCAAAGATGTGTGTACGATCTCTATTCCAAGATGCTGACTGCCATCATTCAGTACTAGATAACACTTCTATCAGATTGCTTTGGGATTTACCATGTCTCAGCAAGGATGCACGCTGGATAGACACTGTCAGTGTCATGCTGTATCAGTTCTACACACAGCCGTACCGGTTTCACAAAAAGCAGCCTTAATCCCCTTACCCTAGGGTAAGGCTGCGATGACTCTTCTTTTGCCATGGCTACGTAAAATCCCTGAGAATATGCAACTGTCAGACATTGAAGGAAACAGCCGAAAGCATTTCTAAAGGAAAGGGACACAAAACTTTAGACTGGTGCGGTTCAAGAAACCAAAGCAGTTCATGTAAATTACACAGAGCAAGGGTGCTATCATCTGAGAGTCACGAGGACCTCTATCCGTACGCAGAGCAGTTGCTCATAAATGTCAGCCATCAAATTAAAAAAACAAACTAACCCTAACCAATCAAATCAAATGGAAAACACCGACCTTCTCTCCAATTCTAAATTTGAAGGCCAAAAGTTAAGTTGTTTTTTCTCTACAATTATTCAAATCAAAAGCAATCCTCTCTGTCTGCCAAACTGACATCACAGGAAAAGGAAGTGGTCAATTGTCTAGCAGTGTATCTGCTTCCACTTGGTCATCTGGTCTGTTGCATCCTTAGAGGTATAACTTGGATTTCAGCTCTGCAGCATGCTGCACGGGTTTCTATCCCAGTGGCGGTTTGACTGGAAAGATCGCATTCGTAAGACTTCGAAGTGCTCAGCGCTCTGCAAAAGCAGTGCATGGTGAGGACAAGTTTCGAAGGCAAGGAGCCCTCGCTCAGTTCCTTCCGTACAAGCCCCCTGTTTAACAACAAGCACACGGGGTTGTCCTGAAGCCACGGTCTCCTAAGAACATTCTCAAGCACCAGTTCCAGAGTTCAGAAAGACCAACTTCACCCAGAACAGCAAGACGAGAAAGCTTGCTCTGAGGCAGAATGCCACGCTGATTAGAGGGTACACAATGTGGACCACTCTTGTCAGAAGAATGGTAGAAGTTAGTAATTGCCGAAGCTAATGGTCCAATGAAGCTATTTCTCTGACTACGAAATAAAGCCTCCTAATTTTTTTGCATCAAACACTGGGTCTGATGCCCTACTAACAAACTAGTGGTTCTCCTGCTAGTTAAAAACCAACCAACCAACCAAAATATCCAAAAATAACATCCAAGACTTTAAGTACTGAATACGCTTTCCTCCTACTGGAAAAACCTAGAGCAAAAAGGGAAGTAAATTTTCATCATGATCTGACAGTTAATTTCCAGCGAAGAGGAATCTCTTCCTGCTCTCCCCTACACCAGCTGTGTTTTGTGGAAATGTGGTCTCCGTTACCTTCCCAGCGCACTCAGCTAAAAACTATTACAGTGGTTTCCCACATAATAGCTGAAAATCTTGAGGAAACTGCACAGGGTGGAGAGCTGGCTGTTCTACTACACGTGTAACTTCTCTGCACTCATGTTTAGAAGCAGCAGACAGCCAAATCCCAAAAGGCTCTCCGCTTTGTTTTTAGCGCTGTGAGTAGCGAGATAGTTGAATGGAGCTTTGGTCAAAAGTTGTGACTTTGTACTCAAACATAAATATATACTACTTAAATTAAGAAAATCAAAAAAACCAAACCCCCCACATCCTTCCGATTCCTCCTGGAGTATGTAAGAACTACAGACAGGCACAGCTCAGAAAAGATGACAGGAACAAGGAAGCCACGCTGTTTAAATGCCTTACCAGACTCCTAGTATCTTGCTTTACACACCAAGTGTGATGTTTGGTCTGTTCTTCAAGCATCATATGCTCTTCTTAAAGCTCACAATGCTAGGCTCTTTAGGAAGGATCGAGTATTTGGGGTGCAGAGAGGCTCCCGCCAGAGCGATGCAGGGCAGCAGGTCTGCAGTACATTCACGCTACTGACAGCATGGCTTTTAGCCTAGCAAAAGCCAGTGCTTCTCCTCTGAACATGGCAACACTGACTTCTCCTGTGATTATGAAGATTTACTAATTCTAAAATACCTCATTAGCACAGTCTTCTCTCCTCCTGCACGAGTTAAACTCAACTCTCTGCACAAAGCCATCTAAAGCCCTAGGTCGCCGCTGAGAGACCTGCTGATGCCTTGCATGGGCAGTCCGTGACTCACAGGCAGCCTTCCAGCCATCAACACAACTAGGAATTTTGTCCTTAACCACACCACTGGCTAAAAGGACTTTATTATTTTCAATATGAGCCATGTTAAGGAGCACATTTTTATCTGTGTCAGCAAAACGGGAAAAAGGGCAAATTTTACTTTCTTAATTTCCAGTCACTTGTACATCATTTCAGATTGTAAAATTTATAACTGGCCCGATGTGTAATGGCGTGTGACACATTCTAGCTTCCCCTACACTTCACGCATTTCATGTCTACTCCCATGAAGCCTCTGTCCATAGTGGCAGCCTAGGAAGCATTTTAATCATATCTGCTTATTAAAAAGTACTAGCTGTATTCCATTGAAAAGCAAACGTTACATTTCTGTGTGAATCTGATTTAAGAAAACCCGAAGCTCAAAATAGAAAAACCCATCAAAACCAGGATGATGGACATAATCTCCGATTGCTTCTGTAAAGCACTGTGGAAAGTAGCTGGGCTCTGCCAGCCTGTGCCAGCAAATTTCTGGTGGTCCACTGGCAGGAGCTCATAGGGAGAATAGTGGCACAAACTGGGAGCTGGTCAGGGAACACGACGCCCAGTTTCAAAGACTGGCTCCTGGGGAAGCTCAGACCACCACGTGCCTGCGGTGAAGATCTCTGTACTATCTGGGGAGGTGCTGCATTAAAAAGCTTCACCCCAAATTAAGGGACAAACTCCCTGCGTACCTTATAAGCTGGCATTTAGCTTCTCTTCTCTTCTGCTACCAAGGTAATAGTAACTTTTACTACCTTTGTCCTCCTACAGCCTCGCAGGGAGCAGGCACAGGGCACAGGAGAGCCAGAGCCGGCAGCACCCAGCTGGGCACCGCGCTGATGTCCCAGCGGCTCCGCTGCAGGCACAGCTCTCTCCAAAGGTACGGGAGCAAAGGCCAAATCCTGCTCCGTTACGTTTATGAGGTGAAGAGAAGAGGAAGTGCACAGGCAGGAGATAAACAGTCAAAAACATTCATCGTGGACATAGTTATGACCCAAAGAGAAACAGTACCTCTGCATTTAAACATAAAACAAGCATAAAAACCCCCACATACATACCCTGCCCCAAAAACACTCACAACACCCTTCCCACCTGAAAAGATACAATGAACAGAAACGATGTCCAAAAAACCCAAAACGAAAGAAATCTTTGTTAACAGACACAGTCCCTGAAGTTTTAGATGCGGTCTTGCTGTAGTCATACCACCTCATCTGACTCCAAACCATGTACTTCATAGAGAGTGTCCAAGATATTTAGCTGCTTTTCCATGGCTGGTAGGTAAATGTTGAGGTCCCTCTGCATTCCTTTGTAAAATGTTTCTTCCTGAGGATCGCACTCTTCTACAGACAGAGCCGCCACAAAGTCTTCGTATGTTGGAGCTGCCCTTAAAGCTAACTGGGAGAGGAACCAAAGCTTTTAGATTTGCAAAACAGAACAGGAGAAGAAACCCAACTAATGCCACAAAAAGCCCTTAGGTTTACTTAGATCGCATAGCTTTAATGTCTTTAATGGGTATATGCATAGGTTGAGATTTTTAACTGGGAGGGAGGCTTAACATTTTATTTTTATTATCCGTGTAGATCCCCAGTTTAAGGCATCTTCAGAGAAGCCTGATTTTTACAAAGTGCTTGTACACCGTATTTTGCACAAATATTCAGCATACATTAGAAATTAATTAAATACAAACCCCAAACAAATTTCAGTTTGTTAGGGGAGCTCCTAACCCAGCGTCACACACTTCAGCACCGAAGCGCCATTCTCAAAACACTTTAGAAAGCTCTCCCCAACATTTCTGTTTCTCCCTGTCCAATGCTCTGTCACGACTCAGGGGGGTGAGGCTTTCCTTTTTCCTTTTATAATTACAGTGATAATTTCCAGCGACAGGCACGAGGGGGAGCTGCCAGACTGGACAAAAAAATAAATCATTTTCCATCCTCCGCCAGCATCCTCTGCTTCAGCTCCCTGACACATCCTGC
The DNA here is from genome assembly GCF_023638135.1 of Falco biarmicus. Taxonomy (NCBI): domain Eukaryota; kingdom Metazoa; phylum Chordata; class Aves; order Falconiformes; family Falconidae; genus Falco; species Falco biarmicus. Next base: position 4,686,983 of record NC_079291.1, on the reverse strand, counting down.
ACTACGCCTTCCTGAATGCTCCTATTCGAAGACAGATCGATCCTCAAAAAAGCAAACTTAAACTCTCATTTCTTCCTTTAATAGCCCCGCAAGATTATGCTGAAAAAACACATCATGAAAACATGCGCATGCAAGCATACTCTGTCTTGTTTGGGCTCCAGAAAGCCGGTTCCACCCTGAAAGCCCAATACTAAGCGATCACCACAACCCTCACCTCGAAAATAAAGGCTAACAAAGGAATCTATTCATTGCAATGCTTCGAATTTTAACATAGTTTATTAATTATGTACAAGATAAGATCACATGAACAAGACCCCCCAGCTCTATCAGCAACCAAGATAAATACTCACCGCAAAGACCCCGCGGACAACCCAGCCATGGTGCTGCCGTAATGTCTTTCCATAAGCATTGTCTTAAAGGAAAAAAAAATTTAAAAAAATAATCAAGAGATAGATGTACGGCAGTTTTACATTTGCATCACCAGGAGAACTCAGAGCTTAGAAATGACTGTTTAAGGATATATTCTTGCCACTGGATACACATCATGGCTGGTTCTGTGCACTGAAGTTATGACTGAAAGGAGATGACAGATTGGGATTTCTGCACTGGGGTCTCAGCTCTGCTGTCAAATCTCCTTCAACTCATCCACAGCAAGTGAGCGTTCCAACAGACAGGAGGGCAAAAGTAATTTTCGTTTGACTAGCTGTGCTTCACAGCTCTCAGCTCAGTGCAAGTCTGAGAAAATATTACCCAGGGTGAAACAATCCTGCAAGCTGTTAGCCAGCCTCAGTCGAGGTGGTTAGCTCCGGTATTAACCAAGAACTCCTTCTTTACATCCGAGGGCCAAGTTTTAAGGATCATTGGAACAGAAAGCAACAGACCTTTATTAAAATAATCCTCGGGATCTCTCTTGTGAGTGCCCCTGAGCGTAGACTTTGATGAAGGCCCTTGTTATGTTCCTAGACAGCTCCACTTTCATATACAAAGCTTTCTATATACAAAGCCAAACATCTTTGAGCCGTATTTTCCCAGTCTTAGTTTGTCACAGCCTCCATTTCATATCCTTTCCTTCAGTTGACTTGTTAAGTATCTGACATTTTATTGTACTTTCCCTACGCTGTTAACCTTGAAGAAGGAGAACCTCTAAATTTCGCTGCTTTAGGATATTTACTCAAAAGATCACAGGCAGTTATTACTGGAAGAGTGTAAAAAGTCAGAAAAACACAGCCACGAGTTTTTCTGTAACATGAAGTACTCCTCATCTATCAGCCTAACGACTGGGGAACGCAGCTTTTCTATCTTTACAGTAGAAGTGAGAATCTATGAGAAAACCATACAGTAATAAAAGCAATGACATAAGGAAGAAGAGAGTATTGTGTTCCAAACAGGACTGACAAGTCTATTCTCTGCCTTGTCAGCAAATATAGGGGGCATTAAAAACACCAGAAGGTGAAAAGTTTACTTGGGATTTAAATCCAAGCAAAGACAAATCCCTCTAGAAAGTCGTTTGTTCCTCAAAAGATCGTAAGAGCTGGTAGATACTCCATTTTTCATTTTCATTTCCTTAGCTTGACATTTGAGGTTGTAGAAAGAGAACATTCAAATAGCACAGTGACCCCTGAATAAGAAACAGTAAACCAAAGCTGCAATGGTGATACAGATACAGAAGAGCTTTGGGGGGAGAAAAGGAAGGAAGAAATGAGAAAAAAAAATAATCAGCAGCATGGTTCCATTGCAGACAGAGAGCAATTCAAGTGGTATTTCAGGGCCTCAGAAGGTCAGGTACGTGCCTTGACTTTCCATGGTGTTTAACATCCACATCTAGCAGCAGTGTATTTACAGTCCCACTTCCAAGTGCTGCTTACACACTTCGGTGTACTAGTTCTTTTTACTAATCCTATATGGTGGTGGGTTTTTTTTTTAAAGGGGTGGGGGAAAGCTGTTGTAAAGGATTATCGTAACATTAGACTGCATGCATATAGAGACAGTTTTACTCGTGAATAACCAAGTCAAGTCTAAGCGGGGTTGGTATGTTATTTTCTACTTGCTTAGGCACTAGCCTGACTCAGTAAGTGTCAGAAATTGTCTTATTTGGAAACGAAATCCTTCTTCTCTGTTACAAATCCCCTGATAATTGACACAGCCATACTGGCAAAGAGGTGATTTCAAAGAGTGATGGCCAATCTCACAAGGCACTAAAAAACCAGCAGCTATATATTTGGGAGCACTCTCACTGCAAACCAGGAGAGAAAAAGGAACAAAACAAAGTACTTTTTTCCCTAAGATACGACTGTCTCCCCTGCTAGAAGTAAGCCCTTAAAGGAATCTTTCTCTGCTAGTAAATCAACATTGACCAGACATCTAGTAACCTGCCAAGAGGCAGTCATTTTAAAAAACTGCAGTTTTCGAAAAAGTTATGTCTTGGAGATTACTTGCATGATTAGTCACTGAAGAAAAGAAAACACAGGTTCTAAAGGACGAGAAAAATAGCCAAGACTGTAAATTAAGAAGCACATGAAGAATAAAGCAACCAGCACTTACTCAGAGCTGTCTGGATATTCTTTTCCCCGTTCTTCACTTCTGTCAAAAAACCTTTCAAGAACTTTAAGCCTCTGTCAGGATGAACCCATGAAATAAAAAGAAACCATGTTTATAACAAGGTAACCCAAAGTACAACAAAGCTCCTAGATTTGCAGTACAGCTCAGAAGTGCAATAAAACTCAGAATTACGGTGCTGTTTTCAATCTGAATAAAAAAAATGCATCCACCTCCTCCAGCCTCTCTTCCAGCCCAAGGAAAAACACTTTACTTGTAAAACATTTCTGCTGCAACCCAAAATCACCTGCCTGATGTTCTGGCCCAGTGATGTTCGCTGTAACTTCATTTTTATGGAAAAACAGGTTGCCTGCAATTGCTTTTTCAAGTCTTTTGGCAAAGTTGCAATGATACAAACACAGACAACTCATGACTCTTGAAACCAGCCAGTCTGCATTGATGGAGCCTGTGGAAAGTAACCAGTTTGCTCCACGTACATCAGCTTGCGCTGGCGAAAGGTCCCTCCTTGCACCTCAGCAATTCACCATGCAATAGATACAAGGTCGTTACCTTTTCAGCCACAGCAGAGCCTCCGTAGCAGAGTTTCTAACTTGTGCTACACCTGCATTCACTTCATGGAGCACTATCTTCTGAAGGGTATCAAACTCTTCTTTGTTGGTTATAAATTTCTGGTTTATTTTCTGGTGAAAAAACAAGAGGCGAATCTTTAGGGTTTTAAGACCAAACAATGACCTGTCCTATAAATACCAGGTATTTACCAGGACTCTTCCCTGAAAAGGGGTACCACAGATCCCCAGCCACGTCACACGTTCCCCACGGCTAGCTGTCTAGCTAACGCAAGCAAAAAAAAACCCCAAAAACAAAAAAACCAAAAAAACCCCAACAACAGCACGTCAAAGATTTACATGGAACCTACCATTTCTGTCTGACAAAATGCTTGAGGTTCAAATGGCATCCTCCACACTGGTGGAAAGGAGTTAATTCAACCTGCTCTCTAAGGAAAGTCCTATTTGCCCCAAGCTTCAAGTACAAGCAGATTACCTTCTGACCACTGCTAAACTGCGAAGTCTCAATGACACTCAGCCGTCATCGGCATGCTTAAGCTTTTTAATTTATTCCCAAGTTTGTTATACACAACTCCTCACAGAAACAAAGAGAGAAAATATCTAAGGGGCAGATAAACAAGAGTCTTCTTCTATATTAAAGGAGTAGTTGCCTATCACTTGACAATAAATATACAAGGTTTCAGTTTTTTAAGTAGCACTCTTCTCTCCTGCTGTTTTCAGTCTTTCAGTGATTACCTTCAGTAAGATAAGCAAAAACCTGAGTTACTTTGCACCAAACAAATCTGAATGTATGCAATGTTTCTTGTCATATACTCAGAAGGTATGTTTTTGTTTTTGTTGGTTTTTTTTTTGAAAGAAAAGCTATGAAAAGCCTCGCTACGAATACATCTTGTTTCACAAGCAGCACTTCAAACCTTTCCAGATGTGCAGCTGGAAGAACTTCCAGAACAAGAACTGAGGCTGTGGGGTTTGCCCTGGCCTGCTGAGAAGCTGCTTCTTAACATGTTAACTTCCTTTGATTTCATTGAGTGAAAGGGATCTTCCTCTCCCTCCATTTATTTTACAATCTAAAGTCAATATTGCTATCATCACGTCATGACTTACAACCTATTCAGCTCAGAATCAGTCATATTCATTAGGTGTAACAGATATTTTACTTGGCAGTCAGTCAAGTATTTCTTAAGTTTGCACACGACAACTGGATTTATTAAATGCGGGTCCTGTAAGGACAGAATTAGGGGCATTTCAGCATTCTGAGAGACTGTGATCTGACAGATGATAACATTATCAAATATTAATTAGCCTTTCAGTATTGACTCCTACAACAAAAATTCTTGAGCTTTAGTGCCTAAAATAGGTATTTTCTTTAAAACAAAGAAATAAAAAACAGTGCTAGGAATAAGCTGTTACCTTGATGTTACCTACAAAATCCATTTTAACAGGAGCAAAAACAGTTGGTCCCAGCTTGTCTAGAAAAAAAAAAAAACAAACACCACCGTATTTTAAAATTTTCCAGTTCTCATGTCTAAGTAACAATTCATTTCATCTAGTCTCTTAACAACCCTTCTAAATGGCAGGAGAATACTACAATAATAACACAAATCTAAATCTTTCTTTGGTGTTGAACCAATCCACCCCAGTCGGTACAAGCGTGAAAATACACCAGTCTGGGATGTGGATGCACTGTCGGATGCAGGGGCCACGCAGGTGAGGGCTGCACTAGCTGGAGACAGAAGTCTTTAGAAAAATCAAATAGATAGTACAGCTGCTGGTATGCTGTCAGCCATGTGGGATGTGTAAGGCAGCCACACTGCTCTTTTCAGGGAAAGAAATGGCTGTTTCAGATAGACCTATAGATTTCCAGACAGCTTATACATGGGTTCCATCTAAATGCAAGCGGATAAAGCAGAAGAGTAAGAAACATCTTCTGGGACCAGTCAATTTGATTCTGTTGATAGAGGCTGTTTCTACGACATCACTTTAGCATAGAAATGAACTCTCCAAACCAGTGGCTCCACCTTTTGTCACAAGTGGCAGCAGTGAAAAGGAGTCAGAGGGAGAGAAGGAGCTGCTTACCCAGAACGGGCACAATCGCATAACATGACTCCAGAAACTCTTCTGTCGGTATGCCCTCCTCCTCCCGAAGTTCAATATCACTGAACCTGGTGTCCAGGACAAGCAGAAAAGATTTTTACCTTAACAACTCCTTTTGTGCAACTTCTAAAAGCAAAAAAAGTTTCATGCCCACTTCATTTGCACAGGGCTAAAATGTACAGACTTGGAACCATCAACGTGGCTTTTGTTTCACTGGATTAAAGTAAACGACTGCAGAAAATACCCATTTGGTGGGGTACAAGCAAGGCCTGCAACTGCAAACAAGGAAAAAGCCTCCCACTCCACTGTACAGTTAATTTTACTGTAAAGGATACCTTCTTCAATAACTGTGCTGTATGCAGCCTTGTTAAATAATGTCAGCAAAAACAGCTTTACAGACAGAAGAGTCTTAAAAATGAGTGAATTAAAGGCTTAATGAAATTTTAATAATCCTTTTAATTGAAATCTGTACTACCTATTGCTCATGACACTGAAGAAGGTAGGAGAATCGTTTTCATTTCTGTCTTCTTCACACAGAGTCAATCCACTTAAAGAATCTGTCTCCAACTGCAGCAACTTGTGGGCACCACAGCTTCCTACAGCTTGCAGCTCGTTCTCTCCACCTTCTTTAATGCCTTAAATTCACAGGAAACAGAAGAAAAACAAAAATAGACAAAGAAAACAGTGACATACCCATATCGTTATACCTGTTTATCAAGATGCTTTCTAGTTGAAGGAAGGCACTTGGATATCTGGATCATGGACATTTGAAAGCTTTCCCTGCCAACACCGTGACTCTCACCACAGGTCTGTCAGGTGCTCAGATCACATTTCGATCAGTCCCTTCCCCGTTTCTTTTAATTAGACAGACCAAGCACCACACTCCAAAGCAGGTGAGCCCACACATCCTCAGCGAGGACAGCCTTACGAGAGAAGAGCATTGAAGAAGCAAGCGGGCAGCAGGCAGCAGATTCATCTCCTTGAAAGAAAGATTACTTCTCAGTGGCTGTAACCTGCTCAGTGCTGATAAAGCGGCACAGTGCATTTTCAAAAGCAAAAGAATAATAGTGACTTGTTTGCTCCTTCTGATAAGTAAACTGGCTGCTTAGATGGATGTTGTTAAGATATCAAAGGCTGATATGTTCTACCCGGTTTATATGAATATCCTTAAAGTTTCCCAGAAAAAGCTTCAGGTGCCTCTTGCCCAGTGTGGTCTGTTTTATTTCTTCTTTGGGGTCAGGTGCATCTGTTTCAAATAAACAGCACCACATGAGCACCTCCAAAGGAAGACAAAGTCTTCTACATCCCACGCATGCTAAGACTTTCTGACCTCATGGAAAGCTGCAGAGAACAAGTCAAGAAGGAAAAATGATATATTCACAGCATCTCCAGCATACAAACCATACATCTTGCTGCCAGACTGTCAAACTAGCATTCAAGATTTTCCAGAGAACCTGTTTCTCCAGGAAAGGAATACTTTCAAGTGCCAGTGAGGTTTACAGAGCTAAAGCAGAACTGAGCTTCTGGTTGAATCCATCAAGCTGCAAGGAACTCTCTTCCTCCAAGTGAAGTCTGGAAGCAAGCTTGCAGCAGGTCCCTACTGCTTGCAGAACCACTGAATAAGCCTTGGGCTGGGTGGCAAAGAGAACCACTCGCACCCAGTAACAGCAACAAGACTTCAACCATTCTCCTCAGGGCAGAGAAAAATGGCCTCAGCCATCACTGACTGTGCCTCATTTGCAAGCAAAGTGACTCTGCTAAGGAACTAGAGTTTGTGGGATACACAAGACCGACACACAGGCTGATGAGCAGACAAACAGCCCGAGTCTGCAGTGACTCCACAGGAGTGCCATTCAAAAAGCATGGGGTCCTCTGGAATTTCACACTCGAACACAGTAAGCCCTAAATGACAAACAGAAATTTCTTAGGGGATTTAAGTGCTTTTAAATAATAAAGGGAGGAGGGAGGAGTGCTTTTAAATAATAAAAGGAGGAGGGAGGGAGGGAAGAGTATCTGAGACAGGGCAGAGCCCCTGGGCTCACAGGGAGCACCCAGACAAAGCCATCAGCCATCAGCAAGGCGGAGCCCCAGGCTGGCTGGCACTGCACCTTCTGCTGCACCCTGTACTGCCAGCAAAACTCTGCAACTTAAATGCGCATACTCAAGAGGAGGTAGGCTTTTCCCCTTTTTGCAAAGGAACAACCTCCACAGCTACATGATACCAACAACCTGACTTGAATTCATTTGATCTCCTTGCTTCAGCGCTGTACTCTTGAGGTATTACGCTAAATGGTGACACATGTATGATATTCTGCCGGGACTTGCCACACTATGCAACACCAGTGACAGAAATTAGAAAAACTCCAAAGAGAACCCACGTAAGAGCAAAATCACCATCCTTATTAACTTGCACTTAAAAACTTTAGTTGATTATTTTTGGAATAATGGCCAGGCAGAGAAAGCTACTGTTCAAGAACGATACAGTCCATTCAACAGGACAAGCAGAAATCGTATGTTACTTGTACAGACTTACCAAAATTAAGTTCAGCAGCCCTTAACAATATAGCTATCTTGGCTGGAATTTTAGACTGAATTAGTTCAACAGTGTTTTACTGAAGTCACGCACAAATCTAAGTTTCATGCTGTTGCTAAGGTAACGGAAGAAATAAGGTGCTTTCTAGTATACTCTCAGTTGCAGAAAAAGGGTTAATTTTCTGTGAAGATTTGTCAGAACAATCAAGAACAACTACAAGGTCAACCTCTCCCAGACAGGCACACAAAGCTTCAATGTTCCCCTTCCTCGTAGGTACCAGCATTCCCAGAGGAGAGCCTCTGGGAATAACGTTGTCTGTCCACAATGCAAGAGCCCAAGCTCTGCCAGGCTGTATTGTTATACATGTCAATCAGCACCTAGAGGAGCCTCCACTTGTCCAAAAAAGAATTCTTAATTTCCTATCCCATTCAGTCCCAAGTTAGCTGTCAACAAGGGCAGGAGCTATTCTGAGAAGACTTGCAAAGGGCAGATACCAGACTAAAACACACAGATATTCCCTCTCCTGGGAAGCAAGGTATCAGATCAGCACTCCCACAGGCAGCCTAAACCTCCTTCCATTTACACTTAAAGAGTAATGATCCTGGATAAAAGACAGTGTATATATTTACCTGCCAAATCCTCTGCTATGTGATCTTCAACAGAAACATCATTGCTCCCCTCATTTGTTTCCAGGTTTAAACATTCCAGACTTTTAATAAGGGTTTGCTCTTGATGGTTGATTTCTGCTTTTACAGAGCCATTTTCACATGGGTTCATTTCCATCTGCCTAAAGAAAGAGAAAGAATAACGGTTAGTGTATAAAACATTGCTCGGTAAGCTTCTTCCTGTGAAAACACACAAATAACAGTAAGAGCAAAATAGTCGACAGAAACTATAGGCTGCCACAGGCTGCTCTGAGCAAAAGATCTTGTCTAAAATAGTAAAAGGAACTAGGCAGCTCTCTGCAGCAAACAGGATTAACGATTCAACCTCAGTTTGCAGTTTGAATACATTTACAATGACCTTTATTAAAGAAGACATACTAAACAAAAATACAATTGATTAAAAAAAAGAAAAATCACAGGCAAGTATTGTAACTAAAAGAATATCCCCTCCTAAAATCCCCTACTTTAAAATATATACCCTTGCCACCTACTCCACTCCTGCACTCCATCAATGATTTTACGAGCTGATGGAGTGGAACCTAAGATGCAGGAAAGAGCACTGAGGTGGGAGAGAGCTGGCTGGTGACTGACCAGGAAGTTACCAAGTGGATGGCTGAGAAAAATAAAAGGGAAAGGGCTGATAATGAACAGAAATGAAGCGGGGTGAGCAAGCTCCCTTTTGTCGTGTCTTCTTCCAAGTACGCAGCTCAGAGCAATACAATTCTGCCTGCACCCAATACTAGTAATATTAGAGTAAAAATATGAGAAGAACAAACGCTACCAAAAACAGATCAGAAAGAGACTGATAGAAAATACTTTTATTATACCTTTCCGTTGAGGAGTGACTGGGCAAGACAGAGTGCTTTATCTGTAAGATAAGTGGGGAGGGAGAACATTCCTTAAAGCAAAAAGACTTTTTCATGCTTCTGAAACATCACATTTTATTAAACACAAGTTTGAGCCTCAAAAAAAGCTAAGCATACGCTCACTAATTCTCTGACCTGGAAGCAGTGTACAGACAAACGCAAAAAAGGTGCTACATTATTACACCATTAAAATATTGAAAAGAAAAAAACCAAACAAACCAGACTTCTTTCAGAAGCTAGCTAGCAAGTGCCAAGTGAGACACCATTACAGCATGGGGAAAAGAGGGCAGTAAGTCTTCTTTGCAATTATGTTTTCTTTAATTCAGAAAAAAATTGTGAAAAAACAGAAGAAAAGTGAGGCCAGATACGAGGTATGGTGAAGTAATCTCACTTGCCAGATGCGGTGATGCATTTAACTTCCTACATACACCTTAATCTGCTGTTTGCCAGAGATGCTCCAGTTTCACATACGTAGTTGTCGATCCAGGACTCAAGAAAGTGCCCTTGTCATTAAGATGACAAGCTCATCAGCTCCTGTTAGCCTTCCGACCACAGATCCGTCGCTGCAGCAGCTTACAAGAGTAATAGCTGCTGTGAGCTCCCACAACGGACCAACTTGCCGTAAAATCAAAGTATTTTGAAACACCACTGTCTGCAGCTGGAGCAGGCCCTGAAAGTTAATGCTTAATAACTTCCACCTGTCATTAAAAGTTAAGAGATTGGTCACTGCTTATTATAAAGTGGCCCTACCTCACTTGTAAGCCACAAGAAATTGCAGAGTATCTCCAGTGGAGAACGACTAGCTATAATATGGGTAAAAACGCATTCCCTACTTCTACAAATGGTACTTTACAAAAGGGTGCCTTAGCATCCTTGCCCAGACTGAGAGAAGAGGATACCGGCCATTACCTTGTTCGTTCTGAGAACTGCTAAATGGGGGGATCCCGGCGGGGTCTGGTGCAGTAACTCAGAAGTGAAGGCAGTATTCGCAATCTGCATACATTCTTCAAGAGTCTTCAGGAAGGTGTCGCAGGTTGATTTTAACAGAGCTCCCATATCAATCTCGCTCTGTGGGAAGAAACCGATTGGAAGAAACGGACTCACCACAGAAGATCAGGTTGGAGCAACTAATGTCTACAAAGCTCACAACTCCTATGGTCATGATTTGTGTTTAACACAAATTCACATGCAATGTGTCAGCTGTGCAGAGAACTGGCATCACGTATTACTGGGGCTGTGCCCCCTCGCGGCATTACCACTCTCGTCAGCCTCTCACTACAAGCTCGGTACGCTTGCGTTTTAAACGAAATGCCTCTTAGTTACTGAGCTCTGGTGTTAAAAGTGTAGTAAATACTAAGCCTTGACGTAGTCAACAACCGCATTCCAGAAGACAGGAGAAATGAAAAGTAAACAAATCAAATAGATACCAAATGATCTGCAGATAATTCAAAAAATGCCACGAACAAAAAATTACTGCAATTGAAAAACAGTCAGAATGAAGTATCACATTGTCACAATCCTCCTCTTCAACTCTGCAAAGTGCAATTATTGATGCTGAAACGCTTTTAGCAATAAATCTTTCCAGTTAAATACCAGTAAGATCAGGGAAAGCGAGCTTTCCCCCAGAAGCATGAACTATGAGCTGAATAAATACCACATTACTTCTTTGTGTCGACACCTGTGAGCTGCAAGTTCTAACAGTGCCTTTTAGTAATTTATACACTAGGTCACGCTTCTGCACTCTCTGTTAATTCACCAGAAACAGTTCATCAGGTATCCTTACAGAGATGGTTTGGACATACAAATAATTAACCTTCACATGTTTGACCCCCTGTCCTGCACCTGAGGACCCACCCCTCCAGTGGGAGACATCCTGGAAGTCCACACCAGCTTCTCTAGCAAGTGATGTTCTTCGCACGACTCTCTCAAAGCAAGGGGCAGATCACCGTCATTAGAAGACCCATCTTGAACAAGGCTTCTACGGTCAGGAAGATTTGCGAAGTTTGAAACTTTTAACTTCAGTGAAGCTAATCAGGCAGTTCTATCCAGCAATTTTGCTTTTTTCTGGTCTGCATCATCTCTTGACCTTTTAAGGGGTTTGGTTGAGAACAGAAGTGTTTTGCTGAGCAGGATATCAATGACTCAGATGCAGACAAATGTGCACTTCTTGCAAATTGTCTTTTTATTAAAAGGATCTACTTTTTTGATCCACCATGTACACATGATCACCTACAGAGGTGGTATTACCTAGATCACAGATAGACATCATCTCATCACCTGCTACCCCAACACAGGGAAAGTTCCTTGCAACAATACAGTATTACTCCTTTTAAACAAAACTTGTGTGGGTACATTATTTCCCACACGTTGTCTGCAGAAATGGTGCAATACTAGGTAACTGTGAGTGAATACTACACTGGTTAACCAGAATAGTTCACAATGCTCAACACTTTACAGATGTGGTCTACAGCAAAAATAAAGCTGTACCTCTGATTCCGATACACCAGAAATGCTGGCTTCCTTCGTTTTATGTACTTGTTGAACAAGGAGGTTACAGTACAGTCTAAGTTCAGACATTTTAGTCTTCAAGGCTTCTGTGTTTTCAGTGAACTCTAAAAGTGAAAGAAGAGTTAAATTTATTAAATCTATCTTGCAGCGTATGACTTTGGAAAGTTGCTGAAATAGTATTATCCAATCTAATTCATTCAGTACTTCCTTACTTCAAAACATTTTCTATGAACTCAAAAAGATGAGCTGGACTGGCTATGAATTATGATCCTGACAAGTAAAATACTGTTTCATGATTTGCCATCAGACAGGAACAGTATGTTCCTAGAGTTAGGACACAGAAAAACAGCAAGTACACAACACTTAACCTTAACACCTGACACAACACTTGGCCTTTTGAATACACAAACCCCTACATATCGTATTTTTTGTTTTCACTAAGTAGCTTAAGGTGCAAACAACTGGAAGTAAGGGATGCACCCTGTCCAGCGCAAAGGGAGTAAATTAATATATACACCCTTGAATGACAAGAGTGGTTGAGGTAGGAAGGGGCCTCTGGAGACCAGCTAGTCCTACTGCCCTGTTCAAAGCAGGGTCAGCCAGAGCATGTTGCTCAGGGCCATGTCTAGTCAGATTTTGAACATTGCCAAGGATGGAGACTCCAAAACTCTCTGTGCAACCTGTTTCAGTGCTCCTTCATCCTGACAATATAAACATTTTTGCTTATGTCTCAATGGAGTTGCTAGTATTTAAATTTATGCCCATTTCCTTTTGTCCATTCACTGAGAAGACTCTGGCTCCACTTTTTCTATGCTCTCACAACAGATACTTCCTTTAATCATCTTAGCAGCCCTTTCCTGGACTCACTCCAGCATGTCCATATGTTTCTTGTACTGGAGAGTGCAGAACTGAGCAGACTAATCCAGATATAACTAACATTTAATCTGAGATTTTTCAGAAGTAATTTTTTTTTACATTAAGAGTCCCAGAATTACAAAATAAATTAATTTCTCCGTTAATGAGAGTAACATGGTTTAGTTCTGCAATTACATCAGTAGCTTTTCACCCTGTGCTACTCATAGACATGACTTTGTTCTGCTTCTAGCCACTGTGCATCAGATTCCCACTTCATGTAGGACCCTGCAGTACCACCTTCTGCCCAGTTTTGACTCAGTTTAAACCAGCAGATCAAAGCCTGGTGAAGATGTACGTAAGACATAAGGAGAATCAATTCCTCACCTCAGGGAAAAGAAGTGCCTGCCGCCCTGCATGTATTCAGGATCACTGATGTATTAACAATAATTCAATAATTCAGTAATTTGCTGTTTTTCCATCTTCTACACGGTAGGAAGATTATTGATGAAAGCAAAGGGGTAAGTGAATTAATTTTCATAGCCTGACCATGATCAGATTTCAGTTTCTGAATATTACTATGCACATTTAAAACCAAATGCAAACCTTTATTTTAATTGCCAAGGGATTCTTGAAATGCACAAGACAGCCCAGCTAAAGCAGGAAGGAAAGGGTGCGAGGAACTCGAAAGCTCCGGAGACACTGGTATAGGAGGCTGGGTCATCATACTAAGACAGCTGCACAAGGTGGGGGTCGTAGCCTCATACACAGCCTGCATCCCAGTGACCTGCAGCCAGGAGCCGCTCACTCCTTGTACTTACAGAACCCATCAGCACATGGTTTTCATATCATTTCCAAGTACTATATTTTAAGGAAAAGCCAAAGTTTTGAAAATCCTGCACTGAGAGCTAACACCTGAAATTTCTAGCTAGAGCTGCCACATGGCTTGGCTTTTAGCAGCACCACAGACCTGAGGCACAGGTTGGACACAGAGTTCAGGTATAGATTTTGTCATCTTTGTGGGTACATCTACTAGGGCAAGGATGGGGAAATAAGAAGCAAACAATATGCATCAGCAAAATGTTCTTGCCTTTTTCCTTCTGCGTCCTGCTGTCAGTCAGACAGGCTTTCGCAGTTCCCAGTGCAACCAGCCACTTTTGCCTTTCAACTGCGTTTCTTGCCTTCAGATAGAAGTATTGCTCCCCTGGGATGATCAGGTCCATTCGTGTGTTATCTGCAGGATGAACTGGAAAAAGCATAGATTTCAGACCAGTCCCTCAGCGCTTCCCTGCCCAACTGAATATCCCAACAGATACATTAGGTGACAGGTCAAACAGTAATGGAAGAGGAGGAATCTACAGCTCCAGACCTCCCCTGTTGCCATTTTATGACTTCTCTTCTAAGTTACAGAATAGACAGGACACACACATGTACAGCTGTGGGACAAAAAGCTACAAAAAGCAGTTTTAAGAAACAGGCTATGAAAAATCAGTACACTATCATCTAGGAGTCTAAGGAAAGGGCATCCTCTTCTGGCAAGCCTCTCTTTCAGGTTTCCAAACTGTAACTGAATCTTAAAAGATGTGGCAAGTAATGCAATATGAGCGAGCAGACCTAACATACTGCAGTTCAGTATTCATATTTCTAGCTTCAGTTTTGTGCTTATGAAGAGTCATTTGCAGCTATGTGACGTTCCACCACAGCTCATGAAAAACAGTGACCCACCTGCACGTAGAACACCCATTCTATTAGAGGCTTGCAGCTCTCTTAACATTTCCAGAATACTACAGCATAAAACCTGACATATAGGTCAAGTTACTGAGTGACTACATATGGAAGAAATCAAGCCACCACATAGCTCTTGTGACCTGAAACCTCATCTCAAATGCAACATTACTGGACAAACTTTGTGCAGCTGAGTGTTACGGTCTTCTAGTTACCTTGAATTTCACACACGGCCATTTGGATGCTTCCCTTACAGCCCTTCCAGGCATCTTCCTGAGAGTCGTAATAGGACAGGATGCCACCACAGAGAAGAAACCATCGAGGCTGCCAGCCTGAAAAACAAAACTGCATTTCTCAGTTAATTCTCTCCCTGCGATTCCACCATCTTTCTCATTTGGGATTCGCTGCAAGTAAGGCTCCAAAGATTCTCAGTTCCCCTGGAAAATTAAACCTTTTGAAGCAGTAAGATTTGTGGACAGGTCTGGATGTTGCACACCCCAACCCCTGCTTGCTGGCAGCTGTGTGTCCTTTCTGCAGGCAGCTGGACCACAGCAGTACGTTCCTGAGATGCCATGTGTCACTTTCAGCAGTTTTGCTAACATGGCATCACTGACCCCCTCTTCCAAACCCACCTTTTCAGTTCACTACCCCTCAATTCCCTCTATCACTCCTCAACCCACCTCTTCACTCTCTCCAAAAGCCACCCCAGCTTACTGTCTTGCCTTACATGCCTTCCTCCTTTGCAGGAAGGGCTAGCCAAATCGTCTGGAAAAGCGACGGGCAAGAAACTCCTAAAAACCAGGGTCAGGAGGACACGGAGGCAGATGTGTTGATTTCTGAACACCATCTTTCAATGAAGCAGTTCTCAACAGCTCTTGAAACTCCCGTGCTGCCCGCATAAAAAAGTAGCCTCAAATGAATCACCTGCACCTCTGGATACCTTCCTGAATAACCAGAACACCAGGCTAGACCAGAACCTGTTCTGGGTACGCTTTTGTCCACCCTGCTGCCTGACTTCAGAGGTAAACTACGCTTTTTGTTCTCTTCTTTTGGAAGTACTACAGCAGTATGAAAAGGTATAAACAAACAAGACATGACAGCTGCTGTTTATGACTAATTAAAAACTACAAGCTCATTAACTTAAGAAGAATCGAGGCAGCAACACCGCTGGAGGAAAGCAGCTTTCATTTCTGAGCTGCAACAAGCTTCCCTGGCCAGGACCAATGGATGGAGATCCCAAAGCTCCACACTGTGCCAGCAAACCATCTCTGGGAAAACACTCTGACAAGACCGTGCGGGCCACGTGGCTCCCAGGCATTTTTGGAGGGGAGCCCCACTTCTGGGGTCCCCTGCACCGGGGCTCTGCCAGCCAGCACGGCACAGCAGGAGCCCAGCCTGCGCTTGGACCAGTATCATATTGGAGGAATGACTGCTCCTTACCAGCTAGGGAGCGATTCCTCAGGCTGCTGCTGAAGCCTAGCCCAGCTCAGGTTAAGTTTAGAAAGCCTTAAAGCCACGGGCTAACAGCAGAAGTATGGTTTGGGGTTTTTGGTTTTGTTGGTTTTTTTAAACAAGCAATACCACAGCATCTAGGCCAACCTAGTCATAGATTGCTGAACCTTGCGGTGGCTGGAAAACAATTTAAACAAATCCTTTTTCACATTCTTCCAGAACTCTTCCATTATTTCCTAGGAGAATATAAATATATTATAAATGCCATTCTCAATCATTCTTTAATATGAAGGGGGGAAAAAAAAATCACAAGAATGGGAATACAAAAAAAGAGAAAACAGGAAGATTGATTTTTATTTGTCTTGCCACCAAAATAAAGAAACTATCCTAAAAGTCCCTACTGATATGGAGGAACTCACAAAAAAAAAAAAAAAAAAAAAAAAAAGAAGAGGTGATTGTTCAGCAGAGAGAAGCAGTTAATTGCTTCAAACACTCAATGGCACGGAACCAATCCTTTAAATAATGCACAGCGCCACAGTCAATACAAGCCTCTAATTCAGTCTGGAGATCCTGCTGCTGCACATGAATCATTTCAGCCACGGTCCTACCGCTTACAATTGCAGCCGATGCCCAACCAAATTGCATCCCATCAATCAAAGGCTGTGCAATCAATTAGCCAACATACAAAGCACTCTGCCTCCATCACTTCGGAGGATGGTTAAAAATATGTTATGAGTCAATATATTTTGTTGAGGTTTTTGTTTGGTTAGGGTTTTTGGTTCTGGGTCTTTTTTTTTTTTTTTTCCTCTGAGGGGGAAACAGCAATTATCTGTCTTCCTTTGCAGAACCTAACTGTTCTTTATTAGGTATGTATTTAAAAGTCCACGATAGGCAAGCATATAGTGTAAGTAGGACAGCATATATTTTCAAAACAGAATTGTTACACTAATAAGAATACATTTTTGTAATAGGAAACCAATTTAAAAAAAAAAAAAAAATCACAGCAAGGTTCTGTCAGAAGATGCACTAACCACCTGGTACTCACTGACACTGAATCAGCAGCCATGGGAAGGTTATCCTAAACAACCAGCTAAAAATAGCACGTGGCTGACAAATCATGGGCAGTGCAACAGGGATACCATCTTCAATTACAGAAGCTTCACATTTGCAGACAAAGAGCAGAGGAAAAAAAACCCACAAAAAAAACTAAGCAGCAAAAAGACACTCAGATGCTTCCATGAACACAAGTCTTGAGTTTATTCAGTTTTATTCTCTCTCCATAGTGTCCTAGCAGTATTGCAGTTTTTGGAACTGAGTATTCAGACTTTACTTGATACAGAAAGTTAAAGCTGAACCTTTCAAGTTCTTGCTGGTACCAGCACTAAGACAACTTTGAAGAAGAATTTACTACACCCATTTACACTGGTGGTGCACAGGCAGGACAAAATCTAGCTTATACTTCCACAGCTCATTTTAGAGGCATAGAGCCATTAACAGTAAAAATTGACTTTGCTGGGGAATGTATTAAAAAAAAAAAAAAAAAAAAAGACAACACTAAAATGCAAAGCACAATCAAAATGACTAGTAGCTTCAGGTCTCGGTCAAAGAAGAAAGTGAAGAGATTCCAAACAACTTTACAATTGGTTAAGGTCCTAATATATATTGCATGCCTGTGTGAAACTTAAGAGTTAGTACTTGCAGTGCCTGGAAGATCTGATACTGTCTACTACAGAAACCGACATTTAAGCAGTCTGTGCCTGCTAAGGATTCAGGATTTCTCCAGAAATTTCCACAGCCTGAAAGAGCTGCCTACTTCCACCATTACACTTCAGGCAGTCTGGATACAGCTATCGCTAAGCAAACTTGACACTTCTTGATAACACAGCTGAAATTTGGATGTAACTCAAACTTTAATGTTACACAACTCAGACTCCAGACAGCATTTGTTCCAAAGTGCCAAGCCTGAAATAAAAAAACCCCACACATTTGAAGACATGTAGATCATGTCAGACTTAACACAAAGCCAAACCATCTGGGAGAATTACATACTCAAGAAGTCAAACTGATGACCTGGAAAACAAGCTGCAATTAAAGAGATGCCAGTTCCAGTTGCATTTCTAAAAGGCACAAAAGCCAGACACTCAGATTTTTATTATTGCTTGCTTTCCACTAGAATTATGTAATACTTTATGCTTATTCATTTCTTGAGCTTCAACATGTCTTTAGAAAAAACTTACACAATAGTCCTTGGACTTCTTTGACCTTAATCAGATTTTAAGTGCTGATAGGAGATAATTCCGAAATTTCCAGGTTATGGCAACATCCACCCAACAGGAGGAATTAAACCCTTCATCACACTCCTACTGCTAGTATCGTGGGCAACACCCAAGCCTTAGCTGCAGGTGGCAAGTCAGGGTCAGATCCCTGCTTTTCTGTGCAGGGTTGCAAGAAAGTCCCAGAGTGGCTGCTCTGACAGTCAGGAGACCTCTCACAGCAAGAGCAAGCAACATCCACGCTTTTACTGCAACCTGAACAAAAAGCAAGCTGTGCCGTGTGTTCATCATCCCACTACCCACCACCACCTCCCAGCACCCAAGGGCAGAAGAAACACAGCTTCTGCTCAACGACCGATAGCTGGATGAGAACTGCTGAAAACTCAGCTCAAACAGGGCCAAGGCAGTGCTGGTGTCTTGCAAAAAAGCAAAAGAAAATCCAATAGATGTCCTTCCCCAGCTGTCAGTGTTGATGCCAGTCTATGAATGCCACCAGGTCTGCACCTCTGCTAAAACCCAGCCTGCTGCCAGTTGTTTGCGTAGCAGCTGTTGGCCAGAACACAGCACCTTCCCCTCCTGCAACTGTGACTGCAAAAAACCTGCCTTCCAGTTACGAGGAAAGTCGTATTTGCAGTTAGAGGATGCATCTAACAGCCAAAACACAGGACTGAGTCAAGAGATCTTATTTCCAGCTTAGAAAGAAGACTGCTGAGCTGCCATGGAGTGCGCTGAAAAATCCCCTCGACTTCTGTCCTGAGTCCCCTGCCTCTCCCCACTTACACAACACAAATGCTTCGTGCCAGCCCAGAAAGAGCCCAGCTGGTCTTAACATACTAACGGATGAGGGCTTCCCTGGGGAAACGAGGCGGTGGAAGTCTTCGTGTCACAAATGGACAAAACGCTCATTTCCAAGATCCCAGAGCACTTGCAACCTCAGCTCTCGGGCACCCACCCTTACACCCCAGTCCTTCACAACTGACCGTGCGACTCGGTTCAGCTGGGGCAGCCGTGCCTTTCACGCTGTCAGCCAGCACCAGGTTTCTAGTCAGTAAAGGTATTTAGCAAAAGAGTATCTTACATGGACCAAACTTGAGACTTTCACCCTTTTTTCCCCCCTAATACAACAAAAGGAAGAAAGACAGTTAAAGGATTATCTTGACATAAGCATTTCGCACCCAAAAGTGCCATCTGCTTTTTCCATACAGCCTCCTAAGGCTACCCAGTATTTTGGGAAGGGCAATCCCAGGCACCGGAACATATTTTGCAGCCTTAAAGCCTTAATTCTGTAGCAAAACAATGTGACAGGACAAAACCCCAGCCTGTATCCATGAGGGACAGCAGAAAGCGAGACAAGACTGTGTAACAGTGCATGCCTCTCTCAGCTATTATCCTCTCACCTAGACAGCAGCTTCTAGAAAAGCCCACCCTGCAATTTTACTCTGATTATGCACGTATTAACAGCAGGAATCAATACCAAAAGCCCCTAAAGGTAATGAAGTTAACAGATTTCACACTTCAGCTATGGTATCACTTTTTTAAAGCACTTTGAGGGACACGAGAAGCAAGCAACAGCTGGAACTAGCTTTGACGCAGTGACCCTCTCCCAGATTCTTCTCACAGGAGTCCGGTAAGATCCACCCTCATTTCAATCACAACCATTAGAGCAGTGCTAGCAGCACTGAAAGAGCATCCTGCCACCACAGGGCAACTGGGCTTATTTGCAAATGATTTCATGCCAGCGCCCAGCCAAGGCAGGGAGAGCCCAGTGCACCAGTCGTCCGGCATTTGTGCAAGGGACACAGCGAAAGGACAAAGGGCAGAGAGGGGATCATAGTGAGTGATGGTGGCAAAAGTTCAGCAATCCAGGCCACTGCTCAGACAGACTAATTCAAATTTACTGGGAGTTTCCTTCCTCTGTTTACACCTTCCAGCCCCAGCAAACTCGCTTCTCCTCTCTCTGACCCCAGGGGTGGTTATCAGGCCATTCTGAGCCAATGCAATGAATTTATGTAAACACATACAGACACCACTCGATGCTATCTCTTCTCCACCGCTCTGCCACACCTTTCATTTATGTCCTACCCAGCCGTTCTCTGTGATCATTTATTTATTTCAGCGCAGAAGGACTGAATGCAGAGGCACCGGTACTGCAGCATACCTGGCAGGGAATGCTGCACCACGCAGGATCTGCTGCATCGCTCTAACACCTACCGAGGAGAGAGGGGACACCAATTTCCATTTCTGCAGCCTCATCAAATTTGTACTACTGTGAGCACATTACCCAGTTCCAAAAAGGTACGACAAAATCGAGAGTGCTGCATGAAGAAAGATGGAGTAAAGGGAAGAGAGACATGAGAAAGAAGGTCAAACCACGCAAACATATAATGATGCAAAATCCACAGAGAATGAACTAGCCAGGCCCCCAAGCATCCTGGGTGAAAAGTGTAGCCAGAACTGGGTGAGACTGTCATTCACCTAAACCTAAAATGGTACTGGGCAGACCATTGCCCTGAAGGCAACAGAAACTGCACCTGTCTAGGTCCACCTCCACAAAAGCCAGACTTCTAATTTTATACAATCAGAACTTGGACTATACCCAGAGGCTGAAAAGGAACGAAAAAATGACAAACAAAAGCTTTTTAGAACCAAATGTTTATCTAAGAGTGAAGTTTTCAGTTACTTCCTCCCTCTCTGGAAACAGAGGACCTTAAATCCAGAGCTTGACATCAGCGGGAAGCATACACATCTCCCATCCTAAAAGGTCAGACTTCTTAAATTAAAATCCCAACACAAAGACTCACTCTAAGCAGTATCACGTGCAGTATCCGGATTCAAGCTATAAAAACTAACGCTCTTCTTTTCGTGAGCTTTCCCCCCAAAGCTTGTTAAGGAATTCTGAATCATTAGAGACAAGAGTAATTTAAAGTTTTACATGAGAACTGAAATTTACTGCTTGGTGCTGGCTCTTGGAATATCAGGATAAATTGGAAAGAATTCAGAGCACAGCAATAAAATGAGAGTGGATGACCACGTCCAGGAAGACGGGGTACAGCTGACTATGGTATATGGTATGATGCAGCGTCACTAGTGATGGCATGAATGCAAGGGTGTCATGCCTTGAGGAAGATGAATTAGTTAGGGTTAAGAGTTACTCAGCACAATTAAGGAAGTGAGTATTTAAATACCAGGAAAAGCTTAGCTTTATGAAGAAAAGCTATGAAAGCCATTTCACTTAGCATATAACGAATACCAGGCAAGTCAGTGAAGGCAGTCAGCATTTTTTGTTCTAATGACGAAGCTACCTTTGATTCCCAAGCCAAGAACTTATACATACCACCTCTTCCAGAGTCTGTGGTAACCCTGCCAGTGATCCCAGTTAAGGCATACTTATGCCAAAGGTCTGAACTGAGTTGAATTTCAGCCGGGGGGGAGGGGGGGCGGGGGGAGCAGGTATTACCTTGAAAGCCCCAAACTCTCACACACACCACTGAAGAAGGGTATTCCCCAGCTCCATGCTCTGTTACCCTGTGGGTAAGCAATGGCTTACCCATTCTATAAACCTGGTGAGAAATCAAAATCACAGATGAATTTTACAAGGCAGTCTCCAAAGACTAAAGAAATGTATTTTATTAATCAGAAGGTATACTTAACAAAGAGTGTGAATTGCAGCTTGAGTTCAGGAGTGTGAATTGCAGCTTGAGTTCAGTCAGAGTCCTGCAGGAGACAGTCACCAACCAGCAAAGAGCAGCCGTCACATGCAGTTCACCCCTGCTCTCTCCTTTATCCTGCAAGCAGTATCCCCTGGTTTGAGCTCAGTCCTGCTACAATGCTGCAGCCAGGATCCAGCCTTGATGCTGTCCACACCAGAATTCTGTATGCTCAGCCAGGACCACAGGCAGCAGCAGCACAACAGACCAAGGAGCTATAGGGAAAGTATAGGGTGATGCTTTTATCATCTCAACTGCTTACTACAATGAGCAGTACTGAAATAAGAGTTATACTCCCTTTATCAATGCAATAAACGCATCCCTAACCTCCACAACCTTTACCAAGCAAGGCTAACATCAGACAGAGAGTTTTGGCAAAGGATGGAATCTAGGAATTGTTTTAAGAACAAATAACACATTCTGACTGTAGGCTCAGCTGAGGCCAACTTACGTGCCTGCATGATTTAAGTCACCCAGCTCTGGGTTTTTGAGGATTAATAATTTAAAGTTTGCAGAGGCATCACAGATTTGCCCAAGTGAAAACACACTACCACACTTCACATGTCAGCGATAATTCCGCTTGCAAAGTTCCCTGTTCCCTTAAGGTTTTAACCGATTTAGCAGGGGAAGCATAGCCAGGAGCAATCTCAGGACACACTTATTGCAAACACAAGATCCCAGGTGCATTTCCATAGGCTAGACCCGTGTGCATGCGTATCTGATCCAAAGCTGGCACGCTTCACTTGAACTCAAACAAAAATATCACATTGAGAAATCACTATCTGGTGGCCATTGCCTTAGGGGAGAGAAAAAGTCTAAAATCTCAGTTCTCTAAACTCAAGAGATTTCAGGAGCAGCACTGGAATCCCTGCACATAAAAATGATAATGTGAGTGCAGGATCAACACCAGAGGAAAAACCCTATCTCCAAGCAGAAACCAAGTAACACTAACTCATTTTATCCTAATCTATATAAAGCAAACAAGTGCATTTATCATAAAACAAGATAACTTGTTTGAGCAGTAAGGCCAGGTAATCTGTCTTTCGGTTGTTGGCAATCATGCTGTACTTGCTTTGCCCTTTGCCCAAACATATTTCCTACTTCTGAAATGTTCCTGCTGTCAATAACTACGTAATTTGCAACACAGATTGAGCTCCCTGCCCTGGGGAGGAAGTAGGTTGATGTGGACTTGACCTCTCATGACGGTGATGACAGAAGACATCATAAAATCAAAATTTCCAGAAAAGAATTACCAACAAAGTCCCATCAGCTCTTCTTCTCACTGCAAGAATGTAAAGCAGTTCTCTTTTTCTACTGTTTTAAGTTTGTTCTTTGGTGAGTATCTTATCCCCTCTGTGTGAAACAAAGGGGTGTTGCTTATTATGAGGACGAAAGGGCACAAGATACTTGCCGTGTACGTTTACATCAGCACTGCGTTACTAGCACAGGCACGCACCGATATAACAGAGATGACACGGATTTTCTCTCCTCTTTGCATACATCATTTACACCATGCAGCACCAAACCAGTTAACCTTGAGCAAGAGAAAAAAAAAGCATATTGGGAGCTGAATACTGGCAGAAACACTGCTCTGGATGACCTGTTGAACCTTCTTACTTCCCTTAATCCCTGAAAGGAGGCCTTCCTGTCGCTCACTCCCCAGCTCTTTGCTACTGCTACGATAAATGCCACATTCCAGCACAATGTTTTGGGGTTTTTTTGCATCATCACATAGATTTATAACTTAATGGCTTCAGGGCAGGAAATATTTATTTTTTTTTTTATGCCAAAAGAAAGCACATGTAAGCATAGTCAGCTTGCAGAACAGCAAATTTACTGTTCTCACACAACAGGCCTACAACCTAAAAAAAGGCACGGACTGTCCTTGACCACCACACTTACTAGCAGAGTCAAGTTTCAGCAAAGAAATCAGAAAGATGCTTCAATCTTCCATCACAGATTTTGTCTCTGTCGAGAACAAAACCTCATCTAGATTTTAGCTGAATGCAAATCTCCAGTATCCAAGGAAAAGATTTCTCCAGTCTGCATTCACTTAGACTGAGGTTTGTAAAGCATCATCCTTCTTCATGAAGGGTCATTTAGTTGAAAGTGCCTATCATTGTGGCTAGCAGGAAGAAAAATAATTTATTTTGATGGAAACGGAATACTTCTGGTTCTTAGCCTTCACCTTACCATCAAAACAGAAGACAAGCCCAGGTGATCCTACCACACACACACCTAGGCACAAATGCTACAATGCCAAATGCCAGTCAGTTATCTACACAGGCACTGGTTCCCGCAGATGCGGTCTCAGGGCACGAAAGCAAGTGCAAGGATTCCAAATACGCCTCACCATCTCAGCAATGCAAAGAAAAACAAACACATAAAACTTGAGGTCAACTGAACCATAGTTGTTTTTATTACGGGGAAAAGACTAATAACACTGCCCGCCTTCTGCAATCCAAATGGAAAAGCTCCCACTGCCACACGCTCCAAAATTCAAGAGCATTCACAAATCATTATATATATGTCTATATCGACTCACTGAGACCTTACCAATTTTGATTCTCCTCTCAGAACACCTACTACCTACAGGGGAAAGCTGCAGCGATCTCCCCAGCACACCAATAAATCCAGCCTCACACACATCGCCAACACTCCCACCCCCACCCCGAATTCACCACCCACTTATGCTTCAGCCTTTTCTTTGTTTCATCTTGATTCCCTGCCCTTTCCCAACTAAGCAGAGAGGTGCAGCTGTTCCAGCCTCTCCGCAAAAACGCTCAAGCAGAGCGGGCTGCCCCGGTACAGGCGCTACGGAGCAAAGCTCGCACCTAGCAACGTCAAGGTGGCGTCGGTGACTTTTTTTTTTTTTTTTTTCCCTCCGACCACCAGGTTTCCAAACTGTTTCAACAAACCACGGAGAGGTTTGCGGAGAGGTCTGCCCCAGGCCAGACTCCATCCCCCTCCCCCAGGTGCCGAGCCACCCCCGCCGCGGGCAGCCGGCACCCGGGCGGCTGCGCCCCCGCCCGCACCGCCCACCCCGGCCACAGCCCCCCGCGGCACGGGAGCCCCCGAAAGGCCGGGATCCGGGCCCAGCGCTAGCAAGGCTGCCCCTTTTTTAATTTCTTTTTTTTTTTTTTTTGTGCATGCGTTTTCATCCAAATCCCCCAAGCCTGACTGGCGCCCATGCCTTCTCCTCCCCGGTCCGGCGTGCCCCCGCTCCCCGAAGCGACTCGGTGGAAGTTTCCCGGGGCCGTACAGGGCGGGCACGGCCGCTGGCTGCCCCAGCCGGGCACGGCACGGCAGGGCAGAGCAGAGCAGGGCATGCCCCGGCCCAGCGCCCGCACCCACAAGTGGGTTCAACACCTCCGGCGCCGGCCGGCGACATGTGGCAGCGCAGCTGGAAACCCAGGGCGAGCGGGGGGGCCGGTGCCCTGAGCGCCGGGGCCGGGGGCAGCGCTGGCCCCTGCTCCACACATACATATATACATACACCTCCACACACACCCCTATGTAGACACAGGGAGATGACGGCGCCCGCCGCACCAGGGCAGCGCGCCCCGCGCAGCGGCTGAGGACTAGCAGCAACTCACCACTCAGGTAGTTGGTCCACTTGTACAGCACTCCCTCCATGGCGGCCGGCCCCCGCCCCCATGCAGCACGGCCGCCCCCCGGCGGAGTCACGCCGCCCGCCGCCACCGCCCCCCGCGCCCCGACGCGGCGCCGGCACCCAGGGCCATAGCGGGGCGCCGCCCGCCCTGCCCTGCCCGGCCCCCGCCGCCGCCGCCACGCCACTAGCGCAGAGCGCGCCGCTGCCGCGCACCCCGAGAACGGCGCCGCAGCGCTGCGGAGGCGCAAACGGCGTTAGGAATCGAGAACCACGTGACCGACAGGAGGCGGGAGAAGGGGGCGGCGCAGAACGCCCAAAGCAGGTGGCCTTCCGCAGCCAATCGAAATGCGACTTCGGTGAGAGCGCCGCCCAATCGGCGGCCGGCAGGAGCCGGCTCTATTGTGTGCGGGGCTCCCCCGCTCGCCAGCGTCCGCTTCCGGGAGCGCCGAGGCCCGCCCAGCCCGTCGTCGGCCCCCCTCCCACGGAGCTCTGCTGTCTATTGGACAAGCTGAGGGACGGACAGGGGCGTATCCCAATGGGCGGCGGCTTCTTCTGGGCTCGCTCTGAGGCGAGCCAATCAGAGGGCGCGCTCTCGCTCTGGGGCCGTCAGCGGCTGGCAGCCGCCAGCCGTGAGGGCCGTTGCCACGTCTGCCGGGCGGGCGAGGGGGGCCGCGCACCGAGCACGGCCCTGCCCGCTGCCGCTGGGCTCGCAGGCGTGGGGCGCGGGATGGCGGCCCGGCGGCGGTGAGGCGGGCGCCGCG
Source organism: Falco biarmicus (assembly GCF_023638135.1). Classification (NCBI taxonomy): domain Eukaryota; kingdom Metazoa; phylum Chordata; class Aves; order Falconiformes; family Falconidae; genus Falco; species Falco biarmicus. The sequence continues at coordinate 4,660,812 of NC_079291.1, read as the reverse complement.
GGGTCCCGGCTGTGAGGCGGCGATGTCAGCGGCGCTGCGGGCCGCCTGGCTGGGCGCGGCACTGAGCTGCGCGGCCGCGGCGCTGATCCCCGCGGCTGACGTGAAGGTGGAGGTGCTGCAGAAGCCGTTCCTCTGCCACAGGAGGACCAAGTGGGGGGACATGATGCTGGTTCACTACGAGGGCTACTTGGAGAGGGATGGCTCCATGTTTCACTCCACGTAAGTAGCTCGCCGCGGGCGGCCCGCCTGCCAGCGGGCTGGGGGGTGAGCTGGCGGGGGGGGGCAGCCATGTGGCCTTAGGTTTGTTTTTTTTTTAAGGCAGGTGATCTCTTCTCGCAAGTTCTCAATCCGGACCCCTCGCTGTGGTCCGCAGGCCCCCTACGAAACAGCTTTGTGAGCAGTGTTCTGTGGAGGGCAGCTGGCTTTTTAAAAATAAAAAGCTCCCTCCCAAAACGCTCGAAACTTGGCTTTGCCTGGGTGCAAGGAAACAAAAGCAAGGCATGCTTGTTCGTGGCATGCCCTGGATTTTACTTGTTTCGGAAATAAAATAGCTTAAATAACGCTGTACAGACTTGCCAGTGGGACCCTTTCCACCGCCACCTATTTTCAGAAAGTATGATTTATTTGCCTTTACACTCGGGACAGTTCAGGAAGCACTGAGTCACCTTGCTGTTTTTAAGATGAACACCAACGGTAAAGCTTATTTCCTTTCACATTGCCAGATTTAGACTGTAAAATAAATCTTACTTGGGTTTTGTTTTCTGGTTAGTCTGCAGAAAGTGGAGCCATGTGGCATTTTAAGAGACAGGGATGTTATGCAGTTTAGACACAGGTTTTGGTGTATAACCTGAGGTTTAATAAGTCGTCTGCTATGCATGAATTTCCCTCAGGTTTCTAAAGCAAATTTCTAGGGGAGAAGTCTGCCTCTAATAATAATAATAAAAAAAAGTATATCCGTCCACTACTGGGAGCACAATGACAGCTTTTCATTACTGAAACGGCATATTCTTCACCTGCCCCCGACCAGACAAATCAACATACCAGAGCCACAGCTATGCAAGTAGGAGGAAGAGCCAGAAATTCGAGGGAGTCTGCTAAAAGCCTGCAATGACTTGCTAATGTTGACTTTCCTGTAAAACATCAACGAAGTGTTGATAGTGGGAGACAGCAAAATGCTCAAGTATCTGTAGGCTATGTCTGAAGTCTGCTTTTGCGGAATGTATTTTTTTAAAAGGCAATGTTTTGCATCTTTACGTTCTTGTAGCCAATTTAAACTAAAATCTCACTAATTTTCTCTTGTAGTTAACCTGCCTCACTAAAAGGAGTTCTAGGGACGCTCTTTAAGTTTTTGCTGCTAACTCCTGTAAGTGCTCTGTTCTCTTGTTAAGCACCTTTCCTGCATGGCTAGTAAATCGAGCTTTTAAAATTCTGTGTCTAGAGGAAAAGTACTCCTTGTGTACCACCTGGTTAAGTTGGAAAAGAGGCTTGTCTGCCTATTTTAAACTTGAATATTTTGCATGCCTTCGTTTCTTGTTTTCTACACTCTTTGTTGCATAGTTGACTCTTTCCCTAATGGCTTTTTTGGAAGAGATGTGACTGATTCTTCTAAGCATATTATAAGGTATATTGCAATCCTGATGAAGCTTGTTTTTGATTTGCAATTTACCAAAGAATGCACATGGCCTTGAATGTAGATTTTAAGTAGTGGCACATGGCCTGATCGGTTTCAAAGTGGAAATAGGTGATCAGGGAAATGAAGGTGGGAATCCAGGTTGTTCAGCATTGTCATAAACAAGCAGATGTTGTTTTCTTACTTTCCACTTGCGGAACCTTTTCATAGAAGGCCTAAGTTTTAAAGACTTCAGAAGTTTAGGTCTTTCATTTAAGAAATGCCGAAGTGCCAAATAGTAGTGTGTGTTTAATTATTTTTCTATGCTATGGGCATATTCCATCTGCTCCTTGTGCCTTTTATGGAACTTGCTGTCTAAAGACAAGTGTTTTATTCCATTTTTTTCCAGTCACAAGCATAACAATGGTCAACCAATGTGGTTTACCCTTGGCATAAGGGAAGCTATCAAGGGCTGGGACAAAGGTTTGAAGGACATGTGCGTGGGAGAGAAGCGGAAGCTAACTATTCCACCAGCCCTTGCTTATGGAAAAGAAGGGAAAGGTAAATGACTTGAAGTCTTTCCCTTAATTTAATTGTTTTTAATGTCTGTGTTTTACTGGTATTCTTGGCCAAAGAGGTTAGCAAGCTTGCAAGCTTTCCAGGCTGATTCTAATTAAATAAGAAAAATTGATGGACAGGTGTTCTTTCTCACAAATTTGTTTTCTGCAGAAATAACCATTTAGTGGTTATGTTGTGAATGCAGGAAAAAAACAGGAGTTGATGGTAGCTGATGTGCTGTATGTTCTGAGTGTCTCTTCCGTCAGTGCTATGCTCAACAGTCCTCTGCTTGCCCTCCACTCCCCCCTTCTTTTACAGTCAAGCTGGAAGTGGTTGCTTAGATGACAGTTGGCTTTTTGGCTGTTGCATCTGTGTTTGTGGTAATACTTCATGAATGTGCTTGTGCAAGCCTCATTCTTGCTTGCAGGATTCTTTTAGAACCCCAAGAAACTCCTGTTCTGCTGCCCAACCAGTTCTTAGCTGATACAATGAAAAAATCACGATTTATTTCTCCATATAGGGACACGTAATTCTTTCCCTTTAGCTATTTTGAGTTTGGGCAGTGGCCCGTTATCCACAGTAAGAGGCAGTCATGTTGGCATCTTCTGAAAACGTATTGAGTGGTGTACAGACAAAAGCATTGTTTGTAGTGTTTTCTCAACGTGTCGACTACCGATGGCATTTGGGGTTTTTCCTTTTAAACATTTCCAGATGCCTGTTTTAATGGGAGGACCAGACCAAGAAAATAAATGAGTGACAGCTTGAATGGTGCGGGAAGGTTACTTTTTCTGCTTTATGTGGTTTGTTTTAGTAACTTTTTTGGAGCAATTATTAGGAATATTTTGTTAATGCAACAGTTACCACAAAATGACCTAAGGTAACGCAAGGTTTCAAAGCAGAAAGGGTAAATGTCTTGGAACATACAATCCTTCCTGCTACTGTCGTCTCCCATTAATCTGAGACTGTTTTAGGAATGAGGAGTGTTTGCATGTCTGTATCCTCTGGCAAACAGGGCTGAACACAGGCCAAGTAGTACTCCATACATACAGCATGCTTCATACCTTCCCTTCTTGCATACTTTCAGGAGGAAGTATCCTCTTAAAACATATTTTTCTAGAAGCCTTGGTTTGGGGTTCAGGAGATAGTATTAGAAGTAATCATGTTTCTAGTAGAGAGCAGGAAATTTGTGGTGGTCAGTTAGTTGACTATGCAGGGCACAACTGTAATTTTTTTCCACAAAAAGATGATAAATGCTGCAGTGCTCACGTAGTCGTCACAGGCCTAATTGCCTTAATATGTAAAGCACTATGGTTCGTCAGACACTTGCAACTTCAGCTCTGTTTAGTGCAAGAAGGTTGATCAAGTAAACACTGCTAACTGCTGCAAGAAATTACTTGCCTTAGGAAAAGTTTGATGTCTTTGAACATAATTATGTTGCTATTTTCAAATTATGCCCTTGAAGACAGAATTACTCCATTTTCTTCATGCTTTCCTCTGAATGCATGTAACTTCACTAGCCTCCACCTTGCTGACTTGAATGATGAGTCAGGTGCCTGTTTCTGTAACCAAAAAATTACCTGTATTCCAAACTCTAAGCAGGCCGCTGTGTCCTGTATTCCAGAAGTGTCTGCACATGTATTCATCCCAGAAATCTATAAGCCTGTTTGTTGCTGCAGCTCTTTAACACCATAGCTCCAAAGTAGTGGATGTAGATAAGGCATTTTTTCTGCATCTCTCAAGGCACAGGAATATTTTTTTGGTGTGCTGCCATCCAATATAGAAATATATTTGGTCATATTCAACACTTCTGTATATAAAGAAGCAAAGGGGTGTGCTAAAAGATCTTTGACAGTAGTTTCAGCCATCGGTATGAAGGCACGTCACATCACGGTAAAAGCCAATGCCTGATTAACTGAAATCTTTGAGGGGTGGTGGCAAGCGGGGTGGTCTTTGGCACTATTAGGAAATTGTCACTCTGTTCACCTGCACCAAAAATGGCATGATGCCAACACATGTCTTTTGAACAGGTTTATGTACTTACTTCCAAACACAGCAGAAACTAGCTCAGTGCTTTGTGCAGCAGTCCGTAGACAACTAGGGATACTGACAGCATTGCTGCCCTTCTGTCTTTCTTGGCAAGAAGTTTTTTTGCCAGTGGCAGAATAGCAGGTACAAGGTGCCAGTTGACAGCGGAGAGGAATTTGGAGACGAGCAGGGTTACGGTGTCATGGGAGGACTGAACTCTCCCTTCTTGCTACCCTGACCATCAGTCTTGGCTGTGTGCTGCAGTGTGGCCGCCTTGCTGGCTGTACAGTCTCCTTCACTGTTTAATACTTTTATCTGGCTCTGGTCATGAAAAAAGGATTCAGGAATGTTGGCTGATAAACATGTGATGATGGTTGCTGAATATGAGCTCAGATCAACATACTAGTCTCCAACAAAACTAGTTGCATATAAAGTTGCATATGTGCTGTAAGGGCTGCTCAGGGTCCAGGCTACAGTCTGAAATAGTTATGGTTATCACTGTTACTGATATATTCTTGTTAGTTCAAATTGCCGGATGCTTTATAAATTGTAGGATTACTGGATTGTTGCTCTGATGCATATTGCTTTTGTATGGCACTGAAGATGTAGTTGTTCTTAATTTTTCTCCATGTTTACCATTTTGGGTAGGAAAAATTCCACCTGAGAGCACACTGATTTTCAACATTGACCTTCTAGAAATTAGAAATGGACCACGGTCTCATGAGTCATTCCAAGAGATGGATCTTAATGATGACTGGAAACTGTCCAAGCAAGAGGTGAGTGTGTTACCCTTCTTGTGAGCAAACCTAACAGGATGGGATAGGGGAAAGGGATAAGCTTAACTTGGTCCTGTTAAGGAAGTACCTAAACACAAGTTAGACTTTTAGCTACTACTGTGCACAGTAAGGCAATTATTTCTTGGGTGAAGCACAGTACGGGTGACTAGGATGAAGAGTTGTTAGCATAACTACTGGACTGATATGATCATCGTTAATGGTAAGACACCCAAAAAGTCATTGCTGTCCAGGTGGTCATTAGTCACGTGGGGAAGAGTGAGTGTCTGTTCTTCCCTGGAGATGACTTGCAATGTTGCTGCCTTCCAGTTCTCTGCTTTTTTTGCCTTTGGTGTTTTATGCCTTTTCTTGTTGATATCTTTCCTGCCGAATGCTCTTGAACTACTGTTCTTAGCTCAACAATTAAACTCCTGTCTGTGGTTGCCTTTTTTGCATGGCTTCAGGTTGTATACTTTCTTACACCTTGGCAATAGATCTTTTTTCAGTAAAACTAAGCCAAGGATGCACATCTATACTGTACCATGTTGAGCCTTGGATCCCAGTGGAACTGCTGAACTGGGGATTCAAAAGCAGCCTTGGTGAGCTGAGGCATAGGTGTGTGACCCACATGTGGCCCGCTCAAATGGAAGACTTGGATGAAATATAACATCTTAAAAATAAAACCAGACTTCAGGACTTTTTGGAATTGCTGATTTACTAACAAACTGGAATAAGAAATTCTTACGCTGTAGGGCAGTCCGGTTTCATAGCATTCACTGTCTGAAGGATGTGTATTCAGCATTACTCACTTTCTGTTTGCCTCTTACTTTCAGTCTGCTTTTTCAATGTGCAAAAGTCATCTGTGAGAAGTCAGGATAAACCACTGAGTGCTTTTTTATTTGGGGCTGGTACAGTTTGCTAGACCCGAAAAACTAATCTTTTGTGGTTCCCATTTGAGCAGCAAATACTGAGACTGTGGACAGATGTCTGTAGATATCTGGGGTGGCTGTTTACATCTACTGGTTTGTCAAAGTGTTAGGATGTGAAAAAGCTGTTTGGGTCTATGACCAATTGGTAGCTAGTAACTTCTGCCTGGCTGTACTGTACTGTATAGACATCAGAAGACAGGTTTTCCTGCCTTGTTTTTCAGTCAGATGCCATAAACGTATGGGAACTGATTTGCTAGTTTTACTGTTACTTGCTACTAAGGAGTGTTCAGTGACTGAATGGGGCTGCGGAATCAGTCAGAGGAGGAGTATTCTGGCAGTGGCGTAGGAAGGAAGGTATCTATTGCCTAATACTGCTACCCTGAACATAGCGGGCCTCTTACAAAACAGTAATCAATTCTTTCATAAGCCTAAAAACATTATCTCTCACTTTGTGTAATAGGTGAAAATTTATTTGAAGAAAGAATTTGAAAAGCATGGAGCAGTGGTAAATGACACTCAGCATGATGCTTTGGTTGAAGACATATTTGATAAAGAAGACGAAGACAGTGATGGCTTTATATCTGCAAGGGAATTTACATACAAGCATGATGAGCTGTAGAAAAGGATGGTGTAATTTTTTTATACAAATGGCAGTGATTTAGACTGTCTGGTGCTCTTGTCATCTTAATTCTGTGGCTTTGAGTTGACGGCTGCTGTTGGCAAAGAAACACTCATTTATATAAAAGAATTTCTGTTCATTGTGTACAAATGTTTTAAACTATGTTAAAGTATGAAAATGTACCTCCTTTTATGCAGCAAAGACTTGCACATCAGTGTTTTTTGAATTTTGTATTAACTTATTTTTCAGAAATGAAACAAACTTTCCCGTTATCAAACATTGTGAAAATCAAAATTCGATGTAGTGCCTTTCTGTGACTTGTTTGTGTGTTAAGATTGCTTTCAGCATCTCCTTTATGTGTAACTTCTAGTTTGTGGCTTAATTACTTGACCTTTCTTCTTGTGTGTCACTGTGTGAAAAGCAGTGTGCTGACCTTCCTCTTTTTTTCTGCAGATTTTAAAAAAAGGTACTAGAAGGTATCAGCATTTCTTTGTATCTGTTTCTCGGCTGCATCAAGCTGAATGAGAAAAATTACTATCTCCTGTGCTGGTTTTGCTCTTCTAAAGGGAGGGTGTTACCAACCATGCCAACAATTGTATGCATTTTTCTTTAAATTATGTGAATGAAGTAGGAGTTAAATGTCAGACTTTCACTTTTAATGTCAGCAACATTCTAGGAGATGTCTGTAATTTGGAAAATAGCAAGTTATACTGCAGTGCAGAGGTGGTGTCCTTTACATATACACAAACATTTGCTTTGAAACTTGGTGCTTGCATTCCTGAAGAAAGATGATACTTTTCTTGAGCAGAATGTGACTAGTCTGAAGTTTTTTCTCATTTGCAGAAGGGAGGGGCACACTGACAGGAGGATCAGTATGGCCTGAAGAAGGCTTCACATTGGCTCGCCTGCTTTGCAACAGCCTGAGTTGTAGAACTTGTTTTGTTACTGCCCCTTTGCAGTATTTTCACAAGTAGCATACAAATGATGTGAATTTTAAATAATAAAGTGACTTTTTAGAAAAATAGAGGCATGAGGTAAATGTTATGGTGCTGTGTCTTTACAGAGGTAGAGACTATGAGGATTTCAACTCCATTTTGTGTTTGTTTGAACCGTTTCTGGGGAGGAAGAAAGATTTTGCAATTGTCCACAGTTTCTTAAATGAGAGGGAAGGAATTAGCCTGTATTCTGGCACAACAACATAGGGGGTCTCTGAACACTGTATTGAACTTGGAAAATGTTGCTGGAGGCTACGTAGGGACACGATGCAAATCCGGTTGTATGAAATCGGGGTTGCTGCATTGCACTCATCCTTAACTGCTGCCAAGTGAGACTGTACCTTGAGGGCTCTCAGTGCTATAGATGAGCTGGATGTTTTCCCTGCCACCTAGTGTTGCAAGTTAAGTATGAGAAGACTACTTAAAGGGAGTTCAGCTGCTTATGGACATTACAGATTGCTGTCACTAGCATCTGTTTTGGGAGGCGAAAAAAAAAAAAGTGTAAGTGAAGATACGCAGTGGTGATGGGTTTTGTTTTGTTTGGGGTTTTGTTGTTGGGTTTTTTTTCCTTCCAGCATCTGGCCTTTTGAGGCTGATGGCTTAAGTGGTAGGGAATTGTGGCCATGTATTTGGTTTTCAGTAACCCTTGGCTCTTTTTCATCAATGATGCCATCTAGTTTTCTTGAACCCGCTTAAACTTTTGCTTCCATAATGTTCTGTGGCAGTGAATTTTATGGTAGAATAGGGTGGGAAAATATTTCCCTTTGTTTTTAGGCTTGTTGCCTGTCCTGATATTTTTTGTTGTGAGGAAATAATGAAAAATCGTTACTTGTTTAGCTGCTCTTACCAGTCATGATTTTGCATATTGATATTTTTTTCTCATTACTTACGATAATTAAGCTTGCCCAACTTCAGCTCTCCCAAGGTTGCTTCCATGTTCTGTGCTGGGTGTTTTGATTCGCTCTGCTGATACCAGAGCACTAGGTACCTGCGGGCAACGCATCACATTTATATTCATCATCTTTACTGGAATAGATGCCTTATCAAAGTTTCCTGTCTTTCTCCCTGACTACATGTGGAGCCTAGGCAATTGGCATAGCCTAGGCAGAGGAGGGATATGAAGTTGACTCTTAAGGCAATCTTGACAAAGATGTGGCCGCTGGCAGGTACCCGGCCAACCAAAGGGGAAATTCTGGGTGTGCTACTGGGAAGAGCAGCACTGAGGCTTGCGTGGGGTCTGTGAGGGTTTTAGATGATTGTTTGTGGTGCTTAGCATGTTCTCTGAACGTCTGGCTGGCAAGTGAAAGCATAAAAGCACGAAATAAAACTTTGCCCAGGTTACTGACCAAATACATAAAAATTTAAGTTGAAATAATAGGGTGCCAGTGTATGTGCCTTCGGTAAGGCCTAGCTGTTGTTTACTTTGTATTAAATAGGAATTCGGAATCAGTAATGCTGTGAAATGTACACATGCATTATCTTCTGCTTGGATTTTGAAAGCATTTCATTAAAAATAACTTCAAGTGAACATACAGTTAATTTGTTAATGCCAGCAGAGTACTAGTAAAGCTGCAGGACCGAGATGCTTTATTTGGTGTTGTGTGTAGGTTTGTGCCAGATGAGTGGATGGCTTTTGTTCTTAGTTCTTTTCTGTATAGCTGTGTTAAATTTCTGAAACTGAACTGGAGAAAAAAATTTCAAAAGTGCAGAATCGGCAGCGGATTTGAGAAGCTACTTCAAATTTGTTACTGTTTGCTATCATTAAAAGTTCTTCTGTGAAGATGAAGGGATTTCTTAGGCAGAAATAGCACTGCCTGTCTTAATTGCATCTGCTTGTTAATCCACAGGGCATGCTGCTGCAGTGCCAGCAGGAGCCAGCTAGCTACCTGCAGGAGAGCAGAGGCAGGTGGCTGCCTGTCCCCCGAGGGGAGGAGGAATATCGGAACTTCAGTGGCACTCAGCAACGCTTAGGTTGGCTTGTGTGTGAAGTACAAGGTGTATTTCCCCTGAAGAAAAAAAACCCTCACTGTGTCACTAAAACACAGCACTTTTTCACGTGGAGAGGGCTCAACACAGAGCGCTTTCCTCCTGCAGCTTAGAGCCTTCTCCACACGCTTCTTTGTGGTTTGTGGTTATGTAGGAAAATATGTACTGATGGTTTTTAGAACTGTAGCCTGTCATTCACTGCCACTACCTAGCAATTACAGTGGGAGTTGCTGCCTTCTGTAGGTACAGAAGCAGCCTTCAGAGTTCATTTTATTTGAAAATTCTTGATATGCAGTGCAATGACAAGAAAGCTTTTGGCAAAGCTTCAGGAACGGTGCGTATAGTCTCAAATGTGTTTTAAAGCTTACTGCTTTGAGATCAACTCACAAGGTAGTGTTGAAAATGAAGAAATTGCTTCGTTGGGCCTTAAATCTTTTCAGTACCTTATTTCCTGTGCTACCAGCAACCTCCCCAGAATAGAGGTGTTTTGGTGAGTACTATGTGGGATGGAGTCCTAAAATTGCAGTATTAAGTACTTATTGAACAAACTGCTACCATAGTTTCTTCTTCACGACGTTTAGAATGAAAATAGTTCATAGCACGTTTCCTGAGTACTTCAGTGTAAAAACAGGTGGTACAGGTCAGCGTTGAAATTACAATTGTCTTTGCCGTACACACTCCCCACACCCCGTTGTTTCTGCTGTTAAATACGAGGCGGTCTGTCCCTTGATCCACAAATCCCAGTTTCAGATGGCAGGATGGGGAGAGCTCGTTGCTTCGGGACATTCCTGGAAAAGGAACAAAGCTAGGGGAAATGTGGCGAGAGGGAGTGGAAGTATGCAGTGTGACGTTGAGAACTGCAAAAGATCTTGTTTCCCAGATCCTTTAGCATCTGCTTACTGTTAAGAAGGAACACTGGGCAGCCACAGATGTAGGTACTGCAAATAATAAGGCTGGCTCCTGATCTGACTGTGTTAGAAATCACTGCTTCAGCCAGTTTCATATGGATTTTTATTCCTACGACAAAAGTTTAAATTCACACTTCCACGGTCCATTAAGGAATATTCAGAACAGGTATGTTGAGTTTGCTCCTTAAAAATACAATGGCCTGATCACATAGCTTTTGCAAAAAAAACCCCCCACAAAACCCACTACCCAAACCCCTTCATTTGTCTTTAACATTGAATTGTTTTTGGTAACAGGAAATAAACAAAACCTGCTTATATTTATATAATCCTGGATAATTTTAGCCTCTCTTGAAAGTTAATCATAATGCTTACATTCTGTGCCCTAGTTTTCTCCTGGTACATAGGAAAAACAACTTTCTGACAAAACAAGGCTATTTCGTTAGCTATCCTGCTTCTGTTTTCATGCTTGTGCTTGATTATGTCAACAGTTTCACACAAGAAATGTAATCTAAAAGCTCAGCAGGAAGCTATATACCTGTATATAAAGGGACAAGGACCTTAATTATCAGCTCTCCCAGCCTGGAGGGGATTTGGATAGAGCCACCTCCTGCATCACACTTCTTCCTTCTAGAAGGTTCTGTTCCAAAAGCAGGATGGTTTAGCTAGGGGGTTGCATCTGGTAAGGAGCCGTGTGGTATTTCTGTTCTCTTGAATGATGTAAAAAAAAAGGGAGCTCGGTTTAGCTGAGAAATTTGCCATGAAAATAGAGGACAGTTTGAAACATGGCAGGTAAGTAATTTTGTGCAAGGTTTTTGAAGGCCATGTTCCTGATGGAGAGCTAGAGTTTGTCCACAGGGATAGTTGGGGGTGGTGGTGGTGGGCGTTTTGGGGTGGATTTTTGTTGTTTTCTCTTGTTAGTGGTTTTGTTTACTTGTTTTTTCTTATAACTGCTCTGCGTCTCCATTAGGTAAACAATGTTTAAAATACTAGGATCTGACTATGGAAATCTAGTCAAGCAAACTCTTCAGAGCTCCCCAAATCCCAGTTAGGTTTTCCTCTAAAAAAATCTGAGGCTGATGCTAACTACTATTAAGAGCTGCTCTTTGTATTAGATACAATGCTTCTAATTTCTAGTTTGTGTCATGACCTGCTTAAGGAGATTAAATGATGCAGGATAATTGATTCCTCATCTGGGAGTCAGACTGAAAGCATTAAATCAATCCTGTCCTCTTACATTTTATTGCCATTGAAATTTCTTTAAAGCAGCTGATGTTTCCTCTTCTGCCTCTTTCCCTGAATAGTGAACTAGGTAATACATATTTCTTTTGCATGCTTGGCCTGCTGTCTCTCTGGGAGTAAATAGCACAGCTTAGCTCTGGTCTCTGTAATCTACTGGGCTATGTCTTCAGAGAACAGATTTTCGTTCCATAAATACAATGCAAAATGGTTTTGGTGACCCTGTGTCTGGGTATGGAATCTATAGGGCTATAGCTAACGAACTAATCGTAGCTTTTACTTAGTGATGCTGACCACAATACTTAGGTAAGACTAGTGACATCCCTTCCTTTTAAAAGAAGTTAAGAGTTTACATTTGCATCCGGTATTTCAGCCCTTGCGTGTTGTCATGTCCTCATTGCTGTTGTCACTATTATTGGGTTAAAGCCTGGCTTGAACACGGTGACACAGGCATTGCAATGTAGACTTGTCTCTGCCTCTGCAAAACACAGTCTGAAGTAAAGCTCCCAGACACATGGTGCTCGTCTTGCAGCTGGAAAATGAGCACAAACTGCAATGGGAGCACGTATGGAGCAGAAATGACCAATGCTCTTACTCATTTGGTACCCGATCCTGCTACCGCTAACCTGAGCCAGGTCCGGTTCACTGTAGCACCCTTTCGAAATGGCCACAACCACCGTTCATGCAGTGGTGGGGCTGTGCGAAAGCGGGCTGGCAAGGTGGCCTCTGGGATACCAATTAGTACTCTCTGCCAGGCTTGTTCTGGCTTCGAACCTTCACACCTTGCTTCTTGAGCGGGCAGCTGCGGGAGGGCAACACAAGGATGTGTTGGTGCCCCTGGTGCAGCACCAGCCAGGTTCACGCTGTCACACGACTGCCTGCCGGTAAAGCTAAGGGCACGCTTGGGGAAAACGCCACGGGCCCTTGCATGGGGGGGGAATAGCTCTTCGTACCATTCAGATTTCCTTGGCTGATACTCACAGTCAGTATAAGGAGATTTAAAAACTCTGGGTAATTTCTTGTTGACAGTTCTGTATTAAAGTACATACATAAGGAGTAACGCGCAACCAGCATGAGATGTACAATACAGTTTGAGCTTTGTTGTTTTTCCCCATCTCCTATTAATGACAATTTTCCTGTTGTACATTGTGGACAAGACCATTTCTGTAAATGCAGGCTCTTTTATGACAGGGATACTCAGCTGTGGACATTTTAAAAATATTTTTTTTCCTATCCTTTTGGAAGTACAGGAGCCGAAAGGACTTCTCTGTTTTATTTTCATTTGAAGTGTTTCTGTTATCAAAGGTCCCTTCCCACCTACAGCTATCTACCACTTGCATGAGTAAGGAAAATTATTTAATCATCAAGGGTTTTTTTTGAGTCAGGACTCCTTAAAGTCATATTAAACCAGAACAAAACACACTGCCCATGTTTTAAAGTCTCCTGAAAAGCAGAATAATGGAAAATGCTGCAGCAAAATCCATCACCTAGGAAGGACATGCTGCTGTTTAGAGTCCCCAGTGTATGATGTGTATGGGAGGAGAAAAAAGGTTGCTGACACATGCATAACTTTTTAAGCATACTCAGCAGACCTGTTGCTGTGGTAACTAATCAGAAGATTGTAACCTCCCCTGAATGAGTGCTGTTTGCACTGCACCAGATGGCTGATAAATCACATAGTGGAATTTTCTGTCCCTTGTTTTACTGTCCAACCTTTTCTCTAAGTGCTATGACTTAATTTGCAGCAATTTACCCATAGATTATGCAGACATGACACACCAATATAAAATATGAAGCTGCTTGAGGTATGCAGTCACTTTAATGATCTGCATCACTTGCATAACACCAGAACTGTTTTGTCTTCTGTATTGATGTTCAAGCTGTTGCAATTTTAGGAATAATGCTAAGTTGAGAAAAACCATGCTTTAATTTTAATATAATTTTAATAAGGGTAGCTATAGTTACTATAGCACATTTCTTGCAGAGGGAAGCAAGACACCTTTTGCAGTTCATTGGTCTGCTACAAGCATTTCTGTACGGGAAGCACAATAATAATGGAAGCACACATGAGGATTAAACAGGATCGTTGCACAAGAAAGTAATGCTGTTGTCTCTGTATTTTCTGTTCTTTGTTGTTATTACTGGTTTGTCTTCTCAGGATGACAGATTTACTTCTTCCACCCACCTTGACTATTTATTATTATGAGTCTTAAGCTATTGTCAAGTTTTTAGCCTCATTGTTACGGGTGCTGTTCTAACACTAAAAAAGCTCCAGGCTCACAGTCTTTATAGGCAAATAATAATAAATGTGCCTTGTGATACCTTTTAGAGTTATGAAAATAAGTATGCTGTCACCTATTACTGTAAATTAAAAGGAGGAAAAATTTAAAAAGATATGAAAACAAAGCTGGAGAATGATGGTTTTCCGATAAATAATAACTCCAGAAGGTGGTAACCTTTTTGAATGGGCAATAGAGCAGCTTACTAGTGTGGCTGAGTGCTGAGCCTGATAGGTGACTGCGGCACACCCAGAGTCCTTGTAGCATGCTGTCCTCTGTCCCTGTGACACAGGCTAAGTTGTGTTCTGTTATGTCACTTGTGCAGTGGAGAAATTAATCACCTTCTGTGGAGTAAGAGCTCGGCATCTAAGCCTGATATTGTGCGTACAATGTACAATCTTACGTACAGCTGCAGATTTCCATACATTAATGGTGTAATTGGATAAAGGGGCTGCAGCCAGGATTTCTTCTTTTTTTCTTAAACATTCACTGAGCTCACCAGATGACATCCTTACTTCATATCAGAGTATTGCACCTGCCACCCTCTTTCTTTCCTGTGGGTGAAGCCACCTTTAGTGTGGGAGAAGTACTCTCAAGTCTCTGCTCCAGTCTCCTTCCTATATAAAAACCCCAAAAGAACCAAGTACCATTGACACTTCTTGCTCTCCAGATTTGTTCTGCGACATCAGTTGAATTTACTGGCCTATGCTGTAACTATTATCTTGGGTCTCGCAGGGTTTTTCTGTTTTACTAACTCTTCTGTACATAAGAAGTTTTTTTTTTGTTCCTACAACTTACTAGTAAGAGCAATCACTTAAATTTAGTGGGATGCCTTTATGAGTACAGGCTTAGAATTCTGACTTAGCAAATGTACCTGGTTGCTGCTCTGTACAACCCCAGTTCATCTGATTTTTAGGTACTCCAAATGTACTCCACCAGAGACAAGACTGAGACAGTGGTTTGAAATAACAAAAATTAATACCAATAACAGGGTTTTATTGGCTGCACTACAGTTTCACCAAAATCTATCATAGTATATTTTTTTAATGTCATTTCAACACTTAGATGGTCTTTTTTACCTTCTGCATTAAGCCAACTTCTCTCCTAAACACTGTCTGCTGAGAAGACTAGTTGCATTGGTTGTATGTTTGCGTGGCCACTGTTCTGAACTTGCAGGGGGAAGTATTTTGGAAATGATGAATCAAAGATTAAGTACTGCAGTGTCTCGGGGATTTTTGGGTACTAGTTCTGATGAATAGGCTTTGATCTCCAACTAAGGAGATGTTTAAAGAAGAACAAAAATAAGCTGTAACTTAAGCTATATATTGCTGTGTTTGCCTTTTGGTCTCTTCCTTTCACAGATAAAACATGGAACAACAAAGGTTCTTTGAAATTCTCTTTTTTAAAGATGTGTCCTTCCTGCTCTCCTTCTTTGATATTTTACCCCATTGGAAACTCATCTTTTACTGGAGAAAAAAACCCCTTTTTTTAATATCCATAAGTTCTGCTGTTATGTTATTAAAGACAGAGCAAATAATTAATAGATATGTGTTGTGGCTTTGTCCTAATTATAACAATTTTGTATTTTCTGTTTACACAGTGGTCTCAATTCAAAGATTCAAAGATGCAGCTGTGAATAAATGCTTCCCCCATTTCACATATGAGGAAATTTAATTGCCGTGAGGTTACAAGATTTATCCAAAGCCAAGCAGCAAGCTTATGGCAGAACAACGTACACCCCAGGCTCTTTTGATTCCCTGGACCATGCTCTAACCACTCATCTTTGCTGCTTTACACTGTTCGTGACAGCTTACACAGAAAGGAAGCATCAAAGATTTCTGTTGCCGGTATGTAATCATTCCATAGACAGCCTAATAATTCTTAGGTAGATTATACTCAGCCATAATCATCTCCAGTGTAATTAGAGAATAGACTTAGTCATCTAAGTGAGCATAATATGGGTAATGTAAGTGGTGTGTTATAGGATATAATTTAAACCGGCTTTTAAATTGCACCTGCTCTTTTCATCGGCTATGTTTCTGATTCTAAGAAGCAAGCTGCCTCTGACGCAGTTCATCCTTGATGTAACTCCAAAGCAAGGAATTTGGGTTGCTGTGTTCAACTGAAGTTGTTACAATTAAATTTGTACAGATTTTTCAGCTTCTCAGTGATTCAAATCACCTTTCAGGTAGATATTTTAAGTAGGAGATATCCAGCATTTTTTCTATTGTAAGCCACGTTGAACTGTAATTCTGATGATAGCAAACTGATAGCACAGGAAAACAAATGTCTTGCCCTAAGATCTTCCATTATGTACTTTAAGCTACATGTTGTTAATGATCAGCCATGCTTTTTAATCAAAACCATTAAGCCTAAGTAATGACTTATAAATTAGTCCCTATTCAGGTTACTGATACACCCCCAAAAGGTGCAGATGCCATGATAGTTCACGTTCACTGAGCTTTAGACTGGGAACAGCAAATTATTTCCTCTTTTGGTTATATAATGAAGTTGTAGCTTCTGGTCTGCAGTTAAGGCCGACAGCAACAGTGTCCAAAGCTTATCCATAATTTCTGAACACACACAGACCTATGGATACTTCTGCTGCTTGTGGTCATGAGAGGAAATTCTTTTTGCTGCATCTGGTTCCAGGATTTTTCCTTCTAAATTTTCTTCTTGTATAGAGTCCTATAAGCACATTCTGTGTGGCTTTTTGTTTTTCCTTTGCCGGATTACTAAACTAGATCTACTGATCTAATAAGCAGCGTGATATTTAATTATTAGATTATATATATATAATATATGAAACAATAATTTTAATTAATATATAATTAAAAATAGTGTAGATTCCTACCTTGTAGAAGAGCACGATGCCTAGTACTAACTGAGATTTGGAGTGACTATCAGTCCTGTGCTTTTTGGGGCAATTGGTTCTGCAAACTCGTCAGGCTGACTTGGCCCATGTTAGTGAGTTAGGGTCCTGAACAGATAGGAAGAAAAGCAAATATCTGGAGGAACCCAACTCTGACCACCAAGTTGTGTAGCACTATGGAGGACATGCTGACAGGGTACTTTCAGGTAATTAGTTCTGCTGGCAAAAAGCATTAAAACCTGTGAAATGAGGCAACAGCTGAGAATAAATCTCTTGGACATAGGTACAAAGTTCTTTCATAGATTTCTGTATTTTCTGTGCCTTCCCCAAGTTCCACGCTGCTGCGCTAACCTAACATCCTTACTTGTTCCTGCTCTTATGCTGAAACACTCTAGTTTCTAATGCTCTTTGTTCCACCTACTGGCTCACCCTTGCCTTTCTGACATCCTCCCCAGCTTCCTTTTAACCTTCCCATCTTTCCATCAAACGTATTTGGCAATCTTTTCTCCGTACTAAGTGCCTGGTCTGAAATAGGCATTGGTGTAGTGTGCAGCAAGGCTCTTTTCCTTGAAGAGAGGTAGAAATGTAAAGGTGCTGCCTTGTAACAGCAAACCACGTTTGTTTTCCTAAACCAGTGCAGTTTACCTGGGTAGCTGGGGACGTGCATGATTACACCTAGCCGTGAAACTATTTTCACCTCTGCATGGAGGCCCACCTTGCGGGCAGAGGATGGAGCAGGTGGGCCAGCCCCGTTTGGGTGGTTTGGCAAACGGCGCAGGCCCCTGCCCCACGTGCTGCGGCACATGGCCCTGCGTGGGGCCTCACAGGGCTGGGCCGCCTCAGGGCCTCGCGCGTGCTGGTGCTCAGCACAGCTGAGAGGTCCCCAGGGGTTCAGCTGCCAGAGGGGCAGGAGCCAACCGTGACCATGAGGTCATCCCTTCAGCTTTACAAAAAGTTTGGTGGACTTCTTACCCGGCAGTTTGACTGGTTCGTGAGGGAGCAGCCAGGCTTTACGTTACCTATCTTTACTTCCTAGGCTCGCCCCGTGTGTGACAAGAGGTACGCATGTCGCCCATCCTGCTGTATGACTAACGCTGAGTAAACGAGCTCCTTCTCTTCCACCGCCTAACGTGAAGCGAGTGCCTGTGCCCCTTCTTGGTCCTGAGATGGGCTGAGGGACGACGCGTGTGCCGCTCTCCCTCTACGTGCCACTCTCCCCTTACGCGTGTGGAACATGGATGCCTCTTTTTGGCACTTTGCCTGTCCTCACGCTTCAGGGCCACCGCCTTGGCACGGTGTTTGAGGGAGCACCCACCCAGCCACCCACCCAGGCACCGGCGGCCATCGCTCCTCGCCCTGAGGGTCGCAGGCGCCCGCCAGCAGCCCGGCTCCGCGCCCTCTCTCACGGGGGCGTCGGAAGACCCCAGGAAGGGAAGGGCTGATGTCACCAGGGCAGCGGGCCGGCTCCGCGGGGAAACGCCAGCACGGGCGGTGCCGGCGGGGCACCCCCGCCCCCCTCAGACGCCGCCGGAGCGGGGCGCTGACCCAGGCGCGCACGGGCCGCAGCACAGCCGCGCGCCGCCGCACGGGCCGGGACTCGCCGCGCGGAGCGGTTCGGCGGCGGCTGCGCGCGCAGGGGGGAGGGGGCCGCGCGCCGCGCTGCTCCCACCGGCAGGGGCCGCCGCCAGGCTGAGGGGAGCGGAGCGGAGCGGAGGGCGAGGCGCGCTGAGGTACGGTAACGGTGCCGGTAACGCCGCGGGGCAGGGCAGGGCGGCGTCTCCCCGTCCTTCTCTGAGCGGGGGGACTGGGCCGGTGTCTCACTGCGCGGCGGGGGGGGGTGCGGGGTCTGCGGGCGGCAGCCTGGCCGGCGGGTTCGCCCCGTCAGCGCCGGGCGGCGGCAGGGAGGGCGCCGCCGGGGATGGCGGGGGACGATGGCGCAGAGGCGGTTTCCCGGAGTCGGTGCGGGCGATGTCCCCTGGCGGCGATGCCCCTGGCGCCTCCGCGCACCTGCTCCGGCGGGAGGCACCGCGCCGCCCTGGGCGGGGGCTGCGGGCACCGCGTAACATGGCTGCCCCGAGGCCTCCCCCGGCCCGCGGGGTGGCGGGGCTGGGCCGCGGCGGGGCGGCGGGGGGCCGGCTTCGTGTTGGGGGCTGGCATCGGCAAACGCCGTCCCCGGCTGTCCCTTGCCATCCAGCTTGAAGCAGGGGTCTCCGGTCTCTGTCTTCCCTGGCTGCCCTCCCTACTAGCAGCTGCCTTTGCCTTTTGCTCTTTAAAGATTTTTTTGAAGGTGCCTTTTCATATAGTCACCTTGAAATCTAGATGCCTTCCTGTGCATTTCTAAGCATACTGTTACACTCGGGTAGGTATGCAATGGTTTTGTTCACTTGAGCGGGCTGATGGGCAGACATACCTTCCTGCAAGAGTCTACGAATCTGAGATCTCTATTTGTGCTAGTAATACTAAAGGCTATGGTTAACCTGTGTTTAAAAAAACAAAAAACCACAAACAAACCACAGCACAAAACATTTTCTCCGGTACTGGTAATTAGAGGGGAAAAAAATCATATTACACCAGCATCTCAAACAGAAGACAGCTTTGTTAGGGCCCTGATCCTGCGAGTGTGCCTATGTATAAATCTATTCTTATGAAAAATATTCTCAGAACTGGGTAAAGCTGCCCATACCTTTAAGACATGAAACTTTAATAATCTCAGAGAAGTGGTTGTGCTGCAGTACGCTTGGTAAATTCTGTGATGCTGATTATCTGAGTGTGCCAAATTTACTCAGAAGTTTAGAAGATAATAAATTCATGAACTTGTGGGAAGTGGAGTGACTGACTCGTTTGGTTATAGACTGTTACAGTATCAACTGTTGGTCTAAAAGCTGGTTTAGAATTAGGGATTTAAGCATCCCTAATCATGCACCCCAAACCCTTAAGCCAAAGAAAAAAGAACTCTCAAAACAAACCCTCAATTGTATACAATTAGGAAGTGGATTTCCGTGAACACAGGACTTCCACTGATTTGAGATGAATCAAGACTAAAGTTAACGTAAGCTATTCATAGTGCTGTGAACTTTTCCAAGCAGTTTACATCCCAGAGCTTACATAGACAGTCTGAAAAGAAAGGTGTTACACTGAGGCAGATGTGGTGGATGTAAATCCTTTATTGATAGTCCTCCCTAGAAAAGTATTTCTGATGCTTAAGAGTTTGAGTTATTTATGGTAACTTCCTTTTTTGGAAGACGTTTGTAACTTTTCCTGGTAGAATAGGGCATGGCTTAAGCTCTGGTTATTTATTCTTGAGTTTGGTATTTTTGGTAAAGGGTATTGAATTTGGCTCTCCACCCTCTCCTTCAGAAGTCATCAACTGTGGATGCTTTATGCAGCTTCCACGAGGGGAAAGTGTATGCTAGAAGCTTCCAGTAAGGATTTCTTTGTCTGTTATGGAGTTGGAGAGTTATGAAGCTGGACATCATCCCTCTAGTGTGTTGGCCTTCTCTTCCCATAAATTCAGTGGAATGAGAAATCGCACGGGATTGCTGTCTATACTTGCCTGTCTGTAAGGTGCCCAAGTGGCTGGTTTCTGCCACAGTGTGTTGCAATACATCCTAACATTTTCAAACTCTATTGCTAGTATTGCAGTGCTTGCTGGTGGTTTAGGTTGTATTTTAAACTAAACTGAGACGTCCAGCAAGGTACTTTGGTGCTTGTTATTTTACTCCTTGTTAACATAATGATGTTGTTAATTTGAAATGACTGCCAGTCAGTGTGTATTAGCCAGTTGTGTGTAGAGGCAGACCATCTCTCCCGTGCAGTGATGAAGACCTAACTGAATGGCAAAACTGGATTCTGCTGGCTCTTTACAAAGAGGATAAGCTGTGTGGCTGAGTATTATGCAGCAGTTAGCGACTTCTCATTATGAAGTTGTGTGTTGTACAGAGATGTTTTAGATGCCAGCATCTCCTAACAAGGGTCTGTGCCCTAGTGACAAAAGCAGGAAAACAGGTGCTTCTCTACAAAATGGAGATTGTTACAAATATGACCTTAGACTGCAGGCTGGACTAGCAGCTACAAAAAGAATAGAGTTCTGTGACTGCTTGGAGACTTAATTAAGTGCATTGACATCCATTCAGTGAAAAGTCTGTATAAGTAATGAATTTTCCTTGCATGCACAGCCTGTGATGGAAATGAGACTGAAATCTGTTGTCTTCTGGATGACTGACCCTGATTTATTTTTAAATAGAACTACGTTTTCATTAACATAATTCACATTACTTGAGGCAAAAAATCCTGTCTTCCTTTGGCAGGTGCCTACTTTGAAAGGTTGGATGAGAGTGTGTTAGACAATTGAAATGGAACTGGTTGCTCAAGGGACTGTAAACTTTTGTAACAGGTGAAATCTTACCATTTGTTAGGACTTTGAATTCTGAAGAGTGTTACCATGCTCATTTGATAGCCAGTATCTAATTTATTAGACAATCTTAAGAAATCTGGCAGTTATTGCTAGCAATATTCCAAATTTTCCCACATAGAGCAAAGGAAATATTTTCAATTCCTTCCAGGCTTGTTAGGCATTTGTTCAGTTAAATGAGACTGAAGGGGGCGTACTGCTTAGGGAAGCTTTGAAGTGCAACTTGATTTTATGCCTGTGTAAAGAATTGCTGCTACTTGTAATTAAAAAATAAAAGTAAACTTAGTGGAGAAAAGGGCTGTCCCAAATCACTGACTAGAAGTTTTGAGATGTGGCTTATTTTGAGCAAGTTACTGTAAAATTTTCGGTATGAAGTTAATGTAAAAAAAAAAACAAAACCAAAAAGCCACCATGAGAATAGTTGAGAATGACTTACTAAGTTTCAGCTGCTGATAACTTCTCTTAGATACCTTTTCAGACACAGCTTAGAGGGACAGAGGCAAAGTTGAGCATGGCACCTTCAATTGGTAAACTGGTATCATCATCTCTTGCTGGTAAGAAAAGAGTCAAACAGTTCGACTATGGTCTAGTAATGAAATGTCCAAACCATAGGGACATGGAGATTTGGCATGGTTTTGTGCTTTATATTCAGGAACAGTCTCTGCTTTCTAATTTCTTAATAAATGCAACCTTCCTCTCTCCTGGTAAGTCATGCATTAAAACTGTCCAAATTGTCAATTAAAAAAATAACCTTTCAGTGTTTCCTAAGATGGGAACAATATTATTATTGTGCCTTTTAGTTTGCTGTCTTTGTTCTGCAGCTGAATGAATTTTGCTTTTCACTTCTGTTTTTGGAAACACTGCTTTTCTGCAGGATGCAGAGATCACATGTCTCTGCATGAGACACTAGGCTTTATTCGTAAATGGAAATACAAGCTTGTCTCAGGCACAGGAAACATCTTAATTTGAAAGTTAAAATAGAGGTTCAAAACCAACAACTGAACCCTGAACAAAGTTTTCACAGTTGTAACTGACCTTTCTTCTGCCACCCTGTTAAAAATATGGAAGAGTTGAGAAAAAAATAAATAAGGTGTGGCCTATTCAGTATATTCTTCCCTTCCTAATGAGGCAGCCTTGATCCAGATCTGAGGACTCTTGTTCAGATTGCTGCCTCTCACTTTTTCATTGTAAATGTTTCTTGCAGGTTAGGCCATTTACCCTTTCTGGTAGCAATGAAAACAGATATACTGAAATCTTAAAACATTACTGAAATAGTTCAGAAGTATTAGCACAGCTGGGTTTCTGTTTTATAAAAGCTCAAAATAGAGTGAGGAAGAATCATTGTTTAATACACAGAAACAAATTGTATGTCTTTGTAAAAGGTTTAATGCGTTCTCTGGACTTTAAAATCAGCTCAAATCTCTTATGCAACATAAACGATAAAGAAAATGCTGTCATCACCAGAATACACTCAGAACTTAACAGCAAGGCATTTAGCAGCCTCTGTATTTCTGGTACCTATGGCACCTGTTCCAGAACAGCTTTAATTTGAAGAAACTGTAGAAAGTGTGGGTGGAAAAATTAGGCTTTGTGGTCAGTTAAAACTGGCGTTCTGACCAAATTGCTGTGGAGGTCTGAGATGAAACTCCAGTGTTAACCCTCCCACCCTTGTTTTTTGTGGACATCCACACTGGCTTGAAAACATGATGTTGATTATCGCCAGCATTAACAGCAGGTTATTTAGGACCGTGACAGGTGTGCTTGAAAAACAGGGTTAGGAGACATTTAGACCTCACCCTGTACAATGCTTTGGGTTATGTCTGTGCTTCAGAAAGCTCTACAGTTAAGCCAACAAAACTTGAAGACAAATGTAGAAAATGTTAGGAAGACGAGTTTGTGTGATGTAGCTATGCAGCCTCACTAAGCTGAATGAAAGCAAAGCGTGTTCGTGTTTCCATCCATGCTGAAGACTTGTTAACCTAGCTATGCTGAATAATGAATGCAGCAGTTATGCTGTTAGGTAAAGATTTGGCTTGATCAAGCTGAAGTTTTGCCAGCTTGTGAGTCAAATCATACCAATACAAGGCAAATTTTACAGTTAAATTCTACTCGTAGTAACATGAGGTGAGTGCTTGTCTGTTGTCAGTGCTGACTGCTTGGTCTCATTGAACTTTTCTTCCTTAATAGCTGCTTGAGCATTGTTTTGATTTCTTGTGGAGAGGAGCTGTAGTAGTGTTAGGTGACTTCTCATGTAATATCTTTTACGTGTCTGGTATTGGTCTACATGATGGTGATTTTTAGGCAAGAGACTATATTGGTGTAGGAGACAAAAATTTTGCATAGCTTATTAAAGGCAGAACTGTTTGTACGTGTGCATCGATTAACATGTCCTAAATGGTGCTGCCTTGTCAGGAAAGGTGTAGCTCTACACGTAGGAATAGCTATTTCAGAATTTTTTCATTTGGTGTAAATCTTAATTAACTTCAACAATAAATCGTAATTAACAGTTCAGAAACCCCAGCTAATCTAACTTGTATAAAACCAAGGGGGTTTTATATGTGACTTTGAGGACATCTTTAGCTTTTCTTGAGGAAAAAGTTGTGGGGCATTAAGTTAGCAGCAGTTAAAAAAGTGTGTGAAGAGCAAATACTAGTTCAGTTCAATAAGCATGAGTTAAATTTCAAGACAGACCCTTTTTTTTTTTTTATGCTTTTCTCACAGTAATCCTTTCTGTTGCCCACTGCTTCCTAGTGAGTGCTGCACTTCCATTATAAACTTATTGTTTTGTTTTTCCAAATGAAAAAAGACAGAGAAAAGAACTTGCTGTTGGCAAAAGCAGTTTTACTGTTTTAGAAAGAAACTTTGGAATTGCTTGAACAATAACTTACTAGAAAACCTTCAAAACCTGATAGTTCATAATATTGAGTTTTTATTTTTGGTAACTTTTTAAATAAATAACATGTAGCAGGTATGGAAGCTACTGTTGGCAAGCCAGTTTTCACGTAATTTGACTTTGTAAAACTAGTAATTACTTTGTGCTTAATGTTCTCAGGATATTTTGGTGAGCAAGGAAAATTGGTTGGCTTCAAAAGGGTTGATATCTCTTTGATATGGGAAGATAAAGTTATTTTCCCGAGAAGTAATTTCATTGTAGCAGTCAAATTCTGGAACTTTGTAAAAGATAATTTTAGTACCAAGTTGCAGCTTTCAGAGAAGCAGTACACAGTGTTATTCTGGACACCCCCCACCCCCGAAAGTCTTGAGCAGGTTGGTATGAAAGCCTTTGGGCAGTTTGGACTTGCTAAGCTCAGAGTGCTTTGTTGTGGATATTTAGCTATTTCAGTTTTCATGGGCTAGGGGAAACCTCCAAAACACACCGAATAATTTATGGCTGTCCTTATTCTCTTAGGAGCATGGCTTCAGTCTCTGACAGTCATGTGATCATGAGGGGAGGATGGCATACTGCAATCTTTTTTCCATTTCTTTTGCTGTAACAGCAATATTTGTTCCTTTTTTTTTATAACTGAAAAATGACGTCTAAAGGAGGCTTTCATTAGATTGTCACAACCTTTATGTACAGACTTAAAGAATAACAATTTTATTCTTTTCTGACCACTCTGAAAGTCTGATTGTGGACACATTTGGACAGTAATAGTGCAAGTTGTTCTAATTAGGATTTGGGACCCTTCTTAATACATGTTGGCATTTGTAAGATCCTCATACTGTGAAATGGAAAATACTCCAGAGTGAAATGTTGCAGATCTTGATATTTTCAACTGAATTTAGTATTTTATGTCTACCAGGACTTAAGAGTTAGTTTTCTTGAGGTGGTGCTGTCAGTAAGACTTCCATGTTTACTGTATTTTAGGAGAATAGTGATGTCCAAACATGTTTATAAGGCCCTGATAATTGTTGTACCTGTTGTTTCACATCGTGACATTCAGAGCCAGACATTGACCAGTGATGTTACTCCTTGCTGCATCAGAGTGCTTATGAGCATCGACAGCAATGGTGATTTATTCACAGAATTAATTTGGCTTGACAATCTCTAAATGAGAGTTACCACTATGAGAAAAGATCTTAATAAAGGAACTTGTTACACAAAACTTCTTTATGGTGTCAGGACACAAATTAAGCTATGGTGCCATAGTGACCAGGAGAGTGGAAGAAATATGACCAAAATATTGCGTTCTTCCTGTAGTATACGTTTTTGTCAAATAAAAACACAGCAAGTGGAGTGTGTTACCTTGCGGCTGTTACTCAGAACTGGTTTTCCAACCTTTGTGCCTGCTGTGATTATAGGTCAACCAAGCGTGATGCTTGTTAATTAACTGAAACTTAAGCAGTTACTATGTAGTAGTACAGCATAATGTACAGCGCTCTGTCTGTTTCTAGTGCTTTCTTATGCAGAATGGTTTTGGATATAGCCTGTAATAGACTGTATGGCCCCTGTTTCTCTGAACTTGCACTGCCCCATCCATGAGTGTAATGGTCTGCAGTCAGATCTGGGGCCTGGTGACGTACAGTGTAGGTTTGTCTCTGACTGCACTGAAATGTAGGTCTGAGGTATGATCTGTAGAGAAAATCAGGCCTGTATGCTAACGTGCTTTCTGGTGAAGAACTGTGCAAATGGGCAACAAGGTATTCTTTGAGGTTTTTAGGATTGCCTTTCATTGAAGGAGCAAATAATCTGTGAAAAAAGAGTAGGTATTAACAGTAGGTGATTTTGTAAGTTAACTTGGTGTATCAGAGTACTGTGAAGGAAGAGTGTTCAGTTCCACCTGTAGATGAAGATGCTTGCTTGGTATTGAGTCAGGATGTTACCCTGTGAGAGAGCAAAGAGGTGGAAAATGCATGAAAATGAGAATGAGGACAGCCTGAAGTTGAACTAAGAAAAAAGAATAATGAAGTAGGCCGGTAGAAATGTCCTGCTTAGATGGGTAGCTGGTCTGCTTTAGTTACCTGATGGAGGAAGATGAAGTTCAGTAGTGTTCTGAACAACCACAGGTTGTGGGTGTAGCTGAGAAACGGCCATCATTGTCATATTTAAAATGGACAGAACAAGGTTCTACGAGAAACTGCTACCTAGCAAACTGAGTAGATTTAAACTGTAGTAGACTGCTAGCTTCCTTCTCAAGAAACATGATTTAAGATCCCAGTGCCCACACTTTTGACAATCATGTTTTCAGTATAAGGTTGTAACATTTGGCTTGCAGTGTTTAACAGTTATATACCCCCCTATATGAAATACGCTGTGTGCTGAAGTGAACTGTATTTCATACTTAAAAAGTAGTACCAAAATGGCAATTTGTTTTTGGTTCAGTAACTGTCGGTATATTTAAGGGTTGAAAAAAAAAATATCAAAACGCTCACAAATACTATTGAGCCTGCTTTATTCCAAGGGGGACTTCAGGAGTCTGTAGAACATTAGATACTTACAGGTTTTTAATTTTTTACCCTGCCCACTTAGTGTCTGTAGCTATGTAATAGTGTGCCTTGTGTACCTTCAGTTTGTTCAGTAACACAGTGCTGAAGCATTCCTTCCCATCTTTTTAAGCCTACCTGGCAATGTGTTTGGTGTGTAAGTTGAAGAACTTAATGTAATAAAAAATAGTACTATCTGTCACTAACCGTTCTTTCTAGGTTATTGGATATCTAATGTCTTTCAGCTGCCTTATGTATTTCAAATAAGTCCACTTATTTTGTGTTTAGAGTAAAGAAAATACTTTTGAATACTGAGTTCCACAGTAAGACTGCAAATTATTAAAGACTTTGGCTGGTCTGGCAAGGCATCAGAAGACAGATTTAGAGCACTAGATGACAACATAGCCCAATGCAGATGTGAACACTTAGGGTGCTGGAAAGCAGTTATGTTGACATCACCAACACAGCAAAATAAATATACATACCTGGAATGATTCAGAGCAAAATACTAAATGGTTTCATTAACGGTGAAGCTTGGGAAATGCTCTACATGTTGCATTTCAGTTTAGTCACAAATGCTGTGATGACTTGCAAGTGATGAGGGTGGCAGTAAAAATGGGTCTTTGTCTTCTTGTCTGTCTGAGAGACACTCGTCTAGAACCGATAATGTACTGAGACTTAGTGACACAATATGCAAGTGTGTAGGTAGGTATCTGCCTGATGTATTTTGTCAGCTGAAGTAATTCCAGCTTATGGTAGCTTGACCTTTCCCACTGGTCAAAAATCTGTTTGTAAAAAAGCATTTACTGCCTAATGCATTTTCAATTCGATTGGATGATTATTCTTGTATATAATCTTCCCTAAATTAAAAGGTTGTGTGAGTTCCCTAGACAAATCATCACCCCACATTGTGTTGGTAGAGGACATCTTTAACACATACACACACACATGCCCCTCCTCTTGAAAATTTTTTTGCAAAGTTAAGTGTCCGCATGACTTGTTCATAGTCTGTAGGCAAACTCTTAAGTGTGTTTTTTGCAAACAATTACCACTTTATAGATTATAACCTTTATCCAAAAGGCATTCTTCCATTAAATATTGGAAGCCTGCTAGTCTTGAAAAGTGCGTGCTCAAATGGGGACTGCTTTGAAAAAATAAAGTCAAATTTGAATGGTCTGAAAGATGTCCACATTAATGATCAAAGCCAGCTTTGCACATTTGCCCCACCCCCAGTGTTCTCCTTCAAATAAATTAGCAGCTTTGGGGAGGAAACTTTTAATTGTGTTGGCTGTTTCTAAGGAATCCACATGTGTGCAGATACTTTCACTTGTTCAGGGTATTGTGGAGGGAGGAGAGGAACATGTTTGTTCATTTTGGGGCTGGAATTTCTTGTGCAATGATAAAATCTACAAAGAAACTTTAGACATCTGTGTTGAGTGCTATTTTAACAAGCAATAAATACTCACCTTTCTCTTTTGTAGGCATAGGTGCCAGAAGTTTCCCTGAATGGTGGAAAAAATGTCAGATATGGCATTGTACACAATACCAGCTACAGCAGTGTCATAGTCCTGAAACAGTTTACATTTTTTATTAATATATAGTCATGGCAAACACTTAAAACCTTAAACTGTTTGTGCTATCCTATAAGCATTTTAAAGAATATTCGCATTAGCCTGCATAAACATATAAACCGCAGTCAGTTCACTTTAGGTAAGACCAGCAATACAGACCAACCGCAGAGAAAATGGAATGCAGTTAGTGCTTCAGTCTCTTGTCTCTGATCTGGGTAGATAAATTAATAGACAGTTTTTGATATAATTGTGCTGTATCTTTGTTCTGTTTCCAGTTACGCCATTGTCCTCCCTTCGGAATCCCTCAAACGTGTTTTCTCTTTCCTTTTTTAAAAGATTAAACTGCATAGGAGCAGAGAGAATAAATTATTTAAAATTATTCTGTGTCTCTGCACTTGCCTGAGTCAGCAGAATACGTCTAGGTCATATGTTCCCAAACAGCTCCAGTGCAGAGTATCTTCTTTCTGTGGGGACTAAGTAGACTCATTAAGGTACAGTTATCTTGCCTTTTTTTCCTCCTCTTTATGCATTCACAAGGCTTGGGTGAAAAATGTCTGAAAATGACTGTAATTTTTTAATTAAATCTAGATAAGCTCCTCAGAACTGATACGTTCTTCCATTCTCATTGGACAGTCAATTGACAGATAGAGGGAATGCATTGTCTCTTAGCTACAAGTAATGGTAGACTGAATGATTCTCTAATGCATGCAATTAGGAATTCAGCAAACACTAGTTTTGTTTGTTTACTATTCCTTTCCAGGATGGCTGCAGCTCCCCCAAGTTACTGCTTTGTAGCCTTTCCCCCATGTTCTAAAGATGGGTTGGTGGTATTTGGAAAGAACTCTGCACGGCCTAGGGATGAAGTACAGGAGGTGGTCTACTTTGCTGCTGCAGCTCATGATCCGGGAAGCAAAGTTGAGGTAAGGGTGAATTGTTACGTTCAAACTGTGAGAGAGAACTATTATTGGAAGAAATGAATGCTATTTTGTTTTCTTGTTGGATTGTGGAGTCCTTGTTCTCTTCACTCATAGCTCTCTTGAGTAGAGACAGGATTTTTTAAAGCCCTGGAAGGGAAACTCAGAATGTAACTTTCTGATTTAATTGAGGAAAAATGCATGATCTGTCCTTTCTCCAGCAGGCTGAACTGTTCACAACTCAGGTGCCTGCACAGAGTAGCCAATTTCTTGCTTTTTCCTTCTAAGGGAGAAGTTTCCTGGCTAACCTGAACTAGAAGGAAATTTTCAAAGTTTGTCACTTGCCATATGAATTGTTCTCATTCATTGTTGTTGTTTGACAGTTGTAATGGGGCCCGACTGTGCTAGGCATGTTGCGAAACAGGGAGCCAGAAATCTCTGCCTCAGAACTTGTGGTCTAACAAGGGAATGTGAGAGAAGGAAGACAAGAGGGTAACCTTTGTAAGCCAAATGTAACTATTGTACATACAGTTGGCTTTGATGACATGTTCTGCAGCTGAGGCACCTGCATCGTGGTCAGTTCTCAGTGCTGTGGCTTCTCTCTAATCCAAACTGAATGCGGAGTCCTGAAGCTGGACACCAATGCCATGCATGTAGGTTGAAAGGGACCCTGTTGAAAGTTACTTTAATTATAGTATGTTACTGCAGCATCACTTTAATGACAGGAGAAATTAAGGATAAGCAGATGTAGAAGGGTGAAGCAAAGGGGCAGATGCAACAAGAAGACAAGAGGAGGGGAAAGTTTGCAGTGAAAGTGGAATAAAGAGACAGGCAGCAGAAAGAAAGACAAGGATTGATGTGGGTAGATAGCCATTTTAGCAGAGGACACAGAGCCTGATCTCTACTGTCAGGGGCTTTTAAAGTCCATAGGTTCTTGCCCTGGCTGGCAACTGGGAAAGCAGGAGCTGTGGTGTTCCCTGCATTCAGCTTCCTCCTGCCCCTGTGCAGAGAGCTGAGGACACTAGGTGTTCTGCACCAGGCTGGTGTGTCTCATCCCTACAGGTCCTATATGGATAAATTGTTACTGCCCCAGAAGAGATCCTCAGGCCAGTGCTGGTTTTAATTCTGTCTTTCAAGTGAGGCAACTTCCAGATTTCAGAGAATTTGGTGCTGTTCTTTCTAATGGTTAATGTTATCTTTATTCCTGTGGCTATCAACATCTCATACAACTTGTACGTTATTAAACAATTTAATCTTGGATATAAAGAAATCCCCTCCACCTGTCCAAAAGCACTAACTGCTGTTAATTGCAGTGCTGTGTTGGTAGCACCTTGTAGACCTGTGCTAGTTAGTATACAGAGCACAAGTGTGACAATAAGACAAGAAGAAAACTTAAGAGCAGTTTTTGGAAAGCTGCTCTGCATAGAACTGGAAATAATAAAAAAAAAAGTTCTGTTTCTGTGGAAGAACTTCCAAAAAGCTGCTCTGGAATGTTTGTATCATCGTGAGGACTAACTTCTCATGTTAGAGTTCTTGGTTCTTTTGGTCTCTTTGCCCTGTGTCTTACTTTCGGAGATTGTCATAATTTGCTGAAGGGTATAATTAAGCCGTATATAATCTGTTATGATCCCTCACCCACCGCATGATCAACCTGTTTAATGCTTTTTGTAGATTTAAGTCATAAACTGGAGTCTTTTGCCAGTCCGGTTGGAAGCAGGGAGGACTTTTCCTGGCACGCTGCAGTTTGTAGTTTTATTCTGCTAACCAGTATCGGCAAGCCTTCCCCTTAAATGCTGGTTATTTTTTTTATTTTAACAAAAGTAAAGTTTTTTGCAACGTGGTGAAGTTGTGCTTTTAGACAGGGGGCAAGAATGAGCTAACATGGCTAAAACTTTTCTTTTTTTTTTTTTTTTTTTAAGTATGGGCTTAAGCCCTGATTAGATGGATACTTTGGCCTCTGCTAGTCTATGCCACTGCTTAATTATTCATTAGCTGGTCTGAGGTTTTGAGGTAGTGGTGTACAGAAACATGCAGACTCCAGGTGTTCACTGAAATTTTTCCCGTTTCCTACCAGAATAAAAGTATCTTCAGCGGCTCTGGGAGTAGTGCAATTAATCGCTTATCACTGCGTCTTCATCACATGCAGCACTAAGTATTATTAATGTCTTTTTTTTTTTTTTGACTTAAGGGTATTTTGAGTAGAGTAAGCTGGTTAAAGCGAGGTACTGATTTTGTTTTCTTGGGTCTAAAGGCTGTCTGGTAGCTTTGCACAGTCCGTTAACTGCTGTCCTTTGAACAGACCTAAGCACAGATTTGTTAGGGTTTTTTTATGGTTCAAGATTTTTTTT
This sequence comes from Falco biarmicus, assembly GCF_023638135.1. Classification (NCBI taxonomy): domain Eukaryota; kingdom Metazoa; phylum Chordata; class Aves; order Falconiformes; family Falconidae; genus Falco; species Falco biarmicus. The sequence continues at coordinate 4,629,355 of NC_079291.1, read as the reverse complement.
CCACCTTCAGAGAAAGAGAGTGTTCAAACAAGTTTAGTAAATACCAGTGTTGTAGGGTAATTCTCCTTAGAAATAACCCTTTTTTAAAAATTGTATTTTAAAACTGGCTACTTCAGAGGTCTTTAAAAAAGTATCACAATCCTCTTTGCTGTAGGAATTGTGAAAAATTGACCCAACCAATAAAATCTCTATAAAGTCCCAAGTTTTAAGCTGCTAGATTTGCTTCTAGATTTTGCTATTTCATGAACTTAAAGGCACTAGTGAGTAAGATTGCAATTTCAAACATGTTAACTCTGGCAGCAGAACAGGTGGTCTTCAGTTTTTGCTAATTAGCTGAAATGTAGGTATTTCTCCTGTTGTAGGGATGTGTCTGACTGCTGTTGTCTTAAGACATATGAATACTTACCTATAGGCAGAGCTTGTGCAAAGCCTTAATTCCTTGTGTGCTGTTAGTGGTACCTCTAAAAGTTAAGAAAAGCTTTAAGGAAGGGTTTGAATTCAGTTTTGTCACGTTGAAGTAGCAGGCATGCAATGCTATATCCACATTTTAATCAAACGTACTAAGTTGTCAGAGCTAATTAGCTAATAGGGGGAGTAGAGAGGAATGTCAAAACTTCTAGATGCCTTTGGCATATTCAGAATTACTACTTTATTCTTTAAAACCCGTTAACACTGCCAGCAGTTCAGTTGTCATTGGGTGGGGTTTTTGCTACAGCTTTCCTTCCCTTGCATTTTATAAAACTAACTAAACAGGCCTGAGAAAATTAACCATATGATTTGACAAATTTCATGCTGTTTTTCTAAGTCAGTAATACCTTGTGTCTCTGACTAAATTTTCTCTTTCGTCTGCCCTAGCATTCCCCCCATTCCCCCCAAAATGAACAGCTTTTTTCTCCATTCCACGTTGTACATTTGCACTGGTCTCTCTACCTCCACTGGGCAATGATGATGGACTTACTTTTCATTGTATTCTATTCTTTGCAAGTAACGTAATCCAGTGTGTATCAAATCTTGATTACTTCTTCATGACTGTTACTCACATTCTGAACTTCTGTTAAGAGGTGGGTTTCGACATGCTAACAACATGGGTTGTTTCATAAGACTCCCTCAGGAATTCAGTGTCTTACTTACATTCTGTGCTGCTCATGTTTGCAAATGTGATGATGCACAATGTAACCAAAAATGGCACAGCATTTCAGCTAGATCATTGTGATAAAGCAATCAGGCAGGCTCTGTGACATAGCTATCAGCTAGTTTGTGGCAGGGCGTTAAACAAAGGAATTCAGTGAATGCTGCAAGTCATTTTAAGCTTGATCTTTGTGGCTCAATCTACCAGACAAGTAACCCTAGTGCTAACTCATCAACATAATTCCTTTCGTCCATGTCAGCAGGTTTCCAAGACCCTGAACAATTGGGCTTTTCATAAAGGTCTGTTTTTTGTGTGTGACAACTTTCTCAAAAGTCTGGTCTTGTCTTGCATTGTAATTTTGCAGTGGCAGATGCTGATCGGCGGTCTCCCTTGTTGTAGCAGTCAGTCTAGTAAACTTGTGTGTGCAGGTGAAATATTGCTCCCTTAAGCATGAATAGGGTCTTTTTTTTAATTCCTCTACTAAAAGTGAGTGTGTTCTTATTTCCTGAGAATTGGATTTTAAGAATTTTTCATGTGTTAGTGAGAATTCATATTGTATGTATGTTAACGTATGAGTCCCTCTGTCTTATGGTAGATTTTACGGACTAGATTTCTCCTGTTCTCTAGTAACCTGCTGCTGGCTGTGGTTTTCTTTCTCCTGAAGAAGTCTTGGGCGGATGACTTTTTCTTAGCTGATTTTCCACGTGGATTTGTTTTTTCTTTTAGATCAGTTTCCCTTTCTTCTGTTTGGCTTTTTTTTGACAGTAGTCGTGGTTGCGTGCTTCAGTATAGAGCTGTAAAAGCTCTTTTATCTTAATAGCATGCAACTTCTTATGGAGGAGTGGAAGGGGAAAAATAGAAAGGATGGTCTACAGCAAAGTATCAAATTGTGGAATATGCAAAATTTTTCTAATATGTTGGTATTAAACACTCTTCTAGGCTTAAAGCCAACCCTCTGAGGTAGGAGGAATATTGTTTTCTCTAAATATCATAGCACAGCTATGCCTTAATTTCCGGCCCCCCCCCCTTTTTTTTTAAGTTTAGGTTGTTTGTTTTTAAAGAATACATCCCCTTGCTCTGAGATTTCAGAGGAGCAGTAAGATTATTTTTTTTTTGGCTGTGCATTGGTCTGAGTACTGCAGACATGAAGACTCAAAGCTAACTGAGGAGTCTGTGTCTGGTGTTGCAAGATAGGTAGAAAGCTTGGAAAGAAGACTTTGACTGTATTAAAGTTGGCTTTGTATTACCTGGAACCATCTTAATTCTTGTGTTTGTAAAGTGATCACCAGGCATCGTGCCCATGACGCAGCTTAGTTCTGGTATACTTGGATTCTCTCTTACACCAGCTGTTTAGGTTATCTGCATTATATCTGGTGATAAGATGTTCAGAATCTGGTAACACAAGCCAAGCAGCAGCTGAATCTACTAAGAATATGCTCGCTGGGAACCCTCCAGATTAGGCTGACAGTGCCACACTTACATGTTACTGCAGCTGTGTGCTTGAACCTGGCACCCCCGCTATGGTACTTCCATGGGTAAGTGCTGGCTGGCAGGAAACTTTGATGAAATGCAGTGACGTTTCTGTCCATGATGGAACTTTTAGTTTATTCTATATAGAAAAAAAGGTTGTAGTCTGAAGGCTTGCAATTCACAGGTAGTTTAGGAAGCCGCTCTTTCTTGCCTCGTAGCCGAGACCCAGTAACTGGCTGTGTGAGCAGCCTGTCTCGTGACACATGCAGTCAGATGGCTTACCTCAAGCCATCATATCTAAGCTAACCTTTAGACTTCACATGGAGATAGAAGAGCGCCACGGTGCAGGCAGACAGCAACTAATGAAAGAAAGAAAGTGGTTGCTGCCTTTAGTGGAGTGTATTGCTTGGCTAATGTAAGCTTTTTCTCTGTTCTGCTCCACTGCAGGCCACTGGCCTTTGAACTAATGTGTCTGACTTTGCTTTGTAGCACAGTGCACCAGCCTGCAGCAGTTCAGAGGTAGGAACCATAATCTCGTGGATGTTTTTGCCTCTCAGAGCCTCTGTTTTTACTATAGGAGTGCTGCTCCTTCACTGCATTCGGCTACCAGAGCAAAACTGCTTAGCTTGAACTACTTATTATTAATCTCTTTTAAAATTATGTTTTTTAATTGGAACAGAGAGATAGAAGAGGAAGAGCACTGGAATTATGTGGAGCAAAAAACCGCCAGCTATCCCCTCTTGACCCAAACTGTTGTGGCTAAATAGGTGTGTGGTCAGGCATTTCAAAGTGGCCAAACAAAGAAATCGGTCCTAGGATATCTGAGAGTTCCAAGGATATCTCTCCGATGGGCTTTTGGTGGCTTCTTTGAAATCTGTTTCTTGCAATTTTAAAAAAATTAATAAGCTTCATCCCTATTTCAGTTTTACTTTTGCTCATCACCCAGGAGACTGCTAGATTTGTGACTTCAAAAACAAGAATGGAATTCTTGACTGCTAAATCAACTCTGACATATAATCTCCAGGGAGTGTTAACCAGCCTTCGGTGCCTTGCTGCACTTTGTGGTATTTTGTTTATTGCAACTTTTTTGTATTTCATCTTGTTAGGCACATTTTCCATTCTGTGGCTTGCATGCCTGAGGCTCCTTGGTGGCTTGATAGGGTAGGTTAGGATAGGTCCGAGGGTTTGTAGTTCAGCTTTTGGGCAGGGGAGCGGTTTGGCTTTATCTAGCTTTTCTAATTCTTTTCTAGAATAAAATCTATTATCCTTAGTGCTCAAGATAAATGATATGCTAGAGATCAGAGGCATACAGATTCAAATTGATTAGAATGAATAGAAGCAGCTAGGAACAGTATGCAGATACAGAAGCTTATGTAAAGTGTACTAGAGTCCTCAAAAAAGGGAAAAAATGTTCATATTAAGTAAGAGACTACTGTGGCAGGATTTGGTTTTGTTCTGTATTTGTAAATGCTGCTGCTGTTTATATCTGGGTACAACATGAGGATACAAGTGCGAGGATAGTGTGTGTTTTTGAAAGATACCTGAGGATTTGTCCTGCCACTGGGAGAGACTTTTTGACCATTCTGGTTTGATGATGTGGTCACTAGAACTAGGGCTGACTACTTGATGTGCCAAGGCTAGATTTATCCTGGTGTATGGCTCTCCCCTCCACTGCAGCACAACAGTTTTGTTGCCTAGTAGGTGATGTCATGGCCATGCTTAATGGGTGTTGCAAAATCTTCCAGGTGCCTTCCGCTGTATACTTAGCACTGCTCAGCACCTAAGCAAGCAGTGGTAACAGCATCAGCTAGCCACATCTTCTGTATCGTGTGCTACTGCTTGCATATTTCTCTTTTCAGAGTATGTTTATTCCAATTCCTTTGAGCTCTATTGCATTTATTCCTGTAAATAAGCAGCAAAAGATTTACCTGTAAAACACATTCTGTCAAGTACAGGAGGTGGTCTGAAGGGCTTTCTTGAATAACCATGTTCTGGCTTTCCAGTCCTCCACTTCACCATGATGAAAGGGCCCAGACGGCTCATGTCACCTGTGGAATCACCTCTCTAGGCAGTTCCAATCAGGCTGTCAGTTCTGATGTCTTGATGGCCGTGGAGGCGGCAGGCTGTGAGACTGCCTCATCACATTTTTGCCATCCCTCTTTTGGAAGGGGTTAAAAGCAACCATGGTGCAACTTCTTGAGTTACAGATATTTTGCCTGTTTCCAGATATGCGCAATGGTAAGGCAGTGCTTGAAGTAGTTAAGCAAAGAGTAAATGCCACATTAGAGCCTGGATCTGATAAGACGGTGGTGTGGGGGAATCTCTTCTGTAATCTAGAATCTTGTGGCCCTAATTCAAAGATCATTTATTCCTAAAGCATTCCCTGACTGTTGCCTTTGTTATCCAGGGCTGAAGCCTATGTGATTTCATTGATATTTCATAATGACCTGACTCACAGTGCTAGGATTCGCGCTTCTGCAGCCTGAGTACAGTAGAAGCTGCACAATAGTTTCTTTTCATTAATGAAAGAAGAAATCTCTTGTGCTTATGACTGTCCTGTCTGGGTTTGGAATACTTCCAACGTATCTGCATGCCCTAGCTAGGGTGGGAGGTACGTTTGTGCCTTCTGCTATGCTTAGAACTGTCTTTTATAAGATTCTTTTCTTGATACCGTAAGTGAAACAAAAGAAACGTCATTACTTTCAGCGGGCTCAATTCTTTTTAAAGCTGTTGGCTGCATCTCTTGTATGTGAAGTCTCTGTGTTTCCCAATGGGAATGTACGGTCACAGAGCATGATGCCAGTTATGCTGCTTTCAGGGCTGGAGTTCTAGCAAATCAATGGAGCCTGACACCACTCACAGCCTTTGCCACCAAATGTATCAGTATTATTCTGGTTTTAGCATTCATATTCAAAGAAAGATGCTAGTGTTAGGAAACGCTGAGGCTGGATGCTTCAGGAATTTTAAAGACAGGGTTGGTGGCAAGCAGAATCACAGCTATGTCTGGTTTATTTGTCACTGCCTAGTTTGGCACAGCTCTTCGTGGAACAGGCTGCTGTGCTGTTGTGCTGGAGGGATTTGCCAGATCAGTGGGGTGCAGGAGAGGGGACAGGAAGGTTGTGGTTTGTGCTTGCTTTTGAAATCTTGTCATCCTCTGAATTCCCATTTCTAGAGATCAGGTTGGCCAGTGAGGTTTTTGGTGGATACTGTTGTCTTTCCCCCACTTTCTTTCCATGTCTGAGCTGTTATAAGCATATATTCTGATTTCTGTGGAGTAGGTAGCAACGGTTTGCTACACTGCAAATCCAGTGACTGGCTTTAGTTGACCTATCTGATGCCTTGGGTGTACAGGTGGACAGCCCAGTTCCTCTGTTTCCTGCATGAAGGTACTCTTTCATCTGGAAGACTTTTCTGGTCTTATTTAAGGGGAGGGTGGGCGGTATGGATTTATGAAAAGTGAGAGGTTTACATTTAAAGTTAATTTTTTGTCACATCTGGACCCTAGTTTTTGAGATGCTTGTATCTATTATTGACAAATACTAACCAAATGCCTGCCCTAATATGTTACTCCTATTGAATGCCTGCTTTTCTCCTTACTAGAGTAAATAATTCTAATGGGAAGGTAAAATCTCATCAAGGCTTTTTCATCGTTGTCAATAACCATGGCAAAGGATTGTTGAACAAGAGTCAAGGCAATGGTAGTTTTACAAGGCCTGTCAGCTACCATCAGATTGGAATAGTTTTCTGTTATTTAGATCTTCTAAGGCAATTTATATCAATAAAGCTTGAGCATTGTCTATGTACATGAGTTGTATGGAAGCTGAAAATAACAGCATAAAAATATGGTCCATGTTAAACTCTTCATTGGGTTGGGGAATATAAAGAAGCAATACAGAAGGTGACAGCTGTATTCTGAGGTGTGCGGAGATGCCTCTTGATCACATAGTGACAAAGTAAAAGCACTTTTTTTCAGCATGCTCTGGATCCTTCAAGCAGGAGCAAACAATTACCTCTTTCCCCTTTCTTGACTGCTAACATTGACGATAAAATCTTTATAATGAATAGCAGCTTTGGAAATGCTTGGGTTTGGAATGAGGCACCAAGTAATAAGTGTTTGGTGGCAAGGATAGCCAGAATATGTTTTGCAGAGAAAAGGCATTCAGCATTTTTTCAGTCTGTCACTTTCCAGAGTGTTTTCATCATTTTTCCTTCTAGAAAGTCAAAGTGTCAGTGTAAGCAAGGTCATGTAATAGGGCTATTCAGCCAGACAAAGCTATGCAAGTGAGGGTTTGTAGAGCACTGCAGTCTCCTCCACACTGCACCTAGGATTTTGCTTTCTGCTGGGGAGTTGGGAATGTTCATGCCCTGGGCTGCTCTGCAGAATGGCTCTAGCTAGCTGGCTACTAACAAGATGTAGGGAGCCAAGGCATGTGCTGTGTCAGGGCTGGTGTGTGCCTGGCTGCAGACCTGTCCCCTGATAACTGCTCTGGCTGTATCTTCGCATGTAATATGGGAAGGTGCTTGGCCCAACCTCTTTTTCTGCTGCTGCAGCTCCTCCTTTGCACATCCAGGAAATACAGTTACTCTCTGTTCCCTCACACACATGCAATAAGTGCTTATCCAAACAGCACTGACATAAGGCTCTGAAAAAAATCTGCACAGAATGTCAAAAATGATATTTGCTTGCTTACAGCCCCAGTGGAGAAAGGGGAGTCTTGATAAGAAATGTCTGCTCTGGTGTGGCTTGGTTAGAAAATGAAGCAAAGAGTAAACTGTATGAAACAGTTTCGTTAGTTGGATCTTAGCTCCTGGCCAGTGCCAGGTTGTTGTACCTCCACAGATGAGGAATCTGCCTCTACAAAATCATAGTGTATTACTATATAAACAACATGCTCAAACAGCTTGGTCAAATATTAGGGATTTTCTCCAACAAATACAGCAGGTAAGTCCCTGTTGGGGTCTTATTGCCTAAGCCAAAAATCAAAATTAAGCATGCAGCAGAAAGGAAAAGAGAACCATGTCCCTACTTTTATTTTTAACTCCTTGGAGTGAAAGAGTTCCCCGTCTGTGCCTTTTTTTTAAAAAAAAATCATGTGTCCTCCGTGATAAATCATCCTCTTATTTTGCCTGTAATTTGCCTGGTTTTTTAGAAAGATGAGAGTTTGACCTGTTCACACACAATTCCTAAAGAGGGTGGCGAGCTCATTTCTTGTGTCCTTCTTGCATGGTGAGAGTGAAGGACTCCAAAAAAAAATGCCATTTCTCATCAAAGATAGCCTGTTAGACATTTAAATTGCATGATAGACTATTACTGTAAAAATCTTGCTTGAGGCTGGAGGCTGCTGCTGCTGCTTTTATGTAATCCTTAGAGGGGGAAAGACAGGTTAGAAAAAAAATAGCTTCTCACTGCTAGTAATTGTAGACTGATTCCTTTGGCTTTAGGTTTTAATGTAGACACAGCATTTATTTTCTTGGCAAACAACTTTCAGTCCACAAGTCTATTCTGCTCATCCTACTCACTGATGTTTCTGACCAAATATTCTTCCAGAAAAATGTTGCAGATTACTCTCTGCAAGAAAGGTGTTATGACAGGAATGGTGGACATTAGGAGCCGTCTCATATATACCACAGACAGCTTCAGTTTCCTCGAAAGAAAATTCTGTGGAGGTTGGTCCTTGAAGAGCTTAGTGTGACCTCAGTAGTAAAATGTAAAGCCCATTTCTTTGGCTTGTACATTAGGTCGTTGGCTTGATATAGATCAAGCTCTCTTCCATGTTGTCTGAGAAAACAATGCTTGTTTTTAAGTCCTAGGGCAAGGGAAAAGTAAATATATTTGAAAGATAACATATAATTTCTTTCTTCCTTGCAGTTTCAATGACCTTTGCAGCCTTCCTTTATATTTTTGACTTGTCAGAGTACATCCACAGACCTCTGATTACAGTAGACCATTTAAAATAGCTGAAACATCAGTTTTAAGCAAAACCAATGCCTGTGTTCTGTTTCCTGTGACTGTTTATAAAAGTATTCCACTGAATCTTTTCAAGTCGTGCCTTTTTGGTTTTTAATTTCTACTGGCAGTCCAAGTCCTGGTGGCAGGTGTAGGGGAGGCAGCAGGGGAGAAGGGGAAGCCTTCTGATGTACTTCGTCCAGTTAACATAGTTACAGTATGTACTTTAAGTACAGGGGGTTGTGATTAGATGAGATAGAGTGGTTTGATGTTGTTACTATGTACAAACACCTGTATTTCTTTACTGCAACAGTACAGTCTGTCTGCTGCTGCTTTCCACTTGATTCTAGCATTTGGGTTCTGCGTGACTCTTCAAAGCCTGCAGCTATCAAGAGATGTATTTTCCCAGACTTGGAATGTAAGGATGTAAAGGTTCAAACGTGACATTTAAATGTTTAAGAAAATTCCCTGCTCGTACACAAGACATGGACTTTTTAAAATAACGTGTCCTGTCTGTATCTTGAAGTTTTGTGTTACTTCAGTCACAACATTAAAGTGCTTGGAATTGTTTTGCTTTTTCTCTTCCTGCTTTTTCTGCAGTGCACATATATTGAGATTGAGCAGGTGCCGAAGACTCATGCTGTTGTGCTGAGCAGGCCCTCCTGGCTTTGGGGGGCAGAAATGGGAGCTAACGAGCATGGAGTCTGTGTAGCTAATGAAGCCGTCGTGACCAGAGAACCCGCTTCTGAATCTGAAGCCTTGCTTGGAATGGATCTTGTCAGGTGGGTGGCTTGCCGAGCTTGACCAGCCTTTCAAACACGAAAGGTTGAGATGGTGATGATACTGGGTAACAGCTTTGTAGTGTTGTCATTAGGAGATGTTGAAACAACACGAGCAGGAGACTTGTCTAGGCAGAGCTCTAGACACAGCTGAGTTAACACGTAAAAACACTTGGAATCTAGATTTGGCTCCAAGTATGTACCAGTCTAATGTGGCTTCACTAAATCTGCCTTGTCTACCTACCCTATGGTCTAGCAGTGGCTGTTCTGACAGGGTAAGAGAAATTACTAGACTGTTACTAAGGAACTGCTAACTAATTTGTAACATCAGATTGCTGGTGTACCCTTCATTCTCCCCCACTTTACGACAGCCTACTTTGACCTAGAAAGCTTATCCTGGGCTTGTAGCCAACTGTAGGCATAAACAAAGTATTATGCCTCACTTCAGCCCATGCATTCCAATGCAAACCATTGCTCTTATTTAAATGCTGGCAAGCAAACTCTGGTAAGTCTGTTCATTGAAGGCTGTCTGCGTAAAAGGCTTGTGCTGCACTGTAAGTCTGAACCTGCATGCTGATTTTATAGTGGAGAGAATTTAAAGGAGGTTTGGGTGGGGGAAGAAAGCTGAAAATGAAAGAATAAAAGGTAATGGTGCAAAGTTACTGCAAAGAGAAAGGGAGCAAATGCACTTAATTTAATTGAAGATGGAACAGAACATCAACTATTTAAATGAATCAGTGTTAGACCCGGTGGCCCTGCTGGAATTTGCCCTAGGATACTTCATGAGCAGGCTGAACCAATTTCAGGCAAATTCTCATTCTTTCTTGAGAAGCAGTGAAAGATGAGAGATGTTCTGGATGACTGGAAAAGGTTAAATGTTGTGGCTATAAATAGAGTTAAAAAGAGTTGTGTTTATAGACAGATTAACCTCAGTTCCTGAAGGGGAAGAAACCCACTTAAATATCAAGGAATTGATAAATGTGCAATAATAACAGTCAAGAAAACTCCTGTCAAACCATTCTACTTTACTCTTGTCAAGAGTTAACAAATTTTATGGATAGAGATTAGGAAATAGATACCTTGACTTTTAAGAGGGCATTAAGATCTTAGAAGGCATTCTCATAAGCAAGCTGGGAAGCATGAGTTAGAATAAATTGTTGTTAGGTGCATAGCTGCCTGAAACTGTAATTGTAAACGTTCTGTAATGATGTCTCTGCAGAAATACAGTGTCTGGTTCTGGCTACCATAGATCAAGAGGAATATGAGCCAGTTGGAGAAAATGCAGTGGAAATGGGAAATATGATCAGAGATCTATAGAACCTCACCAATGAGAAATTCATGAGGGAACTGGGGTTGTGTTTCTCTCTGGTATTTTCTCTAAACTCTGTATTACTAAAAGAATCTGTGGAGAAGTTGTACCTAGGAGGACTAGTGAGTTGCATCAAGGGAGACCAAATGGACTTGAGGGCTCTTTTGGGAAAATGTGTAGGACAAGCTTTTGTCAAGAAAGAGGATATGTTAGGTGACTTGCCAAGCTCTACCTCTATTTTTTCCCTCCTACTGCCATCCATTTGAAAGTTGAATAAACCATTGGTTTAGATGCAAAGTTCAGCTTGGTTTGGTCACAGTTATTGCAGTCTCAAAATACTGTTTTAACATTCAAATATATATGTCATCCAGCAGCTCTGGATTTACCCACACTAGCAAATCAGGAGATACCAAATAAGGAGAAACTGGTCATGAACTACGAGTGATCATCACCTGTAGATATTATCCTCCCCCTCTTCCTTCTTACCTGCGGAAGAAATTGTTGGTAACTTGAACGCAGAAAGCTCTTCAGGCAAGGAGAACTAGAGATGTGTTGCAGGCTACCTTCTGCCTCTTGTTCCAGCCACAGTGATTCTTTCTCTTATTGTGAAACTTGGCCAGTTACAGTAAACTTAACCTGTTCTGGATCACCTCATAGAACAGGGAGCCACCAAGTACAAAATCAATCATATAGGCTGCAATGAAGCAGCTGGCACAAGCTGTGCCTCTTTTTACCCATCTGCATGGATTTATTGGAATAAAAATAAACTGAAGTGTTTTAAGCCTAATTAAGGAATGCACACCTGTACCGGCCTCGTTTTTCTCACACCTATGTATATGCTGGACATCTGCATGCGTCAGATCTTAGCTGAAGGATGAAGACCGACACTCTGTGTGCACATATGACTGGCAGCTTGGAAAAGAAACTGAAAGCTTTATACTCTGAAACATGTTCTTAGGAGCAGGCATAAGAGTTGTCAACCCAGGAATGGCATCCAGGTAGTAGAATCAAATTTTGCTTGAATGCTCAGGCTCCCCTAAGAGTTTGCTTCTACATTCTTCTAAAGTGATTCTTCTTCCACAGAGGAGACTTCCTCTCTTTGAACTCATCTGGTATTGTCACTTTTCAGTTAGAATTTAAAGTCCAGCCAACATGGGCAAAGGCTGTAGGTGTGAGAGCATGTGGTGTTAAACAGGCCAGAGGCATCTTTCAGCAGAATAGTGTAATTCTGAAGGCAGCATGTTTTCTTGTTGAAATGGAAAATTGAAAATTCATCCTGCAACCTCATAGGCAAAGCATTTTTTCAATAAAGATCACAAATGGGCATCAGTGAAGATGTATTTCAGAAAGTTTATAGCTTGTTTAGTAACTGGCTGTTGGCATAATGACTGGAAAACAGTGTGTTACCTAGCATACTGTTGTATCTGAGGATTAAGACAGACATCTACGGATTTGTATTATCAGAATTTTCTTCAGATATTCTTCCTAGTGTGGTTTTGGAGGTTTCTTTTTTGAGGCACGGTTGCCTCTATGAAGCACCTGTTTGCTTAGAGAATACACTTATATGAAGACATGGTGTACTGTTTTGCTTATGCTGATACAATTGGAACAGGACAGCATTATCATACAAAAGGTGTGTATGAAGAAATCTGTAAAATACACCTTTATTTTTGCATTGTTGTCTTAGTTTTTAATCCCTATGTGTTTATATTATTTCTTCATTCTTTTTATTGCTGGTGCAATCACGTTCTCAGAGCCAAATAGAGATGCCAATCTTGGTAGGGAGTCAAGAATGCTCTTTAAAATGGTATTAATTTGTTTACTAATTTCTTTCCCTAAGGAAACATCAAAACTGAATGAAGTAGAATGTCATCATCGTGTATGCCAGTTACTTCATTTGGAAAGTCTGCATCTGTAATTGATAGGTGAAGTTGAAAAGCTTAAGATAATGTTTTGACACTGTGATAGCTTATTGGAGGTAGTGAGGCAGTGGATTGTACTAAGTCACTGAAATTTTCTTAATGAATAATTCATGATCTCATCTGGGGATGTAAATACTTAAATTTTTTCTTCTAGCTCACCTTGAAGGGTACTCTGAAATGTGTTAGTAGGAGAGAGATGCTGCAGTTACCCAGGACACTGATGCAGAGCTAACTGGCAAGTGCTAAGGTTCTGTGGAGATGAGCTGAGTGTTTGTTGTGTAGGATGGGCTGCTTTGTTTTCTTTGGGTTTTGCTGTCCCTTGTTGACTGATAGATAGGAGCACCCAAACAAAACCAGAGCCTTTTTGTTACATGGAAGGAAGTGTAACTTTGGAGCCATTTGCAAAAAAAAATAATCCAAAAGATATTTATTCAGCCTGAATCTCTGCTGTAGTTTTGACAGAGAAAGCTAGACTATAACCATCTCGAAAGGAAAATTTCAGGGAGACGTTATTAAAAGTTTTAGTGTGATGTTATGTTTATTGCTAAGTTTTGATCTAATAATAACCTAATGCTTTTGGTCATAAACTGGAGAGAAGGGAGCAGATTATCACAGAATCTAGTGACTATATGGTCACCAATGTAGTTGTCAGCCCATTCAATGGAGTTGCTCTTAGGGAATGAATTAAGACGTGCTTTTTGGACAGAGTTTTAAATGATATCTATGGTATATGCTAAGACTGGCATCTCTGTATTGCTCTGAAAAAGCAATGGCACCAGTGGTGAAAAGAATGAATAACATAAATGCATAGGGACTACGAACGGAGAGAACAATACAAGACAAGTTTCAGCTAATACAAGAAACAAGATGAGAGAGAAGGACTTTATAAATGCAAAGAAGGAAGATGATGGGAGAGAAATAGTCACTGTAAGTTAGGACCTAAAATTCTAGTTGGCTTTCCTTTGTCACTAAGTGGTAGATAAATGCTGCTGAGGGAGGTGAAAACACTGCTTTTAATAATTCAGCCTAAACCAAGGCTAAGAGTGGCCAGCCATTGAACAAAGGAGGTGCAGTGCAGAAATCAGGTTGAAAAGTATTTAAATCAATAAATTTGTATTCCAAGTTATCAGGACCTGATTTGTGTACTGTAGTTTTTCAGGAAGAAACAAAGTAGTGTTTTCTTGTCGTGTGATTTGCAGGGAAATGGAAAAGGTTAGCATAGTACTTAAAATTAAAAAGAATAATTTCTTAGACCTGTTCACCAGCCAGAATTACTTTTTCCATAGAGCTATTAGAGAAAGATAAACACAGAGGAAAATATTGAGGTGACATCACGAAGAGACATTTTGGACTGATCCAGGTAACTCTCCCAAAGGATGGAGGCATGGATATACTGTTGTTTGAAATACTGCACTTCCTCATTACCAGTAACTGCATTTTGGAACCAGTGGAAGTGTTTGCAGGACTGATTTGGACTCTTCTGGTTACTGCTTTTGTTATTTTGGTTAGGGACGTAAACTGTCTCAAGGGGTTATTTCATCCCACCTACTCAAGGCAGGATACAGTCGTTACCCTACAGCTTTGTAAAACCCATTCTTGTGCTTCAGTTTACTTTTCCCAAAAATACCCTTGCTTTGCTCAAACTCCCTTTTAAAAAGCATGTTCTTTTAGACATATGGTTAGTCTTAGTTCAAACAAAAGCCGTATCTGGTGTTTAATCATTAAACTTTTTTTGGAGAAGCCTCTGCAGGAACACTGAAAAGTGGCTGTGCAGAAATGCGTCTGTTTACAGTGCGCAATATGCATCAAAGGGTAACATATGTCTAGCTTCCATGGCCAGTTAAATATCGGAGCACTGGGAAAGAGAAGTTGTAGAGATTGTAATACTGAGGACTCCTTCCCTTTTTTGATCTCTGGTAATATTAATTTGCAATTTCTCATTCTTCTGTACAGAACTTGCATACAGCTCTTTCTTTAAAAAAAACTTTTCAAATGGGCCTTCACATTTATTCTGTCTGTCTGAAGGGAGTGGGATAAATAGAGCATTGCATGTTTACAGGTTTGCAGTGCAGCTGAGGCCCTTGGTTGGGAATCAGCCTTTTTTTTTTTCTTTTTTTTTTTTTTTTTTTTTTTAGTACTAAGACACAGCTATATTAGGCTTGAGACTAAAGAACCAGTGTAGAAAATAAAGACTTGAAACAAGTTAAATAATTGAATACCTCATCCTGTAATTCCAGCAACTCCTTAAAGCAAGAATTCTTACACGGCATATCTGACACTGGTACACAGATCAGTGCTGATATTTAAAATTAATAACTTGCGGAGACCTCACTGTTACGTGCCTGTCTGAATATCTGTTTAACCATTTTCTTACAGACTTGGCCTAGAGAGAGGTGCAACAGCTAAGGAAGCATTGGACGTAATAGTTGCTCTGTTGGAAGAGCATGGACAAGGTGGAAATTATTATGAAGATGGAAATTCATGCCATACTTTCCAAAGTGCATTTTTGATTGTGGACAGAAATGAAGCCTGGATACTGGAGACTTCTGGAAAGTACTGGGCAGCAGAAAAAATCACAGGTCAGTTTATCGCTCATAGCAAACCTCTGTTATCATAAATAGCTGTAAATAATTGTCTTGGAAGAATTGGTCCTAAAGTCACTAAGTTTAAATGAGCAATTTATGCAAGTGTTTGACTAAATCATTGATTTTAACCTTCTTCTGTATTTGTACACCTCTTACTTTTTTAAATGCTGATTTGCATTGGCTAACGTACCTTACCATTTTCTGTGAAGCTGGAGACTTGTTACCTGTATACATAAGCTATGTAATAATCTTCTTGCTTAAATTTTTATCTTTAGGTGTTGTATTTTCCCAGCTTTACTTACCGTTTGGAATGCGTCAAGTGTCTTTTTGATCGAATTTATGCCCAAATTGTTACTTAAAACTCTAAAATACTAAGAGGGAAGGAGAAGCATTGATACTTTGAGAAAAGGGCTCTTTTTTTTTTTTTTTTGAATGGGCTGTTGCTGCTTGCTTTACTCCGATATAGACCCGTTATATCCCCATTTCTTATTTGATAGTGCAAAACAATACTTTTCTGCTCTTAAAACTTGTAGATGGTTTCTTCTTCTATATGTGTGAAGCCAGAGCTGCCAAATTAACATCTAGATTTCACCGGCTTGGTGGCTGAACGTATTTAAAACTTGGCTGGCAAATACGTGTTGCCTTAATACAATATCATTGTCTAAGGCATATATTTAGTATATTCTCAGTTGATTTTAGGTTTGAAAAGATTCTTATTTTCATAAGGGTAGAGCTTTTTAAAACTTACATTTGAATGAATTAAAAATTCAGATAAAGAGCATTTTTATCATCCGTGCTTTGAGATATGACAGATCCATTCAATTCTCTTTTCATTTTCCCTTTGCTGAAAGGTAGGAGATAGCAGATACTGGGAGGAGGGAGGCTTAACTTTGTTGAAAATATCAAAGCAAAGAAATAACACCAGGCTGTGTAATGGTGTGTGATGGCCTGTTGTCGGTTCCTGCCATGGAATGTGAAGCAGCTTACCTTAGCAGGGATGGTGTTTTCCCAAGCAAACCTTGCATTTAAGGATACCTACAAGATGGAGGAAGTCTTCTAGCACAGATACCAGACATAGAGGAGGGGACGCTGGTAATGCTGTCCTGATACACGAATTCTGAAAAGCAGCTGGCTGCTGAGGTTCCTGGGGTTATGTAGTGGCAGCCTGCCTTCTGCTGATCTACCTGGCTGGTATTGGAAGAATAGTGGGGTTTTTTTTGCGTAGCCTTTCTAGCTGCATCAGCAATAGACAGCCTTCATGTGCTTCTTCCCAGCAAATAAACTGTTGCCTTCATCTGCTGCTTGCGGCTTTTTGAAATGATACTGCAGATCTGTTCTGATTTTTACCAGTGCGTTTCTCTTCAGGAGATCCCTGTGAGCTGCAGATAAGTAGTTTGCATCTCCTGCAGCCTGCTGAGGCTGCCGGGAGTAAGGGCTGCTGGCTATCTAAGAACTCTGTATTTCATACTTTGTTCAGGGGGTTCTTTTTTGCAACCGTAAGTGTGCCTCTTAAGCTTTGGAATGAATGCACAAATGCTGCTAAAACAGGGAAAATGTGTCATTCTGCAGTGCGAAGGCATTTTTTTTTCCTGAGTGTCCTCAGAGGAGTTCTGTTTATAATATCGCTACTGCAGTTCTGTAAAGCTTCTAGTGAATATTTATCGAGCAACTCTTTGATGTTAATTTAAGGACAAATGCTTTTACATCCTTCCTATGACTGTTCTTCAGTCTGAGTGGAAAAAATGTACTTGATAAATTTTCATTTTTTGAGGGGGATCAAACCCATGAAATACTATTTTAAGTGAGTTACTAAATGTAATATTTTGAGAGCTTCTAAGGAGTGGCTTGCCTAGCTTGACAAAACCACAAATATTTCTGTCACTCAAGTCAAGAAAATTCCCTGAATATGCTGTTGCAAAGTGTGAATCAGAACAAGCTGTCAGTGACACTAGTGTAAGTCAGAACTGAATGACAGTGACTTTTCTGAGACTGATGCACAGAACTTCCTACTATAAGTTGTTACTCATTATTTAAATTGCATGCATGAGGCATTACAAAAGCAATCAAGCTTTTGTGGAAGGCAGTATTAATAACTTTCACAAATACTGCTTTGGTTCCTATTTAAAAAAAAGATAGTGTCAAATTCCAGAATCTGGTTTTATTTTAGTTTACAGATTTCCTTATCAGCTCTTTCTCTGGCTTCCAATGCATCGCTTTATTCTCTCAGAGGAGTATCTCTAGCAGTCACTGTTAGTCATGCTGTAGATATATGGATATAAGCACTGCGGTATTTTTGAGAAAAGCAAATTAAAGAACCCTTTCATATTCTTTGAAGGCTACTTACACTTTCTTTTTACTTCATGCCATTTTAAAATTCAAGATTAAAAACTAAGTTTAATTTAAGCCTATCTTGCTGCTTACAGTAACATTATTTCTCAACTGGGAAGCTTAAAGCAATTGATAAGCTTTTAAAACATTTTCCAAATTAAATTTTCAGTTTTGGGAGGGCAGAGAAAGTTCATTACACTAAATGCAGCTTTGCTGAAAGATATTTTGAAATCAAGTCAGACCTCAAGCTGTGTTGTGGCAGTGGAATACACTGTTGGAGAAGAGATTAGGTGAGTGCCCTTGGCATTTGGAGACCACTATTACTTCATGGTCAGAACGTGTGAGGTACAGATTGTGAAACCGGTATTCTGACTAAATGCCACTATTAATCGCAAGGCAGTGTAAATATCTAAGTAGGGCACGGAGAACTGAGCTCTGCAGCGTGCGTTGACTGGTAATTCCGTGTATGTGTAGTGCTGTCCTGCTAAATGTACATCCTAACCAATGGCTTAATTTATTTCCTAATTGAAATTACGTTGACCTTTCAGCTTCTCCCAGAAAAATATTAATGCTCTTTCAATATGTGGCTTTCTCTACAGAGGGGGTGAAATGCATTTGCAATCAGCTTTCATTAACTACAAAAATTGATGCTGAGCATCCTGAACTAAGGAATTACGTGAGAAGTCAAGGCTGGTGGAATGGAGACTCAGACTTCAATTTTTCTGAAGTGTTCTCTCTTGCTGATGACCATTTAGCCTGCTGTTCTGGCAGGGAGAGCCTAGAAAAACAAGGTGGTAAGTGTTGAACCACCTCTCTGTGTGCAGTGGGATTTTTAGTCATTACTGCTTCCTTTTGGGCATTCCATCCACAACTACTTGTGACTGAGAATAACTTTACGTGTAAACTGTGTGGAAAGGCAGAGCAGCAGTGAAGACTGTCCCTAAACTTGCCGCAATTTAGAATGAAGCCCTTAATGTCCCCCTCAGGTTTAAGGTTTTAAAACAGGATTGCAATTATAAAATAATTTTCTTTGGTGGTGTTCTGATGTGCGTGATGTGCCACTACCTTTTTGTGCTCTGGTGTAATTATAGTGGCCCTACCTAATACTAAAATAATAGTATTACAAAAAAAGAAAAAAGGCCTCACGTATCAAAACTTGAGTTCAGTGGATTCTACGTTTTGGGAGGTTTGCTTAGGCTTTTGGGGAAGGAATTAAGATCGTCGTTTAAGGAAAAGCGATGCTAGTCAGTTGCAAACTGAAGTTCCTTTTTCATTGTGGAGCAGAACAAAGTTACTGGAACAGACTATGTGCCAATTCCCCTCAGTCAAAGGAAGGGTTTATTTCCAGACCAGAATTTATTAATGACTTCAGTTCACTGCAGCTGGCCAAAAGCACCCTGAAATTATCAGCCTGCAGCAGCGCATGGCTGACATGCATCTGCTCTTTCATGTGTAAAAAATGGTATGTTATCTTTTTATGAAAAGCCTTGTACTACAGATGTGAATTTACTAGATTGTTAACATTTTCACATGTTGGCAAATGTCAAGGAGAGCGTAGAGGTGAAATATTGCAATGCAGAGTTCCTGCTTAAGGCTATGGAATTACAGGGTGTTTGTGTCTGAGGCAGATGCAGTAACTCTGAAGGACCATAGGTAAAAGATCTTAATAAACCTGGATTATTGTACTAAAAAGCCTGAGGGCCCTTACAGACAGATGGCTGTGGCTGCAAATCCTGCGGACTGCTGGGTCATTCCATGTCTGCTGGTGTATTGAGGCATCCATGCACGAAAGGGTGAGTCATGCAGGGTTTGAGAAGTTGCTGGGGAAGAAGTCCTTCCTACCTGCCAAAGGGGTAATGCAAGAAAACACGGAGATGCTGTGGGGAACAAGCTGTGATAAGCACACAGGCAGGAATAGAATGAGAACAGGGGGTTCTTGTACATACTGGTTTGGAGAAAAATCTCAGTGTCTAGGTCTGTTGCTGTTAACGCCCCGTGAAGTCAAGATGAGTCAAAATTTTGACTGAGAGCTCATGGAAATAGATGAGAAGTGGGAGATAAGGGTGCTCCCATTCTGCCTGGGCTTGGGTAGAGGTCGCTGCTTAGAGGAAAGCGGGTGGTGTATGTAAGCAGTCTGTTCGTAGTGATTGGTAAAGCAGTATTACAGACGTGATGGCCTTCTTCCTGAAAAATATCTTTTTAATGACATTTCTCCCTACCTAGCAATTGCAATGCCTAATTAATGCTTCTTAATGTTCTCTTTTACTCTCTAGGCAAGTTCATTCTGGGTTTATATCGTTTAAATAGCAACCATTAACTGGGATTTGTGACACGCCCATGTTGAGTGTCACTGGTCGTATTAGGCTAAAGCTTGTTCAGGCTAAAATCCTTACCTGGGGTCCAAGCCATAGAACACTCAGGACTGTTTTGTTTTGTTTTTGTTTTTGGTTTTGTTTTTTGAACACACACCCCACCCCACCCCACCCCTTCATATAGGTGACGTTTCTGCACAAGCTATGATTGATGTCCTGCGTGACAAGGATAGTGGTGTCTGTGTGGACTCTGAATCTTTCCTTACTACAGCTAGCATAGTGTCTGTTCTGCCTCAGGACCCTAGTTTTCCCTGTGTTCATTACTTCACTGGCACACCAGACCCTTCAAGGTAAGCCACAGCACTGGGGTTCCCTGGGTGCAGAGCAGATGATGGGTTGATAGATACTAAACAAATGCTGCTACCCGAATGTAACCAGAAATAAAATCAATAGTTGTTGGTACGCAATCTGACAGTCCTGTGGTACTGAACTGCATCTCGCTGCCATTCTAAACGGCCAACACTGGGCTGAAAGGCCCCATCTGGTACTTTGCATAAATTCAGAGCTGCTAGAGTAAACGCAGTTTAGGGAGGACCCAGGAACTACTACTCAAGCGTAGTTGCCTTCCAGTGGGTTCCTGTTGAGGTATGAGTTTGTGGACCATTTTTGTCACTTCTTTTGGACAGGTGGGTGCAGAACTGAAACAAATAAAGTGTATAACTAGCAAGGAGGGGGTGTGTCCTCTAGGTAGCCCTGTATGACAGCAAAATGCTAACAGAGCAAAACATCTGCAAATCCTAGGTATCCCAAGTATGTTTTTTTTTTATTGGAGGGACAATTTCCATTTGGTTTAAATGAAGTCTTCTGTAGCTTCAGCCAAGGAGATAAGGGCCATGGGCCAGATCATCAAAGAACTAACGAATTATCTGTGAATTTCAGGTGGATTCTGTTTAAAACCTAAGAAATTAAACCACTTGCAGTTATTCGGGAGGTCTGCCACTTGTGTTGGGGTAGACAGGTCATGGGGAGGAGAAAAGGGTGCCCTTGAACAGCTGACAGTCGTTCCTGTAAGAAGAGTGGTAGTAAGCATGAGGTTCTACCGAGGGCTCTAGACATCTGTGCCAAAGGGACTTTCCACCCACCTTGCATTATGCAACTCAGACTTCCAGGGTTACTAAGAAGTGTGAGCTTGCTTACCAAAACTTTTCTTTGACTTCATGCAAATCGTTTGAGACAGAAAGGAGCAAGGCGTCCAGTTGTTTTGGTGGGGTTTCTATCCTTTTGAAAGGTGGAGAGACTAGCTGTAAGAAAGAAAAACAATGCAGAGGCCTTTCTTGCGTTACTTTATACTCTAATGCATTTAAAAAGCGCATAATTTTAAGTGCACCTGGTGAGTCACATAAACTTGGTCAGCAAGGCTTTGTGACAGTGACGGAAGAGGTAGTAGCAAGGAACCTGCTGACCGTATGCAGGCAGGGGTTATTCGGCCAGTTCTGCAGAAGTCTTGCATCTCTGGCAGCTGCTTCACTGCAGAGCGCAGGGTGCTGTTTTGCTGTGCATCTGGAGGGAAGGCAGGCAGTTTCTCCGTGCACTGGCCAATGCCTGCTCTCAGACTGTCATGAATTAAAGTCCTGGATCGTTGGGGTTTTGCTGTCTCTCTCTTTCTCCCTCTCTGGAATTTAGATCCAAACTGAGTGTTGAAGTAGTTTGAGGAGTGTCACAGTATTGGTAGCTATGTCTCTCCCCTACCCCCACCCCACCCTGGCCCCTGACATAAAATTCTAAAGTGCTGCTGGTTATATGCCAAATCTTCTGATATTGAGCAAGGTATGTAATCTTTAATCTTCCCTGCTCCACACAAGCGTGTGTTTGGGATTTTAATGAAAATCTGGGAAGAGAAGAAAAGATAGCGTGGTGAACAGAGAAGAAAAGAAATGGTGTGAGGCTGAACGCTGAGATTTCATTAAAAAACTTGGAGAGGAAAATACAGTGCTACTTTTCCAAATAAGTGTCAGAATTAGCATGAAGGAGGCTGTCATGGTTTAACCCCAGCTTGCGACTAAGTACCACACAACTGCTCACTCGCTATCCTCCCCCCAGTGGGATGGGGAGAATTGGAAAAAGGTAAAACCCGTGGGTTGAGATAAAAACAATTTAATAATTGAAATAAAGTAAAATATAATAACGCCTGTAATGAAAAGGAGAGAGAAATAAAACCCAAGAAAGAAAAGTGATGCACAATACAATTGCTCACCACACACTGACTGACGCCCAGCCGGTCCCCAAGCAGCAATTGGCAGCTCCCAGTCAACTCCCCTCAGTTTATATACGGAGCATGACATTCTGTGGTATGGAATATCCCTTTGGCCAGTTCAGGTCAGCTGTCCTGGCTCTGCTCCCTCCCGGCTTCTTGTGCAGCTCTCGCTGGCAGAGCACGCGAAACCGAAAAGTCCTTGACTTCAGCGTAAGCACGACTTAGCAACAACTGAAACATCACTGTGTTAACAGTGTTACTCTCATAGTAAATTCAAAACACAGCGCTGCACCAGCTACTAAGAGGATTATTAAATCCATCCCAGTTGAAACCAGGACAGAGACCAGAGAAGCCTGTAGGTAAAAAGGGATAATCAAGTTTTACAGTAATTGGCAAACCCAATTCTTTTGAAGCACGTAGATTTATTTTGCTTGTGACCAGTACCAACTCTCTAAGCTACTCTGTGTCTAGTGTAGATGAATTATCCATGCTGTTCTGTATATGTTGTTTTAAAATAGCTTGGTGAACATTTCAATAACGTATATAAAAATCTCTCTTTTTATTGCAAGCAGTAATTCTCATTTCTTTCAGGTCCATATTTAAACCCTTTATTTTTGTTGATGATGTAAAATTAGTACCAAAAGTACAGTCTCCTTCTTTTGGCAATGATGATCCTGCTAAAAAGATACCTCGATTCCAGGAGAAACCTGATCGCAGGCATGAATTGTACAAGGCACATGAATGGGCTCGATCTCTCCTTGAGAATGATCAGGTAAGAGCTGTGAGACCTGGAATTAAAGAAGTAAATGTAGATTCCTAAATCCATATACTTCAAATTCACTCACTGGAAAACGTTCTCTGAATATTCTTAGAATCCTTGCAAGTTTATCTTGAAGAATGATGCCCTCTGAAGGACAAACTATTCTGTGTAGGTTTTTTTTCAGTTATCCTGAGAGTGTTGCTCTGCGCAGTTTCTTTTACAAAGTGAAAAGTCAAGCTGACAAGCTGATGAGCTTGTTCAATCCTTGTTGTGTATGTAGTCGTTTAAAGTGATTATTGAACACTGGATGCTAATGCAACATGGTATCAGAATTACACGATAGGATGATGGCAGGAACGCTGTAATTTAAATTATATGCTGAATTAAGAACTACATAGTTTGAGGGTCTTTTTCTTGAAGGAGTAATTTGCACATGACAGTTTTGCAAGTCTCAATTTAATGCATTTCTGTTAGCTTGTAAAAATTAACTGAAACTGCCGTGCAAGAAGAAAGGACAGTTTCCAATGCCATGCAACAGGTACCTGAGGGCTGAAAACCTTCCAGTGTGAAACCTAATTGGAGTCTTGCTAAGACCATAACAGCATTTGGACTTAGCCATTAGTGATTAAGGAAACCATGATAATCTTAGCTAGTACAAACTTTATTTAAATGCAGTTTTGGCTAGATGTGATTTTTTTTTTTTTTTTTTTTTTAATCCCTTGGAATAGTTTAATTAAAAATCTGTGGCCACTGAGCTAATGCTGACTCAATGTGCAGCTGGCTCCCATAGCATTGTGACACCGAAAGTTCTGGTAGAAAAGGAAAGGTGGTTTCTAGCCAGGCTTCGTGCTATAACACCTGTCCACCTGAGAACCTAAACCTTCACATAGGTGCTCTGCTCCTTCTGCACAAATGCTGGTATAAATCCTGCAAGGGTCAGAACCATCACTCTTTCTAAATGCCTTTTTCCTGGAGTTCCATTTGGAAGGCTGCAAGCAGAACAAACAGCACTTCTCCATTAGAAAAAAAAAAAACCCAAAAACAAACGAGACTTTAAATAACATATGGATGAAACAAAATGACACCACCTTCAGGAGTGAATTTCCTGCCCAGAAACATGAAGAGCAGTAAGTTAGAACGGTGCACAAAGCCTTCCCTGGGATGTGGAGTTACACATCATTTCAGATCTAATCATGATCTTGCAGGTGATGATCTGAGGGGAATACACGTGTACATACCATGATCTGTACAGTCCTTGGGGCTTCCAGTCTTCTCATATAGTTGTTTGTGGGTTTACAGGCTTCAATTGCTTTACTTTTTTATCATGTGTACAAGTCTTATACCATTTTCCTCTATTTTTTTTTACTCCATCATCCTTCTGCGCTTTAAACTTAGCACCTCCTTCTTTGTTATTTTTCTTAATGCATAAAGTGTCCAGCACTGTTCCTTTTAGCTTTTGACCATCCCAAAAACTATTAACAGAAATAGTTTGTACTGAGAAAGGCTTTCTCATTTTTAAACATACTTCAAAAGATCTCCCAAACACAAGAGAATAGTAAAATGCTTTAATGAGCCTGTTTGCTGGTTAATTGAGTTTGGTTGCTTCATGCCTTCAGGATAAAGGCCAGAAACTGATGAGGATTATGTTAGACCTTGAAAAACAAGGCTTAGAAGCAATGGAAGATATCCTTACTCGTACAGAGGTTCTGGATCCTGCTGAAGTAGTGGATCTTTTCTATGACTGTGTTGACACAGAACTAAAGTTCTTCAAATAAAGTAAGCAAACACTTCAATTCTTTAGATACTGAGTTTCTGGTAGCAGGTATCGGTGAATGTGAAATGTTGGATCCGATTCTGATCCTTCTCCTTGTCTTTAACACTAAGCTAAGGGTGTTCAGAATCGGGTCCAAAGCCACCTTTCTACCTCAGTGCGTCTGCTTGGATTGTCTCCCAAGTCCCTTTTCCCTATGCTACCTTTCAGGCAATTTTTTTTTTCAATTTTGCTCTTGCTTGGAATGGACTTTAAACTACTTTTATCTCATTTCAGCTATGGTGGCTGTTGTTAGCCTTTTCACTGGAAGACTGCAAAGTTCTTCAAGCCTTGAAAGAAAGTCTTCACACTGGTGAATTTGCAGGAAAAAAATGTATAGAGGAAAAAAAATGTTACTTGCTAGCTGTATCTGGTTAACAAATTGCTTTCCTTTGTCCAATCTTGTGGTGTTCCTGTTTGTGTATGTATATAGTGAAAGGAGGAAGTCACTGACTGGTCCAATTACTGTGTGCATGCTGGCTAATTTAGTACAGAATGTTTAAATGTGTATGTTGGGCAACCAATTAAAGCAAAGATTAACTTCATCGGGCTAACTGCCATATCGTTATTAAAAGCGATGTTTTTTCCTCTGTTGCTCAGGACTAGGCTTGCAGCAAAGCTGACGTGCATTTTTCTCTTTTTGGTAATTCATACAAAGAACGGTAGAGTTGAAATCCCAGTTCTGAGGGGGCAGGAAGGTAAGTCCTGGTTCTTGACCTTGCTGTACTGGCCTTGTATGGGCACATCTGGTTACGGTAACTCAGCACCTGTCACGATGCTTGTACAAATTCCCAGAATTAGCTCCCCCGGGTTAAGTTTTTGTCTTCACCTGCACCCAGTTTAGGGTAGCTTGTGTTTGTAATGCACCTGGCTGCCGCTTTTGTACCGAGTACTAAAATGCAGAGCCGACCTGGATGCCTAAGGCATCTATACATAACCTATTGGTTCTCGAGATGCAATTAATAAGGTGCCGTATTTATATACGTTTGGAATTTTTTGAGGGAATAGATGCAGGACATTGATCAGTACCTGGCTATTCTCCATCTTTCTGTCTTTGTACAGCTGAAAAGTTCCTAGTAATCTCAGTGGCATGTGAGTGTATGTGGCTGATGAATCCGCTAAGTACCAGTGAGTTACTGGTGGGAGTGGCAATCCAACTGGTTAGGCTTGGAAATGGCTGTCTTGCGCTTCCTTGTATTAAGTGCAGTGCTGCAGCATGCTTCCCTTCCTTGACAGTCCTACAGACAGACCTGCTTTTCATGTGTTTTCTTCTTGTAGAAGTGAGGTAGGGCAAACATTTTAAGAATCAAACCAGTAAACACTGCTTCCTGTGTCGTTAGAAGGTGGTTGTGTTTGGTTTTTTTAACAGGAGGTTCAGACAAGAAACCCATGTCCTTAAGTGGAAGTTAGCATATGGAGTTAAAATCCTTCACTGTTCAGGGAAGGGGAAGGTGAGGAACCGTGGACTTTGGTATTGAGGAAATAAAAGCTCCTTAAAGGCAGCAACACCCCAAACTGAAATGGTAAAGTGTTGTGCATTAGCGAACAGTCTTTGCCGTATTGGCACAGTGCATTCTCAGAATTATTTTTTTTTATGAAATTGTTCCATTCAGACTCATTACTTTGGTATTGCCTTATATGACAACTGGCAATTGGACAAGAAAATGTTTGGGCCTTTTCACTTACAGAAAACAAGAGTGAAGATATTTTCTCTTATGGCCTACCTAATAATCTTCCCATTCACAATATGCTCCTCCCATGCTCTCTATTGCAAGAACGGCTCCTGTGTCTAGGTGTTCTGAAACTGGAGACAAGGGAAGGAGAAAATAGGCAAGTAAACCCTAAAACTTAGCTTCTCTCTACCTAGCCAGGATAGGGACTGCAAGGAGCACATTTCAGAGGGTGCTGTGCTGGATGAAGCCAGTTGAAAGAGCAGTGTGCTTTGGCCAGCCACCCACAACTGAAGTAAATGGGTTTCCCAAGAAATGCACTTTATGAAGGAAAGGGTACTTTGAATGAAAGTACTTCTGATCAGAGTACACTTAACGCACAGGGTTGAACTTCAAAACTGCTCCTGTGAGCTGTTGCTTGCTGAGCGCTTTGTATCCCAGTAGGAGTAAGTGGATATTTGCGAGCCAGGGGAGAACAGGGGTAAAATGATTGCCCCATCCAGAGGGCTAAAATTAGGATATACCACTTCACATAGCTCTTCTGCACAGCTCTGATCTCTAAGCTTTGAGAGTTGGGAGGGAGGCAAGATGAGAGAAGAGGGTGTTCCTGCTAAAAACATATGTCGTGTTTGCCTGTTTTTTAAGAAGAAACCAACATTTGCAGTTATCCGATGCAAATTTATGTCCTTATTTGAAACTGCTTATATGACACAACTAATAAATTGTTTTGAGCACAGTGATCCAGGTAGTAGTTTTCTAATACTATGTTGCTTTTACTTCAGCTGGGCAGTGCGTTTTTGGAAAAAAAAAAAAAAAAAATACTGCGCTACAGCAACATGTTTGAGTGCAACGACTAGTCCTACCTGTTTGAGAAACCAGAGCACCCCCATGGCCTTAAAGCTTCCAGTGGTCTTGCGCACATCTGTGGTTCAGTGGAAGGACATAGTGGGACTAATGGGACAGCTGCCACTGGGAGACAGCCAGTGCGATTCTCTCTTATCCCCACGTCATAGCAACCTCAGAAGCTTCAATGGATCTTGAACAACAATCCAGTATATAGGGAAATAACATCTCACCGATGCTTGCAAATATGCACAGTCTTTCTGATGTGATCCTCGAAAGATGGTGTTTGCTTCTAAAATACCCCTAATCGTAACAAAAACAGGAGTAAATTTTTTTTCTCCTTTAGATATCTTCTGGAAGGTAGTCTGGCATTAAGTAGTTTTAAAATCGGTATGAAGGTACTTATTACAGAGCAATACACAAGTTCCAGAGCAAATGAGAACCAACAGTAAGTCACCTTTAATAGCACTATAACAAAATATTATTCAAAGCAGTATTAAACTTTTCCAGTTGTTTGAGAAGCATGTATATGCTGACCCCTGCTTATTAATATATTCATGCATATTTATCAAGTATAAGAATTACAGTAAGTACTGGTCAAAGCATCACTATTTTATTTTTTTCCTTTTCACGTGACATACAGCAAGGCGTCATAATAGGCTGGAAAAAGACTAATGATGCTTTCTTAGTCCTACAGATGAAGAGCTGCTCAGTCTTGCACCACCTCCACACCATGAGCATGTGTGTGGGAGTAGAAGTTGCCCCGTAACTGAACTATTGCAAGAACCAAGAGAAAAGTAGCAATGCGTGAAGATGCAGTTAGCTGTATTTTCCAAAAGTTTTGTTCAAAGGCATAACCGTGGGGAAAGATCTTCACCTGTGATCTGAAATGTCATTTACAGCTGCAGCTGAGGGGAGTTTATGGCCATTATATAAGGTAATGCTGTAACTGTAAATAGCTTGGCTGTTAGCACCAGGCTCGCCCCAGAACACCACTGCCCTGTTCAAGCTGGTGAATCAGAATTGCTTAGGTTGGAAAAGACCTTGAAGGTCATCAGTTCCAATGGTTAACCTAAACCATGTCATTAAGTGCCACACCTACAGGTCTTTAAATACCTCCAGGGATGGTGACTCCACCGCTGCCCTGGGCAGCCCGTTCCAGGGCTTGACAGCCCTTTCAGGGAAGACATTTTTCTTAATAGCCAACCTGAACCTCCCCCGGTGCAACTTGAGGCTGTTCCCTCTTGTCCTATCTGCTTCTCGCCTGGCAGAAGAGACTGACACCCTGGCTTACTAAAACTTCCTCTCAGGTGGCTGTAGAGAGCGATAAGGTCCCCCCTGAGCCTCCTGTTCTCCAGGCTAAACACCCCCAGTTCCCTCAGCTGCTCCTCATGCGCCTTGTGCTCCAGACCCGTCACCAGCTTCGCTGCCCTTCCCTGGACACGCTCCCACCTCAGGGTCTGTCTTGCAGTGAGGGGCCCAAACCTGCACACACTGTTCAAGGGGCGGCCTCACCAGTGCCTTACAGGGGGACGGTCGCTGCCCTGGTCCTGCTGGCCACGCTATTTTGGATCCAAGCCAGGATGCTCTTGGCCACCTGGGCGCACTGCTGGGCAGCCTTCCGGCCACTCTGCCCCAGGCCTGTAGCATTGTGCAGGGTTGTTGTGACCCAAGTGCAGGAACCCAGGAAAGCTGTAAGAAGGGGAATCAAAGACCGGTTAAAGTTGGAAGGGGTGGCTGGAAGTCATCTGATCCGACCCCCTGGATTAAGCAGGGCCACCTACATCCAGCGGCTTTTTCATATCTAAGTAGAGTCAGACTCCACAGCGTTCCACTGTGCCAGTGCTTGGTCACTTTTCACAGTGGAAAAGTGTTTCCTGAAGTTCAGACCGAGCCTCCTGTGTTTCATTTTTGTGCCCGTTGCCATTGGTCACGTCACTGGGCGCCACTGAAGAGAGCCTGGCTCCATCCTCATTGCACCCTCCCTTCAGGCGTTGACACACATCGGTGAGATCCCCCTGAGCCTTCTCTTCTCCAGGCTGAACAGTCCCAGCTCGCAGCCCTGCCTCACAGGAGAGACGCTCCAATCCCTGCACCATCTCAGTGGACCTTTGCTGGACTCCCTCCGGCACGTCCATGTGGAGCCCAGCACTGGACACAGCACCCCAGGTGTGGCCTCGCCAGTGCTGAGCAGCGGGGAAGGATCACCTCCCTCAGCCTGCTGACACCACTTCCCTTAATGCACTGAAATGCACAAGAATAAAGGTAATTCTTGCTGGAAATGGACATCTTGTGACCAGAGCTGAACATCTGTGATCCAAAGACCTTAGCCCAGGCTGCATATTAAAAGCAGAAGCTCAAGTCTTGTCCACTGTTCTTACTTTTATCAACTAACTCTATTTATAGAGGGAGTCCACTTTGTAGACTGCTTGTTCCATTTGGTGTATTTTGGACAATGGAGCCTCACTGTTCACCACATTACGGGCTAACAACAGTAGCTCTAGTTGCCTGTTTAAAACATGGGTGTTTAACCCGTCATCCAAAGGCCTCCTCATTGCTGGGTAAAAACAATCTGTCACACAAATGGTAAATACCCACTTTGCCAGCTAGAAGAAACAGCACGTGTGCCCTTACGTAGGTACCTTCTGGCATGTGTATTCACACACCCCCATTTTTTCTTACAGTAGAACAACTGTCTTGTCCTCCAGTTTGGAAAAGTTCTGTCATCTTTGTCGAGTCCGTGACTGCCCAATCCAGCTGGGCTTCTTCAGATCCTGTACGATCTGTAAGCAGCAGGAGGTAGGCTCAACAGCAGCCACAGCTCCTTGTCATCTCTTTCCCCTTCACGCTTGATGAGAAAAGGATTGTGGGCCCATCTGTTCGTGAAAGTGACGTTCTGCTGCAATCTGAGGACAGGCAGGGTAGAAGTAGTGAAGAAACATACACAGACACTAAAGGTAGCATGTTGGGGTTTGATAGTTCTTTGAAAAAATGTCTGAACTGGAGAATTTCCAAAATATTTAAAAATTATGACAGAAGGGGGAAAATTAACTACAGGCACACAATGCAAAAAGTATTCTGAGGTAACATCTGTCAGCACGATGAGAATGAGAATTGTTTCAACACTACAAAGAATTTAAATTTTATGCTGCTTTGCTTAAAAACCCCCACCTATATACAATAATTTAAAAGCCTCTACTAACATTCCTGTAGTATGTAGGCCAGTTCAAAAAGTATCGTTTATGTCACTTTTCCAGTTTATAGAAATGTTAACGTTGCAGCATTTGCAATTCAAATATAGTCATTATCACCGTAATGGGGACCCCTTCTGTTTTGTATAGTATCTTGGTGGTGTTCTTTTTTAATACTAATCCAGAGCACCAGGAGACTCTTCTTATCTCACATGTGTTCTTAACGGAGGGTTTTTAGAGGGATCTGTAAATAGACAGGACAGGTTTAATCAGAGGAGGTAGACATATTTTTTTATATGGATTTTGGATGCAGTTCTGCAGCAGGGATCGTGCATTTATCTCCCGCCCTTGAACTGATCCACATATACATATTGCTTATGCTCTGTAGCCCTCCGGTAAAAAGTCTTTGATCAGATCGTACAGCAGATGATTTAGAATGACTAAGGCTGCTGTGAAACGTCATGCAAAGTACCTTGGCATGGAAACAAAAAAATTCATGAAAACGTGGAGATAAATAGTTGATCTAATAATACAGAAAAGACTGAGTTATATGAAAATCAGAGTATGGCCATGAGATCTTTCAGCACCTTCTACTACCAGTTTTCAAAGCTGGAGAGGTGAACTTCTGCTCTGCCAACAGTGACCTGGTACCCAGTGTCTCAGTTAAGGTGGAGGCAGAAAAAAAGCAAGGTTCAATCATTCATTACTTTCCTGGCAAGGTTCAGGTACTAAGTCATTCATTGTTATTCAGGTGTGTAAAAACACTGTGCATAGGATTTAGATCAAAAGACGTGATGGGAGACATGGATCGAGTCACCTTCTTTTGTGATTTCACAAGTTCATGAACAAAAAACTCAAGCCACTAGCTGCCTAAGTCTGTTAATGTGACATCACCGTTGTTAACGTCAAGGGCTTCGCAAATTCAGCAGTCTAAAGAACACAGACTGCATGTCAAGCCACATTATTTTATTTTTAGCTACTAAGACTTCAAAGCAATTAAGTGCTTTTCATTGTGTCTTCGGTCCCTGTTAACCGCTGTAACAAATCCCATTCCTCTCAGTGCCTCTGCTAACAGCCCAGTTCTTCATGTTAATAGTGGTTTCTGTTCTTTATTTTCAGTCCTTATTTTCAATCCCATTGGGTAATCATCAGATCATCTTATATTTACGCACTTACCTCTAGCTATCTTGCTGGGATATATTTTCTGAAATGGCTTGAATTCATCAGGCGGGGGGAAATCTTCCACAGAATGGAAAGTAAATTTAGATTCAAAGTCATCTGAGAAATTTTAGGGAAATAAACATTAGTTGCTGTTGGAGAGATACTTTAAAAATAAATAAATAAACAGTTACCACAAATAGTTTCAATTAAAAATGCTGACTCATATTTTTTTTTCCCCCCTGGAATTGATAGTGGCTCATTCCATATAATCAAATCTTGAGTACTTCTGTGAGCCATCCAGGTTTTCTGCCTTAATTGCAAACACTGCCTGTTACTAACTGAAGTTAAGCTTCTGGCTGCCGTTCCTGTTTTCTGCATCGATACTGGGTTGATGGAGGTATTCCTCAGTGGGTTTCAAGCCATTTAAGTATAAGCAAGAATGAATGGCCGTTTCATCAGGCCACAAAATTCTTAGCAGTCTTTGCTCTACAGGATTGAAGCTACTAAATGCTCATGAACTGGTTTTAAGAATAGTAATATAAGCACACTACAGCAACTTCTCACAATCCTAAATAATTTTGCAGGTAGTGCATGCTTGTCTTGTCTACTGGGTGATCCAAAACATTTGTGAAAAAGCCATGATTTCATCTCATTGTATTAAAGGTTGTATAAAAATGTTTCTAATGGGTCTAGTTATAGTACCCTGTTACTGCCATGAGAAAATCTCAAATGAGTTTCTGAGGTCTGAGACACGCACAGGCTTTTGTACTAAAGTTATTAAAGAGACCTAATTTAGGTGATATTACCAATGATGTGCATATTTCCATTTTTCAGTGGTGGGTAGGGGTCATGAGCCGTAGCCCAGGCTGAGGCTCCAGACTTGCTCGTAAGTTCAGTTGTTGGTGATCTTGCTGGTGGCTGCGGAGGTGTGACTAGCTTCCCAGCACCAGTTCCTTGAAAAGAAGCAGCAGACCAGTACATAAACATCATCGTGACTTACCCAACCCGACAGTAAGCTTTGCACAAAAGCGGGGGGAGCGTCGAAGGAATACAGTTTTGGGGGGCAAACACACACATTCACAGCTGCTGTTTGTCAAGCCTGATCATGGATTTATAGCTCTAAGTATTAAATTTAGAAGGCTCTGTTGGAGTTGGCTGGGGCTCGCTGTTCTAGAGGAAGTCTGATATTCTAAAGTACGGGTTTGTCCCAGTCTGGAGGGGAAGGCTATCCTTCCATTTTCGCAAGAACAAGAGTTTCTTTAAGGAAAAAAAAAATACGCCCAAACCAACCACACTAGATGGTATATCTGAAAGAAATCAATTTCCTGATACTTTGGCAGCTATGCAGTGGAATTATCATTATTCTTGTGCATTTCACTGAGGAGTTGCAAGAGCTGTCGAAGCTTACATCGTGTGGGTAGACCTACCACAAGAACCGGGTAAGGGGGACGAGCCCAGGGCCTCCAAGTCAGGAGCCTCTCAAAACTGCTTCCCCCGCTAGATAACCGTGAGAAAGGCAGGCTGGTTTGGGGAAACCTCAAAAGTTGAACCACCATGTGAAACAGGCATCTTGATGAAATAACAGTTCATCAGACAGTTCCTGAGCAGCATTAATCACCATCACGAAGCACCTGATCTGTTGCACTTACGCGGCCTTTCCCATGGCTGTCAAAGGGAACCAGTAATCTTCCTCTTGACACGGCTGCTAAAATACAGGGTACGGAACATTCTCTTAGATGTTCCTGATTAAGTGAGCTGTCTCCATTTCTCAAACCCACACAGATCTGGGCTCATTTGGGTTCTGTTTTTGGCTTGGCTTTTTTTTTTTTTTTTTTTTTTTTGGTAATGATCTTCATTATATCAGAGAATTCTAATAAAATTCTTTCTACAATCTGCTCAAGGCACCACTGGCTGATGGCCCTGTCCCCCACTTCCCAAGCAGTCATGGAAACCTTTGGCCCTACCACTTGATGACGGGGGGCACTGGCTGCTTGTCCTTGTGAAGAGCGGAGGGCTGCAACCCTGTTTGCCTTTGCTCATCTGTGGCTGTAGCTGCCCCATCTTCGTCCTATTCTCTCCTGTGATGTTTCCCAGCCGTTGCCAGTACTGCTCCAGAGCACTGGGCTACAGCAGCTGAGGGATGCCACGGGTGGGCTGGCACTCCAGCAGCTGCAGGGCTGGCAGACGCGGTGGCGTATCTGCTGCCGTACCTGCCGCTGTTGGGAGACCGCTCCCGAGCTCCATCGCTGCGCTGCTGGAGACGCGCCAGTGCCAACACAAAAGCAAGCAGCAGCCCAGCGCGCCCGAGACACCGCTTTCACTGGGCAGCACGTTGCTTCCAAGAATCACGGATGAAACTACGTGGCACAGCACGCCCAGTGCCGAGCGCCTGATGTCTCGCGTGTGCGTTACACACCGTGCGAGCATCCCCGCTCCCCCGGCCCTCCCGCTCCCCGTGGGGTCTCCCCGCTAGCCAGAGGGAGACACAGCCTCCCCTGGGGCGCCCTGCTCTCACCTGCGCCCCGGCAGGGTCTCCTCTTCCTGGGCTCCGCCAGGGCGGGGGGCTGCGGCAGGCCGGGGGTGGGAGGGAGCGGCAGCGACTGAATGCTGCTGGGCTTATGGAGCTGCGACAGCAGGTGGGGAGACTTGGGGGGCAGCGGGGGCGGCACGTCAGCGCTGCTGAAGGCGGGGGAGGGTGGGAAGGAGAGCCTGTTGGAGCTCTGGGGGTGCGGGAGTGGCTGGGGAGGGGGCGGGGGGGGGCGGGGTGGGGGGGGGGGCAGTCCCTCCCTTCCGATGGAGGGAACCCGCAGGGGGGCACGAGGGGCAGGGGAGGGGGAGGGGGGGGGCGGGGGGGGAGCGCCCGCTTGAAACTTGGTGAGCTTGTCAGCCTGAGGAGGGGGGAGCGGAGGAGCAGCGCTGGGGGACCCCCCCTTGGCAGGGCGCTCGGCTGGAGGGGGGAGAGGGGGGGGGCGGGGGGAAAGTGAGGGAAGGTTTGCTGGCAGCGGGGGGGCGGGGGCGGGGGAGCGGGCAGGCTGGGCCGGCCGGGGCCGGGGCCGGGGCTGGGGCCGGGGCCGGGGCTGGGGCCGGGGCCGGCCCGGGCGGTGCCGGGGGGCTCCGGCGGGGCAGCTGCCCTCGGTCCGTCGGCGGGGTGCGGCGCGTTACTGCTCGGCTTTGCGGCGCTGCTGCTGGGTGCGGCGGAGGGCTTAGGAGCGGCCGCTCGGACCCCAGCAAGCTGCCCGGTCCTCCCACCTGCAAAACAGGCACCGCATGTCAGACAGGATTCCGCTCCCTCTCCTCACAGTGCGAAGAGCAAGCTTGTCATCTCCCCCTCCCCAGTGGTCACCCAAACCATCTCGCGTCCAACAGGCCGCCCCGGTGTAACGATGCTTAGGAGGCGGCGGGCTCCCCTGGGCGCCGGGGACTCTGCCTGGTTACAGGATGACCTGCTGAGAGACCCTGCTCCCCTCCCTGTTCCTCGGTTTCTGCAAAACGGAACCGTTTAAGGAGAAGGTGCTTCTCTGCAGCGGGCCAGGGCCTTTCATACCAGCCTCACGTGCCTAGCACAGCCCGCTGAACATCAGGGAGCCTTCCTGGAGAAACCAAGAGTCTACGTGAAAAGGTCTCGAAGAACCTGAGACATGCACCAAACTTGCATCCTTGAAGTTAAGTACTTGCTTAAGATTTAAAAATTCACACAAATGTCACAGAAATTGCAGTCCCATGAATAAAAGCCAAGTTCTTAAGACTAGTGCTTCAAAGGCTTGCCAGAAGACATGTTTCCTTTTCAACAGCAAATGCCCAAAGACTACTGACCTTTACAAAATGTGTTTTCCTGAATAAATGTCAAAGATTTTTCACAAAGCAAGATGTCACAGAAGGCATCTCATTCAATATTCACACAGTCTGATAGGCATGGCCATAGTTCTAAGAACAACTCAAAGCAGCCTACTGCAGCTGAAGCTCCATGAGGAAGCCCTGTGACAAACAGTGCTTGCATTGCAGGCTTGCCTTCCAGGGAAAAAACCCAAACCCTGCAGGCAGAGCCAAGCTCTGTCTTTCCCTGCAAATGCCTGCTTTGCTCTGTGCTGCCTGAGCAGGCACCAGCTGCCCAAGAGCGTCAGAGGTCACTGCTGTGACTCTAAAAGTCACCCCTCGTTGATGCTGGCACTTCTGGAGGTGAAAGCAGTGGTAGGGCCCCCCCCCACACCTTCCTCCTCTCTTTGTGATGCAACAATAACCTTTTTCAGGTCAATAAATAACCTTGCTGGATCAAAGCCGTACTTTATAAATGATGGCAAAACTCTTAAATATGAACCTTGAACACACGAGCCTACAATACCATAGAAATACATGCTAATGGAGGGAAGGAAATACGACTTCTTTGCTGTTTATGCTGAAGCTGATAAGCTCAGATTTCAATACTCTATTCAAGGCACGATTAAAAGTTCTCATTAAACTAATGTAAAAAGTCTCCATTAAAACTGTACAATCTGTTCAATCTCTTTCCTACCTAGAATAGGGATAGCTTATTATTTACACTTTAGAGGATCAGACACGTGAGATCGAGAAAGATGATTTCAAGCACATTATTAATTGAGCCCTCCATGGCCATATGATGAACTACAGATTCAGAAGAAAAACCACCAAAACCCCAATAAAAATCAATCACTAAAGCTAACCCCAAAGTGATTTCATCCCAAATCACAGTTCCCCCCGGCTATTCTTCATACAGACGAAGCTCCTACCTGCCATGTCTCTCTGGCCTGCCGGTCTGAGAACAGGAAAGCCACCAGCAAATAAACCTCCCAGAGGCTGCTGAGAGCCGCCTTTATTAGTGACCGGATTAACTCCATCTCTGTCAGTTCCTTTGGGTTCTGTTAAAAAGAACCAAAAAAACAGGGTATATCAGAAAGTCATGTTATCCTTACCCTCCGACTGCTAAGACTTGGCACCAACAAACAGAGCCAAGACCAGGCTTTTCCCTCTTTAAGCATGTTCAGTAAGGAAAATTACTGCTGCGATGTACAGTAAACTGCCATTATTCCCTGACCCACATCTCTGAGCGCAGCACTCTCTGGTGCCTTTTAATCTCACATCAATAATGACACCAACAAGAAATTCTGTTAGACAACATTAAATTTACGCTTCCAGATTTTTTTTGGCATTTTTTTTTGGTTTTTTTTCGTCTAGTAAAGAAAAATTCTGCTGCCAGAGCCAACAATTCCCACTTAAACAATTATTTCATTAGGAAACTCTCAAGGGTTGCATGATTTGTGATTTATTTCATTTTCTGGACAAGGAATGCCTGTTAAAGTAATATCCAGTCATAGACTTATTATGAAGTATCTAGAAAGTGTCCCCTCTCCCCAGCCCAAAGCCATATGAAGATGCAGACCTCTGCTGAACTTCAAACCTGCCTTTTAGTTTGAAAGCTGCCCAGCTGGTCTCTGCAACTGAGGCTTCAGCAAAGCTCACCCAGGGACCTCGCTCAGGAGCACGTACTTACTTTCAATCTGTGGTGCACTGCGATCGTTGATTTGAGTCACTTTTCTTAAGCGAGTTCCCTGCTGGATATCAGCTAAGAGCGCATTTCGTGCTTTTTGGTCTTCCTTTCGCAGTTTTGGTACCTCTGAACTCGCCTGTTGACAATAAGAGTGTTAGATGGGAGGCACAGACTAAAATGCATACTTAGAAAGTACAGATAAGCAAACATGGGATAGGAGATCTGAAATAAACCATCCTTGGTAGCCATCGTTTCAAAGCCTTTAGGTCAAGTCAACAAGAGCAGCGTTCAGTTGTTACAGGAGGCAGAAAAGCGGAAGGTTTAAATAGAACACAAATCTAATACTAGCTGTGCTACTACTGTTGAAAGGAAATTAGGGAGCACGCTTAAATGAAATGTGGCCTCTCGCTCGGTGATTTATGGTCTCTGCCCTACAACTCCAGCTCTGAAATGCCTGTCTTGCTGGGTCTTTTCATGCTATTTACAATGCTTTACAACAAAGACTTTATATGCCACCTTAGAATAAACGTCTTTCTGTTTTACCCACTTTGCCTTAGGAAAAAAGGCAGATAAATACATACTGTGCTTACATTTGAATGAGATCATTAACTAATTTAGACTGTGTCTCTGTATTGGAGAATTGCACCAGTTTAAGTAGACCATCTTTAGAACAATACAATTATATTTTAGTAACTTTTCCAGCCTAGCCAAGGTCCATAGATGTCAAGTCAGGTTGTAGTTTTAAAGTTTTGTAATAAATCAACCCCCTCAAAAATTTTATTCTTTATTCTTACTTCGTCAAGCTTTCTGTTAAAAAAAAAAAAAAAAGTCTTAAAGTTTGGATGTTTTGCTTTCCTGAAGCAGATATAAACCAGCAAAGCTGTTATTTCCAAACCTGTAGTGGTTAACAGAGTAGTTTAACAGAGGGGAACCTTCACATCAGAGGAGCAGTGTGCTGCATGCTTCCACATCTGCTGCAAAGTCCCATAGGTTAGCTAACTTCTTGAAGAGAATGAGTACCAGGAATGTTTCCATAGCCCTTAATTTTTGTATCGTAGTCATAATAAAGCAGAACCATACTGTCACACTTTAAGACAAAAAAAACCCCAACTTGGCAATAGCAGTCTGAAAGAAAAACAGAAACTTGAAAATACTTAACCAGCTGCTGAAGTAAGAAAATGTCTAGCTTGCTAATCCTAAACAATGAATTATACCGGTATGGTATTACTTGTGGTTATTTTCGTACTTGCTAAAATCCAAAGCGAGCTAGATTTGCAGAGCCCCACTAGATGGCACTCCGGACGGCTGCTAATACCCACTGCATTCCTGACACCTGATGTAAAAACTCGAAATTATAATCTTCTGACTGATCCCGCAACTACGTATCATTTTAAAATGTTCCAAAACCCACCACTCTGTTACGTAGTTTCCCAGCTCGAAACATCGCTGCCTGCCCTTGTGCTTTCAGGGCAGCGAGTCCCACTGCCCATGAGGACAACCCAGAACAGCTGCCTGTGTAAGCAGTGTTACAGCATGTACCAGCCAGAAACTACTTCCACTCACATTTTCTGTAAGCTGACAGTACTTACTGTGAAAAACGGAAATACCATAACTGGAACAAGGGCAATTCCCCTTCTCACAAAAGCTTTTTACCAGTATCTTCAACTTCACGACGCTCCACTCTCACTAATGACTTTGCTGCAGCAGGACAACCAGGATCTAGAGGGATCTGAGCGCGACCTACGTTTAAAATTAGACCCAGCAGCTGTCTTTTCATTTCCGGGTTCAAGTGTCCACATATTATGCCAGCTGTCCACTTCATCTCCCCGATCTATTTCTCTGAGCAGGCAGGCTATTGGAATATAAAGTCTTGATATGCAAATAGCTATTAGGCTAAAATATCCCACTTGTGGCAACCTACGTTTGTGAGGGGCCCATGACTTGACGTCACTTTAACATGGCTAAGATATTGTTTGCAATCTGTAGCATAAAAAAGCAGGAACAGCATTCTGCTGGCCCGTAATGCAGCGTCACAAACTGCCTTTCTCTCACATTAGATCCCCTACTCCAAGCACAACTCCATCCATGCCCCAGCTGTTTCTTCTAACTCCTTGTATATGTAAGAGATACAATCTTCCGCGCCCAGCCCGGTGGACGAGGGTGACTGATTAGCTGCTGAGCAGCTTGATACAGATTCTCTTTTCCCATTACAGAGTCGAGACGCTCTGGGGTGTACTGTTGCCTGGTTGCGCTGCAGTCAGAGCTCCTTTGGATTTCTTCTTTGCTGTCTGCACTCCCAAGGCCGGTTACAATTCTTGTCAAGAATCATTTCACCAGGCAAGTATCTCACCCATGCATCTACTGGTGCCCTGCATTTGCAAATCTGTGGGTTTACCATATTGCTTTTTGATACACAATCGGAAAGGAACCTTCATTCATTTGATTAAGATTAATCTGGGATGCACACACATGCTATGCCTGCAATCCATAGCACAAGAACAGATACTAAATGTATAAGTTGTGTATCGAGAAAAATAACGAGAGGAGCTCTTACGGGTGTCACATTTTCAATCCTGATCACATGCAACAGAAGCATTTCAGCAGGAAGACAATTATATTTTGGGTCACAGGAAAAACAGCTGCAAGACAAGATCTGCAATTCTTGGGCTACTTTCTAACCTACCATCTGCAGGGCAGCATCATTTATTTACAAAAAGAGAAACATCTCAATCTTACAATGAAAATCAGAAGGGAAGCAGAGAAGAATGTGAAGATCATTTGTTCTATCAGATCCCAGAGCTGCCTCAGGTAACACAGAGTGAAATTAAATTCCATACTTTATTTACATGAATTGGTGAGGGAACGGTGGGTTCTCATTACCTTAGTAACCACTAGGTTATTCTGCTACTATTTCAGACACAAAGAAGGGCACATTCGGTACATACTCGGAAACAGAACAGAACAAACCACACATGTAAATAGTCTGAACATAAGAGAACTACTCCCTTTTCACCTCAGACTCCACTACTTCTGTCTTCAGTGTCCTGAATTACATGCTCAACCATGCCATTCAGTAAGGTATAGGATCAATGTTTGGGCTACCTGACAGATTTCCAAAGTACCTGTAAACAGGAAAATACCATCAAATCACAATATTTAGAGTGATGTTCCAGAGTGTAATTCATCCATGATGGAAATAAACATTTTAAAATGTGCAGCTGATAACTTAAACTGGAAAAGAAATGAATGAGGACATCACAGTTTTACAGAGAGATCCAAATCACTGCAACTTTTCAAATGGTCTCAAGAACAACAACGTAAAACATGCTCCCCCACCACTGGGGTGGAGGAAGAGAAAAATGGAAGGGGAAAGCAAGGGGGAAAGCAAGGGGGAAAGCAAGGGGGAAAGCAAGGGGGAAAGCAAGGGGGAAAGCAAGGGGGAAAGCAAGGGGGAAAGCAAGGGGGAAAGCAAGGGGGAAAGCAAGGGGGAAAGCAAGGGGGAAAGCAAGGGGGAAAGCAAGGGGGAAAGCAAGGGGGAAAGCAAGGGGGAAGGTGCACAATATACAAATTTAAAACTGACAATTACTGGACGAGAAGTTCTGGCCGTACCTCTGAAATAAAAGCCCGCATCCAGAGTGCCACAAGCCTGAACCTGGCAGTGGGCTCCAGCAGCGAGCCTGCATGAGTGAGTGTGCCTGACCTCCCAGCACAGGGCTATGGCAAGAAGGGTTAGTACACTCCTCTGATGTATTTCATCCTTTCAGAAAAAATAATGTGAGCAAAAATGGAATTAAAAGTTTAGTTCTGGTCTCTGGATCTTTAAGATTATGTTGAAAAACTGAAGATGCACAGAAAAGAGCCAAAGCGGTATCCAAAAAGCTGAAGGAAACAGTTCAGATTTTAAGCAGCTCAGTCTGGTCCACCACCCCTGAAGTCTACCTGAAGGGGTGGTTCACTGCACAACACATAAAACTTTACAGGGAAATGATGGTGAGGACTCAGGCAGCAGAGACAGGTATTTGGTGAATTAATGCAAGACACAGCCAGACAAGCTCTGATTAGAAGGCAGCAAGACTGACCGTCCCCTGTAGCAAGGGGCTGCAGGCGGCAGCAGGCTATCAGGTTCTAAGTTTTCAGCTCAAGGCGGGTTCCTCTCTGGCAGAAGTGCTTTTTGTGAAGCACAAGTCATGGGCCCCAAACAGAGCTACTTGCTGACATGCAGTACCTTACAGCAGGGAGGTAGCCAGTGGTTCATAACAGTTTCTTCCAGTTACGAGTTCTGTGAAAGTGCATCATTTTGTTTAGAAGAAAAACTGTTTACCCTGTATATATGGACCACACACGGTTCAGCCCTGAATAATCACAATCTTAACAACCTGAACTGAGTTGTATCAGTCAAATTAAGAGCTGAGAGACTGTTTTAAGGAAAACAGGCTGAAATCCATGGCAATGAGCTCCATTCCTGGGTACATTACTGCTGCAATACTTGCATCACCTTGGAAAAGTCACATTACATCTTGCAAGACAGATGGGAGCATCGACCTACCCTCTGGGCTCCTGTGATACTTAAAATATTCAAGAGGTATATGTGCTCAGATACCAAAATGATGTAAATGCAGAAGGCACCAGGCATCTGAAAAGGTTTACAGTAGTAATAATTATTATCTTTCAGATTTTGAAGAGCACCCCTGCACACAGAAAAGGGGAAATCCTTTGGAGTCTGGGCAGGCAGTTCAGGTCAGAGTGGATGCAGACACTGTCCTACTCTGATTTTCAAATATGCTCTTTACTGAATTTGCGAAATACTTCAGGGTAGTGTAGATCTTCACAAACATGACAGTTGCAGCAAAATTGTACCGCTAGCCTTCTGGACAATCCAGCAGCCAGGCAGTCACGGACCTTTGTTTCAGAATAAACCTATCGGCTGACGGGAAAAGAGGATCCAGTACTCCAGCTCTATAATAGGCAGGAGCCATAAGTAAGATAAAATAAAGCATGATTCCATCCAAAGGCACTGCATTCTCTTTCATTTCAGAGATCTTATAGATTGAATATTTATACTCCTAACATGTAATGAATTGTACCATCACAGTAGATTCCCTTTCCCGGTCACTTTTCAGAGGAAATATTGGAAAAACAGCCATATAGAAAATGTATTTATTTATCTGAACTAGATAAAAATAAAATTAAAAAAGAAGAAGGCACAATACATTTGGCTTATCTCTAGCTACCTATTTGGTGAGACATATAACAATAAAATTAAAAATCAATCAGTCTGACATGCAGTATTTTATAATGGGCAGAGCGCTCTCTTTTGCTGGCAATTTCATTTATTTCTGTTGAATCTGGTGTCAATCACCCTTCCCCTCTCCCATGCCCAAATTTTTGCCCCTAGAAAAAAAAAAAAAGGATTCAATGCAGAGATCAAGCACAGATACTGGCAGAAGGCATAAGCGGCGTGTATTTTAGTAAACAAAGAGTCCAAGGACACCCCTTAACAAACCCTCGCTTCATTATTTTTCTCTGCCCTGCTCATCCAAAGCTGCACAGATATGGGCTGAGGCAACGGATCTTCACCAATGCAGCATGCAATGCCTCAGGTTTGGCTTTTAAGGAAGGGAAAGACATTGCAGTAAGATA
Organism: Falco biarmicus; assembly: GCF_023638135.1. Lineage (NCBI taxonomy): Eukaryota > Metazoa > Chordata > Aves > Falconiformes > Falconidae > Falco > Falco biarmicus. The sequence goes on along the minus strand of NC_079291.1, from coordinate 4,586,742 downwards.
AGGAAGGATGAAGAGAAAGCTCTAGAATAAGAGACACGTGATCACAGAGGCACACATTCATGAAAACAAGAGTTCCTGGGCCAGTCCTGGCCTTCTCAGGCATCCAATCCAACATGTTTTAGAGACCAAACTTAAACTAAGAAATGCAAAAGAAAAACTCTACAAACAAGGCAATGGACAACTAAAACCAGCATGCAGAACAGCAGACAGGACAAAACCAGCAACAGCTGTGTAGGCAACGCAGTCAGTAATGTGGCAGCGCCAAGTCTGGCCAAAGAAACCTTGCATCAGCACAGTGAGAGACAACTGAAACATCTAAACCTTAATTCAGGGACCTGCAAAGCATCAAGGAAGAGCCTGAACAACTGGAAATGTAACACACCCCCACCTCCAAATATTATTCCTATATTAACAATAACTGGAATTCTGGCGTAGACAAATACAGATTGTTCAGGAAAGATGATAATAAAGGTGAAGCTATCTGTGTAATGCTGTATGTGCGTCATGTCAGAGATGGCTAAGATTATCAAGAGTGAAACACAGCCTGTTTGGGGTTGGTAAATCTTCTGAGGAAGGATGAGTGTTCTCACTGCCCATATGGCATAGCGAGGCTCTCCAAGTAGGAGAGCATGGAGGGAGAGATGATGACTGGGTCCCCATCCAACCCTGAAGCTCCTGCTCCTTTGAATAAAAGCTAGGCACAGGGCTGGTGCTCACAGCAGTTGTAAAGGGCACAGACATGGAGTAAGGGGCTTTAAAGGGACTAAAACACTCCCACTAAAACACTCTTCTGAGAAAAATGATAGTGAAAAAGAGTGGACTAAGAACAAGGGAAACCTGCTTGCTAGCAACTTACTCCATAACTTCCTCCCACTTAACCACAACCTTCTGACCACAAGTTCCATAAGGAGATCCCTGTAACCATCAGGACTAATGAATTTAGATGAAATCAACTCTTTAAAGACTGAAACCTTTTCAAAACCAGAACTGACAAAAAAAATAATACTGACAGTAAGATGCCAGAACATTCTGACAAACTAAAAAGTCACAACTTTTAATTAAAAGAATGAGGTTGTTTTGGAACAAAGTAGAATATGGAAGATGACCAGGAATCTCAGTGTAAACTAACCAGCATGTCTTCCTTGATATAGCGTAGGATTATAAAAGTCATCTATGCATTTGTAGCTCAGCATGAAATCTGAAATGCCAGAGGAACTTGTTTTCCCCAAGTCAATCCACTATTACTAGATTAGAATTATGCCAAGAATTCACCATTTTATATTTGCAGCAGAAGCAGTTTGCCCAGCAGGCAAGAACATTGCTTTTACGAAGAATTCTCGAACCGGCAGCTAGCCTCCCTCAGGAATGTGCCGAGAAATGCCATTGCGACAAAAAGCGGGAGCTTATTAAAATAATAAAATAAACAGAAGTACAATAGAGAAAAACATTGTCATCCTTCTTGCATTTACGTTAAATATGCATCAGGCGTAGTTTCACTCATGCAGTGTCAAATGCAAAATAAAATAATCCAAACAATCCCCCCTTCCATCTTAAGGAAAAATCCAACAAGCCTCAACAACAAAGCATATGACTTCTTTCATTTTAAATATTTTAAACTGTTTGTTTATAAAGAAGCTTGCAAGATCTGGTTTTGGTGCAAGTTTTGGTTCAGCTATTCACCACAGAGCCCCAACTTCTGATTTAAAGCTTTTTAATTATGGGAAAATTTGCAAGACTCCACCTGCACAGTCAATCGCAAGATCAGAGCTGCTTCTTGTGTTTCTGTGGCGTAGCATAGGGTGAAACTAATTAATTCTTGGCACTTGGTCTACCTGGATAAACACAACAATCTCTCAGCCTTCTAACAAGCTGCAATTCAAATGCTTCCCGTGTGAGGGGTCACTCTCCAGCTGACTTTTCTGAGGGAACCCACACGAAGGGACCTGCCAAAAAGGTTCCTGGCAGCTAACGAAGTCATTGTTTCAGGAGAATGACAGGACCAGCATTTCACGATTCCATCTACACCCAGCTCAATAATGATTAGCCATGATCTCAGTCTCCACCACACAAAGTTCTGCAATCTGAACGTGACGGGTTGAAAAGGTCATCGAGCAATGTGTGTACTTAGATAGGCTGTGTCTACACCAGTCTTGTTCCTCAACTTCTAGCAAGGGAAGTACGGTGTAAAAGTTGTTACAGATCTCTTCCTGGCATTTTAGCCACCGCCTAGTCCTGGCATTAGTCCCAAATAATGAGGTGTTTCAGGGTTAGCAGAGCCTGGTGTCTTCTCTGCACTAGCATCTATCTGCTTGAAGCGCACTAGTTGACACAACGGCAGGGAACAAAAGATAAAAAAATAGCACAGCAAGAGTTAACTCTTTTCTAATCTATATTCCAGTGCTCATTTCAAACCACCAGTAATCAATGCCATTGCACCTAGAAAAACCCTCTTCATTTTATGTTAGCACCACTTCATCAGACAATGTAAAATCTTGTATACTTAAAGGTTCAATTGCTCCTGCTACAAATGGAGCAGTGGGCTTATTAACAAGGGTGTACTTAAAGTTTTCCAGTGTGGGGTGCTAAATTTCTGTACCTGAATGCAAAAATGCAACAGAATCAATATGATGATTTATACCTGCTAAGCCATTTAGCTTTTCTGTGGGTATTTAACTTTCTGACACACACATTTTAAACATAAATTCTGGCTGTTCTTTCACTAGAAGAAAATATGCAGTAACAGAGGCCACCAAAATGAAGGCAGTATAAAACTCGGAACTACTCTAGAAGTGTTTCCCAGTGGTTCAGAAAGATTGCAAGTCAGATATCAAAAATACCCTGAGACTGGCTTCAAAAAATAATTTTGAACTTCACCTTCTGATTTCTAAATTTTTGGGATTCAATTCCCAAGATCTCCTCTGCATCACTGAAAACAGAAGTGAAAACTCTTACATAAACAAGAAAACCTGTGGCCCTGGCATTGCAACAAAAATGTCAAACAGCACAGGGCTGAAAATACTGCTGTGGGAGCTGGCGATGCTGCCGCTGGTTATTCTCTCTGTCTACCATAGCTGGGTCCCCAGAATGACAAGGGCTACTATGAATAGTGATAACAAAACATTCAACTTACGCTTACCACAATTTAATCTCACTCTGTTCCAAGGCTAGGCCATTTCTCCTACTTAGTTACCCATGTAGAAGCTACTGATCGTTCTGAAATGCCTTTTAGCATCCATGCAAAATTATCATCAGCCCAAGATAGGAGAAAGGTGAGAAACAAACATTGCTTGCAATGTCACCTTCTAGCCCCACAGAGGAGTTTCAACTCAAGCATCGCTATAATTCTGGGTTCTCTTAATTAAAAGTGTAGTATTAATTGACAAATGGAATTTAATATTCTGTGTACACTACACTGTGTACACTACAGATGGGGTACTGACTTTTCAGGACAATATTACCTTGTGATTAGAATGGTAAATTAACCTATTAGTTTCTCTGCAGCTAGACTGTTTCTGGGCCTGATCGTTTACAGCTGGTACCTCTGTGACATGCTGCAACTTCCATACTTTTATATGGAAAATTATACAGACGAAAACCAGACAGCAAGAATAAGAAAAATACATTTAAGTGTTCTCCATTCCATTCAGACAAGTACAACACACGACATTAAGAAGAAACATGCAAAACAGACCTCACCACCCAAATACATTAAAAGTGGTGACCTAAGAGATCTCAAGTGAACTGTTCAAGATTAGCATATAGCGTACATGCAGAACATGCCCTGTACCTGTCCAGATGAAACACATGGAGCAATGCCAACCTAGTATTTATGTTTTCTTTACCTCTTCCCCACCTTCCCTAGCTCCCACTTACCCTTTCTGTATTTGTTGACTACAAGAGTAGAAGGCTACAGCAGCAACACTTTGAGATATACAGCTACGCAATCCCACATTTTCCACTATTTGAAAATCACATCAAATAAACCACACAAAGACACAGCATTTTTTCTACATAATTGCCTCTCACGTCTTTATGAAAGCAGGCTGGTGTGAGATGTGATACATTAGTGAAACACTATAAATCAGTTTATTTTGGCTGGAACGATGTGTTCTCAAAACTTTCAGCTGCATTTTGCCCAACCCTTAGCACAGTCTGTACTATGGCCAGTCATCAACAAGATTACCAAGTCTGCACTCTTTCTCACTACGGTATGTTTTACCTATCAACAAAAAACATTATGATTTAGTATCTCCTGACCTCGGCACTTCATGAAAAAGTACTAAATATCATCTAACTCACAGCTCGCATAAAATTTTAATAAACACATTCCTACATATTTTGTAATCGGCACTATGCATGATTCTGTTCTTTCAGTGTTATGCTTGCACATCTAGGGTTGTGAATGAAAAGCTGAGAAATTACCTTATTTTTTACAATAAGTAATTAGCAAGCATGCACACACATTTATGCACACACACACTTACATGCCCACATTGTCTCATATTATATTTGGTAAAACCAAATCAAAATACCATAAACCATCATTATCCTTGGCCAAGCTGTTTTACATACAATGTTTTTTCCTGTTTCCAGGAACAGTAGTGCTAAATGTCACAGGAGCAAACCCAACTCCCACACAACTTCAGATAAGCAGTGTAGGTCTCTGAATTTCTTGGGAAGGTTGAATGAAACAAGATTTGCACTCTGACACCTGCATGAAGGAGGGAAAAAAAGCATATCCCCACCCCACTCCACCTGGAAAACTATCAGCTGATATTTTTTTCTTAACCTTGGAAATATTACCTCTGTGAAAATTATGTGCTTATCACAGTGTTTTATCATAAGGAATTGCTTTTCTGAGGTTTTTTTTATTACAAGACTAGAAAATAAAGTCAGAATAAAAACTTGGTAAACGCTGACATAAGTTTGTCTACAACAGAAATTCTATTTATTTTCTGTTTTCAAAACTAAGAGCCAGGTAACCATTAAGATTAATATACAAACCAGTACAGCATTCAGGATTATTTCACGTTTCACATTTCTCTCACCAAAGTAAGCATATTCCTTTCTTCTCCCACTCTCTTAGTTTTCAGTATGCCAATAAGGCAAATAAACTCCTGGTGCTACTTTACTGGCTTTAATAATCCAATCCATTGTTATTTCAGGGGTTAATTTCCATGCTAAGACTTTAATAATAACAATTCTGAAGAGAATGGAAGTATTTGCTTAAACTCCACAAACATACAAATCATTAAACAAACATCTTCCCTGAATAAGGCACAACGCAGCAGGGCTGCTACACATCAACACTTCTTTCAATATTAACATTTTAATAGGTGATGACTGATCATAACATTAGGAATTCAAATGTATAGACAAAGGCTGCACAGCAGCGAGCAGTCTCCACTGCATGTAAAAAGTGAATGTGGTTTATCAAAGCAAAGTTCTCTCTTGATCCTTTCTTGGGAGATTAAGTGGAGAAAATTTTTAATCCGTCTCAGTGGTGGTATGTACTCCAGGAAATATGATAAACCAAAACTAACTAGAATGCCTCATATGCCAAACTAGAAGGCAAAAGAAAGGAGGAATAAAAAGGAGTTTTTCCAGGAGCAGTGAAAAAAACCACCCCAAAACAATATTCTCCCTCCAGAAAACAACAACAAAAAACCTATGTAAGAAACCAGTTTACCTGATGCACACATGCCTATAAAATTGAAAGACCTTTAGAAAAAACTTCCTAATGCCTCCTTTCTAAGTTTCCTTTATTAGGGTGGAGGGAAGAAGGGAAAGAGAAAAGATCTGAACTCTGTAAACAAGTACCAGAAAATATACTGGGGTACAGTTCTAGTCTGCCTACTCATCCCTCTCATCTTTACCTACGACCCCCAGAAGGCAGGCATTTGAAGATATGCTCAATTAATCCCATCAGCTATATTTACATTTTGACTCAGCCACCTACACCTGTTACTGCAGATACCCTACCATTGCCTCCTGAAAAGTCTACTTTGCCTCCTTTTAAGTACACTCTAACAGCCAGTAGATTTTCAGCTGTTGGGCACAGGTGGCTTCTAGCATGTCTTAAATACCATCTCCAAATCACTTTAGTATTGCCTGGTAACAACTTTTGCGAGCAGAATTCAGTATGAGTACCGAAGAGAAAATCTGCAAGTCAAAAAATTTTGAAACCAGTGGGAAAGAACCTAACTTCTGCCTTAAGAGGGAGTTAACAGTACAAGAAAGTCAAGTGTCAATAGTGCTTAGGATTTCAATGAAGTAAGGACTGCAAAATCATTTGGGACCATGGCTCATAATATTCACTAAGAAAATGTGCAGAAAAAAAGAAAATGTGGTGACTATTTCTGCTAAAAATATCCTAATAATGAAAGCAAGAGGAAAGTATGGCTATTACCCATATAATTAGAAAAACAAGACAAGTCTATGGTACCCGTGCAATGGCATCATGCAAAATGACAGGATTCTAAAACCTCAACCTACACACAGATGTTTCTCTTCTAACATAAATTAACTAAGTTAAACTAGTGGCTTGCCTGCATATCAGCAGCGAAATTAAAACCTAACTTTTAATTGCTACCATGTAAACATTACTCTGGTTTAATTATATCAGTATAATAAAAATCACAGTGCTGTTTACTTTGGAACGTTTCCAGGTGTTGGCCAAATAAAACTTATCTGTTTTGAAGGTTTTGGTTAAAGTTACGTGCCTGTTAGAATTTTCTTCTTCTTCCATCCTCCAACTGTACATTTAGCAGCTGCAACAACAGCTGGGCAGTTTAGCAGCTGTAAAAGACAGGTGCCCATTTCTAGAAAACTGCTTCCTAGTAAAAGAAAACAGGGTCTGTAGCAAGTTTTCATGGGTTCCCCAATGATAAGATTTTACCCTGCAACTCAGCACCAACTAGAGCGCTGACTTACACTGTGCTTCTGCTGAACTCACCAGGCAGATCACAAATCGTCTCCGAGTTAGCTCTCATTCAGTTTTCCCAGGGAAAAATCCTTTTGCTTTTGCTGTTACAGCAAAAGCAACGTTCTGCCACGTTATTTTGCTAATTCTTTATGTTGGTTCATGTGCTCTTTTTAGTGTCAACACTTAGTAAAAGCAGGGCTTTCATATCAGACATTAATTAGAAATACATTTAGTTTGTACCATATCACCAAGATAAAACTGACCCTAAATTCTATATGCCTTATGCACAGAAGATCATATTTGAAATAGAATGATCTAACTAAGATATGGAAATACAGTATAAGCCTTCTTGTACCAAAACCCTATCATGGTAGTGGCTTTAGACATCAGAAGAGGAGAAACAAAAAACCCCAAAGCTGTTCATACTGGTCTTTAAGCATCCTGTTAGCTTTCTCAAGTCATTTACAACAACTGGCATATGTTAGACAAGTCTAAAACTGTCTCTAAGTATTTTACTGAGCTAAATTTATTAGGATAAGAACACTTGCAACTTCTGTTGACTTAAACTGCAGTTGTGGGCATTAAGTTGCTCACAACATTTGGCCCACTTATTTCAGCATCTAACTCTAGGTTGCGTACCAACCCAGAAGAGCTGCTAACTGAAAACACTGCTCATGGTGCTCAAAGTTAAAACAGAATGATAAAAGGAATGAAGCACTGCTTATTTCATGTTCTGTCTTTATCTTCCTCCTATTCATCTCCACAATTCTCCTCCAATTTACAAAATGGTTCAGCCTGCAAAGTAGCAGAGAGATATATGCAAGGAAACTCCTTTCTGGAAGAAGATAACACAGGAACATTATAAAAAAAAATCAACAGACCTTCATCAGAACAAAACAGGCAGAAATGCCAAAGAATGCAAGGTAGAAATGAAGTTCTTAAAAATAATAATAATTTGAAGTACATTTGACATACCACATATGTTTTGTTTTGCTACAGGGACTAACATACGCTTGCAAATAAGTAAAGCAGTGACAGAAAAACATGAAAAAGGAAAAAAAATATGTCTTGAACAGAACTATGTCAGGTTTAACTATTTCAAAATGGTCTAAGAATTTCAGTACAGAAACAGGCTATGAACAAACTGCAGAATACAAGGAATGACTTAAACATGTTTTATCATAGGTGCAGTAATTGATTGTGAAAGTATGAAAACATAATACCCTGAAACCCGACTCAGAACATCCTCCTCTTATTGCAAATGTGCTGGCACGGCACATGTTCAATTTCATGACACACACAGTACTGATCTGTTACAAGCGGTAATTGTTCCTGCGCACTTATAAAAGCATATTGTGCTGTATCCCCAGGAAGGCGGTATGTGCTAGAAAGAGCAACACCTACAGCTGAACACCGTGAGTCTTAATAGAAGCTGTAAGAAAAAGGATGAAGAAATTAACATTTACCACTTGCACATTACCGATACAAAAATGAGTTCCCTCTGGCTGGAGAAGCATCCACAAATGCTAAATTCTGACCATATGTACTCTAATGCAATTGTCTCTAAACTTTTTGATCCCACACACCAGCATTAAAAAAAAAAATTGTGCATGCACCCCAATATACATATATTTATTTATAAATTATAGACATGCATGACTGAAGTTCTAATATTTTCTTCCCGCACCCCAATGGATCATCTCATACACCCCACTCCGGAGAACACAGCTCTAACAAACAGAAGAAAAAACAAGTGTCTGGCCCAGATATTTGTCATGAATATCCACGCCAAAATCCTGGGGGCTCTGAGCTGGCCACTATAGCTAAGCTTTTGCTAATAAAGATGAAAAGTCAATCTTACCAGAGGTGGTGGTGGAGGGGGCCCTCCAGAAGGCGGTGGTGGAGGGGGAGGTGGTGGTGGCGGTGGCGGCACAGGCATCAGTTAAGATCTCTAGCTTCACGCAGTTATGAAAAATACAGCCAAAGTCTATGTCCTTGAGGGGAAGGAAGGGAGGAGAAATAAAAGTGGGAAAAATAAAAAGAAAAAAAAAAAAAAAAGAGGACTGTGTTTATACACTGTAAGCTGAAGATCAGCCAAGTTTCTCGCTCTCAGCAGACTGAAGACTTTTATAGTGTACTGCTTCCAAAACTACAGTACGAACAGCCTCAGTATAGTTATCTGATGACAACATTCATCTAAAGAGCAAGCTCACAGATCTGGACAAGTGCCATGAATACCAAATACATAGATGGCAGCCTGTCCAGCTTTAACTACTACACCTTGCCTTAATCTACCCCATAGCCCTGTAATGCAATTCTGCAGAGAAGAAATCACCATTAACCACATGTAAGCACTCCTGCTGGGGCAAGAACTCTGTTGACTTTAAGCCAGAGGTTTGCTGCTCTAAGGACAGAGTAAGGAACTTTGTAAGGTTCACTGTACTTGTTCCAATGTTAAAAAAAAACAGACAGACATGAGTGAATAATAAATGAAGAAATAATTCTACAAATTAATGCTTCTATTATTGATATAAAGGACGAGACATTTCAAGTATTAAAGTCACATGTGTTTTTTCTGCCATTTTGAAATGTTAACTTTTCACAATTCTTTAGTAACACACTGACGAAAAAGACACACATCTTCCAACAAAAGCTGTGTATTATTTTTTTTGTAATCTCCTGCAGAATGACAGTGCATCACTCACTGATTTTCATCTCTAACCCAGCCCCTGGTATGATTGCATACCCTCTCAGTCTGAAGTCATCTGTAAAGTTAAGAAGCAACCCCTGTATTTCATCAGTAAAATTGCAAATGAAAGTACTAGGCAGTGCCAAAGAGAACCTTGGCAATCCATACTCGGTAACATCTTTTATGTTGACAGTGACTCCTGGATAAATGCTCCGAACATGTTTTATATCTAGTTTTATGTCCATTGTCTCATGACTGTCTTCTGAAACTCTTCATAATGTCATGTGAAACAGTATCAAAAGTTCTACAATAATGCAAAATATGACATCTGCTACTCCTCTCCTTTCTGTAAGGCTGTATCTTAGCAGGAAATTATATTGATTTGACACATTTGCTCTTTATACATCCCTATAGATGCTAATTTGTTTTCCTGTCTCCTCCAAGCATTTAGAAACATCTCACTCATTTTGACGTTTCCCTAGAAACTGATGCTAAGTTCAAAGGATCACAGTTCCAAACCCCTATCCCCTTTGTCCTTCCCTTCTTTTTTAAAAGCAGGCACTCTGTGCTTTTCCAGCTGTCTGAAACCTTTCAGTCAAGTAACGTAAGAATTACCTGAGTAAGCAGGAGACATGAGACAGTTAAAGCTGGAAAAGAACCTCAGGAGAGAAGACAAGACAGAAATGAGGCAAGTTACAGTCTTTAGGAGAATACCTAGCTGTTTTGTTAGAGAGGAATAGATTAGAAGAGGCCATGAAGTTAAAATGCACATGCAGCCTTGTCCACTTCCTACCTAGCGTGTGTGAACAATATCCAGATAATATCTGAGTATCTTCCTTCTGCTGTATCTTGTAAAACACTTTACGGGAGATCAATCAAAACTTAAACATGCAGAGCCTCTGCAACACTTGCTTTCTCCCTTAAGAGACTCCTATGCAAAGGAATAGCATGTCAAAGCACTCTGGACCGGTAACAGAACTGGTTACAATTGCTTTAATCATGGCTTAATGAAGCTTTCCAAGAAAGGCAGCATCACAGCATCTCTACCATTCCACCCTCATTGTTGCCCTATGCAAAAAGCAATTATCAGAAGATACCTCCTTTCCTCAATTAAGCCATTCAAAAACATGGGCATAAGGAGAATGAGTCTTCCCTGCTAATAATATGTTTCAGGTTAGTGTCTTCCTACCCTGCAATACAGGCCTTTTATCTTCATTAAGGATTTCGATTGGGAAATATGCTCTTAGTCAAATTAGGAAAAAAATACAGCCCACGGTTCTGAGGCAGACCACGTGCATGACAGCAGGAGACAAAGCACACTGGAGGCGAGCAGCAGTGGGAGAAAGGAAATGGGAATCAACTCTTGGTATTTAGAAGTCACAATCTCAAATGCAATCAGATGACTTTTCGAACAGATGACTTTCCTCTCTCACCAGTCCTTGTTCCAGAAGCCATTCCTCCAAGCAGTGCAGCCTAAGATCCAGGGCCAGAAACTGCGTGCCCATCTACAACCCAAAACTTCATCAGTGCAGATGAAGTATTCACTTCACCATGTATCCCTCTCCGCTATCCTGAATCCTCCTGCCCAGTGACAGAGGAGAAGAATGCATTTGGGGGGGCTATAACACATAGCCCTTGAAGAAAATACTGGAGATGCCCTGTAGCTTTCCTCCCGCCCTATTCCAAATCCTCTATAAATGAACTACCTTTCAGAAAATTCCACGTATGTGCTTTCCTTTGTCTCTTACCACAAATTCAGAGGCTCGATGTCCTGACCTTGACGTGCATTAGTGTACCCAGACTAATTCACATGGTTTTTTATACCAGTACCATTTTGCAGTGTGAAGGTGATCACATTAATACCTATACAGTGAAGAACCATTTTCCACATCAGGGTTCTATTTGTTCAAGCGGGTTTTGAAAGAAGGAGTGCTGTCATTCACACAAGCGGAAACTGATAGCAAAGAAGGACTGTAGGTAGATAAAGGTTTGCATCTTCAAACTAACTTACAATACAAAAACCTGGCTCTTAAGATTTAGTCATAACTGCATAATCTACACATGTAATATGTAGGGCTTACTTAATATGTAGAACCGGCAATGAGAAAACCTTTTTTGTATTATTGCACCTATTTCACTTACATGGTTTGTATTTAAATAAAATTATGGAGAAGACTTGAACACTTTCAGAATATCAGCACCCATTATTTGGAGGCCTCTATTCCTTGGTTAAAGGCTGTATTTTATTTGTCTCTTACCCCCTCCCTCCCATTAAGCTGCTAGTTAAAATATAGTTGGCAATTTCAGACAACAGCTTCAGAACATGCCAGCGTTATAGATTTGCACATTATAAACCGAAATTCTGAATTAAAACCAGAAAAGGAGTATCACGTCAATCAGTTATAGTGTCTGTTGAGAGCCACACAAGAGGGACATGCCATAAAGGGTCCTTAAGGCACATACGTCCTTTCTCCTCTCCTCTAAATATACATATTTATAATTGGAAGAGAAGGGTCTGAACCATCCCTGAGAGACTGAAATAAAAAGACATAGTTTAAAAATTTGGCAATAGCTGGGGGAAAAGCTTGTGCGTTTAGCCTCAGTTTTCTCAGGCAAAAAGTAATGTACATCTTCCCTTGACTTCCACATCACAGAACAGAATGATGCCCAACAATTGCAGAATTTATTGCAAAAAAAAGAAAATCCCAAACCCTGTCTTTTCTAGTCCACCTCCCCACAAAAGCAAGGTTGCACATTTTTTTTAGTGCTTTCTGAAGTCTAATTTTAGGTGTCCCGAAAAACGTGGCTTGTATTATTTCCCTTGGGAAGCTCTTTCGCAGTCAAATAACTCATAGTTCAGATTGCCTGACACTCAGCCTAATTTCTCCTTTTCTTAGTTTGATCCCATTTGCACTCCACTGCAGATGACTGACTTGTACCAAGCAAAATAGTTTCACCTACCCCCCAGCACCAGCTTCGTGAAATATAAGAATTATAATTCAGAAGCACATTTACAAGGACTAGTTATACTTTTTGAGCTGTTTTATTTCTCACAAGTCACCTCATCAGTGAACGAACATTATTACTGCTCTCTGATCCCAAAACAATTGGCCTTCTTTTGTTCTCTTGAAAAGGGTGGTTCTAAAACTGGTAACTTCAGGTGTCACATATTGTTCCTTGGATCTTCTCACAGTGCTTGCTCGAATAGCAGCTGGGTTTAAGAACCACAGTGCAGTCCTCAGTGCACAACTCAAGCTCCAGATTTCTGAAGGCTCAAATAAAGTCTTCACCCAGACTTTCATTTTGAAGTGTCAGACAAGTCAGAGTAGGTGCAGAGCTTTCTTCTTCAAGGACTGCTCTCTCAGTCCTGTGCTGGATTCACCTGTGGGAAACTCATTACCTCTGCCTAAACTTTTATATAGATTGGCCCTCACCTTGCCCAGCTACCAGATGTACCTAAGCTCTGATCCAAGTGCTTCCCAAAGGTCTCCTAAAGTGTCACTGCCACAGTACTGGACTCACACTAAGACAAAAGTCCTGCTGGGAGGACAGAGCCAAACTAAGAAACAACATGGTTTCTGGACAGCAGCTGACATGCCTCCTGCCACACTTCATGCTCAGCAGAACCACCACAGGTCTGTCTGCAACGGCTATTTTAAAATACCTTCACCCATCATGGAAAGGGAAGGCATGAAACAGCTGTACCTTCAGTTTAGAACAATGTCTAGAAGGGGAAAAGACAGAGGAAAAAAATCACAATTATTTAAATGCACATATATTTATACACAAAAATATTTCCTAACTAGTAGCATTTTTGCTTTTTTAAATAGCTATAGTCCTTAGGTCTTTAGGTGGTATAGTCATTAATATGAAACAATACAGTTGGAATTGAAAATGTAACCCTTTTAATCAGTTTGGAGGAAAGGACTGCAAAACAACTGATTCATTACCACTAGATTTGCAATCACTGCACCTCTGTAGTCTGAGGTAGGTAATTCAGCTTTGGAGGAATTTACAGATATTTTTTCCTTCAAAGTGAAGGCTGGGTAGGTATTTCAGAGGCGTGCAGGAAAGCTTATCTAAAATATTGCTCTTGCTTTCTCGATTAAAAACTGAAGAAAAAAGAAGTAGACCACAAACTTTTAAAATTCTCATCAGCTTTTATATAATCAAATATGGTCCCCATTAACCATACTGTTCTGAGTTACAGCATTTAAGTCCTTACATTTTAATAGAAAACTTAAAGAATTTCAGAATTACATGGGAGCATCAATAAACCTGTGCTCAACTTTCATGATCTGAAAAGTAGACAATGAGCCTAACTGTGCTCCCGTTTGCTCCTGTGAAACATCACCAAAGAACAGCTGAAATCTCTGGTACAAGCACACCACAGATATTTTAAAGACAGTATAACACATACAGAGACAGAGAAAAGAAAAGCAGAGAGTAGACATGTGCTACACAGATCAATTTTTCTGCTGTCACTATCACACAACTGGAAATGACTTGGAAAAAGCTTCTGTTTGGAATGAACCGGTTTAGGTTTTAATTATAACAGAATCAAACCATGTAGTTTTAAAGCATCAGATGCTACATTCCTTTCTACCATTTTTAGTGTGAATGACTGTTTAGAGAACAGAGCAAGGAAGAATCAAGATAGAGCCTCTGAGTATCCTCACAGTCTCTTTCTCCTCTGCAAAAATAATCACATCCACAAAAAAAACCTTGATAGTCTCCACTGTATTTGAGAGATTTACAAGCAGTGCAAAGTGTCAGACTGTTAAAACCTGCTTTTACAGAAGAAAGGCAAACGCTCATATACATACCCATCTTACTATATATATTTCAAGGCATTCACATGTAGATTCTTACAGACAACTAAGAAAACTCTAGCCTTTCATCATTTCCTAACAGACAGCACCTGTATTGTTCATAACTTGAGAGAAATTTCTGCTCTCAGCCACCATTTACATCACTGCAACTAAAGGCAGAATCTCACTTTTTCAATTCCATTGAAATGTACAAACCTCGAGGGTTCTTTCTCCATTTAATATCTGATGAAACACTCTTAAGCAGTATTTGTCTACACAGGGTCTGTGGGATTGTCAGATGGCACGTAACAGTATCCTGCATCTAAGCCAAGGAACCTAAGTTCTCCTCGGCTTGGACTATTTCTGCCAGACTTGATGCAGCTAAGGGCTGCATCTCCTTCCTGCCTGAAAAGCAGCATGACTCTTATTCTGTCAGGAGCCTGACACCACTGCACCAAACTGGGCAGGGTTGACCTAGCACAGATTACAGGAATTTGAAGACGCCTTGCTCCATGTGTGCTGTGGGCAGATCTCTGCTGGGTTCCCTATGGTGCTGAGGCTAGAAATTGAAGTGCTATGTCTTGACAAACCTCCCTTAAGAGGCAAAGCTGTGCATGACTTCTTGTTCTTACACATGACTATTTCAGGGCATAGCTTGTTGGGGATCTGCCGCAGAAGACTACTTGCTGTAACGGAGCAGAATAAAGAGAATTTGTCATACTCTTTTAAATAAGAGAAAAGAATGACACATAAGAAGAAGAAATATATTATGCCTACTGTAGCGCTAACCTGAAGTTAAAGAGTCCAAAGACAAATGACGTAAATTAGAAGCAATTAGGACTTGCACAAAGACAGGACTTTGCAAAGGAAACAATTTATACAAAGGGTTTCCTTGAAATATACTGTATCATCCACACAAAGACAGACATGGCCTATTTCACTGCCAGATATATAAACAATGGCAAATTTGGTATACAGTCATTAGGAAGGTTAATCATTGGCCTAAGCTAAATAAAGAAAGTGCAGCTCAGTGGAAGCTCAAGGTCACTGCCACATTCTGAAGACAACCATTTACTTTTATACTCCTCAAGAGTTTCAGTGTGAACAGCACTTTAGCTCTCTTAGTAGAGGCAATCTGATGTTTCAAGCTAACATTTGCGAGCTTTGCAGTCTCTGCAGAGAATTAAACTGTATGTTTTCACATTATTATTAATAATTTATTTCTTTATAGTTATTCATATATTTATGTATCGTTATTCATATAATACAGATATATTTGAAAAGTATACCTGTACGCAGAATGGTTTCCACCAAAGAAATTCCTAGTTGTTTAACCAAATCCCCTAGTAGTAGAATGTTTTGCTTTCCAATTGAGTAGCTAGCATCAAAACAGAAAACCCAAACAAGGCAGTGTTCAGCATTTTGCTTTTTTATATTTGCTATACACAGCTCAACAAATGTGTTTTCAAATGCCAGTCAAGTGAAAAGAATTTGCAAATGTGAGTATTAGAAGACTACAGGACTTTCAAAATCCATGTCTCAATTTTAAAATTTTCACTTTCAGTCACATGACGTTCCATCAGAGATCCTATTTTCACAGGTTTCCATCTTGAAAATACAGATTTTTAGAAACCTGTATGCATGCCACATCAGGCTGATATCTACCAGCTTAAGGAACACAGTCTAATACTGGCAGCACAAGGAAAATAAATATGGTAATTCAACATGAACCACTCCTCCCTACAGTACAGTACCTATATCATGCTCCAGCACAGGCTGTGGTCACTGTATGCTGCAAGGAGAATTGCCCTTCACGAGGATGTAAAACATGATGATCTGGTCACCTGCAGGCATAAGTTGCCAGGGAAATCCTCACCTCTAAGGAAGAATGGGAAGCTTTGATCTTGATTTTCAGTGAAGTTGATGATTTAATTTCTCTTTCAAATCCATTTCCAATGGTAAAAACGCTAGCCCTAACGTCCTCACAATTTAAAAAGCTACTGACCATGCTTATACATTCTTAGTTCTATGCTCTTATCTGTCAGTCCTGTTGAAAATGCTGCTCCCTTTCAATGACATAGTTGATAACTTACTTGATCTTAGATGTTCTTTGCACCAGGGTAAGGCTTCCATACTTGTAAGTAAAAGGTATATAACACCCTATGTTATTAAGGAAGCCTCACTACACTGCCATAATATTGCATTTTTAGTATTTTAACTAACTCATTGTTCTGAAAAAATAAAATGCAAAGTTCTTCATTGCCCCTTAGGTTTCACAGCTGATATATTTATAAATCTTCCTATGTGCACAGAAACGTAAATACGCTTTCTTGTACAGAAAATTGTTAGCTGTTTCTAAAGGCAATTGATGAAATATCTAGCTCCAAACTTACATCCATTTACTCAGGACAACAATTTCACTTTTGTACAATGAACAACAAATTGCAAAGTTATTTGAAACTGCAACAAAAAAAAAAAAATCCCTGACAAAAGATGTTTAGATTTGTAGGCCTAATTCTGAATTGTAGTAAAACAAAGTTTTACTACAACTTCTTGAGTTTTCCTTTACTCAGGAAAAATGAGTTTTATTAAATTAAAGATTCAGCCCTTTGACTTATTGAAGGATTTCAGTTGCAACTCTTTGCAGAAGTCATTATATTCAGAGAGGACGTTTTGACTGATACCTACTCACACACACAGAACAAACAATGAGCACTAGGAATCCAAAACCAGTCAACTAACTCTGCTGCCTGCTGAAGAAGGAAAGTAATTCCAGGGATCAACTGGCAATAGAAGATGTTGTTTAAAGTTGCATCTATCATAGACACAAAGGAGCAAAATGGTTTTTTACAATTATCCTTCTTCCAACGAGTAGATCAGAATCAGCTTCCAGAATCAGCTCCCAGGAATACTTCCAGTGCAGCCAGTATCTGCTGCCATCAGACCAAGCAGGGTAAAGATGAGGACTTACTCATTTCCAACAACTCTGGTGTCAAAGTTTATGCTGGTTTTGGACTCCAGCTTTCACTTCTACTAGTCTGGATCTGGCCCTTCTCTTTCTTTACTTCCTTCTGTGAAAATTTCTCTCCTTTCTAGTGGTTTACCACTCTCTCCATTACCCCTCTCCACTTTCTTCTTTGTCTTTGCTCTTTTCATCACTCACCTCTCCTATTGCCTGCCGCTGACACAAGGTAAGACAAATGGAGCCAATTCACTTAAAAGGTAGAGTTGTCTGCCCTGGGGAAAGAAAGAGTACACATGGCGCAAAAGTAAGTAACTGCATGATGATACTAGGGGTTCAGTGCAGGTTGCTAGTACTGAGAAAAACAGAAAAAATGCAGAACTAGGATGATCAGGATCTGGAAAAAAAAAAAAAAAAAGGAAATGTGATTCCAGGAGGTAACAGAAGTACAGCTGGTAAGTGTTAGTGCTAATGTACAAAGCCTCACCTGGTGGACTGGATAGAAATGGAAGTATTGAAGAAAAACAACCAGGTAAAATGGTCTGGGCTGAGGAAAGCAGCAAAGCAACCAGTGTGTACACTCTGCAGCTGCACCAGGCCTTTGCAGCTCCTGGTACAGCTTGTTCAGAGCAAGCTCAAGCATCCCCACATGGCACTGCATCATTTATCCTACTGTTAAGTCAATGTAAACTCATGATCACTTGATCCAAGAATATTTTGTACAATCTGCTTTTGCATAACTTCCTTGCTACTTAGTCATTTCAAGGATAAAAAGGCTTTTATTCTGTATTAAATGACCTGTTGGGCCCCAATTCTGTCACTCACACAGTACACTACATAGTCTCCACCCCTCTATCAATTTACTAATTTAGGGACTAATCCATCTCTTATTATTTTTTATGCTAAGTTCTCCTTTGTTTTCAGTAGAAGTGATATCAGTTCTTCAGGGTTTAATGCTGAAAATACTCAAGCAAATACAAGCTGCAGCAACACAAGTAACATCACTAACATGTGTTAAGCTGTTTGCACTCACAACTGATCAATTAAAGCAACTTTCTGTCCAAATCCCAGGCAGAATTTCACAGCTATCTATGCAGTGATTCACGCATCCCCAAGAGGAACAAACATTCCCTCTGAAAATAAGTTGCTAAAACCCCAGTTTGTTTTCCTGATATGTAAGCCTGGCTTGCCTTTTCGGTGCCTCATGATTTTCTTTATGTGTCTACTCAACTAGCACAGCAGACCTATAGATTTTGTATAGGTACAGTGTTATTTCTTTTCTTCTTTTGCATACAACAAAAGTGTAACTGACTTGGACAAAAGCTCACAACCTGCCAGGACTATTTTATACGCAGTCAGTAGCGCTGGTGCATGTACATTTTTCACGCACAAAATTACGCCGGTTAGGAAAGCAGTATCATAATACTTTTCAAATAGGAGGATACAAAGGAGGAACAAAAGATCCCAAGACCTCTCTTGTGATCCAGTACCATATTCTGCTCTCTTTTTTTCCTTTTTTGTTACTTATAATGAAGAGAGTAAAACATGATACAGTAACTAGAAAAAGTTAAATGTTACAGCAGTCTTTTACAGACCTGCGTATAGCTTGTGAAAGGGGCCGACACAAGGGGGTTGCTATCTCTAAACCCATTCATCCACTTTGTTCATCTAGAAGGAAACATTTTACCCCTATCTTATGAATCAAGCAGAAGCACTGTAATTTCTAGCCAATGCTTTAATTTGTCAAGGCGGACACTGCAGTTGCCAACAGTGTAAGGATATAGCATATCGATTACACACAAGCTGCAGAGCAAGACACAGGAGGTAGTTTTCTTGGACAGTTGTAAGAGCAGTTTCAAGATTGAGCAAGTGCTTTCATACTGAATCTTCTGTTCTTACGTTTAGTGAACTTTATCTTGTAGGGACCTTTGGTGTAGTGTTCCTCTGCTTTTCACTTTGTATTATCACTTACACTGTAGCTATAGCTGTTAGGTTGCCCTCTCTGCCTGGGCTGGCTACAAAATGATGCCATTCTCATCACAGCGGGTTACATATCTGTATCAGTGGTGAAAGATGACACAGGGTCAATGCAACAAAGAATCGCACCTCCCCCATGCATGATCTTAGCTGAGAGAGAGATATTTCTGGTAGTCTAAAGGAAATCCGTTTCAGCTGTTGTCTGAATTACCAAGGCATGAAAACACACTTTTCACACCTTATGAAAATTCTGTAGTCATTTCACATATTTCAAAGCAATTCAAAGGAAGCTTAAGAGCTGTCACATAGTCACATACATGATACCAAATGAGTCCACCCAACGATACTTGGAAGTCAAATTAAGGTGGGCATATTCAAAAGAACACACTTTTTCTCTCCAATTTGGAAGCCCTGAGGACATTTTTTTCTGTCTGCAAATATAGCACGGTTTACATCACTCTTTATCCTGGCTAGGAAACCACCAGACAACCCTGATGCAGAACGACCACAAATGAAAAAGCAACTTAATGTAAAATCCCATTAAGATTTTGCTACTATAAGGCAATTTTCAAAAAGCTTCAGTCTTTCAAAAAGAGTAACTACTTTTAAGAGCACAGACTAATTGAGCAAGATCTGGTAAAGGTGTTCCAGAAAGCTGTATCTCAAAACGGCATGGCAGTCACTGAGTAACTCAGTGTGAGTACTGAAGACTTTTAGATAAAACAATTTACTGGATATTATAGTTGATTATTGTGTTTCTTTAGGTATTAACTTTACATATACTCTGAAGAAGCTAGAAATCTTTATTCTGGCACAACAAAGCCTAGTATCATTTTCCCAAAGCAATCGTCTGCTTCAACTTTTCATCTGTGATCTCATTAGACCTTAAAATGAATGGCATAAAATACCCACCTGATAATGCAGCAGATTCCCACACACATCGGGGATCAGTAATTTATGGAAGTCAAGGGTGAAAGAGCTGAACTGAGCTAGTCCAGTCTCACCTGCTTCTGATAACTGAACAGAACTTATCCCAATCACTAAGCACAGAGAAGAAAAGTTCCCACAGAAGCAGATGCTTCTGAAAAATCATGTAATTCCTATAGGTTAGTAATGACTAACAAACATACAAAGAAATCTGATGCCAATCCTTTCACTGCTCTGCTTCTCTTTGGAGCTAGAATATTTTAAAATATTAAACTATTTAATATCAGTTAATATTTATTTTAGATATAAAATAGTAAATCATGTTATTAAACTTCAAAACTTATTACAGCTCTCAAAATGTGCAAATATTTTTCTGTTTGTTATGACTAAGGTAACGTTTTCACTTGAAGGTCTTCTTTTCAGAGGACAACGAATTTCCCAAAACAGTGACCTCATCAACCAACAAAATTACTCTTTTTAAGTATAAAGAACATCTATTAGGATCTATGCTATGTTCTGTTAAGACATTCAACAGACACTGCTGACTTTTATGGTGTGATTACTGAGATGCGACACTGCTATGTTTTGATTTACTGTTAAAAAAAGGAATTATATAAATACTTTCTGCAAAGTCAGATTTAGTAGCCGTTACATACACGATCCTAGCATGGCCCTTCCTGGTGTACTGCAGTAACAGAAACTGAGATGATGCAGGATCTTTATTTATATTTCCTTTTGGAGGTGCTGAGGGAGAGAGAGGAAAAAAAAGGAGTTGCTTTGTATTGTACTATATGATTTGTTAAAGGCAGTCATATGTTGCTCTCTTTCCAGTGCAGTGCAACCACAGAATCAGAATCTCAATCATTTTCAGGAATACATCCAAACCAGCAATGACTTGAGCACTGCAGCTAATGAATTAAGCTTTGCAGCTGCCCCCAAGCAACCAAAGTCTGTATGCAAAGCTGATCAAACTATTTATACTCCCCTGTCTTCACTGAATGTATATCCGGGATTTTTTTCTTTTTTTAAATCAAGTTTCATACTTAGATTACAAGCTGGTATAGGCACCTGCACTTTTATACACGACTTAGCCTACTGGAGCCTCAATCCTATTAAGACATTGTAGATAACAACTTAAAATGTTTAATAACAACATAACTGTGCCATCAAGAGGAGTTGCATGGGGTTGCTAAGCCCCATTCCTTGACCAGGAACTTCTACAGGAAAAGAATCGACACCCACAAAATTTCTTCCTGGTTATGAGTCTAACACACTTTTTGTCATCATCATCATCTACAGCGAAACATCCAAAGTATTTTATCAGTGAAACAAAACGCACTTACACAATCCTCTTTCAGGGTCCCACACTGAGCATCTTGTATGTTATCTTGTACATGGAAGCTGAACTGATGACAAAGCAAACTCAATCTTTCCACCTCCTGTTGGGAAACGTCCCATAGGAGCCGTGGGTGGCAGCAGTGTCTGCACCGCCTGCACATTCCAGCCACAACACTGCACTGGGTCACAGGTCCACGCAGTGAACGGGAACCACCCTCTCACACACACACCACTTGTTCCAGCTCAAACTGCCATCACAGAATAAAGTTGTATCCATTTCCTTGATCATCTTCCCTGTGGGTTGTCTTTCACTACAAAGGATGCGAACTGAAGACTAAAAATTATTATACAAACACACGCTGTTAAAATAAACAGGAGTTTGTGCTGGATATACAGATGGAGAAACTGAGCATACCGATTGTATCGGGAAGCAGTTCAACAATTCCATTCATGCAGCATGCACAGTAACAGGTATCACTGTTACCACAATTTCAGCAGTATCTCACTGTCTGAATCAGCAGAAGCATTTGCAAATATTTCAGCCCGTAAATGCAGGCTGTCCCAAGACCGTTCCGTGTTGAAATCATCAACCTTTATCTTACGTCTCAGTGTCTTCTCTCCTAAACCAGATTTTGCTACCTTTCAGAAATCTTGCTTAGTAATACTCCACCTTCAGCAACAAACGAAAAAAGGCATGCTGGCCCGGCGTGTCCTTCCTACTGCTAGAACTCCTGAACTTCTGGATGACAGGGGCACTCCCTTCCTCCACTCCACCCCCCACGGGCTGCGGCATCACCTACCACCGCTGAACCTTTGCAAACACCAAGCACACCCAAATAACAACCCCCCTCTTGCTACCTTTTACCAGCATGCTCCCCGTTGCTCTGTATCAGTGCCAACAGGCTGATACAGAAGTGACAAGATTTTAGTCTCCTTTTTACCCATGTTAACTACAACTAAATCTTTAAGATTTTCTTTCCAAGACTTCTCCGCCATTCCTCCCCTTCCAATAGGTATGTAAGCATTTAACACACAGTTGCTCTTACGATTACTCTGCCCCATTTCCTCAGCACACCTATCTCAAGGGCGAGAAACAGGAAAAAAGTTCTCCCTACCCACCGCCGCCTGCAAGCGGCCCGTTCCCCTTCGACAAAACCGAAGGGCAGCCCCACGCAAAACCTGCACCGCGTCCCAGAGGCTGGGGGGTCCCCGCCACCCCCGGGCCCCCGCCGGGCGCCGACCGCGGCCGGGTCCTGCCCGGAGGGGCGGCGGAACCCCCGCGGGGCTGGGGGGCGGCCGTGCCCGGCAGCTGCCGCGGGGCTGGCTACGAGCCGCGGGGCTGGCTACGAGCCGAGGCAGCCCGTTTGCCCGCCGAGTTGTCTCGGCCGCGGCGACGCGGGGGGCAGCTCCGGCCTCCGCGCCGCCTCACCCACGGCGCCCCCCGGCCCCAGCGGCCAGGGCAGGCGGCCGCCTCGACCCTCACCGCGGCGCCTCCGGCTGCCCGGGGCGGCGAGGCGGGTCGCAGGCACCGGTGTGTCCCCCCCACCCCGGCAGCCGCCGCTCCCCCCGCGCCCACCTGCTGGCCGGCCGGTGCCGCGGGGTCCGGGACGGCGCGGTGCTCCTCCCCGGGCAGAGGGCGCCAGGTGCGGCGGCCGCCCGCCTCCCTCAGGGCAGGGGGGGGCGGCTGGGAGGCGGGGGAAGGAGTCTCAGGATCCTGAGGGGAACGGCGCGCGGCTCAGTCCTCGGGAGGGAACAAAAACATTTTTCTTTCCTTTTCTTTTTTTTTCTTTTTTTTTTTTTTTTTTTAAGTAGAAATTTAACTCGCGCAGCGCCCCGAGCGAGAGGGGAGCGCGCGGGCAGGTGCCGGCCGGATCCGGCCGGTTCCGGCACCGACGGCCCCACCAGAGCCCGCGCTTCCCGCGCGGGGCTCCCCCTCAGGTGGGCTGCCCCTCAGGTGGGCTGCCCCTTCAGGGGGTAAAGCCCCGCGGCACCCGGGCCCGCCCGCCCGCAGCCGCCTCGGCGGAGCCGGGTGTTTGTGCGAGCCCCTGCGGAAGCCAAACCGCAGCCCCAGGGCAGGGAGAGAAAGACGCGGCCACCCTGTGCCCCCGCCGATGGCCGCCCACCTGCCCGGCCGCCTCTGCCCAGCAGCCTCAGGCGGGCCCGCGCTTGGAGCCCGCTGGGCGCCCTCGTTTTGTGTGCTCCAGATTGTGCGCTAGAAGCATCTGCATAAAAAATAGTAATAATAAAAAAAAATCTTGTTTTCTTTCAAGGCAGTTTGCAGATGGAAACATCACAGCCTTGCCCCAGCCAGCCTGCCTGCATTCTGCCAGGGCGAGGGCGTCCCGGCCAGCTGGAGGGATGAGGCACCCTGGTTTGTCACGCAGCGAGCTCCTCTGGCAGGATGCTGCTGCTGAATAACTTAAAAATCATAGTGTGGGTTCTTCCCTGCCTGGTGGCCTTCAAACGGTGCTGTCGGGTGGCTGAGAGGCAGGCCTGTCTGTTCTGGATTTCTCTGGAAAACCTGTTTCATTGCAGTAATGTAAAATCGGTTTCTTCATTACCCGGCTTGATTATGAAGCAATCTGGACAAATCGATATTGCTTGGATCCAGACAGTGGCAATATCAGCCTCTGAGCCTGGTAGAAAGTCACCAATGGATTGTGGCACCTCTGCTCATCAGGACAGGGGTGTAAAAATCCATGCTCTAGATCTGTTTGTCCTGTCTGTCCAGAGGTGTGAGTTTGATTTATTATTCTGAAAATAATCCTCCTGATCGCTTGTCAGCTTAAATAATTCTCAGCCCTAAGTATCTGCCCCAGGTGCTTCCACAGTGCTCAGGGAGCTCTAAACCCATTTCCAGCTGGCCACTAGCGTGAACCTCAAAGCACAAAACAAAGCCAAGAATGCCATAGGTAGTGCCCCAGAAAAATAAAAATGTAAGCATTTACTTAAAAAATGTATATATAATGCCACACTTGAAAATAACTTTGATTATTCATGCAAATTAATCTCATCTGAGATTTGACTTTAGATTGCTAATGCTGAAATGGACTTTGTCCATCTTTTGGTTTAGATCAAAAAGGAATTTCAGAGGCACATGCTGCAAGAGCACAGGAAAAAATTGGTTTCACCCTGTTCCTATGAATTTTCTTTCACTTTCTTTCACTTCCCAACCACGTCCACATAATGGCAGCAGATTTGTGCAGTGCAACGCTGGCCATTTCCACCCATGCAGCTGGACTGACCTGGTACAACGTTCATGCGCTGGTCTAGTCTGAAACAAGCAACTTTACCCACAGTACGTAGTTCGCGTACGTTTAATGCACTGAAACACACAATACTTGCCTCTTGGCTAGCAGTAGCTAGTTACAGAAAGCTGCAGCACATTAGATTTTAGTAAGAGAGTCCTATGGGGCTGCATGCCTAGGAACTATGGAAGTCTCCTCTTTCTGTTTTGTCTTTGAGAGACACAGGTGGAAAGAAGTGCTCCCTTTCCAATGCTGAATGGGAACGAAGGCACTTCTGGAGCACACAGTGGTAGTGGGACAGGCTAAAGCCAAACTGCGAGGAGCTTTGTGAAGGCTAGCGCCCACTTCTCGTTCCCCACATGAAATCCTCCTCACCACAGCTGCATCCAAGACCACAGAAAGGGCAATGCAGCAGGGACAAAACGGACCCCAAATTACTATGTAGGATGTGCCTTTCCTGGGTTTTACTATCTACCAATTTTTAGAAGTTTCAAATACAGAAAACTTGCCTCGAACATATTTGTAGCTAACACTGATATGATTTACAAAGTATAGTCATAAATACAAGTCTATTTTCCATACATTCCATCTGCATAACTATTACAAAATCGTGCTGTATACTGAAATTATATTTTTACTCTTGGCAAATGCATTTTAACATGGGTCAAACAATATATCCATTTGTCCAGAAAAGGAGAACCTCTGCATCTGTCCTAGACTGAGGCTACTGGTGTGATGCTCTCTGTGGTACCTTGGTACCATGTTGCAAGCAACTACAAGGCATATTTTGGGTTTCACCACAGGTTGGGAACATGTCTCTCAGGTCAGTCTGAGGAGTACTTTCTGAGTGGCTGTGCTGAGCAACGTGGCAGTCCCAGACTCTCATCTTTTTATTCCAGCACAGAGAGCTGCTGTACCTGGTATTTTTCTCCTGCATTTCTTTCCCTTGCAGTGCCTTGCATAGCTGAACCCCAGCTCGTAATTTCAGCCCTGACAGCCTAAATGAGAAATTTTGCACCCTTCCATTTCTGGTCCAAGCCTTTCTGTGGAAAGCCAAATTCATTATGAGTCTGTAATTTCTAAGAGATTACAAATGTGTAATCTGACAAGAGTACAAATGAAAGGCAGGGTAAACCTAACCTGAAACAGGAGGAAGCAGAATCTCTGTCCTCTATACTGCGAAGCCAAGACCATTAAAGGCAGGAGAGATGTGAATGGCCTGTGGTGACCTGCTATAGAATCTGGTGGATGAGTGATGCTTTGTAGTCAGAGAAATTTAATTTTGATTCATCTGTTTTCACTACAAATCAATGAAAATAAAATTAAAATTTTAAAAGGCATATTACTTAACAGGAGATTCCTCCTGTTCATAACTTGTTCAACACTAGATTACAGTTATTGTTAGCAAATATATAATTGACCATTTCTTCTTTAAAAATACCTTTCTATACTAAGACCATGTTTACGACACTGTCATTTTCAAGACTCCTCAAAATCCCACACAAGAAAATGAAAAATACCTGAAATAAATTAAACCTCTTAAGAAGAGATAAAGAGTGTCCCAAACAAAGGAAGAACAACCAGATCCCCTGTTTGGTGTATTGTTGCTGATTTTGAGTAGAACGATCTGGGATGCTTCGTTGGCATGTGTCAATTTAAATACTTGCCAAAGAAAGTACTTATACTTACCATAAGTACTTCTACTTTTTTCCTCTCTAGGCAATATAAGACAAATTTGAAAATCTTCAGTCCTTTACAGCATTTGTACCTTTGTATTTTGAATAAAAAACACATGGAAAGCTTTCTAGTCACCACTGAATACAAGCAAAATATATTTAACTTTAATGTTAAAGAAATACTTCAAACTTTTATCAAGGCTAAATACATCTGTCAGAAAATATGAATCGGCTTCTATTTGTCATTATTTATGCATGCATTTTTAAGACAGCAAAAATACCTATAGATTGAGGCATTTGTGCATAATGTAAAAAATAGTTTTTGCATAAAAATGCATAAAACTTGAAAGCAGAAAAAATATTCTTGCTTTTAGCATGCCATTTGATTACACTTCTGAATAGCTTTCAACACCTGAAAATTCTGTTACAATAGTAGTCTCAGCCATTGTGTTTGATGACTTTGCTAGCTCTAATTCCACAATTAACAGACATATTCCCATGTATGAACAGAGATATTCCCATGTATTTGTCTCCAAATATTGATCTTTTCCTTGTTACCTGTACAAACTCTGTCCTTTCCATACAGAGTTAATAATAACTCAAAACTTTAATTTTGCTTTAGTACATTTTAGTAAGAAATTCCTGAAAGTGACCGAGTTGCTTGTCACAGAACGATGAAGCCATGTTTACAAATGCAGTTTAGACTGCAATACTGAGGAAAGCTGTAGACAAATAATTAGTAGAGATGATTTCCCTAGAGGGGGATATTAGTGTTTACTTTTTTTCTGTGTTTTTAATCCAGATCCTAAACCCTTACTCCTGATGTTGTTGAGCAAGCTGTTTGCTGAGTTCATTGGAAACAATGTCTAAGTATGTTCAGGCTCATAGTAAATAATTAGTACCTAATGTCAATTCCTCCACTAATTGTATTTCTTCTGCTTATTTCTGTTTGTGCTGTGGGATGTCTTAAAAAGTATCTCTTAGTAAAAAAGCTTTGGATTTTCTTCAGTGCTTGGTTCTGCCATTCATTTTCTGCATGACCTCTGTGAAAGTACTTAATCGCTCTTAATAGCGTGAGTGGAACAAGAATGCATTCATTAATATTTGCGAGGCTGCCAGATACTATGCTATTGCAAGCATTTACAGTACCTTAAAAAAAATTATAATTGCACTATCCAGCTGGTTAATGTTTACCCAGTTACTGAACAGCTAAACAAAAAGCAGAGCGCCAGACCTACTGTTTGCTCCCCATCAGTATTGAAATTGAAAGGAATTTTTCCATGGTAAAGCTGTAGAATTAGGCAGTAGATGAAATGCCATTAACAGGCCTCTGTGGAGAATAATGAGCTGAAAGCATGCCCGGTGGTAGTCTGCAATTAGGGTGAAAAGTGAAATATGGCAAGAATCAGAATACGTTTTGAATCTCACTTTTCAGAGTATAACCTTTTCATCCCCACCAGGGGGAGTGTCCTTGAAGGTAATAATTAGTGGGCACAAATAGTGTGTTTGAAGAGGTTGGTTTCCTTCGCCACTTTCTTGAAATAGAAAGGTACTTTGAGATCTTTGCAAGCAATTTTAAGCCCCCACCCCCCCGCGAAATTCCTTTTGCTTCAGCTCTCACATTATAGCAAAGAAGCAGCACGAATGTTTTTCTACATCCTAGACTTTGAACGTATTATTTGGAATGCTTCTTTTTTTAAGCACTGATGTCAAGTACAAGATTTAGCTCGGAGTCTACCTAGAACAGGATGCTAAACAGCAAGTGAAAGTCTCCTGCATCATGACATACGCAGCTATTCACATCGCACGTGTGGCTTAGGTATCAGTGTAGTCAGAGAGAGGTGCAAGTCTGTAGCTGGTCTTCTTGGGTACAAGTGCCCAGGGAGTCCCTACTGCTTGTGACACTAACTTGGGCATAGCGGACTATTCTCAGAAAATTACTGTACTTCCCTTTGCCTCTGGACCACTCCTTGTCTCTGCCCAGTTCACCACCAGTCAAACCTGAAATACTCTTCAACTCCGGAGTACTTAAAATCACACTTGCATAGAGGGGCCAGTCTATGTTACTGGATAGTAGAGGCAAGCAGGCAGCAAGTCTCATGATTTGTTTGCATAAACATATTTGCAGCTTTAGCATGTGGATTGTAAATCCTTCAGATTTTCTTTGAAATAATAATTTGGCCTTTTGTGTCTAAAGAAAGATACAGCCTCATTTGAAACCAAGATTTAAATATACTCTTAGTAAATGTCTGTTCAGCTTTTCAGCACATAACAACAAAATCTGAAATACTTTATGGTCTGCTGTATATGAAGAGTATTCATGTAAGTCCTGTTGGAGCAAATGGGCTCACACATATTCTTTACAAGTGGTGGTATCAGCATTTTAATAGATATTTAAAGGTATTTTTGAAATATAGTTGATACCTTTCCCAGCCCAAGAGAGCACTTAAAGTACTTAAGGCTCATTGTAGGGATGTGAAGAAGGGAGTGCCCTCTGCTGCGCTATATGCAGATAGGAGCTTCAATCAAATTGTTAAAGGGGTAATATTACACTTGAAGGACTATCATCAAATTTACTGTCAATATTCTCAGCAGAAGTTACTGATACTACCACTGCCTGGTTTTGCCCAAAGTGACATTATTATTTTCAGTCATTCAATGAGATAAAATTCAATAATAATTTATTATCATGGACTACTTACAAGTGGAGAATTTCTTCTCGATACATACGAAGCAAATGCTAAAGGTTACGGTGTGACATTCAGGTACTATAACTAGCCACAATAGGGCAGGACTCAATTATCATTTCAGGAGAAATGGCTCTTGAGAAGGAAATAAATGAGAATCACTGAGAATGAAACACACATCTTGTTAGTGGAAAAACAGCAGTCACAAGCCACAAGCAAGAGAGAATTTCACAGATGGGAATACAGCACCGGGAAGCTATTGCCACTGGTCTGAGCATCAGAAAGGCACTGCCTCTGCAGAAGGGAGCGTGTCATGGTGGTGAGGAGAGCCAGAGAAACAAGCTCGCTGAGTGTCAGTGCAGAAATGCTGCTGGACTGGAGTCTCAAAGGGATGCAACATCTCTAAATAGTCCTGGGAGGAACTTGAGTGGTTTGCCTTGTGTTTATGTGGTTGCTGAAGGCAGCTATTGGGAAGAAGATGGCTTGGAAAGGGTGGCAGTCAGATAAGTGGATCGAGGGAAATAAGAGTTTCTGTTTGCAATACTCATTGCTTACTTCTCTTGCTTTGTAGTCGCATCCCTTTCAGACTGGACTTTCAAATTACAGAGCTAGCAGAAAAATAGAAATGAAGAAATACAGCAAATATCTATAACCAAAAGTATTTCTCTCTCCCACACCAACCCTGAGCTCACTCATGCTACAGCATGAATGCACATGAAGCAGGGAGGTCAGTATAAAATAGTACACTGCATGTTTTTTTTCCATAAAATCCTTTAAAAATTCTTCAGAAAAGGTCTTCAAGTCCTCAAATGTGTGGCAGGAGTAGTGTAAATTTTACTGAAATTTTTATCTCACTACATTTTTTCAGACTAAAACTTGACAACATATTGGCAATAAGCATCAAAAGGACTGTATTGTCCTCTTCATTCTCTTTCTCTGTAATCTTTTTTTTCCTTTCCTTTCTCTTTTTTAAAAAAAACTCTCTTCTTTTTTTTTTTTTTTTTTCTATTTATGGCAAACTGACACGATAATTTCTGGGAGTTGGTGGTGTTCCCATAGAAACAGCCTTGATTTGATGGTATCACTGCAGGTTGCTGCTGTTATTCTGCTACGTTCTAATTAAAATAAAATCTTCCTAGATATATTAATTTAAATCTTCAGACATTTTTCTAAGTAATTGGGCTGGTATAATCTCCATTTTTCTTTTGACCATGTCTGTGTGGGGGCCAAAAGACTTACAATGATTAAGACACCATTCGTTTTGAAGCAATCTTTTTGTCTCAGTTCTCCAGCGTTCATAAAACCCAAGTGGGCTTTTACAGCTAATAATAGTAGTTATAAGTGGCTTTAAGTGATTTGTAGAATAAGAGCTGTAAGTATTACGTGCCACTGAGGAGCTGCTTCTTTTACTCAACGTTTAATACTTTGCAATAACAACTGTTTTTGTTTCAGGATCTCAGCGCATTTTCCGTTATTATGACTGAAAGTGCTAATGAATTCTGCATTAAAAGCCAGATGTTTAAATATCTGGGATAAAACTCTCCAGAGAACAAGTTCAACTGCCTTGCAGTAACTGTCCTGGAAGTGTTGTAAAAGGCATGGTGTGTCAAACCCACCCTTTTTCATCTTGTTTTTTGCATCCACTTCCCCAGTAGGGCATAGAAAAGACTTAATTGCCAACTCATCTTTTCCAGATACTCAGATGAAAATAAAATTGTGGGTTTTTGTCTAGTCGGGAAAGTGAATGATGTTACAGGATGGAAGGGCAAGCAGAATGTGGTTACTGAAGCAGCAGGATTGCTTTGAGTTTGTGCAAGTTTGAGAGACACCCACTACAGTTCTCACTTGTGTAGAAGATGCCTCACCTTCTTTGGCAAGCAAAAACTGCTGTTGTGAGATTTGCTACCATCCTGTTTGAGGAGACAAAACACAAAGAAGATAACCCAGCTTTCATTCTCTGATTTCTCCACGTATCAACCTAACCAACATAACCACAAGCGTTAGTACTGCTCAGTAGAAGGCAACATGATTAACAGCGTGACTTCCATCTCTCCCTAGGAAAAATAAGATTAATAATCTTTTGCAGAGGAGGTGGTAATTTATAAAAATGTAGAAGTCCCACAGTTGGAAAATCTATGTACAGAATTTGGGGCAAGATCTTTTTTTTTTCCACTTTCTCTATTATAAACTAGCCATCAAATTCCCTTTCATTTAGTGCTATTACTGTGCCTTGTCATTTGTTTTTGATCATATATTTATCAAGTCACTATGTTCATCCTCAGATAAACTCTCATAAATAAAGAAAATTTACCTGAACATGAGGTAAAATAGGCCAAAGCTGAACACAGTCACAGAAAATACTGGGATATTAAATGTATCAAGTCAGAGATCACTTTTTTATTCTGAGGCCGGGGTTGCTGTTTATGGTAGGACGAGGGAAGGCTGCCTGAGGGTCCTAGATATTGCAACAGTAAAAATGTAAGAGAGTATTTGTTCCTTTAGAAAGTGTTGCAGTATCCAGAACCGCTCAATCAGCTCGTCTCTTAAGCATGGTGTGCACTTCAGCTCAAAAGCTAAATGAATAAACAAACAGAACAAGCCCAGATGAAATAATTTCTGATGCTGTTTCCAAGGTTAGCAAAGACACACTGGGCAGGCGAGCAGCTCAGCACTGATTACGCTAATTATTCTGGCATTTAGCAGGAGAGTGCTGTGCAACAGGGAAGTCTTCCCCTGAAGCCGCCCAGGTAGCCCCGAGTTCCCTTTTCCTCTAGAAAATTCTGCAGCGGGGTGGGTGCCAAGCTCTGCCGGTGCTCTGCAGCAGCAAACCTCTGCAGCACGTCCCACCAGCTGAACTAGTCTCAATACAAAGGGCAGAACGACCCCGCAGAAAATGAGCTGCTGGCCTGCTGCTAGCAATCAGCCAGCACGCTGGTTGTACTGGGCTGCCAAGTCTATCCCAGCCAACTGGAAAGTCACTAACAAAACACACTTTACATGTCTCCAGGCAACAAGGTCACCATGTTTTCACCAGTTACGCCGTTTGCTTTTTACCCACAGGCAGCTACTTTGTCTTAACACCTGATTTCTGCCTTTTCTTTGCCTTCTAGTACTCTCCTGCATATTGAATACCACCCGTTCTCCAGCTGGGGGCCGGTTTTGGAGTACCCGCTAAAAGAGGAGGGGGTTGGATGTAGAATTTGATGAAATCAGAGGTTTCACACCAAGTGGCTTCTACCACAGCTACTACTTTTAATGTAGTTAGTGGTCTGTCACAGATCTCTATTCATCTTTAAGGTCATCTATGTCTCTTTCATTCTGATTCGTAACACATTGCCCTTCATTCACTTCTTTCTAACATTTCCAAGTTTTTAGTTTGTTATTTGAAGCAAAGACAAAAAGTCCTTTTGGCTTGACTAGAAAACTTTACTTTCTTAATTTACAGGTCATAACTATGCTGTGAATTCTACAAAACTGTTTTCCTTTTTGGAGGATGGTACATTTATTTGTGAGTTTTGATAAAAGTATATACAGTTTGGAATAAAATGAGATTTATTAGGCAAAAGTGTTGTGCTTACACCAGATTCAGGTTAAGGCACCTTAGCAGTATCGGCAAAAATGTATTTTGCTGCCCGGAGGGGTTTTCAGGCTCCAGCTTTGACAAAGCAGGAAGCAGGGCCATGGATGTTTGCTGCCCGTGTAGCTCTCATCGTCTCTGCTGCTTATGGTTGACCAAAGTACACATCCAGCTTTCATTTAGGGTACAGGAAGATGATGTTCAGATCCCTCCTTGCCTGATTTGGAGTAAGGGATTATATTTAGGTCTGACGTTGTAGGCAAGTACCTTGGTCATTGACTCAGGGAGTGTTTGAATATCTGCTCTTGAAATGGCACACTTTGTTTAACTCTGGTCATTGGAGCTGGCCCTGGAAGTCACACATGAGCGCCTTGAACTGTTGCTTGCTCTCTGACCCAGAGGCATTTGAAGTGTATGAACGACTCCTGAAAGAACGACTGTGAGAAAAGTCTTTTTTCTATGACTCTGGCACTAAACCTGGGTGTCGTTCATGGTTCCAAAAGCACAGAATTATTCTTGATTCTCACCAAAATACCCATTTCCCCATTCTGCTTTTCACCCAGTTCAGCACACAACTGAAATTTATGTTTAGTTTTACATTATTTTAACTACGTGCTTTTACATCATTGGCTTCTTGTAGCAGTTCCCTTCTGATACGTCACGCTCCTGCAAGGTTAAGGTGTTGCAGAAATTTGAACTGAATTACAAAAGGCAGAAGAAAGTGGTTTTCTCTCTTTTTTCTCAAGCAAATTCTGTGGGTTCTTTCCTATTTTTAAAGTTCTGCATGTTTTTGTGGAACTGCCGATCTGAGCTAGTGTGTATTCCTGCAACTTTAGGGCTCACACATGTGACTGAGGTACAAGAGCTTAAGAAGTAACTGCACATCAGCTAAGCCATGGCAACTGTCCTGTGTTCAGGCTTAGCCCACAGCAAGTGTGATGTAGTGTGAGTTATCGTAAGCCTCTTTCATGATGGACTTATCTCTCGTCTCTACTTCCCTGGGAAGCTGCTGGTTGCGGTTATTCCCGTTGCACTGATTTGTCTATTTGGGCTCTCTATTCCCCTGTCCTGTAAGTAATTAAATTGCTTCCTGCTATACATCGAACCTTAAAAATCTTTCCTTTTGAGCTTCACTTTTATTGGCTGTTGCTGCAGATACCTTACCCTATTTTGTTCCTACATGGAAGTCTGCACTAAACATTACAGGCTGGTTAAAGGAAGGTTTTTAGTACGGAGGAAAGAAAGAGCAAGAATGAATACGAAGAAGTCTGTACACAAAGGCAGAGAAACCCTTTCTAAACAAATGCCTGCTGTATAACAGACCTCTCATCTTACCTGACTGCTGATGCATGAGCCACCAAAGGTCTGATCAAAAACGATGGATGAAGAGGGAAGTATCATAGGCGCACCCAAGAGCATGAGGTCGCTTGACAAATGCGAGCCTGGGGTGTCAGCTACTGCTTGGGGGTGACCTTGGTGCAGTCCTTCTTTGGTTGTGGGGCAATCCTTGGAGGTACCACTGCCAGGCCTGCCGGTCACGCATCAGGTGCATTTGGATTGCAAATGCTAGAGATGTAGACTCTGCAGTGAGGCATAGGTTAATGCAATGCAAACGGGGCCTGGAAAGCAGCAAGTCTAATTATTACAGTTGTGCAACCAAAGTAAAGAGGAGAATGTGGCTGCTAAGGGCTCAGATACCAGGCAAATGAGCAGAATGTCTGTAGTCCGTCCAGGAACTAAGAACGGTCTACAAAAGATACCTGTGGTATTGTGTTTGCAGACCAGGACACGTCCAGGTACAGCATTAAAAGAAACAGCCTGACCTGAGTACCCGTCATTGCTGAGGTCTGGAGCTTGTGTGCCTCCTTAGGGGTTGGGTTAAGTATGTAACCATTTAGAAAGGGCATGAAAAAGGGTAATACTCAACAATATGCTACAAGTTATAAGGAACTAAAGAAATGTATACAAAAGACACTTGCAGCTTTAGGGTTATGTAGCTGGACAATTGACCACTGCTTGATCGACAGTAAACCGTTGCTGTTTCTTATCCTGTCGTAATAAAGTAAGGCTAGTGATAAATCTGATTTCAAGTTGAGCTCTGTGGCTGAGCAAGTCTGTGAGTGAATTTGGTTCCTGGAAAAAATAGGATTTGAAATCAACGTAGGAGCAGCCAATTGTGCCTTAGCATCTGCACCCTGGAGACGCAGGAGCAGGAGTGAGGTGTACTCTGGGGGAGCAGCCAGCGCAGGGCAGACCTGTGGGAAGAATCCAGTTGAGTGCTTCGTTCTCATGGCATGAAACACAACAGGTCTGAAACAAATGAACTGAAGGGTTTTGAACAAATGTCTTCTTATCCACGTTTTCAGCCTTTGGGGCCTTGGCTTACCCTGCTAACACAGGGGTGGAACTAAAGCCATCCCAACACCCAAGTTTCACGATTCAACCTTCTTTCCAAAGATGAGCTAAATATGGACCCAATATGGACTGGATTTTTGCATCTCAGGGTCTTTCCTGCAGTTAATAACTCTAGGAACATTCTTCCCTCATCATTTATGGAATGAAATGCAGCAGTTATAGGAGCCTACTGTGAAATGAAGCACAAGACCACCTGTCAACGGCTGGTGGAGCTGGGTGCGGCAAAATCATCCTGCCAAGTCACCAGGAGGCTGCCACATGTTCAGAAGAGATTAGTGCAATCATGGGACACCTACAAAATCTGCCCTGAATATCTGCAGTCAGGTGATTACTTTCTATAAGAGTTTTTATCCCTTTGACAGATTGTTCATTGCAGCATTGGGTCTGTGAAGAGAAGGCAGTTGGCCTACTTTGCTATTTCATTACTTTAATGAAATTGTATAAACACATTATAATCAAGGGACTTGCACAGATTAAATGGAAACGACCAAACATTGCCTTAGATCCATGAGCAGATCTTTATATTCTGAGATGGTTGCCAAAACTGTGACAATTTTCATCATGGTCTCCCACACAGAGAAATAAAATCTATGCTAAACATGTTAAATTTCCATTTACGTATATGAATATGTAAGAAGGGAAAAGGTTTGGTTTGACATAAATGTGATTGTCATTACTGTAGCAAAGTATACACACACCCAAACACAGGAGGGTGCTGGTAAAGAAAGCTGATCCTCATTTTCTGCTTCAGTCTCTCAACATGGCTTAAGCTGACAAAAGGATTAATAACCTTGCCACATCACAGAGGTTAGAAATCACAAACTGGCACTGCTTCTATTACGATAAATGTAGAAATAAGAATAAAGGCAAAGAGACTAAGAGGTCATTTTGATAGCGTTTTTCATAGCTATTCATTCATTAAGCCAGTAGAAGCTTAAACACACCAGTTCATTGTTCAACTCCCTGGCCAAATTTCATCTGCTTGAGGTAGCCAGGCTTGGCTGAACTGAAGCGCAACCCCCTTGCGGTATGTGATACAGATCCCATCTGTGCTGATTCACAGAGACGTTTTACAGCCCACAGCTCCGACGCCGCTAGTTTGTCAGCTCAAACTGCAGCAGCACTTAGATCCTCAAGGTCTTTTTCCCCCAAGGTCCGTGGTTCATTCCTCAATGTATCAGTCAAGGAAGCAACCTGCATATGAGCTTCCATTGCAAAAATGAAATTGCTTGTGAGACCTTGATATGATTGAGAAGACAGCCTAGTAAATATGATTAGACAACACCACATCCTAGGCAACCAGCATCAGCAGCTTTTGATGTATGAATTGTCCACATAGTAGACTGGGGCATTAACTTTGAACAGTACCTTCACCAGGTGAAGCTTTACGCTAATCAAGGAATTGCAATTGTGTGATCAGTTTGGAGACATAATTATTACCAGGTGCATATATCAGGCAGTTCAGTCCAACAACAGCCACATGAGCAGAGGACAGATGATAGGCTGATACTGACGTACTTTGGATCTGTTTTCCCTACTGCTGCCCGGTCTACCTCTAGTTTTTGTACTGTTTAAGCTGCATCAGCTGAAAACCAAATACAATTAATATGCTAACCATTACCCTGCTAAAACAAGGCTGTCCTAGTCCCTTGCTTTTAGAATTTATTCCCAACTGGCGTTCATTTGCACCAAGGCCACTGTCATAATGCAATATAATACTTAGGGGTTTGTATGCATCCGTGAGCGGTGGAGCCTTACAGCTCCCCCAGTCTTTGGGACAGCATCCTGCCCACTACACAACACATTTCAGCTGCACCCTGTTCCTTCAAGCAACAGGAAGCAGGAAAATATAGATCTGGCATTCCTCCCAGGTCTTAAACAAACACATGCCTAGGTACATGGGTTTATGAACGTGTTCCAGCTATGAGTAATGTTTGCATAACTACATGCATGATAAAGCATCGGGTATTTTAGTTTTGTCACAGTATCTTCAGGACACAAATTGCATAACTGTGGCTGTGACACTGGTAGTGGCCACATCCAGAGCGGTCTGTTCTGATACCCATGGAGTGACTGGAGCTGGAGCTTACTTTCAGGTCTGACTTCCAATGCAACTGCCAGAAGTTTAACTTTATGCATGCAATCTGTCTTGAAAGATGAAGTTATTTTACAGAGTAGCAAGCTTTATGTAAAATTTCCTTTGGGTCGGCTCCTGAGATGCACTTGTCCTTGCTGCTCCACAGGAAGCGTGTTGGTATCAGCGTTTTGGAGAGCGGGCTTTGCTGAAGCACAAGCCAAGGCTCCCAAGCCAAGGTCGCCTGTGTTGGGTCACTGGCTCAAAACCCCGTGCAATGTACTTGCAGGAGGCTCTTTATTCCAGAGAGTGAGGGAAAAGTTGCCTCGTGTAGGTGTATTTTTTTCCATCTTTGGAGCCAGTTGTATTAGGTGATGTATGTGGTTGGTCACATCACAATGAATTACCAACACAAACATTTCGTGATGATAAAGTTCGTGGATCACTGGAGACATAAAAGACTTTATTTGGTTAAGGGCCCAGAAAGGAGTTGCTCTTTGGCATTTTTACCTTTCATTTAATATATCGTGTGAAACTAGACAGTCTCCCCCACCTTATGAGTGACACTTTTTAAAAATGGGGTAAATAAGAGAGGATTAATGATTACGTAAGCACTGCATTTCACAAAGGGCAGGATACCACACACTCTCATTTTTGTTAGGTGGCAGATCACAAACAAACAGCAGAAGTTCTGGATGAAATAACTGCTCCTGAAATCCAGGAACCCGGGAGGGAAACACCACAGGCCAGGAGCTGGTCACTTCTGATCGTAGAGTCTGTAACTGCACCCAAACACAAATTTCCTGAAACTCATGCTTTCCTTCTGTGGAGTTGGCTTTTATGAGCCGCAAATAATGCAGGACCAGAGAAGGCCTTATTATTGCAAAGCCCTCCAACGGTACTGCAGAACACAGAATCAAGTGGTCTGAAAATACTACTTAATTACTTTGCTTTAAAGAAATTGCTAGTTGTGATCCCAAGCATTGAGATGATCTGTGACATAAAGGTAAGTTAGTTTTGCAGAAGAATCAATGATGCTGAATTTGTCTGTTTTTCTGACTTCTGTCCTAGAATACAGAAAATATTTTTGAAATGGCAAGCAGATAAGAATGGATAAAGTAATTGCAAAGTCATATTCAGTGGATTAAACACATTGGCCACTATGTAGATGTAGCATATGAAGTACCTGTTCTCCCTTCTTTTTAGCACTTTCATGTTGACAGTTTACTTCTGTGAATCAAGAACTTCACTTCTAAGCAATAGCTTTTGGTAAGCTTGGTGTGGCACATGGGAACAAACCAGATGGTTACGTTACAACAGACTCAGAATCACAGCATGGCTGAGGTTGGGAGGCACTGGAGATCATCCGGTCCAACTCCCCTGCTCAAGCAGGGTCACCTAGACCCAGTTACTTAGGGCCATGCCCAGATTGCTTTGGAATGTCTGCAGGGAGGGAGACTCCACAACCTCTCTGGGCAACCTGTGCCAATGCTCAGTTACCGTCACAGCGGTGGCTGGACTAGATGACCTTGAAAGGTCCCTTCCAACTCAAACCATTATATGATTATAGGGAATTGTTCACAGTCCGGTTCAATGGGGCTTTGAGCAACCTGATCTAGTAGAAGTGTCCCCTGCTTATGGGGGCATTTGGACTACATGATCTTTAAAGATCCCTTCCAACCCAAACCATTCTATGACGCTACGAAAGGTGTTCCCTGATGTTCAGAGGGAGCCTCCTGTGTTTCAGTTTATGCCCATCGTCCTGTCACTGGACACCACTGAGAAAAGCTCCATCCTCTGGGTACTCTCCATTCAGATATTTGTACACAGTGATGAGAAGCCCCCCGAGCCTTCTCTTCGCCAGGCGGAACAGTCCCAGCTCTCTCGGCTTTTCCTCACATGTGAGATGCTCCAGCCCAGGTACTGTTGGACTCTTTTGCTGCAAGGGCACACTGCCAGCTCACTCCCACCTGTTGTCCAGGACTCCTCATGAGTGATCCTGTTTCCGCTGCAATCACACAGCTTACAAGTAACAGTCAGTAGTCCAGAAAAATTGTGACTAAAATAATAGC
The DNA here is from genome assembly GCF_023638135.1 of Falco biarmicus. NCBI lineage: Eukaryota > Metazoa > Chordata > Aves > Falconiformes > Falconidae > Falco > Falco biarmicus. Next base: position 4,547,364 of record NC_079291.1, on the reverse strand, counting down.
ACGCTAATTTTTAAGAGATTTGGCTACTTGTAACCCAGCCAGCTAAAGAAGTAGACATGTTAATGCAATCATTTCTATTGAGTTTTCTGAATGGTGATGTCAGAGCTGTGCAGTCCAGGTGGTTCTTGTCTTCATAATAACCAATGTCAGTAGTTCAAATCATAAATCACCTACTTTAGGGCTGTTTCTTTTACAGCAGGGCATGGTAGTGCAAGCTATGTCATCTACATTTCTAAACGGTTTGCTCCTTGATTAATCCACCCTGACATAAAAAAAAATCATTTGATTGTATGATCCTTAGTATTTGTTTCGCATTTGTTATTATGGCGATATTTTGATTTGCACCATCATGTCTAAGCACGGCTATACACACTGCTGCTGCCTCCGGGAGCTGAAAAATGGCATTACTCCCTTTCACCACTGGGTGGCGATCTCTTAAAGATTATGGCAGCCCAAAGTCTCTTGCCCGGCCTTTTAATTGCGGCATAACTGAAGGAAAACTCAGAGAGAAGACTTTTAAGACTTCTGAATACCAGTGGTAAAGTCAACTCTAAAGGAAAAAAAATATCCAAAAGCTTGCTTTCTAAGCATAAGACATCCCAGCAGATCTGGCTACACTGAAAACAATACCATCATTTCATAGTGTCACCCTGATCCAAAGTATTCAAATGCTGCAGAGTTTATTATAAGATATATATATAAAAATAATAAATAAATATTATTATTATTCATCTTAGAAGAAGCGAAGGGCTTTTAGTGTTGCTAGATGTAACTCACTGCTTTGGAGAAATGTTTTAGGTGTAAATCCTTTTTGACCGACACACATTTTGTGAATAGTAGTTGATTTTCAATTACTGGCTGGGGTTTTGTTGATCCGGACACATTTACACATAAGCAAAACTTGTGTTTGCACCGTGAAGGGGCTTTGTTGTGTCAGCAATCCCAAATGTATACCTAATTAGGATATATAATATAAAGATTTAGACACACCTAAATGAAATCAAGCTCTCTAGGAGCGCAATGTCACATTAGCTAATCTGTCTTGGATTTTGCCTTTCCTTTTAGAGAGTTTTGCAAATTTTATAATATTGAGAGTGAACTGTGATCATTCTGTCACAAAACGCTGCTGCTTCCTAAAGTCTTTCTGATTTTTACCGTACTTTCAGTATATGTCATGCTGCTGTGCTTGTTTTTTACCATCCTTGTCTACATTCAGCAGTAGTCAGAGCGGAGTAGTTGCTTAAAATACATTTATGTTCATTCTTTGATTATCTTCCAGATTAGGACGCCACCAGAAAGGCTTCACCTTCAACGATGGCATAGCAAGTGCCGTTCTGCGGGTGTACTCATTCCTTTATCACACCCTCAGATATGAAAGTGGAGGACACAATGTGAGCGACAAGACAGACAAAAATGGAGAAACTTTTCTAGTTTCTAAGCAATTAGACTTTTCAATATACTGAGGATATGTGTTGTCCACAGACAGAATTTCTAAATGGGTTTATCATGTAGTCTTAAAATGCCACAGTCTGTATAGAAACATTGGTGGATACTCCAAGTTCTCTTAACTAGTTGAACTAGCAAGTTTTTCAACTGAGAGCTAGGTATAGGCTAGATACAAACCCAGCAGCCGGTCTTGCATCCCGAGACAAGAAATCTCCCAGGTTTGAGGTTTACAAAAGTGATACCTCATAGAGACCTGTGCTATTGTACTGCATCTATTTGCAAAGGTACTTGTAGTTTAAGGATAATTCTGATTAATGTTGAAATATGATTGAAGAAGTCTGTTATATATGGCTATATTTCCATTAAATTTTTTAATGGCTGTTTAAAACCCAGCGATAACGAGCTCCACATTTGGTCTGGATGACACCGCAGTCCTGCAGCAAAAAAATTAGATTTAATATAAGGTGACCCCTACCTTTTCCCAACCCAGTCAGGAGGCACAAGTGACAACAATTAAATATAGACATATGGTTTTCAGTGAATAAGATAAATAAGTTGAGCCTTGACTCTGCCAACTGCAAACAAAAGCACATGAGCAAAGGTTGGCACCACACCCAGCTACCCTTAGCTGTTTTATTTTCATTTAGTCAGCTTAGTTACAGCTGAACAGCTTGTCATACGCCTTCTTGCAGTCACAGGACATACTGGAGATGTCAACAGGACCAAACGGACAAGGGTCTTTGGATCTCCACTATCTTTCGTCTGTTGCGTATCCTAATAAGATAAGAAAATAAGTGCCATAATTTTTGGAATTAATAAAACAGTGTTCAAAGTATGAAACAATTTTTAAAAAGCATTATCACAGAAGGGAAGAAAAAGCCCTTGGCTTAGTTACAAGCCTGGAGGAGTGCAGCATCTCGACCAGAGAACTGTTTCCAAAATGTATGTCCATATGTAACGTGCTATTACAATAGTAGTCACTCCTGCCGGGCGTCTCACAGACTTACTTCTTCCTTGCTGGCTTTTGAATTTCATCATGAAACTTAACCGTCTGGATGCTGTGGAAATGCATAATCACCCTTCTGAGCCATCAGTTGCCTTGCAGCCAAGACATTCTTGCCTCCTTTAAGCAAAATGGAAAGAAACTATGACCACAATAAAGCATTCAGCTTACTAATTGCTATTTAATTGCTGTTCAGCATATCCAATGTATTCACTAGCAGTGACGGTGTTACACAAACACTTGAAAGCACCCGCCGACTCTTTAGGACGCAGGGAAAAGCATAGCATGTCTGAGTGAGGGCGTGTGTGTGTGTGTGTATAAGTGCACGTTTGGAGGCACTAGACATGACAAGGCTTCTTTTCCCCCCTCTGTATGACACATAATTATGAAGCATATGGATGTCCTCACCAAAGGAATAGCCACGGAGGCTGGGTGATTCTTTCCTACAGATTTCACGTCCCCGGAGGATGTATATACGTTCCAATACCAGAGATCTCTGACAGTGGGCCTCCATTTTTCAAGTGAAACTCCTGGGGTTTTTGCTTCCTCTTCCATCCAGAAATACCCCTCTCAAAATATCGTGCTCCATTAGAAACGTAGTCTGAAAACACAGGATGAGAAAAGAAAATCAAAACAAAAGCAGAGAAGAATCATTTCCTCTTCTTCTGTAAATGGGGAGAATAAATCCAAACCTAAAGAGATTCAATATGTTTAGGAATAGCTGTCAACAAAAAACCAGTTGACTTCAGCTCCTGAAGAATGCTCAGTTCTACATGAAAAATCCTTCCTGTCCCTGTACCGCCGCTGCCTGCCTTGTTCAGGGCTGCCGTGTGCCAGGTCGATCACACACGCAGGGGCAGACCTGGAGCAGTTAAAATCTCAGGAAGGGTTAAAGACCCTTGCAAAGGCCGTGCCTGGGGATACATCAGATGTGTGGGCTGAGGACAGGCCTCTCTGCCCCCAGCCCTTTGCGTCGCTGTCAACGCACAGGGAACCACTTGCACAGAGGGAGCTGGGGGAGGTCGTGGGACCTGTGAGCATCCTGTGAGCACAGTGTGGTTGTGGTTATCCTGAGCTGAGACGTAGCTGCTGGGCTGCCTTTCAGATCCTTTCAGAGCAGTACAGACCTTGAAAGCGTCCTCAGCTTCACGCACATCAGGAGCGTGGACCTGCATTTCCCATGCACCCCACTCTGTGTCTGGCATTGGCAGGCTACTAGCTAATTCACATCATGCAAATCTTATGTTATTGTCCTCTGCAGGCTCTAATAAAAAGAAGGAACACTGATGCAGAAGTCACATCGGTATTGTCCCACCAGCAACGGTTGAGAAGCCATCCCCGTGAACCGTGTGCACGTGCCAGTGTTCCTTACCCCTTGCCTTCTGCACTCCTCCATCGCCACTCTGCAGCACACGGGGTGAGCCACCAGCACGGGGGCACTGCGAAGATCTTAAGGAGCGCACTCGCTCTGTCAGCGCGAAACGTTGGCAGATGTCTCAGTGAGGTGCCCATGACATTTTGGTGAAGATAATGCTAAGGACTGTGTAGATTAAAATCCATTTTCAGCCACAAGCTTCCTGGCTGGTTTTGGTCAAAATACTCTATTTGCAAAATATGGCATAAAATAATTTCTCTTAGAACCTCTTTGGGGCAGAGACTTTCTCTCTATTGGCTACAAAGAAATGTGGGTTTTATTGAGAGTCTCTTGTCATGCTTGTAACATGTAATGACATAATAATAATATAGTAGTTGTGGGAAATTTTCTTAGTAACCCTTAGATTACCTGTCTTGAGGGATTATTTTGGTTATTGAATCATACGTACCATGAATTAGAAGGTTTTCATGAACAATTTCTTACTTGAACTAGAGTCTCTTTTCTATAAATAATTCTATTACTAGCTTAAAATTGCAATGGTTTTTTAAAAATTACATCTTATTTATAATCTGAGTTTGCTGTCATCCTGTCCCAGATCTTGTTCTATCTTCATCTGCTAGATCAAGGAGCCCAAGATCAAAGTTTTGTCATGCTGTGGCTCCTTTGTAAAGCTAAATAGATTGAACTCCTCTTGCCTTACACTATGAGGTATATTTTCCAGTGCTTTCATCATTCTTGTATGATCTTGTATGATCAGTCTTCTCTCTAATCATTCCCAGATAAATGAACTAGATGTTCTTTTAGAAGTGGCTACACCCCTGGAATGGCAGAGGCAGTATGCCTTCACCCCTCGTTCTCACCATTTGCCTGCACACACATGAAGGTTTATAGTAGATATTTTGGCCACTGGAAGCTTCCAAAGAGAGCTTGCCCTATGACCTCTGTAAGAATTTTTGGTTTGTACACATTGTTTGATGTGACCAGAAGACCCAGATTGGTCTCCATCCCTGACACGCCTTCTTTGCTTCTTACCCACTACCTCCAGTCTTTGTGTCAGCTCAAGCTTCCAGTAATTGTTAAGACTGGGAATTATTTTTTTGTCCATGTCACTGATGAAAAATGTTAAATGACGTGAAGATAAGAGCCAATCCATGTGAGATTTTACTGGTAACACAACGATGCCAATTTCCCACTGATAGTGAGATTTGAGTAACTATTAAAAATATGAACAATTTTTTTGGTATTCTTTTAACTCCGAATGAAACAAAATAGTCTTCCCATGAATATTTCTGTGCACAATGGTTTCTGTACCTTATAGGCTGTACTTTATAGTCAAGGTATTTAAGGATCAAAATTTTTTCCCCTGCAATTTCCTCCTTCAGTGTTTAAAACTGAAATCTAAACACCTTTGGAAGGGAGAGGCTGCTCCCAGTTTCCCATCTCCGTTGTCCGGTAGAGGGGCAGGGAGGAGGGAGGCAGGGGAATAGCTCAGTGAGCATCAGGACAGCCACCAAACCCCTCTGTCTAGAAGGAAGGTAGACCACCTCCACATCAGCAGCAGTGAGGGCAGCTGGGAGCAGGGTCTTCTTGCAGAGGTTGTGCTCCCAGAGGAGCACCCGTCTGCACCTAGATGTCCCTGCTTCAGGGACACGCTCTTCCTCCTCTTTGACTTGCTTTTGGACTGTCACCAGTACTGCAACCAACTCCTCTCCCTCATTTTTTGAAGCCTTCTTTGCAGACCATGGTATTTTGGTATTTGGACAGGACGCAATTTACCCAAAGAGTTTTTAACCTGCTTTCCTTTTCCCACAAAAAAAGAGTGAGAAGTGAGAAGCCTGTGAAAGCTGCTTACACAAGTAAGCAGTGAGAGCCTCTCTTCATCCAGCCCCATCAGGTGAACAGACGAACCTCCTGCTGAACCAAATGGGGAGCCAGCAAATCCTGTTCTTGCTCCGTGCTCTAAAACCTCTCAGCCAAAGCCTTTAACTGCTATTTCATCACTGTTTTTTTATTGCTCATCGCTAATCTGAGTTGGCAGATTTACTGCTCCGAGGCTGTGCTTGCTGCTGACAGATGTGACTGTGAGTATTTGCTGTCTCCTCCGATCTGTGCGGCTCCAGGGTGGGTGCCGCATTGCCTGCTATGTAAAGGAAACATCCAGGGACTGCTGCAAGGGGCTGAGCTGAGGCGTTCCCTCATGGCCATTCGTGCCTGGTTTAGGGTACTCCAGCTGCAGGTCAAACTATCTGAAAAGCATTTTTACTTCGTTAGGAAATGATAGGTTTCAGCTCAGGCTAGAGAAGGTTTGCGGGCACACTGGGAGAAGTGCTGGGTGAGTACAGCACGCATGCTGGTGGGAAATTTTGAATCCTTCCACACTGGTTTGCTCTGGACTCTGGAAACATCTGCGCTTACCTGTTCTTATGCAGCTTTTCTTTACTGCTTCTTTATCAGAGCTAGTAATTCTTTTTAGCATGCACTTTGCAGAAGTCACTTGTGGCTGCGCTCCCCAGGGTCGTTCTGGAAAGGGCTGAGTTTTGGCATCTACAACCCCTTACAAATCCTACTCTTGACAAACATCCTACATCATCCCCAGTAAGAAGCTTTTCTTCATATTACTCTACCTTCCCGTAGTACGTGCCAGGTACTGTGGGGGTGGATACAGTGTTTGCTAGTGTCAAAATCATCCTAGGTCCATACAGGGATTGAAATCATTCAGCACGTTTCCCAGGACCAAACAGATGTTTTCAGCAAGGTCAGCTTAATATAAATTTCTTTCCTGTGTCCATAAAACAGCCAACAAAGACAGCCAGTCGTTATTTCTCCCTTTCCACCCAGTGGCTTGGAAGGCTGGAAGGAATCTGAAGAAATCTCTGGCTTCAGCCTCCTGCCCCAAGGCAGTGTCAGCTATATTGCAGAAAGGCCCTTATCTTAAAACCATGTATAGCGAAAGCAAGTCTTTCAAGCTTTGCTTTTTCAAATGTCAAATCTAAGTTCCCTTTTTGTAGTTGAGACCTATTACACCTTGGGCCAGCTACCAAGGACACAGGACGCAGATTATTCTTTCTTGCAGCAATTTTATAGGCATTTTGAGACCATTATGTTTCCTGCTCTTTTCCTTTCTAGATTAAAAAACTCTAGTCTATCCTCATATGTCACGCTTTCTAGGCTTCTGCTCATGCATATTAAGTATCTCCTATAGACCGCCTTTACTTACCCTCCCTCTTTCTTAATGCCTGATGAATTCAAAGCTGGATGCATGCTCCAATTGCAATCTCATCAATGCAGCACAGACTTGAGGTATTGCTTCCGAGGCCATGCTACTCTTGATTCAAAGCCTTTTCTGCAACAGTTTAATAGCATCGTTGGTGGGTAAAAAAAGAGACACAGTGTTTAAGTGACTCCAAGAATCAACATGGCATTCCTGGTCTCAGGGGTCAGAACACAACTTCAGGAAGAAAAGGACCCAGAGGCCTGGACACATAGGACATTATCATTACTTTTCTACAGGTTTTTTGTTGTCGCCGTTGCTTTGCTTTCAAACAGACTTCCTGCTGTTTCTGCAATAAACTGGGGAACAGTACATCAAATGCATTGTCAGTAGAACTAGAGGGATCTTACGCTCATTAAGGATATAGACTCTTTTGTAAATTACTGTCATTCTTCACTTTCATTGAGTTACTTCTGTGATGCAGTTCAGCCAGACCACAACAATGCTTGCTGCCCTAGTCCACAGCCTGTCATTTGTATGCAGTCTTTGCACTACTTTCCTGGTAAGTTCCATACCAACGCAAAGTCCTGCCTAACACCCATATTCCCACAGTTCTGAACGGTGATTTCCAATGCCTATCCTCCTCCCTGTCTTCCTTCCTTTCCTTAAAACCAGCAGGCTGCTTTGTCTGGTTAGCTGGAGGGGTTAGGAACCTAGAAAGGAAACTTGAAGAATGGCTAGGAAATGTCATGCTCCTTTTCCCACTGGAAGACAGCAGAAGTTGCATGTCTAAAACCTATTAAAATTTTCCAAAAATCATATAAGAATTCTGTAAAGGTCAATTGTGAAGCACCCCTTGGCTTCTGCGTTATGTGGAAGGTTTTAAGCTAAGTGGCCAGTTGTTACCTAGGAAAGATGTTTAATCCTAAAGTGTGCTGTTTGTAACTCCCTGAAAATACTGTGATTAATTTCTGAATGTTTTGCCTGTTCGCACGAGTAATTCCACGTTTCATTTTACAGAGGGCGTAAAGCAGGCACACCATGGAAGGAAAAGGATTTTAAGGAGGGCTAGGTTCACACTTTGTTCCGTTGTGCTCCGACAGCACCTTTTTTCTGTTGCTTTTCTTCCTTGAAATCTTCTTCATTTGAAATAGAAGGCATTGAAACTTATCCTGGTACTTTGTGGAAAATATTCCACAGAAAACAGCAAGGCGTTCTAGCAGATATATGATCACGAGTTGATCACGAGCTAATGCAAGAAGCAGTGATTCATGATTTGGGTACTCAACTTGAAAAGTAATTTAAAGGGACTGAATTTTCAAGGAGGAGTTCAGCTTTTCCTGAAAACCAGAAATGCCAGAAGAGGGGCAGAATTTAGCATTTTAGCCAGCCCCGCCAGCTCTGAGCCTGGCAATGTTAAGTTCCAGGATTGTTTTCACCTGCCTTTTAATTTGCCTTGGAAATATCCCATCCATTTAGTAGGAAGCCACATTTCCCACCCAATTTTCAAAATTTAGCAGATCGCAATGGAACTGTACGGCTGACCGGGACTAGCCTCACCTACGTGCTCTCCTCCAGCTTGCTTTCCTTGCCCTCCCTTTACATTCATTGTTTACATTCACAAGCCATTTCACAGGGGCACAGACTGCTTCCACTGACAGTTTGGTCATGGGGCTGTTTTGTTTGGGTTTTGTGGGGTTTTTTGTTTGGAGTGACTCATTGTTTCCAACCCCAAAGCCTTTTTGCTAAAACATCTCCCCTTACTGACGCTCTAGGTGACCCAAAACTTCCATTTGCAGTAGCTCATAGCAAAGGGCAGCAGCAGACACCAGCTTTGCTCCACCGGCCTCGCCAGCTTCCAGCTTCCCCAGAACACTGTACGCTCTCGCCCCGTTCAAAAAGGGAATGCGAATTGATCAGTGAATAATGGTTTTGCTATTACAAGTTTCTGAACTTAACTTACAGGGAATATTCTAGAGAAAGGAGCGATTTCTAAATGAGTGAGCTTATGGTTTCAGAAGGTGGCACTGCCGTGAGTCACGAGCTCACTCATTCACTAATTCACTAATTCAGTTGTAGAAGTGGAGTTTGCCAACGGGAAGAGGATTGTAAAGAATGAAGTTCAGCTGAAGTCAGCCACAGCTACAAAAAGGTGTCTTTTCTGACAAAATACAGTATTCTACGGGACTATCAGATATCCCTTTAGTATATTTAGTAATATTTGGTCTTTTCTTAATTCAAAGTGCAACATATTAAAATAATGCGAAAACATAACACAGCAGAGATGTGGAGATATATATATGAGAGAGCTGTCTTCACAAAATTCACTTTTTTGATGCTTTTTACCAGGGCAAATTTCTTAAACTGTGTGACTTTTCTATAGCGAAGTCTTCTCATTCTAAGGAAGAGGTTATTCTAGTGCCTGCCTGTTTCATAGCCCTCAGATAATTCACGTTCGTAAAATACTTTTGAGTTCCTCAGATAATGAACGGTACCACTTGCATGGGAAAATGTGGTTGATCTCTATTAAAGATCTACACCACTGTTTAGTCTGGATCTCTTCATAGTCATGGAAAAAAACCCCTTTTCTCAGCCCTCTCTTACATACGAATTCAGAATATTAATTCATTCAGGTTGGCAACATTTTGTAAACTCTTAGTTCTTTGAAGTCATGTTTTATTTTCACAGATTCATCTAAAACTGTGAACTCTAATGCATCTCGGAGCTGCAGTTTAGGCATATCTTAATTTTTAAGGTGGTGTATATTAAATCATTGTTAAACCAGACCGATTGGTAGCAAGACCTTGATCTCAAAGCAACCATTTGACTTTAACAGAGAAATAACCTTTTGAACTATCGTAAGTTCTGGCGCCAAGATTCTGCCATGACCTGTGTTATGAAAATAATATAATCTGCAGCAATATAACAGTACTGAGTTAGTACTGATGGTCTGATAGAGCTTAGATAACGAGCACATCATGCCATTTTATAATAGCTCCCTGCAATGTATTTGCAAGAGAATGATAGACGGCTTGTATACTTTTTATGGGACTCTCATAAGATAGCACGTATCTTCCAGCACTATCTGATGCATAAACTTAATTTCACTGTATTTGCCTGCCAAACAATCACATTTATGGTGCCCAAGCACAGTCACACTGGATCTGAGCAAAGATTTGTCCAGGCCAGTAGCCAGTCTCTGCAGCAGTCAGTAGCAGATGTTTAGGGAAAGAGTGTAAGAATAAAGCAAACACATAATTATACTTTCTGAAGTACATCCTTGCAGACCCTAACAGTCTAGCTGGGGACTACCTGAGACAGAGATTTAATCCATATCTTTGTATTTAACAGGTTTTGATTTTTTTTTTCCATCCGCAGATTTATTCATAACACGTTTTTCAATCTACTTATAATTTTTGTCTCCACAACACCCTATGGTGAAGAGTTCCACAGCTTAATCCGTTGGCTGTGAAGAATACTTCCCAATCACTGTAAACCAGCTTTCTCCAGCTTTTGCATAAAGGCAGAAAATAATGGTGTCCTGATCACCTTCCTTTGCTGTTTGTGATTCTGTATAACTCTGTTACTGCACTTTTTTCACCATTCCCTATACCTTTTCTAGCCCTACCATGTTTTCCCTGAAATAAAGACCAGAACTGCCTTCAACAGTCAAACTGCGGTCACATCATGAACTTGCAGTTTTCAGTTTTGTTCTCTCTTCCTTTACTGATAAATCTTAACATTTTATTTACCTTTCTGGACTCCTGTGGAGTACTGAGCCGGCATTCTTTACTGAATAACAATAAAATCTGGAGCGCTCACCAGTGTAAGGGTTGTTTTCCCCGGATCCATTATTGACTTTGACTTTCATCTGCCATTTTATTTGCCAAGTCTTGAGATCACAGTTTAAATTCTGACTCTTATGAATAATCGATAGTCTTGTTACCTCGCCCTCCACTGCCTCTTCACCAAGAGCCACTTCCTGCACTCAGAAAATTGACCCTTTGGATGTTTTTTCTTTTTCTTTTAAACTATTATTGATTCATGAGAGGACTATTTCTCTTATCCAATTTAATAATTTATTTCCCAGGTAACAAGGGAATCATTCCATTCAGGTCTGGTTGCTGTGGAAGACACAACTTTTTAATCCTATGCCCTTTATACATTTACAGCCTCAGCCTTCACGCTCAGAATTAAAAGGAAATGTCTTTCTTTAAATGTAACAGCTCTGGATCCTGGAGTCAAATGTCTATTATTTTAAAATATGGTGGTTGCTGCACATTCAGCTTAAAGCATTGGTTTGGCCATATAGCTCATAGTCCCTGATGCCATAGTCTGAAAAACACAATAAAGCTCTCAGTGTATATAGCAGTAATTATTTGTTTTCCAGAAGTAGCAGGAAATCTAGATTTTTCTGCATATAAAACTTGGTGAATAAAAGCAGAAAAACCTCAGAGTTGTTCCACTGTGGCTGAGGCCAGCAGGAACTGTTGGTACACTCCACTGAATATCAGATATCAACAGGACATTAAGAAAGCTTTTCTGTCCTTAGCAGCTTTTCTCAATTGGGAAATTAAATGTCCTTTCATTCACCAGCCATGGATCAGGATCAACTTTAGTACATTACTACTTAAAATGCCAACAGAGGATTTGTTAATAGGGATTGAGCCACGCTGATAATCCAAACAACAATTAAAACACAGAGTGTCAAACCTGCCCCCCGTTCGTTATTGGGCTGTTTTCTTTGACCATGCTGAATCAGACAGCTTACCCATCAAAGGGCATACAGCGTGAATGGATATTTACATCCAAACCTGTTTTACAACGGATGTCACTTCTGAAGACATACTGCCATGCCTTGTTCCTTTCTGGCAGGTTACCCTGCTGCATCTGTGACCAACACAGAGCACGTTATGTCCTACTCCTTGGCTGTCCGTCTTCCTACTCCTTCAACCTTTCAACCCTGGCACAATTTACAGTTCAAAGCCAACTGCATTTGCAGCACTGACAGCAAACGCATAAAGAATTAACTATATTCCTGATGCTCTGGGTGGGGGAGAGAAGGAGATTTCCCTGCAGATTTCCGGCTCCTCCTTCCAGGTGCCTTCTGAGATGTTTTCAGAAGCAGATCGTCGATCGGTTATTCGTCTTGTGCAGCATGCCACCACGGTCTGCGGAGCTGGCAGTGCACGTGAATACAGCGTGGGAGACATCCATTGATCAGCTTTTCTAAGCCAGCAAAAAGCAGAGCCACTCAGCATGTGAGAGTCAACTGCTTTCACACATGAAGACGAGAAATTAAAAAAGCCTTACGTAGAAAATTCAGAATTTGGAGTGCGTGAGACTGAAGGACCTTTCCCCTATGCCTGAGCAGCGACATACTGAGCAGAGGAAAGCAGCAACCGCAGGATGTGAATGGAGCGGCTAGGGAAGGCGACAGAGCAGAGATTAAAAAGGCTTTTGGTGCCCACTGAGATTACTCCGGGACCAAGACAAAACAAGGCTGATACACTGAACTGGAGTTTCCCTTGCAATGCCTTGAGCACCCAGACGTACTTTAGCACCAATGCAAAGAACATCAGATTAACTCTCCCTCCCCAAGGAATCTAACAAAATTATAGGCCCGGCACTCCTGATTTAGTTATACCCAGTACTCTTAAATTTCAGCTAAATTAAGCCATTTCAACATTGTATTATTAGTTGTGGATAGGAGACAGCTTTAGAAAACCTGTGGAAACTGTGTCCTTAGGTGGGTCATCAGTTTCAAGAGGAATGCCTGCAAACACAAAAATTAACATCTATACCCCTGTTCCTAATGAATAAATCTTTAGGATATTTGTGTTTAATGTAACTAAAAGCCTGACTAAAACCTCTTCAAATCCGGTGGTTGTATTTTCCCTGGAAGTTCCAATCATACAATTTCAGCACGCCTCTCAGGACATCAGAGGGCAAAGTGAATGTTAAGACTGATGCATCAAAAAGCAAAATCTTTACGTGTTATGGAAAGCTTAAACCCTCCGAACAGGATCACTCCTGCCAGAGAATCAGAATCAATAACAGCAGCCATTGTCAGCGCTCCACAAATAAAGCTTGTAAACGGCATGTTTTCAAATTGTAAGAGTGACAAAAAACTGGTGTGAGCAGTAGACTGAGCCTGGGATTCACAATTCATACAGGCTAAAATCTCAGCAGTTACTACAAGTTGGTTGTCTGATCCCCTTCCCTTGAGTTGGTCATGCAACTTGCAATAGCCACTGCTCCAGAGGAACTTATAACTCCCTTTAAAAAAAAAAAAACACCACAAAAACAACTTGAAAATTTCTTTCTTTTTTTAAAACAGATTCTGAAGTACCTATGACAAAAGAAGTATTTTTAGTGATTTTTTTTTTTCCTGGGTCTTATTACAGCGGTGTAAAAAGACCACCAGTCTCTGAGGTTGAGAGAGAGAGACTGAGGCTGTTGCTGCAGAACATAAATTATAGGAAGCTACTACGTGACAGCTCAGGAAATGATCAGTGTTAAGCAATTTTATGTATACACAAAAGGGACTGTGCAACGGTCAGCCTTGCACAGGTGGAGTTGTACAGGTAAAATTCTCACCCTTCTTGTAGATTAAACTTTTACCAGCTTACTCGAGATCTTCTTAAGGTTACAGCATAATTGATATAAAAAACTGCTTCCCTAGTAGGTAAGTTTAAAATCTGGAGAGTCACGAGAAAGAACATGGGAGTGTAAAAGCTGTCATTTACTGCCGAAGGAAAGCTCCCAGAGCTGACAGACTTGGGTGTCTCTGTTGGGAATGAGGCTGAGGATGCAAGTTCCTCCCAGACGATGTGGGTGAAAAGCTTTTCACATCAGCCCCTCCTTGCAGCAGGAAGGACGTTGTCTATTGCTGTGTAATCGTGAATATTTTATTGTTTGAACATTGGACAGTTTAACTGCTATAAAACCCAGTATGTCATGGACACTGCACATGCCTGGAGCTGTCTTTTGTGGTTTTTCTAAAAGAAACTGTTGACTCTGACAAGGCATTTTAAAGATACTCCGTGTTCCAGTGCAGGCACAGGAACTCCTGCCAAGTACTTGTTCACCCCTAGGAGCAGAAAGCCATACCTTCTGCTCATACAGCTCCCATGCTGAGGAATTCAAAAGCATTTAGCAAATATTATCTGCCTAGAAGTTAGTACACGATGTGCAAAAGTACAGCCACATTTAGATAAAATATAGCAGACACAGCTCGTTGCAGCAGTTGCAAAAGGTGCCTGCTGGGCTTGAGCCACAGAGAAATCGCACGGACAGATGCAGACCTCACGTCCTTTTGTGCAACGGGTCCTTGTTCTGGCGCAAATAGGAGGCATGACCTTTGACCTGCTAGCAAAGCCGAGGTTCATGAAGGAGCTCTGGGTTATGGACTCCGTTCCAGGCTGAGACTCCTCAAAGCTCAGGTGCTGGGCTCAGGTGGAAGTCCTAGGGGCAGGCAGGAGTTTTTCGCGTCCTCTGTTTCTGCTGGGACATGCTTTCATCAAGGCACACTCCGGAGCCCAGGGTCCCCTCTTGAGCTCAAGTGCCAGCACCGTTTCTTCCACAGAACTGCACAGGACATGCTTTTATTTTTTCGTGACAGACAGACTTTTACCAGGTCTGACCAAACATCCATCTGGTCCAGTACCCTCTGACAGTATCTGATAGCCAGTATTGCCTTTTCCCCTCTCCTGGACAAGACGGACATGGGATAATTCCTCTGCTCTGCTCTCCCACTTCTGACACCGCTTCAAAGCTTTCTGTTTGAGGAATTCCCACTGGGGTGCTATCACCCCATCTTTGTGTTAATAGCTCTCCATGGACTTTTCTCACCGGAGTTTGCCTAATAGTTTTCAAGCCCCATCAACAGCACTGAGATACCTAGCATGATGTTTAATGCACTTCGAAGGGAAGGTGGCTCCCTCAGTTGAGTTTCCCTCGTGCCGGAGGGGACTCAGACCTACAGCTCTGTCGGGAGAGTTACCCCAGGCTGCGAATCTCCCCGTCTATTGGATGGGCAGGTTTCTCTAACTACCTCATAAAGCAAGGCATCTTTATCCCCAGGCATATTTTTAATAGCCTCTGGGCAGATTCAGAGCGAAGATTAACAGCACAGAGTAACAGCAGCTGTTCAAAGCAGAAAGCAATTAGCTGGCCTAATGAGCAAGCACCACAAGCAAGACTGATCAGAATGGCACAGCGATGTACATTTCCATCAGCGTAAAACGGGACTCGGTGTGCCTTTCTCAAACCAGTCACGTGAGCGACAAGTCTGCGCATTTCCTACCGGCGGGGGCTCCGACCCGTTAGCAAGCATAAGGAGCTCAGGTTCAGGGTCAGAGCATGCACCGCTGCCTGCGGGGGTGAGCGGGCTCTTCAATCAGCGCCCTGTGGCCAGCCGAATCTTCAGCTAAAATCCTGCAGCTCCCATTCACAAGACTTTAATGGGCGCATTGATGAACAGATATGGACCTGAGACAGGGGGATCCCTCCCCAGAAATTCAGCTTTATTTTATCATGTAAAAATGGCTTCTCTCCAAGTCCTTTCTTTAGACAAGCCTTCAGTGCACCGCACCCCTTCTCCAATCTGTCAAACGTACCCCAATGATATTACCACACTATTTAAAGGCAGATGAAAGCAGGTGGGGTAGCTGTCACAGCAATTGGCAGCGGCAACCCAGCTCTCCCAAGCCAAAGCACAATCGATTTGGCAAAGAAGATTAATTAAGATATGCTCCTCCAGGATCCCTGTGGCATTAACTCCTCCCGCAGTAGTTTTTCCTGCCCATTTTGCTGGCTGAGCAAGCCCTGTCTCCTCTTGAGGGACTACCAAAGCGCTTTAAGAGAGGTGTGGTAGACTCGGCGCCTTCTCAGGTGCAGTGCTACTGAGGGGTCCCACAGGGTGTGCAGGGATGCTCCAGCCAGTGCTACAATCCCCAAGCAAGATGGCAAGTACATTTTTAAATGATTCCTGCGTGTAATAGCCTGTGTCGATCCGCACAGGTCCACGCCTAAATGCGAAACCTTCACACAGACTGGCAGGCAGCATCTTACGTGCAGATGCCAAAGCCGGGGTGTCACATACATCCTGAAAGTACCCCATTTGCTAGCATACGCTGGGCATTCGCATGCATAAGTTACCAATCCCATGAAATCCAGTTTATACTGCCATTTTTGCCTCTCCCCAAATATCAGACCCTTCTTGGTATCACTTCTAGAAACCGTTATAGAGCATGCAAATGCCATAAAGGACCAGCAAAGCCTTTGCAAGTGACTTTTCCCAAACCCTGGGAACAAGCTGAGCATCTTTATGGTGACAGTTCCAACCCAAAAATGAGTTAAAAACGTATTGCTGGTTCCTGCTCGGGATTGCAGGGTTTGGCAAGGTGTCATATGACTGCTGCTTGACATGGGCATTTGTGGAAGGAAACATTTTTAAAAAGAGCTTGAATAGCTCTTAATTAAATGGGTTTGTATCGTGGTGGGTGAGGGTATGCCCCATCCTGGCTGGCAGAGGGAAACAGGTAAAATCCAAAGCAGTAACTAACACCAAAACAGAGGGAGGGATGGGGGGCTCCGCACACCTCAGGACTTAAAACTACCTTCAACCTTTGGTCTTGTTCTCGACGCCGACAAAAAGCGCAAGAGGAGATTTCATTGAGATTGATAAAGAAGCTGTTTAGCAGTAAAAGCTGATCTACAGGCAGGGGACAAAAGGACAATGGCTCTGCCGAAACGCTACACGGGACTGAGCTGAAACCATCTCACTGAGAGGTTCTGTAAGGAGTAATTTCGAGTCAAGACTGGAAAAGATCAAATAGCAGCTGGAAAGCAAGAATATACTGGGGAGGAGGGGAGAAAGGAGCTACACTGTTTCAGCACAAACAGCTGAAAATAGAGTAAAAAATACATGTGTTATTGGGCTGCTCTTTTGCACTGTTAACTCTGTTTGCCTTGGTAAACAAACCAGACATTTACCTTTTTAACCTCCTCATCTTAGTACAATTTTGATGGCTTGCTGTAACTATGCTCTCTCTTCTAAGAGGTTTTACTGAAGGTACTGAGACACCATTGAAGCAAGTGGAATCAGACACCTCAGTGCTCTTGTCCCCCAAAATACACACAAAAGGGTATATGACCCTTTGACCACAATGGAAATCTGCATCTGCACGAGCGGAGACACAATCACACAACCACGCTAGTTGAAATACACAGTTAAAGTTAAAGTTAAAGTGCTGTTAAAACTCCCACATATCCAAAGGTTCATCTCAGGGATATAAAACTTTAGAAAGCCCATTTGAACCTTTTGATATCACTTATTCCAGCTTGGTTTTCTTAGGCAGTTTCGGCATAGCCTGATTTCTGGTCTCAGACTAGATGCATCGTTCTGTTCAGGTACTTACACACTTTACTTTAGCCCTAGATCTTGAATTTCCTTTCTTTAAAGTTGGGATGATGCATGCTTTTTTTTTCAGGAAGATGAAAGGATCAGTCTACAGCAGTGAGCTCACTTGTCCAGAGCTCTCCACAACTACAAGGTATTTGTTACTAATTTGAGTTTAGGTTTAGTCATAGGTCATAGGAATATCTTCAAATTTTGTGGAAATGTTTTTCGAGGTACAAACCCAGCCAAATTTCTGTTCCAGCACAAAAAAAAAAAAAAAAAAAAAGAAAAGCAGTAAGTAAAACTAGAGGTAATACATAGTGAGTAAGATTACTCGTTAAAAAGGTAACTATAGTAAATCATTACAGCAGGAAAACAAAAACATATGAATCAAGAAAGAATAGCTGTTTGTAACAAAAACAGATAATACTTTAAGTGCTTCAACTGATCATTTAAAAGAGGGCCTCAGCTTTCCAAAGCTTATGCGATTTCAATCATGGTCAGGAACATTTGCTTTTCTAACATGATTCCTCCCTTTCTCACCGTTTTGCACTTCAGATGCAATTCAGCACATGTTAATTACCCTGCGATAGCTAACATTACCTAGAAACATTTTCATATCTGCTGTTAGGCAGTTGAGAACTGAGCCAGGAACAAACCATAGCTTCCCAGCCCTGCAGGAAGACTTGAACTACCTTTAAACGCCCAGTGTAATGTCTACTCATTGGTTTGTCTCTTCCTCAAGAGAATGGCACTGCAAAATGCTGTCCTTGCATATTCTGTACGCCTGCCTATTTCATAAATTCTACTTCTCTAGCTGCTTTAGAGTCCAGCAAGGAGACTGCTATAGCATCGGTATGCCAAGAAAAGAACCCAAAATAGAGAAGCCAGAAAATAAGGTTTTTCTCCACCTCCTCCTCACAGAGGTCTGGGCGGCAGCGTTTCTAGGAAGTATTGTTGGCAGGGTTCCCCTTTGAAGTTTACACCGTGCTCCCCGTCCCAAACCCAATGATGTTAAACAGGACAGGTAAACCAACTCTGATTTTCACAACCCTCGGTCACTGGAAGGGCATGCCAAGACAAACACAACCAAGGATGTGCAGACTACGAGGCTCCTTCTGTTTCCCACGTAGTCGTATTCCCAGAATCAAGACTAAGGCTCAGTTCTGCTCCCATTCATAACATTGAGCAGGAATATGCCCAGAAGCACACGCAGAAACGGATCTATTTTAATTTTGCCTTTTCCTTTGGCCACTGAACTGCTGCCCACTCTCCTGTCACTGAGAAGTTCTTGTGAGATCAGTGGACATTTTATCTGCTCAAACATTTACAGGCTGAGGATGAAACAAAGACCCGGAAAACAAATGTATCTTCAGTCAGCAATGAAAAAAAAAAAAAAAAAGAAAAGTGACCCACCAACGTTCAGGTGCACAGTACCTCTTAATTTTTCATTTCAGCAGACATTCATAGGTATGGTTCTTATTTTCAGTAATGCAGAGAGAGGGAGGATCGTGGGTTTTACCTCCGTAGTGTAAGAGGAGCCGCCACCATGAACAGTAACTTTGGCTCAGGGGAGAGACCTGCGAACAGGCAGCAGGAGACTCACAGCACAGGCAGGCTCATGCCTCTGAACCAAGCCTACTTCACACATCCCAAAGCATCTGATAGCCCTGTAATACCCTGAAAAAAACAACATTGTCACTAATTTTTATTCACATGAAACATGACGTTTAGATCTGATGAGGATTACTCGCCGGAGTAAATTTTTCATTTAAAATCATGCCTTACAGCTATCGCGGAAAGCTGTTTGCTATCCCCCAAACACATATTATCTGACGTTATATTGCTTTATCTAGATGAAATGGGCAGTCAATCAAATTCGCAAGCTGCAGCTGCTAATCAATATGCTTGTTGAAGACTACGTCCAAATATTGTTTTTCGAGCTATTTGTGAATTTCAGGTATCTCATAAAGGATAACGTGATAAACTACTTCATTACTTCTGGTGTCTCGTTATCCCTTTTGTTTTATTCTGAAATAAAATATCAGAGCCAGCAGGTTTCCCATCTTATTTACAACAAATTAGTGATGAAGGGGAAAGGTTTTTCAGAATGGTGTAATTATATGGTCTCAAATATCATTCAATAACCAAGCCTCTCTCGCGCCAGCTTTAAAAAATGTCTTAGAAAATACCAGGTTTGGGTTTCTTTCTATTGCCCCAACAGATAGGGTCCCAAATGGCAGCACAATAAGCTTCCAGTTTGTACCTGCACTTGAAACAGCTTTTCTTCCAATTAGCTATCAGATGTTTGAATCAGCTAAATTAAATATGGGCTTTATCGTGAAGCATCCAGCTGTGCTGGCCAGGCCAAGGCTGGGAGTTCTGTCCTTCAGATTTTAGCCCTCATACGAGGTTATCTCGTTAATGGACAAAAGTCTTGATATTCCAAACATACAATTTTCATTGGTCGCACTACAGTGAAGACAGAACTTTAAGAAAAAAACACCAACAAAACAACCGAAAACCAGTCCCCTCTCCGTTCTTTCAGTTCAGTTCCAAGTCATACCCTGACATAACATCTGAGGTTAAACATCTTGAGGATTTCAAGGCATTTATTCCAGCGTTTCCAATTTAGGATCATTTTCTGCAGGTGCTCTCTATAATCTTTCTTGAGGTCCAGACTGACTAGCCTACAATAGCAGGGAATGATTCACCAGGCATCTACTCAGAGATTTATTTTTAGTTTTGGCAAGAGAAGTAATAAGCAGACATATACTTTGCAAGTTTATTTGAAAAGTTCACTCTGTTTACTAAAATTTTTTTTGCCCCAAACTTGCAAGCCTTAGTAGTATCTGGAATAATATTAAGAAAATTGCACTAAAATTGACTTAGTTGAGGTTGAACCTCATTGCTTACTTCCATTCATTTTGTTAGTATGTCGCTTCTTGCTGTTAAAAACTAACAGTAACTACTTTCTCAGCTGCCCTATTTCCTACCCTTACTTTCTGATGCATGCTCTTTATAAAAGAGAGGAGGAAAATATCTATATTAAGAACGCTGACACCCTTTTAATAATTCAAGGCACAGAAATGCACTATTGTTACAACTGAGCAAGTACTCTCCAACACAAAAGAAAGGTGAAACTTTCCCCACTTCAAGGGTTAAAAAAAAATAATTCAGACGCTCCGTGAAGTGCTGTCTTTTTCTGTATCAGCTTAATTCATTTACACACGTATAGATCACTTCAAGCTTTACCTGGATGCTCAGACCAGAAACAAGAGGACTGTTTCTGTGCTGCAAGTTGGTTATGGCCAAGGGGGCTTCTCACTCCTCGCTGTGGTACCCAGGTCAGCACTACCCGAAGGATATTGCTGCCTGGCCCTGGCACAGAGGGCGGGGAAAGTGAGACGAGGCAGGCAGCCTGTTTTCTCATGGATCTAGTTTTTCAGTGGCTGCTATCAAATTCATTGAAGCAAGGATTTAACTGAGCAGGAAGATAGAATTACGTCTCCTTCCCACAGCTCAAGGTCAGGATAAAGATGGAGGGTGGCTGCAAGTAATGGTGCGTGCATTTATTGACTTGGTAGTCTGACCGAATTTCCAAGCTGAAAGTAACATACACAAGGAGTAAGACATGACTAATATTTCATCACATATTAACCAGTATCGATATAGAGTCTTAACAGCAGCCATCTGAACAGCATACCAGACTTCTTCTCAAATAAAACCCAAATTGGTAGATACTTTGTGACTAGGTAAAGACCTGAGACATTTCCAAAGAGCAAACAGAGGCTCACCGTAGAAACGGGCGGCTTGGAGGTACAGAAGAGAAGAAACTGTATTTTGACAACAGTGTAAGTATTAAAAATACAGAAATGCATCTGCGTGAGATGTATGAAACACTAGTGTGCATACTTGGGCCTCTGGATAGTTCTGAGGCTCTGACCCTCACAGAGCTCATACTAAACCAGATGTGGGAGTAGGAAGCACAGCAGTGCAGCATCTGCCTACTTGTTCTTCCTTTTTAGACGCACACACAGAGAAAAGGTTCTTTGGACCCTAGAATACATAAATACAGGCGGATTTATTTTGCCTGTAATGAATACAAACATGTTGCCTTCCAAAGGTAGTATGACAACTCTGGCAGCAAAGCCACCCCTTTCTGCCTCTTTTCCCCCCTGCCCCGGGGTTAGCTGTAGCTGAAGCACGGTTCTTCTTCATCCGTTCCCAGGTTTTAAACTTTCTTCCTTCTCTCTCGTGCCCCTTTGTCTGAGGCTGCGTTTGCTTCAATGGCTTCTTCTCAACACGAGGCTTTCAGGTGTTCCTTGACTTAAAATGCTCCACATAAGAAAAGCATCTCTGAGCAGAAACTTTTAAAAGCTCCCCCCACAACTCCCCAGCTCTTTGCTTGCTCAGCGTGTAGTCAAGAACATGAAAAGGCAGTCCAGTACCTTTGTAGTTTTACTAAATGAAATTAAAAGAGGGTACCTCTGCACATGGGCTGGAAAAAAAGCTTTTACAGAGATAGAGTTGATGCTACGGTCCCTTTGTCCTCGGGTTTCAGAGTCTGAAGGAGTAAGCTGAGTGAAGGACCGGTACATACCTTAGCCAGTGAGTTTATCGCACAGGAGCTTTCAAACTTCATTATATATTACTACACACACTGAACCAAGGGGCACTTGCCCAGCACTTACTGTATTATTTCAGTGATTGTCAGTGAGTGGTTTTATCTATATTTCCACCTGGAACTCAGCTCTCAGCTCTTATTTCCTTTCAGTTCACTTTTTTATTTTTAATTGACCTTAAATCTTTAGTTACAACCAAACAAAATTATAACTGCATAATACTTGAATGCTGGGAAATAAATTTCAGTCCCTGCCACTACGTAATAGCTCATCTCACATTCAGAAAAAGCCTAAAATAATTTTAACAACATAAAGTATATTGCGAATGCATTTAATATAAATAAATCAGTTGTTGCTACATCACCTGCTATCAAGAAATGTGTAATTGCCGACTGCTTTTAGCCGAGTTTGCTCTGTAAGGCACATCATCAATACAAATCTGGCTTCTAGTTTACTTTGTCCAAAAATCCAGGAGCTGTTAAGAGGAGCAGAGAGCTGCCCAAGTTAAAGCACATTATGTCACTATCAAAAGAAATCCTGGGAATCTTCAACCTTGCTTCACAAACCTCAGACACCGTAAACAGCGAAGGACATTTCCAGTTGTGCCCAAGCCTATTTCCCCATTAGGAGTACAACCCTGCCCCTGCTCTCACAGGGCTGGTCTCCTCTCCCAAGACATATTTACATTTTATCACCCAGCTTCTTCACCCGAGCTCCATTGTGCCAGCTATCACCCGTTATGCAAAAATCACACCTTCCCTGGGTAAACAGCGTGAACTGCTAGACAACAACCGGCCTCCCTCTGTAACAGCACTATGGGAGACCAGCCTCCGAAACACCTGCTTATCATCACGCAGTAAGAAGAGGGAGAAAACCAGCATGGTCCTGCCTTTTGCATATTTAAATGCGATGGGGCACGGGTGAATGCAAGTGCCTGCCCCTCGCGAGCCCTCTATTTTGACCCCTGCAGGGGAAGGGGGTCGCGTTGACGGCGTACCTGCACACGGCAGGGCAGAGCCGGAGGTCCTTGTCCCTGAAACTAGATAAGAGCACTTCGTTCCCCCTTTCCTTTGATAAGGCAGCTCATGAGACGAGAACGACGAAGCGCCTCCTCAGCGGGAGAGCTGTGAAGGGCTGGGTCCCGGGCCTGGGAAGTCAGCAAGGGCTGGCAAGGGCTGGAGACCCCAGCACCGGCCCTGGGATAGCACCTGTGAGTCCGCTCACCACAGCGCAGGCAGTGGGGTGTTTATTGGTGTTATTTCGTTAAGACAATCACATCGTCCCACCAGCCGGGGGTTCGGTCTTGGCGGCGTTCGTGTAAGACAGCACGCGATCCACTTGTCCGGTGGAGGTGCCGGGCTCCCCGCGGTGTCCCGCTGGGGCCGGGGAGGCCGGGCCCTGCCACACGCCTCCGTGTCGCCCGTGCAGGGGGCCCAGCGCAGCCCCCCCCAGCAGCGGGGCTGCCGCAGGCTCCGGCCGCCCGTCCCGTCGGGGCTCCGGCCGCCCGTCGCGTCGGGGCTCCTCACGGCGCTGCGGCCCCGGGGGCGAAGCCCTCCTGGGCTACTCGCCCCCCTGGGTGGCCTGGCCCGGGGCCCCGCCGCCGTCGAAGACCTCGGGGCTGTCGGCCAGCAGCGACGTGCGCACCTTCCGCCGCTCCTTGAAGCGGCCCGAGTGCGAGATGCGAAGGCTCCGGCGGTTGCCGCCGCCCGCCCCCGGGGCCTCGCCCGAGTGCGGCGGCTGCTCCTCCCGGCCGCCGGGGCTGGCGGGGGCGGCGGGGGCCTCGCCGGCGGCGGCGGAGGGCGGCGGGGCGGCCGCCGCTTCCTTGTGCTTCTTCTTGCCGGTCAGCGACTTCCACCAGGGCCCGGCCGAGCCGCCCTTGACGCCGCGCGGGGCGGCGGTGGCCGCGGTGCTGTCCGCCATCTCGGGCGCCTGCGGGGGAGAAAGGCAGCGAGGGCGCTGGCAGCCGGGCACCCGCCCCCGCCGGGCGCAGCTGAGGGCGGCGGGGCCCGCTCTCCCCGGCAGCGCTCCGGGGGCAGGTCCGCCCTTGGCCGCGGGAGCCGCCGCGCCGCGCCGCGCCGGGCCGGGCCGGGCAGGTCTGGCGGCGGCGGCCGGCGGGAGGGCTCCGTGCCCCGCCGCCGGCCGAGCCCCGGTGAGGGCCCCGAAGCGCCGCCCCGCGCGGCCGGCACAGGTGACGGTAAATACAGCCCCGGCGCTGAGCCGCGGGACCCGACCCCTGCGCTCGCCGCTCGCCGCCCCCCGCCCCGCAAGCGGGCGCCGAGGCCCCGCACCGGGGGGGCCGCTGCCTCCCGCGGGACGGGGCCGGGACCCCGCGCACCTCCCCGGGCTCCCGCGATGCGGCGCCGCTCCCCCCCCCCCCCCCGCGCCGGCTGCCGGCGCAACAGGTACGGGCGGCGACACTGACCTGCGCCCGCCCGCTGCGGGAGCGCTCTGCTCGCCTCCCCCGCCGCGCCCCTACGGCCCCGCGGCCGAGGAGGAGGAGGGGAGAGGCCGCCGGGCGGCGGGAGCGGCGGCAGGTGGCGGCCGGCCCCGTGGGCGGAGCGGCGGCCCCGCGTCCCGGGCGGCTCCCGCTCACCTGCCCGGCTCCTGCGGCGCGGGGCGGGCGAGCGGCCGCGGGAGGAGGGGCTGCGCCGGGGCGCGGTGGGTTCCGTGGGCTGGAAGGGACGGGGCTGTCCCCCATCCTGTCTGTGACACAGGAGAGGCGGTGCTGGGGCTTGCCGTTGCCGTGCGGTGGTGGGTATGTGGCCCTACCGGTGGCTTTACCGGCCCTACCAGTGGCTTTACCGTTTTTTTTTTATTCATCCAGAAAGGAGAAAAAAAGATTCGCTTGTACCGCGCTGTGTGTTCAAAACGGTGATCTGTTCTTCGGGCAGCAATGCCGTGCAACGCACGTTTGATCCCTAACGGCGGTCCCATCTGCTGCGCAGTCGGTTCCTCAAGGATGCCATGAGCGTTCGGAGGGGTTTGTGACAGCAGTGGTATTTCAGCCTCATCTTCTTTTACAGGTCAACTTCTGCTAACTTGCAGCTTCCCTGAATAGCCCATAAAGATAAGAGGTACAGCAGCTGGTGAATGCGGGTTACTGAGGGAGAGGAGCCCAGGGTGTGCACCTGTGTTATGCTGTAGATTGCTCTCTTCGAACCCAACAGCTTTTGGACAGGGAGGCGTGCGTGCACACCTGGAAGCACTCTGCACTGTCTGGCATACTTACTAATAGCAGCAGCAAAAAATCTGTCCTATGCAATAGAACATACCTTCCAGTGAGAAAAGATGGCCTTTACGCTCCCTCCTAACAAGTAAGCAACTAACGTTTTCTGAGATGTGTACCACCAGGGCGTCAGGCTCTGTTGGGCCAAGGACCACAACAGGCCATAAGGTCAAGTTTCCTCCAGTGAATATGATCTACGGCTTTGCTACTCATTTGTATCTACAGAGAAAGAGAACACCAGCTCCTCTCATCTTGTGTCCCAGGGAAGTGCCTGGGAAGAAGGAAGTTTATGAAGAAGTAAAGGTAATTACTACTTTGAAAAGTAAAATTACTACTTTGAAAAATAAAAAAAATATTACTGGTCGACATTTATAGCTTCCATTCTAGTTATAAGCTTATACAAAACATTTGCCACTTGCTTATTTTTTTGATTACCGTAGACCTGACCTCTTAGCTCACTTATTGCCAAATGTACGTCACCTCAGTGCATTTTTTTTCAGTTAAGCCTGTTTTGGAGAATCTCACAATCAAAGAGGTTTGGCCTTTCTGACACTGTACTGGAAGCAGGGTCTGCTGACCCGAGACCAGCAGGTTTGGGAAGCTTTGTAAGAGACGTGCGACTGGGAGGGTGCTGCCTGCATGCATGTGTGGTGGCGCGGGAGGACGGTAAAACCTGCTGTGCGTTTGAAAGTCACGGCTACGAATCAGTCGCAACACACTGTTCCACAAGACTGTCGGTAAAGTTAGCGTTTATATGGAAACAACTCTGACAGTGAAAATGTGTGTTCTGCATGTTTCTTACGCAACAGTCCTTGTTCCTTCGGTATGCGTACATTTACAGCGTTGATATAACAAGGGAAGTAAAGTAACCCATTGACTCTTGCAATGCATGCAAGTTAGATCCTATATTCATTTATTAAGACTGTTGCAGTTAAATTCTGTCCTGTCTTTGCAGGAGGAGAGGATAAAAATCAGTGGGGTTTTGTAGTCCCAGCAAGGGTGAATGTGCAGGATTCTAGCAGATGCCCAGTACGCTGCAAAATAAAACCGCAGGACTTTTTCTCCTACATTGTAACATGCTCCTTTTGTGTAGGGTTGGACCATATTGACATCAGGTCTCTTCATAATTCTGCAGGCTCCCCGAAATTCAGAAACACGCTGGTATTCGGAAGATTTCGATTCCCAAAGAGTAACTTTAATGTCAGCTCTCAAACTAGTCGTACTTACAACACGTAAACTGTTCTTGCAGTGAAAAGAAAGAAAGAGAAAAAAAAAAAGGCGTTTGTTGCACTTCTGGCTGTCCTTTTTCCAAACTTTGCAGACCCTACATGCGTTCAAGTTGAAACTGGGCTCTGGAAACCTTAGATTACCAAACCACACCCTCACCTAATGGTGTCGAGGGGATGCATCTCTACCCGCAGGAGAGGAGAGGCACCATCCACTGCAGGCATCCGCCTCCCCTACACCACAGACGACACAGTGCCCAGCTGCGCTCTTGGAACCTTTTGGTTTCCAAAACGTAACAGCAACTTTAACCCCGATACTAAATGCAGTTGTAATTATACCAAGGGGACCCAAAGACGTCCTCAGAAGCATAAAGGGCACTAGTGAATATTGTTATCAGACCTTTTATTTATGCTGAAGGCCCAGATCATCCAGCAAATACACTGGACTTTCAAAACTTGGGGTTCTCAAATGCTAACCTTAAGGCGAAGGACACGTTTGAGCCTACTGTAGAAAAGAACATATGGCACTAGCACCTGTAAAGAGCAGAGCTCTTCTTAGGTCCATATTCCCAGCGGTATTCAACGGCACGTTTGATTCTTTCAATTCTTAAACTCTGACCCTGACCTGGAATACAACCTTAGAAAGAAAATTGCAACAGTGATACCCTCTGGCGCAAGTGGGCATTTTAGCATTCAGCATTAAAATCAGTTCTTGCAACTCCTAGATCTCAAAGCCTAAATGTCACCTTAATTAAAACTAAGAGACCCTTTGCGTACAGGAAAAGACCACATGAAGAATTGGCTCCTATCCGCATCAAGCTGTCTACCCAGAAGAAGCCAGCAGTAACTTCAGTTCTCCTGCCTTTAGATTTCTGAGCGCTAGCAGCACCTCAAACCTTAGCCTGTACCGTAACCACAGGAAGGACTCCAACCGTTTTATAAAGGGGAGGAATATTTTCCCTGTGGACACCAGGCTGCTGCTTAAGGCTGTGGGACTGCAGCATCCACACCCAGGCTGTGTGTGTGCTGCCAAACAAAACGGAGCTGGGGAGGGAGTCTGAACCCTCTGCCTGGTGGGTTGGCCCCCCAGGTTGTTAGTGGTGAATCCCTGGCACGAGTTTGGCCTATGTCGGCGAATACCTGCTGGTCAGGGATACTTTTCGAGGCAGCAAGAGCGAAGGATTATTCCTCTTAGGCAGAACGGATAAAAGTACACCAGTTTGTCCCCCTCCATAGTCCTCCAGCTTTATTGCAACGTGTTTTGCACCCTCAAACGCTTCGGTACACAACCACTCCTCGTGTAACAGTCTAGGACATGCACTGCACTATCTCAGCCTTGGAATATGAAAACACCATTTTGATGGGCTGCAACACTGCCTTTGCACTGTTACAGGTGCGAAATGACAGTTTTTGATTCAGTGCCTCTAGAGAAAAAAAAGGTCCTCTTCCTATCGCAGAACAGAAGATGACAGATATTTGTGACTGTTGACACCAGTACCCTTCCTAGCTCTATACAGGCCTTGCAAGAAAATCGGTTCATCCAGTCTCCATACTCCCAACCAGAGAACCTACACACTGAATAGCAGGATGGAGTTGATGATACTGATACCGCCACACTGCAGTTTTTGCAACTTCAGGAATAACTCGGTTCTTTAGGCTTTAGATTTCCAAAGTCTGTCTCGTAAGTCCTACCTTAATTATAACTGTAAGGCTCACGTCTTCAACAACAAAAAGCCCACCGTAAGTACCTGCCCCTTACTGACAGCAGCCTGTTCCTAATACGGAGGGCTGTGCCGCATGCAGTAACAATACCGGTTCGTCAATATTTGGGTTCTTAGCCTAACCCTGTTACCTTGTTACGAATACCTGTGGACTCTGGTCCTCTCACCTTCTTGGGCAGCAGAATGTGGGAACTAATATGGATCTTCATGCATGTTGGTCATATCCATACCTGCCCTATAGTGGAACAGAAAATAATGTATTGTCAAATACTGCCAGCAGCAATTTATGTTCTTCAAGACCTGAAGTTCCAAACCCTACTCTTCGCTCTAACCTTCATCTCAGCAGTAGCAAATGGCTCATACTTAAAAGAAAAGAGAGAACAATTTGACCCCCACCTTGTCAGGCCCTGCAACGAGGGCAGCTTCCAGTGGTGAGCTTGGTTCCTGCCACCCCCAACTCTACTGTAAGCTGAACCCTGACAGTTTCTCTGCTTATAACCGGCTGCTCCTGTATATTGTAGCCTATAAAGCTCTGGCTTCAACTGACACAAGCTTTCCTCCTAACGGCAGTCCTTGCAGCATGCTGCAATAATCCAGGTCCTTCAGGCTCTGAACTCCCAGTCCTGGCTCTAGCTGTAGCACCAGCACAGTTATATCCAGAATGCCATGCCTTCAGAGAAAGGGAATGTAAAGTATGGCCCCCAGTAAGATCCACCGATGTCCTAAATGTGCAAGCCCTAGAGCATTCAGCAATAATTGTAGTCCCCTAGGGTTCAGATTTCTGAATCTTAACCACGATCTTTAATCAAGGAATTAATCTCTACAGCTGAAGAACGTAAAATGTATTGACGCTCTCACTCTTATCTCCAGGAGCCCTATAGTCCCTTCATTCCCTTTAGATAGCTGTAGGGGATATGGCAATATAATTCTGCTTTGAAGATCCAGTTAGATGGCATTCTTCTCCTCGCGTTAAGCCTTTGCGAATTACCTTCCTACTCAGAGCTTTCATCAGTTCCCGGTTATTGGCAGGGGGGTCTGTTGGCACCCAAATCTTCTTCCTTCTTTTCTGCAGACCTTGACTCTACTTGTCAATACAGAAACAAGAAGGTGGCTGGATGGGCTCTCGTGGCTTGTGCCCTTTGAGCGAGGTCTGGGGAAAGTGCCACATCGAGGGAAAATGTAACCTCTCCAGCTGCTGCCACTCTGGGGAGCTTGAACAGCTGGAGAAGCGCCCACCCACTTGTGGACCCTTCCTCCAGCCCCAGCCCCAGCCCCAGCCCCTTTTCTACCCTCTCTGGCTTCTTCTCAGGCAGCAGGGCAGCACCTACCCAGCTGTTCGCAGGACCAGGGGAGCTGGCTGCTTTTCCGCTCTCTGCTGTGTGTGGGAGTGTGATGCCGGCAGCAGCTGGAGGTAGAGCACAAGAGGCTGTTGGCTGCTTCCATCTCCAGGTGGGAGGGAGGGGGGGAGAGCAGCAGCCTGGCTGGGTTAGGAGAGCGCACTTGATAGAGTGAAAAAACCCTAAAACTCTGCTGCAGACAGAAACTGCATAGAAAACAGAAACATTAACAAACAATAATATCGTTATTAACGATAACAGAAAGAAGGAAGGGCGGGAGCTTAGCACTCAGTACTTCCAGAAGGGACCATACAATGTAGATGAGCTCAACAAGAATGTAAATAAGGAGCCTTCTGACAAGGACGTGCTAACTGCTCAAAGAAAACAAACTAGGGTAAAGTAATTGTGGTAGTAACAGATCAGCGACTTTCCTACTGAAATGGCCCCCACCCCAAAGAAGGTGGATCCCCTGTCCAGGGAGCGTCCTGGTAGAAATTAAAACCAGCCCAGTGGGCAGCTACCAGCTTGACGTGTTTAGAGTGGACAATAAGGAAGGACTAATCGTTAAAAACTTACGTTAAAACATAGCAGATGTTTTAAGACAACAGAAACTAAATAACAAAGACTGCTAATGTATGCAAAAATAAACAAGAACTTCAGGTAACTGCCCAAGAAGATGAAAAGTACATCTTGAAGAGGCACCAGAGGGAGCAGATTCGGAATGTTCGGAAACCTGATGTATATGCATGACTGTATAATAAATATCGGACTGCTTCTTGAAACGGTGTGTAAGTTAGGAGGAGCGATCCCCCTTGCACCCGGCGCTGCAATAAACATACCTGTTTTGTAACTCTCCTCGAGTTGTAGAGTTCGATTCTGCATGTCACTCTCCCTCTGCACCTGCGAGTCCAGGCAGGGCCCTGTGCAAACAGTTCCATCATCTCACAGCGTGTCATTTGTACAGGGCTGCACTGTGCAGTGTTTGAACTTACCATGAAAGACTCAGCTGCTCCGTGGGCTCTGCAGACTGCTGTCAGTACCTACCTTCGCTTTCACCTCCTTGCAATGTGACTTTAAGCCTTCCTTCAGCCCAGCTGTTTATCACCCCAGGCACTCTGGGCACCTCTCTGAGGTCTAAGACCAGGATTGTGCCCAATACTACACCCACCGTCCCTCCTCCCTCCTAAAGTTGACAGTAACGCACAGCTCAGCTCTTTCAAGCACCTTGTTTCAGAAGGGATCCCGAACCAGATCCATTCTTGTCCAGGCTCTTGGGCCAAGTGCCCCTGCAGCCCTGTCTCCTTCATTAAGCTCAAATGCTGTGTGAGCTTTGAGACTGTTAACGTATAGGAAAGTGTAGTCTTACCTCTTGCTTAGAAATCAAACAGACGTGGTACCAATTCACCCAGGTTTGTGCTCTGTTAGACCTGTTCTGTAGCTTAAACTGACATCAGCTCACAGAGCGGCGGGTTGAGAGCAGAGCTCTGACTCCTTTGTAACTTTGTTTTAAAAAAAGTTTTCCCAAGGATGCAATATCTGCACTTGCGCTCTTTGTTTCTCTGTCTTTTTTTTTTTTCCCCCCAAATTCTTCTCCTTCCTCTGTAACTTCTACATCCTTTCTTGGATTCCAATAGTATTTGACAGCAGGAGAGATATCATTTAAGTTTCACAACAACTGGTCTCTGGGTAGAGGAGCCCCAGATTGGTGTTCTAGTTGAGGAAACCCTTCGACGGTTCCCCGTTTGGCCCTGCTGGCCAGCTGTCTTTCCAGTACGCACGTCCCTGGGAGGCCGACACAGCACATGCTGCCTCGCCAACCGCGTGGTGTTTGCGGGAAATGATGCCTTCGCTCAGTTGCCCCGGCAGGCTCGGGATATTTAAATCTGACAGCAAAGACAGAGTTATAAAGAAGAGATTGCAGCTGTTCCACAGCCCTTCGGAAAGTTACTGCCTTACCAACCGTTAACTTAATGTAATGTTTTACTAATCGTGGCTATGGCACATCTGCTTTATGGGAGGCGAGTTGTCTCAGCTCCAAGGACCGGCTTTGAGAGGGTGCAGAGTCGGACCCGTCACACCAGAAGACGGGGCTAGCTGGATGGCGGATGGGAGTCACGGTGGGTGCCCGCAGCACCCCACCAAAGGCCTTCTCCAGGGGTGGGAGCGGAACGTGGTTCCTGCTGCACAGCTGCAGACAGGCTGCAATGCAGGCAGCCACCGGTGTCCCCCAGGCAGGCAGAGCTGTGTTCTGCCAGACATGAAATGACCTGGCAGGGAAGTTCCATCAGTTCAAACCCAGCCTCCTGTGGCACCTTTCAGATGACTTCCTATTCTCTAGCAGTGCCTCATGTGAGGTAAGTCATCAAACTCTGGCTGAACGCTTTGAAGCAAAGGGAGGGATTTGGTGTCATCCAGTCAGACCTATTTTTTTCCTGCGTACTGGAGTATAGGCTTCCATTAAAGACAAATGTGCTTTTTCTTCTGTTCTAGCAGTCAGAGGAAAGGCTGACTTGACTTTCAAGGGAAGTTTCCTTGAATGGTGAACCTGGAACAAAGATGATGGGGTCTCAGAGGTGCTGCTTAGCCCCAGATGCAGTGGCGATGGCCACATAAGTCTGACCTGAGAGACAAGCGTGCGCAGCACAAGGTGGCACTAATGTATGGAGGGGGCCGGGTCCTGCTACCTCTGTGCTCAGTATGCCCCTGAGGATGCTGGACATCAGTTAATCAGCTAAGACGAACGTGAACAGTTGATTAAATATTTGTGTTTTAAACTGCAGAATCATACTTTTCCTTCGGTCCAACAGATTAGAAAGTTCTGCTCTCCAAAGATACTACATTTGGATCTTTGGAGATATTAATTAGGGTATTTCTAAATGCACTGCTTTGTACTATCATCAAATCCTTCGGATGGGACATGTGTTGAAGACCCCAGACGGCGAGGCATGTCCAAGCTACCAGTATGCTTATGGTAGAGTGAAAGGGAGAAGCAGAAGCAGAAAGGTTTGATTGTCTTCCTAAAAAAATAATAATAAAAAAAATGGTACTGAAATACTGTTCCTGCCTTTAAAAAAACCAACCAACTTATTACTGAACTGACCAGAAAAAATAAAATAAATCATTGTTAGTCAAATGTCTGTGTTCAAAGGAATGGAAGAGTGCTCTGATGGCATCGATTCTTGGATATTGATTGGACTGATACTGTGATTTGTTGCTTGCTTGAAGTTTTACACAGAGGTGGTTCAGAGTGGTCGCAGAAAATAAATGTGTGCATAGGCTTGGCTGTGGTAGTACAAGCATCCCAGTGCCAGTCTGAAACTGCTGACATTCAGTAAAACTGTTCTAAGTTTTCCAAGTAGGAAAGTTTCCAGCAATGTCAGGATGGTAATTAGCGATTGATTTTCATTTGGCAGCTTGCCACGTGGTCAGTGACAGACACCAGAACTCTTTAACACATTTAATGGGATTTTTTCTTCCATTTACACTATCATAAATTACAAAGCATATTTCACTTCACAAAATAAAACAATTTCCAGATCATTTTTGTGACAGTATTAAGTAGTACGTAACCTACAACAAATAGTCCTGTACAAGGCAGGAGGATCTATGGAAGTATTGGGAACTCAGACTATTTAGCATTTGCTCTGCAATCTGGGTTAATCTATCTAGCCCTTAGTCATTTCTCTAGAAGATGACAAATTTACAGTCATACCTCCCTTCATTATCATAGTTACACATATTTTTCAATTTGAATAGAAACATGTGCTCCCTGAAATAATTCAGGAAACCACATCACTGAGTTACCAAGCATATGATACAAACGATCAAGTTGAGGGATTATTAGAATTTTTTTTGTATTGAAAATTGAGTTTGGTAGTAAAGTATGTTGATTTTCTATGCTTGCAGAAACATCTCATGCTGAGAAACAGTTTTTAACATTAGGAATAAGTTTCAGTTAGACTATGAACTCTGTAGGTCAATGTTTGTGAGGGGAGAAAAATATTAAAAATTTGTAATAATTAAATTTACCAACTCCCACATTTCCTACACATTCTTTTTTTTTTTTTTTTAACAAACCATCAGGAAACACATTCAAGATAAATACCTACATTTTTAGCAGATTTACTGTACATTTATAAATACAGAAACATGACAAAACATAACTTGATTTTTACAGAAAAACCAAATCCTTCATCATTAACCCAAAAAAGTGCTGACTTTTCAACAAGGCCAGAAAATATCCAGTGTCCCAGCATCACTTAACTTACATATTACTGTAATCCAAGAAAAATCTGGCATGTGAAACTGATACTACCTCCAGGACTTCTGAAAAATTCTCAATACCATATTTTACATGGGAGTAAAAAACAAACAAACTGAGAGAAAATACTATATGTTTGGGGAAATAGGAAATGGGTAAAAGTGTACAATCTTAGGATGCTAGTGCTTAAATGCAAGGAAACTAAGGAAAGCTGGAATACACACAAGAAAATAATTCTCCTTTAGAACGCTTGCCATGAAAGAGGTATGTCAGGATAATGCTGCATTAGTGGTAATTGTTTTCAATATATCATAGCAAAAATGCAGGAAAGAATTATGTGGAAAATAATCAATGCACTGCACTGATTTATATTTTGCTAAAATAAAATGCCATTCTTTCAGCTAGGTAAAGTAAAAATATCTTTACAATATAGGTTCTGTTTCACAATTGACATATATAATTATGTCTCATGGAGAGGGAAATGTATAGGTGTATACAGGTAACACTGATTAAGTACCTTTTTGCTTCTCTAGCCATATTAAAATACGTTTTGTGTTTCTTAATAAGTTAACAATAAAATTGTTTGCAACAATTTGTTCTCAAAACAAATATACATCTGAGC
The DNA here is from genome assembly GCF_023638135.1 of Falco biarmicus. Taxonomy (NCBI): domain Eukaryota; kingdom Metazoa; phylum Chordata; class Aves; order Falconiformes; family Falconidae; genus Falco; species Falco biarmicus. The sequence goes on along the minus strand of NC_079291.1, from coordinate 4,512,906 downwards.
AAGGCAAAAGATACAAGGTAAGAGGATTTTTTCTGACCTTCTCATTCCCTTCTACAAAGAGGCATATGTCTATGAGACACAGGCTTTCCCTAAACATTTTGGCATCCATCTGCAACTTTGCAGAAATTGAAGTGCAGTCAAGGAACTTTTCTTTATGTTTAAAAAAAATTAAAGAAATGTTGGTTTTCCTTCAAACTAATTATTTTAAAACAAATGGCTTTGAAGAGATGCCCCTCTGTCTAAAAGAGAACATCTTCATTTTCTATTAAAATCTGCACAATTAATTTCTGGTACCGCATGTCATTCAGTGTAGCAAGGGTACTGTCCTCTGGAGGTCTCATTAAAGTAGGCCCAAACACTATTCCCAGGTTTTCAGCATTCATAAAATTCTCCTTTTCATGCAAGGTAACCCTAAAGTAGAAGAAAAAAGAAAAAAATTAAAAAAAAAGTAAAGAAAAAAAGTAAGTAGTTGTTTACTTCCCAGAAGAAATGAATATATGCATCCTAATCTTTAGTCCTGCTTCACATTAAGCATTGATAATGACATTTTTCAGTAACAATTTTTACTTTCGTTCAGTGCAGCTATGGTGAGGCTGTGATTTCCAGCGCCTTTAAACACTCCCCATGCGACTCTTAAGTGTTTTTTTTCATGTGGCTTTCCATTAGGGTAGAAGAATTAGCGGCAATTGCTTTTTTTTAGAAAAGCATAATCATGATTTAAACGATGATGTATGGAGCAGTCCCCCACGCTACAGTAACTGCAGTTCTCTGGCACATGGGGCTCGGTGTGCATCACACCTGAGGTGTGGGTGAGGGTCCTGAATACGAACCTAGATTTTCCTTTGTTTACCAAGGACTGCCATGGTGCCAGACATGCTTTCAGGCTGGGGGAACCCATCCCTTCATACTTTTCGTGCCCTACTTGTTCTACTTCAGGAGGAGGCTGAATCCTGGGGCAGCCTGGGGAGGTGGCTGTTTAAAGCCAGGCTGCTACAAATGCCGTCTATCCTTGACAAGAGAACAGAGGCACTTCTAGGAAGGAACCTCGGCTGTTTTGTTCCCTGCCACGGGTCATATAATGTAAATGCAAGAATAGGTAGATTATGTACGGCTGGAGCAAACAAAGAACATCAAGGATGGACCAAGCTGCAAGAGAAGTCAGCCCTGACTGGAAAATCATTCAGGCCTGTTGGAAAGTGCAAGGTGTGCTCAAGGTTTTCCTCCAGGTAGCAGAACTGGAGCACTTCAGTGTTATCCCAGCAAGCCTTTGGCATTTCAGTTTGGTCCTGGGTGCTCTTGCACTGCGGTGTAGAGACAGCCGTGGTCCCTTGTTCAGTCATGATCCCTCATGGACCAGACACTTGCTGTTTCGAAGTACAGCAAGGGGGAAGTTTCACATCTCCTCCACACCACTGCTTTGCCAGAGTGGAGCACATCTGGCTTTGAAACCAGCTCTCCTGGCAACAGGTGAGACCAGCCCGGCCATGGCAATTCTCTGCTGGGTAGCAGTGGATTCACTCATGCCATTGAGGGGGCACAAAGAGGCTGCAACCAGCGGTAGTCTGGTCTCCTGTTATTTGCAAGGTCCTTACGTGACTACATTTTGCTTCTACTACTGGCTCTCTGCAGAGTGTCATGGTCACAGAAAAAACAGTTCCTCTGCTTTCAGGAGAGAAGTTCGTTAGTGCCCCTACTCACAGCTACATCCTCATCTTCTAGCACAGATACATCAGCTGTGCTTTGCAAGGAGAAAAGACAAGCCAAGGCTGCCTGGCCCAAGCTACCTCTACGCAAGTGTGAGTGTAACACTGCTTTTCCATCTGGGGATGTATGCAGCGCAGCTACGCAATGCCACATACACCTTACTAGCACCTCTGTGCAAGAGTGTGGGGCTTGCTCCATGGTCTGGGGTGAACACAGAGAAGATTCACAGCTTCACTGTAACGGCAGCATGGATGGAGTTGTATGTATTTCACCACAGGGAGGACTGTTCGTGGTATTGTGTTTCCTCCAGTTTTGAGCAAAAAGGAAGATAACTCAAGAAAATACTTCATTAGCTGACGAACACACTCATTCTTCATTGCTGACATTGTTCTCTGCTGGATTTTCCTATGATTTTTAACAACAACCCAGTGCAGTTTCTTTTCTGGTGAGAAATGGCACTCACTGGTGTAAACGCTGTGATCCTGCAGTCTTTACACAGCCTCCTCGACAGCAGTGCATGTTTCCTCTGTGCAGGAAGAGCCCTGTGGGGCTGGAGTTGGGATTCTGTGTTTAATCTACAGAACAGCATAGTTTGAACTTAAAGGATCCTTCCCTCTTTCACATTCAGATCTCTCCAACAGATTCTCCATAGGAGCTGACATGCACTCGGCTTCTGTGCAGACACTGAAAAGTCACGATTTGGGAAAGGGGAGGAAATTCATTGCGTGACTTGGGACAGAAAGCTTAATCAGCTGTTTGGACTATTTTTGTCTCATCAGTAGTTCAGCTCAACAGCTGAACCAAAGCCTGTACAAAGGAAGGCAGGCAAGTCAATACTTGTCTATTAAAAATTCGCTGCCAGGACATGAAAGTACTGATTCTGTATGCTAGTCGCTTGTCTGCAGCCTCCACTGGCCTTCTTAAAAGCCAACACGGTTCATCCTGAGTTGTCCATGCATATGTGCTGACAAGGGTGGATATTTGCACCTCTCATTTCTGCAGTCTGCAGAAGCTCCTGCATACCCAGATAATGTCTCAGCAAAAGGAAAAAACCTGCTCCCTTGTAATGCCCTGAGCCGGATTCAAAATGAGGAGAAGTCTCTGCATAATGAGAACCTGATTGAGCATGAAATGCACTTCAAACAAGCTCTCTGATGCAATTTTATGTGAGCTGAGGTCTTTTTTCTTTTTAGGTTTGCGTTAATAGTGCAGAAAGTGCAGATCAAACCCAGAAAATACTCCAAATTTGCACCTGTATTGCAAGTAGTAGGACAACCAAGAAAAGATCAAGGATTTACTGTATAAAAGTGAGCAGTTTTATTCCTCCCTTATCCCCTCTTCTATTGTTTCCAAGTAGCACCATAAACTTTAACCAGAGACAAGGGACATCTTGGGCAATATATCCTTAAATGAAGGTCTGCTTTGAGATGATGGTTCCAGTCTTCACTCAGCTTCAGTTTTTAAAAGCAAAGAAGACTTCCCGAGGCATGTATATACTCGAAGTAGCAAAGTGGAGTTAGCATGGTTTTGAAAAAGTTTTGCTTCATGTTAGTGAACGTGAGGCATCCTCTTTGGAGCACTTCATAAATCTCATAGGTACCTAGCTGAAAACTTGGGAAGTACTGTCCCAAGTCACTTTAAAAAATGAAATTTAGGCACTTTTGAAAATGTTGTATGCCTTATGAAGCCTTATGTATGCCTAAAGAAGCTTTGGAAAGCAAATGAGGCAAAGTGTGTTTCAAACCAAAACAGAGATAACTGGTAAGGCCCTGTATGGCTTTTACTAGTTGTATAAAAATAGGCCCTGCTTGATTCTTGGCTTAACTGTTACGTGAGCAAACAAGTCATAAGAGACAGCTCTTTCCTTTTAGGGTTATGGTTCAAGATGACAAATCAGGAGGTAAGGGGAGGCAGAAGCGCAGCATGATCAAGATGTGCATGACTTACGGCCGCACATCTAGCACATCTCTGAAGTACCTACCATTCCAGTATTTTTCAGATACTGTCTGCGTCAGAGAAAGCGTGAAAAATCTCAATTAATTCTTCAAAGGTTTGCAATGATCTGCCAGCAAAGGCAGCTATGCTATATCTGTTATATGCAGTTATACAAACATAGCTTGTCTGCTTATTTGTGACATTATTGTTTTAGTGGCAGTACCCTAATGGAAGCTTTATTGGTACTTTCTGTAGTATCTCTTTTTCAAAGCAGAAGATTGTTAAGCTCTTCAAGAATTATCCTGCATGCCAATTAACTCACTTTTTGAGATGAATCATTAGGTATCTAAGTGTCTCGTAGTGAGCAGCAGGGAGTAACATCAACACTTCATGTATTGCTTCTAGTCGTTCATCAGGATTGGAGATTTCTGTAAAAACACCGAACAGGATTAATGTTAATAGGGCTTTCCATTTGTAAACAGCAATAATTCAGGAAGCTAACTTAATATTATGGAGTCATTTACAAGCCATTGACTGTGCTTGTAGGGATAAATATTAAACTCATAAACATGGAGCTTAGCAGCAACTTCTGCATCCTCAGAAAAAAAGAAAAGAAAAAAAAAAGCTTCACAAAGAAATCAGCAGCAAAGAGCACCCAATAGCTGTCTCCGTGGTCTGTAGCTCTACCTACAGGCCTGCACAGGTACAGTATCTGAGCTTTGTTAAACGCTTTGTAACACTCTGCCAAGAACCAACTCCTTAAAATGTTATGTAAGATTACTTCCACTAGCCTTCAAAACTAGATGGGAGCGTGGATATATGCTTTTAGAGACTATGCTTGAATATGTAAGTTTAGCTAGAAGTGGCATGGAATTACATAAAGATTTCAGAACGTATTTAAATATGTAGGTATCAGTGACTGGAGAGCATCAGTGCTCATCAAAGACTGTTTGGCAATCTGTCAAAATCTGAGCAGGATTTACATGTATTTTACATGAGAAGTATAGATTCCTAAGCTGTGAACTGAGTCAGAGTTGTATTTGCTGCATGACTTTTCATACAAATGGCACCAGGAGCCCAAAACTTTAGAAGATTAAGAATCTCTCCATCCTGCTTTTAAGACATTGGTATATTGACATGATAGGAACTACTTCCTCTGGGCATGTTCTTTACAGGACAAGTAATGAGCAAGAATAATTTCTCTGCCAAGGAGGAATAAGAGAGTGCAGGAGAGAGGTATGTGTGGTTGCATGGGGAGTGCAAGAGGGAGTGAGCCAAAGGGGAAGGGAAGGCAGCAGATTCACACAGACCACTCCTCTTGCTGCTTATCAATATACTGGGTGCCATTCCAAAAATACTAAGGATATTTTTTTAAAGAAGAAAGCATGCTACTTCTTAGATACCTCAGGTCTTTGACATGTTTGTTAATAATTTGATTTTGATGCACTTCATCTGGTGAGTTTCCATTAGGGACTATCGCTACATGGGAGGCTGTGCCCTGGAGAGCAGAATTTGAGGCAAATCTCATCTCTCTCTGCCAACATTAGGGCAATGAACGCTGCCGTCCTCCTCCCTCCCTGACAGCGTGCACCCACAACCTGCCAGCTTTGGGCAGGGGGTAACTGCACGTGCCTCCCATCTGGGCACGGGTTAGATACTGCAGGACTTAATGAACAGTGGATGCACCTGGATTTTGGGGCAGATGTGCTTTGTGGGGTGTCTCATTGCTCTGATCCCTCACTGACTGAAGGAGGGGATGAGCTTGTCTGCAGTGCAGACTCGTCCTTGTTGCCAGAGGAGGCCAGGATATGGGAGATGGGGAAAATGGGACGCACCCTCAAGGCTCACATTTCCACTCAACCCTGACTCCTCACTGATCCCCCAGTCTTGCATGCACCTGGCAGCCAGTGCTGCGGCCGTGACACCAGCACGGGGATCTTCCCAGTGCCTGATGCAGGCCTTGCAATGCCATTGGACATTCCGCCTCTTAGCACAGAATTTGGGTTGTTTACAAGAAAAGAGCTACCAATTCCATTCAAAGCCCCATCCCAGGGCATGCCGTAGCTTTGTTGACTGACACTGAAACCACACTTTCTGAAACTGGTCAGTTATTTTGATATCCTACCTTTACTTTTATTTTTTTTAACCTGTGTGATGTCCCATCTGATTAACAATCAGGCAAAAGTTTCATGGGACAGGACATGGCAGAGAAGTAACGAACAGAACAATGCCCTTGCTTCCAATTTGTTGTCTGTCTTTTCCTTTTCTTTAACATGGACAGTTTTATGGATGGGAAATGTAATTAAAGATCAGTACAAATTACTATGCAATACTTACTGGCTGCTTCTATGAACTTGGAATAGGTGTCGTAGGTGATCACAGGAATTGGTAAGTCTCTGAAGTATAGCTTCAGTGCTCCAGCAATGATGTTTATGTCTGGATAAATACTGGCAGAAATATCAGCCTTATCACCATCTAGAAGAAGAGGAAGAAATCTTTTTGAAACCAGCCTAATTTTGACTGAAGCAAGGCTAGGCTTCTAATTCAGATTTATTGTGTCCAACCTGACAAGAAAAAACAACCTGAAAGCATTTGGAAGGCTTAAATGAGAACACATTGCTACCAACTTTACAGTGTATGAATAAGAAATAGTAGTTTCTTTACCTTTTAGTAAACAATTTATTTGCTTGCATCCTTTGGTGGGGCTGGTGATTACGTCAACAATATCTGCAGTGTACCATCTCACACATAATGTTTTGACATTGGATGAAAAATCATGTTAATAATATATTTATTGAATTTGGCTCATTTCTTCACTGAAAATAAGCTATTAATTACTTGTTCTGATGTTGTATTTTGTATCTGCAGATCAATGTGTAGGAGTATGAATGATTCTTTTTATTTTCATTTGGGGAAACAGAGGCACAGAGAAATAACATAAATTTCCAATGAACCTTGGAGCAGTAGGAAAAATCAGAGTAAACATCCAAATCTTGTAAGTTCTGCACCAATTTATCTATACTGATTAGCTAGTAACAAAGCTGCCTTATTTTCTGGATGTCCTCTAATGTCTTATTATTTGACTGACTTATTTATAGCAAAGATTTGAATTTAAATAGACATGCTATGGCATTTAGCTATACAATTTATTCCGAAATGTGGATCGCAATTTGTTAAATGAATATGGATACTTATAATGGATGAACAGCTAAATAGATTAATTATGCAACTGAAATGACATACATTTTGTTTGCCACATACTACAACCCAGTTAGTCAGAACTCCATTACAGAGCACTTTTAATCACATGAGCAAGTGTTGCTGCTAAGCCCTTGACTAATGCGTGGCTTGCAATGAGTGAAATTACAACTAGCAGAGCAATGAGTGAAACTAGCAGAGAGGCTGGATCACTATTATTCTTCAAGTTCAAATGACTATCTCTCTTCTGTACTACCCAGTGCCCTCATACTCACATTTTTCTCCAGACCGACAAATTCTGCTTCTCCAGTCTTCCAGTAGAAAGATGGGGTAGGACAATGGTCAAGCAAGGGCTGAGGCTGCCTGGATTTAACCCCCAGCTTCACCTCAGGCTTCTTTGAGATCAGTTACACCCTGTAGTCCTTACTCACCACCTTTCAAGTGAGGATAACGGTCACAATGCTTCTTTTGCAGGAGGTGGTGAAGATTGAGACCATATGGTGAGTGGGGTGATGTGAGGTTATGGTTGCTTGAACAACAGAGAGCGGTTTGCTTGTATCTGCCAGGAGGTGCAAGCGCAAGCTTGGGCTGTTACCACCGAGGCGCTGACAGGCTGTAAAGCCATTGCCTTCCTTGTCTTGCAGTAACTAGTGCTTGTAGAGATGCCCTGATACAGACAGATGAGTGGGTGTGCTTGATACATGGCATCTAAGATGGTGATAAAGGCTTTCACAGCAGACTAAAAGAGTTTATATTGATTGTAGACATTTTATACAAACCTTTGGCATTAATCTTGAAGGGATACGTCCTGTCCAATGTATGCACATAATTCTCATTAAGACTAATAGCACTACATGTTCTCATCAAGAGGAGATTATATGCTTAAGTGTTTAAAACAAGCAGCCTTTCTTGATGCAGCTGAGCAGTCTGAATACATCCATCAGCATTTAATTTAATACAGCATCAATAAGCCCTAGGAGGATGTTTACACTGCCCCAATCTTTTGTTTAATCCACACATTCCAGGCACGGTAGCATTAGTCTTGTAAAGCTTTGTGTGGAGAGCTCTATTTAATTGATGGACACCGAGCACTCAAAATGCCTCACTGAAAACAGCTACCTCCAAGGAGCCAGCAGCTGCATCAGAACAGATACAGCAAAGCAGAAGGCTGCATCTATTAGCCAGGTCACCAGTACACTAAATGGAAGTGTTATTTATTTAGTGCTTTTAAAAAGCAGCCCAGCAAGCTTCCGTGAAGAGCCACTTCAGCTACAGGTACTTCAAACTACAATGTACTTCAAACGTACCTCTTTATTTACATATTCTCTTACTGTAGGAAAAATACATTAGTTCCCAAGTCAAAGATTTTTCCTCTTCACTTCAGAGACAAATCACACCCATTGCAATGCAAAATGCAGTGAAGATTTTTTTTAAAGTGAGCATAACAATACATCTGTTACAGTATACCTACACATTTCTGCAGTGAGTATGTAGGGGGAGGTAGATTTTTGTTTTTCTTTGGTAGATTTTGGATTTTTTTTTTTTTTGCTTTCAGTTTCAGCAACTGAAGGCCCTTGGCAGGCTGCACTTGTTTCTTATCCTCACCGAATTCCTGGATTTGTATTTTTATTTAAACACACTTAAAATTCAGAGCACTAAGAAAGAAAAGTTAATTAATTGCCGGTAAAGTCATGACACAAATTTCACAGAGGATCCTCTGCAGTAGCATACTGTATGAACTATGCCTATTTTGTATGGTATCTTCTACATTACCACAATCATTTTTTTCACTCTTCAATACAGTAACTTTCCTCAGACTGTAATTAGTATTCTCAGTACCACTGCAGTGGCTATATGTTAATACAATCTTTTTTTAAAAAAAAATTTGGATTACAAACATATAGTTAGTTTCAGCTTTACAAACCTAATCCTACTCAAACCCCATCATTTCTCTTTCCTTGTTACTTTGACTCTCAACATATTTTGTTGCATTATGTTGTAGTTTGAATATCTCGAGACAAAGAAAATCTTTATTCTGTTCTTTAAAGGTTTCAGCTGACTTTGGGTGCCATAGAAATATCTCAATAGTTTATTAGAGAATGAAATGGAGTAAGTATTACATTCTTAAAGCCTCAGCTATGCCCTCTGAACACTGAATTACTTTTCTACTTAAGTTCATTTTTTCTTAATGCTTTGTTTTTATTGCACAACCTTTGCCATACTAACATGCTGCTTTGTTTTTTTTTCTTGGATCTGGCATTTGACAGGTTTTCTCCTACACTGGTGAAAGAGTGAATATGAGTCAGGATGCCTCTAAGTACTCATGTAATATTTAACAGCATAATATTTTTAGCAAGTGTATTGTACCAGCCAGTCATACAAACAAGTGGGGGGACAGAATGCACTGGTGACAATGGCAGCTTTGTGAATAAAGCGCACAATGAGGGTCTTCTGGATGCCACAACGCCACAGCTCAACAAAGCTGACAGAGAGCAACTGTCATTCTACAGCACCAACATTCACCAGATTAAATAAATCCACATTATTCCCCTCCTTCTCATTACAAAAATCACTAAAATGGAACATTGTTAGTGCCTCAGAGAGCCTAATGCTAATTTACAGTAGGAGTATTTACACTTCTTTGGCTTTGGAAGGGAGTCTTAGTTTAAATCAAACGAGGACCAACTTCTCCCTGTTCTAAACGCATCCATCACAGCTTCACTTGGCCCAAATAATATTATGTGGGATGCCATTCTCTTCCCAAGATGTTGACTTTCAAACCTGCCTTTGATTTTCTATTCTTGCTATAATTCTTTGTAAGCAACAAGTGAGTGTCCATTTGGCGAAGCAGAATTAGTCAGTGGGGGGGCTGGCTTCTCTTCATCGCACCCTTTCAGCTGCGCATGGAATCGGCAGAAGAGGTACCCTACAGCGCAGTCAGCCCCTGCTCCCCATCCCTGTATCATACTGTATTCCGGCTCCTGTGGCTTCGAAGAGCTTGGGAAACCAGAAAGCTTGATGGCATTACTTGAAGGATGTGTCCTGTGCATTAAAACAGGAGGACTCCTTGCTTGTTTATTTTCAAACTTATTTATTAAAAGCTGTATTTCCAGAGGTGCGAAAGCATACTGGCATTCTAGCCAAGTACCTGGGGACTGGCTCAGAAATGATGGGCAGGGAGGGACCTCTGTAATGCCAGAGCGTAGTGCTCTGCTACTGCAGGCACCATGCCATGTAACCCTTCTTGTAAACCCCTCAACTTCCATTGTGAAACTAGTTAAGGTTTTTATCCCCTGCTCTCACTAGAAGGTTGTTTCAGAGCCTTGCTTTCATATGGTTAAAAAATTGCTCATTGAATTGTCAAACTAAATTTATTCCTGGCCAATATACATCCTCTAGTATTGTGCCAAGACTATCCATTAGATTAAAGAGTTCTCTCCTCTGGTTCATACCCGTACTTTCAGCTTCAACTTTAACAGCTAACTATTCCAAGCTCTTTTAAAACACATTTACCTTCTGCTATGCAGTGTGTTCCAGAGATGTCAGAGATGTCTGTGATATGGCCTGTTGTATGGCTGTTTCTGCTGCAACACCTATCTATTAACCAGAACTGATCAGGAATTTTCCATTTTATATTTAAGACACAAATTTTCCTTTTTTTTTTTTTTTTAATATAATTTTGCAAAAAAAAAGTTAATTTCCTGTAGTGAATGTTGAAACAACAGTTCTGTAAAACTCCCACAAACTTCACTTTCTGGGCAGAAAATGAAATTTGAACAAAAGCCTTCCAGGTGTTACTGGAGGTGAGACCTGCCATCTGGCTCTCAGCTCCCTTCTTTCCCAGCTCTGTCGCCTGGGACAGAGATTTGGGATTTTCCACGTCCTTGGAATATGGAGGAATATCCACTCCCTGCTGCTCTGGCTTCTAGGGCTAAGCAGGGGTAACTGGGCATCAGAAAAGTGATGTTCCTACCTGTGGGGTTGGGATGCAAAAGAGAAGGTGGGGTCCCTGTCTCTGTAAACAGATCTGACAGGGAAGCAAAGCCTGAGCTGTCAGGTTGGGGGCACCTTGCCAATTCAACATTCTGCCAGCTGACAACCACCTTCTAGTGGCACAGCCCACAAGTCAGAACAAAAAATCTATTTTGGTTTTCTTTAAATTGCTTCCTGCAAACCCCCCCCAACTCTCTTCTGCTTTTCTATCTCAGTTCAGGGAGAATACATTTTCAAAACTGGAAAGTTTTTGAAGTTTTCAGCTTCTGGTCTCAGCAATACTGGAGTCATGCAATTCTCATAACACGGTTTTGTTCACTGTTCCACTGCTTTTAGCATTATTCATGGCAACGCTCTTTCCTTTCTTAGCCTTTTCCCTCCTGAGATTGTTAAAAGGAAATGAAGACGCAGCTTTTTATCAATTTATGCCCAATGGTTTTCCCACAGCCTTTGTATGCAAACTTGGTTCTTGGCTTTCTCTGCTTCCATATTTATCCATGCTTTTTTTTCCTTTGGAAATCTGATATTGCTAGCGACCCTGCTCTTCCTGTTTCTAGGTGCTGCCTTCTTTGCCAGTAAATCACACTTTGTTCCTTGCTGTGGGTCTAATTCTAGTGTGTACTGCCACGAGATTATGCCATGAGTATAGGCAATAACAAAAGATACCCTGTTTGTAAACCTTAAGTGGCTCCAATGGTTTGAAGCATTTGCAAGGGAACTACAGCTGCAGCAGCGTTCAGGTCAGGCTCAGACACAAATTTTGATCTGCTTTCTTCAAACTCTTTCCTCTTCAACCTGTGGCTCTCTTTCTGGGTTTCATTTAGGTTGGTACACTTAGAGGAGAACTAACACACAGAACAAAAGGGTTTGCCAGGTCAGATCCACCTGCAGGGAGCAGAGTGGGACTTGGGGAGACTGGTGACCCTTTCAGTAGCACTGCTTCATGTGGCGCACCTGCAAATGTACCTTCCCATGATAGCAGTCTGTGCATCTCTTTCACCCAAATCACGGCTCACCTATGTGTGTCCATGCATATGTTCACAACTGCAGCATCCAACACATTTTAAAATATATTATTATTTTTTAAAGGGTGTTTTGGTATAGCATGAAAACAGTCACTTTGGAAATTCCTAGCAGGAATCGTCTGCAGGACAAACTATCTCCGAACAAAAAAGTATTCAGGCACAGTAAGCATTAAGATGTGCCACCCACAGACCTTGCTGGCCCTGCCCAGGCTCCTCTGGAGCCCTGGGACCTCCTGCCATGGGCCCCCAGGGCCCCCAGTTCCTGCCTGAGCAACATAGTAGCTGTCTGCAGCTGCATCACGGCCATGCACCCTTCTGGCCAGCACCCTGATCCACCGGTGGACTTCTGGCTTGATCTGGACCTGCCTTGTCCCTGTGGGCTTGTGATCACTGGGCTATGTCTGTCCCTATCCCCTAACATGGCAGAGGTAATACCTGAAAAAATTAAGTAGGAAGGAAAACACTGTTTATGGGAAAGGAGAAAAATATTTATGTAACTCCTTAAATGTTCCTGAAAATGTGTTTTCTGTTGATGAAGGCCCTACTCTGCACACACTTACATACGTACCTAAAATTAGTCCTGTGTGCAAAGACTATGTGCAGAACCAGAACCAACATAATAAGCTAAATGAATTCAAAAGGGCTACTAGGATGGTAATCAGGCAGTGTTTTAATTAAAAGTTTTTCAATATGCTGTACAACCAGTCTCCTCAATGCTCCTCTCATCTGTGTGCAAATGCAATCATGTGCACAGTAGTGCAGTGCTTTCTACAAGGCTACAGGCAGAATGACTTCCCAGTTGGAGGTCTGGTGCTTAAACTCATAAATAGACTATCGTATTGTAAAGCACTGAGTTTACTAAGGATAGGACTAAGAACTTTCCCCTGGTACTATCCAGGCTCATACTTGAACTGGGAGTCTAGGCTCTGCCACTAGATTGAGCAATCATCCAGTCCCGCAAGCACTTAGCCTTCTGTCTATCATTACCTACTGTTTAATTATTCCTTCCAACTATGAAATATAGTTTCTTCTTGTGAAAATAACTACAGATTAATTTAAGAACTCAGAAAAGACAGGTTGCTTTCTGTACTTCTGCTTATATGCCAGTTTTATTACCATGGTAACTATATAAACCCCAAAAGAACTGAGAAGTCCTAGAACTGAAAAATTAGATTAAAATCGTACAAGAAAGAAAAATGGTGTACCTCGATCAAAGGCCATTTTCACATCTTCAATGTGCTCAGTGAAGCCTGAGACTCTATAGAGGCCCTCGGACTTTAAACCTGAAACAAAAAGTTCTCAGTTAACTTTGCTTCAGTAACTCAACAAATATTCAGGCTTAAAAACAATAAAGCAACAACAACAGATCTAGTAAATGAAGAAAAATATTAATTGTAATGTGAAACTCTGGAGCACTTAAGGCAGGCTCAAGATAATTTAAAATTGGTTTTTAAAGGATTAGAGAATTTTAGAATTTATACTTTATTTTGTTAGGGACATAGTTGATTGTGTTAGAGGAAAACACTGCAAATTGCTAATGGTGGGGCATGTGATATTACCATGATTTATTCATTTTATGTGGGAGATTTTCCATTTGGCTATGATTAATAAAGCTTTAGAGGTCTCCTTTCCTTCTACCAGTTGCTTAATGATAAATAGCAATGCAAGTAAGAAACTGCCTTTCCCTGACAACATTTGTTCCCGGTTTTGCAGTCAGCTTTTACTTATACACAGCTGATAGATGTGATGGATACTCCTCTTCTTCACATCAGTACACGCCTTCTACAGTTCTTAAACCACAAGAGATCTGCTCACTTGCACAACTCTCCCCCCATTGCTCCACACCAACATGAAATGCAGGGCAGCCCAGCAGAGCAGGCAGAGCTAGCCAAGCAGTTACATACATGTTATTTATTTTAATCCCAGAATTATTTACTGTAATCCCAGAACTCCTTATTATGACTATGCACAGTGCTAACTGACTTATAAGATCCTGTACACTTTGTCTTCTTAAGAACAAAATCAGTATCTCACATAGTACTATGGCAGTTAAAGAAAGAAATTTAAAGATGTTGAAAAAACAGAACAGGCAGCAGTTTTTATCTTAATCAATAAATGTACAAGTAAGTGATTAGATCTCAAATGCAATGTAGCTTCCTGCTATATCATCAGGGTAAAGCTCTTCTGTCTTAGTCCAAACTATTCTTTCTATTTGTCCCTGCAATGATGATATAATCCTGGTGGAGCTTCATGGAGCAGTGCAGGGGATTTACTTGTAAATCTTTCATTCATTTCAGTAGATGACGTGTGGCTTTGAAACCCCTATGGCTAGTATCACTGTGTTGCCATGCAGATGACTGGGATGCCATGAATTCAACATTATGAGACTCCTGTGCTGAAGCTATAACTAACAGGGAAATTTGGCTTATTTGGCAGCATGACATACACTTTTGCTACCCAAAGCAAAAATACACGATCATTACTGTGTTGTGTTGGAGTGGATATGGTATTTCTTCAATCTGGCATGCATCTGCGTACCAAAAACGTGTCACAAGCTGGAGTGTTGGCTGTGACATGCTGCCCGAGCTACGGTATTCATCAGTCAGTAGCTGAGCACCATGCAAAACCTTGCGCAGTTTGTGACGTATCACAAAACACAGCCTGTGACCTCACTTGTCTGAGTCACTTCCAGTCACATATGTCCTTTTGCCCATAATGCCCAGAAAGGTTATTAATAAGGGGCTTGATTTAAACTGATTACTCTGAAATTGGAAGTGTCCCTAGGTATGTGAAAAGAAAATAATGAAAAAAGACACATAAACATGAACTTAAAGTTCACTTGAAAGTTCACCCCTTTCAGAAGTGTAACATAATACATGTTTTGACATGTTTTCAGAAAGCATTTCAGGAAATTGCATTATGAAATGCCATGATTTAATTTTACTAGCTAATGCAGAGCAATGTATCACCTACGCTAAAAACCCCCTTCTCTCATCCTGTCTTCAGCATGCATGAGCATACCACCCTGTCCTAGCTTAGCATGTAATTCAAGTCATCGTCATTTAATTTTTCCTGCTGCTTTCCTAAGCACACAAACCTCTTGCTTCGATCTCTCGAATGCATGAATCCACAACCATCGGTCTCTGGGTATTGTGGGCTTTCACTAGCGTGGTGAGGTCGCAGCAGTAGACTCGCTTTATCCTCTTGAGGTCTGGTTGGCAGTCGTTGGGCACGTATTTGGAGCATTGCTTATGTACGTTCAACCCACAGTCTGTAAACAAGGTTAGCCAGGTTAATTAATTAATACTAATGCCAACAGGTCTTGTCTAACAATTTATTTCCTTGGGCCACATCAAGCATGTGGCAGAACCTCCCCGTCAGTCACCAAAGCTAGAATAAATAAGCTGGAGATCAGAAAGATGAGCATGGAAATCTGTAAAAATCTTATGGTGGGCAAAGTGGACTCCAGCAAAGCTGTTGAAAAGCTGTAAAAGCTCTGGATGTCCCTTGCACCCCTCTGAGCTGGAGGTGACCACTGGTGCAGACCACTTGGTCAGTTCACTGCTGAACACATAGCTCTGGGTGTTGCATTTGAACACATGGGACTTAGCTTCTGGGTGTTTTAGTTCTGCCTTTTATACAATTAACACAGTAATGACTGTTTTCTGTTGACCAGCTTGTGGCTTAGCACTGCTTATGGGTGAAGGACCTAGGATTCACCTGAGCACTCAAACTGGGACAGTGCTTTGAGCTAGCATGCCTCCCTTCTGCATTCCAGCCGTGTCGCATCTTGGCTCGCTTTGCCACACCAGCAGCCTCCCCATCCCTGTCTGACCACTTCACTGGTGACTAAAGTGTCCCCTGTGTTTAGTCTGTGGGTTGGTTTAGGCATTTAAATGCTGGGAAAGGCATGATGTAAAAAGTTACTCATTTTACAAGTGGTTCTTACTCCAAAGTCAAATCCTACTCTTGGTTGCACGGGTGGGTTTCTGTTAACTTAAACATCACTGCTTGATCTCCACAAATTGAATTTTTCTAATAGATTCAAATATTCAGCCAAATTAATTTATAAGCCTCAGTAAAGCAAACACCACCGTTGTGAGTTACATTATCTCTCATAACTTTGATTCTTGTTTTAATGCCTTCCCAGTCATGCCCATCACTGACGGTACCCTTTGGGATAACATAACACATCTAATATCATCACTAGCAAGTTACTTACTGCTTTTTCATGTTGATTCACTGCCTAAGCTATTAAAAATGTAAACATGACTCTATTACTTGCAGCACATCTCAGTATTATTCTCTATAAAATATTAATCAAGCCAAATCATATAATCAGTACAAACACACCTACATATTTAGTGGAATTGGGTGGGTTTCTGTGTGTTTCTTCATACAGTTATTACTGCATAATACATTATTGTTCTGTGAAATCTAAACAAATGTGAGCAGCTGCAGTTAGGATCCTCCCTGTATTGTCTTCAGTGCTGTTCTACAAGCATGTGAAGTTAAATCCAAGTGCATCTGTCTACTTAGAGTTAAATGTTGGTAATTTAATGAGGGAGAGTATTATCTTTCATACTAAATAAATAAGCCTTTTCCTAAGTTTAATATTTTATATATGTGAACAAATACAGCGCTATGCATTAGCAAGGTCAGTTTTTGCACCCTTGAGTTTCAGATCAAATAGTCTGAAAAGCAAACTACTATTCATGTTCCTCTTTTTTAATGTCCTTCTCATATTCTTTGTGTTACCATTATTCATCTACAGGCAGATAAGATGCAGCAGTAATTGAGACTGCACTTATTAAAACTGTACATTTGTGAAAGGTACTTTGATCCTTCAAACTGTGGTCTAAATTTTAATAACCACCACCTCCTCTGCCCATGAAAAGTAGATGTCAGGGCTGGACATGTTCGGTGCCAGTCTGAGGTCAGGAATGCCTGGAGGTCAGCGCAGGGAGAGGTAAGACAGAAGCATATTCAGGTGAGACACTGATGGGATTGAAGGTCCGTAGCAAGGAGTTATGAAACCCCATTTACAATGCAGCAAATACTATTTCACTTGCTGAATACAAAACCTCACGATGTGATGATTATTGCATTTTCCCAAGATGATTATTTTTAACAAAAGAACAAACAAAATAATTAAAGCGCTATTAAAATGCTAATATAGTTACAAAGGCACCAGAAAACTAATCTTTCTAGGAAAATTAAGGTGGTATTTTTTGCTTTCCTTCGAGATGGGCTACTTTAGGCTTAAAGCAATGCATGGTATTTTATAAGAAACAGGTGACAGTCTTTTGGCAGACAAGGGCAATTCTCAGTAATTGGTGGCAAAAAAGATGAGTTATGAAGCCTAGCTGTTGGCTGGCTCTGCCATTTCCAAAGCTTGTTTCTTAAGACATAAAACCATCCAGGGATAACTTAACCACAAAGATTAATTCTTAATGTATACAGCAATGCACACCAAGGTACTACGGAAAGTATGGCACCCTCAGTGACCAAGAGCCGGTCGCTTAATTTCTAAACCAGCTAATGGGGAAAATGACAATGCCCTAACTTGCATGGGAGGATTTCTTGCCTTGTTCTGTAAAGTAATCCCTACCCCAGCTCCTGCAGGGACTGCAGGCTGGGAGTGGGAGAGATGTCAGAGCATTTCAAAAGAATGACAGAAAATGTGGAAGGGCTACCTGAACACCTCACTCCCTGAGCGATGAGACCCCACATGAAGTTGGCGCAGTATTCACACCAGTGCGGACCTCGAAACGTATGGACCTGTAATACAAATGGGGGGAAAAAAAAAAAGAAATGGGGTCATTGGAGGCAGATGGTCTGACAGATGGAACAACTGAAATGGATAAACAACAGAAGACTCAGTAGGAGTAAATCTTTAGCACACAGTGCCCACATCTTTCCAAAGTCTAGATGAAATAAACCATGGGAACAGAAATTTGCTTTGATCTTGAAGTTTATCTTTCAATAGGCTTAACATAACAGAAGGCTGAGCTGTGTATGACACTGAAAACAAATAATTTTTGCTAACTGACATTTTAGCTGTAGCAGAGGGGAGGAAACCAAGTTCACTAGTCAAAGGAAAAAAATATAAAACTAATAATCCAAAGAACTGTAGTCAGTGCTTTTATTTGACGAGTTCAAACAAAACAGGAATGTTTCTGAGATTCAAATGCTCTTCTTCAACAGATCACTTGAAAGTAGGGGAAATGCAGTGACTGAAAAGTCCCTTTGAATGCACCATGTTTTGGTTCCCTGTAACTGTGTGTGGCCACAGATCTGATGCAAGACCCATGTTTTAAGAGCACCACTCAGGTTTGAACACACTATAACTATGGTGTTACATGTGCATTTCTATGCGATGACACTGAACAAAACTCAAGGTGACTGCTGTAAATTTGTATCAGGGATGACTGATTTGTGCAGCCGTTCCAGGCAGCGGTTGGGTAATGATCTGATTTTGCATGCTGGAATCCATTAGTGATAAAAGCAAATGATACCCTTCCTTACTCCAGGAAGTAAACTGAACTCACATAGGGAAAAGATGTCAGTAGGCTTTTTTTCAGTAGACCAAACTTCATTTTGCTACAATCCACCCATGAGTAAATAAGGAGGAATAAAATGACCTGCATGCTAACAGAGCTCATGGTCCCCAGCCAGGTTTTGCACACCACCACTGCTTCCTCTGCTGCTCTTCCAAAGGTTACAGCAGCAGACCTTTTTAAGGTGTATGTTCTGGTAAAGTAAGCATTTCATTTTCATTGAAAAGATGAATAAATAATGAGGTCTGGGCCTGTATGAATGGACATGGTATGAACTAGTTCTGGCCAGAGACTTAATTGAACTTAACAAAACATAAATCATGCACACTCTGGCTGCTAATGCTTCCTTTTCCTTCTCTCTGCTCATTTACCCGTTGGGCAGATGGCTGAAAGGCCACTTCCAACCCCAGGATGTAGAAAGCTGCTCTTTTCATATAGTAAAAAAAATGGTCATTGCCCTTTTCAGATAAACTTTGTGAAGTTTAAAGCCGAGCATGTGGGTTGCTAATGCTTTCACCCCATTTGTCTGCAGGATCACACCTACACAAGCCTGTACTCGAGTCCATTCCCCAGGAAGATGAAATATTGTGATTTTAATACAGACCTCTCTTTCTGATTTAGCAATAAAAATGTGAGCCTGACCACAAATGACTCCTGACCAACTACTCATAGCCAATACTTGCATAAATAAGCTTAAAGCAATAGTAATTCCTCCTCCTTTTTTATAGTAAAAGGTCAAAACTGGAATGTCTGACTAGTCATATTTATCTTTCAAAATGGTATTTTATCTCTCAGAAAAATGTGTATCTCTGGGAAACAACACTTTGCAATAGAGTTTGAGATAGACAGATTGAAAGATCTTATTTTGCAGGGTGGGTAGCATGAATTTCAGACATGGCTTTTAGTGGGGGCAAATGGCTGTATCTAACATCAGCTGGTGACCAGAGTTCCAGGCTTATGCTCTCTGTGACCTTCAGTAGATACAAAACTACAGCTACAACTAATTATGCCTGCATCTTTACCATTTTTAGACTGATAACCACATAATTAGTAGTTTTTCGCCTGTGTTTAATTGTGGGTGAAAATCATCTGCTGTGGGAAGGTAGCTAATGTGTCTTCTGCTTTGCAGCAGTTTACAAAACTAACCTTGTGGGAAGTGGCTGCAAAAGGTTATTCAGGATTTTTTTAAATGGTGGAATTTCATATTTAAAGCCCATTGCAGTTGCTAGGATATTTGTGGCCTACTTGTTCACTTTACATAAAGCTTATTGCAGTGGATCTTGCTGTGGCCTATTTAGAAAATGATAGCTAATTATTCCTTGATGTCTCCTGTTATTTAATGGGAAAGTCATCAACTCTGACCAAGGATGCCACCTGAGAAGTGCTGACTGTGCACCCGTCCCTTGTCCCCTTCAGCTTGGTGGCCCTCAAAGGTTAACTCTCTTCACTCATTCACTTCCATTTTTCACAGATCTGCATTTTAGCCCAAATGGCAAGTTCCCAGCTGAAATGCACTGTGGAAAGCTAGTCTTGGTGGTTTCTGGTGAAGTGGAAACAGGGAAATACTCGCTATCTCTAACTGGAAAAGGGAGATCTTCCAAAGTTTCTAGATGAAGGTGCAAAACATCTGTTAAGATGCAGTTTTGAACTAAGTCACTTATGGCCTGCCATTAATTTTAAAGAAGTAATGAAGGAAATCTGTTCTTATGAGCACAATGCCCGAATGCAGCCCGAAGCTTGCACATAACACTTTTGAATGGTAATTGGGAGTTTTGCCTCCAAGGTCTTAGGGTTTTGAGATGGGTTTTTAGGTTTTGGCCCATCCTTTGTAACTGCATCATTACAAATGGACTGGACTTAGATTTTATGGAAACGTGATCAAAATCTATTTATTACTGGTCCCTGCCCCATCCTGCAGTCTCAGGTGTTCTCTCTGTGTACACACAGCATAGGCTCAGGCTGCTTGGGCTACAGTTGACACATAATTCCGACTTTAAAAAAGAACTTACAGGAAAATATTTCCTCATATAAGCCAAACCCATGACATTTCAGACTATACACGGCACTTCTCTTGTTTTAGTGTTTCTTCTTCTTTTCACAATGTCTAACCCCTAACATCTTAGCTTCTTCACTTCTTTTCTTTCCAGATCTTTCAATGAAAAGTTAATTCTTACAATCGTCCTCTCTTCTCTGCTGTACTGTCTCACCCAATACTACACTGAGTGTCTCTTCTTATTGCCTTTCTGTGCTCTCACCTTTGCCTTTTGGCCTTCTGGAACCCTTGTTTTTAAACAGCAGAACTCCCTCCATGGGTGCTATCTCATTCAGGTTTAGTCTGTGTCTGAGCCGTTTTCACAGAGAGAGAAACTGAGACTGAAGTGAAGCAGTGCCCACACAGTGGCAAAACAATAAAATCCCTTAAGCAATACTGCAGAAACAAACTAAAAAATTGAATTGAAACGCATGTTTTTTTATTGGCATTATATAGTGCTGTTTCTGTGACAATTTTGTTATTTATGTGATTGGGTTTGAAGACTTTTCTATTTGCCTCCAAAGAAAACAAGTTTTTTTCAGACTTTCACCTGAATACATGTAAATTTGTACTCTCCTGCTGAACCTGAGCCGTTTGCAGGGAAGAAAAGCTGACTCTGCTGTTATTTTTATTTAAATACACATAATCTTCATGATGTCTGTTAAAAAATGCCTCCTGCAAACCCTTTGTCTCCCAGAAGCAGTGTTTATCTGCAGTGATTAACACAAAGAGAAATTTATCCCAGAGACTTTCTCCCAGTAGATCTCCTGACCTGTCCATAATCAGCTGCCTTTACTCCCCTAGCCTGCCTGCAAATGGGATTTGCCCGTGCTATAGCAGCAAACAGGCACAATAGTGTGGAAAATGCATATTATTCAACTGTATTCGCTCACTTAAAGCAGCGCAGAGGCCCTCTCATGAATTCCCAGCCTAGAACAAAATGCACGGAGCATCCCTAAACTCCATGCTGCTGCCCTCGGGCTTGAGGTTGACCTCACCGCTAGCTGGGACCCCACTGAAGCTGGCAGGTAAAGCACATCCCAGAGAGCCTGCTGGATCCTAACTGTAACAAGATGCAAGACTTTACAATCCTGTTAGGCTGACGCCCACATAGTTACAGAAATACCTCTGTCTTTCTAAACAGGGCTTCAGAGATTTATTCTCTTTCCTGAATTGTGGTATGTCTGCACTGGCTTATGCAAAGTTGTCCCACCAGATGCCAGCTCCAAACCTAAATCCATGTGACTGCGTTGTGTGCTCAGGATGCACCCAGCTTAACAAATCAGTCTGGATACTAAATCTTTTTTTGTTCATTTGCCTTCAGTGCCCTGAAATTCGGAACTGAGGCTAAATCAGAAAGCACAGATGCAGAGAAGGACATAACCTGGTGCCCTCATGCTCCAAACTCCAACGGTCCCTTTTAACTTTTATGTTAGCTTGGAAAGGATGGAGGGAGAGCCATCCTTGCCCTGAATCTGTGCCTTGAGTCTATTTTTGCCTTTAGTTCATTCTCTCTTCCAGTGGGTAAGATCTTCAGTGTAAGATCTACAAAAATCTCAGCAGCTTCGTGAAATATGTGTCCTTCATTTTTAAGATTCTTCATGGCTAAAGGACAAGAGCTAAAGAGTGCCTGTTTGTTCATGAAGAATTGCCTGTGACAAGATTATGAGGGACACTGTGACCTGTAACCTTTGTCCCTATGAACTCAGACGAATGATATAATACCCATCAGTCTTCACCTAAAAAATGGGGAAGACAACTTTCTGAATGTCTGCAAAATAGTGTTTTCCATCAGATAAATCCCATATCATCATAGCCTGAGTGCTGTCAAAAGCCATTAAGAATTTTGCCCCAAGACCCATAAAGCCATTCTTTCTTTTAAATAACTTCTTACCCCTTTAATGTAGTGAATATGGAATATATTAAAGTTATAGACTTGAATTTAGCCATCTTTCAAATCTAAATATTCTACTCTAAGCATTCTATCCATGGTTTTTTACAACAACTAGACATGTTCTAATATATTCCTTTGGAAAATTAACTGTATTTGCATAGTGAACATACTTCTTTGTTAAGTAAATTTAACACTTCTGACTGGCCTTTCTGGACATTTTTTTTAAAATGTTTCTTCCCTAAGTATTTATTGCCTTTATTAGGATAAAACAATAATTTTTTGCTGTCATGTGTTTGAATACATATATATTTTAATCATGTGATTTTCCAGTTAAACTATGACTCTTTTGAAACAGAAAAGAACAGAGACTGTACAACAGCTAGATTGTGCAAACGCAAAGTTAACTGGGCACATGTCCAATTATAAATCAAAGCCAAAACAAGGGGAATTTTGAGGAGGAAAGAATGCACGGGTCAAAGTGGAAAAAAGTCTCAGTCATGAGAAAATATTTTCTAGTTAAACTAAAATAGTTTTCATATTAAAATGATAATGAGGGCAAAACCCAGAAAGAATGAAAGCTGTTTTAATCAAGCAAAAACCCACAAGAGTATTTTCCCTATTTCCTTCAGTGCCGATCAGTGACATAAATATTGACTTTTCTGTAGACTGGGTCAAGGAGGGGGAATAAGAAAAGAGGTGCTATTATTTGCCTTGCTCACTAATATTAAATTATTGATTTACGAACTACAGTAGAGGTACTGCAGAGGAGAGCAATGTTTGCATGGCAGAATATGTAGAAAAATAAGAAATGAAGCTTTTTTGCTAAACCAGGAAATCAGTGAAATAATTTTAATCAGTGCTTCTCCTTTTTTGACAGGCCTGAGTTACAGAACACTCTCCTTCTGCTAACGAGCTGAACTATTCTGACAGTGACCCAGATCAGCATCCTCAAGGAGCATTAAGTAAACTGAGGTTTCAAAGCTGAGATGCATTCCTTTCTTGTCTTGTTACTGCCTCTTCTTCTCTCTGTATCCATTCCGATAAGCATCAAACCGCAATTTGACAGCATTAGATACAGTAACTGGCTGGCATACTCCAAAACCAGCACAGTCCTTTTGGCAAAACATTTTAGTACAAGCTGCCTGGAAGGTCCCTTTCCAAAGCTCCAAAGCTGAGTCACTTCCCTGCTGCAGCATGCCAGACACAGCACTTGGAGAAAAAAATCCCTAAAAATCTGATTTTATATATGTAAGGCAGCAAAAAGATGATCCATTTAAACATCCCTGTGTTTGTCCAGCTATTTGGTTTAGTATGACAAGCAAACCTAAGCTTAGATCCTATAGTTCAGTGGGGCTCTGAGAGCATTTCCTTAGCATATGGTGGTGGAACAAAAGCTAGGGGACAATACCACCACTGTGGTCTGCTTTATTGTTAGGGAGTATTCAAGCTCCCTCAACTTCATCTGAAACAGAAATGGACCAAAATTTTTGCTGGTAAAATGCTACTGGCTTCTTTTGAAAAGAGGCCTTTTTTTCATTTAAAAACGGATACACTTTAGACAATCAACATGAAGTACTTTGAATAAAAAAGAAAAATTAATCTGTGCCAAAAGAGCTAAAATGCTAGTCAAGTAGTGTAGTGAGTAGCAAAACTGTTATTTGGATTAAGTGCCTATATAAAACCACATTAAGAATGCAGTCAAGGGAACTTAAAGTAGAAAAATACTTTTTTCAACACTTTTCTTGAAGTATCGGTGGGTGTGTGAAAACCCCAGCACATCAAAAAATAAAATGTGAGGCATCTAAACAGAACTTTTTAGCTGAAAATAATAGGAAGATGTGCTTACCTTAAAATTGTGTGCTTTTTCATAGTTGAAGTGGTTGTCATTTTGAGTTAAGGCTGCTCTTCTGACCAAGGAGGTGATCTGTGAATAGGCAAAGAGTTTCAGAGGTTGCCACAAAAGTGCCCCCTTGACTCCCACCTTCACCCCCAGGGCCACGGCCAGGAGCTCTTGGCGCTTCCTTCCTCGCTTCGACTTGTGAACAACAGCACAGTTTTTGTCATTTTCCAGCCACAGATCCTCTGAGAACATAGCGCTGGGATCCCAAATCTTTTCCCTGTCTTCCTCGGCACCCGGGAGCCTGACTGCAGTCAGTACAGTACAGTTTGTCCAACTGCTTCTGATGTTAGACAGCAGATTTGAAGCAGCTGCAGCCCATTCTGCTGAGACCTCTGGCATGTGACTTGAATGGGCCGTCTTGTGGGACGGAAGGAGCTTCTGCATCTGAATAAGTAACGGCCTGTGCCGTGTGATTTCTTAAGGCAGATGTGTGTCTTGAACAATAGCCCGAATTCATGCACTGAGCAACCCCCCCCACCACCCCCACCCTCCCTGAGCGGTGGTCTCCAGCTAGGTGCTGCCGAAATGCCGGCCGGCCGGCGAGGGAACAGTGTTACAGCTTCATGCCCAAAGGCATTTCCAGGAACAGATTGCTTCAACTCCGCAGTGTGTTAAAAATGAACAAACAAACAAAAAGCCCCAGGAAAGCCCACACAACTGAATCTGATGCTGCATCCAATTATACTCAGACTCAGAGACTTATCAGCCAGCAGCCTGCATGCCAGCAGATTAAGCCCTTAAACCCATGATGATTGTTTAATCTTACAGGGCTAAATATCTCCCCACTGACCACCCCCTACTCCCACCCCCCACCCCACCCCACCCCCTACCCTGATATCCTGTACAAGGGGAAAAATCCAGCCGCACTCCAAGCATTAATAGCACTTTTATGCCATCTATTAAACTAGAGCATTTTGTCAGTGTGCACGTGGTAGCATGGAACTAGCTCACTGTCGGGGGAAGTCGAAAGCCCAGCTAGGATGATGCAGGCTAGGAAGCCCCCCGAGCCCTGTGCCGCGCTCGAGTGAAGGCAGCAGGGGAGCTTCACACAGATGTAGGATGCCCATGCGCACAGCCCTGATTGCAGAACACGGTCTGCATGGTAGCATCAGCAGTCGTCTCTGCTCCGCTTACATGCCTCTATAGATTTAGGGGGAGGGGGGGAAGGGGCAGAAATTGATTTCTAAATAGAGCCCAGGGACAGGATGGATGTCTGTGCTACAGCTTGCAGTGCTACTTTGAGGACCTTGATTCACTTCTTCACAGGCCGGTAGTTCCCTGTCCCAGGCCACAGAAGATGTGTGACACTGAGCATCCCCTGGGAAGCACATTCAGCGCCCCCTTCCCACTGGCTTCCCTCCCTCCAGCTCCCCATTCCTGCTTCCTTAGTGAGTATGCCCATTCTCCACCCATAAGAAGAGGATAGGAGTTACCTGCTGAGCATGACACTGTGAGATTTAATTCTCTAAGGTGTGGCTAATGCAACAGAGCAAACTGGGGGGCCATCAGCAATACTAGCGAAACTGCCTCTTTGAACTAGAGACACTAGAGACCACATCAGCCTTTTATAGTCTGCCTCACTTCAACTTACCCAGAAAATAGGTGAAATTAAAGTATTTAATTCACTTATGCTAACTTGTGAAGTTGAACTTGCCTCTGTTTTTTTCAGTCTGCTTTTATGTCAGGCTGAAAAGTCAAAAAGGTTCATCTAATTCACTTACTAAAACCCCCACCATATAGACTGCCTGCTCTTAGTAATAGCGATGCTCTCCTGATTTGAAAGCCCATGGGGACAGATGGTCAGCCATCAGTAACATCAGGCCATGCAATTTCAGATAGTGCCCTACTTAGGGTTTTCAAGAAGCTGTGCAACCTTCAAAATCAGCTTCTCAGTTATAAAATGATGCACTTACTTCTATGTATAGCATACCTAAATTTTTTCTTTTCCAGGTAACTCACAGCATCTCTTTATCCATGCTCCCACACTCAAAGCTTCTGCTCCCTGGTAGGGAAGACTTCCACACAACCCCATTGCTCCTCGAGCAGTTGCTGCCTGCCTGGCCTTTCCCCAGGGCTTGGCACTGTTACCTGACCGCTGTGACAACTGGCTGTAATGTATGTATGAACATTGCTCTGCCTGGAGGAAATCCCTGCTGCTTTTCCATATGTCCTCCCACTACTGAGTCCCAATTTCTGCTAGCTCAGGACCTTTATCTGCTTTCCAGCAGATAAAGACAAACTACAGTTCCCCAGCTCGCTCTTAATGTATTTCAAGAGATGAGGAGTACATGCCACTTCTGACCCCAGCAGTGGCAATGGCTTCAGTTTGGGGCCATCAGGAAGGAAACTCTGGAGCAGCTTGAAGTTCTTACCACACTCCAGTTTCTTTCCTCAGTACCATTTTAAATGTATTTACATTTATCTGGAACAAAACCACCAAACTAGGTCCAAGTCATTAGACACCTCTGAAGCTACAGCATCTAAATCCCCCTATATACATAAGCTACTTTCTCTTTGACTTCCAGCCTAACAGATCCAAAGTCAGAGAGAGGTCAGTTTCCTAATAATGCTCTAATATTTGTATTTGTCACTAGACTGATAAAAATCCCATTATATAACCAATATTTTTTTACATAACATGGCAGATTTGATACTCAAGCTACAGGCTTATGATGATACATCTTGGAATTTCTATTTATTAAGCTATTTTTGGAATATCAGAGTGTCATCCTGGGATCAGACATACAGTACTGTATTTGATGGAAACTCTGAGTGTTTGCACAGAAGCACTGAGCTTAATAGACTTGGAGGAGGACAACTCAGCCAGACCAGTTCATATGACTAAGACAGATCAGTACTTACTGTTTATCATATATGAAATTTTATTTATCCCCTAGGTTGCTTTTTTCTGCCTTGCTTGGGCCCTGTTTAGACAGTTGTTTAATGGGATCCCTTGCAAACACAGGATGTGTACAGAAGGCAACAGTGAGTGCATCCTTAAGAATCTTAATCATACAAAGCCCTACCAGGTTTGGTGTCTAAACGGTGCTGTAAAACAGATGAGCTGGACCACGTATATAACCCTTTCTCTCTCTAAATATAATGCAAACAGCAGCCGTAATAAATTCTCAGCAGCAACTAGTTCCAACACACTGATACCATAGGTCAATCCCAGTGCTCTTCTCTTTTACTTAATACAAAATTTACTGCATGTGGTATCAACACATTCAAAGAGCGTCTCTTGATCAAGTTAGCAAGTTAGCCTGCAGCTAAGGAGGAGAACGCTGGTGGTTAAAAGTATTATTGCTAGTTGTCACCAAACATCTAAGCTAGTGAAGGCTGAAAGACAAATACAGGTTGTCTGCATTTTCAGACCAAAGGATTTCTGCATAACATGTGATTCTAGTTCACTAGTCTTTCTGTAAAACACATGTGCTGTATATCAAACTGGGCATTCACAGCAAAATAAATGTAACTGAACAGGATAACAAATTTAAAAGTAGGGGGGGAAGAGAGGGTGACTCAGCTGTTGCACAATTTCCAGCATGCCTTTGCAAAGTGCGCTGAACCACACCATTGTCTCTCCCCTCAAAGACTGGCGTCTTGTTTGCTAACAAAGGCCTCAGGGCTAGGAAAGAACAAATTGTAGTATGAAAAGCTTTTGGTTTTGTACATGTGGCATGATTTCTGCTGTAGTCGTGTGGGCAGTGTTGAGTACTCACTGGATGCAAGCAGCAGGGGAACTTCACAGCGTGCCGCCCAGCTCCCCCATGCCAGCTCCAGTGTGGCAGGAAGGGACACTGCAGGAGTGATGGCTCTTGCCCTCCTGCCACCACCGTGCCCACCCCTGGCTGGCAGGGAGAAGGTACTGAGTGGCAGGCCTTTGGCTCCCGCTTTACCTGCTGACGGGCACTGCTACAGCAAGTGGAGGAGCCGCATGGGCACGTCTCCTTGGACGACACCACAAGTGAAAGGGAGATTGCTCCGTGATGAGGAATTGTGACAAATCCATGAGTGATCTTTAACTAAATATACTGAACTCTGCACATAGATACAGTCATAGGTCAAAGAGAGTCCTGTTTCCTCGCAGGCACGGCATACTCGGTAACATCAGACAGATTATGTTTATTCAATTGCAAACACGCCGTGGAGATGACACATGGTGCCGGAATCTTGCATCTATTGGTTTTTTTCTGGTTTTCTCCCACAGCGCTCTTCCCACGATGTGCTCAGGAGACAATGCCAAAGAAGCCAGCTCTTAGCAAAACACAGGGCATGGAGGGGAAGTGGTGGCGGAGGCTAGTCAGCCAACGGTCTGCCATACCACAATGCTGCCAGCCTGTGCCTCCCACTGCCATGCCACCAGCAGCTGCCATTAAAAGGCTTCAGTGCTGCTGAAACAGTGGGAGGAAACAAGCTCCAAGCAGAAAACGTAGAACATGAAACAGAGCATGATGCCTGCAGAGTGGCACTTGCCAACCCAATCTTGCAAACCCCACTTTCCTAAGAAACTCTCCCTCTGGCAGGAAGTTTCTTTGACATCAATTAGGTGAACGGACACTGCAGAGGTGAGCTTGGCCAGAAAACTCCACAACAAAAAGCTTGGTGTTAGAAGGAAAGGAGTCAGACCACACAGAAACCGAGCTGCTGCTGCTCTCTGGTTTGCTTTTTGGGGGAACCCAATCTACTTGCTCCCGAAGAATCAAAAATAAACAAAAATACTTGTAGACCTCCTCTGATTAACAGCACTCCAGCTGCAATCGCTGAGAGTCTCCCCCAAACACAGGTCTGTCTGGACTTCTCAAGGGCGCTGCCTTGCCCTCTGAAAAACCAACGTATTCATAATAAAAAGTCTCTCATTTCCAGCACAAAACTTCCTTTCAGGTGAGCTGGAGCCCAGTAACCTGGACATTGTCATTAAAAAAAAAAAAAAAAAAAAAAGCAATGAGGTTTTTTTAAAGGATTCAGATATACCTATAGTTTTGCTTTTTACTCCTTAAGAGTTTCAGCTTTCTTGTTTTTAATAACCATCAGTTCCTCTGCAAATCATGAGCCTGAGAGGCTGTTAACAATAGGCATAAGTGTTTATGGCAGGAGATTACCTACACTGGGCTCCTATTCTGGAGAGCGTGGGTGCACTTCCATCACTGCCAACCACACCTCTCTTCTAAGGATAACCCATTTCAGGGCAAAAGGAACCACTCATTTAGGACTCCTCCTGCAATAAAGGCTCTGAAGTTAAAGTTTTTAAAATTTTAATCTTCAGAACTCTCCTAAGTTAGTGTGATTGCCTGTTTATTAGCATCGCAGTGACCCGTTGTCATTTTAGATGCACTGACACAGTATTTGGTCCCCTCCCCCACAGATAAAAGACATAATTTACCTACAGCAAATGGAAATACAATCCCCCTTAAACTTCAGATCCCCTTTCTAAATCCTTCTCAAAGAGATTTTTCTGTATGCATCATGATTATTTTTCTCAAAACAATGTAGTGAACCAAACAATACAACAGCCAAAGGTGAAATGCTGTAGAATCAGGAAGTCACAAGAGAGACTATTATGAAAATAATAGTTGTTGTAAGCCTCTTATAGAGTATTAATATAATAAACTAGTGTCTATTTTGGAACAACAACTGGAGGTTACATTAAGTGGTATGCAATTACATAGCCATCTCCAATTAAAAAATAAAAAAACCTTTTATACTGTCAGGCAATTGTATCAATGCATTAGGCTATCTATTTCACATCAACCATTCTATTTAATATGTCTGAAATAGTATTTTGATTTCTTATTTTTGTAAACCATAATAAATATGCATTGTGTTACAAATACCATGCCAGTATCAAGGAAGAAAGAGTCCAGAAATAAGGAAAGAATCTAGGTATAGTATGAACTAATTCAGCGATTCCCTCAGATAACCCTGTAGAGATTAACACGGTACCAGCAGGTCTAGCCTACTTACTGCCTCAACTTCCTTTCCTCCCACTCTCTCCTTTATCCTTCCCAATCCATCTCCATACTTGTCAAGGTTATTAATGATGTTTTCCTGGCCAAGTTTGTGATCCTCTCCTCTGCGCCTAATACTCATGACCCAAACGTTAGCAGAGGGATGAAAGAGTGGGGACATGAGGGCTAAGTGGGGCAGATGAGAGCAGAGCCAGACACTGCTGCCATTTCTGCTGCCATGAAGGAAGAAGAGCACCAGGTCCCCTGTGGTGGGGCGGTCAGGAGCCACTTCATCTTCAAGATAGGGCTTTCTTAGGGAAACTGCACTGAATTTATTTATGAATTACTTCTTTTTCTCTGTGTGGATGCAACACGTGATTAACTGAATTTGACTGTTTGACTGACTACAGTGTGTGTGAATGAATATTGTTATCACAGCTATCAATTAAGGCACATCTATGACAACAACTGATCTGTAGGCAAACAAAAATTCAGACATAATATTAATCCTGATATCTGTAAAAAATTTGCAATGATCCCATTATTCTGTCAATTATATTGTTTGTGTTGACAACAAAACTAACAGACTATTTTTCCAACAAATGGACATTTAAGGATAGAATGAATGGTTGGACGGATGGACAGACAGACGGACAGCAGGTGTCTAACCTAAAACAGTAAACTGATGTCTCTTTGTAGCCAAAGGAGAAAACCAGAAAACTTCCAGACAGTGATTCATCCTTTTCTAAGACAGATCAAGTTTAAAATGGGTGAGATTGAATTGCCTTCTTGCAGTTCATTTATGGATCATATAAGGAAGTTAGATGATTCAGGTAGAAACAGATTGCTTACTTTAAGATATTAAAAATTAGTTAAGATTACTATCTCCCTGAACTCTTTTCTATTTCTATTTTTCTACTATCTATTCGATTTTAGAATAAATGAAGTAAGGAATCAGCCTCAACCATACCTATCAGTAATCATTTAATAATAAGTGTACTTTGTTTTGGTTGTCAATACTTCCCATACTTTAGACCTGGCTAAGACTCATGCTCTGGAAACACGGAATACCCAGTTTACTGTATCATTTGTTATACAGCTGCATGTAACCTTTATAGGTTTCTCTGGGCTCACTGGATGAACTTTTTCAAGAAGTATAACTATGGAGGAATTAGTCTGTAATTAATACAAATTTCTGATGCTAACTATATAGGTTGCCAGTATGTTGACATTTCACCCACAGAGGAAATAGCCTAGCAACATAATGAACTTAATATGATATACAATGGCCTCTCCAAATTAAGAGGGAAGTGACTCATGCTTTCTGTAATATATGGGACTATTAGTCAAGAGACAGAGATTTTAAAAAATATCCTAAATATTAAAGTTTTTATCCAGACCCCCAGCAGATGCCACCTCAGCACCACGAGAGCTATACAAGTACATGACCTGTTCATCTTTCTACATTTTCACTATGAAGCTCTTGCTTTCTGAAGAAACAGCACTTTGTTTAGGAAGGCCAGCTTGCCATTGATTAAAACCATCATTGCCTTGCAAGGAGACTGCGGAGCTTGAACTAGAGCCAAACCTGCTGAGCCACCACAACGAAGTGGAGAAGTTAACATGCTTACTTCCCCAGCTGGGGAAAGAGAAGAAGGCAAGAATGTCCCTTCTGAGAAAGGAGAAGCCTGGGGTTGAGGCGCAGGGTCCTTGAAAGGATGGGAAAGGGGCTAGAGGCACCTAGAGTGCAGCAGTCCTGCCCTTGGGGCCTTTCGCCTTGCTAGTGTGGGGTTGGCATTAACCATAACTGCTTGTGCATTGAAGGAGCTGGTTGATTGCCATGCTCGATCACAGGGTTAAACTGAGGACCATGTTTAGTGAGACTGCATTAAGTCTGTTTAATCAAATGAATGAGCTTGATAATAAATCCCAGTGTTACACAGCTACTATGTTGTATAGCTGGTGGGCATAAGGCCTGGATGTTTGACGTATGCCTCGTTACACACCCAAATGCATACATAGCACTGTACACAAACACTTACTTCCTCACTTTGGGGATAATTCTTATTTCTCTGTCTCAGATGCTACTACACCCTACAGCCATGTGTTATCTCAAAGCAGCACAGTAACTGGCCGTCTGCTCTCAACACAGTAAAACTTAACACAACAAAAATAAATGCAATACAAAAAAATAAACCACAGAAAGTTCTTCTGTTTCTCACTTTTGAGTTCTGATACTATATGCTGGTGGGAGTAAAAGTTTCTCAGAGTGAGACCAACTCAGCATTGCAACATATGCTCTAGGCTGAATCTTAGGGACCACAGTCAGAGATTCTGTTCATATAGAGAAGCAAAAATCCACCCCTCCTGGGATTATGACAAAACGTGGAGGAAAACAGGCTTCAGGAAAGTTTCCCAGAAACCACAGAGTCAGACAGCAACGGCATTTGTGTTTGGAGCCACTAACCTCTCAGCCGAGCCAGCTGATCTCTGGAGGGGCTGTAAAGCAACACCAGAGAGCTGCCAGAATGTAAAGTATGCTGTGGCAGTCTCGGGAACCAACAGCAGCGCCCTAAGTTTTGCCCCAGCTCAAGCCAGTTTAAAACAAGAGACTTTAATGTGGGTTAAAGAAGTAATTTCTGGAAGTGGAAGAGAACAAATAATTTGTGAACCAGTGACTCCTGAACCAGTGGTCATCTTGCCTAAAAGGTAATCTATAAAATTGTTCCTGGACAGTAACAGTTCAGGAGTGGATTCTCAATGGTGTAATGCTCTGTTCATTTAGCATGGAGATGGGGAGATAAGCAATTTGCAAGAAGGACTGTGCCAATATCAGTATCAAGCAGCAAACAGGATTTTTCTCTAGTTTTGGCAGTTTCTGGGTGTTGAGAACGAACTCTTTGAAGTTTCAGTCTCAAACTTACAAACAGCATGACTGAGTTACACTGCTGCTCAGCAGTCACAACATCTTCAGGTAAACTACACAATACAAGGACCTAGAAATGCAATCATGTGTTTTCCATCATTAGTAATATCTCTGTCCCCTTTTACTGCAGCATCTTGTGACTTCTTCCTGTAAAAACATATAAACTAGGTAGACAATCTAAGGTGAAAGGAGTTATTCATACCATTTAGGACAGGAAGTACCAATTAGCAAATAAGAATACAACAAGTTTTCAAGTTGAAAGAATACTTTTTAACAAGCCTAAGCCATTGCACTTCACCAAAAAAAAGGAGAAACGCAAGTTTTAGAAAGATGCTGTACTTTATGACTGTGAATTTCTATTTCAGAATCCCTAAAGAATTGCATGGGAAAAAAAAAAAGAAAAGAGGGCAATAAGGAACCATTTTCCATGTGCGTAAGTGGAGCTGTGGCATGGCAGGGATCACTGGTTTTGGTACTGGGCCAGCCATGGCTGTCTTACAGCTCGTCTGGGCTCAGCTGTACATCCATGAATAGCTCTGTGTCCCAGGATGTGTTCCCCTGTGTTTACAGTGTTTACAGCTTACCCATTTGTGAAATATGTGCTTCTGTCCCATTAAGCTTCAAGGAATGTCACCCTGTTCATGAAAGACAGGGTCAAATCCTGGACTGTCATCCCAAAAGAAGTGGTAAGGCTGTGTGACCCCTGGTATACCTCTGACTAATGGCTTCAAAATGCATGTTTGCTTAGAAACAGAGCAGGAATTCATGCAGATAAAAGTGATGTGGGGTTAAAAAGACAGGAGGTTCTGTGATCACTTACCTATTTCATTATAAGCATGAACTTTACCCCATGTATTATGTTCCCCCTTAGCATATAAGAAGGTTTCCTATAGCTTAAACCTCTATCAGCTTCTGTTCTCCTTGTGGACCCAGCACACAAGAAAGAATAGTTGGGACAGGACTAGCATGACTTGCTGAAAGGTAGAAAGCCACCCGAAGGAATGGGCTATTTAACCCTGTGCAGTAGGTCCCCTCCTCCAGCTCCTTCCAGCTCACCCTGCAGAAAAAGCAGCTCAAAGCATAAACAACTTCTCCTGGATAAGGCTTCTGAGCAGCACTCGGCCCTCGTTCAGCTTCCTTTTTCCCACAAAGCAGCAAGGGAACTACTGTGTGCTGCAGAATGCACATGAAAAGCATGGTTCAGTGCGCTTTTATAAGGACATGTTATAGGATACGCAAACCACTTGAGATCACAATCTTTGAACTTGTATAAAGTACCAGAATGTATCCAAGTTCGTTTATTTTCCCTTTGAAAGAATTGTTTTATGCTGTATTTGCTTGGCCTGCTGCTTGAAGCTGATTTTGTTACTCTACTACTCCATGGGTAAGTACCACCACAGCTGTCCTTGAAAACACATATACATTCCCATGGCCACTAGAGAAAACCTCAAAGACTGACCCCACTTCTCTGCTACTGAATGAACACATAAAGGCTGTATGATCCTAGTTGTATTTTTCTGTACAGGTGTCATTTGACCCTGTTATCTTTATAATTCGCTGCAACCTGCAGCCCACTGCCCTCTGGTATGAAGCAATGGCTTTTGTTCCTGATGGCACACCATGCACAGCTGCTTCCGTCATTGTTTGGAGGGGGACAGATGGCTGCTCTCAGCACAAAAAGGAGATTAAAAAGGAACTGAGGGAATGACATCACTACTCAGCCTGGGATTTAATTCATGGGACCCACGGGGCTACTACCAGCATAAACTCAAACTGCAGTTGACTCTGCCCACAGAAAGGAAAATGTTTGTACTTTGCAGAATGAAAGAAATTTCTTTCGAAATATATAGTTGCCACCACTCTAATATTTATATTCTTTAACAGCGGTTTAGCTGATCTGAATAGATACTGTCCTGTCAGCAGCAGCACTTTTAAAGTACGCTAAAATCAAGACTGATGCTGTACCCTACCTCTATCCATGCCTGTTCAACTGCAGTACCTTGGTTTACAGCTTATTTATTTCATTTCACTTGTGGTGAGGAATGGCTGGGGATACACACAACAGAACAAGTTAGTTTCACCATCAGGACCAATTCAGCTAAGACATTTTGTAGGTAAAAGATTTCATCCATACCTTACAGCCCCACTTAAGTCAATGGAACTAAATATCACAAAACTTCGGTTCTGGAAATAGTTAGCTCTGTAGTCGCTTTTCTGCCTTGAATTCAGCTCCAAATCTATGAAATCACTCTGAATTCTCCCCTTTCTGATCACGACACACCAAAGGATGACAGTCACTGCAGCACTCCGGGATGAACTCTGGGAAAGTATGAATAACTTCAACTGACTCTGTATACAGCGATCCTGTCCAGCTAAAGTATTTTCTGCAGTCTACCTAGCTGGCTTTTATCTGAATTTATATATTATCTTAAGCACATTACCTGATTACTGTTTGGGACAGGGGAATGTGGCCTCTGTGTATATGTGGTACTTGGTGCCATCTGCACCAACGTTCTTCTGCAGAGCAGAGGTTTTTGCTTTGTGGCAGATGTCTCATTGAAAACACTGCTCAAAGAGGCCACGTAGCTGCTACCACCCTCTTTATGTTACTGACAGGCACTAGATGCACACGAATGCTGCCACATGAAGATGAAGCCGTTCCACAAATAGTAAAAAGAATAAAAAGCTCCTTCAAGCTGGGTTTTTTTTTCTTCCCCGAAAGGAAAAACAAGGAAGCAATTTCATCTTTCCTTAGGCGACTGGGAATAGCAGACATGCACTCCTCCATGCAGCCTGATCTGAGGCTGGGACCCACCACCCGACAGTGCCCCACTGCAGCTCCTGCCCCAGCCCCAGTGGCTGAACCAGGCTAAGACCCAAGAATGGTTTTACTCCTAAGTGCAGATCAGTGTCTGTGGGAGATGTCACTGTATATTTGTGGTTTTGCCCAAAAACCTCAGTCTCCTTCTCCTTGCATATAACCACACAGAGTGAGGTTCAGATTATCCCCTTGGACACAGCTGTACACACCAGCTCTATCTGGGAGACTTCTGGAGCAAGCTTGTGGCTTTCAGTGGGTTTGCACAGCTGCGGCCAGTGCATAGCAGCGCAGAAAATCAAGATGCTGATGAAACAAGAGACATAACAGCTCCTACCAAACGCACTCTGAGTTTTACTGTCTCAGCAGCACCAGCATATACTGGAAGAGCTTGAACTGACAACGTGCAGCACATCTTCCACTGCTACTAATTCAGACCTGAAGGCATTCAGCACACCACAGAGTTAGACCAGGGGTTATGATAAAAAAAGAGGGAGGATTCACTTGCTTCACAAAGTACCATTACTTTATACTTTGCTAATGTGAAGAGTAGAACAACATATAAGTCAGTATGTTTGAACTTGGGAGGTGGGATTTTTCAGGGAAATCTTTTGCTGTTGCAGTACACGTGACTTATCGGGCTAGGAACTTTGCAGAGGGAAGTTCTGACCAAGACCCAGATTCCATCTTTTAAAAAAAGCATTTAAGTTTGAAGCATTTTAAAAAAGCAATTTTCTGTTTCCAGTTTGAAACACTTTGTTAAAAACAGTTAATAAAACATGAAAAATAGTTGGAACAGTTTCAGTCAATCTAACTCAAATCTTTTTCTGCCTTTTATCTTGCTTCCTCAGTGCTCATTTATGAAAAGTTGAGTGTTTTACTTTTATCACAATTGAGAACAAAGTAAAAACAAAAGTGCAGTATTACTATTATAGCTCTCCACTACAGTGCTTTGATAAAATGTCAGTTTCAAAGGTGATCCTCTACCGACAACTGCCGAGCAAAGTTGTATTCCCCTGTACAAGCTCAATACAGAGACACAGGGGCTTTGCACTCATTTTCTTTCTGTTAATCAGTTGTTTCCCAGGGCTTTTTTAATCTGCAGTGACAGCCTCAGCCCCACCGAGAATGCCTTTTCTGCTACTAAAACAAGAAGCACATCTCTAAATGCTTTATAATTTCAAGCAGCAAAGAATCTTATTCTCCTGGTTGAAGAAAGAAGTAACAAAAGACTCATGTCTTAGCAGGCTGATGTGGATCAGGACCCTCTTCTGCTCTCATTTTTGCTCTCTCGGGGCTTCAACTGAAACGCAGACTTAATCTAGCCAGCATGGGAAGAAGGAGCCATGCCCCAGCCCTGCCCTTGCAAAGGCTTATCAACGAGAAGCACCCCTGAAGGAATGTCTTAGACAGACTCTCAGCTGTTGGTAAAGTATCGCACTTCAGCCCCAGTGGAGGGGACACACTTAATATAGAAGGTATTAATGAAGGATTTACTCAGCCATGAGCAGACAATGCAGCATTTTAAACCTCATGTTTACACAAACTAGTCGAAGACTTGCCAGAGCACAAGGCAACAACTAAAATCAGACTTCACTGCACTGAAAGAAAACCATAGCTCCACACATGTCTTTTTGGGTGGTATGTTTTCACACCACACTAATTGCTTCCATTTATCTTAAATCAATTTCCAAATTAGGCAAAACTTGTTTTCATTGCAACATTAAAAATAACAGCCTGTAGATTCTACATTTTGAAAAATAGGCTGAGCACTGGATTGTCCGTTCAGACAAAATAAGTTGATTTATCACTTAAATGCATTGTCACTTCATTTTAAAACCATCTAATTTGCTTTTAGAAGTTTAACAAGTTGGTTTACTATTCCTGTAATACAAGGAGATTTCATTAAATGACCTGCCATCTTCTATCAGCATCATTGTGATTGCATGCTGTCCTTGTTTTATTTTAATTTATAGCAATTTTTTGCAACTTGCCAACATGGGGTTTTAGTAATTTAACAGAAGTACAAGATTAGCATAGAAAGCGAGCCAGTTGCTTCCATTTCCCCTGTGCTCCACATTTCGTTTGCAGCCCAGTTTCACAGCCTTCACTGCTCCATAGTACTTGCAGGGCACCAGACCTGGAGACTTTCCTGAGGTGTAGGAAGAGGTCTTCCCAGCTGGGGGCTTTTTGCTCTCTTACTAATCTTCTTCATTAACTTCAGCAGTGGCAAAACATTGCAAAGAGAAAGGTTATCCCCACAGGCAACAGTTCACAAATCACCTCAAGCTTTATAGGTCAAAACCTCAACATCCTAAATTTGTTTGCAAACTAACAGGCAAAACATGCCTTGCAACACATGTACCACTTGCTCTCCAATGCATGAGCCACTGAAGAGGCTGTTACTCTAACACTGATTCCTAGTTTGTTTTTTAGGAACGAGCAGCTGGTAGCAGCAGTGGGACAGATTGTGGCGGCAACGAATGTTTTCAAAGGAAACCACTGCAATCCCCAGGTAGGTGCAGGTTAAAAACCAAGGTGCCCTTACTAGATACTACTGCCTATAAATGGCAAAGAGCAGCAGAGGCTGTAGCAATATCCCCAGCTGCAGAGTCCAGTAACAAGCACCAGGCAAACACCGGGATTAAGGAGCAGCTGTAATCCCCAACAGACTTTCAGGTTGCTTCAGCACATCAACCAGATTCAGCTTCAGGTTACCCACAGCTTGACTGTGCCGCTGACTTCCACATTGTTGCCTCTCTCTGTGCAACGCAAATCAGCTGGGTGTTGGCGAGATAAAGCTCTACACCTCTGTATCACAGCTGCACAGACTCTGCAGGGCAGAGGTGAGGGGGAACATCTGTCCCGGGGAGCCCCTGGGACAAAGAGCCAACCCCTGGAAATGAACAAGTGGTTGCTCTCAGCTAACAACAAAGCCACTAAAAAAGCAATTCTAGCTGTTCCCCCAGCTGTTTACACTGACAGTCTGATCAATGATGGTCTCAGCAGTGTGAAAAACATACATGTTTACTAATAAGTGGAAGAGTTAGGAACCGTCCAGCAACCAACTCTCTACACCCAGCCATTAAGGGCCAGGTAGCAGGGTTTTGGCACATTGTGTGCAAAAGAAAGAGATGGGGGGGAGGCATCGCTTCTTAAAAATCACAGCAGTGCTAAGCACCAAATGAGATCAGAAGGGCCTTGGAGATCAGTTGGGGATAAGGAGATTAGTTCCTTGCTTTTGCACAGACCAATGTCATGGGAAGCTTAGGCTACAGGTGATTCTGGCAGATTTTTCCCTATCAGAAAAACGTCAGCTAGGCAATCAGAAAGTCATCGTGAGCAGCCAGAGCAAAATGTCTAAAATGCCCCTCCTCCAAAAGTACAACGTCAAAGACAACTGCAGTACTTTTATTTCTGATTTCTGAATGATAAGAAGTCCCACCTCAAGGGAAGAAGAATTTAGCGAATCTTCAGCCCAGACTCTACTGTAGTTTGGCACCAGCTCTAAACAGGGGTCTCTGCCATCTCATAGTGACAGACTTTTACCCTGTGTATTTTTCACCTTCTGCTTCCTGCCCTTGTGTAATTGCCTGTTTCACATTAGAAGTGGGCCATCCATCCTGCTGAACACATTTAGGCCACTTTTTTTAATGCAGTTTTACATAGGCTATCCATACAATCAATATTCCCATCATTTCCTGCTCACATTCAGCTAAGATGACTCTGCTCCCATAACCGCATGGAGCATCAAATGAGAAAAATACTTACTGAGCTAATTCTGTTGGTAAAGTTTCATTTTTATTCTCTAAGCATCTGGAATCATTGACACACATTAACTCATTGCCTAGAGATACTTTGTTTTGTTTTGTTAGAAAAAATGAATTTTTTTTCATTTTTCATATGGTTAACTATATGGTAACTCATGTAGTGAACTGAACGATCAGACACTCTAGATTTACAGAATTGCTTTGCTGTATGCTTTAGCAATTCTGCAGTTCACAGTGATTTATATTTACAGAAGCCCTTTAGGATTCAAGGGCTTTTTAAATGGTAGGATCACAGAGTATGAAGAATTTTCCTTTGTTTGGTAAATCTGTACAGTCTCACTATTTATTGTTAACAAGAAATGTCATCATATTTATCATCAGCAAATCTTCTAAAGTCTGCAAAGCATCAACTAGCTGCTCATTACTGGTTTAATCTGTTAGTATGTGCTAAACAACCCGTAATGGAGCGCATTGACTTTGACACCTAGTTCCCCTCTGTTCATACCTGGGTAAGACTCCAATTGACTGAACAGACTCTTTATTTTTCAGTAGTGTTTATTATTTGCATTGCAATAGTGCACAGGAACTTAAGCCTTCGACCAGGTCAAGGCAACAGTGATGCTGTACAAACATGGAATACGAGACCATTCCCTGCCCTGAAGAGCTTACAGTCTAGAAAGCTGCCCCACCTTCACAACAAGGCCTTTTTTTCACACAAGAAGAAAATATGAAATGGAACATAACCACAACAGAAAAAGACATTAAATTTTAAGCCTGTGAAGAAGAATTTGCAAATATTGGAGCAAGGACCAGAATATTTTAAAAGTGCACTATATAGAATACCCCAAGTAGTAAAGCTTCTGTCTCTCCTTCACTTAAGTGCTGAATTATTGATCAACATGCAAACGAAGAGGAGGAGGGAAGTAGAAATCCCATTTTAATGTGCAGGTTTTTCTCCTCGCTGTCCCTGTTTTGCCCAGAATAACCAGATCTCTTATTTCTTCAGAGAACACATCATCACAAGTTCAAAAAAGAAATGTGTACAACTACAACAAAAGTCAGTCAATTTATTCAATGTTTATAATAATCTAAAGCTCTCCTTGAATATTATCATGGGATGTAGATTATTTTACAACCCAATACTCTATTTTGTAATTCCTAACAAACCCCAATCTGCCTGAGGATCAACCCTTGCCATTGCAAAAGACTGCGGTGCACAACACATACACAACTAAAATATTTTTAAAACATCTACTGGAAAATCACAAGTATTTTAGTTCAAAATGAGCCTCTCTTAGACTTGCCATTAAAATACATCTTTAAAATAACTTCCTAAGTTTATAAATAGATGGCAACTAAAACATTTAGGAGCCAAGAAATACCAAAGCTAAGAACTATCTGAAGAATTCCAGTACTGCCTTTCTGGGCACAACACAAATCTACCTACTTACAGACAACATATTTTGTCTAATTTTTTTTTTGTGTGTGTATATATATAAAAATATGTATACACATGTATGTATTTATTCATAGAGCCTGTCATTCCATGGACATAATAGGTGGTGTGGATTAATATGATGATTTATCAAAGAGTGTGAGTGGACTAGACTTGGCTGAAAAGCAAGTTCTATGTAAAGTTTCTTGTCTTTCTTCCAAATTTTGAATCCCAGGGAAAATGGTGGGGCTTTGGTGGAAGGAGTTTTCTGGCAAAAAAGATACAGTTTCAGGTCTGCTGTGTCTGGGAAAGATCTGCCAGCCAGACTGCGGCTTGGGTTCTCAGCTTAATGGCAGACAGCCTAAGGCCCGGAGATCATTAATTTTCAACGTAATTAGCCAATCTATCAGGCAGATTACACCAAGGCTGAGAACACCTCAAGAAATCCAAGGAAGTAGTGAGGTGTGAGTGCTGAGGATGGAGGTGTGATGTGTGAATACATATGGCCACTTGGACTCAGTAAAATATTTTTTTCTTTTGAATGAAACATTTCAGGCTCAAACATACATTTTCTGAAAAATAAAAAAGAAAAAAAGTAGGTGTTCTGGAAAACTTCCAAATACCTCTAACCTGGACTCCTGCTGAAGGAGATAGACTGTGCTTATTGGAAGAACCGGGACTAATTTAATGAGTAGTGGGTCTACTTTTTCAACAATGAAGATAAAAATAAATATTGAGCAGCTGCCTTCATTGTGCAGCAGCCACAGGCTTTAATCCATTTGATAGGTCATAAATCTGCACAGAAACCAAAGAACAGTGGGAATATTTTATATTTATGACTCTATTATACTCATGTAATATAAAATTACACTTTGTCTTTAGTACATCTGCATATGTATATATATTTTGATATGCTATGCATATACAATATATATGCATATAATATGTATATCAATATCGAAGCATCTCTATATCTAAATTTAATTAGTTGGCCATATTTGAAAAATGTATTAGAGGCAAAGGAAAGACTTGTGATATCAACTGGAGCAATGCACAGTAAACACCATCCTCATGAACCCAACTTCTGTCACTAAACCAGAGATTATTGTGCTAAATTGTGTACAGGTAAAATAAAATTATCAGGAAGTTTCATCAGAAATATGCAAATATTTAGACTTTTGGTATCACAATTTTAGATACTACAGTCTCACACAACTGTATTTTGTAGTAGTGGATATACAGGAAAAAATGTACAGCAAGTTACAAAGATCAAACACATTTTCATATGGATCTAAGTTGATAGCTAAATCAAAAGAAAGCTTATATTCTAAACAGAATGTGCCACCTGTTCTTCCTGCAAACTTTTCAAATGTTATT
Source organism: Falco biarmicus (assembly GCF_023638135.1). NCBI lineage: Eukaryota > Metazoa > Chordata > Aves > Falconiformes > Falconidae > Falco > Falco biarmicus. The sequence goes on along the minus strand of NC_079291.1, from coordinate 4,470,391 downwards.
GTTGAAAAAAAGATTGTGCTAGGAAGTATATTATTAAAATAGCTTTCTATCTTGAGCAGCTGTGTACATTTACTGTCAGCAAGTGAGCTTGGTAAGTAAGAACCTGAGCTGTCTACTGAAGCAAGATAAATCATCTTTCCCTAAAATCATATCAGCAATTAGCAGAAATTATTAAAGCTAGTATCCTTTCTCAGCCATCAGGGATGAATAGTGCCTCACATAATTTAAAATGCCAATGAAGATGTGAATATTTTTTTTTTCATGTACACTTTGCAAGTGACTTCCTCGCCTTACCACCTTCAGGATGAAGGAACTTCCACACCATTTGTTTAGGATCAAACCTGGAGCACACGTCAGAGGCTCTGCATGATACAAGATGTAGCTGCCAGCCTCCTGGGAGGGGACAGGACGCTCAGAGCACCCAGCATCTGTACTGAGCTCCCTGTGCTTCACTTCACCCCAGTGGTTCTCCATCAGCGCCGGGAACTTTGCTTTTCCCAGTTTCTTCTAAGATACAAATTTGGCCGGCTACAGAAACATCTACTTGGCTGAGTTTCTGAGACGGCTAGATTTTGGAAGGTGAACAGGAAGAAAAAGAACCAGGCAAGATTGATCTGAGAATGTAATCTTTTTTATCTCACCCTGCCCCCCCCCCCCCCCCCCCCCCCCCCCAAAATATCATTCAAGCTAGCTGCAGGTCATGCTTAGATTCTGCTGTGGATCACCTACCGCGTTTTTAGTTTTTGTAAAACAAGAGCTGTCACAGCCAGGCATGCAAGATAAATTGTTACAAGTAAAGAGAGAAATAAATACAGCCCAAAGAGATTCATTTTACACTACTTCAGGCAAAGCCCAATTGATCACAAGTTTCTAGAAAAAATAACTTGCTTTCTTATTTGTCTGTAAAGTGCCTAGTACACATCGGTGCTATTATAGAAAACAGATATTGATAAGAAGAGAAAGTATTAATAGTAATCCTTATGATATCTGTGGGATGAGCAGATACTTCTGGGTGATGGAAAGCAAGTAACAACTGAGAGCATGATCTAGGGAGAAAGCCTCCAAAGCATTTTCTGATTAATTTTTCCTTTCTTTTTATTACAATATTGTGGCTAAAAATTTTGCTTATAACAACCACAAAGCTGGAAGACTCACTGGCTTACCCTTAGTGGTAAGAAATGCTCTATTCAGCCACATTATGCTCTCAAAAAAATCAAACACTCCCTGTGTCATTTGTTTTACTTGTTTCTTCCCGTGACTGTATGGAACAAATGGGTGCCTATTTTTCCATCACACTGACTTGCTCTCAGTGAACAGCTGATTACTCACTGTCAGGCATGTAAATCTTTGAAGTGCAAAGCAAAGCAAAGAATGTCCCTATTTACTTCTAAAGTGAAATCCCAGCATCCGGCAGAACTTTAAAACTGATTTTTCTAGGGCAATACTTCTTTCATCCTGACAACACTAAGTATTAGAGAAGAGAGCTCTGTCTTATTTCAAGCGGAGCTCTGACCCTCGAAGTCTTACGGTGCTGGCTGTGTTTACATGAGCGCAGACTGTTTTTCTCCAAGCTAGTTCACATCATGCATGTTCCTCTCAAACTCTTCTGAATCCTGAATGTTAATGTACCTCCCTTGTCCCTTGGATCACTAGGGAATTGGGAAGCTGTGCAGTCTGGATGCAGCATGACAATTTTCATCTAAAGGCTGGTATTAGTCCCATTTCATTGACAAGAGGCTGACTCATTACATTAATCTTTTCTCCTTTTTGGCACCTAATTGGTGTTGCAGGTTGCATTTTTTAAAATAATATTTAATAGGGTATATTATTTTCTATAATTCAGATAACAGATCGCATTAAGTTTCACCTGCATTGACTCAATACTTCTGCAGAATCTAATCTTTGCACTCAGTAGCAGAAGTAGCCTCATTAGCCTCTGGACATGTTTGAGCTACTTGCCAACACAAAATGAGGGCTCTGGGCAGGGATGTAATCCAGCCCACTGTGCAACCAGTTTCATCACTGCAATAGACTTTTTTTTTTTCTCCTTTTCGTCACATGCCTTTCACTTCCATAAATAGCAAGGCAAAGCTGCTCGCCCACAGCCGCCCACTCACCCACAGCCATGACTTAACAGTCATCAAGAAGTGGGAACAGTAGAAACTGTAATCAGCTATAGCTATGGCATTCAGGGGAAGGCAAAATTTGGAAATTCTTCTTGGTTTTAAACCACTTGAATCCAGCCTGGGGACAACGGCATGTTTTACTACATAACCGTACTGCATTAGCTGAGCAAAGTTTCTCCAGTGCACCAAGACAGGAGCCCCACAGGAGAGAAATGAAATCCTCTTAACTAAACCCACTACCATCATGTAAATGTATAGCTGGGGTGACATGTATAGCCCCAGTGACCCTCTGTTTGGTATTACCTAACTGGGTTGCACCAGTGACCCTCTGTTTGGTATTACCTAACTTCCAAATGCTTTACTCTGTGCCTTCAAAGCTCATTTAATGCTGACTCTTTTCCCTAACTTTTTTGGACTCCTGCAGCAATGTGAACCCCTTTCCCAAGCTAAAAAATAATGCACTGGGAAACCCCAATGACCCCAACATAGTTAATTGCCCAGACTGGATCAAAGCTTAAAAACCCAAAGACAGACATCCTGTAGTATGAGCCAGCACAGCCACTGTCAGCAAGGAGTAGGAGTGTGGATGGGTCAGTCATGGGAAGAGTATGAAACATCAATGAACTTTCACAATTTCTTGCTGACAGCAGGGCAATGATGAGACTTCAGACCCAGAATTTTTAAGCTCTGTAAGGGAGAGGGTCGTGGGGTACAAACACCACCCTGTCAGGCACCAGCCTGAGCCTGACCTCTCCTACCCCAAGCTCCTTCAGGCTGTCTCCATTAAAGTAATTTGTTGGAACTGACCCTCCTCCACAAGGAGCTGGCATTTTTCCACAATGTTGTGTAGAAAAATTCCCAATGAACTGAATTAGCTGGAATCTTCTATGTGCTGTCAAAACCTTGTACTTCCCCTCAGCCTCATCTGAGCAGTTTTCTGCACAGAGAGGAAAAGCCAGCTTGACATGTGATGTGGAAACCTCCCAGACAAACGGCTGAGGCTGAGCAGAAGACATTTTTGGGGGCTTTCTTCAAATGGAGAAAATCAGGCATTTATCCCTCTGCACAAGACAGTAACTCACTGGGAACCATCTCATTAAAGAAGTGAAGGAAACTCAAACTCTCTTGGAATCAGAGCAGTCAGAAAAGTAAGAGAACATCATTTAGAAGATGCCTAAGTGGAGATTTAAACCAAATCAAACTAGAGACCACTTGATACACATTTTTGTGAGATTAATTTTTTGTATTGCTGAGTGAATGTAACTTTGAACACGATCAGGAGAAATGGGTATTGCAAACCAGTTCAAAACAGATTGTCCTGAATGATACAGTCTCTACTCAGGTACAAAGACAAGACCCACTCCGGAGGCCCTTCTTGCCATTGCAGTGAAGACACAGTGCGTGCCCCTCAGTCAGGGACCTAGCTGCTTCACAGAAGGCCGATGCCCTTTGCCCACCACTCAGAGCCCCCATTTTGAGGGATGGAGGTATATATAAACGGGCAGTTTCTCAGGGATGTCTGCTAGGAGAGGACAAGGGAAGAGAGTCCCTCTATTTTATCCTCTGTAAGTAAAGGTAAGGGCACTTTGCCACTTAAAGATGCTATTCCCAGGTGCTAAAAGACAGCAGCAATTGCTCTCCTCCCTCAGTCCACCTGATAAGGGAGGAGAAGGCTGGGAGCCACAGGTTACTCGAGCATGAAGGACAGTTACAGTGAAACCTCTTTTTTCTCCACCCCATACAAGAACACCAGCCACTTTCTGGAGAGGCAAGAGTTGCCCCACAGTTTCAAATGAGCTGGTCTCAGATGCTGCCAGTGAGGTGCTCAGCTCACCCACAGCCGCATCTTCTTCCAGCAGCCATCAAGTAGTGGAAACTGCTACAGTTGTGGCATTCAGGGATAGGCAAAATTTGGTGGTGTTTTTTTTTTTCTTTTTTAAGCCACCTGAAGCCAATCTGTGGGATATATTAAGTTGGCAAGTTGCAAGGTACCTGGCTAGCTTTCAGTAAAACACCCAGAAGCAGTCTGTATGGCACTGGTGGAAACCAGTGGAGCCTCTCCAGCCAGGTATTTTGCAGAAGAGGCTCGTTTACAAACAGAGGTGGGGGGAGAGGAAGAAGAGGTGGATCTTATCACTACATTTACACTTACAGGGAGGTAAAAAACATATCTGGAAACCATACCTATGGAGCTTAAAAGAAATTATTAAGAAGAAAAATTAGCCTGGTTGCCTATAGAAACATGATTGCAGTGTATGTTAATCTGTCTCAATACTTGCCCTCACTATCTTTTGAACCAGCTGACTAATTCTAGCTGAAGTTGTCTGAATTTCGTAAAATTTGGTAGCTAGACCGAGGCAAGAGATGTGATCTGAGCACCTGTGCTCTTTCTCTCCTGGCTGATCTGGCAGCAGTGCCTTCTGCCTCCTTTGCAGGTAGTGAAAAGGAAATGTCGAGGGGAGAAGAGAGTAGGAGGAGGAATGGGAGTGAGGGAGGGATGTGTGAAAGGTCTGGAGGGATGTTTGGGCTTACTGAAGTGGGTGTAAGGTGTGCAGAAAGATAGAACACAAAGGAATAGGATACCAGGCATCACCAATTCCAGTGCTCACAGAAAAAAAATCCCCTGTATAACTGGCTCCAAGTGTTTTGTGTCAACCAGAAATACCTAGAATTGCAAAGATTTATTCTTTTATGTATTCATAGATTTTAGCACTTAAAATTTCAAGGCATTGCATATCTTTGCTATGGGACTCCCTTTAACCCCCTTGTTGGTGGTCCTTCTTGCATCTTCCATGCTGCGGCAGAACGTGACTGTTTTCCTTTGCTGTGCTGGTGCTCCATAGGTAGAAACCAGGGTATCTGTGTTGGGGTTTCTGAAGCATAAAGTGGGAAAAAGCCAAAAGAAAGACTTTTTCTTGTCCTGGGAAGGCAAGAGGGGAAATAATGAGGAAAAATAAAGGTGGCATAGGGGTTGAGAACTTAAAAGAAAAAAGATGATTAAAGGAAAAAAACACAGGGTGAGGGAGTTATATTCCAGTGCATCAGATTGGAGATGTCTGTTGGTTTCTCAATTGACATTTTTGCTGAGAAGATCCCTTTTTTTAAATTCTTCAAGAGTGTTAAGGCAAAATCCCTACTCCGGGGTGCTTTTGAGAGACAATAATTTTATTTAGCAACTGAATTTGCAATCTTTGCTGCACTTTCTCACAGCCAACTGGGGCAAAAGTTGTCTTCAATGTCATTTTCTCCAAGATTTCTCAGAGCAACACCTGAGAACTTTACAGGCAGAATCCTAGTGCAGGACCTTGCCTCTAAGACCTGAAATGTTGGGGCTCAACATCTTTGGTTACTGCCACTGAATGGGGATGGCTGAGGAGAAACTCCAAGCAGCCTGGGTTTCCAGTCATGCCAATCTTTTCAGCTCCCAGAGAACAGGTGCTTTTATTTTTCACAGAGAAGCTCTGAACTGCCTTTTTCCTGTCCGGATCCCTGCTGTCACCAGTCCTCTTCCTCTCCTTCCCATGCTCCTCTTCCAAAAAAGCCACACAAAGAAGAGCGTGGAGGCAGTCAGGCATCATGAGCTTCAGCTTCAGTGAAGCAGACTAAATAACGTACAGCAATGGGTGAACAGCCTTTCATATGCCTTCCCTGGGCATCCTTCTCTCCAGATTCTCAGGGCAGTCCCCATTTCTACTTTGACATCTGAAAAAAGGTAGCAAGGGCTGAGCAACCTTGTAGAGACTGCCTGTTCTGATGTTGGTCTGATTAATCCTGCTATGGCCAACACAGTGTGATGTCCATAGTTCCCCTGGCTAATAAGGGAAAAGCTGAGATTGCAACATACCTAATGTGAACTATTAAAATACTCCCCAATGAGGACTTTGCACAACCAGCCTGGATGACCTCTCTGGGGAAGTTAAAAAAGGACACAGAATAATGTCCATAAATTAAAAAAGTCCTTAAAATTTTTCCTTAAAAATTACTGTAAGAAGAAAAAAGAAAAAAAATTATATCTAACACGACCATGAAAATAATGCTTCCAATTCTGCAATGCCTGTTTTTGGCAGGATATTACAACAGCCTCAAAGCTCAGCCAAGCTGTTGGAGAATTAGGTCCAACAGTTTCTTAATCCCAGACTTCTTTTGCTTCATGTAATTTTCACATTCACCTATTAGTGATGTCCAATACTCACATAATAGTTATGTAATACATTTGGGGCCAAAAAAATGAGTTTTATTTCTTCATAACCTTGTTCCTTTAAATGTTGGTAAGCACAGCATTTACTACCATTCACAGATATTTTAAAATGGCTGTTCCTGAAAATTAACACTGTAGCTTAGTATTACGTATTAGCTGGATCCAGCCCTTTATTATATATTATGGATATATCTGTATGATATGGTTATTTTATTTTGAATTTAGTGGACTTCTTTCCATTCGTCGTCGTGCCTTCAATGTCACTTAAGGCTAAAGATGGATTACAAGGCATTTTCTATAAATACCTCAATAATTCACAACTTTGCTTGTTGATAGTTTGTTTAGAAATGTGTCTACATTGTTTAAATCAAAAGACAAGTCAAAAGAAGATCTCCTAATGGACAGTTCTTGATTTCATATTTTGATGTTTACTTCTTCCCTCATTGCTTCTCTGGAAGCGATGTCACTTGTCTGAAGAAATTATTAAATCTCTGGTCCTTAGTAGCAGCAATAGGAAGCCACATTTCTTCTCATGTTCTTCTCTTTGCAACAGAATCTGGATAAACCTCTGGTCCCATTCTTGCCAAAACTATTTGTTATTTCATCCTGTGTCATAAGGTTCCATGGTTCAAAAGAGGGATGGAGGCTGACCTTCTGCTCTTCAGGGTGGTAGCCAAATGGTGGGAAATATCCAACAGGAAGAGGTATAAATAGGGGCTGGTGTTACACCGTCTCCCTCTTCCTTCTCTGGGGTTAGGATAGACACCACAACACAGCTATGATTTTTATGAAGTTTGGTCACCCCATGGACAATCAAAGGATGGGAATGTAGGACAGAGCTTGTATTGCCTCTTCCCAAGGTCCAGGCATTTGAATTTCTTCTTCTAACTATCACCAATGGCCTGTTTCTGGAGTTTCTCCTCTGCTGAAGAGTGGCAATGGCAGTAACTTGATGTCTGTTACCCTGGGACAAACCGCTGGTGACTATTTCTAGCCACTAATATGTGGGGCTTTCTAAGCATCTGGTGGCTGCATATTCCTGCTGTTCACCAGCCCAGGAGCGTAGACAGGGTAGTTACAAATCACTGCCTCCCCTGTCCCTCTTGCCTGGTGGAAGAGGCTGAAGTGTAGCCAGAGGTGACTGCAGTACTGGAAGACAACATTAAATTTTATTGCTGCTCCCTTTTGAACAGAGCAGCAGAACCTCTCCTGAAGTGACAGCACAGCACCTGCATTTTTAGAAAGTTAGTGAAACAGGTTTAAAATGGAGAAAAAAATTGATTACTGAAGTGGGACAAATACTTTCTTATACAGATCATACAGTCAGATTCAGCAATACTTCCTTGTTTTGCAGTGCCTGCTTCAGAAGATGTGGAATCTAACCACGTTAATGTTTTTAATTTTTTTAGAGGCCGTATTTTTGAAACTCTCTCCTCAGCTTCTGGCTTGGACAGTCTCCTTTGCCAGAACAAGTTCCCTGGACTCCTTTATTACACCACCAAAAGTTCTCAAGCTTGATTTGGAGAGAAAAAGTAAAGCCCTGTAGAAGCAAATAATTTGACTGAATGGAAGGGCCGAAAGCTAAGCAAGGTAGAGCCTGAAGCACCATTACTGGAGATACACCCATGAAGCGTTAGCAAAGTCACAGATGAGAAAGCTGAAGTGTTTAAACTAGGAAAAGGACAACCTACTAAGTCTCTCCTAAGCACACACTGTGAAGTCTTACTCAGAGTTGTAAAGCTGAAGTAGTGGGACCTCTTGAACCAAAGGATAAGCTAAGAGCCAAAAGTGGCTACGTTCAAACCTGGGCTTTGCCCCTATCTCATTGTCCACAGTCAATTTACTTGATGGCTCACTGCATGCCTGTTGTTCCTGTGTTTACATGCAAATCATATTCTTATCTACTCATCTGAGTGACTATTCGTAGAAGTTAGGGGAATTGGAAAATTCAGGCTTTGAAGCCTAAATTTGATGAAATATCTAGCACTATAGTTTCTGTATTTGTTTTAATATTAGCAACATAGATGGATTAGAAAATCTGCAATTTTTAGATGCTGTCTCAACTATCAAGACATCTATAAAAGTCTGATTAAGGCAAAATGTTTTGTCTTTGATATTGTGCCACAGAGGCATGTTCAAGGAAAAAGGCTGATGATTGAGAACAGTAAGCAATTTTTAAAATGCTTTTAATGCCATTTCTGCTATTGTTTATGTCTCTCATGAGTCTGTAGTTTCTTCACAATAGCTGTCTTCTTTGCATTTGCTACTGAGCTCAATAAAGAGATGTTAATTAAAGGAAAATCTGCTGGAGGTTGTACTTCTTTGTTTGGGATTTATCCCAGGTCCTAGCTGCAACACCTCATGGCCTTGACTACAATAACACACTAGGCCTAGTCTTGTCTTGTCATGGACACATGCTCAGGTACAACCCTGACCTTCAGTGACAGTTCCACTAACACAAGTGTGCCTCCTTAACATCCTCCTACCAGACCCCCTCTTTTCTGAGGGCAGTTACATGTACAAAATACATTATGATCAGTATTACTATTCCAAATAAACCATCATGAGAACGTATTTACAAAACAACCCTAATTACCACAGCCACCCCACTCGACATGTCATTCTCAAATGAGGCAGATCTGCATTTCTGTCCTAAACTCACTGTTTGTGCATCTTTGCCTTCCTATCTGTGAATCAGAGGAAGAAAGTGTGTGTAAAGCCATCTGTGCGATGGCAGCAGAGATAAGGACTTGGTGGAAGCCAGGAGAAGGGATTTTCACCAACTGCTGAGATACAAACATTAATGCAGCTGGGTATAGCGTTTAACCCTACAGTGCTGAAGGGCAGATAGAGAAGAATTTCATTATTTTGGCTAGCAAATGCTGAATGCAACAACACAACAGGTTTTCAGAGCACCAGGCAACATGACCACTGATGGACCAACTGCTCTGTATAAAAATGATGAGGCAGACAACTAGCTCAACAACATGGATTCAAGTTCAACAGAATATGTGCTGCTAATGGAAGGAAACCTGAGAAGGACAAAGAGCAATGACATGCTTTCTAGGAGCAAAAAAGGCATCCTCTGATGCTCTGTGTGACAACTATTTTCATTAGGTTCAGTGAAAGCAAGCCAAAAAAAAAAAAAAAAGGCATCCTGCTGAAAATAAAACAGACTGTTTGAGGCTCATTATTGTGCATTTTGCTTGCACCTATGTGTGGGCTAAGAATTCTTTCAACTAGGTTTCTTGCTTTTTAAATATATCACAAACACACGCACAGACAAATCATAAGGCATAGACCTGTCAGGCAGCAGACTAATGTCAGCACTTCAGCCTCCTGGCTGTCAGGTCTGATTCCAAATAACCTTTTGTCCTCTTGTTCCAGCTACTAAATTACAGATCAAGTGAAAAATGTAATTATACCCCAAAAGGCCATGGATAGCATCTTAAAATGCATTGAACAGAACAACAATAATAAAAAGATAAACTAGGATTACCCGTGGTGCACAGCTAATCCAAAGTGCTCCACAGTCCCACATGGGTTATTAGAGAAGTATGTCCTATTTGCTGATTTCTGTTTTGCAGGGACAAGCACACATACACACTAGCCCCTCCCCATTTTTAGTACAATTTTGATATTTGAAGGCTTGTGAAAAATACATCTCCCCTTTTGCAATAAATACTCTGTTATGCTGTTACTGAATTCTATTGTATTTGGGTTTTTTTTCTGAAGATGATGTAGAACTTGAGCACAAGATTTATTTTCTATGCACAAATTTAGCTGCTAAATTTTTACAGAATGAAAAAATATCAAAACACTACAGGAATATATTCTCTTCTCAGCTCTGCGTATGCTACGTTGGATTGGAAGTGCTATCAAATACTGAATTAACTTGGTTTTTCATCTGATTATTGGAATATTAAACATTCAAGGACTTTTCCTGCATTCTTGCACACATCTATAAAAATATAACTACTCAAATACTAAATTATTCTTAGCAACACCTGGCAAGGTAAAAAGAGGTGGTGGTGTTAGTGCAAACCTCTACAACTGTTAGCCCAATTGACATACAATCAGAAAGGCTGCTGATGGATGAAATTTTTAATCTCCTCCTTCTTATTAATGTCATGATTCTTATCTTTATTCAAGAATTTGAGCTCATGTTTTGAAAGGAAAATAGACAGGCAATAAAATGGGAAAGCAATAACATTTCAGCCACTGTCCCTTTATTTGCAGTCTTCTACCTCAAATATAATTTGCAGAAGAATCAAATTCACCATCACCATCTGTTTGTACCAAAGACAGTTCTTCTGAGTTAGAGAAGATAGAGTATTTATTACTCCATAGATAGCTCAGGCACTACCTGATACAGCACTCCCTTCCAAGTCCAATCTTGAATTGTGCTGCAAGTGAGATGTTCTGCCTGTGTAGCAGAAACTCTAGATACTAAATTGAACTAATGGGACTGATTTATTCCCATTACAAAATTCTACTTAGAAGACAATGAGTGGGTAGATGTCTGAACTCCACCTGTGTTCTAACGTGCTGTGCTTTCATCTCCCCATTACTGTCACGCAGTAAGATGCATGCACCAAGATCTCCAGGTAACCTGGTCAGAACACTAGCCCATGCACTCTGTGAACTGCACTTGAGCTGATGTACTGAAAAAGCCGCTTGAAATGGCTGTACGAGCTGTCTGTGCTGTACTTGTTCAGTTGGCTGGTTCACCACAGTCCCAAGGCACTGGACTCTGTGGATGTATATCACAATATACTAGTCCACATTTCTAGTTCTGGGCAGCTCTAATGGGACACCTGTGTGCCTTGACCCATGCCTGTGCAGGCTCACTCTCATTTCAACTGGGGCAGTACCACACCTTTGTTGTAAAGCATACACTGTGACATGTAAAGGAGGAAAATGCTACATGTACCCTAACTACTGACTTTTTTTTTTTTTCATTTGCAACATAAAATTTAGTGAGAAATAGAACAAAGGAAATTACAGAAGGTTTTGTATTTTCTCATGAAATTCAATGTCTATAGCTGGACGATACAGAGCTTGTACACAGCTCACATGTGGAGAAGGAAAATTAAGGTACTGAACTGAGAGCTTATTAAAAAACCACACGTGGAAATATTCCTTACAAAGCATCATGTGGAAGTTATATGAATCCTGCATTGCACGCAGTGTCTCATAAGAAGCAAGTTATATCAAATGATGGCTTGACTTTATTCAATTGGGATTCTGCCAGCCCACAAAGAAACCACAAACCAACCTTTTCCCTTAATTCCTAGTACTTTGGGGTCTACAAGAAACAAAATTATGTGAACAATGTCCTTGAAAATACACTCTCTTTAGTCCAATCTCTGCCAGTATACTTCATTTTCAGCTATTCTGGAAGTGCCTTAAGCTTTGTCTGCAAATTCACTTGGCCTGACATTCGGCAATGCATTATAGACCAGATGGATTTAGGAAACTGCACTGATTAAATTAATCAAATCAAAGGGAAGGGAAGAGTGAAATAAAAGGAAATTCTTTTTCCCTCTACTTCCTAAAATATATAAATAAGTAGAATTAATTTATTTGAATGAGTTGCCCAGGTGTCTCGCTATGTACTTGTATTATAAAACACAGTTTTGTGAATGCAGCCCACCAGCAGTTGGGGATCCAGCCACTCTGTGCAGGGCAGCAGGTCTCAGTTCACTGTCTGAATTACATGCTGGTCTACTAGTATTTTCCTCAGAGCCGGGAAAATAACAGATATAAAAAACCTTATGGACTATGGGCATGAAAAGATACTACTGAAAATGAAAAGAGGCATAAATTCATCTCTGTGGTCCAAACCCAATCAGGTTCTCCTGATGCCAGAGCACAGCTGCTTTGGATGCATTTTTGATGTCCTAAGGCAAGCTGTAAATTGTTCTGCTTTTGCCCCACCACATCCACTGGCATCAGACAATAGCTACAGCCTGCTTCTTGTGGTTGAGGAGAGGACAGAAAAGGCAAGGGGAACGGAACTTTCTTTTCCCCTTGGAGAGCACAGGCATGTCTGGGGCGCCGTCAGTGTCAGGCAAGCAAAAGATTTATCCCTAGAATCCTGTTCTCATAAAAAGGTCTATTCTCCATACTCCTCGGCACTGGCATAATGAGCACACCCCAGTTCAGACCTACACATTTAGCTCCCTTTTTATACAGCCTGCTTTGTTTGTAAGAGCTCACACCAAACAGCTACAACCAGTTCTGTTGACTCAGGAGGTCCATACATGAGTTACAGCAAAGTAGACTGATGGACGACAGGATTTGCCACAGAAATCCAGCTGATGGTGGATTTTCAATACATCAGCAACCTACAATTCCCTTCTAAGGAGAGCTGCAACAACCTGTGCAGCCAGCACTATTGATATCTCCCGCACTAAAGAAGTTTCTCTTCATGGTATCTGCAGTTAGTCCGAAGTAGTTATTTATCTTCTTAAAATATCCACAGGAACAACTCAGAATTTTTAGAGCAGCCATGCTAATCATGGTATTCTTTTGGTAAAGGCTAAATGCTATGCCCTGGTGATGGTTGTGGCACTGGGTTTTCTTAAGGATGAATTGTGTGAAAAGGCATTTCTGTAACATGTATTTATTCTTTCACTGATGGAGAAGCAGCAGCATACAGAAAACTGCAGCCTGGCTAACTTAACAGGTGTCACACAGACACAGAGTAAAGGCCTATTTTTTGCCTTTGAGGATTTTGCCCTCTCCATGGGATGCTATTACCTTAAAATACCAGCTCTGAAATCAAAAGCTGTGCTCTGCATTCACATAAGGAGAAATGTTAGGTTTCCTTAATTTGACTTTTAAAATGCATTATATGTTACTACATTCAGCCAAGTAAACCACACTATGTCTTTGCATATTAACCCTTCTCGCTAGTTACACAAACCCTGTGAGACTGGACCCTTCTGTAGGACCATTGCCACGTACACCTATTCTTTGCTGCACTGCTTTTAATAATCTGTGTATTAACACAGAAATGACTTTGAACCTAAAGACTAACTTACATTTAAGTAAGCAATGATGTCTTTGCATCAAGTTTTTTTAAGAACAGGATTAATGCTTCTTGTTAAAAAAAGGCATCTGGTGGTCACGTTCCCATGAAACTACACTCACTGCACAAGCACAAATGGGTGTCAGCAGTGGAAGATAACCCTAATGCAATCCCTGGGAACTCTTAAGTAAATGTGCCACCTAGTGTTTCATTGGGACAACTTCATTCGTAAATCATCATCGATGCCTGCCAAGTTGTTCCCTGGAAGTCTAGGAGGTATATAGAGTCTGGCAGAGATCCTTGGATATGCCTTCTCCACCTTTGCCCCCTGCCTCCCCACCAAAAAACCACCACCCTACAACATTCTCATTGAAGCAGTACTTTCCCCCTCAGGGACTGTTTTGCTCCTGATGGACTCTGCCAAACGGCTAAGCTACATTCCCAGTCCATCTTCCTTGTTTGAGGAGCCCACACCTCAGACTGTGAGCAATGCAGAAGGCACCACAAACTGACCCGGGAGGGTCACCCCTTCTGACGAGATCTCAAACAAGCCTGATGGACTTCAGAAAAGCTGCCTCGTACCACCAGCCAAATAGCACCTGGATCAGCACACAGGCAGAGAGTGAAGGAAGCAGGGCTTTCCACATTTCTCTGCTTACAGGTACTGGGCACAATCCTTCTGAGAAGTAGCAGCACTATTCACAGAATCACAGAATAGTCAGGGTTGGAAGGCACCTCTGGAGATCATCTAGTCCAAACCCCTCCTAAAGCAGTTTCACCTAGAGCAGGTTGCACAGAATTGCGTCCAGTCAGGTTTTGAATGTCTCCAGAGAAGGAGACATTCCTGGCTTACAGCTTGCCAAAAGGGGACGACAAGTTACCACAGCAATAGATGTTGTTTTGATTGATGGATGAACCAGCAGAAAATCAGGGAAAAGGCTTTCAAAGTGTAACATCTCCAGTCTTGACAAGCAATGAAGCCAATTTCTCCTGAGGCTATGGCAATGTTCCCCTTCTTCATCACTAGCCCCTGCTTGACAGTGGCACACCTGGCTTAAATGCAAACAATCTCCTTGCTCTCGACAGAAGAGATACTCCAGCTAAGTGGCTTGGCCCCTTTTCATGTGCTTAAAACATGCCCAATTGCCTTCTTATATTTTCTAATTGAGAATCTCTTGATGTTTCTGTCATGGACACTCATCACGTTTCCAGGGATTAATGTCTGGACTCAAAGATCTTAAAGGTCTTTTCCAACCTAAATGATTCTACGATTCTGTGAGTCACATCACAGCACAAACCATCCTGAGTTTTAGCTAATGTCTTGTTTGCACTTTTTCCAGATCAATAAAATTCTTAAATGAAACTCCTGTCCCTGCAGTACTTCATCAGCCACCCTTCCTCAGCTTATTAAGTTGCTGCCTATCTTTATTCTTTGCTTGAAATTCCGCTACCTATTTTTGGTCCATGTGACCACATTCACGCGCCAACCAATTTGAATTAATGTCAAGAGTATGATTTCACGAGACATTGTACTACTTTGCTAAAAATCCAATTATTCTGCATCTGCTGCACTCTTTTCATTCAGTACCTTTGTAAATCTATCAAAAAGGCAATCAAGTCTAACTGGCAGTATTCATTCTTTATAACCCATGCTGACAACTGTGAGCAATCCCACTGTTCTCCAGGGCTGAGAATACATTACAAGAAAGAGCCCATTGTTACTTTTCACACTATAGCATCCAGCGTCCTTTTTTCCAAACATGAGCAGTTTTAAAAACTACTACTTCCTGACCTTTGTAGTCAAGACTCAGTCAAGAATGCTGTCAACAGCATGTGCTTCGCTGTGGCCATGACTAGCTGTCATCCCGCCCTGGCTGCTGCCTTTTCCTGTCTGGCAGCTCCAGTGAGCCCAGGGGCTGAGACCGGCTGATAGCTGCTAACCCAGCCCAGGGGTGACTGGGGAGATCCCCGCACCTGGATTCCCAGTATCCCAGCTGCGGGATGAGGGTGCAGGCTGCTGAGCTGGCTCTCTGTCTCAAGAGCCCAGCTCAAACAGGACATTTGCTTGAGCTCTGCACCTGACTTCACTCGAGTGCCGGCATGCCTCAGGGGTGAGATCTACTGCACCCTGTATGGAAGAAAACACTCAGTGGCTCTGACATGTACATTTTATGCTCAGAAAGGATAATACCTAGAGTGTGATGGGACAAATGCCAGTCAGTGTGTAGGGACATAGGAAGCCAGGCAGGAAGACATTCCTTGGCAGGTCTGCAGAGGACACAGAAGAGGAATAATTTAGTGTACCTTGGCTAGCATTAAGCATTTCGTGGTAGCCTTAGACATTAGGATTGTGGCTGTAGTTAATTCCTCACTAGTGAAGTGGTGATTCTGAATTGAAGGTTGAACGTACCCTCTTTCCATGGGGAGGAATCAAATAACTGCTCCTTAGCTACATTAGTAAGATGTCTTCATCTAGACGAGATGAATCAGAGCCTAAATATTTTTTCAGGCACAGAAAACCATGGGGAAGTAGGACTAGAAGGTACTTTAGGAGGTTTTTCTCCTGCCTGCCTCAGGTATCAGTGCTACCTGCGCCTTTTCTCCCTGATGTATTCTAATATGTTTCTGTGCCTTATGATGAAGGAGATTTCGTCACCCCCTTGGGCAATCCATCCCAGTGTTTCATTGTTCTTTTTTTTCCCTCTCTTAATACTAACCTGCAATGTTCATCACTGTATTTCAGGCCTATCATTTCTTGTCATGTCCAACATAAACACTGAAGATGGGTTATTTTTTCCTTATAATTACCCAAGCAATTATATGACCTAAACAAGCACATCACTAGAAAACTTTATTTTCTAGACAAAATATTCTAAATAAAAAAGGATGAATATTAGTCACTGTTTAAACACTTTCCTTTTGACACTAATTCCAAGTCCTTCGCTAACAGAAATTAGTATTTCTCTTAAGACTTTGAACACTTGTCTTCCAAGATCAAAACATGGCAGTTTAGAGGTGACTGTAAAAGTTTAGTGCCTATTCTAACACAGCGTCTCCAGATTTATGCAAGATAATGAAGTATAGATTTTTACTTAAAAAATGGCTTTTCATTTTCCAGGGACTAGACAAATGAAATGTTTATGCTCTTATGGCTCCATTCCAACCTCTATGGAAGTTTGTTTATACTAATTTAGTACCATCAAACTAGATAAAGAATATAAAAGCCAAAACAAAAAACCTCAACATAAGGCTTTTACTTTTATTACATGAAACTAAACATGTTTTTTCTGCAACAAACATTTAGCTTTATTAGCATTATTAATATGCTCATAACAGGAAAATACCCAAGAGAAAAATACTAATTTATGTTTTCAGCAGAGCCTAGCTGCAGATACAGTACTGTACTTGAAGAGCCAAGTAGCGTTTGCCTTAGGACTACTATAAGCACTTTCAGTGTATCTAACCACTTTTAGTACTAATCTGACATTCTCATTTGAGAAAATTTCAATCTACAGTTGTGCTATTCAGATACAAAGTTTTTGCATTGCTTCCATTTAGCTACCTTTTTAAAGTGCTGGATTGGGAAACGCTGTGGTGGTAACAGATTTCATATTCACCTTTGCAACATAGACTTAGCAGTGCCCTGAAATGTTCCACGGCCCAGAGAAATCTTTGAGAGTCTTCCCATTAATTTTAGTAGCATTTGGATCAGATCATATCCATCACATCACGCCATCTGTGTAAATCAGTGTTGTCTCCAACTTACAAGCTCTCTTTAGGCATAATCATATCACTTATTCTGCTTAAGGCAAAAGTCATGAATCCTAAGCTGACGGTAATAACATAAACCAGGAACCTGGAGAGATGTAAACAGCTCAGGGAAGCAGTGTAAGCAAATACTTTGCAATGGAATCTCTCTTTCTCTGGATTACCTCAGTTTTCATTACTGCTGAAATGAATCCAGATTATTCCTCTCAAAAATCCTTGCCTGATCTGGAAAATATTAGGTATTAGGAATACCACAGTGTCCCCTTTCCTGTGCATAAACATGGACAGCCAGAGGGAAGGAACTGAAAAAGCTAACTTTCCATGATTTTACTTTGGTAGTTTTCTTATTTTTATTTCTTATATATTGCCTATTTCATATTTATGATGCTTTAAACAAAAAAAGACACATAAGGAGACACAGCTGGCAAATCCAGAAGAATGCCAACACTGAAAGGCAAAAGAAAATAATCAGCCAGCTATATTTTAGTAATATAGTATCTATCACTCAAAATATAAAACTGCTCACTAAATTACATATACTGATAGATCTACTGTATTCATATAAACTCCTCCTCATTATGGTATAATACCAAAGACTATTCTGGATAAAATCACTGCTGAATTGCTAACAGTTATTTAAAGGAGACAGTCGGGTATGTAGTTAAGTACTCATGTCAGGGCACATTACAATTAAGTACATACATGTGATAACCTGTGTGTAGAATGCTACTCTTGCAGGAAAAGTGTGAGTGACTGATGAAAGGAATTAATTACTCCCAGAATCATTTTTATGTGTAAGTTTGTTGCTTCTAACAGCAAAAATGCCACACACCTTTTATCACTGCATGTATTACTGAAATCTGCAGATAAAGGCCACCTTTGCGTATAGGCTTTATGTTGCTGCTTATCAGTGTTGTGTCTGTGCATCTTCCAGGCAAAATCAGTACTGACAAGGAGAAGTCCCTTATGAATTATGTGGCTATGCACATAGGAGCGAGACTGTAACCCCTAATAAAAGAAGGTAGTGCGTTGTTAATGTCCCTGTAGAAATGAGCATTTTAATTTGTTCTGACCAAGCATGCTGCAAAAACCAGGTAGTTGAAGGCAATGTAAAACACACCATGTCAAATTACCGGTGCGGTTCCAGCCCCGGAGTCTGCAGGAACAGATGTTTCTGCTAACTACCTTAACCCCATGATCTGCTGCTGGGACAGTGCAGTACCCTGCAACCCTCATGTGGAAGGAAATGCTCAACATCTGGGTAGACATCCCAGCAGAGAATTAAACACTAGCTACAACCTGTACTAGGATCATTAGAAGTTTAGAGGAGCTGCAGAATGGGAAGAATAGTGAATAAATGAAAGACTGAAAAGAGTTCTTTATCATTGGGTAACAGCAGTACCTGTAGAAAATTCGATGAAGAGACAAAAATGAAGTGGTAAGATGAGGCTAAAATGCCTTCAGAAAGGGATGTGGTATGAATAACAATGTAGAAGTGTAAATACTTACAAAAATTGAACCAAACCAGGGGTTCTCTTAAAATCCTCTGTCTCTTGTGCAGTTTTGATGTAAGGAAAACTTCAGTGCCCTTAAAAAATTTAGTTCCATAACCAGATTACATCTACAATTAGAGGATTTTAGAAAACAGTCTTTCCTGGAAGTCCTGCATTTTCTGCTGTGGGAAACTGTGTGTGAGCAGGACGACTAATGAGGATAGTAATAGCAACTACTACTTCTAGCAAAGTTATTCTTCCTTTTCTGTCACCTTTGCCTCAATAGGAATAGCTTTCTTATCTGTCTATTATTTGGGGTGTGTGTGTGTGTGTTCTGCCAAGGAAATCTACAACTTTCCAGACTCCATAATATGCTTATCATTTCAGCTCTTTAGTTCTAGCTGCAGTATTAACTGTGGGCTCTGTCATTTGCACTTCAATGCCCGGTAATGAGTTCCAGCAAAACAGATAGAGAGGTTACCATGTCAAGCAGCAACACAATTTTCTGCACTGTACTGCTGTCAAGTGAAGACTCCACATACAGCTCACTCCTGGTTTAGCTCAAACTGCTACATTATTCTTTACAGACCATTATTGTTAAATGTCTCTTGCTGCTGCTGGCATGTACTTGCAACCAAAGAGCAGAACATACACTGCAGCCTAGGCTCCAAGCAAACTCGTATTTCATGTACAACCGGTATGTTTGAACTGATTGAGCCAGATCCTACCTGGAGAGAAGTTGATGGGACCTTTGCCAGGATCCAAGTAAGTGGAGACCTGGCACTGACAAAACCTTCCTTAATCTTTACTGCATTTACCAACTATTTGTCCTCTGTCAGATAAGGTAAGATCATTTTTGCAAATACTTTACGCTCAACAGCTGCCAAAGGTTCTTCCTTAACTCCAGCTGGTTACATGGTTGCTCCATGCTAACATGAATACTTGAGAAGCTATAAAGCAACCTAAACCAAGGAACTGCTTCTGCGTAAGACCAGCATATCAAAGAAACAAGGTGTGGGACAGCCTTTGCCTGGCACAGGGCACTGTGTCACAGCATCCAGGTCCCACTCAAGACATGAGGGGGCTGCAGTAGTGCACATACAGGGCAGGTCACAGCAGTGGGAATGAAAGTGCAAGAGCAGGACACTGGGATGGTTTCTCATCAGCAACCATGTCAGCTTTTACCTGATCAGAGAATTCATGAAACTCCAGCTTGAATTTACTTCCAACATTTCAATTCTTTGAATATATTTTCCCAAATTACATTTGCTGGGGTAGGGTTAGAAAGGAAGATTTTTCTTCTTCTTGCCTGGGACACAGACTGCTGATGCAGTAAGGGCAGCAGCTGCAGGATAATGTGATATGTAATAGCAATAAACATTTCAGAACTGCGTATTTTACTGACAGACTACTGCAATTTTTTCTCTCCTACATGTGGCAATTGTTTGCTTACAGGAAGTTACACTTCTCCTACATTCACCAGCAGCATGAACTACTGGTAATTAATTACAGTACGTACCAGTACTAGGTACTTATCTGCCCTACATCTTCTAGTATATGTTCATTTGCCCCAAGTACAGCATTCCATAAGCAGAGCAAACATTAGGCAGGTGATCACAACTTGTCCAAGCTTAAATTACAACCCTAAGCAGACAACATACAATCTTAAAATGTTCTTTGCACAAAAAACTATTTTTCGATTCAAAATTCTTTTTAAGCTGGATCCCGTCAAAATGACAATTGTCTACACTGCTAAGAAAGTATTTGCAGTATGCTGTTCTATACCACTTGATTCCTTAAAAATCATTGCGGCTCCTTTCAGATTAGAGATCTGTTAAACTATTTGGACTAAAATTTGGAATTTGTGTCAACAAATCTAGCACCTCTTTAAAGTTAGGCTGAAATAACTTTTGGATGAAACATTGGCATTAAGCATCTTAAAGCATAAATATTTTCTTAGGCCTGTTACAAAAAATGTTGGATAAAAAAGCATGAACAACAACAGCTTAATCCAGCCCATGTATCACACCCCTTTTCTGGAATGGGCATGACTCCATTAATTACAGCCTCGCAGAAATTATCACTATGGGAACAGACAGGTACCCCAGGCAGTACCAAGACATTTCGTCTTAGTGCTGGCTCCTCCCGTCAGACCGTGCCTTGGTGGTCCCCTTCCACTGACCTACCCCTAGGGGAGTGACTGAGACATTGAATAATCTCTGCTGTCAACGTAGGAGGTGACAGAATGAGCAGACTCCCCGGATGCTGTTAACAAACCCGCTAAGGAGACGAATGCCTTCAGCTGCACTTTCACACTCTGGAATTGGTTTCAGTATAAAACAAAATCTCACTTGTAAAAAGCCTAATCTGTAAGAGGAGTACTGATGCTTAACCTTGAGCACTGAATTCTCGCCTTCCTCTTGAGAAATAATGGAAGTTTCTGTCCTGCACGTATGGCTTTCCTCCCATCACCTCTGAAATATTCAAAACACTCCAGGCAGCGCTTTCAAATAAACCATCTCAGTTATCAAAAAATGACATTTTACCTCTTCAATTGGTCAGAGAAAACGCACCTTACAAAAAACTCAATGGTTTTTCACACATGCAGCAATGAATTTACTTTGCAGAAAAATGTCATACTGAATATTCAATCACTTATTTCTAGGGGTCTGAAATTTATTGGAGTAATTGAAGTGGGTGAAGGTATTTTGAATTGTGGGCAAACCTGGCCTTTGTCTAAAATGCTGTACAACACATGTCAGCCTCAAGCAAAATATCTGATAAAACTCCCACTGAACTACCACTTCTCCATATTAATTTAATATTTTACGGGTCTTCTAAAGTTTATATAAAAACAAACATTAAATTTCCCTTATCCTCCTTTGTCTCTATATGCTACTACTGACAAACGCTTGCTATTTTACCAGTTTATTCCAAAGCCCAGTCCATACTTTATCTGAGGTTACTGTGAGGAACAAATGGGAATGATGACCACTGAGTCTTTGCCTGCTATCCAGAACTCTCATGAGCTTCCCCCAGGAACATACACATCAAAAGCAACCATGATAGGCTTCACCATACAGACTTCTGTGAATTTCTTTCAATTGCTAATAATATAGTTGAAGTAATCTTTTTTCTCGTGGATTTGCATGAGATGATGGAAAACTACTGGTATCAGTAGAGAAGCCCATTGGGAGTCCTAATCATCAATAGTGAGGCTTTAGCTGCTACAGAAGGTCTTCAGCCTGGGAGCAGACCACCTATTTAGCCCCACTCTTCTTGTAGCTGTGATTGCTGCTACCCCTCCTGGCAAGAAAAATATGTTAGAAGCAGCTGCTATTCTTCCTTCTGCTGCTTCCCCTCAGTGGGAGGAAGGCAGAGAGGGTTGCCAACAGTGTAGTGGCTTAGCTAAAGCCAGCTACTTTTACACAACAGCTCAACCATGCAGCCCAGTCTTGCAGGCTGTTACTGCCTGCATGTACAGAAATCTAGATGAGGGCCACTCCTGGTAGGGTGAGGACCCATGGTACTGTCTTTTGCATCATGAACCACCTTGGAGGTAAATAATACTCTATAAACACTTCAATTTCATTCAGCTGCAATATAAAAGACACCCTAATCAATCACTAATGAGGTTCAGAGGTGTTTTTTCACTGTTGACAGCAAGTTATATCAAGTCCAAACATCTTCAAGCACAGTTATCTGGAATTAAGGATGCAGCTCTCCACTCACTTTAATCCATTATCACCATTTTTTGAGCTGTCACCAGAAAAAAGTCTTGCCCTCTCCTTTGTGCTGCACTTCTACTCATATGAGGTGGCTCAGGCAGCACATCTGGCTGAAAATCCACTCCCTCCTTCCCAAATACAAACCAGCCGTAGTTCCCTACTAGCTAGCCAGCACGCTGAACACTAAACTCATCAGTCACTCTGCAGAATTACACTTACAAATGTCAGTAAGTCAATTCAGCGCTAACACTGGACTCAAAAAAATCAGTTTTGTTTGACAGTTCTTACTGCCTTACCACCCGGGAAATGAAAATATCCACATGTCACTGCTAAAAAGACTGTTTCTCATATGTGAAAGAATTTCTAATTTTACATCTTCAGATGGCTGCTAACTGCACGAAAATCTCCATTTATCATCATGTAAATAAGGCCTAGTCCATACAATGCTATGGGATATAGACACATGAGAGAAGGAGATCAAGGAAAGCCCACTTCAAATGAGAAGAGCGAGAAGAAACGCAAACACACAATATCCCAATTTCAGACCCACGAGAAGAAAGGAAAGAAACCACACAATATCCCAATTTGAGACCCATCCACCAAAGACTTGGCAGAAAAGAGGAGCTTTGCACTGAATGGCAAGCTAACAAACTTGAGCTGTGGTAAAGGGTCAGCGGGAACCAGTTTCATAATCCTACTGTGGAATATGCTTGAGTATACATGGATAAAGAAACATAATTTGTGAACCATTTTAGATGCAGTTCCTAAGTTAGACAGTATATATACATATATTTACTCAGTGAAAACATTTGCATTTGGTACTTACTAGAAAGCTTTCACCATAAGCTCCAGTCAAACATTAGTTTGGAGCCAAGATCACATTAACAGGATATAAACTTTTCAGTGGGGTAGTAATACTTAACGAAGTATAGAAAAACAGAAACAGGTCTTTAGGCAAAACACTTTTTTCTCTCAGATTTGATAGGAAGACTAGTATTAATTGCCAGAATTTTAAACTGAATCCTTACCTTTTCAACTGGGGTATTTTCTTCACTTGTTACACTTGCTTTTCTTGATTCATTTTTTGTTCTGCTCAGCCTCCTGGACACTTTTTCTCTAAGCAAAGTGGCATATCCAATATGTTCATAGATGGGGTTTGTTGTCATTTTGGAAATATACTCAGAAGCCTTTGTTTCTATATACAAGGTTATCAAGCCATCTGTAACCAGATCATGGATTGATTCGAATCTTTTCTCCCCAACGAAGTGCTTCCCATCATAGAACAACCTGTAGTTTAAGGTCTGATTACCAAATCTGCAAATAACAGAAAAACAGGAGGGAGACAAGAAAGACAGAGAAGGAAGAGTGAGAAAATTCATACTGGCAAAACACTCAGGAGGTCATTCCACTGACAAGTCTTTATGTCTGGATTACATATGGAATACGCACACAGCTGCAACCAGATCTCTGTGAAGAGACCAATTCAAGTTCAACCCCAAACTTGACTGCATCACATGAACTGGGCTACAGAACTGAGGTCAAGTCTCCACAACAGGCTACAAAACCCAGACATACATGGTTTAAATCTAAATCCTATAGGGACTGTAGCAATCAGAAAGGTATGTTTACATTGACAAGACCTTATAGCGGGATGCATAATTGTGTTAAGGGCTCTTCCATCCCAAAACATTTTTGAGGTGCAGAAAGTGGATGCTTAACTACCATGGACATATTTACAGTCAATGAAGAGAGGCAGGCATCTCTAGCAAGTAATTCCAGTCCTAACCGCCTGAATCACCCTCTGGTAGGAAGCCAGGGAGACTGAGCTCCTAATTCAGGGGTTCAAGTAAAAATCCAAAGTTCTGTGGGATAACTCTGGCCCTGTTTATGGCAGGTGTAATCTATGGGTTGTTTTTGTTAAAGTGTTTTAAAAAGCAAAGTGCTGTAGAAGCACATTCGGTTTATAACACTGAGGTTGGAATCACATTCTTGATTAATGAATTCAAAGATATGACATTAGGTTAAATGGTCCTTATATTGCATCAAATGTGCATGTCTCTGCATGCTTTGCTGGGCATTCAAATAAAACTGTTTAAGTCTCCTACTTTTTTCCCTACATTTTTTCATATGAATTCCCAATTTATAATCAAATTTTGATTCTACAAATAATTATCCAGATGGATTTAGAAATCACGCTGTTGTGTCAAAACAACAGGCACTTTGCCATTAATTCCCATCCTGTAGCAGCTCTTTTTATTCTTTTTTTTTTAAATGTCTCTCTAAAACCCTAAAAAATTATGTTTGTTCTTTTTCAGCTGACAAAAGTTGCTTTTAATTTACACCACTTTTTAGTTGGCATGACTCACCGGCTTTTCCTGCTCTACCATCTGCACATCAATATGAATTCTGAGGATGATTTCAGCGCCGTATCACAGCTACTTGGGCTAACTCCTTAAAGGATTTTTTCTTTCTAGCTTAGCAGCAGAAGACTACAAATACAGACTTTTCTTTTGTGTGTATCTTACAGAAGTAATAATGCTATAAAAATTCCAAAATAACACCAATGAGTTTGTTTTGTCCTCTTGCCACTAACATACAGCAGCTTTAAGACTGTTGCATGGGCAGGTTTTGAATGGCACAGCTGAGCCAGGAGGGGCCGTATTTTCAGGGAAAGGCAACTGTGAGGGGAAGTGAGGTTGCAGCTTGGGCTCTCCCTGAATTTTTCATTCAGTTGAATAGCAGGCTCTTAGTTCTTTGAGCAGCATCATCCCATGCTGCACACTGTACTTCTACAGCAATCTTGAATTCCAGTTAGGGAAGAAAACCAAAGACCAGCATGCTGCCTTTGACAGCTGGTCAGCCACTGGACTTCATGATTTTCTACCAGGTTTATCCAGGGTTAATATTGCCAATGGTTGCTGAAGTTTGTGTACAACACATCACTGAGCTCAGAGGACAACCTGGCTGTGCCCTCTGCTGGGACGCTCTCCTGTTCTGTACTCATTCACATCTCTTAAAAAATTTCCAAGGAGAAGCTCCATCTTTACAATGCTCAACTCTAGGTAGCAAAAATATTGAAAATGGGCGCAGTCTGCTCCTGAAAAGGGAAATTCCTAGCCAAGTGCTGAAGTACTGATTGAATTGCTGTAATGCTGTGATAGTCAAACTGCTGACGAGAGGGTGTAAAATCATTCTGACACCATGAAGTATATTAAGTAACAGTGGGCATAGTCTTCAAAGGGACAGATATAACCCCCTCCATTAAACACATTTACATTTGAACTATGAGCCTCTGTTTAAAACAGCATTACCTCAGAGCAAGAGTATAGCAGCCGGGTTGCCGCTGGCTTTCTCTAAGAATGTATGCGCCTTCTACACCAGCAAGTATTTCATCTGCTTGCTCCCGAGAAATGATCCCGTGAAACCTAAGGGAAGACATTTCAGTGACTTACAGAACAATCTGACCAGAAACACCTGCTCCTCCACCCCAGAAACCATTTGAAAACTTCTGCAGTGCACAGGATCATGGTCTAAGCCATCAGGACAGCATCCAAGCATCTGAAAGTGGCAAGGCAGTCATCCAGCCCAGGCAAGTCCAGAGTAGAGACAAAACAAAAGTTACATAGTATATGCAGTTTCAGTCAATGTAACACTCAACTGCACCCAAAGATTATTTTCTGTAACTGCCCCATCTTCCCACAACTTTCCTCCTTTACCAGTCAGTGCCCCTCTTCCTTGTTTCCTTTCTAGAGGCTTTCCAACAGAATTTAGAACTAGGCACAAAGGCATTATTTTTTTTAAAATGGAGATGACTTAAAATTAAAATGAGAGATAATTCTTATTATGTTTGCTTTATTTTTATATTAACATTGCTTCCTCAGATTTGTAAGGGAAACTGAGATACAAATTGGCATCAATTATTCAAAATTCTTTTCTGCATATATTAAAGTAGAAGATACAGAGTAGCCTCCAGAAAAATAGTTTGCTTCCTTTCAATGAGTTCCTCATTCAGTGTTGGAAAAAAGTGGTATTTCTCTTGATTCTTTTGTCATTGCTATTTTAAGAAAGAAAGAGGCTCTAGGATGCACAATTAACCTTACAATAATCAATATTTAGTGGTGATCTTTCCATAGGTACAAATGCGGTTTTTCAGCAGTTTGAGTCTTAACTCCTATGTACGTTTTCCTAGCTGATAGGTCTCCAGTGGTCTTCTCAGAGGTTTTGGAAGTTTCTATTTTTGCTGCTGTCTGAAAAAAGGCACTAAAATGTACTGGCCTTCAGCATTTTCTCTTTTCTGACAATACATATGAAGTGGCACATTTCTAACACCGCCTCTGGCTTGGCAGTGAAAGAGGAGAAAAACACATTGGATGTAAATGCAATTGTCGTTGAGTTCTCTTTACGTTGTCTTTCACAACTAACGCATGTTGGAAATACTAGGTTTAGGTGGTCTTTCCAGAATGACTTTTTATTCAAAATGATATGAATTAATTCATACTTCCTGTCTGTACTGGACACACACACACTCTCATTCACTGCCACATCCAAATTGAAACAAGCATCTCCTAGATGACATAATATAAGCATATCTTCATCAGTAAAAAACTCATGGCAATTCATAACTCTAGTTAAAAATAATGAGCATAAGCTATTCGCTACCAGAAGCTCATTATAAAATACAGCAGCCTTTAGGTTAGATATTAGGACAAAAGCTCTCCTGGTGATCAATTTAAGAAATCCCTGGGACAGGATACTTGGGGCATCTGTGAAATTAATTTTTAACTATGGGTTGTAAGCACTGGCTAATCCAAGCTTTCTCATGGATATTTTTGGTACATTTTTATAAGGGCATAAACCCAGCTTGTACATGGTACAAGAGCCCCTGAACTCAGACGCATGTCTCTGATAGAAGCCAACAAGAAATGCTTACAGAAGGAGTACAGGAAGCAGTGACATATTTCTTTCACTTCATATCCCTGTCCACCCATCCATCCATCACCGGTTTAGCCAAAAGTTATGTCCAACCAGTTGTGACCTTTCCCTTCTTGAAACTGAGAATCTTACTTGTAAACCCTTTAATATCTTCATGCTTTTGGCCTCTGCAGCACCATGTGGCAATGAACTTGAGAGGGACACTGTGCATGTCCCTCTCCTGGACACCTGCTGAGGAAGACCTGTTGATTTTCCTCTTATGACAGAAGCTGCATCCCTTTGGCCCACTGTTGTTGCACTTTGCTGTACCTTTCATTTCTTCTATAACCTTCCTAAAAAGGAGGGAGGAGGGAAGGGGTAGGAGACGGACCAGAATACGTGCACTCTTTAAAATGCAGCCACATCACAAATACAGTAGTATAATTATGGGGTTTTTTTCTGTTTCTTTCCCTAGAAATTTCTGACTCTTTTTCCAAGCACTACTGAACACTGAGTCAATTGCTTTTATAGGACTGTCTCAGTGGTTCTGAAATCTTCTTTCTGAATGATAATAACTAATGTGATCCTGCCTGGGCAGGTTCACCGAGGTGACTTCTTACAGTTCCTGCTAGCCCTGCTGCTCCACAAACCCAGAATATGTCAACAGCCAGGCTGGTTCCTCCATGAGAGTTCGCAGTAATGGTTTTACAAATCCTGCTGTAGTTAGTGCGATGGGTTACTTGGCTAGTTACAGTCTTCAGCTCTGCTGTACTTTAGTGGCTAGATCTGAATTTCTTGTTGTCAAAGACAGTATTTAAAAAATGAAACTTCAGTAATTACGGGCAAAGTTACTGGCTCTTGAGGGTTTGTTTTGGTAGAAAAGGATGATTAAACACAGATGATGTGTCTGGGATGGAAGAAAAAATAGAACATGGAACCTAAGCAATTTAGCTAGTGATAAGGGCTTAGGGCCTCAGCAGATTACCTTAGTAAAGGCCAAATGCCAGATCTGGGTGGTTGCTGCAGTGGCTATGCCCTTCACCTGCCCAGATCTCCATGGCAATGCAGGATCCAGCCCCTTTCAAGTTATTTATCGGCAAGAAGACTGCTGAGCACAAAGGAATTATAACCTAGAGGTCTGTTATTTTCCTCACAACAAAAATACACCTCTTCTTTTGGTATCTCAAACCTTGTTACTTTAGCAGGGAGAACGGCATTTACACATGCAGTAGTATACATGCATACTTCCACAACCATGTGGTGGTGAAAGCATAGTAACACACAAAATGGCAGTGAGAAAGGCAAGCGGCTTCTCTCCTCCCCAGACCACTGCAGGACCACCGGGAGGTTTAAGCGACAACCAAAATAAAAGGAAGAAATACTCCAGACAATATTTTTTTCCCTAACTGTCCTGAGAAAAGCCAACTGAATATGCAGGCTCACATAGCAACACTTCTGAGCAGCAGGACTGGACTGTAACATGGCTAAATGATTAGTTTTTCAATATATTTAGCTCCCAGTTGAAGTGAAAGGTAAATTAAAGTTTATTAACTTCCATTGTGTCTTTTTTTTTGTTTTGTTTTTGTTCTAGAACAACAACTTTTGGATACACTCAACAGATACTTAAAAGAGGAAAACACTTACTCTCTTCCATAATACTTTGGTCTGTTCTCCACCTAAAGTTTTAAAGAAAGGGAAAAAAATATTAAAAATGTACCCAATTTTAAACAAACTGCACAAAAATAAATTATGCTTGATCATTAATGCAGACTATGGCACCATCTAAGTGATGAAATTCTGCACATTCAGAAGTGTGACTGGAACATGACTACACAGAACAGAAAAATGAAAACAGAAGAGGTGGTTTTATTGATGGATTTCTGGGAAGAACAACATGGTGAAAAAACAGAACTACACATAATTGTATAAAATCTGATCAAATGGGTAAGAGAGTAGTTTACTGCTGTTTTGCCGATCTAGTATTTATAATATAAAGTAAGATTATTTCTGTTACGCACCTTTTAGCTTCTTAAAAAACATTTTTTTGCCTGTATGCAGCAACTGACTGAAAAGAAAAAGTTTAATATTCTTGGGATAAACAAGGTTTCTGGGTTTAAAGCTAGGCTTGAAGTCTCAAGCGCTCGCGGGCCTGATCACCGAGAGCTGCTGGCAGGACTCGCAGGTATTTTCAGGAGCTTTGCACCAAGTTTTAGGAATGCCGTGTGCTTATCCACGAGCTCCGGGTACGCCAGACGCTTCGCCTGGTTCCTCAGACCCCAGCCCTTTGCCGAGCTCCCCCAGGGGCGCTCCCCGGCCCGGGAGCCCCTTCCCTCAGGCGCTGCCGGAGCAGGCCCGGGCGCGGCGGAGGCGGGAGCCCGCAGGCCGGCAGGGGGCACGGCTGCCCCAGCCTTGGCGCCCGGCCTGCTGTCGCCCCGGCCAGCTCCGCTACTACCTCGGTCCTGAGCATCGCCAATTAACTTTCAGATTTTTCAGACGTATTCCTATGTCCGCATTCCCTTAAGGGTCTTTCTGAAGAGACGCTCTCTCTCCAGCTACGGCATTTATGAATCTGAGCGGGCTGCAACTTCAGCCAGCGCTGTCACGCCTAAGCATGACCAAACGTAACGCCAGCCGTACGTAAGGCCTCCCGATTATTAAAAGTTATCTGAGCACATACTTGAGTAAAGCTGCCCAGATCAATGGAATTACTGCTTCATATGTACACCCCCCCCCCCCACACACACACAGAAAAATGGTGTTTTCAACACCAATCCATCCCTTAGTATAAACCCAATGAATGTTCACCATTTAACCTGCCTGGAAACAAGCACCCTTGCTTTGATTGTGTCTCACTGCCTCGTACAAAATCTAAATTGATGAAGGTCTTTTACTTCTCTGTAGCCAATGTATAAATGTCACGGTTTTGACTGAATAATCTGCATGCCACGCGCTAACCGAAGCGGCTGACGTCCCGCCCTGCAGCCACCCAGGCTGCGGAGCTGCGCAAGATGCACCGAAATCTGCACGAGATAATGAGAATCGTCAACGGCAGACCTATGGGACTTCAGGTCCTTACTGTGCTTCTTCCCAGCTTGGTATTTCTCTTCTAGCACGGCACTAACAATAGCGGTATCACACCCTTGAAACTCCTGCCTCGGAATAATACCTTGCTACAAACATTTTTGAGCTCCGAGGGGCAGGAGAAGAGCAAAAAGCAAAAGGAAAAGTGAAGAGAGGGCAAAATCAAAGGAATCGCTGAGTGCAGGTGCTGTGTTTCTATGTATCTGAAAAATCAAGACAATGCCGTATTACCTCAGAAAGGAGGCTGGTCATATGTTCATCTTTAGCAGTGCTACATTATTTATTATTTTGGAACTGTGACTGTGCTGCCTTCCTGCCATTCTTATAGATCTTAATGACCTTCAAAGCATATATTTAACTGGGAACTTAATTAAAAAATGGGTATCAGAAGCTGGGTTAGGTAAGACCACCACATGCAATCTTCTCTTTCATGGTAACAAAGGCCACTCAGTACACTGAAAATAGTGACAAGGAACAAACATAAACTTTCATTCCCACAGAAAGCCCAATAAAACCTTTATACCACAGAAGGTAAAGCATGACTTTCGTCTAGGATTCAGAATCCGCTTCTGTTTAAAAACATGGATTTGCCTTGATCGTACGTGTACAGAGAATAAAACCCCAACACTTTCAATCTACCTCAGAAAGATAAAACAGTACTACAACTCACCCTCAAAATTACCTGTAAGCACAAGTTCCCCCCCAAATATAAATATATATATCTATAAGAGAGCAGTCTGGAAATAACCCCTTGAGCAAATAGAGGCACATTTTGTATCCTTCTCAGAACACCACCTATACGTAAATACAAATGTAGCTGTGAAATTCTCATTTAACTAGCAATTGACTGAACTGGACACTGTGGTTAACACTTTTCCTGCTATTCATGAGCGACAAAATCTGCTCTTCTGAGAACCTACACAAAGCCCATCAAATCCTATATTATTCCTCCTCTTCCATAAAACAGAAACCTTCACTCCATCATTTTTTAGCATCCATCCATGTGTCTAAAATAGCCACAACTTCAGCACTTGGCTTTAGGCAAGAAAGATACTGTAGTATCTCAAATGAATCTCCAGATCTACCAGACCATTCAGATGCCCCAGAATCTAAAAATCCTCCTGTGTGCTCACCGCAACCCATAATAATAATTTCTCTCCCAACCAACCTGACCACTAGGAACAAACACAAAGAAACAAAGTTAAAGCAAGACAAAAGATCAAAATAACATCAGGGTCTCTAGATCAAAACCAGAATGTCAGACTGAACCTGGAAATAAACCAAAAGCCTGCACAGTTGATGGAGCAGAGGCTTAAAAATATCAAAGGGGCCAGTAGGTCTGTTTTGTGCCAACTGCAGACACTGTACAAACTTCAAGGGAAATTCTATATATCCCAGAAGGCAAAGGTGACTGAAAGTCAGTTGGGATTAGCTTTTCCTCTCCTGCTGTAAATGGGTTTGCACACACAAAGTCAGGCAGATCTACCTAAGAGAATTCTTAGTGGTGGGAAGAACAGAAAATCCACAGGTAGAAAAGTGACTGTTCCCTGATGGTAGGGGCCCAGAATAACCAACCTTATTCTGAGGACATATACGCTTTAGGTTTCTTGCATAGACAATGGCTATGAAGAACCCTTTCATCACTTTCCATATAGCCCGTACAGTTCCTTGTTCAAAAAAGGGCCACCTTTTCCAAGTGACCTGTTGGTTTTATCCATCACTCTGGCCCATCTCCCTAGACACTGAGCAAGGGGAGAGACCAGAGGGTTTGAATCATTTAGGACTCTCATGCTAATAGACAAAAACAAAGTACAAAACTGAGGAAAATTACGTAAGGCAAATAATAGGTCTTCACACTAGTGAAAATATATTTTGCCTTAAAGAGCTCCACAGCTTGCTTTTATTAGTCCCATACAGAGGATAAATTAAATGGGCTCTCTCTCGCTCCCCTAAAAGTAAGTGGCAGCTTTCAATTCAAATGTGAGATGGTAATTTTCTGGCTTAGAAAAAGGTATTAATGCCAATCTCAACCCAAAAATGTTGTTGCAGAGCAGGCATTTCTGATCATCGTTCCAGAAACCACGGGGAAAACGCTGAAAATTACTACTGAAATTCATAGTTGTACAAATTGTGAATCAGCAGTGAATGCCAAAATTGTTTAAAACTAACGTGAAGTTGATCAGGAAATAAGATGGATGGTGAAACAGCCTAAATCACTACTAATCCAGTACTCTTACAAAGCCAGCAACATTCAGTGGCATCTATTCTTGAAGCATATTCAAAGAGAAATGAAACCCAGTACAGCTCTCCTGGCACTCTCCAAAGGCCTTGGGAAGCACATATTTTTGAGAGTCTGCATACTCCAGCCTTGACTTCCAGCCTGCCAAACCTGATTGCCTGTCCCCACCCCAAAAAAAAACCCTGACTCGTACACTTTGTCTAGTTTTACAAGTTTGGTACCTCCCCGCCACCCCCCACCCCCCCCCCCTTCCCCCAATGTTACAGCATATTCTTCAAGATATGGAGTTAACTGCACTGGGGTTTGAAGTCAACACTGAGAAGGAAATGTGTCTTCTTAAAAAAAATACCATTAGCTATCTAAAATAATCTAAGCTAATTCAATATATTATGTTTACATAATTTTGAAAGTTACTGAATTTTAATACCCTGGGATTTGTGGCTCCTCTTTTGGCCAGGATGGTTTAGGCCTGGCATGACATATTCCTGCTAATGTACAGATTATTGTATTAAGATCTTACACCACTCTGCAAGATAACTCATCACAAAACTACTGGGAATCATGCAGGCAGGAGGTGAGCATCCCCTAATGTGATAGATTTTCATTGCAAGCATTGATACCCAAACCACACTGCACTGAAGATTTGAAGATACCCTGAAGAATTCTTTCTGCACAAGTACTACCACAAAAATAAGATAAACCTAATTTCAGAAAAAGCAAATTTCTCTTCAGCTTCATTGCACAAGACATATTTCCTTACCCAGTGGCCAAAGCTGAAATCTAGAAATGTTGGAATGAAAATTTAGAAATCCATCTAGGACAGCAATCTGCCTGTAATTCGGAAGGGCCAACATGGCATAACATTGTCCATCTACCTATTTCATCCACTCCCTTAACACATCCATGAAGAGAGTATAAAAAGGAAGGGAAACAATAAGGTGGGTAGCTGCACCTGGCTTTCTGTTCTTCTCTCCAGTACACAGAAGGAGCAGAGAAACAAGATCCAAGAGTTAATAATGTTAGTATGATCACTCAGAGCAGGCAGTGAGGCATTTTCCCAAAGGAAGTTTAATCTGATATATTTTCTGTTTGGAACAATCCTAATTATTTTTCAGTAATTCTAGTTGACTAGATATAAATAACGTTTCTCAGCTCAGTTTGACATGAAGAGAAATAAAAGAGTTGTAAGAGAAGCTTTCAAGACAAGCCCAGTAAACCCAGAAAAGTTTATTGCCTGCATTGTTCAGCTTTTGGCAGAATTGTCATAAGCCAACCGCAAACTTTAGCCTTACAATCAAGAACCAAAAAGTATTAAGGAAGATTGTAAGCCTCCATTAAATGGAATGAAGTAAAAAACTATGTTGCATTTCATTACTCCTATAACATAATTTTGCCTTCAAATTCTTCTTAAAGAAATTTCTACGTAGATGAATTAGCGTGTCTAACTTTCACTCCGAATAGGACAAATTATTTCACGTGAATGACTCTTAAGCAATTTAAATTGGGAGAACATTCTTTTTGAAGGGAAGTATTAATCTAACTGTTTTACTACCTTTTTACCACTTCTTTACTATTACCTTATCAGGCTCTCTGGCATCAACATTTTCAAAGAGAAGCAACTCTTGGTTTTGCAGAAAGTATCATATCATAAAGCCTGTTGCTAATTTTGTTAGTAGGAGTAGCAGCAGTGTAAAATCTGTACTCCCTGGCCAAGGACAGGCCAATTATAGACACGCTATGTACATACATGACAAAATGATAGTTTTCTCCCCTAGGATTTTCAGTCAATGGCATTCAGCATGACTGACGGGACAGGCTTCATATGACAGAGCCCATCCAGCACATGTAACTCCATGAATACATTCATGTACTTTGACTGTGTGATGAGGGAGGCACAAAGACGTACCTCAAAAAGCAACTAGCAGTGCACAAGCCCCCGGAACATATTCCACCCGTGTTTCAGAGGCTCTCCAGAGAGAAAGGTGACATGAACAGTTTTGTAAGCCTGCATCTCCTTTTGTCATTCAGTCACAGAGCCATGCCAACGCCATCGTTAGGGCCACTTGACGGACATACATTCAGCCACGTGACAGCAAGGGACTACAGTGGCTCCAAGAAAGTAGCTGGGAGCAAGATGTCAAAATCATTCAAAATACCAGAGGGACGATGACTAGACAGGTCTCTGCAGAAAAGGATCCTGGCATCGTTACAGATCATAAAATGAACTGAATCACTGATGCTGTCTCTTGCAAAAACTGCCAAAACCAGAATGTCATACTGGGGTATAAAAATAAGAGTGTGGCCAACCTTAAGAGTAATCCTTAGAGTAATCCTCTCCTTGCAATGTCCACTCAGAAAGCCTCTAGCTGGAATACCGAGAGCGGGTTTGGCCACCACATCTCAAGAAAGACTGAAGCAAGTAACTGGAGCAAGCGGGTATCTAGCAGCTGTGAAAGACATGAAAAGAGACTGGCCTAAAGAAAAGGAGACAGAGAGCGGCTGTAGCAAACAGGTAGGAAAAAGGCTGATTTCAAAAGGAAAGAAAAGAATTTGTTCTCTGTGTGCTTACTAGACATGATAGGGAGTAATAGGCTCAAATGGCAAAAAAGAAGATAGATCTTAGGAAGGTGTTACAAATAATGAAACACTAAATAAATAAGCAGAGGTGGTCATGAAATCTTCAGCCTTGAAAGGCTTTAAGAAAAGGATATGCAAACATCTCTTCTTGATGCAGGGATGACAACCTCCTCCAGCACCAAGATAACACAATCCAGGCTGTTCTTCATCTCTACCTGGACAGCTCTCAGGAGACAGGGATTAGCCAGGAGCAGACTGATTGACTTCTATAAATCGCATACAAAACTGCAATAATACCATGACTCTGCCCACTTCTGTGAGGCTCTCGGGAGTGAAGGCAGCAGGGAGAAGGCAGTAGACTGTGTTGTGTTCTAGAGGAGAAAGCCAAACCTTCAAGTGATAAACTGGTCACCACTTACCTAAATAACAAAAGTCAGTTTAAATCTATCAGCATAGCAAAGCACCAAATTGTGTTTGATGTATTTCTAAAAAAATGTTCTGCGGTAAAATTTACAGTGCTGGGGAAAAGGTAGGAGTGGAGTTCTTCACTCCCAAGAATAACATAAAAGGAAAGACAGAAGTGAAGGACACAAAGAATGTTTTTATGAACTGCTGCTCAGAGCTGCACAGCTCTGCTCTGACGATGTGCTGTAACCTAGGGAGAAGGTAAGATGCAGAACGACTCTTTTGCAGAAGGATAACGCATCGCCAACACAGGAAGCTCAGCAGCTCTGGCTGGTACTGTGGCACTTAACTGCAGGCCGACTTCCACTTAAACAAGGTTATTTCTGTAATTTTTAAAAGACAATGAATTCAAAAAGAATTGAGTTTGCTTGTTTGTTTACTTGCTTGTACCAAACTTTTAAAAGAGCTGCTTTATGTCATCCTTTATGAGGGTATTTTTAACTCAGGTTTGTTTCCTATCTATGACCTTGAGCAAACTGTCCAGCAGCCAATAATCAATATGCCAGACAAAACACTATAAACTCCAGAAGGTAACAAAAATCTCCCCCAACACAGACATCTGTTATTGCTACTAAACCAGAATATATTTCTGTATATATTCAGCTCCAATGGAAAAGAGCAAGACTGAACAAGTAAAAAAAAAAAAAGCAAATATTTTCTCACCTAGTAAAGAAAATAATGTACTCCTGAACATGGGATAAAATAAACTGAAATAAATCTTAATCAAGAAGGCTGCTGCTGCTAAACAGTTGGGGAGAGAGGGTCAGGTTCAAACAACTTCAACAGCAAAAGCAGGAGTCACCTATTCTGTTATGCAGCTTCCATTCACACAGTAAGGACATCATTAAATCTAAGAAGGAATATCGATGTTACCTTGAATGCAAGATGAAAATTTTGAATACAGCATTTAAACGGCACTCTTTTTTTTTCCCCAAGAATCATGTGTTGAGTCATTTAAATGGGAAGAAAAATATCTCCAGCAGAAGCAGACAAATGCAGTAAGCAATACCAATGCCCTAAACGCTGCTTGCAGTTCTGTAACCTGTGAGAAGCGCTGAAACATTCCTATTACACATGCCACAGCAGTCCACAGTACATCTGTACAAACCTGCTGGTGTTATGTCACCTACCATAATGCATCCCCAAAAGCCATGCTTCCCAACCAGCTCACTGCTACTATCTGACATAAACTTGTAGCCTTTCAGCAAGATGTCTGCTGAATGCACTTGTAAAGTGCCAAACAAATGTTTATAACCAGTCTGCTGGTTATAAACTCAAGCATGGGCTGTAAGTGTAGAAGGAAAATCAGGAAACAACCCATGAGACCTGAGCATGGATGGGGTAGGAGGAAAATGAGGAGGAGGGGACCTTAGACAAGCCCCTGCACAGCATCGTGGGGTGTGAGATGCACTGCCACTTCATTACTGGGAGAACACCTCTGCACGGGCACAGGGGAAGGATGAAAGCAAAAATGCAAAGAGGAATAATAATACTAATCCAGTTTATCTCCTGCTGCTGATTTCTGCTCTGTACTTGGGAACTGCAGATGTTTCTTTTAAGCCAGGCTATCTGCAAAGTCTGAACAGCAGTAAGTGGGCTTATATAGTGCTAGCTATTTTCCTGGGTCTGGAAAAAATATGAGATCCTATTAGCTTCTTCACAAAATACTAGTAGGAGAATATTTATTTTCCAAATTATGAACAATATCTTAACTTACAGATGCTTTCATTTCAACATAAACCATCTCTATCACATATACAGATACACTCTTAACTGATTTATACAGGGCAGTTAAAACATGTCAGTACATATTAGTTAGTCATAATGGTATTTCAAAAAGATGCAAATCTTTCAGAAACAAAAGATAAACAGAAACCTACACTGCAAATCTGAATTTTCATTCTGAACCCTGAAATTAAAGAGTCCTTGTTTGAAAACCATAAAAACACTACCATGTTCACACCTACTTCTCTTCAGTGTTTCAAAAAGATGTGTGTAACTGGCCGATTTGATCATTCTGTGTGTGCAGCTATATACATACATGTACATGAAGTACAGGAAGCAAGATAGATGTGTAAAGTTTCTGTATTTATTCATATTAGGAAATACAAATTCATCAGCTGCTCCATACTCTGTGTTTCTCATCTTGAATCTTGAAAAAAGACACCAGACATCTCACGTAGGCTTATTGATAAATTTTATCTAGGTCGAGATAAGAAACAGACTTTCATTTATTTTGGTTTGAAAACTACCTACATCAAACATCATGTCAAAATAAAAAGAACTAGATGAAAAGACTGATATGTAACAGGATAAAAGGAAATAAAAAATTAGAATAGCAAAATCACAGACACACACACACCACCCACTTCCAAGGAAGAATGGAGAGGAGGGTAAAACTTCCCAAAGAAGCTTTCAAGCAAAGCCAGAGGGATAATTACTAAGCTAATTGGTCCATAAAGGCAGCTACATACAGTTTGTGCTCATTAGTTAGAAGTTGCCATCTTGTCTTCCAAAAAGAGGGGTTTAACTTTTCCATGTTGCAGTGATCAATAAATGCCCTAACTGGTTCATGCTGTATTCCTCTGACAAAGATGAACATCAGTCTAATTTGCAAATCATAACCTAGAATATTAGTAAATCAAACATGATGAACTTCAAGTGGAACAGACAAATGTCTTCCAGCTTTGTTTAGCTGTAACAACTTCAAGGCAATATTTAGTATCGTGCTTGCAGAATAATTAGAAAGCTTTCTCCTCTGTTCAGTAGGCAATGGACTGTAAAAATGAGAACGATTTGGCTTTGTCTGAGTGCTCCACCACCCTGCTGCTGCAGGGGGGTGAGACTTCATGGACTCCAGAAGAGATGAGATTTCCTGTCAGTCCTTAAAATGCCTTGGAAAAAAAACCAAAAAACATTGGCAACTTTCTCTGATGCGATGAATTCAAGCAAATTTTGAGCAAGCAATATTCCAGCCTCCCTCCTTTCTTTCATCCCCTGCTGCAAATCATTGACATTCTGTGGGAAAAAGTTCACTATGGAGATACCACAGGAAAATGACACTGTATGTAAACCCACATTTTAAATCCAATAAGGAAAACCTGCTTGTGGCCTTTTTAGAGGGATGCTGGAAACAGTACCTTCCAACTTTCCATGGGTCCTCTGCACCAATTTAACCAAGGAACCTCCCTGACCTTCACTTGTTTTCAGCCTCCTCCAGTGTAGCCAGGCTCTTCTATGTTCACTACGGATTTCAGCTGAAGAACTTTCCTCCTTTTGTCAATGTCTACTCAGAATTGCTCTTCAGATTCGTTTGCAGCCCATAGACTACTGCTGTGTCCTCCTTGTTTCTTTATGTTTCTATCATGAAGATAGGATTACAAAACCACAATTGAAACAGCAGCAATATTATAGGAATTTGAAGATATAGGCTGCATTAAGTCTTATCTGTACAAACATTTTCATTAATGAAATAGGTTTCAGATCAATTCTGCTTGTTTTCACTTAATTGCTGGCTAATGGGGTCTCTTGGTGTGTCACTGTGTGTGTGCTGAGGTTTCTTTCTAAGAAAAAGATTATAATATTCTAAATTGTTAGATAAGCTCTCAGGACTGACAGTAAGAGACACCTTCTCATGGTATTGTCTGACTTTTTGCAGTAGAGTGATTTGAACAAGTGCCATGAAAATTCCCATTTACTCCCATTATTTACCATCAATTTTATGGCCAATTTCAATGCCTTGTTACAGCTCTCTAGTACTTTACCATAGTATAGACACTGTTTTTAGAAAGACGAGGGCAAGGGGAAAGAGGAAATATTCAGCTTGTAAAGGTCACTAAGTGAGCAGAATAAGGGAATTCATGGAAGACTACTGCAATGATTAAACACTTATCTTTTACTTTGCAAACATCTTGCTAAGGGTTAATTTTAACAACCTTGCTCAAGCTTACCTAATCACAAGCCTTTTGTTACGTACAAATGTGAAACACTTTTGTACCTGAAAGAAGGACTGATGAAAGTAACCAGCATTTTTAAAGCACTTTTCAATACTGCTGTTTTTTAAAGGATACTCTGCTAACTGCATTGTTCTTAGCTTGAATCCCATGCTTCAGAAGACACTTTGACGATAACTGCGTAAAGAATAATTTGCAGTGGTTCAGTTTTGGAGATGTGCAATGATCCCGTATATTCTTTGCTAGCAATGTACAAGACGGCAATATCATTATAAACCTGCTAGTGATCGTTTCAACAATTATGCTCTATGAAATGTTACTATCTATACACTTGTTTTGATAAATCTGGGTAATGGATACCCAGGGGGTCAAAACACAAAACACTTCCTGACCCTCTGGATGGTTAAGAGTGAAAGACTCTCAGTGGTACAGTCTGAATACGCCATCATTATTTTAGTCTCTTACAATCACTTAAGCAAAAAGGAAAAGGGATATTATTTTTTTCAGAGAAAACTCTCCCCTTTGTAATCATATTTGCTTTTAATCAAGAAACTATAATTTTGATGCTTTAAAGGCAGAGACAATATTTTTTGCTGCTTCTGACACAACCTATTTGGAATTCAGAATGACGAGGAAGGCAATTAACTGACATTTTTCTACATAATAATATAAGTTAGGGCTCTAAGGCTTTGCCTACACTAGGGAAATTTAGATGAGTAGATTCTCACTGTTGCTGACACTGGCTTGGCCAAGGCACTGTTAGGAATATGTGAGGTCTAATGCAAGACAAACTCACCAGCCCTAAAAATTGCTGCCAGCAATTAAGGCTTTCTTGGAACAGAACGT
Organism: Falco biarmicus; assembly: GCF_023638135.1. Lineage (NCBI taxonomy): Eukaryota > Metazoa > Chordata > Aves > Falconiformes > Falconidae > Falco > Falco biarmicus. The sequence continues at coordinate 4,429,970 of NC_079291.1, read as the reverse complement.
GAATAGCATTCACAGGTATGAATATCTCTACACAAGTAACCAAAAACCTCATGGGTAACGCTCACTCCCTCCTTGAAGGAAATTTATAACAAGCCTATTGTTTAACCAAAAATATTCCCAAATAATGTCACTATTCTTCCTTATTCTTTTACTTTGTTAAAGTCTCCATTTCTTTAAAAGATATTTTAACTTTTAATAAGCTATTCCTGAAATATTTCTTAAAATTAAGAATTCTTTAAAATATTACTTTCAAATAAAACCAGGAAGTTGAATGCTTGAATTCTTTTCTGAGAATGTCATATTTTATCAGCATTTCTGTAGTATAAACCCTAAAAGATGCTTATAATATGGCTTCCTCACAACATGAATCTGATTCTTTGGTCCCTATCATCACACTTGCACAATATTTAAAAGCTACTCCTCCACGTGAATGACACTTTTAAACGAAACTTTTTCTATTTAAAAAATAAATCATTAAAACAGTGCTGGAAGGAATATGGTTACAAATGAGGATATTGGCAGAAATCCAATGTTATTGGAAAGGTAGGATATTCACACTAGTCTCGCTGCCTGTGGTGATTAATTAAAAGCCGTTAGATACCTGAAGCCCTAACAGTTCATTCAGTATGATTCCCATTGCAGGAACAACCTGCTTTTGCTGACAAGATATTTAGGCAGGCAAAAAAACCAAAAACCCCACCGAAAATCAGGATAGCAAAGCTCAAAGACACAAAGATATAAATGTTCATGTTTTATTTACAGTTCCGGCTTTTAGTCTGGTGGTTTGCATATCAGGAGAGGTGATTTCTGTCTCCACAGTATAGTTAATCAAGAAATCCACACAAATCACATGGCAGAACTGCAGAGACCTGAGGCTAAACCCCTTGTGACTATGGAGTAACAAAGAGGTAATGAAAGAGCAAATGAATACAGAGAATGTGGAATATGGCAATAGAAAAGCAGGAGGAATAATGAAAATGCCAAGTAGTGAGAGCAAAAAAAGGTCTCCAACTCTTCACAAGTTTGTTGGTGTTACAGATTTTGTTTGCAGCAGATGCTTCAATTTCCTTGTGCGGGATTTGGCAATTATGAATGAAAGACATCTTCCCATAAGCATGAAAGATTTAAAATTATTTGCAATTTTTACATTTGTCTGAAGCAGTTTGCATCCTAAATTATACAAGAGAACACCCTCAGCAAAGTCCAGTTCCTATGATATGTACATGAAGCAATAAATCTTTTCCCCATCAGTCACACATCATGCTGACACCTGCTCTCCAGATGTTGGATGAGCATCACATTGCATACTAAATAACTATCGCACTGCCAATTAATGTATTTTCACATACATAACACAAAATTAGATTTTGAGATATTTCTCTATAACAGAAATTTAGGATTAATAAGACACCATCTTTAGTGAGGCAAGCCTATACACTCATCAGATTACACTGAACTAAAACTAGAATCAAGAACAACCCCAAAACACCCACTTTACCGTACGTGTGCTGTAAAAGCTGATAAGTGGCATAGGAACACAGCGATGAATTTTCTCTCTTAAACAGACTGTGATGCTTTATAAAACCAGTATGTAGTTCTGCTCCATATAAAACTGATAATACAAACCACAAGGAACAATCCGGGTATCAGGACACTCCACCCGTCCCCACCTCCCCAGCTATATTTAAAAATGAAGCACATCATCGGTGTTGTAATGTTTTTTGGCTTCTGGGTCAGAGATTCTGTTCTAGCAAGCAGACTGTGAACACATACAGCTGAGCTACACAAAGACTCAAAATCCAAGTAACAAGAAACCAACCAAAGATCACATTTGTGGGAATTTACACTGCTTTATATACCTACCTCCAAATAAAGTCTCTTATTTTCAGCTGTTTAACTAAATTAAAAAAAAAATAATATCAAAACAGGACTCTCTTCAGTCCATGAAATGAACCACTAAAAATGGTTCATTAGTCAGAACCAAACCCAGATTACGTGAATCAGATGCTTTATTAATTTGGTTAATATAATAAGATCTTAGCTTCCTTTTGCAAATCTTTGGAAGCGACCTGAATAGGCACTAAATATCTATGGTCTTTAAACATCAGGCAAAGGGAGCAAAGGATAACTTCATAAGTCTAAGGAAATACATTTAATACAGCACATTGGTAAAGAGTTGATAGCTGCATATTTATTCCACTCGCTTGTGTAGATAATCTCTTCTTTCAAGAACAAGAATACAATTGCTACTCCACTTTACAGCACATTTTAGCTCAATTCAAATTTTCACTCATGGAGGCAAGCTAAAAAATGCTTTAATTTGAGTTAGCACAATAAATTTTGGATTAAACTTATTCAAACTAAGTCACTTGTATCCCCATAAAGATGAGTACAAATTGTAGACAACGGTTCCTAAGCATTCAGTGCTTATTAATCAGATTTTCTGAAGACAAGTTCTTCCTCCAAGTAGTTCCAGTATGAAATAGATAAATAAAATATTAGGGAAACTACTAACTTACACAAAGCGAGAAACTCCTCTAAGGCCGCACTGGAAGTAAATAAATTGTTTACCTTAACTATAGCCTAATTGATTGTTAATTGATACTCATTTAGTAAAAACTTTAATGTCCTCTCCTTCAGAGAATACCAGCCACAGAGACCTACCTGTCATTTGTTTTGCTTGAGAATTTCAGAGAGGAAGGTCTTGTTAAAACCCTTCGACACATGTGCACTGAAGTCCCACAGGGCTAGTGCGTGCTCCTTCTCCCCGAGCCTTGCCTCTGACAGGGAGAAAGGATGACACAAGGGTTCACCCTCTCCGGTGTTTTGCTTGCCCTTCTTAGCATCCTGCGTATCTGTCTTGGGATCGTTCCGAACTGACAGGGCTTGAAGACTTCCAGTCCCTGCTCTCCCTGCCCTGAAACAACTGGGAGATGGCACTTGAGAGAAAAATGCAATGGCTTTTTAGTTAAGGAGCTGGGTGGACTCAGCAAGACTGGATTCAACTCCTGGCTTCGCAACGGATCTTCTTCACGACCCGGGGCAACTCCCTGTGCCTTGGTACAAAACCTCCTGCCCCACACAAAATAGTTTTGAGATAGTATCTGATAATATTTGAGAGATGCTGCGCTAGGGCTCTACCTCAATGGGTACACTGTGTGGGAAGCAGGTCAGAGATCAGGATGATGTTTGAGAGTTTAGCTATACAGAATGCCAATGAACTGCAGTTTCTATCTTCTTTCACATCAACTTTTATACCTCATGCAATTGCTTCGTGCGTTCAGTATTTTTATTACTAGCATTACATGCCTATTTGCACAAAATTTGTCCCTGAGAATTAGAAGAATAGAGAAGATAAAACTATCACAGTTTTATTGATTGAGCAGAGACATCTACATATGTTTTCCATTACTGTTATGCCATGCAGGTTGAGGAAATGACATATTTGACTAAGTAGAAATGGAGAAATACAGAAAAAGAAAACACGGAGACAAGATGACTCAGCCAAACCTGCAGCCCTATAGATTTCTAAATATTCTATAATCTTTGAAGTTTCTGTGACAGAACCAAGCTCTCCGGCTATCACTTCACTATATTCACTTGCACATGATCCTTGGCAGAATGCATTCGGCAAACTGGAGCTACATGTATCATGTTGAAACATTTCACACAGAGGTTAATATGCAGATGCAGGAACCAAAACCACCTTCATTTTGACAAGGAAACACAATACTTCAGGTAGCATACAGAAAAGCACACTAGGCAACAATTAATGAGCATTTGTCTAATGAAGTGGCTTCTAGTGGTAGAATGAGGCCTCCGTGACTAATTAGAAAATATTAATCTGCTTTAATCAACATTAAGAAAAATGAATATATAAAATAATGGCTTAGAAAAATTAAATACTACCTGCAGACAGTACAGAAAATGTTTTGGTAATCATATGCTGCCGACAATTCATCTGATTTAACAAGGTAGAGAGAAAGAAGAACTGACCTCCCGAGGACAGATAATTCTCTTGGGACGTGGTGCCTCTTGTTGCAATTGATATACTGTCAAACACAAAAGTGTACAGATGATTAGAAGACGGCAACATACACAAACTTTTATTCAGATGAGTCTTTTTAGCCAGAGGCTGCTGAGAAAAATGCAAATGTAAAGGATGGCAAATGGAGGTATTCCAGCATAACTAAGTCACTTACATGAAAATCGGTTGTCGACCTGCAAACTACCTAAGTGATCACTGCTGTAACTTTTAGAAGTATTATCTCCTTTTGTACTTGTTATTACATTTCTATACCAGGGAAGACTAGCTAGAAAGATTTATTAGGTGTATCTCAGGGTAACATCTCACTTTTGCATATACCATGTTGTAACAACTCAAGAACAGATTGCTTACCAGTCCAAGCAGTGGTTTTTTGGATAGGCCAAGAAAGAGTTCAGCACATTTGAAAGGGTTTACCACAGTTTTGTAATTTATTTCAAGATTTGCTGGCAATTACTGATGAGCAAGTAAACATTCCTTTCAGAGCAATTACACCCTATTCAAATGGCCCTGGATCAATTTTGAAAATCTTCTGAGGGCTGGAGGAAAGAGACCTGAGGCTAGGGGTACTCGCTGAACCCTGGCCCCCAGCCTCTTCACTGCATGTATTTAATGAGATCCTCTCCTTCCTTTTCCCTCCAGAGCTGTGAGAAGACGCTGACATACAATGACAGTAATCAATTCCAGTGCAGACAGACTGTCTCTCTGTAACTCCAGTAAAAATCCCACAGGTTTGGATTGCCTCCCTTGAGAAAGGCCTTCTGTATGCTGACCTTCTTGTACTTAGATAGATCATGTCGTGTCTATGAATTTTTTTAAAAGACCTAGTTTCTAGAACACAGCTTTTCATAATGCTTGTGAAGCTTTGAATTATGCCCAGAAAGGTGGTAGATTATGGGAGGAACATCAGTGCCTGTAGGTTTGATAAACACAGAATCCCTGTTGCAGAAAGTGAAGTGATAGGTATTACTCTTCAGCAACTTCTCCCACCTTCTGCACCTTCTCATTAAATGGGCCTAGGAGCGACAAAATCTGAGAAGTGGGGAAGTCCTTGGCTTGCGCCCAAGCTTGTCACTCTGGGGACGTGAAACCTTCAGGGGCTTTTGTTCTCTGCTAATGTCAAAATGGAAAAAAACATAACCTCTCCGTTTCCCAACCCAACCTTCACCCCCGGTTCCTCAGAGGGGCACAGAAAGAGGCTTTATGATTTCTTATGTTCCCTATCAATTTTAATGCAAATGGATGTGATCCTGAATTTGTGCTAAGGCTTTGGATTTAACCTGCATCGTTCGGTGCTGCGAGATCTCCCACTACATTTGCACAAGATTCATGGTAACTTGTGGTCTTCCTTACCACTTGCAATTGTGTGACTACGGTACAAAGCCTTACTCTGCTGTGATCAAATGACTTGTGAGAATTGCCAAGCACAGCATGAAAATTTTGCTTCAAAAATCACAGGTCTTTTTTTAAAACTCAGATTATTCTGGAGCCCAATATCATGATTTTAGGGTCCATTTCTGAATGTCTGAAATCTGCAAAACCACTGATTCAGCAAGTTGCTGATGCTTAATACTAAACATATTCATAACATTTCCAGTAGAGAGAAGGATCCAAAATATTGCAACAGCATGATTGCTTCCGATTTAAAGTAAAAGATCTATTTCCCCAATTTATTAATTTCAATTTTAATTGAAAAATCATACTTCATCAAAATCCTAGTTTTCAATCATCAGACCTGTTAAGTATTAACTGACACAGCAAATTAAGCTAGTGGAGCTGTTTCTAAGATATCCTGGGTAGCTGTGGTGCAAAACAAGTTGGTCTGGAGAACACATAGGAAGCCCATCTTGTGATGTGCTGCATTTGTAAGAAATGAGAAAAGCAAAGAGCTCTCTGAAATGACCAAAAGGATCTCTGAGGCTGATCACACTGGAGAAGCAAGGGTGGGGAGAAGAGTCGGTATTTCACAAAACAAAGGAAGGAATGACTAATAGGAGAGGGCAGATGTATGCAAGACTTGAAAGCAAACACAAAAAACTGGATGCTGATAGGATGCAGTGGGATGAATCAGCGCAGGGATTCATGATGAATGCAAGGAAGACAAATCATCTTAACAACTGTATTTTGAATAGACTGGAAAAGGTTGCTGTCATTCCCAGAGAGGCATGGGTAATTAATCTGCACAGTTATCTGAACTGAGCAAGATACCTGATTTAGAAATACACCAGAGGAAAATGTAGTAAGATTATTACTATACAAATAAATAATAATAATAATAATAATAAGCATATAATTTATTATTATAGGCTGCCTTAAATAAGCAGGATGAGAAAATGGCCCCGAGTAGCAAGCGTGATTGAGATCGTGAATGGTGGTAATCACAGAAAACACCATGAATGGGAAACGGTTTCCTGGGAAAGATAAAGAATTCAGATTTGACCATATTAGCTTTCAGTTGAAAGACATTAAACTGACAGGAAGCCAACCCAGTGGAACTACGGGAGAGAGATGTAGAGCCATGAGATGGAGGGAGAGAAGACAGATTGGGAACAGAAAGCAAGCACTGAGAACCACCAGTGGCACTGTGGTAAGGGACACGAAGCAGTTCAATGGGAGGGTGACAACAGAGAAGAGACAGGAACACAGCTGCCAAGGCCACCCAGAAAAGACACACAGCAAGGCAAGGGTGGTGGAGGTAAAACAACAGTGAAGGCGCAGCTACGTCAAAAACTAGGCAAAGGCAGTATCTCCCAGATTAAGGTATTAAGGAGCAAAGGAGGTGTAACCCTACCAAAAACTGTATTCTTCTCTAGAAGCTTCTCTCCTGTTTCTGCTTCAAATGACTGCTGTATGAAAGCCTGCTAATGGGCTATGAATACTAGTGCAGTATCATGGCTAAGGTGACTTGAGAAAAACGTGCCCTACAGCTAAGTTCCAATGAGCTTAGACACCTCCTTAAGTGACCTCATTTTCCGAAGTGCTGAACATCTTGCAGCTCTGCCCGACTTCATTATATACATTTTTCCAAAGTGCTGGGCACTCACACTCTGGCTGACATTGGTGAGACCCCAGCAGAGTCCAGGGGATGGTCAGAAGTTCAGAACGCATATGCCCCTCACTTGCTCAAATGACAAGCCTTGCACTTCTGCCCTCATTTCCCGCCCCCCCACCTGAAAATCTTAAAATAGGAACCAATGTATAAGGCTATGGTTAACTGAAATAATAGAAAACCACACTTATTTAATACAGTAGTAAGCAGTGACTGACATCTGACCCAAGCTTTTCCAGCATTTGGAACTGACAGGCAGGTTAGAGACAAACTCATTGTCATCATAAAAAAGATGATACTTCAACATAATGATGCATTTTTATTTTAGCCCTGAGAAAATTAACCTTATACAAAGTCAACAGCATGCAAAAAGAAAATGTATTATTACTGCTTATAGAACAGCATCAGACTGGAAGCAGCTTTTTGTTCAGTATCAGATGCAAATGAAATGCACAGTCATAATCCATAAATACCAGACCTAAATGCAACACTGCAATAAAAAATGCAGTAGGTTTTAATTGGTCCTTGAACATCTTCATCGGTTTCGTAATTCAGACAGCTTGCCAGCATTCCTATAAAGTTAACAGAACTTCAATTTAGTATTGAATTTCTAGGAGAACGTTTCTTTGAGATGTAAAGTAACTAGTTAGAATATATCTCTCTCTTTTGTCCTGCTAGAGGATGAGTCTTATCCCATGGGATGAATAAGGGAAATTCAACAATATGTTTTAGAAAGAACTGTCTAATTGCAAAATCTGATCTGCCTAAGAAACAAAGGGATGACATGCAAAAATCAACACTTACTCCTTTTCTGCCAGGGAAAAGGGACTATCATCAATCTCTTCATACTTTTTTCATCCTGCAGTGTGTCAGGAACTCAAGCTTTCTCCTTTAACTCACCTATGACTAGTGTTCAGTGGTGCTCAGTGGAGAGGAAAAATTCCTATCATCGCTTTGATAAGGCAGCAAAGAAACATACTGACTTCTCTGTCAGAATTTTTCATGGAGTTCCTTAGTTTCACCTCCTCGGCTTCATCTTAGGCATTTATCCACATGCCGAGCCTCAACAATATGAGCTGTCCTACTTCTGCAGGATTACTCACATGCTTAATTAGGAACCTAAGTGCCTGGCTGAAATAAAGCCTTAATTTCTAACAAAACTGAGTCTCAGACACTGTGCTTATTATTTGATGAATGGCAGAAGGCAGGGAAACTTTGTGAGGAGCTGCAGCATGGCATCAGCTGATGCTCTGCTCCTTGCCACATTGCTTCACACAGCGTACTGATTTTAAATAGTACAAATAAACACTGAAATGGCACTGACATCACGCTTGCTTAGCACATGCCAAACTCAACAGTAGTAAAAGGAGGAAAAGTGTGTTTTAAATCTTTTTAAACCTCAAGCATCTATGTGCTATAGCTGGAAGTAAAAAATTACTACGCTGTTTCAGCAGTCAAAGAAATTGCCTGGTCTTCACGTGAAGCAGTTAAGAACATTGGTTCTGCCCTAAGAAGGCAGTGCAACACTAGAGCAGGTTACCCACAAAGGTGGCAAAAGCTCCATCCCTGAGGGTTTTCAGGACTCGGCTAGATAAAGTCATGGCTGTTCTGCTCCAGAGCCAGCAACAGTCACGCTTCCAGTGGGAAGCTGGATCAGCTTACCCCAGAAGGCCCTGCCAACCCACACATCTGTGATTCTTATCTTTGTTTCTTTTCTACCTCAGTGATGGTAAAAAGGCAAAAGGCCATTTTGTGTAACATCCTAACATACAGCAGACTACAAAAAGAAATCTGTTCTTGGATATTTATTTGTTGATCTGTTACTCAGGTACAAATGCAATCAAATCCACTGTCTAGATACTGCTGGCTGCTAGTAACTTTCCAGATTTTTTCCCCCAAGTCCCTTCCTTGTAATACGAAATTGTTCTTTTCTGTGTCCCAGAGCTACTGGAAAAAGTCTGAAAAACCTTGTAATCCGTGAAACTGATGCATCTAACAATCCTTCAGGAGCAAGTGAGGATCTTCTGCATTAGAAGTGTCTACCTTTTCCAAATACAGCTGAAACAAGCTTGTGCATTATGCCAGAGTATGGCTTGGATTCTGAAAGCTGCTCTACTTTGATCAGCATTTGCCCATGGAAATGTGCAATACTGTTCGATTTGAATACTTTGCCTGCATAAACAGGAAAATCTGCCTTTGTTGAGAAGCTAGACAGATTGAAGCCTTGACCATGATGTCAATAAAAGGCAACACAGTGCACCTAAATTTATCCAGGACTTAAATGGAAATCATAACTATGCAAATTCTCTTAATAGTATGTTAGCAAACTTTAAAAGTTACTAGCTAAAATACACTGAAAATAATTGTTAAATAGACAGTAAACACAAGCTGCTAAAAATGAAATTTATACACCAAGTTAAAACTGTGATGAGATGGGACAGCAGATTGCATCATAGACTAATGCTATCATTGGACGTAACCTCTGTAATTAATTTACCAGATTGAGATTTTTCTAACAGAGTAAAGAAGCATACATTACCTAATACTGCAATGAAAAAACGTATGGCTGTGGCTAAGCAGTCTCAGCAGTAAATCTCTGTAATCTTAAACCATTTTCTGCATTTTGGAGCTGTGTAACTTTTTCCAAGGTCGTTCATGCATGGGGTTCAGATGCTGAGACCATGACTTTGTCATTACCATAATACTGGCATCCTACATATATCTGAGTAAAATTATATATTCATATTCTATTGGTTCGTTCTGTTTTGTTGGGTTTTTTTGTTTTGGTGTTTTTTGTGTTTTTTGTTTTTTTTTTTTTAATTTAAAAAAAAGTTTCCTTGGACTATGTGTAAGCTATCAGGCAAAAGCAACCAAACTTTTTTACTGTTTGCTGTACCAGGGGGGCAACTAAAAGAAGGTAAATAAAGGCCATGTCCTTATTCTCTTACTTTTTAATGAAAACTTCCTGCAAAAAAGGAAACATCTGTCATTTCAAATCCTGGTCTCATCAGAGTCAATGGGAGCTTTTCCATTGATTTTGAGTTAGCCAGGTTCCTCTTCTAAAAAACATCCACTGAAGTGTCTGCATCTTTCCAAGTACCCAGCAAAGTGGTACCACTGGAAATGTCCAACTCAAATCAATACTCTTGCTGACTGTTAAGGAGGTTGTTATACATTAAAAATATTGCAACAAAAAAAATAAGTCTCTAGAAAACAGTGTTCCGAGAAGCAAGTTTTGTAATTTAACGGCATGCTCAAATTTTGGTTAAAAAAATCCCAGTCCATTCTGAGGCAGAATGTCATTCTCAGGTAACACAGAGATAACGTCTTTGAAGTCAGCAAGGTAGTTTAATGTGCATAAAACTGAAGTCAACAAGTTTATTCCAGTCTTTAAAATTATACATGTACATGCACGCAACTATGTGATCCTTGTGTTTTTGTAGTTCCAATTTGGTAATGGCACTGTACTGAACTTGAATTTGCCACAATTAAAGAGATTACTTTTGCTTAGGATTGTTCTGTATCTGAAAACATTAAAAAAAAAAACCCATCCCTCTGCACCCAAAGCTACAGTTCCATTAATGTTCCAGTAAGGGTTTAAAAATAAAAAAGATCAAACTTAAAGTCCACCTTAAATAAGGGTTTTAAAAGCCAGTATTTTGTCTTAGATCTGTGCTACTTTATTAGAAAATACATTTGGAACAAATAAAAAAGAGCATAAAATATGCACTTCTGCACTGCACTCTATGTAAATGATTTTTCTAAAAGAAGACAGGAAGGTTCAAAGAACTGATAATGGTGTCTCCGACTTCTAAGCCACCACTTCAAAAATCAGCTTCTATTGCTAGGGATCAAAAATACTATTATCTTAAAGTGATTTGGTGACCCATATAAAAAGATAAATATACTCAAGCCTGACCTTTAGTAAACACATGAAGCATTAACCTCCACCTCTGGAATCCTTCCTGAAAATCTCAGCAGAGAAACCATGAAAACCAGGATTTACACACTTGTAAGGCAACCTGGAGAGTCTGGCACCCATAACCCTGCTGCGCTTGCTCCATGGAGACCCAGAAAAATTCAGGTTTCGCTGCTGTCCCATACAGTAATTTCTACCTAGTACATTTATGTCTTTTTTCTAAACAAAGAAAGGAAAACACCTAACAGTGACATCTTGGTAAGGTACTAAGATTATTTAAATTTCTTGTATACTCACAGTATGATTTCCATATTGGAGGCTGGTATTCTTCAGCATCTAAAATAGAAGTAAAAAGGAGAAAATAATCAGTCAATTGGCCACTGGGTTAAACTGTCAGCACACATTTTTCTGCTAAGGGACCTCAGTTTGTCAGCAAAATTCACATTTCTTTCCCAAGAGAGATGCTAGCTCATTTACAGTACAGTGAGAGAGTACATCCCTACGTGAGAGAAGAATATACACTTCAACCATGTTGGATCCAATGTGCTGCTTCCATGTTATGCAAGTGCGACAGGAATTAATTTCTTAACAATTTGCATATAGTTTCCTGACTCACCAGAATTTTTAAAATAATTAACTAGACTGGTAACTACATTATTTATTTACTTTACTTGGCATAATAAACCGACAAATCACTACTGGTTTTCAATCAGGCTTCTAACCCCACTATTGAGATCGCAGAATGAGCATCAATGAATGACATGCGCTTTAGCTAAAAAGACGCACAGCTCAGGCTGGACACCGATGCACAGATCCAACAGTTCCAACAATGAGATTCAATTACATTTCTTGAGCCCACTAGAATACAGAATTGGCGTATTTTCCAGAAACTGCGGCAGCAAAAATAATATTAAAGGTTAAAAAAAGGAAAGACTGCAAAACCTGCAATTGGAAACAGGCAATTACTGCCCCTGTTGACTGAAGGGGCACAAAAAGAGTTAGTATCTTCTGTTAGTGCAAGAGTTATACAATGCTGCTGGGCAAATTTTTGGCAGAAGGAGCAGAGCTTCTGGGTTTAAACCCCTAAGTTTGTAGAGCCTGAGCTAACTTTCCCCAGCCTGGTGTTGAAGAGCCCAGCAAGCAAAGGCATCTCCAGGCTGGGACGCAGGCAGGCACAACTGGAGGGCACAGCGCGGGTACGGTCCCACGCCATGGGGAGGTTTCCAGCTCTCTGCAAGAAAGGCTGTTGCGTCAGCCTCCAGAAAACCCAGCAGAGGCCAAGCTTGAGCAGTAGGAGTTAAATAAATCACCATACACCAGCCACAAAGGGTGGGATACGAGTACTAGTTTGGCTCTAAACTGCCGTGTTGCCAAACACTTTTGAAGAGTCATTTATGGGGGTATGTCATTAACCTCCTAATACTGTGCAAGTTAATTAAGGCATTTGGTATTTACTAAACTTCTACTTAAGTTATGCTAATGCAATTCAATTATAGTTGCATAGCTCATGCTCCTTGTCTATTTATATACACACAACCACTTTAAATATATCCCTGCAAAAGTTTGTTTACAAGGAATGCTAATCATTAACTACCATCTGCCACTTTTATCTCTATTGTTTTAAAAAAGGATAAATCTAGCAATGATCATAGTTACTGCCTCAAATAATGCCCTGTCACAATTCACAGACACATTGATAGGGAAACCCGTTCAATTCCAGTTTCAACTGTATCAACTTCACAACTTTTGCAAATTCAAAATGTTTCCAGACTGACAGAGTTATACCATGTGGTGGCAACCCAAGAGTAATTAGCTTGCAAGTTCATTATACAGAAGGATTATTTTAAATTATATGACGCTATTCATGAGACCAGAGAAATTTATTCATGCCACAGCCAACTAATTTTTTTCTCCTGTCACATTATAATGGTAATATATGACTCTTTTTTCCCCCTATACATCTGTTGCTCCACATAGTTTACCATAACACCATAATACTGTGAATTAAATTCTTCTATCGTACTTCTAAGCTACTGCAAAAAAATTTCTGAATTTGTTTGTTCACTTAGTATATTCTTCCAATAGGAGAAACATTGAGACAGTGATATAGATCCGATTATTTATACTTCTGGCTTCAGAAAAGGAAATAATAGTGGGAGAAACTATGAAAAACCAACAAGTATCGGTTGTTGCTTTAGTATGCTAAAGTAATTAGAACAAGCACAGTAAACTGAAGAGTGAAAGCTGATCTACAAGTAGCCATAAAGTGCTTCATTAGCTTGAGACAGACTGATGGTGTGGAAACGCTGCAGCCTAGGTGGAGAACAATCATCCAGGAGATAGTCATAAAACCAAACTCCTAATGATTACGTTAGATTTGTTACGGTTATGAATCTGTCAGCCCAGGAAAGAGCGGACAGAACCATTCCTCAATAGCTAAAATAATTCTTAAGGGCAGCACGCTCGGAGGAAAACCACGGGTCACCGGCTCCACATTCACCCTTACGAGGCACTGCAACACCCTCCGTGATGCCTTCAGCTGAGAACACACCCCTAAACCACAGGGAACAAAAATCCATATAGGCGATCGCATTAATACCGTTTATTGTCAAGCTACCATGCATGACAACTGATGGCACCCATTTGTAGAGAAACAAAGAACAATGAGTTGAAATACAACCTGGAGATGGAGGTCATGCTTAAGGACCAGCGAGATGTTTTATGGAGCCCAGGTACAGTCCTCTTGCTCCTTTTGTGGAAGGAGACCACTGGGCCATGTACAGCCAAAGATGCCATTCAACACAGCTGTGGGCGTGAAAATCAGCCTCAGGCCAGCAATTACCACATTTGAGTCACCAGAGAAATACACTGACTCTCCTCCTTGTGTAATACAGTCTTAGGACTCCCATCCTGAATGACTAGATCAGACTAAACTTCAGCCCTTTGTAAGTCAGAAGTTAAACAAGACAAATCCTGCCTGAGCAGACTGGATTACTATTTGCCCTTTTTTTCAGGTTTCTGTTCTGCTTCTTTTTTTATTAGTCTTCTTTTATTATAAGGTAGCTCTACTCGTTAAATGGTGCTCTGCTCTCCATCATAAACATATGATGTTATGTTTAACATAAAACATAAACCAGCAGATTCACAGAAGTTGCCAAAAAGTTTTGGTGGTCAGGTCAGTTACTACTTGACACCTCAACTCCCACAGCTTCTGCCTTCAGTTCTACATGCGGTAATGGTCTCAGCAAGGACTCCAGACCCCAGTTTTGAGTCACTTAGCAAAAATCAATCAATCAGTCAGACTCGGCACAAATGGCAATGCCCTGCATTGATCTCTCATTACATTATATTCCGAATATGAACTTTGATGATAGTGCCTATCACAACTGTGATTGGCAGCATGGGAGAGAGGGTTCACTGAGGTACCGTTTGGTGGCAAGATGGGTCTCTCCTATTGCTGTTTTCTTGAAGGGTCCACACTTTCAACAGTGACTTTCTGTCTAAAACAAGAAACTGAGCCAGTGAAGGCTGAAAGCAGTTGTCACAGGAGAAACTCAGAGCACAAGATAGATGCGTATCAGTTCTGAAAAACTCAACAAAATGCCCCAGCCCACAGCTGGCTATGAAGCGTACACCTTTCTGAGCCTAGAGAGACTCACTGTAAAAGAATTGCAGAAAGTCCAGTTTAGGTCTTTTTTCTTATTTTGATTCTTACCAATACTGTATCAGAAATGACCTTAGCAAAACCAGAAAACCTAAGGAGTACTTGCTGGAAAGGCTAGAACTGGCAAAAAAAGCATGAGAGACTTCCACAAATAATATTACAGGCAATACTGTGAACTTAAAGCTTTGAAACATACCAGTTGAGAAGGTTAGTATTTATTAGACCTAAACAAGTAACTAGAAATTAGTTGTATGCTGAATGGAAAGGCAAAAGGAATGATGCATGCTGACTCCTGGGGAATATTACAGCTCCCAGAAGGTTTCCCCCTGCACGCATAATTGACATGAAAGGATACTGGGGAAAATTGCCAAATCAGCAACGATACTTTGGAATTGGAAACTGGGAGTAAGGAAGAGCAGGCTAATTCTTCGCTTTACTCTCCACAGAGTAGAGAGGATGAAAACCATCTCAGGAATAAAATATTTTCATAAAGCTGATGGAGCACTGTAAAGCTGAATAAGCTTAAAAAGACTACAGTAAAGGGAGTACTGAAAAGTTGGCAAAGCTTTAAGCAGCCAAAGAAAAAGTAAACCCACATAAGGTGGGGTTTTTTTTAATGAAACATGAAGACAGAGGACAGTATTTCTTTAAATAATGGGTGGTAAATGGTTAACACATTACTCAGAGTCATGCTTAAGCAATTTCTGAGCAACGGGCTTACATTAATTATATAGTAGATAAAGTTATCCATGGACTTCAAACCTTGTTCTTCATTGCGCCTGGCCCTGTACCAAAGGTGACACATTTCTGGATGTGGTTGTGAAAGACACTGGAATGACTGAATTGCTTTTTAGTACTTTCTTGTACTTTGTGAAGATGATGACGTAATGCCAGCGCCTGTGGCTTTGTGCTACCAGCACTGGGACTGACCTAGCTAAAGCAGGTCTTAATAAGATAGCGACTAAGCTAAAACTGATTCTTCTGACTACCAAGACTGGTACTGCAATAGAAGGAGGAAACTCCTGATTTACAGGAAAGATACAAATTACGTCACTTGAATCCAGTATTTCTGACTTTAAGTGGCATTTCTAATTATAAGGGGAACATTAACAAATATCCGTACTGTAGCTAGATGCCATGTCCCGTTCTAGGTATTCTAAAAAGTTTTAACGATCCCTATGGTAGTAAAGAGTTATGCAGACTAGTAGCAGGACAGCTACTAAAGGGGGACTGACATTCTTTGTTATTTTCTTCATAGTCACTATGAAAGAGATTTTTTTTCCTTTGTCCATACTAAAGGATAATAAAAAATATTCTGCAGTTCACCTCAGAAGAACTGCTTCAGCCTGGATATTCTGCCACCATTGTCTGAAGTTCAGACTTCCTTTCCAGTAACAGCTAATTTTAAAACTATGACCTGCATGTGCAAGACACTTGTATGTGAAGAAGAGCCAATTTGGAATCTGCTTACTAGCAGCGTGCAGATAAATGATTCACTGGATGAACGTCTAGTTACTAATTCTTTCATCTTCTATTACTATTTTCAGACCAAGAGTAATAACTTTTAGTATTTGAATGCCTTTTGTATATTTCATTTAAAAAAGATTATTTTACAGTTTTACCATATACACTTTTCACATTTATAGCTTTGTTTCCAAAACATTGTTAGCGTATATTATTAAATACATTTTTATTAATCTTAAGCATGTAATTATATATATAACAGTGACACATAACTGTTGAGTAAAAGGCTATGTGAAAGATAAACAGTGTTTGTACTCTTTAGGCACTTACATTTTTCTTCATGCAGCCAGAATTACATTACACAATGTACTACAATGGGGATGGACACCACAGAATCGTGGAATAGTTGAGGTTGGAGGGCACCTCTGGAGGTCATCTGGTCCAAACTCCCTACTCAAGCAGGACCACCTACAGCCAGCTGCCCAGGACCATGTCCAGATGGCTTTTGAACATCTACCTCCAAGGATGGAGACTCCATAATGTCCCTGGGCAACCTGTGCCAGTGCTCAGTCACCCTCACAGTGAAAAAGTCTCCTGAAGTTCAGACCGAGCCTCCTGTGTTTCATTTTTGTGCCCGTTGCCATTGGTCACGTCACTGGGCGCCACTGAAGAGAGCCTGGCTCCATCCTCATTGCACCCTCCCTTCAGGCGTTGACACACATCGGTGAGATCCCCCTGAGCCTTCTCTTCTCCAGGCTGAACAGTCCCAGCTCGCAGCCCTGCCTCACAGGAGAGACGCTCCAATCCCTGCACCATCTCAGTGGACCTTTGCTGGACTCCCTCCGGCACGTCCATGTGGAGCCCAGCACTGGACACAGCACCCCAGGTGTGGCCTCGCCAGTGCTGAGCAGTGGGGAAGGATCACCTCCCTCAGCCTGCCGGCAGTACTCCTAACACAGGCCAGGATACCATCAGCCTTCTTCGAGGGAAGGGTACATTGCTGGCTCATTTTCAACTTGGTGTCCACCAGGACCTCCAGGTCTTCTAGACCGGCAGTCCCCAGCATATATTCGTGGATGGAGATTAAAGTGACAGAGCAATAAGCTGAGTTCTTTGATAAGGCCAGTTCTTTTTCAACAGGTAAACCATCACTGCATTATTTGATTTCCACTCTATGCTTAAAACGTATGAATTACGGAAGCTCATTTTCATCTTACCTGATGGCTAATCATGTGGATGGTGAAGGGCTATTTTCATTTATTTTGCATATATGTATATAGGTATGCAGAACTACCTCACATTGCAGTCATTTTGCAAACTATTTTAAATAGGCACTTTTTCCTGTTTGACTGTAATTTGGCGTATACTTTTGGGTATTATGATTACTTGTATTACATACAGTAACTGTCCTTGCAGACATGTCTGACTACACTTTGAGAAAGAACATTCTTATTTTTCAAGTTGCAAAAAAATCATACTGTCAAATGAGCACCTCTCTAAACCCTGAAAAGTCACTGTTTCTTTGAAGAGCAAAATTAATTCTCTTGCAGTTAATAATTAGCGAGGTAGCTGTTGAAACATTTCAGTGTGTCAAAAGCTCTGTTTAGTGTTTCATTCAGAACGCACAGTTGCTCATATTTGCCAGCTTTATCGCTGAACTTTATTGTCATCGGTACATGGACAGCTAAAATACGGAATGTGACTCCAGCTTTTGTTTTAATGAGGCACTTCAACTTTCAGCATGGGGCACAGAAACAGAAATGATCAAATTGTTTATTTGCAACATAGTTTATAATTGGTGTATTAATTCAGATGATGAGTGCTTCCCACTGTGCTATTGTCTTTTTTTAAAAAAAAAAATCAGCAATACTGTATAATTTAAAATGTCAAAAAATGCTCACAAAAGGGGTGGAGTTGTCTCTTGCATAGCAATTAGACTGAAACAGTAAGCTTTTAATAATCACAATATAAACTGACAGCTATTTTGGATCTTTTGCTTTTGCCTACCATCAACTTGCTATTAGAAGCCACTGCTGTAAAAGTAGTTCATTTTGTCCGTTCTATGAATCAAGAGCCTTTCCAAATTGTGCTATCTCCTGCTTTTGCTTCAGATTTCAAAACGGTATCTCTCCACTAATAGACAGGTGGCCAGTCCATGGATAATTTTGTTTAATGCACACACCTGTTTTACTAAAATGCAGATGAAAGATTGTGCAAATAAGTAAATTTAATAATCTACAGGAGTCATCAAGTATCAAAAAAAATACAGCTGTGAAATAAGTTAATTATTAGGGCCCAAGAGATCACAGGAGATGCAAATTATTTGAATCCACAGCTAAACTTGTAGACCAAAGCTTAAGGAGCTGTGTTTGACAGTTGGTGAGTGGTATTCAACCAGCTATGACCACCCAATTGGAGCAATAACCTATTTAATTAAAAAAATCTGCCTTTCTATTCTGCACAGATTTAAAGAGAATTAAAAGCCTTGAAAACACCATTCAAAATTTGGAAGTGGAGAGAAAGAATAGGGAAGGCTCTCAATAGCCATAGGAGATGTGTAAAAGGGAAGGGTATTTGTATAATTCTAGTTCTAGAAGTCTCTTTAAGAGACTAGTCATTCTTAGGGCTACTGCGTGGGGGCCCAGAAATAGAATTAAACAGGCTCTTCCAGAGAGCAAATCCAGGAACGTGACAGGGGTCTAAGTAAGCTGATGCAAATATTCCCAATGCTTTAAACATTTCCTAGGAAATCTGTAAGATTTAAGAGTGTAGAGGGGTATTCTCACCGCCTAATGTTAGGCAGGTAGCTCCTTTTTAATGCCGAATCACACTGAACCTATTTGACCTTGGATGGCACTTAAGATCCTCCATGATTCAGGTGCTTTCAAACATTTTGTTTACAGAGCAACAATGAAGAATTTCCTCATGCAAGTCATTAAAGGTTTGTGTCTAAAAACTAGAAAGGTGGACAATGAAAAAAATCACAAAATATCTCCTTCATGCTTGATTGCCAAAAATCTGATTAAGTTAATAGCTGCCATTAAATTTAATCTGGTCACTAAAAATTATGCCCCAATGCTTGTTACCGTTCTCTATTTTAACACTAATGACAGTGTAATTAAAATGTAACATGGTTACTTTTACATTTTCATGCTTTTAATATATACACCAGAGGTAACAAGACATTAAAATGGTACAAACAGGGCTCTGCGTGACTGAGACATTGACATTTCTTTAGTAGGAATAAACACATGACATAAGTTAAATCACATCACATTAGGAGACCAGCTATCTTACACAGATACACTTTAGCTTCTAACTAATGACCAGTTAGTTCCTGGCTAACAATCAAGACCAGATAATCAGTTGGCATATATGAGAATAGCTCCGCTGAAGTAATTTTATCACTGTGCAAAAAGTGGCAATGCATTTCCAGTAATTTACTTATTGCATCCTAAAACCCCATCCCCCAACCCTCCAGCCAATGATCCTTGGACTCAGCAAAGCAGTCCCCGCATTGTATGAAAAAGCACGTGACTGAAATAACGGTAATAATGCCAAAAAATGGCATTAAAAGGGTCACCGTGAAGTATTTCAATTAGAGCATTTATGTTGAAGTAGTTTCAGCACATTCCCTGTTCCAGAAATGCACTCATACATTGACATGATGCCCATTTATCTGGCTTGTCAAAGGAGCCAGCACATTCCCTGAAAACTTATTAACCTTTAGCAAAATCCAAATCATTGCTTTTGGTAACTCTGTTATTTTTGACATGGGTCATTTTATCATCTCTCTAAGCAAGGGTGCAAGTGTTTGCTTTTGACTCTTCAAGGGTATGAGGTAGTCCTAGTCCTCCTGCAGGTGACTGTGGAGGCTGTCCAACAGCTTCTCTGGATAGAGAAACAGAATTATTTTTAAAGGGTACAACTGCAGCCTCCGAACCAAGTGAAACCTGGTAATTCACCTCACTCGGCAAAGCCATGTGATTCAGAGAATTTACATCGGTAACTTACAAAAATCACAAAATCCGTTGTACTTGGCACAGGGGCTGCTCATGTACTAGGGACCGCAATGAACTCTGCGGCCTAAACACAATTTCAAGCCTTGCACATCAGAGATAAGAACGACCCTGCCATCCAGAGCACCACAATGACCTGCAGAAGAATAAAGGTTTAGCAAATAATCAGACCTTTTTTTTGGCTTTCTTTGCAGGTCCTGTAGCATTGCTGCAATATTTGCTTCTATACATTGAAAATATGAAAAACAGGGAACACACCACCCACCTGCAAAGCTTTTTAATCATTCCCACAGCTCTCTGATAAAATTTGAAATAATCAGGCCTTGCAGGATAAGAGGCAATCCTGTACCTGTGTACTTCCCCTGCTACAAAACCATGACATTTTTCTTTTAACTCCATTCTTTGGCGAACAGTTTTATGTGTGTCAATTACATTCAAGGCCAACTGGATTATTCTTTTATGTGAAGTTCGGTTTCCGGATCTTCAGTGAAGTTTGCTTTCTGTAGCTTCAATTTATCTCTTTTCAAAAAATAGTTTTGATTAACTAGTGTCAGCTATTACATAAGCACCCACCTTCTCTTCAGATACACTGCGCAAATGGACGAACACTTCACAAGTCTTTTATATTTCCACCCACCATGTAACTGCTCCCCCAGTACTGTTGTTCCTGCAGTTATTAATTTGGATCTTCTTAAAATTCGGCTCCACAAGAATGTGCTTATGCTGACAAGATTCTTAAGTCTTAGAAAGGTCTATGTAAGTACGCTTTCCTCCCTGCAATTTTAGCAATAGAAGAGTTACTACCAGTATTTAAAATGCTAGAAAACCATAATGAAAACTATTTCCCCTCAGAAGAATATGGTTTATGTATTGTTTCCTTACTCAGGAGGAATTTTAATTGCCTTGTGGAAGTCTGTAATTCTTCTGAGAGCTTTTTACTACAGCCTGGCACTTTTACAGTTGATAATGAGTTCTTACTGTATCACGTATTTGCAAAATACTTTGTACGAAACACTACAAAATTTAAAATACACTTAGGTCTTCCACAAGTTTCATCAAACTAGCCAACAGGGCTGTGCAAAATATCTCAAAGCCTGGGAACAGGTGACAATTTTGCTTTGCAGCTTGCAACATTGACTGCATTTTCCCTAGAGAAACACTGTTTAATGGCATGTCATATCAGGCAAACCCCATGTCTCTCTAACATTTTCATCGTCAAATCAAAAAAAAAAAAAAATCCAAACTGGTGCTCATAGGATAGACATACAAATGTCTCCAGTGGCACTGAGTGGAGGGACAGAATTTAGCCCCCCATAAAGTACAAAGGAGAAAGCAACTACAGCCTGGCTAATATCCCGATTTCCTACCTTGCAAACTTCAAAGATGCATATGACACAAGAATACTGTATTTAAGTGTCTTAGAACACATGAAGCTTCTTTCTATGTGATAAATAAATAAAATGAAAGCAGTAATTCCCACGTAAAAATGGATTTTGCTTCTGTATAATCAGAGATAGGGTGGTTATTTTTATATAAATAAATTGCAAAGGAAGGAGAAAGCACGATTTTTCTCAGTAACTTTTCCGGAATTATTTTTCACCCTTGTAGCAATCACAAAGTAAATTTGTTTCTTACCCCATTACGCCCCACTTATCTTGCAGATACACTCAGAAGACAGTCAAGCCAGTACTTAAAAGCTCATCCATCACATCTTTGATCATAACATCAGTACAGTAAGAAAAAAAAATAAATCCTCTTCCTTGGAGTTATTTTTAAAGATACACACAGGTGCCACAATTTTGAACAAACCCTCTAACTCATCCCACTAAAACACTTAGTGTATGGTCAATTAATTATGAATAAGGCTATGGTTTTGGCACAATATTTAGTATATTTCATGGCAGAGGCACAGGGAAAAGAAGCAGTATTCAACAAAAGCTTAGCAAATATGTTTGCTATAAGCTTCCAGCAGTTAAATAGTAACCAATATTTAATACATTATCAATAAGCATGTACACTTTCTACTATGATTTATATGCTGAATGATAAAAGTTTAGATGTCAGATACTCTCTTTTTTTTTTTTTTTCTGTGGGCCAAAATCAGCAGTTGGTCTTCGTGACCCAGCACTGTCTCCCCTTTAAAGAGCAAATGAGTCAGAATTCTTTAAGTGGTGTGACATAATCACGGCCTTTACGATGAGCCCCAGCTAAAGGCACTGCAGAATTACAGGAGCCATTTCATCCCTGTGTCTAAGCTCACAGGGCACGTATGGAGCTACCAGTATGCTGGCAGATCAGTAGCTATGGGCACAAAATAAGATGCTTTCCATCAATTGCTTCCTAATAATGAAACTAAGGAGAGCTGCGTTCCTTTGATAACGTAGAGGTCTTCATCTAAAAACACAAGGTTCATGTTCAAGTATTTTTTGATTCGCAAAGAACGAGCATGTCTACACGCTGAGGCTCAAAACTGACTAATGTCACTTCAGAGCACAGAGAGGGGAGAACAAAACAAATTCAAGCCTTTATTTTGGAAAGCTCTGGCAAATCTCCAAAGCAGTATGATGAATTTTTTTTTTTAAGTTAAAGGGAAGGGTTGGTGCTGAGCACCAGTTGGTGCAAGTCTTAGTAGCAACCACCGCTCTGCAGTTCTGCTTTCCTCTTGGGAGGCAGGAAAGCTGGGTAAAAAGATGAGCTCATGCTCTCATCTCTGGCACGACAAGAGCTAGGACAGATATTTCATCTTGTAAAGACACCAATCCATGTGAAACGTGGGTGGTTTTTTTAAGATTTTCCTGCTTTTCCTATGTGTTTGTTGCATCATACAAAAAAGCCTGTCAGAGTTTGTCAGATCATCCTAGTAGCTAAACGTCCCCAAATACAGATTTTCTTGAGAATCCAGAGGTTGCTGGTTGTCTGTGGGTTTGTTGGCAACACCAAAGGTTCCTAACTAATGACTGAGACAGTGTGCTGTCCCTACAAGCCACTCCAAATGAAGCTGTGTTTTTGCCAAGTTTTTGCTTCATATCATCATTATTTGATGCTCACAGAGACAGTGAGCAACTGTGTCAGCTTTGTGCACCAGGAACTACAAAAACATTCAACAATTATAAAATATACATTTATTTTAAACTTTTACTTCATGTGTTACTTTCAAGGATAGTTAAAGGTAAACCAGGCTGAAAGAGTAAATAAGCCTGCTTATGACAGCAGAAAATAGACCTGAATATTAAGAAGAAACATATCTCAAAAGGGAAGCACAGTGAGACTTAAATCCAATTTGTAAGATAAAATCTAACCAGACCACTTACTATTGCCATCTGATAGCACTCAATATTGCTTGAAATTCATTAATACGCTAGGTAACCTAAGTACAGTGCGTGTATACAAAATTAATTCTATTAATTTCTACATTAGAAAAATCTACCGAAAGAGGAGGAGAATAATTATAAAGCAGTCTTACCCATCTGTGGAAAAGGCATAGCAAACCCAATCTAAACCTCAGAAGAATAATTATCCCATGAGACACTCACCTCCTGGGAGTGCCCATTATTGTGTTA